>NC_134013.1:88091824-89382432 GCF_040712315.1 Castanea sativa | reverse complement strand
AAATTTGATGGGAGGTTTCAATTGGAGTCGTTCATGTTGTCATTTATTGGCAATACCATGGCTTCTCTATTAGTAATACTAGCGTTTTACCCGTGCAATACATAGGATCATTTTATGTATTAATGAACTTTACATTCAACGTAAACTTAGTTCTCATATTTCCACTACAGGCATTCAAACCTAAATAATGTAGTAAATTTAAATATATAGTATCCAGTTTTTTAACATTAGTCTTTTCAAATCACTTCATGTTTGTACTTCTCTTCTCTAAGAAGCCACTTGCAGGAATATATGAAATGAGCAACCACCATTTTTTTTTACTTTCATTGAGTTGAAATGAACTTAAACGAAGGGAATTCTTCATAGTGCTCCTCTATTTTGCATATAACAATGTAATATCTACAAAACTATCCAATATTTCCTGTCAAAGAATATTTATGCTTTTATGAGCTACCACACCTAAGAGAAAATAGTGAAATCTTTAAAAAAAGAATGTGACTATAAGCAAATAAAAATTTACTTATTTTGAGCATCAAGTATCTATATCAAACACAGAGAGGAAATTCCAAAATATGTAGGAGAATCAAATGTTGCATACTAAGAGCTGGGACAAAGATCTAAAATATACAATTTTAAGTTAGTAGACGATCAATCGTACCACTTCCCTCATTCCAAATGCACCATATCAAACACGATGGGATTGTACGCAACCCATTGTGAATAGAACTGCAAACATATCTGTTGGGGACATATTTTATGTAATTAGCTAATTCTTTGACAAAATGCGTTTTACTTGTAATTATGTAGATCTAGGATGAGTTTAGCACTTTAAGAAACATATTGTTTAAGCCAAGTATTAAAGCCATGAAGATTGGACCAAGAAACAAATAAAGAAAAGCTGTTCATTAAAGCTTGATAGATACCTCGATAGAAACAGTATCCAACGAGACTTAATAAAGAAAGCTCGACAGAAGTTGAATCTGTTGAGATCTACGAAATCAAAATTTCTAGATCTGATTTTTGGCCCTAGTTGACATGTATGTGTAGGATTTTTTTTTTCGTAACCCTAGACATATATAAGACTTATTTTTAAAAGTCGTTATACGTGGAGAACACATGCAAAAAGTGACCTAGTGCCTTATTCTCTCTGCAAAAGTTACTGCGTCTTTTGCGCCTTAGGGTTTTGTAACCAAGTACTTCTTGATCTTAATTATTAATAAAGTGAAGAACTTTGCAGCCAACAACATCTTCAAGTTGTTGGAGTTAGTCACGTACTGGGATCTGTTCATATATTGAAGAGTTTAGAGGTTCTGAAGCGGTAGAAAGTTTTCACTGTAAGTTCATCTACGAGGATTGTAGAGTTTAGGGACAAAAGTTTTGTACTAGATCTGAAACTTCTCTTTATGATAGTAAATTGCTATTCGGAAGGTTTCCCCCTAGGTTTTTTTACTGTGAAACTAGTTTGTTTCATTGATTTTCCTGAGTCATCACATCTTGTCTTATTTACCATTCCGCTGTGCATAATATTGACATGATATTAATGTTTATTTGTTTTAACAAGGTTTATTCATAATAAATATAATTAACAACTTAGATTTAAAACTTATTAATTCTATCAACTAGGGTCTAAATTTTCCAACAATATCTTAGTTGCTTTCAAATAAGTTCTTAGTCGTCCCGACTGCAGTGCTTCATTTTTCCTTCTAGCGTACAATATATTATCTTGATGTCAATTTTCTATCATGGCCTTCATGTCTTTCTTCAATTAGTAAACTTTTTGTTGAAATCTAAAAAAAGGTAATCTGATGTGTGGCACTTTGCTAAAAGTAGAGGCAGATAAATGTGGAAAGGACATATGAAAAAGAAAGAAAACAAAAACAAAAACAAAAAAGTGGGAAAAAAAAAGTTAACGTGACATGATGCAATGTTAACAAAAGCAACTAATTATAGATTATCGCTTGAGTTTTCGGAGGCATCTTTAAAGTTATTTCTTTTGCCATACAGAATTTATGGTTGCACATGATATGAATCACGTTGTGTTTCAGAATTGGATTATTACCATCGAGCGCGCGAGTAAAACTCACTGAAGCAAGTTGGGTTAAACTTAATACAAATGGTGATTCTTGTGGTAAACTAGTAATCTAAGAAAATCAGGTGGAGTTGGTATTATTAGAGATGCATTGGAAAACTAAGTTAGTTGAGATTTGAGAATCTAACTAGGGTTGCATTGGTCGTAGAGTGTTGGGGCCTCTAAGCCCTACAAGAAATTTGGGTTTACGCAACATTTTTTTTTTTTTCGCGACATTTCCAAATACGTTGCTATAGGAGCTCTATTGCAGCAGTTTTATAAAAGGGATAATTACAGTAAACCCACCTGTGGTATGGCCCATTTTAACTTTGCCTACCCGTGGTTCAATCATTTACACTTTGCCCACCCGAAATTAGTCATGTTAGCCTTCCATAACCCACCTCTCCATTTGCCGTTAGAAAAACACATTTTTAGGCAAAAACAAATATAACAAGAATAAAAAAGTTAGAGTTTTTGATTGCTGAAGAACTTTTACAAGAATAAATTGGAGGAATACAAATCAAATATAAATAAAAAAATCCAGCCCACGGCATCTCCCTCTCTTCAATCCCAACCCATTGCTGAAGAACTTCTATCTCTCTGACTTCTCCCTCTCTTCAAACCCAACCCACTCACGGCATCACCCACAAAAGACGTGTCGCGACTTCGATCCAACCGTAGAGCAATGCCACGTGGAGCGGCGTGCGGTTGTCGTAGTCCCTAGCATGCACCATTGTCAAATCTTCCTCCAGAAGCTTCCGGACGGCTTCGGCGTCGTTTTGGTGCACGTGCCAGAGAATCAAAGAGGTTTGGCTCACTCTTGCTTTCTCCTTCTCCTTCTGCTTCTCATTTGACTGCGATGGCGCTAACGCGGAGCCTCAACCTCTGCCTCCATTGAAGAGCTTCGTGCTCAAAGAGAAGCACAGAGAGCGAGGGAAAGAGAGAGGGTGACTAGGAGAGAGATGGGTCGGAGAGAGACGGTGAACGGCCATGGGTTCCTTCTCGGCTTGAACGAATCCGACGAAGAATCCCTTGCTTTTAGCTACTTAAAAAAGGAAAGTATATCATAAGTCCAATACGACAGGCTACCCCCCTTTAGTGATTAGACTAGCTCTTGAAGGGGGACATCCTTAAGGAAGAGTATAGGGGTTGTCATCACTTTCTTTGAAAATCTTTCTTATTTCTTTTTTCTGATAATTGTAGTACTCTTTCGGATCCCTACTCTTCTCAGGGGGGGTATTGAGGTCTGGGGGAGAGGCCAAAGAATAGGTCTCAATTCACAATTGCTTTTGGCCTGAACTGTTCGGCAGATTCCCACGCGTTACGCACCCGTTCGCCACTTTGTTCTCAACTGTTCTCACCTCCTGGGCGAGACAAGCTACCTTTAGCTAGGAGCCTATTTTCCTTCTGCCCAGCTCCCCGAAAACTACGTTCAACTTGCATGTGTTAAGCATATAGCTAGCGTTCCTTCTAAGCCAAGATCAAACCAAGCCCTTTCCCTGTCCCCGCAAGAGTAACTCTTTCGACGCTTTCTTGACCACGGTCGACAATAGCTCTGACTCCGCTTTTGGGCGCTTCCTCAGCCCAAGATTTTTTAGAGATCTATCAAGATATCTCCCAAAAGCAAGACGAGAGCTGGCTCCGACTGTGACTTCGATCCGCCTCTCTCTCTCTTTGCTATCTTATTTTCTTTGCTGTGGGTGTAGTGGGTCTATGTTTGTGTTGCTAGGTGTGGTGGGTCTGGGTTTTGAAGAGGGTTTGCTTTGGTTTTGGTTTCAGATGTGAGAGAGAACTAAGGTGAAGCTTGTATGATTTTTGTGAATAACTAAAAATGTCTGAAAGAATTTTTGTGAAATTAGAGTAGAGCATTTTCAAGTGTAGGATTTTTGTAAATGTTTTTTATGATTTGTGCGAATATGAAAATTTTATTTGGATTGATTGGCTCAAGACTGTTCATACCAAGAGCAAGTGTATTCTTGAACCCAACCTACAAAACCCCCTCTTTGATTCTTGTTATATTTGTTTTTGTCTAAAAATGTTTTTCTAACGGCAAATGGAGAGGTGGGTTACGGAAGGCTAACGGGACTAACTTCAGGTGAGCAAAGTGTAAATGATTGAACCACAGGTAGGCAAAGTGAAAACGGGTCATATCACAGGTAGATTTACTATAATTATCCCTTTATAAAACGTTGCTAAAATATCATATAGCGACGTTTTTTGAAAACATCACTATATCCCACACAATAGCAACATTTCCTAAAAGCATCACAAAACATACTATGTTTAACAACACTTTTATCAGCTATAGCGACATTTTTAAAATTGCTACAATAGAATTTTTAAAAATGCCAAGTTTTTTTAAACTCTATAGCGACGTTTTAGAAACATCGCAATAGCCCAACTAGTGGCAAGTGGAGGCCAGCCAACCCAAACCAGCCACTTGCTGCCACTGTGTCGAGGCCAGCCCAGCGCCGACACCGACGTTGAGCCCAGGCTTGCCCAGCGTCGCCGCCTCACTCCCTCCCTGCCTCAATCTCCACCGCTGGCCTCCACTTTCTTCTCCCTCAATCTAATACTGGATACTCAAATTTGATTATCCAGTATTAGATTATATATTCTAAAATGTCACTGTAAGTTTTAATTTTTGAGAAATTTGGGTTTGGATTTGGTGAAATTATATGGGTTTTGTGGCTTTTCTTCTAAGTGTAAATATGATTTTATTATATTTAGTGAATTGTTATAGTTTTTTGGGTGATTTTAGAGTCATTTGTTCAATTTAGTAAATGTAAGTTCTCTATTGTTGATTTTTTCAGGTTTGGATGATGGCGATGAGTGGTTTGTTGTTGGGGATTCTTTGATTCTAAGAGGTCTTGGTTAGGTGACAAATTTTTTGTTTGTTACTTATTTATTTATTTATTTTGTGAACCTAGTAGCTAGTGAGCATTAAAGTTATGGTTTGTTATCATTTTGTTGAAAGAGACAAGTTTGAATATTTTGGGTCTCTTACAAAGGGAGATAAGACCTTTTTTTTTTAAGGGAATTTTTTATTTTATTGTGGGGGCTAAGTTGCCTAGGCCTTGGGCGGTGGGCCAGCCCTGGTTGAATAGAAACATTTCGAACAGAAAAACAGCAACTCTAATAAAATGGGAGAGAATGGAAGACTCTCACTTGATAAATTAACTAGAAAGATGAACAATCGTAGTATGGCACAAAGAAGCCAAAAGCAGGAAATCTATACTACAAGCAAGAAGGCATGGTCTCATTATGCTCTACTTCTCATCTTGTCACTCAAACCTCATCTCTCCACTGCATCTGATACCATGTACTGAGGTCAGCCTCTGGCATGGAACCAGACCCTTACTTCTAAAAGCGAAATTTTCGAACTGGGTTTCTTCACACCTGGTAAGTCTCACAAGCATTATGTAGGCATATGGTATAAAACTATAGCAGAGTTAACAGTGGTTTGGGTGGCAAATAGAGACTGCCCACTTCTGACCCATCCTCTAAAGCACTAGAAATTTCTGAGGATGGCAATTTGTTGATAACAGAAAAAGGAATTCCTTTTTGCAAATGCACAAACTTTGGCATGCCTAATTATACTGTAACAGTGCTTCTTGATAATGGGAATTCTAACTTAAGAGATAAATTAGATGATGTATTGTGGCATAGTTTTGAGGAGCAAACCAATACGTTGCTTCCAGAGGCTAAGATTAGGTACAATAGACTTCCCAATAAAAGCAATATTCTAAGGTCATGGACAAGTTCAGAAAATCCAGGGACAGAAGCTTCACAACTTTGTGACATTGATGTTTTTGTGGCAATTATGGCATTTGTAATCAGCATAAGGTACCTCTTTGTGATTGCCCAAAAGGATTTGAACCAAGGTGGCCAGGAAATTGGGGAATACAAGACTACTTAGGAGGGTGTATTAGGAGAACTCCTTTAGGATGCTCAAATGGAGGTATCGATAAGTTCCTTACAATGCCCAACATGCACTTTGGAAAGCTCTCTAGGGTGGTAACAAAGATTAATGGAGTGGTCCAACCAGTCCAAGACATTGAGGCGTGTAAATTAACATGCTTAAGGGATTGTGATTGCATTGCTTACGCCTGTTATGAAGAATGTTTTCTGTACATGAAACATCTGATGAGTTTACAAATTTCATCTGATACTGAGAGTGGTGAAGATTTGTATGTTCGCATTTCAGCATCTGAGCAATTTGAGTTGGTTGGAAGTAGAACCAAGATGTGGAAAAAGGCTGCTTGGATTCTTGGAGTTCTTGCAATGCTCATTCTTCTCCTTAGCATTGTTTTGGCAATTACTCCTATATTGTGGAAACCTTCCGCTGATGGTGCACTCGAGGAATCAGAATTTTCCTTGATGTTGTTCAAGTATCGGGATTTACGAAAAGCAACAAAGAACTTCACCCAAAAACTTGGGGAGGGCGGTTTTCGTACTGTTTTCAAAGGAACTTTACCGCAGTGACAGTTCTAGGAATTTTTCTTAAGATGTTTCTTAAGAAGTATAAATTACTTATGTAGTTTGTCTTTTATAAACTATAATTTGTTGTATTGTTGTTTCATTAATTATAAAATTATTAATTATTGTTTAGCCTAACATAATTTAATTTGTTTGTCTTTTATAATGTATTGGTTAAATAAATTATTAATTATTGTTGTTTAGTTGTTTCATTATTTTTTTTACTAACTACTAACGGTCTAGTATACACCCCACTATGCATTAGCGCACACACCCCATGTGTATTATTCACGACTCAACCCATTACCTAGTGCCTAACATAATTTAATTTTGTCTTTTATAATGTATTGGTGCCTGCCTCTGCATGCCTTTACTTCCCCATTTCAAATATCACACCCCACGGCCCCATGACCCCATCCACTCTCCACTCAACAGACAAGAGTCACAAGAGGAGCCAATCAGATAAATTCACAATATACTAAAAGACAAACTCACCAACACACCAACGGATAAAATCAAAACAGGGGCAAATAATTATAAAGTTATAAAGTAAAGTTGTAAAGCCAAGCCAATTACAGTTCAAAGAGAAAGAGAGAATCAGATAAAGAGAGAGAAATAGTCTCATTTCAGTTCAAAGAGAAAGAGCTCTCTCTCTCAGACTACAGTCCACAGCAAACCCAAAGATGTAAGAGAGAAAAAGAGAGAGAAGTAAAGTGTAAAAAACTTAAATACCTTGAGGGAGGCCTAAGGGGCAGCGCCACAGGCTACGACAGCACGTCAAGGCGAGGAAGGACTTGGGGCCAAGTGTCGCAAGCTCTGATTCGATCAGACCGATCTCCGATGTGATTTGTTGCTCGAGTGTGAGGCCCAATGCGATGACCGATGTGCTCTGTTGCTCAAGTTTTAGGCGGAGGCACCTTTACGCCGATGTGCTTGGTCCGTTGGTCATTGTTATTGATGAGGTTTTGTTCTTTAGGTTAGGTTTCTGATTTTAGTTTTTGTTTTACCATTTGATGAGTCGACGGATGCGTATTGGGCTTTGGTTGGTTTTTTTTTGAGAATCTGTTTAGGTTGGGCTGGTTGGGTATTTAGTTAATAATTATTTTGATTTAAAAATCTGGTTGGGGTTGGTTTTATTTAAGATTGATGTTGGGCTTTTTTTCCCTAGGTTGGCTTGTTCTATTAGAATTTTTTTTTTTAGATTTTAGTTCAAAATTTTTTTTTGAGCTTTTTCTTTTTGCTTGAAAGGAGAACAAATAATCCACCAAATTTTTTTTTTATTGGCATAAATTTTTTTTGAGGGTGTTCCTAATTTTTTTAATAATAGATAAATAAAAAATTTTAAATTATTATATATATATATTTTTTTTTCAGGTTAGGGTGGTCCCAGGACCACCCTAGCCTGAACGTGGTGCTACCACTGCCCTCATCTACCGATTTGGGTGGTTCTGGAGGGAGATGGTGCCCGAAGATTTCAACTCTTCCCTTTGCTTTCTTCTATCATATCCTTCAGTCAGCAAAATTTGAAAAGGAAAAAAAAAAAAGAAGAAATTCATGTTCAAGACCATAATTGTAGAATTTTTAGCTGCCAATACATACGCACATGGAAATTTCAAATTTCGTATCTTTGAATGAATAGAGTCAAAAGGGGCGTGCTTTGAGACTGTTTTGGATCTTTAATTGCAAGTAGTACTTTGGTTCAATAGAAACATTTCAAAAAGAAAAACAGCAATTCTAATAAAATTAGAGAGAGAGAGAGAGAGAGAGAGAGAGAGTATGGAAGACTCACTTGATAAATTAGTAAGATGAAGTGATGAACAATCGTAGGATGGCACAAAGAAGCCAGAAGCAGGAAATATATACTACAAGAAAGAAGGCATGGTCTCATTTTGCTCTACTTCTCATCTTGTCACTCAAAGCTCGTCTCTCCACTGCATCCGATACCATGTACCGAGGTCAGTCTCTGGCGTGGGGGCAGACCCTTACTTCTAAAAGCGGAATTTTTGAACTGGGTTTCTTCACACCTGGTACGTCGTCTCATGAGTATTATGTAGGCATATGGTATAATACTATACAAGAGTTAACAGTGGTTTGGGTGGCAAATAGAGAGTGCCCAATCTCTAGCCCGACCTTTAAAAGCACAAGAAATTTCCGAGGATGGCAATTTATTGACAACAGAAGAAGGAATTCCTTTTTTCAAATGCACAAACTCTGGCAAGCCTAATTATACTGTAGCAGTGCTTCTTGATAATGGGAATTTATCTTAAGAGATAAATTAGATAATGTATTGTGGCAGAGTTTTGAAGAGCAAACCAATACGTTGCTTCCAGGGGCCAAGATTGGTTACAATAGACTTACCAATAAAAGCAATATTCTAAGGTCATGGACAAGTTCCGAAAATCCAGGTAGTGGCCAGTTCTCAGCTGAATTAGAACAAAGTGGATTAGTACTATATAAGAAATTCTCCTTGGCTTAAGCTGTGTATCAACATGTCATTGGCAAAATTGAACACCCAATACATAAACTACACCCGTGTTTTCAATGAGTACGAAAGCTATTTTACATATACTTATCTCTACTATCCTACATCCACTAGTTTTGTTTTGGACGTTACCGGGGATCTCAATCTCTATATATGGAGCATGAATTTGCGGCAATGGAATTTGGTTTGGACAGAAGCTTCACGACATTGTGAGATTGATGGTTTTTGTGGCAATTATGGCATCTGTACTCGGCATAAGGTACCTCTTTGTGATTGCCCAAAAGGATTTGAACCAAGGTGGCCAGGAAATTGGAGCATACAAGACTACTCGGGAGGGTGTATTAGGAGAACTCCTTTAGGATGCTCAAATGGAGGTATCGATAAATTCCTTACAATGCCCAACATGCACTTTGGAAAGCTCTTTGGGGTGGCAACAAAGATTAATGGAACGGTCCAAGACATTGAGTCATGTAAATTAACATGCTTAAGGGATTGTGACTGCATTGCTTACGCCTATTATGATGAATGTTTTCCGTACATGAAACAGCTGATGAATTTACAAATTTCATCTGATAATGAGACTGGTGAAGATTTGTATGTTCGCATTTCAGCATCTGAGCAAACTGAGTTGGTTGGAAGTAGAACCAACATGTCGAAAAAGGTTGCTTGGATTCTTGGAGTTTCTGCAATGCTCATTCTTCTCCTTAGCATTGTTTTGGCAATTATATTGTGGAAACCTTCCGCTGATGGTGCACTCGAGGAGTCAGAATTTTCTTTGATGTTGTTCAAGTATTGGCATTTACGAAAAGCAACAAAGAACTTCTCCCAAAAACTTGGGGATGGCGGTTTTGGTACTGTTTTCAAGGGGACTTTGCCTAATTCAACAGCCATAGCATTGAAGAAAATAAGAAGTGTAGAGCAAGGAGAGAAGCAATTTCGTGCAGAAGTGAGAACACCTGGAGCAATCCAGCATGTCAATCTTCTTCGCCTACGTGGATTCTGTGTAGAAGCTTCAAAAAGATTTCTCGTCTATGATTATATGCCAAAAGGTTCTTTAGAATCTCATTTGTTCCAGGAGGTTTCTAAAATTTTGGATTGGAAAACAAGATATCATATTGCAATTGGGATTGCTAGAGGGTTGGCATACCTTCGTGAGAATTGTATAGACTGCATCATTCATTGTGACATCAAGCCTGAGAACATATTGTTGGATACTGAGTATGACCCGAAAGTGGCTGATTTTGGGCTTGCAAAGGTAATAGGTCGGAACTTCATCGGGTTTTAACCACCATGAGGGGAACCAGAGGTTATTTGGCACCAGAATGGATCTCAGGTGAAGCTGTCACTCCAAAAGTTGATGTTTTCAGTTATGGGAAGCTGCTTTTCGAGATAATATCTGGTAGGAGAAATATAAACATGCTAGATGAAGAGATATGTAACTACTTTCCAGCTCGTGTTGCAATGGCAATAAACAAGGGGGTAGACCTTCTAACGTTGCTAGATTTCAAGTTAGAGGGCAATGCAATATTGAAGAGCTAACTAGAGCTTGTAAAGTTGCTTGTTGGTGCATTCAAGATGATCCAAGGGATAGACCAACAATGGGAAATGTAGTTAAAATTCTTGAAGGATTGATGCAATTGGGCATACCTCAAATACCTCTTTAATTATTTCCGTCGCCTTTCAGAAAATCCAATGGAAGCCAGTGTTTGCCACGACATTGAGACTTGTTCGAGTTCATATTAATGGCCACAAGTTATTGTCTCAACTGTCTTCATTATCAATGAGCATAATACTTGCCCACCTGTGACCTAGTGATCTTATTGTTCCTTTTATGTAGCACCAATAAAAGATTCCGCTGTTGTTAGTACTTAGTAGCTAAGGAGACAAGTGCATCAACATAAATGTAGTTTCAAAGTGCTAAAAGTGACTTGATTATTTTGACTTCTCTGTTGTACCTAGTTATTGTATTTGTTTAGAGCAATGCTATATGTATTATTTACATCAATTGAGTTGGCAAACTTGTATAGGTTCTCATCTAGACCCACAATTAACATTACATTTTTATTTATCGCTAATACTTTGTCATGTCAACATGTGTCAAATTTTTTGTGTTTCTAAACCTTTTCATTTGTTTATGGGTTTAAGAGCTGGTGGGCTTTTGTAAGTAGTGTAATATTTATGTTATAAACTAGATTTTTATCCGAGTGTTAACACAAACATTTAGTCGGATTGGGATATGTTGGTGTAATATTTATCTTTCAGCATTTCTGTGCAAAGCTGATAAATATTACATGACATATCCCAATAAGCCGAGAAAGTAAGAAGGTTCAAACTTCCAAGCATTTGATCAAATGCAGTCTTTGAGGAAAAATTACCATAATTAGTAAAAGCCTAGGCTAAGGAATCATTCACTGTAGCCGAGAGGTTTAAAGGTGCGGCTTGCAAAACATCAGAAATGCTTCTTGATAAGGCAAAGGAAAGAGGCAAAAATAGCCAAATAGCATCTTTTTGCAAACTATGTTGCAATTTACCACTGTTTTAGAAATATGTAGGAATCTATCACTTTTTAGATATACGAGTTTGGCGAAATCGAGTTTTCTATGGTACTTGAGTACCATAAAAAATTTCCGAAAAATTTGAAGTATATTTTTTCAAAATCAAGTTTGGCCGAATTTGGCGAAATCACGTATTTGAAACTCAAGTTTCAAAAATGTGGTAGATTTCTACATATTTTTAAAACAGTGGTAGATTGCTATTTTTTTTTTTTTTTTTGCTAAATAGTGGTAGTGGGCCATTTTTGCCAAGGAAAGAACATTCCAATTCCTACAAAACATTAGAAATGTTTTAGGCTTTCAGCCTCTCCGATTCCATCTCTTTTATTTTTATTTTTAAATATTTATGGTACAAAACTTCATTTATCAGAAATCATGGTCCATATTATATAGTGCAAAACATGCATCCTAGCCCTGGCCCGTGATGATATTGATCGTGACCTTGAAACAAAGTTGGAGCTTTTAATGATTCTCAAAAAAAAAAAAAGTTGGAGCTTTTAATTATAATGAATGCACTAACAATATATATGATGCTAGAAATAGACCGATTTATATCAACCTTCAATTTAAATTAGCAAAAACAATATCTCCTTGCATTATATTGTAAGCATGAATGCTATAAAAAAAATTGTAGTCTAATGGTTAGATTTTTCAAATTCATATTCAATAAAAATATATAAAGGGAATTGAAGATTTTCTCTCTAAGTTAGTTTAGAGAGAAACATTTTCTTAAAAAATATTAAGTAGAGTTATATCCAAACTTTATCTTTATAAAAATTAAGAAAAATAAAATATAAGAAAAGACTCAAATGTTCTAAGTTTAGATATATTAGAATAAAAAAAAAATCGGTCATCTTTAATAAAAATTCTATAATCATATAAAAAAATACTAAAAAATGCTACTTCTATAAATTTTTCATAACAAATTATACATTATAAGTTTTTATTTGTTTTAATTTAAATCTACCATTGAAATTATATTTTGACCTACTAATAACAACTGGTAGAAACTTGTCATTTATAATTTATTATGAAAATATTGTAACAATTTAGCCGACATAATTTCTATTAAAAAAAAGTATGTACATAGTATTACTCAAAACTACGATAATTTTTTTGTTAAAACCGTCCATGTGACCGATGGTTAGTGGTGGAGAAAAAAATGGATACTGGCCAAAATAGCTGTGGCAAGTTGTGAATTTTAATGTGTTACTGAAATTAGTCCATCTCAAAACCTAAACCCTCAACAATCAATCTAAAACCCTACTGCGACTACTACTCTGTCAGAACTCAGAAGTGAGCTCAACGAGCCATCCATGGCGAACAGACGGTGTCTCCACGCTTTGACCCGCCACGCCTCCGCCCTGTTCTCTACAAACCCATCTCTCCCTTCACTCCCTCTCCCTCTCCCACTTCCTCTCTCCAAAACCCAACCCCTAAAACCCTTCCTCGCCGCCCACATTTTCACCACTCCCGAACCCACCCAGCACTGGTCCAACACTCGTCATTTCTCATCCAAAAGAGAAGATGACGACGACGACGAAGACGATGACGACGACGAAGACGATGGTGGCGAAGATGACGATGACTACGACGACGATGAAGTGGGTGGGAGTATCGAAGAGGAGGGCGAGCTGAAATTGGTGAAGAGAGAGTACTCTCCGGAGGAGAAAGAGGCCGAGGCGGCGGAGATTGGTTACAAAGTGGTGGGCCCACTAGAGCCCTCCGATCGGGTTTTCAAGCGCTACGACCCGGTTTTCGCTGTCGTTCAGGTTCTTCTTCTTCTTCTTCTTCTTCTGTCTTTTGGTGTCGTTTTTTTAATTGGATGTTTATGGAGGTATTGAATTTTTTTTTTAATCTTTTTGTGCTTAGATTGGATCGCACCAGTTCAAGGTGAGCAATGGGGATTCGATTTTCACTGAGAGATTGAAATTCTGTGAAGTCAATGACAAGGTGGGTTGCTATTGAATTTGCGTGATTACTTATAAAACTATGTGTTCATTTGTACTTTGCATTGTTAATTAATATAAATTATGCAGGAAAAAAAAAAAAGGGTTTTGCCAAGTATCTCATTTTGATGGGAATTCAGAGTTAATGGTTACTTATAGTACTATTTTGAGGGAGAAGTTATGTACTTAGCATGCTTTTATGGTTCCGGACAAAACTTACAAACAGTTTCTGTACCTTAGATCCTCCAATTTAATTCAACTATGTTGCTGCATTGCCAATGAGTCACATGGTTACACCAGAGCGGCCTTCAGGGCTCATTTATAGATCTTTATGAAGAATTATTCGTATGCTTCTCTCTCTGTCTGCGATTAAGGTTTAGACTAGTAGATATATATGATGATAAGCTTTAATGAGTATTTTTTTTTGTTTGGGTAGAAGAAGGCAATTAATTAGTGTCACTGATGCGCTTGAGATCAATAGCATATACGGCCCTTTCTGTTGCCAAAATCGTTGTTAGTACTTTGGGTACTGACACGAGCAGATATGCTTGCACTTGTCGTGAATTCACTTCTCTATGCGGCTTCTGCATTCAGATGCTCGTACATTTCTTTTGTTAGTTTTTTTTCACACTACCTATCAAAAACATGAGTCACATAGTTGAATTTAATTGTCCATGAGGGAAGATATTACTTTTTGTGCTTATTGGTCACTGCAGCTACACGGCTGAATTTAATTGGGGTACCTAAGTTACAACGTCTTAGGAAGTGTACCTAAGTTTCACCATTATTGCTACAGATCACCAAGCATGCAGATTTGCTGCTAATATAGGATGTCATATGGCACGGTGTACTTGCTGTGTGATAGACTTGCATGAACAGTTCTGAAATGTGCTCTTGACCTTTCCCTTACAAAATTAGAATGTGGCTTGGAATCTTCCTTTTCAACTGGGTTTGATGAAAAAGAATTGTTTTTCCCTAGGATTATGGCTCTTTGGTGGGATCTAAAGAAGCATGGATGGGAATTTAGTCTTGCTTTTGTTCAAAAATAGGGGGGAGGGGTTGGAATCATTTTGGTTTTTGGCCATTGAGTATTTCAATATGTTAAGATAGATCGTTAATCGCTTCTCAATAATGAGATTATTGTTATTGGTTTTTTTTATCAGTTGACTCAAAAAGCAGATCTTTTTGCTAAAAAAGGAGCACATCGGTCTGAACTTCATGCCTCATAGGTTCCTCTGTCTCTTATTTTATCATAATAAAAAAGGAATTTCAAAACAAAAATGATATCCAATGAACCGATACGCGATTTATTTTTAATCTTGGTTTACCTTTAAAGATGAAGAGATAGACGAGAAAGTTTTATAAAACAAGTGGAAGACCATTCATGCTTAGTAATATTAGATGTTGAGCAGCTAAGGATCAACGTGTTCATTAAATGAGAAGCTGAGATTGAGTTTAAGATGTAAAAATAGAAGTGTGTATCTTAAACTTAATTTGTTGGTAAACCAGTTTCAAAAAATCTCTCGTAAAAAATCTTAGATGGTATTGGTTACTGATTTCACATTTTGACTAGCCTCTTTTGCATCATGCTGAATACTCTTTTTATTTCGACCTTGTTAGAAACCTTCAGATCATAATATTCTCTGGTGGCCCACAACAAAGCAAATAATCTTCCTTCTTTCTCTTCGTGCTCACATTTTTTTAAATAAAAGGCCCTGGTAGATAAATTTAGAAGCCTCTCAAATGAGACAATTGGCATTTTACATTGTCTTTATACCTTTCAAGTCAAAATAGACTTATCAATTCCAAATCAATTTTCTTGTTAAGTGGTGCCAAATCAATTCCATGAACCACTTCATTGGCTCATTCACCTGATGGAGCAAGCGGAAACAGACATAGCAAATTACTTATCAAAAAACAAAAAAACAAAGACATAGCAATTCAGCTTATAGAAACTTACATATATTTTCCTTGTCCATTTCTGCTTGGGCTGATTAGGCATGTAATAGCTTTATGATCCATGCTTTCTCTACCTTAACAAAGGAGATGCGATCGAAGGCATTTTTATCCAAGATGGTATCAGGATTGATTTGAGATTGCCTTGTGATATCAATTGTGTAGTCTTCTATAGTTTGCTGGGAAGTTATATGTAGTTTACTTTCCCAACAAAAATTCAATAACCTGTCTTTTTCTTTCAAAAAAGTGATTACTTTATTAATGCTTCCATCTCTTTCTGTTGCAGTTAATTTTGAACAAGGTTCTTTTGCTTGGCTCTAGTAGTCAGACCATTATTGGTCGGCCCATATTACCAGATGCAGCTGTTCATGCAGTTGTTGAAGAGCATGTGAGTGTGACACTAATCTTTGCTCTCTCTGTCTCTCTCACATTGTGTTCTCATTTGCATGTAATTTTTGCAATCATGTTTGTTTCATGGGATACATTTCTTGCAAAATTAATTCCTTAGGATAAGTGGAATTTCCAATTTGAAGAGTTAATTCAGAAGAAGCAGTCATTATATTTGAGTTCAGAGAAAGATTTCCATTTTGATACATGGAGCCTCTTAAAAAGGTCGGGATAAACTTTTCCAGGGAGAACTTTCTGTCTATATGGACTGCAATACAAAGAGAAAGAAATAGTAGCTAGAGTTTATCTAGCTTCATAAATTACATGAAAACTAACAACTATGTTATATGCTAAGTTGTGATTATGATCCCAACTCTATAACAGGGGAAAATCAAGAAATAAAAATGGGATTATTATTATTACTATTTTTTTTATCAATAAAGCACTGGTTATCTTGAAATTGCTATTCTATAATCCATGCCATAATGCTTGGGGTTGGCTTCTATGTTTGCCAATAAAGTGCTTTTGCATAATTTTAACCTTGATTTGAAATTGCTAGGTGGACTACTTGAAAGTTCTAAAAAAATGATAAGCCAAATGACCAAATACAAGCAGGGTATATACCCCAAACTAGTGATGGATGGAGGGTTGCTGGTTTTGAAGGCCCAAGAAACCTCCTAAACCACTACCTAAAGGTGTTGGTGCAAGTTGAAAAATTCTAAAATGCAAGGCAGGGAGAAAATGTATGCAGATCTATGATATTAATTAATTTGTCTATGAAGCAAATTACTCCTGTGATCACCATGTTTATAGACATTATAGTTGTCTTTTCACTTTCTCCTTTTGTATTGTCTGGCACCAAACTTATATGGCTTTTGTGAATTACTGAAAAAGTTACAGCTTCTTTTTTTGTTAGGCGATTTATATTTTTCTCATGTTGCTCTTTCTCAGGCACTAGATGCAAAGGTAATTATATTCAAGAAAAAGAGAAGGAAGAATTATCGTCGCACCAGAGGACATCGTCAGGTATTTCTCAAATCTATGGTCTAAACAATTTTTTGCCGCTACCTCACAGTGATAATTTTTCTTGACCCATGCTTCTCCTTTTCAGGAACTGACTAAATTAAGGATAACTGATATTCAAGGAATTGAGAAACCTGAAAAACCCTACACTGGGAAGCCTTCAAAGGCTGCTGGGAAGAAGCCAGAAAATGTTACTGGGAAGAAGCCAGAAAAGGTTGCAGTTGCTGCATAAGGGGGATTTTTTCCAAGGCTATACATCAACAATAATGGCCATCCATGCTTATAACTCCTGAGTTTTGACTTGTTCATCTTGTAGGATGAGCATGATTCCATTCCTAATTTTCTCCATGTACACATCTTGGATGTCTTGTCAGGCAGATAATCAAACCACCAAATTGGGCACGACTTGTAGGACCGGTTGCATAAATTTCTTTTATTTGTTTAATTTTTTTTTTAATAGTAGTTTGATTCATGAAACCTAATGTAGAATCACCTACTTCTGTTCCCAAACAGAGATGTTACCGTGGTCTTAAAGAATCGTATCTTTGCTCCTAGATTTTTGCCAAACTCTAGGAGTCTAAAGCATATATTGACATTGTGGATGTGGTTGCCACCTTGTGAGGTACATCTTGTATCTTTTTGAAATGGAACTCGTTTGGTTATTGTGCTCTTGCATAATTATCGTAATAAATCTGCTAAAGTCAAAAGTTGCAAGTCTCTCATGCCTTATACCAAAGTCAGACTATAATTCAATCTCATGAACTGAAACTGGTTCTTCGATTGCATGTGGTTGCCACCTTGTGAGGTACATCCTGATTCTTTTTAAAATGGCACCTATTTGGTTCTTGTACTAATCATAATAATCTTAACTTGTACCTTGCTTTAAATCTTAAATCCGCTAAACTCAAAGGTTGCATGTCTGTCTTGTCTTATTTCCAAGTCAGACCATAACTCAATTTGATTAGCTGAAACTGGTTCTCAGATGGCAGGGATATGCAAGTGAATTGTGATGCATATGTGTAGCGATACCTTTGTCTATGCTGTTGAAAGTGTTCAATTTACAGCATGATCAGAGATGTGCTTGTACCTGTGCAGCATTTTCTTTTTTCCTTTCTTTCTCTAGGCTGGTGTAGGTTTTTTGGGCCTTTGGACTTCAGTCTAGCCCAAGACTGATAAATGTGTTTGGTAATTTCTGGGGCCGTACTCTTTTTGAACCCTCTTTTTTGCATTCATAATTAGCTAAGGGTTTATACAAAGGTGGCTGACTTATCAAATTATTAAAAAAAAAAAAAATTGTCCTACACTCCAACTGTCCAGCATAGTTCAATTTTGATTTTGCTATGTCTAGATGAGCTTAATTTTTAATTGGTTTATTTTAAAAAAAAAATAAATGGTATAAAAAGAATTATTATAACTAAAATTATTGACATTAATTGGAAAATAAAGGATTTAAACCGTGAACATTTCTGCTGGAAACATTTAGAGGTGCTAATTAAGCTACAAAACTTCTAACAAATAAGTAAATATTAAAATAAAATAAAACAAAACATGTACTTAGTTGTTAATTATGCAAAGAGTTATTTAAATGGAATTAAGAAACATGTTTCCTATGGTTGACTTGGTTGGGAATGATACTTTTCACTTCGGCCATTATACCGATGGGCCCTTTCTTCCCACCACTACCTTATTGGCTAAGGCCCCACAATTTCCAAATTATCAAGGGTTTTGCAATGCACAACAAGATGAGTGACCATTTTTAAGGAACTTTTTTTTCACAACAATCAACATAAGATGTGGTGTATAATAAATGTGATAAGATGTTGTAATTGGTGCATAATAAAAGTCACGCATGATAGCAATTCATCACCTTCACAGTTTGTAAAAAAATTTGCCCCTAACAATGCAATTTTATGCATAATTGTTAAAGCCTAAAGAAATCCACTACCAAAATAAATAAATGTTTGCTCAGTTCAGCTCAGCCTTTTGAGCTTTTTCTTTTTCAATCAAGAGTTGCATTTGATGGGCTATTGGGCCTTTAAAGAAAACTGATGGGCTTGATTAAAAGAAATGAATTTTGGGCTTAGTTTAATTTGGATTTGGATTGGGCTTTCAACGAAAAAAGATGTTAGTACTAGGTAGTGAATTATGTTATTTAATGTGGATGGTTCAAGTATATTGTGCTGGGTTTCAATGTTTCATTATGGTGCTTAACTCAGTTTGTTTGTGACAAACTGGGTTGAAGGGTCAGGACTGGTTGGGTATTTGTGGATCAAACGGGTTGGACCCGATTCATCCTTAAAACAATTAAAAATACTAATCATTCTCATACCAAATTTCTCAACTTGTTAACTTGTGTGATTATAAGTAGTCTACGAAAAAGTGATGAATCCATATAAGCAGAAAATGTACATTATTTATAGGTCGCAAATTGCACGATCAGACTACTCCTTTTTTCTTTTCTTTTTTAATCTTTTTCTGATGTGATTATGCCAACACACATATTCTATGAGTGTTGAGCATGACAAGAGAGAATGATTTAAGTATAACCTAATTTCTACGCATTATTCTTATCAACTATCAAGACACCTTATAGGAAAAGAAAGAATTTTTAGTTTTGAGCCAAGAAACACTCACCCTCTCTTTTCCATTTCTATCATCCTTTGATTGAGATATTTGTTCCCTTCATCTAGAAATTTTATCTATTCATTTTTTTTCCCCGTCTAATTAGGTAAAATATTTTTTACCATTAAGTAGAAAAAATAAAACTCAATTTCTTTTTTCTTTTTCGTCATTTTCTTTGGGATTAGTAGTACAACTTCACTTTTATTCATAAACTGTTTTCATCATTCGTAATATAAATGACATTTTTTGAGTCATAAAGTATAAAGGCCCCCTTTCATAAAATAAAACCATACGCTTTATTTTAAAAGATAGAATAGTGGAGAAGAATACATGTAATAGACTCTATTATTATTTTCGTGTGTGTTCTAATAAGTATTACTATTTACTATAAAAAAAAAAAGAAAAAAAAAAAAAAAGACTCTAATAAGACAGTTGAAGGTCAATCACCGATCCTAAAGTATTAGAACTAAAGCGATTAAAAGAAACTCAAGAGAATCTATATATATATATATATATATATATATATATATATATATATATATATATATTAGCATAAGAGAATCTTTATCTAAAAATCAATAGAAAAAAAAAACTATAAAACTAATAGCATGCTAAGTTTTATTTTTTTTAAAGAGTAAATTGCATACACCCTCTAAAATTTGGGGTTGTTTTAATTTTACACTCATATAAGGCCACAATTTTTGTACCTAAGCCCAAAGTAAGAAAGAGAGTAGGCCCAAAAAGCTCAATACAATGAATTTGTAGAGAGTGAATTAGAAAATTAGGTTCTAATAAGCTTAGACAATGATAATAGTGAGTAAAAAATGACAATAAAATAAAGATGAATTGATTTTATCTAAAGAAAATCGTCATCAGACACAATCCGAGGAGGTTAATTCTTATATTTGATTCTTTTAGGACTGATTACAAGTATTGTTTTTTGGCTCTACAATGTTTTTCTCTTTCTTTTTCTCCAATCCCCTCCCCTCAGAGTCCTCTCCCTACTTTATACTACATTCCCCCTTTTATCTCTACACTCTACGTGTAGATCAAATTGCTGGTGTTGATCCTTATCTCATCAGCACCTTCCTAAAATATTTGGAAGTAGTTGTAAGGCTGAAAACCACTGTTCAGGTATTACTTCCTCATTAATGCGGCTAGAGAGTTAGCTACAAAGTATTCAATGAGGTGGTAGCAATTTTTTCCTAGATATCTATAGTTTTCTTTTGTCCTGTGTTCTCACGATATATATCTTTATCAACAGAATTTCTCGGAACGTTGCTTCTAGATGGCAGACTGTACTTTCTAAACTCTGTTTCGCTCAGCTGAGGAGGCATCTATCCTCGAACCCCCTTCTCGGATCATCATAACTAGATCCCTTTCTTTATTCATCAATGCCTGTTAGGAACCTAGAGGTTTCTAATGAGGATGAGTATGAATTATAAGAGGATTGATAGAAATTGTAGGAAAATTGACGAGGTAGGCACCTTCCATAGAGAAATAAAGAGATTAAGAGAGAGAGAGATGCATTAATATACTAAGAAATTGGTTTATTCTTCAATTGATATCTCATATTGGATTATAATCATGTATTTATAGGAGACTAGCTCTAATCTCATTGGCCCACATGATCTCATCCTATTGGTTCTATTATTTTTCATGTGCATTAATAATTTCAACATATATTAAATGTGATTAACCATGTGCATTAATAATTCTAACATGTGCTAAATGTGATTAACATGCTTGGAATTGTAACTAACTATTTAACTAAATCTCAATATAACAATTATTATCCATATGCTTATAGCATTCCTAACATTTCCCTCTTCTTGAAAACACCTTGCCCACAAGGTGTTGTGAAATAGCATCTTCATGAAAGGAGATCTTCCAATAGACTAATAGCGTAGTGACGTTTTGATCACCATATTCATGCATTTCTCTTTGACAAGCGGTCTCATGCACATGAAGGTTTCTTCTTTGTAGATCTTCAAATTTTGCTCGAATTCTTGAGCCTTCAATGGTTTTTCAATCTTCAAGGTCTCATTGATTCTTTGAACCTAGAGATGTTCTTGTATCCTTAAGACCTCATTTAATTCTAGAATCACTAAAATTGTTGGCGCTTGTATCTTGGATTCTTGGATCACTGACACTTGGATTGCCAATTCTTGAATCATAGACTCTTGAATGGAAGCCTCCATTGGTGCATCAAGAATTGGTTCTTGGAAAATCATCATCTTCTTCTTTGTTGGTTCTTTGAACTGAACTTCATAGGCTGCGTCTTCATGTATATCATCATCCCCATTGATACAAAAATTAACATCCCGGCTTGCAACAACAGTAGTAGATTCTTGGAATTTGATTTGTTCTTTGAATTTCATTGAATCAAGAGATTGTAAGTCCTCTTTCGTTATGTTCTCAAGATTGCACTCAAGATCCTCTTGCAATCTTGAGAGCTCTTTATTCATGGCCTTGTTAGATTCAGTCAAGGCCTTGAATTTCTTCAAAATAGCCTCATTAGATTCTATCAAGGCCTTAACCTTTTCTAAATCTTCATTAACCATTTTCAAGATTTCTTGTAAGTTAGATTCACCCGTCTCAAGATCGACGACTCTGATACCAAATGTTAGGAACTTAGAAAGGTTCCTAATGAGGATGTGTATGAATTATAGGAGGATTGATGAGAATTGTAGGGAAATTGACTTAATTCGAGGTAGTCACCCTCCATAGAGAAAGAAAGAGATTAAGAGAGAGAGAGAGATGCACTAATGCACTAAGAAATTTGTTTATTCTTCAATTGATATCTCATATTAGATTACAATTATGTATTTATAGGAGACTAGCTCTAATCTCATTGGCCCACATGGCTTTATCCTATTGTTCTATTATTCTCCATCTGCATTAACAATTCTAACATGTGCTAAATATGATTAACCATGTGCATTAATAATTCTAACATGTGCTAAATGTGATTTACATTCTTGGAATTGTAACTAACTAACTAACTAAATCTCAATACAACAATTATTATCCACATTCTTATAGCAATTCTAACAATGCCGACCTCCACAACAATGTTTACTCGTCCTTAGACCAGGCCCCCGGCTCAATATATACTAATGGCCAATACTCCCTACAACCCCAAAATTTCTAAAATATAATTTTACATCTGAAGTTTAGTTCCCATGCTTAGATTCTGCTGTTAAGTGACAATGAAGAATTTTATTTTTGTCAAATCCGCCCAAACCACATTGTTTTTATGAAGGAGAGAATAGAATACCAAGGGCAGACCTGTCACAAAGTTTAAGGGGGTGTTTGAGAGAGTAGGTTGAGTTATGTTGTTTGAGTGTTTTTGATATACGTGTGAGCGAAAAAATATGTGAAAATGTGTGCGATATTATTTAAAATGGATGAAAATGTGATAAAACTAAGATGCCAAACAGGCCCTAAAAAACACAAAACTCAAGCTCCAATACGACACCGTTTCGGTTAAGTTATAAAAGCAAAAAACCAAAACCCCACGAATCACACTCTCAGAATCGCAGTGCAGGAGCTCATCAGCCCGACCAGATAAACTCCTAGGCGGCGGCGACAGCGACAGCGACGGCGAGTGCCATTCCTCCAATTCCCCAACAGGAACAGACCAAAAAAAAAAAAAAACATGTCTTGCGTCACTACCACCTTCAACCTCGGACCTTCAATGAGACTACACAACTACAGCTACAACTACAACTACAACAACAACAACAACCTGCGATTTCCGAAGCCCTTTGCTCACTATCACTACTTCGCTGTCGCTAACAACAACAACAACAACTACTACTACTACTACAGCAACAACACTTCCTCGTACTCTGTGGGTACCCTCTTTTCCATTTCAACCAATCATCGCTCTCCCTCATTCAACGCCTCACGATCATCGTCTTCCTCTCCCTTCATCATCTGCTCTTCTCTCAAATCTCAGCCGTCCGTCTCTCGTAAGTATATCTTTCTTCTTCTTTCTTTTTTTATAATATTAATTTATGTGTTCTAATTTCACAAATAATTTGATAAATTTAATAGAGAAAAAAAAAAAAAAAGCTTATATATTTCTCCTTTTAATTTCTAGCTATTTCTCAAATATTTTGCTATATTTTTAGAGAAAATTACAATTATATGAAAAAATTGGGAAATGGGCTTTCTTTGAATAAAGTCAAAATCTAATCTTGTGGTTGGCTTGATAGAAAATTACTAGGCTTTGAAGTGGTTTCAAATGCATGAGCTATATTATATGTAAAGTTTTACTTGGAGTAATCCTGTTGAAGAAGCACATATATATAGTTAGTTTTCTTTAACTAGCTTTTTAGTCACTATTTTAAAATGGTCCTTTCCATGTAAATAGATCAACTGTAATAATTAGCAATGCGCTTGGCCACATCGATAGTAGTAGTGAATCCATACCTGATTTTTGCAGGAGTTTTATTCACATATTAGTCCATTTCTTTAGAGAAGTGTTGATTTGAGGTTCCCTGTTGAAGCCAGATGTATCGTGTGTATGCTTGCGCATACAATACACATCGATTCTCTGTCTGAATTTAGCATTGAGGGTTTCTTGACCTTGGCTATGGACCTGTGGTGGTGAGACTTGAGAGGCTGAGGATTTGTTCTGGTGTTGTTCAAATATGGTTGTTCTTATTCATGTTAGGGGAGAAAATAAATTATTAGCTCTGCATCACTTTAGTGACTGATAAGTTAACAATTTTTTGATAAGTGGTCTCGTCACCATCATTAACACTAGTCAAATTTAGGGAGTTATTCTTTTTTGAAAATTACTGTTGATTCATGCAAAGATATGAGCCTATGAGGTATTGGTTTAATCTACTTTGCATAGTAATTAACTGGTCCTCTTTATTTACTAATGTTGCAGAAGAGAGGGTGGTAGTTTTGGTCATTGGTGGAGGAGGAAGGGAACATGCACTTTGTTATGCTTTGCGGCGATCTCCCTCCTGTGATGCTGTCTTTTGTGCACCTGGTAATGTTGGGATTTCCAACTCAGGGAATGCCACTTGTATTTCAGACCTTGACATCTTTGACAGCTCGGCTGTAATATCCTTCTGCCACAAATGGGGTGTGGGGCTGGTTGTTGTGGGACCAGAGGCTCCTCTTGTTTCAGGCCTTGCAAATGATCTGGTTAAGGCTGGAATTCCAACTTTTGGCCCTTCAGCAGAGGCTGCTGCTTTGGAAGGTTCCAAAAACTTCATGAAGAATTTGTGTGACAAATATGGAATTCCTACTGCTAAGGTTTATCCTCCTTTCTTTAATCCATCAAACCAAGAGAAGAGCAATCTCCCTTCATCTCATTGTGTTAAATATTTTTTGGAACCTTAGTACTAATTATTAGCTTTCATTTTCTAAAGTTCCTTATAGTGGCACATTAGTATGCTATTGCTTTTTATATGTATGTGTGTGTTTGTGTAGTTTCTTCTCTATTGGACTGTAAAAGTGAGCTTGATCCCAGTTTTCCCTATTGCTATCCATATTCTTAGTCTTATTTTTCTAATGGGCATTTCTTTCCTTTCTTTTAACTGTTATATTTACTATCCTTTTTTATTTTAACAAATTTCAAGTCTGGAATTTCTTTACTTTCGCATTATTGTGTCACCGTTTTCCCACAAAATTACTTTAAGATTTTATTATTCAATTGTGCAGTATAAAACATTTACAGATCCATCTGCTGCAAAGCAATACATTCAAGAGCAAGGAGCACCAATTGTTATCAAAGCGGATGGATTGGCAGCTGGAAAAGGAGTTGTTGTTGCTATGAGTGTGGAGGAAGCATGTGAAGCTGTTGACTCAATGCTTGTGAAGGGTGATTTTGGTTCTGCAGGTTGCCGTGTTATTGTTGAAGAATATCTAGAAGGAGAAGAAGCATCTTTTTTTGCCCTGGTGGATGGAGAGAATGCCATACCTCTAGAGTCTGCTCAGGACCATAAACGAGTTGGAGATGGTGATACAGGGCCCAATACTGGTGGGATGGGGGCATATTCTCCAGCACCCATCTTAACAAAAGAACTTCAGGCATTGGTCATGAAATCTATAATTCTTCCTACAGTAAATGGAATGGCTGCTGAAGGGTGTAAGTTTGTTGGGGTTTTGTATGCTGGGCTTATGATTGAGAAGAAGTCTGGCTTACCAAAGCTGATTGAGTACAATGTGCGCTTTGGAGATCCAGAATGCCAGGTCAGTTAACAGACACTAAATTATTATTTATTCTATGGTCCAACATATGATTAGATACTGTGGACCCTGCTGGCTTTGAAGCATGGTAGCAGGATGCAAATTGTGGTCAGGCTTTGAATGTGGTATCTTCATAAATTATTTTGACTTCAAAATTCAATCCCGTATGGCTAACTTAGTTCAGTTAGCTATAGTGCTGTTACTGTTTGGGAAGTCAGTAAATTTTGCTTTTCTTTGCTTATATCAATCTGCAATTATTTAACACAATGAACTTTCTTTAAGATTGGTTTTTTACAAGTAGATGGTGGATAAGTTGATATATTGCCCAAGTTAAAGGCAGATCGCTTAGTTAATCTTCTTTTTTAATGCCAAATTCTGGTTTGCCTTTTCTCTAATTAGTTTAGTGGCGACATAATATAAGTTATATTGTGTACATACTCTACAAACATATGGGTTCAATTGCATACACAAACTTTTTGAATGGGTCTGCTTTAGATATCCATGTTTTTGCTGTGACTGTATCCATATGTTATCAACTTAAGACATTACAATGTGTCAATGACGTTGTTCATGACACCTTTTTGGCACTTCCCAGTAACCCTCTCAGTTGTCAAAAAAAAAATTTATGTTGGTGACATATTGAACTGGATTCTTTTGGCCTTGTTTGCCCTTAATGATAAACAGGTCTTGATGGTTCGGCTGGAGTCTGATCTGGCACAAGTTTTGCTTGCAGCTTGTAGAGGACAGCTGAGTGGGGTATCCTTGAACTGGTCCCCAGGTTCAGCCATGGTAGTGGTAATGGCAAGTAAGGGTTATCCTGGGGCCTATGAGAAAGGATCTGTGATTCGAAATCTTGAGGAAGCGGAGCATGTTGCTCCATGTGTTCAGATATTTCACGCTGGAACTGCACAAGACTCGGATGGCAATATCATTGCCACGGGAGGACGCGTTCTTGGGGTTACTGCCAAGGGAACAGATCTTGAAGAGGCACGGGAACGAGCTTACCAAGCTGTTGAGGAAATAAATTGGCCGGGAGGATTCTACAGGCGGGATATTGGTTGGAGAGCACTGCCCCAGAAACAATTTGCCTCAAAGAGGGTGAACTAATGTGAGAAAATAAAGGTGGCTCATTTGGAAAACAAATGTTCTCGTTGTTGAATATTTAAAAATGGTTCGTGATAGAAATTAACCGAGGAAGAAAAAGGTCCTCTTGTTGGCGGACTTTTTTGGCTTCTTATAGAATTTTCATGTCATATTACTGACATTGATTCCATCTTTTTTGTATCCAAAGATTGAGCCAAAAAAGTTCAGCATTACTCAACACATAGGACTCAGGCTCAGTGACATTTCCCAATTTTTCTATGAGATAAACCTGGGTTCAAATCCTCTCTCCATTTGTTGGAAAAAAAAAAAAAACATGGAAGCCAAAATTGGCGTATTTTGTAGTTACTTTTGGAGATGGGAATATTTTTTATTTTTTGTTTTATTTTTTAAGATTTGCTTTTATTTATGTTTAGGATATTTTCAATGTGGCAAAAAGAAGAGAGGATACTTTCAGTGTGGTTAGTGCAGACTGTGCAGTGTGTTTGACAAATTTAGTTAGTGAGAAAAGTAGTGAGGTTAAGGGGAATGGCGAAAAATGAAGTTTGTAGTATCTTCTTTTGTTAGCATGGAAGGAAAAGATGTGAAAAGGAAGTTTAGAGAAAAGTAAGGGTTACTTCAGATTGTATGATGATTAATTTGTGCAAAAGAGAAAAGTTGAACTCAAGATATTCTCTCTGCAATCAACTCCAAGACTTTTGATATGAAGCTAACTGTTATTCCGTAGATTTCGAAAGAGCACATTGAATTGAAATACATGATTTGATGTAAAGGAAAACAAACATTTTCATTGTAATTTGGCACCATTGAAAAAGAACATAAAAACAATTCTTTGAGCTAAAAAGTGCCAACCCTTGTAGGATACGGGTGTTTTCAACAGAGAGGTTAGGGGTTGAAATTTCCCTTATCGAATTATTAAAAAAAAATTGATGGGCTAAAATAACAAATCATGGGAAAGTGATTCTTTCAAAAACAAATAAAGAAAAAATCATGCGAAAGTATTTTGTAGTGAGATTACCAACATTAAAGGAGCTATATTAAGGAGTGAAATATGTAAATACAATGATGTAATGAATATCACCTTGATTGTAAAATATATAATGTTATTGCTTTCCTTACTTGATCAACTACTTTAGATTGAGTATCAGTGCAAGTAGGTGGTCTTGATAAGTTAGGAAAGCAGAAAATTACGACCTTGATTGTCAAGTATATATAGCCATTGCTTACTTGATCAACGACTTAGATAGTGCCTTGATTGTAAAGTACTTAAGCCTCATCATCAAGTGTAAGTCAGTAGTCTGGACAAGTTAGGAAAGCCAGAAAATTACGCACACTCTTGATGATTAATGAGTGGTGACACCATGCCATTCATTAATGGTTTTTAATGGTTCTAAAACGTATAGTTTTCTTAAGGAATTAATTAAATTACTGATTTTGTTACATGACCTTTACTTCAAAAAAGAAATATTAATCAAGTTGCAAGGGTTAAGATTTAAAAAGATCTTCATTATGATAGCAAAGGATTAACCATAAAAATCATTACTAATTTCATAAAATTGAAAAAGACTGTCACATTAAACATATAGTAATTAATAACGAGATAATTCGGGAAAAATGGCTAATAAAAACGCATTGATATCCCACACTAATTATTTTTGCTATATCTTAGATAGCAATCTACCCTACTTGTCCCTCAAAAAAAAGGACAAGTGGTAGCACTTAACAATACTAAAACTAATTGCAACATAGGAAAAAAAATATTCTAAAGCTAGTCAAGCAGCCGATGGAGCATTCTTGTCATGATCAGCAATGATATTCTTATAATCCAAAGACTCATCCTCATAAATATCCCACCATTTTTTCACTAGTTTCTTGATATCTTCCCTCTGCATGTTTTCTTCTTTCCCAGTGTACCTCCAAGGCTTTGAACCCTTTATCGTAAACACAAGGAGACAAATTAATTATTAGTAAATAAAATTCTAATTAAGTATAAGATGCTATAATTGAAATTAACCAAAAGATTAACATACCGCAGCACAATAGTGGGCAACTTTTATTTCATCAAAGTTGAAATTTTCAGGGTGGCGCCACAGCATGGCTAAAACAAGGTTGTATATGGGAGGGATGGGCTTATAAATGTCCTTAAAGTACATGTTAAGGAAGTCCTACAAAAGATAACCCAAAATTTAGTATGTTTTTAGGTGAAACAAATTGAAAATATGGTAATGATATTATATAATATATAACCAAAAATTAAATTAAAATTACCTGCTCAGCAAATAAAGTAGGAGGGGTGACTTTGACAGTCTCCAAAATATCATGGTAAGTTGAAAGTTTTGGCTCATAGACAAACATGCCTGCATTGAAGTAAAGTGGAGGAGGTGAGCCCAACTCAACTGGCCACTGAACCCTCTCTGGGCACTGTTGGCAATAGCCAATGTTATGTTGAGTAGAATTGATCCATGTATTCTCACAAAAGCAATCCATCACAGCATAAAAGTATCCATCAGGCAAGTCAAACAGGTGATCAATATTGCCAAAAACTTGTATGTCACCATCCAAGTAGATCATCTTGTCATACTCCTCAAACTACATGCCAAATGCAAATAATCAAATCACTTATTAATTAAAGCATACAATATGTAGAAAAAAGAAGATATAATATAATTGGTAGAAACGAGTGCTTTGAAAGAAAAAATATAAAAACTTGGTAGTGTATTTTTAAAGTTTTAAATGTGGACGTCAATAAAAAAAAATGTATCTATCGCGCATAAAATCATGAACATATATTGTGTAGCAAAGATTTACCTCCCAAATACGAAGTTTTGAGTAGTTGATGACATAGTATGCCATGGCAAACTTAGCAGTGTGGTTCTCTGGAGGGCTTAAAGGTACAATCTCACGTAAAATACATCCCTGAGATTCAAGGATGCAACGGTGCTCCTCAGGCACATCTGGCAACATGGCCACCACAAGAGGATAGGCAGACTTGGCCTTTTTTAGGCCCTTAGCCAAACCAACCACACCTTTCACATAGTCTCCAGCACCAGCCAAAAAGGTCACATAGGCTCTCTTAGGGAAATTCACACTCTTGGTTGTTGCTTCAAGTGCCATTCTTGGGGTTGAAAGGAAGAGAAAGAAACAAGATTTTTAATGGAAGGGAAAGAACAAAGATCACAAAGGTCTAGCAAGATGGTTTTTGAAACATGGGGTTGTGGCTGTATATATAGGCAGTATGTGGTGGTGAAAAATGGTAATGTTTGATATTAGGGGAAACAAATTATTCTTATGTATCTTTTTTGCCAAAAATCATGGTACTGATCGATTTGGTTCAAAATATATACTTTATGGAAAATGTTAGAGTTACAAACTATTTTACAAAAATCAATTTTCACAAATTGCTAATTTGATGAATAGTTATTGATAAGTGAAAAAGTAATGTTAATAAAAATTAGTCATATCAACAATTTTGTAAAAATGTTATAAAATAGTTTTTGGTTGTAGGTTCCAGTTAGTTCTACTGGTAAAGTCTCTTATGGTTGTATAAGAGATCTGGGGTTCAATCCCTGTCTATACCAAAAACTGATTGGTGTCTTGGTCTGATAATAAATAACTATTATTGGTTAGAATTCTCACAAAAAAAAAAAAAAGTTTTTGGTTGTAACATTGCTCATATTTTATATAGAGTAATGTTACAGCCACAAACTATTTTACAAAATACTGATGTGGCTAATCTCTTATTGGTTTTATTTAGGCCCACCGTTAATATCACTTTTTTATTTACTAATAATCACTCACATAGTTTATAAAATTATTCTGTAACTATGTGAGTGATTATTGGTAAATAAGATACAATAATCACTCACATACTCGCAACTTATTTGTATCTCTAGCATTATTCTTTTATAAATGTGTGTTTATTTTTTCCCTCTCATTGTTGAAACTTGAAACTTGAAATATTGGTGATAAACGGTTCTGGTTGGATATAAGCCTTAATCAAGTGGGTCTAAATCAGTCAATAAAGCAAAAACGAATATTAAAAAAAGGAAAACAAAATGAATAGTTGAACGTATGCATTCGTGCACAAGATATCATGCATAATTCTTTTTTATTTAGCAAAAAAAAAAGACCCTAATATCATTCACTTCCATTTTTTTTGCCCTTGGAGTACAAATAAGTTGAATATGGAAATCATAACATTTTTCATTAAATCTCAAAATTTATTAGTGAGTAATCAATTCCAAAGTTTCTGAGATTTGCTATGCAAGCATTTAGCATATATTCCATATGCTAATTTTTATAAGGAATCACTTTTTAATGCAATCATCTATTTTATTTATTTATTTTTTTAAAAGGTAGTTGCGAGTAAAAACCGGGGTAAACTTATTGCATATTATTTCCATTAGGTTTTCAACGGTTTTCTTTTTCCACTTTATCTTAATTTATAGAATATTCTCCTATCATGTATTCTTTCTACATCTCTTGGGCAATACGTTTCACAGGTATGTTTGGCAACGAGAGTGAAAATATTAACACAAGCTTGAAGTTCATTAGCCAAAACCAATAAGTAATCAAACAAAATGATCACATCAATATTAACTATCGAATTATCTCATATATATATATATATATATATATAGGCTTTGATCGTGCTACTTTTTTGTAAAATCTAACCATACTATAACATTAAAAGAGTGGTTTCTATTTGTAACTTGCAATTTGAGTAATATTACTTACTTTTGCATAAGTCCATCACTGACAACACATTTTGTACACTAATTACAATACTTCCTATTAACGGTTGTAAAAAAAAAAAAAAAAAAAAAAAAAAAAGCCTCTAATTTTATTGACTTATAAATCCTCCTTTTCATGTTTCATAAATCTATTAAAGTAGATTCTTCTCCTTAGAAAAAAGCAAATAGCCAGAAATATCAATTGTAATTTAATGCCAGATGCTAGGAACCTGTTATTTGTGTGCTTGTGTGTGTTTTTATAAATTTAGAGGCTTGTTTGATAATTAACAAATTCTTTCGTCTCCCACTACTGCTGGGACCTTTTGCAGCTGAAGCTAAAGCCATGGAAGAAGCAGCTCACTTCGCTAGAGATATCGGACTATAGGATGTTATCTTCGAAACTGATTCATCAACCATCTCAGGTGCTCTCACTGGCTTATCCACAGCACTGGTTACAGTTGAGGACATCATTAGAGGCACTCACCACACCCTGCGTGACTTCCGAAGAACTCAGATACTGCATGTTAGGCAGCATGGCAATGTACCAGCACACACTTTGGCACAACACGCCAAAAGGATTGGCACTTTTGTTACTTGGTTAGAGGAAACCCTATCATGTATTGAAAACTCTGTATTTCAGGATGGTATGTGTAGGGATTTAGACCCCTATAAAAACTAGATGGTTTAACCTAATTAATTAACCAAGTGAATACTTAGGTTTATTATTCAAATCTAAATTAAAACAATAACATAATCATATCAATGTAAAGTGCGGAATATAAAAACACAAAGATATGATGACCCAGGAAAACCAAACTGGTAAAAAACCTGGAGAGGATTTAACCTAGCTATCCTCAAGGTAAACCTGAATCCACTATGAAAGAATCGAAGTGTACAATAGTGACTTAGACCACTAACATCCTATTGCTACCCACTAGTAGAACTTACTGACACGACCACGTGCAAGCTCCGAGACCACGAACTCCTTCTTTCTTGGATTCTCCAGCAAGTACAAGCACTCCTGCTTGTGTATCTTTAAGCTCTTATGGCAGCAACTAAATGATCATCAAACTCTCGGAGAAATCTCATTCTTAATAATCCCAAGCTTATGTGAAGGCAAGTACCTCTTAGATCTCACAAGGGATTCACACAAACAGCAATATGAGCAACAAGACTCTAGAGAGGTTTGGGCACAAAACCCTAGATACAAAAAGAGGCACACTCTTCTCTCTCTTAGAAGTCTTTAAAAACGTGCTTAGGGTTTCCTTTATATAGTGGGAGAAGTAGATCTGAAACCCTAATCCTAAATGGGCTTGAACTGTGTTTGGGCTGGCTTAAAATTTTGCAGAAAATTTCTGATGCACAATTCTTGATCGATCGAGTCTATTTTTTGATCGATCGAGCCGTGCAGAAATAAAACAGTAATTTCCTGCGACTACTCGATTCCAAACTTACATTAAACCAAATTTTGAGCAAGTCTAAACCTAGACTAAATGTTTTGATCATGGTTTGCCAATACAATACACATTGAAGTTTTAATACATTAATCCCTAAGGTCTTAGAATCAAACAATCTTCCCCTTTGGCAATCCGTGATAAAACACATCATAAACATGAAATGCTCAAAGTTACAAAAAGCCCAATCAGATTTAAAAAGCACTAAACTCAATTCAACCTAACTACTATCTATCAATTGCAAGTGTAGACAACAGCACTATTGAATCAACCTGTATATTCCTAAAACACTCAACAAATGCATAAACGCATGTGTGACAGAAAAACAGTAAAACAAAAAATATTCAAACTAACTCTCCCCCTAAGTTAGATACATCAAAAACAATTTCAACTCCCCCTAAACAAAACATTCTTGTATTTTCTACACATATTCCCACATTTAATTTAAATTTCCCCCTTTTTGTCACATATTGACAAAGAGAACTCAAACAAAGAGTAACAACTCAACAGAGAATAAGAGAAAATAGAGAATTGAGGGAACACAAAACAAGATAACTCTATAGAAAATAGAGACAACTCCTCTAATGAAGAGCAAATGTTAAAAATAAGTTTCCCCCTATAAAAATAGGAAAAACAAAACAAGTTTTGGGAAAAACAGTTTTGGGGAAAACATAGGAGGTGGGGAAAATAAAAAACACACAAACCTAACTTAAAAAAAAATTAAGTTGAGGATACACATGAAGAAAAATATTATCTCTTTCAATGAATGCAAACTTAACACTATGTGACCCATAAACAGTTGCATGAGTAGAGAAAATATTTGCACATTGATTATTCATCATATCTCTTAAGAAAAATATTTTCTATAGTTCACACATAAAAATAGCATATACTAGAATGTACAAAGTACTCAAAAATTAATCAATCAATTTTTAAATCAAGTTGAGTACCCAATTTAGTAAAGTGTATGCATAGTATGTATGAAAACAATGAGAGATATGATTGCAAAATTGCAAGATGGATACAAAAATCAATGCAATACATGTGAATCCTAAACACAAATGATGCATGGAAAAAAAATTTGGTCAAATGCTTAAAAACAGAAAATTTTTCAGTTTCGATCGATCGAGAATCGATCGAAGACCAATCGAGTCAGGCAGAACCTAACCAAAAATTTTAACACATTTTTGATCGGTCAAGAGACAGTTTCGATCGATCGAAAATCTGGAAAAGACAAATTTTTGAAAAACAGATCAGTTTAATGCAGAAACTCCTCAAAGCATAGTGTTTTACAAGTGAAATGCATGAGTATGAGCTTAAAAGTTTTTCAAAAACACTTAAATTCAATCCAGATATTCCATATTTTGCATCAAACACCATAAAACACATAATCTTGGATGACCAAACCAAATTTACACACAATATCATGTACCAAGTTTAACAAAGAGTAACTTGTGAAGTGTGTGCAACTAACAAAAGCTTGAGATACATGTGAGGTGATATGTGAATAGAAATCAAGCACAATTTCTACAAAATCCATCACATATAATTAAAAGAGATTATCCCTTAAAGAGTTACATCATATAACTCTCACATCTCTTAGAATGAAAGCTTGCAATCATGTAAGTTTCTTGATCTGCCTCATAATGTACACACAAATTTTATTTGATCAGAAACTTATTAAGGATTAGTCGGGATAATGTACACACCAATTTTAATTTATTGAAATTATTAAAGTCTAATAATGTACACACCAATTTTAGGCATTTAAACCGAGGCTACACCTTATGTTCTTTTTGTGCATGCGTTATACTTTCTCGAGCACAAAGTCATACGATATGCACTAAGGTGTTCATGATTGGCTAGTAAACAGTGGTAAGATGGTTATTTATGCCTTTCTTATTAAGATCAAGTCCGACAATCAAAGACATGTGACTTCAAGATGAAGACAAAGTGATCAAAAACTATAAACATCTTCCCACACAACATGCACTACAAAGCTCAAACTAGTAAAGTGCAATAGAATAATCTCATCCAAGCTAAACAAGGTACCTAAACAAGGTACATAAACAAGTTATGTAAAAATACTATGGCCAACCTTGATTACAAATTCATGATGTGCAATACAAAACTAAAAGAAAACATGTCTACAATTTATTGAAAGAATTAAATCAAGGACAAGTAAACAACACTCACCTTAGAGAATCTTTCTCACCCATATAGCACGAGTCTTCGGCTTTGTAGGTGAAAATCCATGTAAAGCAGAGTGTATTTGAGGGATTACACCAATCTTTTGAGAAAGACTAAAATCTTGCAAATTACTTGCACAAGCCAACAAGCTTAAATTTTTCAAAAGCATATGAAACAATTTATTTAGATTCATGGCAGGAGAAATATCATCACATATCCTAGATTGAAACATAGAATGTTTAAATTTCAATTTATGACAATTAGGACGAATGTGACCGGAGACACTACAAAAGTGACAAACAAGAACAAATTTAGGAACATCAGTATCCCTAACAGCAAATCTAGTCTCAAATTTTGGTTTTTGCCTCAACAAAGAACAATTTGGTCTAATATGACCGACAACACCACAAAGGTGACAAGTAGGCACAAAAACAGATTTTTTTTGCACACTAACAATAGGTTTAGACATAGGTTTAGAAACTTCAGCCTCTACATTAGGACTTTTACCTTTGTCTAACCTAGCAAAATGAACCTTTTCTTTATTATTCCTTTTGAAAGGAGGGATATAAACTTTCTCAGTTTTAGGCTTAAAAGAAACAAAAACAATTCTGTTATCAACAGCAGGCTTGGTACTAGTCAAATTTTCAAGTTTAGTTTAGACTCAAGTAACTCTTGTTCCAAGCTTTTCATCTTCTCATCTTGAGAGGAAATTGATTTCTCAAAAATTCATTCTTTTTATTAGATTCATCTAATCTAACAACCAATTCCTCTTTTTCAAGATTAGCCAATTTTATCTCTTCCTTGAATTTCTTAGCAATTTTCAAAGATTTCAATCATTTCTTATGGAGAGTTTCACAGGCATCAATAAAATCAACAGAAACAACAGTGTCCTTTTTATTCAAATCATCATAATCAAAAATAGAAAGACACTTCAAATTATCCATAATAACAGGGGTTAAGGATGAGCTCAGAGATCAAAAGATCTACAACAGAAGAGCTACCCGCTCTGATACCACTTGTAGGGATTTAGACCCCTGTAAAAACTAGATTGTTTAACCTAATTAATTAACTAAGTGAATACTTAGGTTTATTATTCAAATCTAGGTTAAAACAATAACATAATCATATCAATGTAAAGTGTGGAATATAAAAATATAAAGATATGATGACCCAGGAAAACCAAACTGGTAAAAAACCTGGGAAGGATTTAACCTAGCTATCCTCAAGGTAAACCTGAATCCACTATGAAAGAATCGAAGTGTACAATAACGACTTAGACCACTAACATCCTATTACTACCCACCAGTAGAACTTATTGACATAACCACGTGTAAGCTCCGAGACCACAGACTCCTTCTTTCTTGGATTCTCCAGCAAGTACAAGCACCCCCGCTTGTGTATCTTTAAGCTCTTATGGCAGCAATTGAATGATCATCAAGCTCTCGGAGAAATCTCCTTCTTGATAATCCCAAGCTTGTGTGAAGGCAAGCACCTCTCAGATCTCACAAGAGATTCACACAAACAGCAATATGAGCAATAAGACTCTAGAGAGATTTGGGCACAAAACCCTAGATACAAAAAGAGGCACACTCTTCTCTCTCTTAGAAGCCTTTAAAAACGTGCTTAGAGTTTCCTTTATATAGTGGGAGAAGTAGATCTGAAACCCTAATCCTAAATGGGCTTAAACTCTGTTTGGGTCGACTTAAAATTCTGCAGAAAATTCCTAATGCACGATTCTTGATCGGTCGAATCTATTCTTCAATCAATCGAGCCATGCAGAAATAAAACAATAATTTCCTGCAACTACTCGATTCCAAACTTACATTAAACCAAACTTTGAGCAAGTCTAAACCTAGACTAAATGTTTTGATCATGGTTTGCCAGCACAATGTACATTGAAGCTCTAATACATTAATCCCTAAGGTCTTAAAATCTAAGAGTATGTATCTTTCTACTTAATAAAATTCACGTATTCATAAAAAAAAATTCTTTGTCTCTTAAAAAAAGAATAACGCTTTGGTTAAGAGAGTAAGGTTTTAGAGGGCTAATGTAAAGTGTCCGAGGACCGAAGAGGATTGAATGCGAAGTATCACACTTGATCCCACCTGTAAAAGCGTATCCAGCCCGAGGACTTCATTGACCCTATAAGGGATGGAGATGCAAGATAGCGTTTTATGAGAGCCCAATTGGAAGGGAAGAGACCTGGGGAAGGGTCCAAGACAGTGGAAGGGAGCTTCCTGCTATAAGGGTATATCTTCCCCCTCCGCATTGAATACTCTGCAATAACCTTATTAGCTGCATTAATAAGGAAATGACACCTGAATAATAGTTTCACAGCTAGTAGTCCCTTCTACCACCTTTAGCAGAACTCTGATGAGGCCAATATCTTGAGGAAAGTCTTGAGGCATACAAGTGGAGGGTTAGGATGCAAGGAATGAGTATATATAAAAGAGGGGGGGGGGGGAACCTCCCAATAAAGGGGGATGATTTTGGAAGAAGAAGATAAACAAGAAAGTGAACAATGCATTGCTTGACTTAGAACTTGTTTCAATCATATATAAGAACTTAACCTCGGACCTGACCGAAGAGTGCTTTATTCTCAATTACAACGTGAATTATTTCCCTTTGTTACTTTAGGCTCTTCGGCCTTAGACCTAAACTTAGCTTAGAATTACACCAGAACTATCTTCCCTCTCTCTACATCTTTACCTTTTATTATTTGGCCTTGGTTTGAAGGACAAGACACTACTTTTCTTAGTAGGCTTGAGTCATCAATTTTCAAGTTCCTACATAGTATTGATAACTTATACTTGGAAGTATAAGGTGATATTTCTTTTTGAGATTAAATTCTATAAGGATGGGTTGTAAAACTCATATTTTGCATCATCCAATAAATTACTTTAAATTCAATACATCCTACAACACCTAATAACATTTCAATAAATTTCCAATTTGGTTAGATTTATATATGGGTATTAGAATCAATTGAGTGTGATTGTATTTATTCTTAAATATGTAATATGATGATATGACATGTTAAGATTAGAGGAGTAAAATATGAGTTTTACACCATGTCCTTATAGAATTTAATCTCTTTCTTTTTAACTGATTTATATTCTGAAAAATTACATTAAATAAACAAACAAATTCGAAGCGATGATCTTTAAAAGCCTTCCTTTACATTATTCACTTATATATATATATATATATATATATATATATATATATATATATATATATATTTTAATCCTAGACTTCTTTGGATCATCAATTTTTTTCCCTTTATCTCAAGGTGTAACATAAAATAAAATTTTTAAGACTAAAACGAAAATTATACAATCTAAGTTTTGATCAATTGTGATATTAGTCCCTCTAATAACTCTGCCAAAAAAAGTTTGTTCAACTGTTTTTACCTATAGTCCCAAATATACTCAAGGCCAAAGATTGCCTTATAACTATTTTTTTTTTAAATGATGAAAATAAACTGCTTTTACCTTAAATCAACTATGGATTGAAAATTTCAATTCCAGTCATAGGGGAATTATTTCATTGCAAAATACATGAAAAACGGAGTTTTAACTCCAAATGTCTAAACTGATAGAGACCCTTCCATGATAGTAACAGCTTTTCCTCGCAGTAGCACTTTTTGGTTTTGTTCATCGAGATGAATGTTTACTACTCCACTTCTAGCTGAAGCCTGAACAGAATCAACAATGTCAATTAATATGATGAAGAAAACAACTACAACGATGAGTTTGCATGCACTAAAGATAGGCAAGAATACCGCATATGCAACAAGATCACACTTCCCTAGCCTTTTGCTCCAGTACAATGCTAAGGCACAATTTGCACTCCCACAAACATGATCCTTGTAAGTGCACAATTGCACCTGGCCCCAAGAACAGTTACGGGCTCAGGCCCAATGAGCCTTAAACAATATGAATTTGTAGAGTGTGGGCTTGAAACCCAAGTTAGAAGTGTCTGAGGATTAAATGACAAGCCAAAGATTGCAAACACTTGAAAACAACAAGGAATATCGTAAATCAACCTGCTCAGACGTAAGCCGAGAGCTGTTCTTATATTATCTTTTTTTTTTTTTTTTTTTCTTTTAGATTACAAAAAAGGGAGCCCCCCATTCCTGTTCTAGGTTGCTCCTTAAATACTCCTCTTTTTTATACTTTGTACACGTGTTGCCCCAACTCCCCCTTAGCCTAGATATTTCTTTTCTCAGTGCCTTTGAATAGTAACCAGAAGTTTCCCTTCCACTGTTCAGGTGTCACTTCCCCATTAATGCGGCCAGGGTGGTAGGTGCAAGGTCTTTAATGTGGAGGTGGCAGCCTTTATCTTTGGTATTTCTCTAACATCGGTGCTTCTAGGACATTCAAGGGTTCACCCCCTTTAACCATTGGTCTTGACCGTATCATTCCTTAACCTTTACCATGAAGTCCCGGGTTCTCCGGTGTCCGTCCGAAGGGAAATTCACCCTCGGCTGGATCCTCGGATCCTCGGAGTATGGGCCGACCCGTAGTACTAACAAATTCTAAACCCAAGAGCAGGTCGGCTTTCCTTAGCATGGCCCAAAGGCCCACATCCCCATCAGGGTCTTTTTACTCCCCACAATCCTGAAAAGAAGTGAAATAGGTAAGAGGAAATTGCACTAGTTTCATTTCAATTCTAGACAATAACAAGAAGGGGAGGTTCTTTTTTCTCATTTTATTTCTGCATTCTAGTATCATCCAAGGTACAAAGTCATTATAAAAAAATTAGATACAAGAATTACTCAGCTATTCAACACATGAAGAAGCTTCCTTTAACATGGCGAAATTTGTTTGAGTAAAGGGTATTACTTAGGTTTGATAACATTCTATTCAACACAAAAGCCGTATTAAGCAAAGGGTATTACTTAGGTCTGATAACATCTCTCACTTTTTTGTTTTTGCAATCGAATAATATTAATCAATTCATTATGCGGGCTCTAATAAGTGCATTAAACTGTGTCAACCTTAAAAGTCCCTCACCATGACTTGTTGAATCATGTATCCAGAGGTGTTCAATGTTCATTCTAACATAATCAGAAACATGTTATTAATACAATATAAGAGACCAAACAGAGATTGATAATATATCAAGTTCTTGAATAACATTACATTGTTTGAGAGCAAATGCCAAACATATTTTACCTCATTGACCTGTAATTTTGGGATAAAGAATCGATAGTAATAGTCAAATCCAGAATCTAGGGGAGCAGGCCCTGAAATAATTATCCCCCTTCCAGGACATTTACATATCAAATCAAACTGTGGTTGAAGTTCTACGACAGTTTCTCCAGATGAGAGTATTACCTGCAAAACATGATAAGCTTTTTAATGAATGAAACAACCAAGTGCTAGTTCCAAAGTTATGGGATCGGTTATGAATCCTCAATAGACTAGTCAGGGTTTGATGAATTAGATATATTATTGAAATAAATAGAAATTTTCAATACAACTGAAACTTGCAGCTGAAGGGCTGCTACCACAGGAGCAGAATAAGCTTACAAAATGCAAATGCTTAAACATCAACTCCAAACATAAAAGGAGAAAAACCAACTAGACAACACATTACAGACCTTCAGCCATTCACTTTAACTATCACTTAGACCATGGGGACACCAGAACACAGAGAAATTCCCCATTTACTACATAAAGCTCTATTCAGAATGGAATTCATATACCCCCCCTCTAGCCTCAATTCTTGCTTTTACTTCTCTCTTAATGGATTGAATAATTCTTTATTCTGTCTCTAAACCCCACCATGAAGGATAGCATTTTGTTGCCAAATGTGATAGACAGCAGCTGCCAAGGCTAATTTACGTATCTCTGCTCTTATAGTTTTCCCATTCCAAGCTTTTCCTACCACAAAATCTTGTAATTAAGGTGCTTAAAAATATTCTAAAACCAGACAAAAAGATGCCATTTTTTCCATTAAGATTCACTTAGACACAAAACATTTAATAGACATACTACAACCGATTATACATTCAACCCAACAATTATGGCTGCAAATAAGAACGAGCCATGATTCCAATAGGTCAACAAATCATACACAAGTTAGTTCATATCATTCATTTTAAGTATATTTTATCGAAGATTTTTCAATGCATATACAACTACTATAGTTATGAACTTTGAAAGCTAAGTATGAAAGAAAAATTAAATCAAAGAGAAAATGTTAGGACACGTTACAATGAGATCATCTTCAGTTGCTGTTCTCTTTATATCAATCACAGAGGTACCATTCAGGGCTTTGGAAATGGGTGAAAGCTCAGCAGAGTTGAAATCAATGATTGGGATGGTAGGAAAATCCAATTCAATAAGAAAACTCTCTTGTGACTCATGATTCTGAATATTCGAACCATCAATTGTTTGTATATCTGCAACCTTTCTAGCAGTTAATGTTCCAGATTTTGTGACAAACTCAATGACATCACAATTCAACAAACTAGAAGTGAAGAGTGTATGTGCAGCAGCTAATGTAGCATGACCACATATCTTAACCTGCAAAAGGCCAGGTATCAATTACTCATTTGATCAATAATTCAATGCTAAAAGACTTACAAGTAAATAAATAATGGCAAGATGTTCAATTTTGAAAGAAAATAAGAAATCTTCCGTACATGTAAAAGTAATTAATACTTGTATGAAATTTAAGTGATAAACAATCTTAACTCAAACTCATTGTTAGAAATGGCAAGACATAGCTCTAAATACAATGTTGGAATAAGAAAAAAATTATGAAAGATTATAAAGAATTCAAGTGGTTCAGCTTGGAGGTGTAAGTTCATTACTATTTAGCTTTGTGTGTTACAAATGGACCGAATAAGCATTGGACTATTTACAGGTTAACCTTGAACTAACCTTAAGGTTATAGTACTATGGTTAGGATTAAGATTCCTAATACAATGAACTTGACAAGAATAGTACAATTTGGGGCCTTGATGTCACTAGCATTAATAATCGTATCACAATATAATGCCAAAAAGGAAATCCAATGTATTATTATTAACTAACTCTGATCAAGAATTCACTACCACTTAGTATATCATAAACGCCTGAATTAGCTAAAAGATTAAGACAAACACCAATTAGAACCCAAAGTACAGCACTAATTGTGTCATATCACTATAAACTGAAGCAAAACACATGCATGCAATTAGATTATAATATGATCAATGATGTTCATTTTTATAAGTAAACAAACAATCATAAATACAACAAGGTCAATCTAATCCTATAATTGAATCTAACTTCTTATTTTTTTATGGGAATTGAACCTAACTTTGATAATGCACTTAAAAGTTAAATCACATTCTAGTAAAATCATACTCCTTGACACAAAATTTAAAGGACAAAAAAAAGTATAATAAGCCATTTATCATCATTTAATCCTTATTCTAGCATTCTACCTCACTTGTGTGATCTAGACACCCTCTAAGAAGTGAGGCCAAACACAGGATTGTACAATACAATCTTTGAAGTGGATATATTTATTTATCATTCATCTTTGAAATGGCAACAATCTCATTCATCCGCACGTCAATATCATTACCATTTTCCAATTGTAAAACATGATCAACTACTACATGATCTAAAAGCAAATAGGAAGCACCCAATTTAAAATTTTTAACTATTATTCTCATGATCTAAACTTAAAATATAATAAGATGAACTAAGAACACCCACAAAGGCAAATATTAAAATTCAAAAGGTAGCACTTTGAAACATTTTTAAAATTCTGGTTTTTTTAAGAGTGGAAGTGAAATTAAGAAGTGAGACCTCAGCAACAGGAGTGAACCATCTGAGACGGAACCTAGGATTGGACGAGTCAAGAGAGTCGGACCCAGATAGCCGAGTCAAGTAACAAGTGTCGGGGATGTTGAACTCAGCTGCCACAGCTTGCAACCATTTCTCATCTCTCTCTTCCTCTAACAAACACACCGCTGCTGGGTTTCCCTTGAAAGCTGAGTCAGAGAACGCGTCCACCTGTACCCAAAACCCAACTCAGAATCCCATATATATATACATCACAGACATAACAGAGAGAGATAGAGAGAGGTACCACATAGTACTTCACAGGTAGCTTTGCCATTTTGCCGTGAGAGAGTGTTAGAAGCAGCGAAAATGTAGTTTGTTGTCAAAACATTTTCGTAGATCATGTTACAAGTATTTGTACTGTTGCATTGGTCAGCGCACATCAGCTGGTTGGTGAAGAGGTATCCTCCCTCGTACCCCACACGTGTGGGGCCACGTGAGGAGGAAGTTAACGCACATCGGATATAGTGAATTTTATAGGGTTTACGTGACCTGTGGTGGATCTCGTGCCTTATGTGTTATTGGGTTAAAACATGGGCTTGGGTGGATTTGGTTATGTATCAAAGAGACTCTTTTTTTACCTTTTGGGCCTTATCTAGATCTAGTGCTTTTATTTAGTTAAAGTGGTGCTGTCAAATGATTCTACACCATTGTTAATTTGTTACGGTGAATGATTGCTGCTTAAAAAAATAATGCATATGTGATCATGGATTTCTATTCATGTACTAAATTATATAAAGAGGCTCGAATCTTTTCCAAACGCATGTATTGCTTTCAAAATATTACTAACTATTCCTGTTACAATTTCATCCACTGATTGAAAATTTTCAAAATTAAAATTAATAAAATCCTATTTAAAATCAATTATGTCACAAGAAAGATTAAATAAATTAGTCATATTATCAATTGAAAAAGAAATGTTAGTGAATTTGAATGCAAAAACTTAATTAGTAATTTTGTCTCTCAAAAAGCGAGAAAAATAAATTTTAATTGAAAAAAATATATGAATTTATAATTAAAAATAATAAAAGGACCCGTTTAAAGTTTTTGCCTAGGGCCCCAAAATTCGTTGAGCCGGCTTGGATGTTACTTGTGCTTTGTGCAATGAGCCCCCAAAACCATAATTCATGTGCTTAAAAGTATTCCATATTAAAAAAAAAAAAAAATTTTGAGAAACGTATTCCATATTCTTTAATATGGAATTATGCTAAAATGTGAATCAAGGAATTTTATTCTTTGGAAAATTTTCCTTACCTTGGCTATTTGAAACATTTGGTTCCATAGAAACAAAGATGATTTTTAAAGTTGTGAAACTTGAGCTTGTTAGAGAAAGTAAAGCATATATTCGATCCCTTATAATATTTCTTTTGCACTGCTCTATCTCAAATGAGCAAGAATAAGCAAGTAGTTAGAGTGAGATGGACCAAACTTGAGAAATTTTGGTGCAAACTAAACTTAAGAAAGGTTGGTAGAAACTAAACATTGATGGCTCTTCATTAGGTACTACCAACCTATCTAGTGGTTGGGGTATTATCAACAACCATAGAGGCCTTTAGATTGCGGGTTTTACTTGATCTATAGGCGTGGCAATGCATAGTGAGTGTTACGATTCCAACAAAGGTTCTGGATATTGTTGCAAGTGCTTCTATGACTATCAATAAAACCCATACCTCCTTCATGGTTGTCAAGGTACACTACAAAAAAAAATGTTTATTACTACGAAAAAAATTGTTGCAATAATTTTAGAGTCATTGCAATAGTTTTTACAAGGTGTTGCAATAAAATTTGACATAATACGTTAGTGCTACAAAAAACTTCATTGCAATAAACTTTAAATATTTTAATGACAATTTTGACGTAATAATATATTTTTTGTTGCAATGAAAAATTTCTACTTCAAATATCTTGTAGCAATAGGCTATTATTTCACCATTTTTATTGTAATAAATTACAAATAATTGACAAAAATAATTTAGGTTAAGTTATTACAACGATATCTTTGTTGTATAGAATACCGGTCAAGCTCATCTTTTTTTTTTTTTTTTTTTTTTTCTTTCTTCTTTTTTAGTTCTGATTCTCTAATTCAATCCCTCCCCCTCTTTCCTCTCTCTCTCTCTCTCTCTTTTTAAGAGATTTTTTTTTTAATAGGGTTTTTGGGGTTTGTTATGGTTGTGTGGGTCGTGTGTGGGTCAGATGGTGGGTTTGGATGCTGTGGGTCATGTGGTGGGTTTGGAGGCGTGAAGCAGGTGGTGGATTTGGATGCCGTGGGTTAGGTGGTGGTTACGTGGTGGGTCATGTGGTGGAGGTTATGGGTCGTGTTATGGTGTGGGTTGATTTCAACAGGTATGATTTTGGTGGGCAACGGCGTGGTCAGTGGGTGTAGTGGCGTGGATCTGGTGGTGCAGCGATGGGGTCTAGGGGTGCATCGGCTTGGGCAGGTGGTTGCACAACTTGGGTCTCATGGGTTGGTGGAGCTCATTTTTTGTCTCTCTCACCTTTTTCTGTCTTTCCCTCTCCCCTTGAATCAAGACTCCGTGAATCTCATGGGTTGGTGGAGCTCATGGGTTTGATGTGGCAGATTAGGGTGGTGGTTGTGTTGTTGATGGTGGATCGGGGTGGTGGATTAGTGGGTAGTGATGGGAAAGTTTTGGATGTGTTGTAAAATTAGAGAGAGACAAAAAAATATTTTATTGTGAAGATATATTATTTTAATGTGTTGTATAAGACAATAAAAGTTGAGATGTTGGATGTATTGTAAAATGGTATTGTATAATTGATAAAGTAGGTTTTTGGGATGGTAAAATAGGATTGGATGGCATTCCCGGATGGGAATGCTCTAAGAACCCAAAATTAATTTCCTCCTAATGTTAAAACCATCATCGTCATCATTAAATCCATCTTCATCAAACCCATCCAACTCATTAACACGTGGTCTCCTAGCAGCCTTCATGACCCAATTTTGGTTATTAGCAAAAAAATCAAAAGCACCGAATCGACCTTTTGGTGACCCGTGCATTGCTGTTTTTCAAAGAGAAATCTCTTAAAAAAAAAAAAAAACTAGTATCTTCATCAAACCCATCCAACTTATTAACACGTGGCCCCCTAGCAGGAGGCGTTATATCCTATACCTGGCATATATGCCGGGTACAAGATATACAAAATCCCCTAGCAGCCTCATGACCCAATTTTGGTTATTGGCAAAAAAATCAAAAGCACCGAATCAACCTTTTGGTGACCTGTGCATTGCTAATTGTCAAAGAGAAATCTCTTCCAAAAAAAAAAAAAAAAAATCTAGTATCTTCATCCAACTCATTAACACGTGGTCCCCTAGCAACCTTCATGACCTAATTTTGGTTATTGGCAAAAAAACCAAAAGCACCGAATCGACCTTTTGGTGACCCCTGCACTGCTGTTTGTCAAAGAGAAATCTCTTCAAAAAAAAAAAAAATAGTATCTTCATCAAACGCATCCAACTTATTAACATGTGGCCCCCTAGCAGGAGGCGGTATATCCTGTACTCGGTATATATGCCAGGTACAAGATATACAAAATCCCCTGGCAGCCTCATGACCCAATTTTGGTTATTGGAAAAGAAATCAAAAGCACCGAATCAACCTTTTGGTGACCCGTGCATTGCTGTTTGTCAAAGAGAAATCTCTTCCAAAAAAAAAAAAAATCTAGTATCTTCATCAAACTCATCCAACTCATTAACACGTGGTCCCCTAGCAGCCTTCATGACCCAATTTTGGTTATTGGCAAAAAAACCAAAAGCACCGAATCGACCTTTTGGTGACCCGTGCATTGCTGTTTGTCAAAGAGAGATCTCTTCTAAAAAAAAAAAATCTAATACCTCTATAAAAAAAAGTACAACTTTTGCCACGACTCTTCAAATAGTTGATTGTGATTAGTAGAAAAAAAATAGTAAATTTATATAAAAGTGACAAATAAATAGTCACAATTTACCATGTAAAAGATTTGTAGAAAAAATTATAAGTTTATTTGTGGTGATAGGAACAATTCTAATTTCTTCTCCTTCTTAATCATTTTTCGTTGGTCGTCTAATATTTCATACACAATGAAGTGGGTCCTACCATGCATGGTCTATCTGCAAAAGAAGACATGGAAGATGGACTAGATCCCGTTTGGTACATAAACTTAAACACATATTTTCAGTTTTTAAATAATATTATACGTATTTTTATACACTTTTTCACCCATATGTATTTCCAAAAAAACTGAAAACTATTGTTTAAACATACGTACCAACCAAACAAGCCACAATCTCAAAAACACTATTTTCCACAACACAATGGAATACAAATCCGTATATGGTCATTGAAGATGACGTCGGGCTCAGCCAACCCATTTTGACTAGCTAGAATAGCAGTCAAGATAAGCCCATAACACTTTCCTATATATGTAGCTACATACTCACCATTGTTTTGCACAAACACCCAAAAATATGAAGCTCTTTTCTTTGCTACTTTTCTTAGCTTTCTTGCTTGGAACCTCAGCAGAACAATGTGGAAGACAAGCTGGGGGTGCTGCGTGTGCGACCAACTTATGTTGTAGCCAATTTGGATGGTGTGGCAACACACCTGAGTATTGTGGAGCTGGTTGCCAGAGCCAGTGTTCTTCTGGTGGTTCCCCTACAACTACTACTTCATCTCCTACACCTAGTGGTGGTGGTGGTGGTGATGTTGGCAGCCTTATCAGTGCGTCTCTTTATGATCAAATGCTTAAATATAGGAATGATCCAAGATGTAAAAGTAATGGATTCTACACTTACAATGCTTTCATTGTTGCTGCTCGATCTTTCAATGGCTTTGGCACAACTGGTGATGTTACTACACGTAAAAGAGAGCTTGCGGCTTTCTTAGCTCAAACCTCTCATGAGACCACAGGTTCGTTCCAATAAAATATAAAAATAATATCAGTGGTAAAGACATTCGAAAATAATGTTATTCTAATTACAATTAATAGGCCATATCAAGTAAAAAATACTTTATTATCACTAACATCGTTGTACCGTATATCTCCCATATAATAAATAAGTGTGTTTATTGTTTAGTGTAACTATTTTTACTTAAAAAATAGTAGGATTGTATAAAATACAACTATACATAAAAATAAATGTGACTTCAAAAAATTATACCAGGTCCGTAGTTTTTGTAGTGGACTAACTCTAAAATTTACAATCAAGCCCGTAGTTTTTGTTTGATTGACTTAATTTTAATTGCAAAAGGTGATTATATTTTGTCACTTCTGTGTAGGAGGGTGGGCAACTGCACCAAATGGCCCACATGCATGGGGATATTGTTTTGTTACGGAAAATAACAAGCAAACCTATTGTACCTCAACATCTTGGCCATGTGCATCTGGAAAACAATATTATGGTCGGGGACCTATCCAACTCACTTAGTAAGTTTTATAAATCATAAATTTGTTAATAAGTTACAGAAGCAATTTCTTTTTAAAAATATTGATATGATTTATTATAATTGATGTATAATAAACTAGTGTTAGTAATGGACTTAAGTGTTATTGATATGATCCAATAACAACAAATTATGTTAACGTTGTGAAAAATATTGTGTTAGATAACTTTTGTAATCAAAGAATTTGACCCTAACTTTGATGGTTCATCAACTTTTATCAGCAACTACAACTATGGGCAAGCAGGTAAAGCCATTGGAGCTGATCTCATAAACAATCCAGATCTTGTAGCCACAAACCCCATCATATCGTTCAAGACAGCCATATGGTTTTGGATGACACCGCAAGCAAACAAGCCATCTAGCCATGATGTGATCATTGGAAAATGGAGACCCTCTGCTGCTGACACATCAGCTGGTCGAGTTCCAAGCTATGGTGTAATCACCAACATTATCAATGGTGGCCTTGAATGTGGCCATGGCTCTGATGATAGGGTGGCTAATAGGATTGGGTTTTATAAGAGGTACTGTGACATATTGGGAGTAAGCTATGGGAACAACTTAGATTGCTATAATCAAAAGCCCTTTGCCTAAATAGCCTTGGTCCAAGGCAAAAATATGTTTAGCGAACTACAATAAGGAGACAATGTAAACAAATAAATTGGTGATTTTGTTGTTCCATAAGAGACCTCTAAGCTTAAAAATAAATAAAGAATTATATAAATTTGAGTACTGGTAATTAATATTGTAGCTAGCTTTACCAAGCTGTAAGTCCGATTTTATATTACTTTCTAAATTCTAAATTATTCATTGCTTTGTTGGCTACTTTGGGTACCAATCTGCATGGCTGCCCTAGCAGATGTCTACTTCCAAGTGAAACGAAGTATCACTCCAAAAATCGTTATACTTGAAAAGATATGAGCAAATAAGTGATCAAATTAAGTTTCCAGCAACACCTTTCAAATTAAGATGATATTTCTTTTTAACTGATTTATATGCTGAAAAATTACATTAAATAAACAAACAAATTCGAAGCTATGATCTTTATAAGCCTTCCTTTATATTTTTCACTTATATATATATATATATATATATTTTTTTTTTAATCCTAGACTTCTTTGGATCACTAATTTTTTTTTTCCCTTTATCTCAAGGTGTTACATAAAATAAAATTTTTTAAGACTAAAACGAAAATTATACAATCTAATTTTGGATCAATTGTGATTTTAGTCCCTCTAATAACTCTGCCAAAAAAAGTTTGTTCAACTGTTTTTACCTATAGTCCCAAATATACTCAAGGCCAAAGATTGCCTTATAACTATTTTTGCTCTTTTTTTTTTTTAATGATGAAAATAAACTGCTTTTACCTTAAATCAACTATGGATTGAAAATTTCAATTCCAGTCATTGGGGAATTATTTCATTGCAAAATATATCAAAATGGAGTTTTAACTCCAAATGTCTAAACTGATAGAGACCCTTCCATGATAGTAACAGCTTTTCCTCGCAGTAGCACTCTTTGGTTTTGTTCATCGAGATGAATGTTTACTACTCCACTTCTAGCGGAAGCCTGAACAGAATCAACAATGTCAATTAATATGATGAAGACATCAACTCCAACGATGAGTTTGCATGCACTAAATATAGGAAAGAATACCGCATATGCAACAAGATCGCACTTCCCTAGCCTTTTGCTCCAGTACAACGCTAAGGCACAATTTGCACTCCCACAAACATGATCCTGAAAAGAAGTGAAACAGGTAAGAGGAAATTGCACTAGTTTCATTTCAATTCTAGACAATAACAAGAAGGGGAGGTTCTTTTTTCTCATTTTATTTCTGCATTCTAGTATCATCCAAGGTACAAAGTCATTATAAAAAAATTAGATACAAGAATTACTCAGCTATTCAACACATGCAGAAGCATCCTTTAACATGGCAAAATTTGTTTGAGTAAAGGGTATTACTGAGGTCTGAAAACATCTCTCATTTTTTTTTGTTTTTTGCAATCGAATAATATTAATCAATTCATTATGCGGGCTCTAATAAGTGCATTAAACTGTGTCAACCTTAAAAGTCCCTCATGACTTGTTGAATCATGTATCCAGAGATGATCAATGTTCATTCTAACATAATCAGAAACATGTTATTAATGCAATAAAGAGACCAAACATAGATTGATAATATATCAACTTCTTGAATAACATTACATTGTTTGAGACCAAATGCCAAACATATTTTACCTCATTGACCTGTAATTTTGGGCAAAATAATCGATAGTAATAGTCAAATCCAGAATCTAGGGGAGCAGGCCCTGAAATAATTATCCCCCTTCCAGGACATTTACATATCAAATCAAACTGTGGCTGAAATTCTACTACAGTTTCTCCAGATGAGAGTATTACCTGCAAAACATGATAAGCTTTTCAATGAATGAAACAACCAAGGGCTAGTTCCAAAGTTATGGGATCGGTTATGAATCCTCAATAGACTAGTCATGGTTTGATGAATTAGATATATTATTGAAATAAATAGAAGTTTTCAATACAACTGAAACTTGCAGCTGAAGGGCTGCTACCACAGGAGCAGAATAAGCTTAATAAATACAAATGCTTAAACATCAATTCCAAACATAAAAGGAGAAAAACCAACTAGACAACACATTACAGACCTTCAGCCATTCACTTTAACTGTCACTTAGACCATGGGGACACTAGAACACGTAGAGAAATTCCCCATTTACTACATAAAGCTCTATTTAGAATGGAATTCATATACCCCCCTCTAGCCTCAATTCTTGCTTTTACTTCTCTCTTAATGGATTGAATAATTCTTTATTCTGTCTCTAAACCCCACCATGAAGGATTGCATTTTGTTGCCAAATGTGATAGACAGCAGCTGCCAAGCCTAATTTACATATCTCTGCTCTTATAGTTTTTCCATTCCAATGCTTTTCCTACCACAAAATATTAGGAGAAACATGGCATTACTTTAAGGTGCTTAAAATATTCTAAAACCAGACGAAAAGATGCCATTTTTTCCATTAAGATTCACTTAGACACACAGCATTTAAAAGACATACTACAACCTATTATACATCTAACCCAACAATAATGGCTGCAAATAAGAACAAGCCATGATTCCAATAGGTCAACAAATCATACACAAGTCAGTTCATATCATTCATTTTAAGTATATTTTATCGAAGATTTTTCAATGCATAGATAACTACTATAGTTATGAACTTTGAAAGTTAAGTATGAAAGAAAAATTAAATCAAAGAGAAAATGTTAGGACACGTTACAATGAGATCATCTTCAGTTGCTGTTCTCTTTATATCAATCACAGAGGTACCATTCAGGGCTTTGGAAATGGGTGAAAACTCAGCAGAGTTGAAATCAATCATTGGGATGGTAGGAAAATCCAATTCAATAAGAAAACTCTCTTGTGACTCATGATTCTGAATATTCGAACCATCAATTGTTTGTATATCTGCAACCTTTCTAGCAGTTTATGTTCCAGATTTTGTGACAAACTCAATGACATCACAATTCAACAAACTAGAAGTGAAGAGTGTATGTGCAGCAGCTAATGTAGCATGACCACATATCTTAACCTGCAAAAGGCCAGGTATCAATTACTCATTTGATCAATAATTCAATGCTAAAAGACTTACAAGTAAATAAATAATGGCAAGATGTTCAATTTTGGAAGAAAATAAGAAATCTTAAGTACATTTAAAAGTAATTAATACTTGTATGAAATTTAAGTGATAAACAAACTTAACTCAAACTCATTGTTAGAAATGGCAAGACATAGCTCTAAATACAATGTTGGAATAAGAAAAAAAATTAAGAAAGATTATAAAGAATTCAAGTGGTTCAGCTTGGAGGTGTGAGTTCATAGCAAAAAAAACCTCTAAACGTCTACCGTTATACTATTTATATCTTTGTGTGTTACAAATGAACCGAATAAGCATTGGACTATTTACAGGTTAACCTTGAACTAACCTTAAGGTTATAGTACTATGGTTAGGATTAAGATTCCTAATACAATGAACTTGACAAGAATAGTACAATTTGGGGCCTTGATATCACTAACATTAATAATCGTATCACAATATAAAGAAATTCAAAATTCATAGGATTCATAATTTAAAATTATATTACTTGAGACCACTTAGTATATCATAAACGCCTGAATTAGCTAAAATTAAAATTAAAATTAAAATTCAAAAAGGAAATCCAATGTATTATTATTAACTACCTCTGATCAAGAATTCACTACCACTTAGTATATCATAAACGCCTGAATTAGCTAAAAGATTAAGACACACACCAATTAGAACCCGAAGTACAGCACTAATCATGTCATATCACTATAAACTGAAGCAAAACACATGCATGCAATTAGATTATAATATGATCAATGATGTTCATTTTTATAAGTAAACAAACAATCATAAATACAACAAGGTCTATCTAATCCTATAATTGAATCTAACTTCTTCTTTATGGGAATTGAATCTAACTCTGATAATCCACTTAAAAGTTAAATCACATTCTAGTAAAATCATACTCCTTGTCACAAAATTTAAAGGACAAAAAAAAGTATAATAAGCCATTTATCATCATTTAATCCTTATTCTAGCATTCTACCTCACTTGTGTGATCTAGACACCCCCTAAGAAGTGAGGCCAAACACATAGAATTGTCCAATACAATATTCTTCTAACACTTTCTCTCACATGTGACTCATACTCCACCTTAATATGTAGGGCCCACCCCTTGAAATTCTAAAGACCAAAGAGTAATAATAAATATAAAATTAATTTTTTACATAAATCTTAGAGACTGATGTGTCAGTAATCACAAAAAAGTAATGGATATATTTATTTATCATACCTTAGTACCTTTGAAGAGGCAACAATCTCATTCATCCGCACGTCTATATCATTACCATATTCCAATTGTAAAACATGATCAACTACCACATGATCTAAAAGCTTAATAGGAAGCACCCAATTTAAAAATTTTAACTATTATTCTAATGATCTAAAATTAAAATATAATAAGATGAACTAAGAACACCCACAAAGGCAAATATTAAAATTCAAAAGGTAGCACTTTGAAACATTTTTAAAATTCCGGTTTTTTTAAGAGTGGAAGTGAAATTAAGAAGTGAGACCTCAGCGACAGGAGTGAACCATCTGAGACGGAACCTAGGATTGGATGAGTCAAGAGAGTCGGACCCAGATAGCTGAGTCAAGTAACAAGTCTCGGCGAAGTTGAACTCAGCTGCCACAGCTTGCAACCATTTCTCATCTCTCTCTTCCTCTAATAAACACACCGCTGCTGGGTTTCCCTTGAAAGCTGTGTCAGTGAACGCGTCCACCTGTACCCAAAACCCAACTCATCAGAATCCCATATATATATCACATACATAACAGAGAGAGATAGAGAGAGGTACCACATAGTACTTCACAGGTAGCTTTGCCATGTTGCCGTGAGAGAGTTTTAGAAGCAGCGAAAATGTAGTTTGTTGTCAAAACATTTTCGTAGATGTATATGTAACATTGGTCAGCGCACATCAGCTGGTTGGTGAAGAGGTATATTCCCTCGTACCCCACACGTGTGGGGCCACGTGAGGAGGAAGCTAACATACATTGGAGACGCGGTGGCTGTTTGGACCATTTTTTTTGTCACTCAATTTTTGTCACTCGTAACTTTTCACTTATTACTCTGAAAATACTCAATCCGTTTGACACCATCACTCAATATTTTTCATACTGTTTGTTGCCCCATACCTGTCACTCAGTGCAGTTTTTTTTTTTTTTTTCTTTTCAGTATCCAAACTTACTGAATCCAGTAAAAAAGAAGAAGCAAGAACTGAATACCGAATCCAGTGAAAGGAGAAGAAGAAAAAAAAAACCCAGAAACTTGAACCCAATAAAAGAAGAAAGAAAAAGAGAAGAATAAGAAGGAAGAACTGAAGACCGAACCAGTAAAAGAAGAAGGGAAAAAAAAGAAAAAGAAAAAAAAAAAGGAGGAACTGAAGACCGAACTAGTGGGAAAAAAAAAAAAAAAAAAGTCAAACGGTCAAAAGTTGCGGCTGTAGGTCTCTCCATATGTGTTTAATTACAAATATGTCATTGAGTTATGAGTTATAGAAACTAAAAACACCTAAAATGTGTTTTCAGTTTTCATAACTCATAACTCAAAAATTAGAGAATTGAGTAATGAAAATTGAGTTATTTACTTCCAAACGGACTTCTCGTTATGGATCCCACAATTTTTTAGTTATGAGTTATGGAAATAGAGTTATGAGTTATGAAAATTGATAATCCAAACAACCCCTCATGTTTTACCTTTTGGGTCAAGGAGACTCCTATAGCATTGGTCAAGGAGACTCCTGCTTTACCTTTTGGGAGAAGAAAATATATCGTGTTTCAGATGTGAGAGGATTGGTCTCACACGTGAGTGGGAGGATGCATGCATTCGAAACACCTAATACTATCTCCTTATTTAGATCTAGTGCTTTTAGTTAAAGTGGTGCTGTCTAATGATTCTACACCATTGTTAATTTGTTATAGTGAATGATTGCTCCTTAAAAAAACAATGCATATGTGATCATGGATTTCTATTTTATAAATGTCTAGTGCTAGCACCTGGTGAATTCAACACACCTCTCTCTCATATGTTAACACTATTCTTCAAATGAACTGCATTGTGACCAGTCACCAGAGTATCACCTCAATGAAGTTATGTTTAAGAGTATAAAACAGCCTGCTTTTATGAACTGCTCAGTAAAGCTTTTGTTTTGCAGGTATGCAGATGCCTATGATGTACAGGTGGTGGATCAAAGTAACTGCTGGAGAGTACCAGCGCAAGTGTCTAGTTGTGGAGGGACACCGGCCGGCAGAGATGTTGCAAATGGTTTGGTTTTTCCCCATGCAGCAAAATCATGTTTTGACGGGAAAATTTTCTGCAGGTTGCAGTTATGCCATTTGCAACCGAATGGCAGCCAGATGCCTGGCTGTTCGAAAAAAACATTAATCAAGGCTATAGATCTTGGTTTTTGCAGACTTGTTTCAATAAGTTCTAGAGGAGTTGAGGACCTCTTTTTGAGGAAGAAGGTTCCTTGGCAACTTCTTGTGCTGATTGAAGACCACAAGTGCACGGAATTTGGAGAATGCTATTGGTGTATAAATGTTGTGCAAGGGAGAGTCACTGCAGAGGATATGGTGTACAAATGTTCTAGTTAATGACTTAGCCAAATGGTTCTGTTATAATATTGAGGGATCCATTCCTCTCTCTCTCTCTCTCTCCCTCTGTGGTAAATGCACAACTATATTTAACTACTATTGGTCAGAAATTGGGGGCAAAGAACAACATTTATTACAAGTTGAGTTGCTTCTCCCTTCCATTTTCTGCGGTCAACAACCCAAGGACCCAAATAAAATTAATACAGCATTTGATGACCATGTTATTTTATGAAGCAACCAACATTCGACATATTGGTTATTGTACAGAAAATAATTACAAGTAACCAATAAATTGAAAGTTCAAACTACACTACCCATCATAAACAATATCTTCTAAAAACAAATTACATTAAAAAAAATTGTACAATTTCCTTTATTGAGCCTAGGCCCTAGCCACAGTCAACTTCTTTTGCTGATTAATGGGAATGAAGCATTCACAAACCAGCTGTTCCAAAGCTACATGTCATTGAACTACTTTTATTTTATAGATAGTTGGGGATGAATATGATAAATATACGTACTTTTATAATAAAGTATGCTTTTATTATATTGACATGAATTTGTGCCCCCACCGGATGGAATCACCAAATTCCTTCCTTGGACATCCTCAGAAAATGTATCAGAGTGATGTTTGGGAGCTCAGCAACACCCTTTTTCTTCTTGGTTATCCTCGTCATCTTTGGTGATTCCGCGTCCTTGGACTCGGTCACCGTCACTGAGACCAAGTTGTAGAACTGTTTCAAGGACAGCATTCATGTATATTATACCAAGAGCAACCTCAAAAAAAAAAGACAGATACTAACAAGAACACTTTGATGTCATACTTTCAACAAATCTTTTAACAATGCATTAACTGAACCAAGCAACTTCTTGGTCATGGTGAACCTTAAATTGACGGATGATTTTCTTGTTTTTCCAAGTTTTAAATATAGTGGCAGCTAATAGTTGTCTTCCAAAACAAATTATTCCTCAATGTCTCTACATAAGGAGCTCAGCAGCACCCTATAAATACCCATTTAGGATATGGTTGTCATACTTGGTCAGAAGCTAGTATAGCTCCAAACCTCAACATGAATTAAATCCGTCCAAATCCAGAATGATATAGTAATATTTGGAGAACATACCTCACAGACACCATGTAACAATAATCTATGAAAAGGATCTTGAACTCGTGGCTCTAGAGCATCCCTATCTCCACTGTCCATGATGAATGCTCGAATGCATTCCTAAAAAATGAAAAGAAAATAAATTAGTTATTGATAACAAACAATTTTAGTTAAATTGCAATGGATGCAGGCACCAAAAGTCCAATCCACAATTAATTGAGATGAAAGTATGCTAAGCATAAAATAGCTCTGACAAAGAAGGAAAGCAAGAAAGTGAGCCATTAATAGAAAAAAGATGCAATTTGTGGGGAATTATGGACAGAAAACTGAACTGTAGCAGAAACTTTATCAAGAGACCAGCAAGATTGGGGCAGGCTGAGCTGAATACTTTTTTTCCGAAAAAACCAAGCAAAATAATCTTTAATAATTTGATAGTTATTTTTTTATTTATTATTATTATTGTCAAGAGTAGACACCAATTACATTAATCTTTTCTTGAAAACACAAGGCAAAGATACTCATAAGTCAGCATTCCTTTATAAAAAGGAAATTTGCATCTTATTAATTAATCAGATATACCTCATAGCCTTGAACAAGTTCTGAAAGAAAACTACTTCAAAGGAGGTGGTATTAGATGTTTCGGATGCATGCATCCTTACACTCACATGAGGTGGGCCCCACAAGTGTGAGACCCACCCTCATGTGAGTAGGAGGATGCATGCATGGATGCTCGCCAAAGAGCCTCTCTTGTTTTACAATTAACTCTATGCCATGCATTTAATACAGCCGTCTGATCAGCATCAACAGGACCTTTCCTTTTTGTGGACGATCTTTTTGAGGCATCAATAATATTGGCCTACCAAAAAGAAATAAAAGCTAGAGTTGGAGCATGTTGCTACATTGCATGTAAGAATTGCATAACCGATAACACAAGTTACATACCATATGAAGTATATTAAAAGCATTTTATACACTCAAGAAAAAACATCTTTCTCAACATCGATCAAATTCAATAACATTGAATTGTGCTTTAGAGAAGCAAAAAGACCTCTTTATCCATGTCTATATTCCTAAATTTGTCCCACTCTCCAACATTAGTCATGCAAAATGGTGAAAGCGGTACGTCATCACCAGTAAAATGAATTTCATATCAATATTAATATGAAACATGACAAAACAGTAATGGCCATAAAGACACATCTGTAATGTGGGAGTTTGTGAGTTCAAACCCACTTGAAAGTACCAAAGCCCAAGGGGTTTAGTAATAAAGGTACAAGAGTCAATACTTCAATTACTAAGTAGTGATAAAGTAGTTTCCAGCTATTACTTCCCTTATCTGTAGCTCGCCTCTCACATTTTTCAGAAGATGTTACATAAAAACGAGTAACAGAATCAAGTTCAGAACATGTTGAGGCTTAACTATATATCTTTCATGAATGCACAGAATAGTAGTTATTGCCCATAATAATAAAAGAAAACAATATGGTTGATTTTATTCATATATATAATTACCAAAAGGTGGTGGTGCAAACAAGCATCTAATTTCTTCTGCATTTAAGCGAGGAACAAGTTCCATAAGAAGATGATCATTTACCAATCTGCGAGAACGTCGGTTGCTAACCTGCAAAGTAAAAAGAATTAGCATTAACATAACATGCAAACTTTCAAGGGGATCAAAGTATGAGTTTCCAATAATGGTCAACAGCATGATACTCTAGAAGAATAAATACCATCATTATAAGGATTTAAAGAAAAAGGCAGTGAGACATTTGGAGAAGCTATGATGAGCAGCACAAATCCTAACAAAAAAAGTTTCCATGTAAAGGATTATTGGAACTTCTTAACCTCCAAAATTACTCAAGTTACCATTTTGATCACTTGGTTTTAGTTAAAAATTCATGAAAAGTAAAAATATATGAGTCAATCTGCAACATAAAATAACTGTGACATAATCCTGTGGAATACACCAAATGCCTCCATTGGGATGTGCATATATTAATGAAAATGAAAAAACAATTGTTCGACCCACAAATAACAAATTAATAAACCAGAGAGCTACAAATCACAAATCACGATGGTATCAGGCAATAATTACAGAAAATGGACTAGAACAAGTTCTAGGCTTCTAGCACGATCCAATTCATTTCCAATTAAAATCTGACAAAGAAAAAAAGATCCATCATAGAAAATTACGGGTCCAGTCAAGCTCTCAAGAAACTCAATCTTCTTCTCAAGTGACATCCCATTGAAAGTCGAGGAACATAGAGGAATCTATGCATAATAATAAAAAAGACCGTTATCATATTTTCAGGGTGTTTGTTTGGTAGTATAGAAAAAAATGAGTTAAAGGAAAAACTATTTTGGTCAACATAAAAATATAGCTTATTTTTAAAGATTGTTTTTTATTAATTATTTTTTGAAAAAAAACTCTATCCCACATCAAATTAAATAAAGGAAGTTAAGAACTTAAAAGGAAACTTAGAAACTTAAAATATCAAACATTAGAAACTTAGATAGTTTTATAAAAATGTTTCTTGAAAAATGACTCATTTTCTATAAATTAATCATCATTGCTGAAACAAACAGAACTTAATAGGAAAATATTTTTTTTAAAAAAACTTTATGTAGATTCTTTTCCACAGTTTCCAAAGAAAAAAAAATCTTTGTCCCTTGACATTTATCATACCGTGAAAGCTATACTAAAAACAAGAGGGTTTGTGAGAGATGTTACTTGTGCTTTGTGCAATGAGCCCCCGAAACCATAATCCATGTGCTTTAAAAAAAAAATTGAGAAACGTATTCCATATTCTTTAATATGGAAATTATGCTAAAAAGTGACCCGGGAAATTTTCCTTACGTTGGCAATTTGAAACATTTGGCTCCATAGAAACAAAGATGATTTTTAAACTTGTGAAACTTGAGCTTGTTAGAGAAAGCAAAGCATATATTCGATCCCTTATAATATTTCTTTTGCACTGCTCTGTCTCAAATGAGCAAGAATAAGCGGGTAGTTAGAGTGAGATGGACCAAACTTAAGAAAGTTTGGTACAAACTAAACTTAAGAAAGATTGGTAGAAACTAAACATTGATGGCTCTTCATTAGGTACTACCAACCTATCTAGTGGTTGGGGTGTTATCAACGACCATAGAGGCCTTTAGATTGCAGGTTTTAATTGATCTATAGGCGTGGCAATGCATAGTGAGTGTTATGATTCCAACAACGGTCCTGGATATTGTTGCAAGTGCTTCTATGCAGTGAACCTTCTAGTAATAGTGCAGTAAACTAATGCAGTAAAACAGAAATTGAAAGGGAATTAATGGAGAAAGTGAAGAAGAATGTTGACTAGTTCGAGGGAGTCACCCTCCAAGAACGTAGAGAGGGAAAAGAGAGGGAACACGGAGAAGAAGAGGAAACAAATTGTAGTCTTATTTCCTGTAGTCCTCTAAAAGCTCCTTCACAAGTATTTAAGTTAAACCCACCTTTACAACTGCCAATAGGAAGCTAGATTTAGTAACTAATTTCCCAATAGTCCAGCTGTACAATTAACCCCACTACTAACTAACTAATACTGATCTATTAGTGGACACAAACCACTTGCATCCTCATGCTCTGCTATTTCTAATTTGCTACACCTAATTTAATACTCAAATTCCCTAAAGTTGAGCTTCATTACATTCTGACTATCAATAAAACCCATACCTCCTTTATGGTTGTCAAGGTACACTACAAAAAAAATGTTTATTACTATGAAAAAAATCGTTACAATAGTTTTAGAGTCATTGCAATAATTTATGCAAGGTATTGCAATAAAATATGAGATAATAGGTTAGTGCTACAAAAAATTTTGTTGCAATAAAATTTAAATATTTTAATTACAATTTTGACGTAGTAATATATTTGTTGTTGCAATAAAAAATTTCTACTTCAAATATCTTGTAGCAATAAGCTATTATTTCACCAATTTTATTGTAATAGATTGCAAATAATTAAAAATAATTTAGGTTAAATTAATGCAACGATATTTTCATTGTAGTAGATAATTGTTTTATATTTTTCATTACAATAGATTGTAAAATAATTTGTATTAGATTATTGTAATATTATATTCGTTGCAAAATAATTGATATCAAATATCAATGAGTGTGAAACTCTAAACCCCTGCAGCAGATGATGCCACAATTTTCCTCGGAGTTTCAATTGCTTTTGTCCCAAGGGTTATCAAGATGATGGGATTAAAAATGGAATGGGTTGCATTCATATGAACAGTCAATCCAAGATTATCATTATTGCACTATGTAAGTGTATATTGTTTTTGTATTGTTTTCTCTATTACTCAATCTCAACAAAAATTCTGATAAGATACTGCAGAATCTTATGGTTGTATGGCTATAGAGTTATGGTTGATTCAAGGAAACCATAATCCTCCTTAGAATGAGAGATATAGAAGACTAAGAAGACAGAAGTTAGAAAAAGAAAATTCTAACTAATTCTAATTCTAATTATGCACTTGCTTAATAATTCCAAGACATGTCACATTATAATTACACTTAATCAGTTTAGTGCACATCCAACTTAGCACAGTACATGCCACAATAGAACACTCACACATCACTGCACATCACAATGCACACTTGACCAAGGACCAAAGTATTCTAATTTCTTCATTGATGATTGGGAGTACAAAAAAGTTATACTTGATCATATTTAATTTGTAAAACTTATAAAATTCAGTCATATTATTTTAGTTTTCTTGATTTAAGCTACTAGCAAGAACAAACATAAACTTCTAGGTTAATTGGCTTCTTCTCTACTAAGAAAGGAACGTTAAGGTTTTAATAATTGAGGTCAAATTCAAAATTGTGGTTCACCAGATATATGCTTATGCAAGAATCACCAACTGAGTTGTAATTCTAATTATCTTCATTTTATAAATGTGTTATTTATTAACATATTTAGTTCTCAACTGTGTCAAAGTATTTACTGTTACAAAAACAATGGTATTGACAAATGTATGTTTGAGCTTTTGTAGGTGGTAGTGTTGGCCTTTTAGTATTGCTTGTGGGAGGTTTTTGGATATCTATATTGGGACCTGAAAAGAAGAAGGCTCGTCAAACTCAAAGAAAAATTCTTCCAACAAAATGGTGGCTTAGTGTTACAAGAGAAACTATCTAATTTCCAACGATCTATTTTACACTATAATTTATTAAAATGTCAATTCTTCTTGATTTTCTTAATTGTTCTTCTTTCTTCTCACACAACCAAGGAAGTCAATACAAAGCCATTTCGTTTTGATCAAGAAAATGAAATATTTGAACCAATTAATACCCATCGAAAAAAATTCTTGCAATAATATTAGAGTAATTGCAATAGTTTATGCAAGGTATTGCAATAAAATTTGAGATAATAGGTTTGTGCTACAAAAACTTTTGTTGCAATAACTTTAAAATTTTTAATGACTATTTTGATGTAATAATATATGTTGTTACAATAAAAATTTACTACTTTTAAATATCTTGTAGCAATAGGCTATCATTTCATTAATTTTATTGCAATAGATTTCAAATAATTGACAAAAATAATTTAGGTCAATTTATTGCAATGATATCTTCATTGTAATATATAATCATTTCATATTTTCATTACAATAGATTATAAAATAATTAGTAATAGATTATTGTAATATTATATTCATTGCAAAATAATAGGTATCAAGTTATTATAATGATTTCTTCAATTTAAATTATTGTAAAAAGAATTTCTTAATGCAACTTAGTATTAAAGCCTCTATTACAACTAAAAAGTATAAGTTATTGTAACTAATTATTATTAATGTAATAATTTCAAGGGGGTCAACATAAGCCATCAAGGATGCCATTGCAACCCTCAATCAAGAAGTCATGCAACTAGGTTAGTCCCTTCACAACCAACTAGGTGCTCTTGGTGCTGGGCTTGGACCTACACCTAGTAGTGAATCTAGGCCTTCAGAATCATTAGGCGAGGGGCCTGAAAAAAGATGTTATAGATGCAAATTTCACTGACAATAAGTGAGATAGCAAAAATTCGATATTTTTATGCCACCCTTTTCTTCCTTTCTAATGTGTATAAGAATTGATTTTGCAGAATCAGATTTATTTATTGTTTGGTTAATAGTTATAACCATTTTTATTAGAAATAGAGTTGAAAACCACTATAATAGTTTCCATTGATATCAAAATCTCTGGGTGACTAAAGTCTCATGTATTTCATTGAAAACTACTATAAAATGCAATATGATGGATTTGAAATGATACCTATCATTTCACCAATTTTATTGCAATAGATTTCAAATAATTGACAAAAATAATTTAGGTCAAGTTATTGCAATGATATCTTCATTGTAATATATAATCGTTTCATATTTTCATTACAATAGATTGTAAAATAATTTGTAATAGATTATTGTAATATTATATTCATTGCAAAATAATTGGTATCAAGTTACTATAACGATTTCTTCAATTTAAACTATTGCAAAAAGAATTTCTTAATGCAACTTAGTATTAAAGCCTCTATTGCAACTAAAAAGTATAAGTTATTGTAACTAATTATTATTAATGTAATAATTTTAGGGTGGTCAACAAAAGCCATCAAGGATGTCATTGCAGCCCTTAATCAAGAAGTCATGCAACTAGGTCAATCCCTTTACAACCAACCAGGTGCTCCTGGTGTTGGGCTTGGACCTGCACCTAGCGATGAATCCAGGCCTTCAGAATCATTAGGCAAAGGGCCAAAAAAAGATGTTATAGATGCAAATTTCACCGACAGTAAGTGAGATAGCAAAAATTCGATATTTTTACGCCACCCTTTTCTTCCTTTCTAATGTGTATAAGAATTGATTTTGCGGAATCAAATTTGGTTGTTTTTTGGTTAATAGTTCTAGCCATTTTTATTAGAAATAGAGTTGAAAACCACTGTAATAGTTTCCATTGATATCAAAATCTTTGGGTGACTAAAGTCCCATGTATTTCATTTAAAACTACTATAAAATGCAATATGATGGATTTGAGAGGAAAGCTTATTTTTCCATTTTGCTTGCTTTGTTTTTGTAATATATATATGGGTTAGATTAGGCCTTTTTTATGGATGCATTTTGCTGGAACATATACCAAATAAAATGTGCCATTAATTGTTATATTTACAGGTAACATGTAGACTACATGTAGTTTAGAGAGTTGGGGAGTTAATTTTGAGTTTCAATAGTTTAGAGAGTTAAGTGTAATAAGATGCAATAGTTTATAGTGGAAAAATGTAATTTTGCTCAATTTTTTTTAAAATTTTGTTTAATACTTTATTATACAAAAAATTGGAAGGAGAAAGAGCTCAAGCTCAAGCCCATCTAGCATCATAAAATGAACCCAACCCAAAAATCAATATCTTGGGCCACAACCTTACCAAACACACCCAAAAAAAAAAATCCAATCCAACGGTCAAGATTCCCCCATCAACCCATCTTGTCTTCTACCAAGCAAAGCTGGAGATAATTCTAGAACTCTCCTCCGCGTGTCACTACCTAACCCTCACTCACTATTAAGCTCCCATACGCATAAACCCTCTTCTCTCTCACTTTTATCTCTTCCCTCAACCCCAAATTCATCTCTCTCTGTGCCTCTTATTTCTAGGGTTAGGGTTTATCTCTTTCAATTTCCTTCTCAATTTCTTCAATGGCGTCTTCACCCTCTGCCCAAATCCATGGCCTCGGTATCACCCCTCGTGGGTATTCCGGGAAGCTCAATTTGGCTTCTTCCAAAGCGTTCTTCTTCGGACAGAGGCTTCACAAAACGACGGCGTTTTACCCGAAGCTGAGAGCGAAGAGGGTTGGACCCTTGAGAGTGGTGAACGAGAAAGTGGTTGGGATCGATTTGGGGACGACGAACTCGGCGGTGGCGGCGATGGAAGGTGGGAAGCCGACGATAGTGACGAACGCCGAGGGGCAGAGAACGACGCCGTCTGTGGTGGCGTATGCGAAAAATGGCGATATGTTGGTGGGTCAGATTGCGAAACGACAGGCCGTTGTGAACCCGGAGAACACGTTCTTTTCGGTGAAGAGGTTTATTGGGAGGAAGATGACGGAGGTGGACGAGGAGAGCAAGCAGGTTTCGTATAGAGTTGTGAGAGATGAGAATGGAAATGTGAAGCTGGATTGTCCGGCGATTGGGAGGCAGTTTGCGGCTGAGGAGATTTCTGCTCAGGTATGAGGGAATTGGGGTTGTGGGTTTTGTTTTGTTTTGCGTTTTTGGTAATGGGTTTTTGTCAAAGTTTTGGAATTTGTGATTTGTGACATTGAAATGGTGTTTAGAGGAAGGGAATTAGAAATGGGGTGATGGGTTTTGTTTGGTTTTGTGTTTTTGGTAATGGGTTTGTTAAAAGTTTTTGTCTTTGTTAAAGTGAGAGCTTTATTAATTAATTTTTATTGGTTTAATATGACGGTATTTGGTTTGTGAATGCGGTACTTGTGCTTTGGTTTCTAGTTTTTGGTAATGGGTTCGTATTGAAGTTATTGTTTTTGGGCTATGTTTGGTTGGTCACACTAAATGTAGTAGGAGGAGATGAAAGGGGAAAAAAAAAAACTTAAATGATAGTTTTGAGGTTTTGGATATGGGAAACTTTGGTTAGGTGTGGGCTGGATTGTTAAATTCTCAGAGTTGATTGGAGGCAGAGGTTCATTCTTGACACGTTTTTCACTTCCTGGATTAGAAAAATATTGCAATTCTTGCAGATATATGGTAGTTGTTGCTATGAACTTGGGTGTTTGTGTTTGAACTTAAAAAAGTTATGCCTGGTGGTTTTATTCCGGCCTCTCCCTTTTCGATTATTCCATTTCAGTTGTTACATGGCATCAGCAGGCTCGTTTTTATTGCCAAGTATACATCATTAGTTCCCTTTTCTTGTTATTTTATTCTAGTCAATTGAAGTTAATTATATGTACTGTTTGGGTGAATGGTGGCATCATATGGTTTCAAGTTTATAATTTGAAGTTCTTTATGTTGTTTGGCACGTGGGTTCTGAATTCATTTATTTCTGGTTTAGGTTTTGAGAAAGCTTACGGAAGATGCTTCAAAGTTTTTGAATGACAAAGTTACAAAAGCTGTTGTTACTGTGCCTGCTTACTTCAATGATTCCCAAAGGACAGCAACAAAGGATGCTGGTAGAATTGCTGGTTTAGAAGTTCTTCGAATCATTAATGAACCTACTGCCGCATCTTTAGCATATGGGTTTGAAAAGAAGAACAACGAGACCATCTTGGTATTTGACCTTGGTGGTGGTACTTTTGATGTGTCAGGTACTAAATATGTTTCTAGACTTATGTAACTCCTTGCCATGTACATTAGCACATTGTCATTATTATAGTTCATTTTGTCAGTTTGTATATCGGACATTCTGTATTCCTGACATAGGCTTTCTATAATTGATTTTTTCTTTTTACATTGTAGTGCTTGAGGTTGGTGATGGAGTTTTTGAGGTTCTTTCTACTTCTGGAGATACTCATTTGGGTGGTGACGACTTTGACAAGGTTTGAATCTTTTCTCTTTTTCTAATGGGCCTGTTCAATTATGAGCAACTTAAATTTTTTTACTCTGTTGTCCTCTCTCTCTCTCTCTCTTCTCTTTTTGGGTGGGTGCAGGAGGGTATGATGAATTATGTAGTGATACTTAAGTGCTAAGTGTTTCTTAATGCATGCAGAGAATTGTTGATTGGCTTGCTGCAAGCTTCAAGAGAGATGAAGGAATTGATCTGTTGAAGGACAAACAAGCTCTTCAGCGATTAACAGAGACGGCTGAGAAAGCTAAAATGGAGCTTTCATCTCTAACCCAGACAAGCATTAGGTATTTTGCATCTGTCAGAACGTTTTCTTGAGTACTCTCTTTTTCTCTTACAGTGCAAATGGGCGTCTGTGTGAAGTTCAACTGAAATTTTACATTGATAAAAATATTGTCTTCTTCCAGTTTGCCTTTCATTACTGCCACTGCAGATGGCCCCAAGCACATTGAGACCACCATCACTAGGGCCAAGTTTGAAGAATTGTGTTCTGACCTTCTTGACAGGTACTTAATATTCTTCCAGACATCCAATAGTGCTTTATTTTCTTAATCATTGCATGCTCTTCTTTTAATGCTCCCTCGTCTTCTGGTGTAACTTTATTTCTGTTCCTCGTAATCTATGGATTGGTTAGAAAGGGTTTTTTTCTAACATATTTTTGTTACTTTTATTCTTAATCTCCTTAAGACAACTGAAGTGGAATAATACAGACTATAACATATCATGTCTGTTATTGTATGTTAGGCTTAAAACACCAGTTGAAAATTCCTTGAGGGATGCAAAACTTTCCTTCAAAGATATAGACGAGGTAATCCTTGTTGGGGGATCAACACGTATCCCGGCTGTTCAGGAGCTTGTGAAGAAGTTGACTGGAAAGGACCCCAATGTGACAGTTAATCCTGATGAAGTTGTTGCCCTTGGGGCTGCAGTTCAGGTGAGGCCTACTGAATGCTTTCACCTTAACTAATATATTGTCTCCTTTGTCTTGTGTGACAATTTGTTGATTTTTGTTGTGATATACTCGTATAAAATTGCTCTAGTTAATGTTTTTCTCCATTCTTTTAAGTTGCAAAATGCTTGCTGGTATTGCGTAAATAACTTTGTTGTTTGTTTGATTCATGTGTGACAATTTATTTTCAGGCCGGTGTTTTGTCTGGGGATGTCAGTGATATCGTGCTTTTGGATGTTTCACCATTGTCACTAGGTCTTGAAACCCTAGGTGGTGTAATGACAAAGATCATCCCAAGAAATACTACTTTGCCAACCTCCAAGTCAGAGGTGTTCTCCACAGCTGCAGATGGGCAGACTAGTGTTGAGATTAATGTTCTCCAAGGAGAGAGAGAATTCGTTAGGGACAACAAATCTCTTGGCAGCTTCCGTTTGGATGGTATCCCACCTGCACCTCGTGGGGTTCCTCAAATTGAAGTGAAGTTTGACATTGATGCGAATGGTATTCTTTCGGTCACTGCGGCTGACAAGGGCACAGGAAAGAAGCAAGACATTACCATTACCGGTGCTAGCACATTGCCCAGTGATGAGGTATGTTATAATATAGGGTTTGGATAAATGTTTGAGCTTTATTTCAGTTTGTAGCATTAGGTCAAAAGCTGAAAAGGAACTAAGCTAAATGTGTCAAAATATGCAGGTGCAAAGGATGGTTAATGAAGCAGAGAAGTTTGCAAAGGATGACAAGGAGAAGAGAGATGCCATTGACACAAAGAACCAAGCTGATTCTGTTGTCTACCAGACAGAGAAACAGCTCAAGGAACTGGGAGACAAGGTTCCTGCCCCAGTGAAAGAGAAGGTGGAGGCCAAGCTTGGAGAGCTCAAGGAAGCAATTTCAGGGGGTTCAACACAAGCCATCAAGGATGCCATTGCAGCCCTCAATCAAGAAGTCATGCAACTAGGTCAGTCCCTTTACAACCAACCAGGTGCTCCTGGTGCTGGGCCTGGGCCTGGTGCTGGTGCTGGTGCTGGTGCTGGGCCTGGACCTGCACCTGGCGGTGAATCCGGGTCTTCAGAATCATCAGGCAAGGGGCCTGAAGGAGATGTTATAGATGCAGATTTCACTGACAGCAAATGAGATAGCAAAAATTTGATATTTTTTTGCCACCCTTTTCTTCCTTTCTAATGTGTATAAGAATTGATTTTGCGGGATCAAATTTGGTTGTTGTTTGGTTAACAGTTCTAGCCATTTTTATTAGAAATAGAGTTGAAAACCACTATAATAGTTTCCATTGATATCAAAATCTCTGGGTGACTAAAGTCCCATGTACTTCATTTAAAACTACTATAAAATGCAATATGATGGATTTGAGAGAAAAGCTTATCTTGCCATTTTACTTGCTTTGTGTTTGTAATATATATACACATGATTTGTGGGTTAGATTAAGCCCTATTTTGTGGATGCGTTTTGCTGGAGCATATACCAGATAAAATGTGCATTAATCGTTATATTTACAGGTAACACACATACTACATGTAGTCTATTCCAATTCTATGCGATAGCCATATACAACATACAAAACCAACACCAAATATTAGGTATAGAAGGAAGAAAAAAAAAATCATCTATACCATTGTTAAAAGTTCTGGTGAGACTCCATTCGATGTGAGGTGTCTCACGTGAGAGAGGATATTAATGAGATGTAAGATAATTATTGCTTGAATACCTTGAAGAACTTCATGCTTTCTCACTCTCCAAAAAGGCATTTCTTGGACTTATTGGACTCCGAGAAAGACTCCCAGATCTACTGAGCCTAGTACACGCAAGGACACCATGCTCTTCATGGTACCCCCAGTTGATGCAGCCTCCAGACTCTCTATGGTGGTAACTTGATGTGTAATGGGGGTTTAGGCCACGACCCATTGGGCTCCTCCCACCATCAACCCTGCCCAACGACCAATTTCGGGTTAACATTTCTCTGCCAACATCACCTCTGTGAGAATCCATTGGTCTAGGATGATAGCCATGATGAAGGTGGTGTTGATAGTTTAAGTGGTAATGCTGGTGGTGCTGGTAAAGGTGATGGTTTCCAGGGTTATTGCTAAGGTTTTGGAAATTGTTGAGGCAGTAAAGGGTAGGAGAGCTTTGAACTCTATGCACTGAAATCGTGCCATTTTGGTTAACATTTGACAAGTTGCTTTCATGAGTCATAGTAGCATCAACATTTTGGCCATCAGGGGAATTGCTATGGGGGGAAGAACAACCAGAAGAGATGCTGAAAGTGGTTTTATTTGTATTGATAGAGGTGAGTTTAGGATGGGGAGTTGTACGAAATATGCCATTGATGGCATCAATATAGCGCTGCTCTAATACATGGGGTTCAATGGAGGTTGCTTGGTTCTCAAGTATAATTGGGTTGGATGGGAACAGGAAGGCTCTGAGCTTCGGGTTTCCTTCACTTTGATGGCGGTCATGTTCATCAACCATATGCTTAAGGTCCTCGTCTGATCTTACAGACACCAAGGCATCAAGTTCCTCAGGGATTACTTGGTACTTGAGAACCATGTCCCTATCAATCGTTGCAGTTAGCTTCTTCATTAGCTCTGTTAACATCAAAGAGGTCAAAACAACAAAAGGCAATGTTATTTAATATTAAAGGGAACATAAGCACATTTTCTACTTTTATTGACAGCACTGTAAATGACACAGTGCACAACACAAGAAGTTGCTAATACAATGAATTTTGTTCATTCAAAACGACATGCTCAAGAGGACTTGAGCCCAAGATACTATTCACCACTTTTTTATAATCTGTTAATGGGATTTTTATCTTATTATTTTTTAAGTTATAACAGTTAATACCAAGTCATGTAATAATTCAATTGATGAATGCCATGTAGGAGGTTGGTGGGTTCAACTCCGACAAAGAAGTATAAAATTAATTACATAACATTCACTTATTGGATTGTTATAGAGGAGATTTAATAACCATTACATCACTTAACAATGGATCATTTTACACTTCAATAAAATGGTACAAATAATTTGTATTCTAGTAAAAAGTTCTAGAATAATTATTGAATTGATTTATTAATATTATTTTCATATTGAAATTTGAAGACTTTGGGAGTTCTATCAAACCTCCCCTCCATAATATTTCTCCATCAATGGAAAATATGCACATGTTCATGTCCATGCCCATTTACAAAGATTACACATAAAAATAATAAAGGACTCAAATTTTCACCAGGTTATAAATTTTTATTAAACAATGCTTAAGTTATATAAAAAAATATTCTATGATTTGAATTCAATGCTCTCTCTTCTTTTATAAACTATGGGTTTTATCATAAATTTGATTAATAAATATTTTTTATAATTTGACATTACAATGAGAAAGGAAGATTTAAATTCTAGACATTTTTATTAAAAATATCTTAAAATATCAGTTAAGCTAAATGAATCTCGACAATAAAACCTATTATTACATAGAAACAATAATCTTGATGCTGTTGCTCAAAATTTAGACCAATTATATCCACTTCATCTAATTTAAAAATTGCCCACCTTAAAATTATTCTTATGACAAGAACCTCAAAATATATATATTTTTTTTAAAAGGAAAATGAAAACCTGAGAAGCTGATATCACGAGGGACCGAAATGACACGTGTCTCGCCACCAACGTATTTGAGTTGGCCATCTGTGGGCCTAGGGATAATCCTCCCACCATGGCTGCACATGAACTTTACCCTGCTCACCGGTGACGACGACGTCGTTTCTTCCACCACTCCCCCATTATTATTATTATTATCAACCTCACCTCCCATCAGATATATGTATATATAACTCGCTCCAGCTAACTCACCCCAACTCAGTCCCGTTTCACACATCAACTCTGCAATAAAAAAATAAAAAAAAACCCATCAAAACAAAACAAATTTATCAAAATAACATAACATAATTCAAACAAAGATTGTATTAAACAAAAAAAAGGGAATGAAATGTATTGAATATACGTACGTGAAGGAGTGAGAGCAAAGCATTAGAGATAATGAAACATGATGATAAAATTGACAAAGAAGAAAACAGAGAAAAAAAAATTGTCTTTTTGTTTTTTGTTTTTTTGTTTTTTGGGGTTCTATTTTTGAAAGATATTGAAGAACATAAATTAAGGAAGAGAGATAGAGAGAGAGAGTTTTAAGGTTGTTCAAAAGCTTTTTTTCGGAGGAACCGAAAATAGGAGTTCTGAGATAAATGAAAAAAAGAAAAAAGAAAAAAAAGGATGGGATTTGTTTTGTTTGGAAGATTCTAAAACGAAAAGGTTTGCTAGTTCCACGCTTAGACCAACAAATTCACACACACACACACAGACACACATAAGACATAGAGAGAGACACGCACACCTCTGGTTTTTCTCTGTGTCTATCGCTATGTCTCCGCCACTGTAATTTCAATGGATTGCAATTGGACTCTCACCCCCACCTTTTTATGTCCCATATTTTCGTAGGACAAGGCAAGTTTGTATTATGTTGAAGTTACGAAATTAGCCTATTCTTTCTATTCTTAAAAATTTGCACCTTTTTAAATTTTATTATTATTACCTTCTCAATTTATTATTATTATTATTATTATTATTTTACAAAAATCCAAATTTCACTAAATTTTTATTTACCTCTTTAAAGTATAATTTTTGTTATTTTAGTTTATTTTATTTTTTATAAATACGATAGAATTTTAACTTATAAATTGTTCTTTTAGTTCTTAAACTTTCATCCATTGCAATTTATAAAATTGTCGGCATGTTGTGATTCATGCAATTTTATACATGGAAAAACAAACTTGACTAAAATTGTAAAGGTTTAAGCACTAAAATGATAAATATATATATGATACTAGTCTCTGAGCACTCGTTCACATGCGTACTCAAAAGTTCTTTTATTTTATGAGTAAGGATTAATAATTTACATTTATTATAATTTAGAATTTTTACTTTTTTTAATCACAAAAAAAAGGGTGTGATGAAGAAAAAAAAAACGCGAGGTGAGTTTTGTAAATTGGAAAAGTTTTAAAACTAACAAAAAAGTAATCTTATTTTGTAGGGAGTTTGTGAGTAGAAGTAGGAATTTAAATGAACGTAAAAATAAGAATTTATTAGAAGCAGGAAGTCATTTCAACGTAGAAGTAGTAATTTATTATTTTTGTCAATTCACTATTTTAACTCCATTTTTAAGTTTTAGGTAGGGGTATTTTTGACAGTAAAAAAAACAATAACTAACTTTCTTTTGCCAATTTACTATTTTAATCCCATTTTTAAGTTGTTGGTTAATTAATGGAGTCGTATTTTTGACAGGAAAAAAACAATAACTAACTTTTTGAATTCTCTTAATATATACAAATATAGATAGGAATGAATAATAATTCACTCAAGTTTAAAGGGTGTAATTTGAGATTTTAACCTTCTTTATACATTAAAAAAATGTTAAAATATACCCTTTGTCCTTAAAGTTTGGCTAAAGTTTCGTCACTTAAAAATTGTTAAATATAATTAACCCATGTGCATTAGATTTGTGACAAATTAAACATTAATCTTCTAGTATGATCTGTTAAAAAACTAATTGAATTTAGTCTCATGATTTACCAATAATTTCTGTTGCATTGTCAATAACGTTAAAGTATACTCTCTACAATAAAAATAACGTTAAAGTATCATTATTTTCGGTTGTTTAATGATTGCGACTGTCATTAGCTAGTATGTCAATAGCTGTGAATAATCTTGCATGTTTATAAAAGTATAGTAAGTAGTAACCCTTGGCTTTGTCTTGCACTAAAGAAAACGAAGATGTTTATAGTTGACTCATGTTTATTTTATTCAATAGCACTATCATCCTTGTTTAAAAGTTGTTTAAAATGACAATGTGATTAAGGAAAATATGAGTTTTATCTTGATAAATATATATGAGACACACACTTAATGGTGAAAAAATAGCGTACGTACATTTTGGCTTTGGAAGAAAGAATATATAAAGTAGATGATACCTACACTACACTAGACTCTTACCGTGTCAGTGAAATCAATTCAGAAGCTTCTAAAATTCCATCATATATACGAAGTTGTAGTATTTAACCATTTCATTGTTTTTTTATATAAAATTATCTAAAAGAGAAATTCCTTAAGAACGAAAGAAAATGTCCCCTTCAAGGCTTCAACCTTTAAAACAGAATAAATCAGCTTGTTAGTGCCATAATAAAGGTATCTATTAGGTGAAAAGAGAAATTCTCTCTCTCTAACCTACAAGTGAACGATGAAGAACAAAAATGCTTGAAAAAGGTTCACAATAAAAGAAGTTTTTTAGATATTTTTAATGGCTCGCATGGTTTCCCTTAAAGAAATACAACATCAACTTATTCTTTTATATTAAAAAAAGAAAAAATTCTCTCCTCCAAAAACCAAAAAAAGAAAAAAGAAAAGAAAAAGTGTTGTACTTGTATCCTCAAGACAAGTGTTTATACTTTATATTCTACTTCTTCCGACAAAGAAATTTTTTTTTTTTTTTTTGGCTTCTAATGCAATTAATTTATTTTGGGTGGAATTGAGAGCAACGCATTCTCATCCAATGAGGCATGCATATCCCATCAAAATGCTAAATAGATGATACTATTCCCCAAAAAGCACAAAAACAAACCTACATTTGTTGAGGTATTTTGCAAAAAACAAAACAAAAAAAACAAAAAAAAAAAACAAAAAAAAAAACAAAACAAAACAAAAACAAAAAAACAAAAAAACAGTGATCTTATATGTTTACATGTTCATTATAACATGTAAAAGTTTTTTTTCCCTTTTATTCTTACTCTCCTCTACTATAGCAACATGTAAACATTTGTTGTTGGTGTGTGTCAAAATATAGTATTATTTTAATAAGGGGAATTGCAAATAAAGAATGTGTTGTTAGAGCTATTGTGCAAAATAGATAAATTTTTTTTTTATAAAAGAAATACCATGACTTTTATTAAAAGGAATTATTCATAATATGCTAAAATTAATTCAATAAGTTGTGGAGAAATATTCTCCATTTATATAGATAAACCACTAACATATCTAATAAGTTAAAAATTATAAAATTACCTAATTGTCGACTATGGAAAAAAAAGATAGCACTAAATGATTCCATATATGAATAAAAGTGGGTTTTTTTTTTTTTTTTTATGATGCAAAATGTATTGTTTTTGTGTTTTTCGGATGTGAATGTATTGAGCTTATATATTTATATCTTCATTCATTTAATTATATATATATATATATAATTTTTTTTAATGTCCTACGTAAATTAAGTATTTTTCGTGGCTATTGTACGGTTTGTTAATTTGAAGAAGAAAAAAAAAAAAAATAGTCTAGTTACTAAATTAGACTCTACTTCTCCTTAATTGCCTAAAGCGAATTTTTTTGTGGCTTTGTCGGAATCTGCCAAATACTGCATTAAAATGTTGGAACACATACAGTCCAGCACGTGGCAAACTGTTTTAGCCACGAATGCATTTCCTATGGGTCCCACTTAGGCTAGGACTCTTCCCAAGTTTGCATGTTCGTGGGCCCCACAAACAGTACGTGTTCACTGATGACGTGGCATAAACGTCGCATCTCTCGCCGGAGGACGATGTAGATGGACACACAGGCAGGACAGCAGGTTAGAGCCGAGCAGCAGCCTTTTACATGGGACCCTTTTTGAATTTTAATGGCCACCCTTTTAAGTTTTAATGGGAATTAGCAAATAATGCACCACAATTGACAGCCAGATAGGTAAACTTATCCTCATACATGGCTTGCATTGGCCTCCGATCATCCAATGAAATGGAGCCGACATAATGCGGACACATGTTTAAATTGTGTAAGCTCAAGTACATTGAAGTCAAGCCTTAAAATCTGTTTAAGATCCACTTATTTGCTGAATTTGAAAACTTTTTGCTAAAAGTACGGTAGATAAAAGTAAAAGTTAATTGAAATAATATAGTAGAACTCATAAATAGTACCAAAAAGCGTGGTAGAATCATAAATAATAGCAAAAATAAGTTGAATAGTAAAATAAGTTGGCAAAATTAATTTTTACCAAACATCTGCTTAATAATTTTTGTTTGTAAGGCAAAATCTAGAGTCATCACTTTTGTATCAATTTTAAAGTCATGCAATGGAAAAAAAAAGGTAATGTATTAATATGAAAGTTGTTACTGTGGATATATGTTCTAAACATTTTTAATATTTTATAATTTTTAGCTGTTGGGTAATAAATGATAAAATAGTTTTTGGGCAATTATGAAAAAATAATGGTTGGATAATAATGGATAAACTAATAGTTGGTTATTAGTAATCAATAACTATATACTAAAATTGTTATGAATAACTTATATAATATCCATCACATCATAACATCCTTTCTCATTAGTCTTTTAACTACTCTACATTTACAAATACATTCTCTTTCTCTCTCACATATTTTATCCAACAATTTATACTTATAACTTAAGGAAAAATAATAAAAGGTTGTTTTTGAACATTAGTGAGTGGAACTACATCCATCATGAATGTTGACTTATAGTTTAATACTAAAGGGTTGTTTCACTAAGAAAATCAATCACACCGAGTTTTACTTTAGGTGGCACGAATCAACCTTTAAGGACAATGTTTTCATAGAATGATTCTATAACATTGTAAGATTGTTCTAAACTTCTTTTTATTTTATGTTTTTGCAAATTATTCTAGTTATTATAGGTTGTATCAAAACTTGTTTATTCACTAAAATATTTCCAAAAAAGTAATTATGTATTACTCATAGTTGATTACTTTGTTAATTTGTAGTATAAAAATTGTATTTTGAGTATGATTATCCTTATTTTACTTGAAATCGACATGAAGAGATCAATTAAAATTTTTCATCAACATAAATTTTCAAGGACTAAATGGAAAGCTCCAACTGAGTAGGGTGGGGGTTGCTTCACGAGAGAGGGGGAGGGGTTTGTGAGCAACAATGAAGATATTGGTAGGTGGGTTAATAATTAGTTGGGGGAAAGGAAAAGCTCCAGAGAAATACTCAGTGGCGGTGCCACGTTAAGCTCAGGGTGTTCCCAAGAACACCCTCGCCTAAATTTATATATATATATATATATAATAATTTATTTATTTATTTGTTTACCCTTTAAAAAAAATTAGGAACACTCTTAAATTAAAAAAAAAAATTATTTGTTCTACTTTCAAGCAAAAAATTTTTTTAAAAAAAAACCCAAAAAAAAATTGAACTAAAATTTGAAAAAAAAAATTGTAATAGTGTAAGTGGCAAGCCCACAGATTCTCAAAAAAAAAAAAAAAAAAAGATGGCAAGCCTAACATGAAGCCCACAGCAAGCCCATGACATGCCCAACAAAGTACAAAGGTAGCAAACCCAAGGGTTCTAAAAAAAAAAAAAAAAAACCAAACAAACCAAAACCCAATATACTGAAATTAGAAACTAACGAACGACCAAACACTAATAGATGTTGAAAGAAAAAAACCTAACCTAAAGAAAAAAACCTAACCCAACAGATGGAGAAGGAGATCGCCGCCACTAAACGGATGACAACAACCAACGAACGGAGAAGGAGATCGCCAGATCGGGCCTCAAACTTGACTCAGCTCGACAGAAAAGGAGATCATTAGATTGCGTTACTCGAGCTCCAAAACAGCAGACGGTGCCGCCCTTGAGCATCGACGTGCTACCCAGCGGCGCTACCCCTCAGCCTTAGGCCTCCCTGCTCCCTCAACCTCAAGGTATTTCATTTTCATCTTTGTCTCAGTCTCTCTGCTCTTTATGTGAAGAGTGACGAATGAAAGTGAAAAATGAAATGAGACTCAGACTCTCTCTCTCTCTCTCTTTAAGATTTTGAACTGTTATTGTTTGTTGCTTTTGCCTTTTACTTTGCTTAGCTTTATAAATTTTTATTAATATATGCCCTATTTTTGGAGTTATCCGTTGGGGTTGGGGTTGGGGTTGGTGTTGGTGAGATAAATTAATTGTCTTTTAGTGTTAGTGTTGGTGTTGGTGTCTTTTGGTGAGATACAATTAATTGGCTTTATCTGATTGGCTCTAGTCTTGTGATTGTTAGGGTTTATGCCCTAAAATCCAATTTATTGGCATGTCATAAATAATTAAATTGTTTAATTATATGAGACTATTTATAAATGAACTAATGAAACATTATCATAGTCCATGAGATGCATTGTATGTAATTTAGTCACAAAAGATATAAATCACAAGTTTCTTGTAAACTCAAAATGTAGTTCATAGTCGGTGATAAAATTGAGTGTTTCATCTGCGAAGACTATAACACATTAACTAAGATGATTTGTCTTGATTATGGAAGTAGAGACTTCTAGTTGATGTGTCTTAAGAGTTAAGACACATTAAACTGGACCGCTATGAGATTAATTATTCAATCAACAACTATTATCTAAATAATTAATCTCACGACTTCTAATTTCATAGACTCTTAATCCTAAAAGGATAGTGAACTCGATCATAAAATATAGGTTACTTTGATATATCAAGAGTGAGATCCAATATTCACGATCAAAACCTCAGTATGTTGGATAACCACACGTAGTGTTGAGGGAACACATATTCTCAAAATGAAATCTATAATCTCTTTTTGTAGAGATATGAAATATCCCCTTGAGATAAATTTAATTGGAACTGGTTATTCAGGGCGCCCACTTTAGTAAGGAGTTATTAAAACTTATATTTATTGAAATTGGATTTCAATAAATTTGAATAACTAAAAGATTAAACCGGGTACTCAAGAATAAAATAGTTGTTTACAAAGTGATAGTTTATTATGACTTTGTTCACTATGGATATTTCATAGAGGGGTCAAATGATATCATTAGAGTCTTGGGATATAATTTATTAATAAGGCCTAGAGTGCAATTATATTTATACAGTGGTGTTAAATATAATTAATAATAATTTTGGACTTATCAAGAGTTGATAGAAAAGCCCAAGACCCATTGGAGTTAGAGTCTTATTTGTTCCATTTGGTCCCATCTTAAGCCACAAACTAAAGCCCAATTAAGTAGGTCCAAAAGGATAATCCAAATAGATAATCAACTTTTATTTAATAAGAGTTATTAAATAAAGTAACTACCAAGGTAGTTTGTATGTATGTATAATGAAAAGAAAAGAAAACAGTTTTTCTCTACATTGAGAAGAAGAATAATTTTTCTTTGAGAATTAACGTACATAAAGACTAATTGAGAGACCACACTTCTTAAGCACTATGTGGAATTGAGATGAAGATTAAATGTATTCTCAAGTCTTGGTTTTGAATTTCACTGCATCAAGGTATGCTTTCTATTCTTTGTTCTAAAATTCAAGATTAGATGTTATCTCTCATAAATGAAGTAAATTCGTATTTGTTGCTTCCAATGTGTGTTTTGTATGAGATGAAAAACTAGTTTTTCCAACAGTTTTTGGGGGCCATAAGGCATTGGGGCTTATCTGTTGAATTGGGGGGTGGATGGGGGCATGGGGCCAGGGTAAATGCACATGGGGATGGGGTGTGGCTCAATGGTTGTGTGCTAGTGTAGTAGTGCAACACTAAAAGAAAATCATTTAATTAATAAACAATCATTTGTTCAATTATGTTACCATATTAACCTAAACAACAATTAATAATTTTAATTGGGGGAAGCACCTAATAAACAATAATTAATAATTTAATTAACAAATAAATTATAGAAGACAAACAAATTAAATTATGTTAGGCTAAACAACAATATAACAAATTATAGTTTATAAAAGACAAACAAATTAATGAAACAACTAAACAACAATAATTTTATTAATATTTCAAATGAACTTATAGTTTATTGTTTATTCTTTTGCTAAAATTATGGACAAATATTTGATAAGAAAATCACGTAGAAGGCAATTGTAAACTTTATGTATTTACATTTTTTTTTATTGTTGTTGTGGTCAATATACAAAATTTTCTTTTTATTAGATTGTATAATTTATGCTTGTTGAAAAACACTCTAAAAAAAATTCCTGGAGCTGCCACTAGAAATACTAACAGATTGATGGCCAGTGAGTACCTTTGGGAAAGGAGGTGGTGTCACATTTTTGTGAAAAGGGGAAACTCTTTATGGTAAAACATTTTACTACTCTCAAGTCAAAGCAACATTTTTTTTGGGGTCAAGCAAAAACATTTTCGGTTTTAAAATGATTTTAAGTCATGCAAAAACGCCAAACATTGAGGCTTTTTTTTTTTTTAAGTCGTGCAATGAAATTTTGTTTGTAAGGAAAAATCTAGAGTCATCACTTTTGTAACAATTTTAAAGTCATGCAATGAAAAAAAAGGTAATGTATTAATATGAATGTTGTTGACGTGGATGTGTGTTCTAAACATTTTTAATATTTTATAATTTTTAGCTGTTGGGCAATAAATGATAAAATAGTTTTGGGACAATTATGAAAAAAATAATGGTTGGATAATAATGGATAAATTAACTATTAGGCTTTTATGGGTTATTAGTAATCAATAACTATATACTAATATTGTTATGAATAACTTATATAATATCCATCACAACATCTGTTCTCATTAGTCTTTTAACTACTTTATATTTACAAATACACTATTTTATTCTCTTTCTCTCTCACATATTTTTTTTTTTACAATTTATACTTATAACTTAAGGAAAAACAATACAAGGTTATTTTTGAACATCCGTGAGTGGAACTACGTCCATCATGAATGTTGACTTATAGTTTAATACTAGAGGGTAGTTTCGCCAAGAAAACCAATCATACTGAGTTTTACTCTAGGTGGCACGAATCAACCTTTAAGGACAATGCTTTCATAGCGTGATTTTATAGTATTGTGAGATCATTCTAAACTTCTTTTTATTTTATTTTTTTGCAAATTATTCTAGTTATTATATTTTGTATCAAAACTTGTTTATTCACTAGAATATTTCCAACAAAAGTAATTATGTATTACTCACAATTGATTACTTTGTTAAGTTGTAGTTGTATAAAAATTGTATTTTGAGTATGATTATCTTTATTTTATTTGAAATCGACGTACAGAGATCAATTAAAAAATTTCATCAACATAAATTTTCAGGGAGAGGTAAAGCTCCGGAGAAATACTAACAAATTGATGGCCAGTGAGTACCTTTGGGGAAGGGGGTGGTGTCACAAGTGGCCCTGAAGGTGGGGGGTGGAGGGCTAAAGGATTTTTGAAAAGGGGAAACTCTTTATGGTAAAACATTTTACAATGACTCTCAAGTCAAAACAACATTTTTTTTTTGGGGTAAAGCAAAAACATTTTCGGTTTTAAGATGATTTTAAGTCATGCAGAAACACCCAACATTGAATTTTTTTTTTCTTCTCAAAAATGTTTTACACTACATCAAACGCAACATAAGTGAATTAGTGTCAAAGTTGCCATTGAACAAGAACTTGATTCCATAGTTCACAAAGCCTCTTTATCATAATTATAAGTTAGTACCAAAACAAGATGCCTCTTATTAGTAGGGAGAAAAAGTTCAAGATTTCTCTTTGCATATTAAGAATTTGAGTGATTCTAGAGATGCTATAAATTTTAGAAGGTAATTTTCACAAATTAAAGTGTCATAATTTAGAAAAAAAGAAAGAAAGTATTTCAACGGTCATTTATTATGTTGTTGAAATCCCCATTAATCACAATTACAACCGGTAAATTTTATGTAATAAAAAATTATAGTATTTTTTGTATTTTTCTAAGAAATGATAGATTTTTTTTTTTTTTTCACGAGAAATTGAATATATTTTTCTTTGGTGGTGCGTGCTTGTAGATTTTTTTTGGACATATTATACATATCACAATTTCATAATAAATTATATGTGAGTGTTAAATTAAGTTTTCCTTGCCTTTAATAGTAGCATAAGCACAAAACCTCTTGAATTTGTCAGGAAGAAAAGGGCACATTTATTTATTTATTTTAAGAAATTGTCTCTATCTCATGCAATGGGTGACAAAAGTAACTTTACTCTATGTTTATTTCTTCGTGAAATATTTTTTTTTATAAAAATTTAATCCATATTTTCAATGTTTGATATAAATCTTGATCAAAAGAAAATCTCTTCCGAAATTAACAAAAAAATAACTCAAAAGAAGCGTAAAAATATTTTATGTATTTTCTTCCAGAGCCAAATAATGAAAATAATTTTTGGAATGATTTTTAGGATCAGAACCAAACGGTCCAAACATGGCTAAACAAGTTATTTTCTTGAAAATGTTTTTGAATGAAAATATTTTAGGTAAAAAAAAAAAAAAAACTTTTGCTCTATCCCCAGAGTTTGCAAGGACATATATATGTGGCTACTTTTTTTTTTTTTTTTTTTGAGAAGAAATATGTGTCTACTTGTTTGTTGACATCTATTAGAATTCACATTAAAACAAGGAGAAAAAATATGGAATTGAAAACTGCCTAACATTCACCTGATTGTTTACAATTAGGATATAAACTATATGATGCAATATTCTCTGAGTTTATACTTTACATAATGGTTAAAATCCAATATGTGCAATCAGCTTTTTATTTCAGTAAAAAAGTTGTATGCTTACAAGTAAGAACAGACACAACATTATGTCTCCAAGTCCACAACACTAGCTCATGGGACTCTGTAACAGCAGCTATCCAATAAAATAAAGTCATTCTTCATAGCCCATTTTATTAGCCAGTTGATTATGGCCCGCCTTATTCCTTTCTCGATCGTCCTAGCTAATTGAAAAACAAAAACTGACTCTGAGTTGATTTCACAGTCTATACCTCACAAATGTTAATTTTTCCTTAGGCTGTCTTTTCTTCAATACCCAATAGGGTCCACTAGTACTCCACTCGATCCCCACCTTTTTTTACTTATATTATCTTAGGTACAGTTAATGTGTGCTACATATTAAGTTATCTATTTTTGGAAACATTTTATTGAAAATTGAAAAAACTGTTAATACTTTTTCAATTCTCGAGAATTTTTTTTTATTAAAAAAAATGATTAATTATTGTGTACCATTAGAGCACACCTTAGCAAAATCCTACCATCTTTACATATATTCAACATTAATCTAGTTGCAATTGGAGTTGGGTGAACTGAACTACTGAAGGTTATTTGCATTATCAAAAGAAAGATGTGTTTGTATTAAGGAAGCTCCATGGATTTGTGTAACCCATCTCCTCCTCCCTTTTTTTTTTTCCTAAACCAATAAACTTAGGAAAACCACATTTTTCACAAGTTTTATCGTAATTGTTTAGTTGTTGATATAACATGTTATGATTGGTGCATAATGAAAATGAACTTACAGTGGTAGATCCAAGTATCTTAGAGATCATGAAAAAAATTCGTGAAAATAAAATCTTGTGTTTCTGACAGTTTCAATACTCTTTTAAAATCAATTCAAATCTAATCCGTCTCTCACTCTCTCTTTCCATAAACACGTCGCTTTCCCACTCAACTATTTTTCCTAAAACCCAACCCCAAAACAATTCATGTCCTGCTGAGCCTTTGAAAGCAGAAACAGTTTACGACAACAAGAATGCAATCAATGTTCTATAACAAACAAAAAACTCTCTCAAAAATTGTTAAAACTTGAAAATTTAATAACTGGTTTCGGCCACACCTGCATCATAGATTCACTAATTTTCCTCATCAACCATTAATGCCTTCCTCAAAATCCAATGAAACATAACTAGCTAGGAAAGAGACATTTGAACTAATTCGCAATAAAATTGTGCGAAGTGCCAACCATCTTATAATGGGTTGGAATCTGAAATTATGCTTCCTAGCAAGAAAGCATCCAAATTTTTTACATCTACGACAATAAATGCAATAAGATAAAAGGAAACCATAAATTCAAGCAACCCATGATTCGCTTTAACGAAAAATACAAAGCCTGACCACAGGCCCAGCTTGAAATTTCTGTATCAAAAAAGGGCCAAATAGATTCAGTCTCAAATACTATCTAACTAGAAGTTAACATATTAAAAAACCAACATTGTGATCAGTTGTGACTTTAGGTCTCAACAAGGACCAAAGCTAAAGCTTGTTCATTTATTGCAATTACCAAAGCTAGGTCCGGGGATGTATGTGCAAGGATCAGGGCCAGAAGGTGGTACCAATGCTCTATTCCTTCAAATGACATCTTCTTTGCAGAAATTGAGGTGTTCATATCATCCAAAGGCCTCGTAGCTTCAAGAGGCTTGATTGTGAAACTCAAGAACGCAAGGATCACCACTTTTGCAACATTGAAGAGAGTTTTCTTCCACATTTCTTAGGTAAGGGATGGTTAGGGTTCAGGCTTGATGCAGTGTCCAAACTCAAGCTATTATTGCCTTGGTATGGAAACACTGTTCACCCAGGTGTAGTCTTGCCCTATTAACAGATGGACCCCGGCCATCTTTTATAAAAAGTTTTGGGACAAAATAGGTGTAACTCTAACCAATGCAGTTTTTGAAGGACTCTTGTTAAAAGAGGTCAATTGGGTCCCAAGGTTTGTGTAATAGAGTTTATTGGCCAAATAGGGTTTTTGTTTTGCTGTGTTAGGATTTGAAAATTGGCAAGTATCTATGACAATTTATCACTTGAAAGGGTTGTAATTCTTGGTGAATTTGTGACTTAAAAAAAAACTGACTTGAAGCTGCTTAGATTTGCTATAAGAAAGATCTTTACTTGTGTATGAGAAGAAGGGAGAATTGGCTTCCATACTTACTGAGCTGAAAAGAAAACACACAGAGAGTCTGAGCTATTCTCGCACAGCTAGAGGCAGTGAGCTAGCATTTGGGTAAAAGCTCCTTGAGCTATTTGTGGCCAAGGTAGGAAAGATCGAGAGAGAGCTTGGGATTTAGAGCTTGAGAGATATTTTGCTCTTGAAGATCAGAGAGCTTCCTTGGTGACCCCAGGTACAGCTAGCAGTAACTGAGTAACTAGAAAGCATTTCATTTATAAGCTCTTGAGCCGAATATGAAGCTACCTGAGAGAGCCTTTTCATTAGCTTCCAAGTATCCATCTATCTCATCTAGCTTTGGCCCTTGATCTTGTGCATTTGTTTTGCATCCCATATTAGGATTTGGATCCATGCAATCATAAATGTTGAGATGTAAAAGTTAGAAAAGTGAAGAAGTACAAAATTAAAAGGTTAAAAAATTTTCTAATCGAATGGCTAAAAGTAAAAGTAAATTTTAAATTCCAGTCTCACCTAGTAATTCACTATTACATAGTGCAGCTATTGCATCATATCGGGAATCCTCGTGTCATAGCCAAGATCATACTATATTCTACACCAATGATGAAATGCTCATTTCATTTCCCACACTTCGAGGGCGTTCGGATAGCGTAGACGCGCGTCCACGTCGAAGTTTTCTTTTTCTTTTTCTTTTTTTTTTTTACGCGGGTTTGTTACTGTTTATTGACCATGAACAGTAATTTTAGGCCAATAAACAGTAACTTTTGGCATGAACAGTATTTTTTACTTATTTAAAAATTATTTTGCTACAATGTTTTCAGTTTTCAGTTTTCAGTTTTCAGCAATAAGTTCTATCTAAACAGACCTTTCTTTTAATACCACGAGCGTTTTCATAAGTTTAAGACTGTATAGTTAAATATCGAGTGAGATTCACCGTAGTCAGACCTTCAAGAAATTTCTTTAGAGAGCCAGAGGTTGTAATTTGGAGGAAATAACTACATAAGGATTTTAGAGGATCTTGGACTACCATGATAGGAAGGTAAACTATGGGTTTAAAGAGGTTGTATAGAGCCTAGGCTACAAAATTTTGTTAAGTCATTGACTAGTTTTCTAAGTTATGATTGGTAAATTCTAATTGGTTTGTGACTAATATATACTAACAATTTAGTACATTGAATTAAAATACTGACCTAGAAAAGTTAAAACTTTCATAAACTAAAATCCAATGCACCTATTTTTATTTAGAATCGACACTCTTTTTAGTTTGGAACTTAGTTGCATATTTCAAGAACATTTATGAATCGAGTCTAGACAAAAGGTGAGTTTAGATTTTGTTCAGGACGATTTGGTCATAAATTGCGGCAGAACAAGATTCAGCTTGCGGGCAAAGCTATGCAACAACAAAGCATGCATGGTTGGACGTATCACTCCTCAAGTTTGTCGAAAGAAAAATTTTCTTCCTATAATCACGATGAACAATCTATAATTTCCTAGAAAAATGGGTTCAATTCAATAACACTTTCTCAGGCGCCATATATACCTTCAAGAAGACACCTTATTCTAGATTCACTCACGTCAAAATTATATTATAAAAAATTGCGTAGGTACTAAATATATCATCATACCAATGATTGTTATTTAATATAAACTTAGTAAACACACCTTAGAATTTGTTTGTTTTAATTTAAAATTTTTTAGTTTGTGTACTTTTTTTAAAGCTTTAAATCAATGTAAATAAGAGGTTAATTTAATTCTAAATTTCTAATTTATGAAAATATATTTTTTCATTTAGTAACTTTCAAACTCACGTATGATTACATCAAAAGGTTACCCAACGAAAGTTCTTTTTTTTTTTCTTTCCTTTTCCTTTTCTTCATTGGAGATAAAGAGGTTCAATTTTCATTAAAAAAATGATATATCAGTTTAGGGCATAGTGAGATTTGATGATCAGTTTTAGATTTGCCAAATTTTGATTAGGAAATTACTCTCTCTCTCTCTCTCTCCTTTTTTTTTGTTGGGAAGGGGGTGGGGCATTTATTCTCTAATTTTCCTCTTCAAGAATGCCCTATCAATATCCCATGTAACAATACAGCAAAAAGAAAAAGTAAAATCCCTTTACAACAAAAATTGTGCCAGCCAAACATACTTGCAATATCAACAGATGAAAAAATAAAAAATTATTATAATATTATAATAATTGTACTCTAATTATATAATGTATTATAAACTTAATTTAAAATACTAATATTATTATTTTTGTATTTATTATTAGACTTTACTAAAAAAAAAAAAAATCAATAAAGCCTGACCCACCTGACATATCTGCCACAAAGGGCCTAGTAAATTCACTTCACTCTTACTTAGCCAATTTCTTTTTTTTTAAATAACATTACCACATTAATAAGTTGCTTAGTGTGTTTGGAGCTAAAAATTTAGCTATTTTATGCCGTACAAAATTATTTTATCTATTTTATACATTTATTTTACAAAATGTTATCTATTTTAACTTTAAATACAATAAAATAATATATTTATTAAAAAAATCAACAATTATTTCCATTGCAACCGCTCCTGCTGCCGCCAATCATAAATTATTCTATAGTTTTTTATTTATTATTTACTAAAAAGGAACAAAAGCCACAACCACAAAAATACACAATCTCAAAGCAAGTCTACAAAAATTAGGTCTACAAATTGCACAATACAGACTTAATCCACATACAAGTCTAGAAAATTTAGGTTTACAAATTGCACAATTCAAATCAAAATCCCATCATTTGCCCAGAATTTCCCAAGCAAATGACAAAATGAACCTTCTCAGTAACGAATCTGAAGTGACTAACCTCCCTCCTCTTACGCGTTCGAGTCCGAAGGTCTAACACGTGCGGCGGCGGAGGAGGTAGAGGCAGCGCTGCCGAGGAAGGAGAGGAATCGGGAATTCGCTGGCTCTTGATGTTCGAGGAAGAGATCCTCTTGAACTCTAAACGCACCGTGAGCGCACACGATCGCGAAGCCGAGCATCAACACCGAGATGAGGAACGATCCGACGGTGGTGAGGAAAACGACGACGACAGTTAAGAGCGAGAGACCGATCTCGCAATCGGAGAACGTGCGGCCGAGAATTACGAGAGGCTGATCGTAAAGTCTAGGCACCGAGGAGAGAGAGAGAGAGAGAGAGAGAAAGAGAGGCTGAGAGCGCGGAGAGAAAGTGAGAGAGTTTTGTCAGAGGCTTGCGCGGTTGGAGAATAAAAGAATAGAAAAAACAAACGAACTTTTTAGCACCACTATTTTTAGTGGCCTTTTACAAACTTCAAGGGTCTTACTTCCCTTGTATAGTTGTACTTTGATTTTCTTCTAGTTAAAAAATAAACAATAAAAAAATTCCCAAGTCTCAAAAGGTGAGTTTCTCTCTCTATTTTCTTGCTTTATTTATATGTAGTATACATAATTTTACAACCCAATGAAAAAAGTTTTTGGAATGAACAATATACGAAGAAGGATGAACACAACTTGTAGTAATGAAGTTTCATGTGTAGAATGTAATCAATGTTCTCCAGCAAACAAAGCACTGTCTTTGTCAAGATTTGTAAGAAGAATAACTTGTTTCAATAACAAGTTCTCATCAATACTTTCTTGTGCAAACCCTCTCCAAGAATTCATTAATTTTCCTTATAAGTGACTAATGCCTCATCAATATCCCATATAACATAAGAAGGAAAAATGAAAATTAACAACAGAAATTGTGCCAGCCATCATATCATAACTTGGAATCTGAAATTAACACATAATAATAATAATAATAGTAACTATTATACTTCCAAGCAAGAAAGCATTCAAAATTTTACATCTACCACAATAAATTCAATAAGAAAGAAAAAAAAAAAATCTAGGAAGCCGCATGTAAAAGTATCCCACGATTATTGGTTTTAACAAAAAAAGCCCAATGATTATTCACGCTTAGAGCATCCACACCAGCTCCTCTATTTTACACATTCACTTTTACACTAAAAACCCACTTTTTCTATTTTACACATTTAATTTTACAAAACCTCCACATCAGTTCATCTATCTTACCATCCTTTTTAATTAAATAATTAATTTTCTTTAATATTTTATTATTTTACACTAACTAACTCTTAAATTACTGCTCTCTCTCTCTACCAGCTCATTTCTCACTTTTGCTCTCTCTCTCCAAACCCATCTCTCAGACTCTCCCTCTCCCTCTCCCTCTCCATCAACTACCTCTCGGATCACCACCTCAGATCAGCGTCCGCGAGCTCCGATCGGCGATCCGAGAGCGATCGGAGCTCGCGGATCGGCGATCGGAGCTCTCGGATCGGCGATCCGCGCTCCGCGATCGGAGCTCTCGGATCGGCGATCCGCGTTCCGCGATCGGGGCTCTCGGATCAGGGATCTCCGCTCCGCGATCGGAGCTCTCGGATCGGCGATCCGCACTCCGCGATCGGAGCTCTCGGATCGGTGATCCGCGAGCTCCGATCGCCGATCCGCGAGCGCCGATCGCGATCCGCGAGCTCCGATCGGCGATCCGCGAGCTCCGATCGCGATCCGCGAGCGCCGATCGCGATCCGCGAGCTCGGATCGGCGATCCGCGAGCTCCGATCGCGATCCGCGAGCTCCGATCGCGATCCGCGAGCGGCGATCGCGATCCGCGAGCGGCGATCGCGATCCGCGAGCTCGGATCGGCGATCCGCGAGCTCCGATCGCGATCCGCGAGCTCCGATCGCCGATCCGCGAGCTCCGATCGCCTGTTCACCAGCTCCGATCGCCGATCCGCCAGCTCCGATCCAGCGTCCGCCAGCTCCGATCCACGGCAAGACCCACGAGCTCCGACCAGTCAAGCACCGATCCATGTTTGTTTGTGTATGTCTGTGTTTTTTTTTTTTTGAGCAAAGTTTATATCTGTATATTCTGTGTTTTGAAAGAGATGAGAGGATGAGTCTGTTGCAAACGGATCAGAGAGAGAAAAAAGGGAGCGAAGGAAAATCATAAAATATTTTATAACCGAGCTACAGTAACCGTGTATATTTACACGGTACTGTAGCTTGTGGTTGGGTTTACACTATTTTAGCCAATTTTAGCTTTACTGATGTAGCTCAAAATGTGTAAAATTGAAAAAAATTTGTATTATACATAATTTTAGATACACTGATGTGGATGCTCTTACATTACATACTAGCTAGAAGTTAACAAACATACATACTTTTGGTGCAAATACTAACATAGACCAAAGCTAAAGCTTGTTCATTTGTTGCAATGCCCATTACCAGGTCCAGGGATGTATGTGCAAGGATTGGGGCCAGAAGGTGGAACCGCTGCAGTATTTTCCTGAAATGTCATCTTCTTTGCAACATTCGAGGTGTTCTTTTCATCCAAAGGCCTTGTAGCTTCAAGAGGTTTGATTGAGAAAATCAAGAACGAAAGGAGCACCACTTTGGCAACAGTGAAGAGAGTATTCTTCCACATTTTTTAGCTAATGGAGAAAGAAAGATGTGTAGAGACTAAAGATATGCTGCGTCTATTTTTTCTTTGGCTTTCTTTTATAGAAGTGAACGTCTCAAGTATGCCTAACTCTTTTTTATTTTTTATTTTATTTTTATGGGAAAGAAAGATGTGTAGAGACTGGAGATATCCTTAATTGTGAACCTTTAAAGCCGGCCGTAATATACTTTCTTTATTCGAAAAGAATCGAATTGAGGATGACAGAATATCGATGTTGACACGCAAAATCTGAGTCAGGGTAAGTTGGAACTTTTTGTTACTTGACTTTCTATTTGTTCGACAGGTCGGCCAATCCAAAATTCCTTGACAGATTATCCTAAAATTAATAAAGTTCTTGTTTACTTTGGTCCAATAATTAAGTTTGTGCAACAGGCATAGCAAGGTAGCCTTAATTGTTTTATTCAACTTAAAAGAAAAGGTGTGATCCTAATCATCCTATAGAAATAATAAGAATAATAATAATATTAATCAATCTCTTCTGAAGTATGTGTTTTCAAAGGTTCTTCTCGTTTTTTACAGTAAAAGAAAATTACATTTTTTTAAAAAAAATTGTAACTACTGCAAATAGTTATAGTTTAAGTATAAAATGTGTATTTAAATTTTATGGAATTTGAATTTTAAATTTTTTATAATTTATCTTATTGTTAAATTATTTTTAATTAGATAATAAGGTTATTTTTAGAAATACACAATGGTTGAAAATAAATAATTCTATTTTAATTATTTATATAAATAATAACTTTCCTTCATTATTTTCCAAAAAAAAAAAAGTATTAACTTTACTTTTCTTTTTCTCTCTCTCTCTCTTTTTTTTTAAAAAAATTTTTATGGAAAGTTTGTAGTTTTTGTTTGCCAAGAGCATTAGTATTGGTGGTGCTACTATCGCATACCCTTAGTGCGGTGGTTACTTTATAAGTATAAGTATTTGTGAAATGTGGAGGGTAAAGCTGGAGTTCAAGTCTTTAAGAGAAAGTTTCATACACATATACACTTAGATTAGGTTAGAGTAGAATTTTTATCTTATATATATATATATATATATATAAAATTTGGTGGTGCTAAATTGCTAAATTTAACAACCAAATATAACAAAAGTGGGTTGCATTAATGGAGGTAAATCTAAATTTTTGGCTGTTGAGCGATAGTGCACAACCATCTTTGGTAGTGCACTGTAGCTTAGATGTTAATATAACAAAAATTATATTTTGATTGTCCTCCGTTGTAGATCAAATTATTATATATTTTATCTGTGATTGTGATGATTGTTTATTATAATGAATATATTATTTTATTGTGTTATTTATATAATTTTAACGTGTTAAATATTAAAATAAAACTATTAGTATCAGATACATATTTTGTAAAGTGAAGTGGTAAAATAAATAAAATAACTTTTTGTAGTATCAAATGCTAAAATTTTTGGCATCACACCAATACTGATGCTTTAATTATCTCCTATTCTTTATATGCATGCCTCAATCCTTGAGTCTTGAGCCATTTTTGACATGTATTGTGCTAGACTGAAAAGCATGTGATGTGGATAACATACCTTACTTTGAAACCATGTATAGATGTCAGCAAAAAGATAAAAGATACCCCGGGGTACGTAGAGATTACAACTCGCGGTAGGTCCTTCCAATTGTAAAGCCAATTGCAACTTGCAATAAGAGAACAACACACATCTTTGAAAGTTCCAAAACCATTTAGGTCAGTGAAACTCCTGAACTGTCACCCAATATGCTTTGCTTTACCTATCAAAAACAAAAAAAATGCTTTGCTTTACTTGCTTTATTCTGCATCAATTAAAAGTTGATTATATTGACTTTGGTGAAGTTATTGTGTTTCTATGTGTCTTAGCTAACTAAACTAGCCCACTAACTCAATGGAAGCACAATTAATATATTGCATGACACACTACAACAAACTTGAGTTTTTTCAACATATTTTTATCTACGGTCACTAAAAAATGTTAATAAAAACCTTAAATTTCTACAGTTATACAAAACTGTTGATTAAAAGTGAAGAAATTCACATATTTATTTTCACAATTGGTATAACTGATGAAACATGTGTTAAAAAAAAATCTACAGTTACCATAACCGTTGAAATAGGTGTTAAAAAAAATAAATAAATAGGAAAATGTTATATCAACAGTTGGATAGATGTGGGAAAAAATAAATTAAATATTTTTTCAACGGTTATCAAATGTTGAAAATAAAAACACGGTTTTAACCACAAAAAAAAAAAAAGAAGAAATAAAAACATGGTAGTTGCTTTTTTACGATTATTTTTTTTAATCCTTCTAGCTCTCTCTCTCTCTCTCTCTCTCTCTCTCTATATATATATATATATATATATATTGATCTCTCTCTATTTCTCTCAAAACTTTCTATTTTTATATTATTTTCTAGGCAACCAAACAGAGTTTATGTTTTTTTTTTTTTTTTTTTTTTACAATTTTTGTTTTGATTTCCTCATCAAGATCATCGCCATCGAATTGATTTCACCAAGCTGATTTCATCGAGTTTAGGTTTTTTTTTTTCTATTTCTCAAATTGATTTCATCAAATTGATTTCGCCAAGCTGATTTCATCGAATTGATTTCATCGAGTTTAGGTATTTTTTTTCTTTTTCTCTGGATTTCTTAGTTTTAAAAGCTTATTTCTGATCAGTTTGTTTTTTCTTGTACTTGAATTTTGTCCATACTCAGTTATTCGCTTTGATTGCTCTGATTTTGGATTGGATTCACGTATTTCTAGTTGATTTTAGGGTTTATATCACTCTTTTTATGGTTTTGTTTTGATTGCTCCAATTTTCAAGCGGATTTGGGTAATTCTGTGTGATTCTAAGATGCTTCATTCACTGGTTATTGTGAATTTATCCTTGAAATCGCATTATTGTTATCTGTATGCACTGTCTAATTGCACAGCTCATTGCTTTTATTGTTTTTTTTTTTTCTTAATTTTCCTCAATGTCTTACTTGTTTTGTTTTGAAAAATTTAGTTCTAATTGAATTTAGAGTTTAGATTGGGTGTACCTGCTTTGTTCATCGCTAAGACTTTCGATTTGTTACGATCAATGCTTTTTTTTTTTACTTTCAGATTATGTGCATATACTTTAAGACAAATTTTGCAAACCAAATGATACCTATAATTAGTTTATTTGGAATCATTAAATGTGCACGATTATTTTTTCGAATAAATTACTTGAGGTCTCGTATTGCCAATTCACATGTCCAATGCTTAATTAATTTCTCAAATTTTCCTATTCTTAATTATCAATGTATCATAAAAATAAAAATTACAATAACAAATAACATAGTGCAGTGCAGGCATATTGTAAGATATAGGGCCTGTTTAGATAGAACTTATTTTGCTAAAACTGAAACTGAAAACTGAAAATACTGTAGCAAAATAATTTTTAAATGTGTGAATAGTATTGCGGGACTTATTTTTAATGAAAAAGTACATAAATAGTGTCGTGAACAGTGCTCATCAGTGGTGAACAGTGTTTTTTTGTTCCTTAAAAGCTGAAAAGCTGCCCCGAAAAAAGAAAAGAAAAAAAGAGCTGAAATGTGAACAGCCAAAACATAGACGCAAATAATCCGAATCCAAATACATTCATAATCTAGCTTATGCTAACTAAAGCATAGAAGAAAATTATTTTTTCACACTTCGTGATATATATACCACTGCATACACACAATGTCCACACATTCGTATTCGATGTCCACATTTTTAAGAATATCCATATTTAACACATGATGTGTATGAAAAATGTATAGAGAGAGTGTGAGACAATTAGAGCCCTTCCCTATGAGTATATGCTCTACACGGTTAAAATCTAGTATGTGCAATCAATCTTTTTCGGGTGTTTCCTTTAGTAAATCAATTATATTATTACAACTTACAAGTAACGACATGCATTATATGTTCACCCCCGTAAATAAATACTTTGAAAAAATACCGAACTTTAGTATATGGGAGGTTATGAGCCATTTTATTCTTTAAAGTTTTTAAGTCCAATCAAACTTGAAGTTATCACTTTTGGTCATTCTGTCAAAGTCCATTAGAGGCCGTCTAATGGAACCATGTCATGACCAAAATAAAAGTGATAAGTAATACATGTTAAAAGATGTCAATTGGGTCCCAAAGTTTGTGTGATAGAATGGCTGGTTTATTGGCCAAATGGGGTTTTTGTTTTGCTGTGTTAGGATTTGAATTGGCAAAATATCCACGACAATGTATTACTTAAAATGTAATTCCTGATGAATTTGTGAAGTCAAAAAATCTGTCTTAAAGCTGCTTAGATTTGCTATTAGAAAGATCTTACTCGTGTATGAGAAGAAGAGAGAATTGGCTTCCACAACTATTGAGCTGAAAAGAAAACCAGGTCCGGAGATGTATGTGCAAGGATCAGGGCCAGAAGGTGGTACCAATGCTCTATTTCCTTCAAATGACATATTCTTTGCAGATATTGAGGTGTTCATATCATCCAAAGGCCTCGTAGCTTCAAGAGGGTTGATTGTGAAACTCAAGAACACAAGAATCACCACTTTTGCAACATTGAAGAGAGTTTTCTTCCACATTTTTCAGGTAAGGGATGGTTGGGGGTAAAGGCTTTTCCTCCATGCATGGTTCAGGCTTGATGCAGTGTCCAAACTCCAGATATTATTGCCTTGGTATGGAAACACTGTTCACCCAGGTGTAGTCAGGCACGGAACTAGGATTCAAACTTTAGAAAGGGCCAACTTTGTTCAAGAATTTTAAAAAGTTAGGATATTAATATTAGAGGTTGACAATGGTGCATTATTAGCAAAAATTTTTGTATTTTTTTAATTCAATAGTAGATATTTATAATCAAGGATTTTATAAGTCAATTGACATGTTTTGATATTTTCAAGGCTTGACTGAGGTTAGACTAATTCTTTATTTTATCCACATTATAATTTTTTTTTTAATCTATATATTCTTTTCACATAATTCTGTACCATTTTTTTTTTAGAGAAAGTTTCAACTTATGGCATCCGCTCCTGATGATAGCTCTTTATTTTCAGATCAAGACATTAAATAACTTCATAATGCTACATACAAAAGATTCTAATAAAAAAATAGAAAAACTATAGTTAAAAGTTCAAATCCATGTCTAGTATTACATTAATAAAACAACTAAAATAATGATTAATCAACATCATGCACTAATATTCAGCGAAAAAAAAAGTGAGACAATTATTGGTGTCTTGGTTAAGGATTATATATATATATATATATATATATATATATATATATATATATATATGTATGTATATAACTACTTGGTTAAGGTTGAGGTAGCGTAAAGATGTGAGATCTTTTTCTTTAAAAAATTTCCATTTTGAAAAAGTAGTAAAAAAAGAAAAGAAAAAGAGATTTGTTAAACAATCACATGATAATGAGTGATAACTTTGAGTCTTCAACTATGTAAATAATAAAACTTTTCTCATTAGTCATCACTACATTAATTTAGCTAAGGCACAAAGTTTATGACCAATAGACTAATCACACAAATGTTTTGGTGGTAGTTTAGGCAAGACACAAAACAGTAAATTGTTGTTGTTTCACATGTGTATTACACTTATGCATGCATGCCAAGTGTGTCCCAAAATTAATAAAATATTAAAAATTAATAAAATTCTATCATTAAAAAAGAAATTTTCCACAGGTTGTGTTAAACAGCAGCAGCTCTTTAAAAAAATAAATTTTTTTCATGGATTGAGTTAAAGACGTCAATTGATCCAAGTTGCTACTAACAGTAATTGGTGTGTGGATAAAGTGATTAGCAGCATAAGAGTTGTCTTTGTGACTATGGGGTGGAGTTATTTGAGAGGGACAAAAAACTCTCAAATGAGAGGTAGAAATTGGGTAAAGATTATTGGGTTTTTGTGATTTGTTTTGCTCGGATTTATAATTAATTTTTTTTCTTAGATCGTGTCCAAAGATTTTTATTTTTTATTTTTATTATTTGAGTATGTGAATTGTTTTGTAGATTTTCCTTGTTGTCCAGATTTGAAAATTGTCCAAATGTTTACCTAAATGTTTTTCTTGATATTCTTGGGACAACTAGACAAGGTATGATTTGAAATATATATATATATATATATATATATATATATATATATATATATATATATTTATTTTATTTATTTTTTTATTTCATGGGTCAGCTTCTAAATTGTTTGGGATAGAGGGGTCATATTAATTTTAGAGCTAAAAGTATATTTTTTACGCTAATATAGATATTAGGTTTTTTTTTTTTTTAAAGGCTGAGGCCATGGTCCCTGTGTAGGGAATTACCACGAAATTCTCAACATGTGAGAAACAAAATATAGAGAAAAAACACACGCCAAAGAAAAATAATCACATGCATAAAACAGTATTTACATGGTTTGACAATTTGCCTACGTCCACGGAGTTGCAGAGATTTCACTATAATCAAGGAAAAATACAAAGTGAGGCTGCAATCCTTTTTCTCTCTCAAAAACGACAATAAAAAACCCTAATTACAAAACAGTGTTTTCTACATCCTGCGCACAGGATTCATAATGGGCTACAAAACGGGCCAAAAAATTTTCTCTGCTCCATGGACTAAGCCTCAAGAAAATCTCCTATTGAAAACCACACAACATTATTTGGGTCAGGTCAAATCGTCAACCAGATCAAATACAGCTAGGCTTCACAAAGCCCAACACCCTAGTCTTGCCCTGTTAACATATGGACCCGGCCATCTTTTATAAAAAGTTTTGGGACAAAATAGGTGAAACTCTAACCAATGCAGCTTTTAAAGGACTCTTATTAAAAGAGGTCAATTGGGTCCCAAGGTTTGTGTAATAGAGTTTATTGGCCAAATGGGGTTTTTGTTTTGCTGTGTTAGGATTTGAAAATTGGCAAATATCTATGACAATTTATCACTTGAAAGGGTTGTAATTCTTGGTGAATTTGTGAAGTTGAAAAATCTGTCTTGAAGCTGCTTAGATTTGCTATAAGAAAGATCTTACTTGTGTATGAGAAGATGGGAGAATTGGCTTCCATACTTATTGAGCTGCAAAGAAAACACTCAAAGAGAGGCTGAGCTATTCTTGCACAGCTATAGAGGCAGTGAACTAGGATTTGGGTAAAAGCTCCTTGAGCTATTTGTGGCCCAGGTAGGAAAGAGAGAAAGCTTGGGTTTGAAGCTTGAGAGATATTTTGCTCTTGAAGATCAGACAGCTTCCTTGGTGACCCCAGGTACAGCAGTAACTGAGAAACTAGAAAGCATTTCATATATAAGCTCCTGAACCGAATGTGAAGCTACCCGAGAGAGCTTTTTCTTTAGCTATCAAATTACAAACTATAAAAAGGCTAATTATTCTCCTTCTTTTTACTTAATTTTAAAAACATCCAATCAAAGTAAAAGATAATTATTTCCCTCTACTCTCCTCTCCCTCCAAACTTCCAAACATAACATTAGCTTTGGCCCTTGATCTTAGCATTTGTTTGCATCCAATATTAGGATTTGGAATATTAACCATTTCATTTCTGTCAAAAAAATATTAGGATTTGGATCCGTGTAATAATTGCGTGCCGCAATTACCATAAATGTTTGAGATGTAAAAAAGAGTAATTCTTAGGTACTCCCGAAGCACAGAGAATGGTGCTCCCTTCTCTCACATTCATGGTGGGGCCCGCTCATTAAATTTATGGTGAGGTCTATCATGAATGTGAGAGGAGGGAGCACCATTTCATTATACTCCTGAACTATCTAAGAATTTTCCTGTAAAAAATAGAAAAATAAAAAAAAGTAAAAAACTTTCTAATCGAATGGTTAAGATTAAAAGTAAGTTTTTAACTTTCAATCACACCAAGTAATTCACCATTACATGGTGCAGCTATTGCATCATATCTGGAACCCATGTTATAGCCAAGATCATTATAGATCCTATGCCAACGATAAAATACTCCTTTCATTATCCCACTCTTCTTTCAATTCTAAAAAGAGGTGTTCGTAACTTTAAGACTGTACAGTCAAATATTGAGTGAGATTCATTGTAGTTAAACCTTCAAGGAGGTTCTAGTTTGGAGGAAATAACTACTCTAGGAATTTAGAGGATCTGGGGCTGGCACGATAGGAAGATAAGCTGAGGGTTCAAAGCGGTTGTATAGAGCCTAGGCTACAAAGTTTTATCAGTCGTTGACTAGTTTTGTAAGTTATGATATTCTAAATGGTTTGTGATTAATATATAACAATTAAAATATTGATCCTAGAAAAGTAAACTTTCATCACTGCTTCCATTTTTATTTAGAATCGACACTCCTTTTAGTTTGGAACTTGGTTGCATTTTTCAAGAACATTTATAAATTAGATCTACACGAAAGGTGGGTTTAGATTTTGTTGAGGACCACTTTGAGAGGTCTCACATGAGAGAGTGGCTTACTCTGCAGTGCACTTTATTCAGCTTGTTGACAGATCCAGTGTAGTTGGTGGGCAAAGCTTGTCAAAAAAAATTTGTCTTCCTATAATATTAATCACAAGTGACAATCAATAATTTCCTAGAAAAAAAAAAATTGGTTCAATTTCCTCATCATAGACACACTCACAACAAAATTATATTTTAATGTTAGTTAATGTGTAATTTCGTTAAGCTTTAAATCAATGAAAATAAGATAAGAGACTAATTTAATTCTAAATTTCTAATTTAGGATAATATATTTATTCATTTAGTAACCCTCAAACTCATATGATTACATCAAAAGCTAACCCAAACGAAAGTTCTTCATCTTTCTTTCTTTTTATTTTCTTTAGCTTACATCAAAAGTTTACCCAAACGAAAGTTCTTCATGTTTATTTCTTTTCCTTATCTTTGCTGAAGCTAAAGAGGTTCAATTTTCAATAAAAAAAAAATTATACTAAAATAAAATAAGAAATAATTATCATTTTTTATTAGAATTAAACAACAAACATTAAAACAGAAAAGTTTTCAGAATTAATTTTTCCCAATTGGAATAAAATAGAAAGTGTTTAGGGTATAGTGGCATTTAATTTGATCAGTTTTAGATTTAACAAAATTTTGATTAAGAAATTACTCTCTATTTTTTGGGGCTTTTTTTTTTCACTAATTTTCCTCTTCAGCCCTGAAGAATGCCATATTTAAATCCCATGTAACAAAACAGGAAAAAGAAAAAGTAAAATCCCTTTACAATAGTAGCCAAACATACTTGCAATCTGAAACGAAATACAAAAGGAGCAAATTAAAAAAATCCCATGCTCGAAAAAGCAAAGACCGTTAATCTGATCTTCTTTTTTAAAGGAAAAAAAGTCAATGAACAAGAAAGCATCCAAAAATTTACTTTTACCAAAATTAAAATTCAAAAAGGAAATCATGAAAGCACCCCATGATTTAGGCTTAAACGAAAATTACATATAAAGCCTGACCCAGCATGACATCTCTGCCACAAAGGGCCTAGCACTTCACTTTTAGCCAAAAGATTAAAAAAAAGGTTTATTTTAAATACATTACCACATTAATGTCACAGTACAAAAAACAGTAGCATACAAGCTTTAAAGGTCCTTACTCACCTGTATAGTTGTGTTTTTTTATGCGGGACATATGATATATAGCATACCGACTTGAGTCCAGCACAAAGAATACTAGACCCAAACTTTGCCCTTTATATAAATTTTGGAAAGTATTTCGAAAATACTGAGATTTGATCAGTTTTAGTTTCTAGAAAATGTTCTCCACAATTCCCGTGCTTGATTTAAATTTTGATCAACAGGAAATATATATATATATATATATATATATATATATATATATATATCTATATATTTAAATCAACAAAAAATAGATCAAAAGTTTTGAGGAGGCCATTTACATGAAGCGAATCATTTCATTTTGTTTTTACGTTCATGGTCAACAAATTATGCACCTATCTTTACCAATGGGGCTAGCCAAATTTTCTCGGGTTGTTCTTCTTGTAGGCTGTTCTTTTTAGTTGAAGCAATACATTTTACTACTCAATAAAATGCATATTAGGTCTAGATTATAACACGTGGTATAGGTCGCTCCAATTGTAAAGCCAATTGCAACTTGCAAGAACAACACGCATCTTTAATCTGAAAGTTCCTGCAGGAAAGCATCCATAATTTTAGTAAATCCAATATATGTAATAGACCCATGATTATTCGCTTTGACCAAAAAAAAAAACCATGATTATTCACCCTTACATTAATTACATACTAGCTAGAAGTAAACATACATGCTATAACAAAGAGTTGTGACTTATGACTCCACATAGACCAAAGCTTAGAAGCTTGTTCATTTGTGGCAATGACCATTACCAGGTGGGGGGATGTATGTGCAAGGATTAGGGCCAGAAGGTGGAACCACTGCTCTATTCGAGGTCTTCTTATCATTCGAATTCCTGGAAGCTACAAGAGGTTGGGGCCTATTTGGTTGGTTAGTTATAACCAACATTTTCACATTTAAACAATCTTATACACATTTTAATACACTTTTTCACTCACACATATATCAAAAACACCTAAACAATATTGTTCAAACTAACCAACTAAACAGACCCTTGATTGTGAAAATCAAGAACCCAAGGATCACCACTTTGACAGCAATGAAAAGAGATTTCTTCCACATTTTTTAGCTAATGGAGAAAAAACAGATGTGAAGATATACTCGATCTGGTTATTCTTGCAATTCGGCAGCCTTTTATAGAGGTGAAAGTAATACTAAATTACTAATGCAAGAATTCTTGTCGGGCAATATAAAATTGATTCGCTCTCTCCCTTCAAATTACCTGCATGTCATTGACTCATTGGTCCAATAAGTTTGTACAACGTGAGCGATATTTAGATTACATCAAATGATCACTTTTTCTTCCATCCTTCTTCTCTACCAAATAATATTATATTAAACGACTTTTTCTTCCATTATTCTTCTCTACCTAATAAAAAAAACTAAAGTCTCGTTAAAAAAATTGAAAATAGATATTTTCATGAGTTATATGTAGAAAACCATTCTAAGCTATAAGGGTAACTTTGTACCATAAACCATGAAAACTTACAATCACCATCCTAAATACAGCTAACTTTACAAATTGCACCCTATAGCCTAATTGACTGTCAATATTAACAAGCATGTACAAGTCATATGATCATAAAAATTTAGTACAATAATTAACAGTGAAGGTGAAACGAAGAATTCAATTTTTGATGGTCATGAACATACATGTGATCTTTAATTTTAACAGTCAATATTTAAGCTATGATGTGCAATTTGCAAAGTTTGTTACGCTTAAAGTGGTGATTCCAATTTTATTTTTACTTTTTATTATTTTTTTATAATTAACCCTATCTGCATTTTATATTTTCCCACTTTCATATTCCCTAAAACTTCTACCGAAATAACTACAATAAAGTAAAATAAATTAACATTTCTTCTTTTGGCTGACTTTTCTATTCTTTTTTTTTTTTTTTTTTTTTTCATGTTCCCTAATCCCTATCAAGGAATCTTCCCTTTTCTTTTTTTTTTCTTTTTTTTTTCATTTCATTTGTCATTATTTTATCCTTCTATCGGTCTATTCTGCCACCAAGACAGCCACCACCACTATTACTACCAAAATGGCCCTTCCGACATCGAATGAATCAAAACGTACGTAGTTGGTGGAACACATTTTCTAGTTTATTTAGAATAGGCACTCTTTTTAATTAGTTTGGAACTTAGTCAGTTGCATTTTTCAATAACATTTAGTTCTAGCCAAAAGGTGAGTTTAGATTTTGTTCAACTCTTGTTTTAGTCTTTTATTAAGGACTCGGTCATAAGTTGCGCGGCTGAATGATCCAGTGTAGTTGGTGGCCAAAGCTTTGCCTTTACAAACCTTATGCATAGTTAGACGTTAGTCACGTCACGCAGAGGCGGAGCCAGGGAGGGTCGAGGGGCAGTTGGCCCCTTTGGCTCTTTGAAAAGTCATTGAAGTGAGTATATTATGAACTATTTTTTGGTATTTTATCCAGACAAAAAAAAAAAAAGACTCTCACTTTAATATATGTACAAACCCTTAACACCAAGAAAGTAGAAAAAAAAAAATCTACTCCCACATACCAAATCATATCACTTTTTCACCAAATTTATTATTCTTATTAATTTTATCTCACCACATACGTTTTCACCTATTTCATTGTGGAGTAATGCTATGAATACTACAAATTTTACAAATTGATGTATAATCAATCATTAAAAAAAAATTTCATTCAAACATTTATTTATTATATTGTTTAAGCGTCGTACATTCTTGTCACATCAATTTGTGAGCTTCTTACATTAGAATTGATAGTCGTTTTAGATTTGAGAAATTCTATATCCACAACATTTTAACAACACTTTACAACAAATCTTAAGTAACAAGTTGTTATTGGTGAGCAAAAAATTAATTTCAGTTGTGGGTTGAAATTTGACTTAATAACAATTTACCACTTATGATTTGTTGTGAAAGTATTGTGAAAATCTTACTTATCAAATTTTTTTTCATGGCAATTCAATTAGTGGTCCTCACAAGTAACACATAATTATTAGGGAAAAAAAAATACTTAATGTCATTTTAATACTATTTAAATCTTTCCTCCTCAACTAAAATCATGTCTCCACCACTAATGTCATGTAATACTCCTCAAGCTTGTCAAAAAAAGAAAAAAAAAAATTTGTCAATTCGATCAATAACACTTTCTCACCCATACGATCACGAGGACATACTTCCTCACCCATACTTCATTGCTTAATTAATTTCACAATATTCAACTTAAATTTGTGTTTGCTCAAATAATTACAAGTACCATAATTTGTGCAACGTCGGGCAAATAATATTATATTAAATGATTTTTTCTTCCATTATTCTTCTCTACCTAATAATAAAACTAAACTCACGTAAAAAAATTGAAAATAAATATTTTCATGAGTTATATGAAGAAAACCATCCTAAACTATAGGGGTATAACTTTGCACCATAAACCATGAAAACTTACATTCACCACCCTAATTACAGCAAACTTTACAAATTGCACCCTATAGCCTAATTGACCGTTAATATATATTAACAAGCACCAAGTTATATGATCATAAAAATTTAGTACGTTTACCAAAAAAAAAAAAAAAATTAGTACAATAACTAACAGTAAAGGCAAAACGAAGAATTGAATTTTGATGGTCATGGACATACATGTGATCTTTAATTTTAACAGTCAAATATTCAGGTTATGATGTGCAATTTGCAAAGTTTGTTAAAACTAAAGTGGTGATTCCAATTTTATTTCATTTTTTATTTTATTTTTTTATAATTAATACTATCTGTATTTTATATTCTCCCACTTTCATATCCTCTAGAAGTTCTACAGAAATAACTACAATAAAATAACATTTCTTATTTTGGCTCACTTTTCTTTTCTTTTTTTTCATGTTCCCTAGTCCCTATCAATGGATCTTCCTTTTTCTTTTTCTTTTTCTTTTTCATTATTTTATTCTTCTATTAGTCTATTCTACCACCACTATCACAAGTGCCACCAGAACTATGGAATGAATCAAAACGTAAAGTTAGTGGAACACATTTTCTAGTTTATTTAGTATAGACACTCTTTTTAATTAGTTTGGAACTTAGTCAGTTGCATTTTTCAATAACATTTTATGAATTTGTTCTAGCCAAAAGGTGAGTTTAGATTTTGTTCAAATCTTATTTTAGTCTTTTATTAAGGACTTGGTCATAAGTTGCGGCTGAATGGTCCAGTGTAGTTGGTGAGCAAAGCTTAGACGCCACGTAATAGTAATAGTGTAATACTACTCAAGCTTGTCAAAAACAAAACAAAACAAAAAAAATTTGTCAATTCGATCAATTACACTTTCTCGCCCGTACGTTCATGATCGAGGACATCCTTATCATAGATACACTCAGAAGTCAAAACAAAATTATATTTTAAAAAATTGCATAGGTACGACATATATCATCGTACTAATAGTGTTATTTAGTGTGCATTTGGATACTATTGATTTTACTGAAAACAGAAAACTTATTACTAAAAACAATAAATAAATAAAAAACGATTTTTGGGTTACAGTTCACTACTGAAAACATTGTAGTTTTACCTTAATGCACTATTCATGTCTCATGAACAGTGCAAGAGACGCTAGTCAAAAAACAAAAAAAAACAAAAAAAGAAAGAAGGCAGACGCAGACGCGTGAACGTGGAATGCAATCCAAACGGAGTTTTGATATAAACTCAGCAAACACATCTTAGAATATGTTTGTTAGTATATGTGTACATTTTTTAAAGCTTTAAATCAAGGTAAATTAATAAGATAAGAGACTAATTTAATTCTAAATGTCTAATTTATATATATATATATATATATATGAATTTTTTTTTTAATTTATAGTAACTCTCAAACTCACATATGATTACTTCATAAGGTTACCCAACGAAAGTTCTTCAATTTTCTTTCCTTTTCCTTTACTCTGCTGAACCTAAAGAGGTTCAATTTTCAATAAAATTTTGATATTAAAATAAAATAAGAAAAGCAATTATAAATTTTTTTTTTATTGGAATTATACATTAAAACAAGAAAAGTTTTTAGAATTTATTTTTCCCAATTAGAATCAAATAGAAAGTATTTAGGGGGTTAGTGTGCATTTGGCATTGATTATTTTTGCCAGCTTATTTTACTATTCAGCTTATTTTTGTTATTATTCATGGATCTTACTGTACTTTTTGGTACTATTTATGAGTTTCACTATATTATTTTAACTAACTTTTACTTTTATTTACAATACTTTCAGCAAAAAAATTTCAGTTTCAGCTAAATAAGCTGTTCCCAAATAGACACTTAAAAGAAAAAGTGTGATTCTATCAACTTTTATAGGATGTTGCCTTATCATAGTTTCACTCATATAATAATAATAAGAAGAAGAAGAAGAAGAAGAAAAATAATAATAATAATAATAATAATAATAATAATAATAATAATAATAATAATAATAATAATAATAATAAATCTCTTCCAAAGTATGTGTTTTCAAAGGTTCTACTTCTTTTTTTCAAGAAAATAAAATTACTTTTTTTTAAATTGTAACTACTGCAAATAGTTATAGTTTAAGTATAAAATGTGTATTTAAATGTTTTTGGAATTTGAATTTTGAATTTTGAATTTCTTAATTTATCTTATTGTTAAATCATTTTTAATTAGATAATAACGTTATTTGAGAAAGACACAATTGTGGACAATGAATAATTCTATTTTAATTATTTAAATAAATAATAACTTTCCATCAGTATTTTTTCCAAACAAAAAAAAAGTATTAACTTTACTTTTCTTTTTCTTTTCTCATTTTCATGGAAATTTTGTAGTTTTTGCTTGCTAATTATCTCTTATTCTTTAATCATGCAAGTATCAATCCTTGAATCCTTGATCAATGCCATTTTTGACATGTATTGTGCCAGACTGACGAGCATGTGGATAATGTACCTTACTTTGAAACCCCAGCTTTAATTTCCTCTAGCTGTTCTTCTAGATGATGCAATATTTATTTTAGTTTTACTACTAAATAAAATACATATTAGGTCGACATTACAACTCGTGGTAGGTCCTTCCAATTGTAAAGCCAATTGCAACTTGCAAGAAGAGAAGAACACACATCTTTGAAAGTTCAAAACCATTTAGGATAGTGAAAGTCCTGAACTGTCACCCAGTATGCTTTGCTTTACTTGCTTAATACTACATTGATTACATTGACTTTAGTGAAGTTGTCATAGTGTTTCTACGTTTCTTTGGTAACTAAACTAGCCCACTAATTAACTTAAGTGGAAGCACAATTAATAGATTGCGTGACATACTTGAGGTCCCGTATTGCCAATTCACATGTCCATTGCTTAATTAATTTCGCAATATTCAACTTAAATATGTGTTTGCTCAAATAAATACAAGTACCGTAATTAAACACTACAATGACAAAGAGCTTTGTAAATCGATTGGTTGACATCTCTCAATATTTCTAACAAAGACATTCACATTCTGGAGAGAATGAAAATTTGAAAATGAGGAAAAAGAGATGAATGACTAATGAGTGTTCTTTCCTATTCATTCAATTTCCTTTTACTTAAATTCTTAACAAGGGGATGATTTTTCCATTTTCTCCATAAAAACTACCAAATAAGAGAATGCAATGAATTCCAAAATAATTCTTTTCATTCCATTCCTTTCCCTCATTTCAAACGGAATCAATTGTATTGTTACAAGTAAATTAACAACATGCATTGCATATTCAATATTCACCCCCCTAAATTAATAATTTGGCAAATTATAATTTTGTTCCTAAACTTTATTATGTATGCAATTTTATTCTTTAAAGTTTTTAAGTCTTATCAAACTTAAAGTTATCATTTTTGGTCCTTTTATCAAGGTCTATTAGAGGCCGTCTAATATAACGATGATATGACCAAAATAAAAAATGACAAGTGATACATGTTAAAAAAGGTCAATTGGGTCCCAAGGTTTGTGTGAAAGAGTGGCTGATTTATTGGCCAAATGGGGTTTTTGTTTTACTGTGTTAGGAATTGAATTGGCGAAATATCCGTGACATGTATTAGTTGAAAGAATAGTAATTCTTGATGAATTTGTGAAGCCAAGAAATCTGTCTTGAAGCTGCTTAGATTAGCTAAAAGAAAGATCTTACTCGTGTATGAGAAGAAGAGAGAATTGGCTTCCATGCCTATTTAGCTGAAAAGGCTGAGCTATTCTCGCACAGCTAGGGGCTGTGAGGTAAAAGATCCTTGAACCATTTGCGCCCAAGGTAGAAAAGAGAGAGCTTGGGATTTGGTGCTTGAGGGATATTTGCTCTTGAAGATCAGAGAGCTTCCCTTGGTGACCCCAGCTCCAGCAGTAAATGACAAACTAGATAGACCGTTTCATTTAAGCTTTTGAGCTCAATATAAGAGAACCTTTTCTTTAGCTTCTAATTATCCTTCTCTATCACTATCATTTAGTTTTGGTCCATACAAACTATCAAACAAGAGAATGAAATGAATATTTCAAAATGATTATTTTCATTTCACTCATTTCTCTCCTTTTAAACAGAATCAGTTGTATTGTTAGAAGTAACTAAATGCATTATATATTCACCCCCTAAATAAATAAAAAGAAATTCTATGTTTACAATATTTTCATAATATTTTTACAACAAATTCTAAGTGGCAAGTTGTTACTTGCAGTTGCTATTGGTGGGGCAAAAAAAGTAATCTCAATGGTAGGTTTAAATTTGAACCAATAAAAATTAAACACCTGTGATCTGTTGTGAAAATGTTGTAGACATAACAAATCTCATTAATAATTTGGCAAAACATATTTTTTGTATCTAAAATTTAGTATATGATCGATTTTTATTCTTTAAAGTTTAAGTCTTATCAAACTTAAAGTTATCATTTTCTGTCCTTCTATCTAGGTCCATTAGAGACCGTCTAATGGAATGATGACATGACCAAAACAAAAAATGACATGTTACATGTAAAAGATGTAAATTGGGTCCCAAGGTTTGTTTTGCTGTGTTAGGATTTGAATTGGCGAAATATCCATGTCAATGTATTACTTAAAATGTAATTCTTGATGAATTTGTGAAGTCAAAAAATCTGTCCTGAAGCTGCCTAGATTTGCAATAAGAAAGATCTTACTCGTGTATGAGAAGAAGAGAGAATAGGCTACCATACCTATTTAGCTGAAAAGAAAACACACACAGAGGCTGAGCATTTGCTTTTCTAGCATTTAGTTTTGGTCCTTAATCTTGTGCATTTGTTTTGCAATTCATGTCACTTTGTGGCTTACTCTGCAGTGCAATTTATTAAGCCCACAACCCTCTCTTTTGTGGACTTATTCATGAATTGCGGCTGAACAAGGTTCACATTGTGGACAAGCAATTGATAACCAATGGTTGGACGTATCACTATTCACTCTTCAAGCTTGTCGATATCTGATTTCTGTCAGGGGAGATCGATCACCTGTGATGGTAACATATGTATTCCTTTTTTGCACATGCTAAACGAACAAAAAATTTCTAATGAGCTTGTCAAGAGCTCTCTAGGGGAGGAAAAGAAAAGTCTTGAAGTTTCTTGTGCACACTCTCACCATGGATTCACTAATTTTCCTTATTAGCATAGCAATTAATGCTTCATCAATATTCAATATAACTTAATAAGGAAAAATGTAAATTAAACATACTTTTTTTCTCTAGAAGAAAAACAGTTCATATTATTAGAAGAAAACTAATTGACATAGGCCAAAAGTCCATTATGAATGTGTGGAGGAACATCTTCTATCTACACAGAGAAACTGCTAACATGTCTAACAAGTTTATGAACTACAATAAAAATTGTACCAACCATCATATAATTCATATCGTTATTTGGAATCCAGAATTGATACATAATAAATAAAAAACTACTATACAAACAATAAAATAAAATAAATAAATAAAAATAAAAAGCAACCCATGATTATTCGCTTGTACAAAATAGCCCCCAGCTGACATGTCTGCAGCTAAAAAGGGTCTAAGATTCACTCTTATATCACATACTAGCTAGAAGCTAACAGACTTATGACTCCACATAGACTAAAGCTAAAGCTTGTTCATTTATGGCAATGCCCATTACCAGGTCTGGGGATGTATGTGCAAGGATTAGGGCGTGAAGGTGGAACAGCTGCTCTATCTTCTATAAATGACATCTTCTTTGCAGCAATCGAGGTGTTCATATCATCCAAAGGCCTGGTAGCCACAAGAGGTTTGATTGTGAAAATCAAGAACGCAAGGATCACCACTTTGGCAACATTGAAGAGAGTTTTCTGCCACATCATTTAGCTAATGGAGAAAGAAGGATATGCAGATATACTTTGTTTATTCTTGCTTTGACCTTCCTTTTATAGAGATGAAAATCAAACTAAAGCAAGGATTCTTGTTATGCAAGCTAAAATTCCTTGTCTAAAACCAAGAATAATTCCAACACACTAGAGCAAGGTTACCTCAAAGGTACTTGTCAATTCTAATTATAGCCCCTGGTTCATTGTAGAGCAAAGTCACCTTAAAGGTACTTGTCAATGTCAATTCTAATTAATGCCCCTAGTTCATTCTAAAGCAATGTCACCTTAATGGTCCGATTAGATTGAGAGAGAGAGAGAGGAAGTAGAGTAGAGTAGAATTGACTCAAAATTAGTCTATTTTTAGCCAACTCTACTTTACTCTCCCATCTTTTTCTCTCAATCCAAACAGAAGATAAATGTATTTGTCAATTCAAATAAATGCCTCTGATTGATTCCTTGGTCTCCTTAAGAAAAAAAGGAAATTGAGGATGGTAGCTATCATGATCAATGTTGACCGTTGATGATATAAGCAAAATCTATGAGAGCATGTTCTTCTTGTTACATGATATTCATTGACAGGCCATCCAATCCAAAATTCCTTGTCATTTTGTTAACCACTTGACTCGCCTATTCCTTTCAAATAAATTACATGTTTACTTGTCCAACAAGTTTGTGCATGAGGCATAGCAAGGTAGCCTTAGAGGTCCTTGATCTCCTAAAAAAAAGAAAAAAAGAAAAAAGCAAATCCGAAACCATATACGTCAAAGCTAGACCTGAACAAATTTGAAACGCAGCCCACTAAACATGCCGACAGCCCTTTAAAAAATCATGAAGTTTTGTTTTGATTTAATTGAAGATAGATACTCCTGCTTTCCTGTAGGCTGTACTTGTAGATGATGCAATGCAATTCAATACATATTACTACTCAAATCTGTTTGAATACCGTTTATTTTGCTAAAACTAAAAGCTTATTACTGAAAATACGGTGAGGTCTATGAATAGTAGCAAAAATAAGCTAAATAGTAAACTAATTTATAATTTTTATTAATTCCCAAACGCACACTCAATAAAAATACAGGTCGAGATTACAACATGTGGTATATGTAGGTCACTCCCCAATTGTAAAGCCAATTGCATCTTGCAAGAAGAGAACAGCACACATCTTCGAAAGTTCCAAAACCATTTAAGCCAGTGAAATCCCTAAACAGTCAACTCTACCCAATATGCTTTGCTTACCATGAGAATTCCACCTAGCGATTGATGGCCCTCCCTCGCTCATGCGGCCTTGACTTTGGTAAAGTTGATTGTACCACATGCTTTACAACTGAATTCCCACATGCTTTAATAAAGATTTTTTTTTTTTTTAATAACCTGCTTTAATAAAGCTTTACTTGCCTAATACTACATCAATTATAAGTTGATTATATTGACTCTGGTAAATCTATCTTAGTATTTCCACTTGTCTATGGTAACTAAACTCTAAGTGGAAGCACAATTTGCTATTAAAAAAAAAAAATGTGAAGCACAATTAATAGATTGCGTGACATACTTGAGGTCTCAGATTGCCAACTCACATGCCCATTGTTTAATTAATTTCACAATATTCATTTTAAATATGTGGGCTTAAGTAAATACAAGTTCCATAATGAAAACATTTATAACTATATATATATCTAAAATTAGGGTATAGCATTTATTGTTGTTATACTTCTATTGAGTTACATCTGTAGTCATATTATCCACTTATTTTCAAAATTCTATTTTATTTTTAATTATTTTTCTTCTTATTAATTCTCAATTTATTGTTACACTTTCTCTAACCTCTCATCTTTTTTACCTTTTCATCTCCTCATTACTATTTACCTTGATAACTTTTCCTCTATCATTTTGTCCGCCTTTTTTTTTTTTGCTTTTCTTATTCTTATTCTCTTACTATAAATTTGCAATTTCCTCTCATTCTATGCATAGCTTTAACCACACAAAATGTTTATATATATATATATATATATATATATATATATATATATATATATATATATATATCACAGTTATATTTTTTTAAAATTGCATAGGTACATATATCATCATACCAGCGATTGTTATTTAATATAAACCCTGTAGAGATTAATTTAAAATGTTAGTTTATGTGTACTTTTTAAAAAGCTTTAAATAGATAAGAGACAAATTTAATTCTAAATTTCTAATTTATGAAAAAACATATTTCAATTTAGTAATCCTCAAACTCATATATATTTACATCAAAAGGTTACCCAACGAAAGTTCATCATTTTTCTTTCCTTTTCCTTTTCTTCACTGAAGCTAAAGAGGTTCAATTTTCAATAAAATTTTGATAATAAAATAAAATAAGAAAAATAATTATAAATATTTTATTGGAATTAAACAACAAACATTAATAAAATAGAAAAAATTTCAGAATTTATTTTTCCCAATTAGAATCAAATAGAAAGTATTTCCTCAAAAAAAGAATCAAATAGTTGATGATCAGTTTTAGATTTGCAAATTTATTATTAATAATTACTCTCTTTTTTGTCCTTTTTTTTTTTTTTTGTGCTAGAGCATTTATTCTTTATTTTTTTCTTTAAGAATGCCCTCCTAATCTCAGCTTTTGCCTCTCACTCTGCAAGAACTTATACTTGTAGAAGGACCATCAAGCCATTGGTACACGATGGTAAGATCAAATCAAAAAAGAAAACCATAAAAGTACCCAATGATTTGGGCTTTAACAAAAATTACAAATGTAAAGCCTAACCCAGCTGACATATCTGCCACAAAGGGCCTAAAAGTAATAGTATCACTTCACTATTACTTAGCCAACTTAGCATAAAAAAAAAAAACCTTAAACTAATTACCACATTAAGGTTACAGGCCAAATTAAGTCGCTTACAAACTTTTAGGGTCTTGCCTCCCTTGTATAGTTGTACTTTTTATGTTGGACACATGATATAGCAAACTTCGATAATAATTTATGTAAAGAATCAGCTTGGATTCAGTGCTCCTTACATGCTTGAGTCCAACACAAAAGAATACTAGACCCAAACCTTGCTGTTTATGTAAATTCTGGAAAGTATTTAGAGTATACTGAGATTTGATTAGTTTTAGTTTCTAGAAAATGTTCTACACAACTTTGGTGCTTGATGTAAATTTTGATAAACAAAAAATCATTTTTGAAATAAAAAAAAATAACTCAAAAGGGTAAAATATTTTCTAACATTACTCAAAATTTCTTCCAGATAAAAAATAAACAATAAAAAATCCTCAAGTCTTAAAGGTACGTTTCTCTCTATTTTCTTGCTTTATATGAAGTATAAACAATTTTAAAACACAATGAAAAAAGTTTTTGGAATGATTTTTAGTTCCACAATCAAATATAACTAAAACAATGTTCACCTTTGCATTACTCTTTCAAAACCGATTTGAAATCTAATTTATCTCTCTTTTCTTTAACCACACAACTTTCCATCCCAATTCTTTTTCCCGGAAATCCCAACCCCAAGGGAGAAGAAGAAGAAGGTATCAAGATAATATGCATCAACACAGTTCATGTGCAAAGCCAGCTGATCAGTCAGAACAGAGTGAGCAAGTCTAAGTAGAAGTACTTGAAGTTGAAGGTCAAAGAGCTAGATCAGAAACGCTTGTAGTTTAGACTTACTGTTGTATTAGCTTACAGAAAACGACATGTAGTTTAGTTTGCTTTATTTCTGGTTTAAGTAATTCACATGTGTGTGAGGTTGTTAGTTCACACGTGTGTAAGGTTGTTAGGATTCTGTTTTCTGTTAGTCTGTTAGTTTTTGCTCTTATACTTTTCTGGGTGGAGCCCGATCCTGTATATAAAGCCTTGTGCTCGTCTAATTATTAATGCAATTCAGCTTTTCTCCCCATTCTCTGTTTTCTCATAGAAGGATGTAGACATCAACAACTCGTAATAACGAAGTTTCACGTGTAGAATATTGTAATCAATGTTCCCCAACACACAAAACAGTCTCTCTTAAGATTTGTCAAAAGAAGAACTTGTTTCAATAACAAGTTCTCATTAATACTTTTGTGTGCACACACTCACCACGGATTCACTAATTCTCCTTATAATTAAGCGATTACTGCATCATCAATATCCGATATAATTTAGTAAGGAAAAATGGAAACTAAAACTACTTATCCATAGAAATTGTGCTAGCCATTATATAATAGCTTGGAATCTGGAATTAACACAATAAAATAAAATAAACTGTTATACTTCCAAGCAAGAAAGCATCCATAAATTTACATCGACCACAATAAATCCAAGAAGACAAAAGGAAGCCTTGTAAAAGCATCCCCTGATTTTTCGCTTTAATGAAAAAGCCCCATGATCATTCACCTAGCTAGAAAGCATGGACACGAACAAGGGTTTGAGCACGACATAACAACACAAGTAATTTTTGAAAAATTATAACATGAAACAGACGATACGATACTAATATCACACGGGTACATGCCACAAAGTTAATAGACTTACTAAAAAGTAAGAACCAGCATTGTGAGTTATGACTTACGAGTTATGACTCCATAGAGACCACAGCTAAAGCTTGTTCATTTATTTCAATGCCCATTACCAGGTCCGGGGATGTGTGTCCAAGGATTAGGGCCAGAAGGTGGAACCGCTGCTCTGTCTTCTTGAAATGACATCTTCTTTGTAGCATTCGAGGCCTTCTTACTATCTAAAGGCCTGGTAGCCACAAGAGGTCTGATGGTGAAAATAAATAACGCAAGGAGCACCACTTTGGCAACATTGAAGAGAGTTTTCTTCCACATTATTTAGCTAATTAACGGAGAAAGAAAGATGTAGAGATATGTTCTGTTTGTTCTAGCTTTGGCCATCTTTTATAGAGGTAAAGATTGAATGCAAGAATCTTTTAAAGAAGTACGTAAATTGAAACTCTTGCATCCAATCTTTCAAAGAAAGTGCATGTTTACTTGGTTCTATTGTTTGTGCCACGTGTCATAGCAAGGTTAAGGTCCTTGTCAACCTTTTAAAGCCCAAGATGCATTCTTTGACCGCTTTAAGACAGAAGAAAATTGAGGACCGTAGCTATCAGAGGTTAATAATATAAAGCAGAATACGTAAATTAAAACTCTTGCATCCAATCTTTCAAAGAAAGTGCATGTTTAATTGGTTATATTGATTGTGTCATAGCAAGGTTGCCTTAAAGGCCCTTGTCAACCTTCTAAAGCCCAAGATGGATTCTTTGACCTATTTAGTATTTAAAGAAAGAAGCAAATTGAGGACGGTAGATATCAGAGGTTAATATACACAGAATCTATATGAGAGGCTAAGCTGCATGGAACTTTTTGTTACAAGTTTACTTTGGTCCTTGACCTATTCCCCTAAAACAAAGTTCATGTTTACTTTGGTCCAATAATTTAGTTTCCGATTTACTAGAGGAAATTAAAATACATAATAGGTCGACGACGTGTTGTAATCTTGACCGCTTCCCCTGAAATTCATATTAGGTCGAGATTACAACACGTGGTTGGTCGCACCAATTGTAATTTGTAAAGCCAATTGCAACTTGCATGAAGAGAACAACACACATCTTTGAAAGTTCCAAAACCATTGAGGCCAGTGAAACTCCTAAACTATCACCCAATGGCCGATATGCTTTGCTTTACTTGCTTAATACTACATTAATTAAAAGTTGATTACATTGACTTTAGTGAAGTTGTCATAGTGTTTCCACATGTCTTTGGTAACTAAACTAGCCCACTAATTAACTTAAGTGGAAGCACAATTAATGGATTGTGTGACATATTTTAGGTCTCAGATTGCCAATTCACATGCCTAGGGGTTCACCAAACCATTCACACCACACAACAGCATCCTAACTGACCAAAATCACTCGCAAAATGAAATAACCACACCATACCACAAGTGATAGTGAATTGCACCGCACTATACTATGCTGTGTGGAGTTCAATTTTATAATAAGAAAATAAAACTGCACAGCACCACACCTGCGTGTGCACGCACACACACACACTCATATATATTGCAAAATTAATTAAATAATGGGCATGTAACATGTGCCCATTGTTTAATTAATTTCGCAATATTCAATTTAAATTTGTGTGGGTAAATAAATACAAGCATTATAATTAAATATTACAATGATAAAAGGTCTTGTAACTCAATTGGTTATCATCTAAAATAAATAAATATAATCTAGTTGATGTTAACTAAAAACATAGAGGAAATTTTTTATTTCCAATGTAGAAAAAAATAGATATAATCTAGCTAATTTTAATTAAAACACAGAGGGAAATCATTATTTAACATGTCGTGATGTATACACCATACACAAAATGTCCACATTTTTATATTAGATGGAAAGAATGAAATGAAATGGAATTAATTAATCTTGTTTTGATGTTTGAAAATAAATAAATGAAATATAAGTAACTTTTTTTTGAAGTAACTATATGCATTATATATTCACCCCCTAAATAAATAATTTGGCAAAATATATTGTTTTCTCCTAAAATTTAGTATATGAAAGATTTTATTCTTTAAAGTTTTTAAGTCTTATCAACCTTAAAGTTATCATTTTTAGTCCTTCTATCAAGGTCCATTAGAGACCATCTAATGGAACATTGACATGACCAAAATAAAAGCGACATGTTACATGTAAAAGATGTCAGTTGGGTCCCAAGGTTTGTGTGGTAGAATAGCTGATTTATTGGTCAAATGGGGTTTTTGTTTTGCTGTGTTAGGATTTGAATTGGCTAAATATCCATGACAGTGTATTACTTGAAAGATTTGTAATTCTCGATGAATTTGTGAAGTAAAAAAATCTGTCTTGAAGCTGGTTAGATTTGCTATAAGAAAGATCTTACTCGTGAATGAGAAGAAGAGAGAATTGGCTTCTATACCTATTGAACTAAAAAGAAAATGCACACAGAGAGGCTGACTTGTGCGTTTGTTTTGGTCCTTAATCTTGTGCTTTTGTTTTGCAATTCATGTCACTTACTAGTGGCTTACTCTAGCTGTAGTGCACTATATTTAACCCACCAACCCTCTCTTTTGTGGACGTAGTCATGAATTGCGGCTGAACAAGGTTGGACAGGCAATTGGTAACCAATGGTCCAGTGTAACATGACAAGGAAAAAGGAAAATTAAAACTGCATAATAATAGAAACTGTGCCAGCCATCGTATGATTCATCATAGCTTAATTGCAATCTGAAATTGATACATAATAAAATAAAATAACTACTATATTTTACTGCAAGAAAGCATACATAATTTTACATCTACCAAAATAAATCCAGAAAGACAGAAGGAAGCCATGTAAAAGCATCCCATGACTATTCACTTTAACAAAAAAAAAAAACCATGATTATTTACTCTTACATTACATTACATAAGTATGTACATACAGATACTAACAAACCAGCATTGTGAGCTGTGACTTATAAATCCACATAGACCAAAGCTAAAGCTTGTTTATCTATGGGGCGGGCAATGCCCATTAGCAGTTGATCCGGGGATGTATGTACAATTATTAGGACCAGAAGGTGGAGTTGCTGGTGCCCTATTTTCTTGATTTGACATTTTCTTTGAAGCATTCGAGGCCTTTTTATCATCCAAAGGCCTGGTAGCCCCAAGATGTTTGGTTGTGAAAATCAAGAATGCAAGGATCACAACTTTGGCAACATTGAAGAGAGTTTTCTTCGACATTTTTTAGCTAATGGATAAAGAAAGATGTGAAGATGTACTCTGTTTGTTCTTGCTTCAGCCATCTTTATATCTGCAAAATCCCTGTTAACCACTTGATCTCGCCTACTATGTGCATGTCATTGGTCCAATAAATTTGTGCAACGTGGCGCAAATACAGCAAGTTAACCATCGTCATTTCTCTAAAGGCCCTGAATGATTTCTTAATGTCCTAAAAGATAAAAATGAAAATTAATTATAAGGGTTAAAAATGGGACTGCAATTAGGCTAGCCAAGGGCGCTCCAACTGTAAAGGCCAATTGCAATTGGCAAGAACAACACATATCTTTGAAAGTTTTCAAGACCATTGAGGCCAACGTAGTTGGGAAATTATTCACCACTTGTTTTTGAACTTTGAACGCTTTAAAGTTGTCTTTGTGTTTCCAAATGTCTCTGCTAAACTTAGCCCAGCTTGCGTGACTTACTTGAGGTCTCGGATTGCCAACTCAGTCACATGCCCATTGTTTTTTTATTAATTTCGCAATATATTCTATATTTTAATTTGTGTGCATGCAAGCTTCATAATTTAAAAAGTGAAAAACATGTTCAATTCTTAAGCAATTATTGCATGCCAGCAATTGGGTGTGTTACTGTGATAGAGACGGGAACGGTTCCATTTTTTTTGTCCCTTGATATAATTTATATTTTTCCCAAATAAGAAATAAATAAATAAATAAAAAGCATCCAATTGAAATCAATTGCTTCACAATATCCCGTCAAAAAAAAAAAAAAAAAAAATTGCTTCACAATATCTCTTTTTAACTCACCAACTTCTTATGACTATACATAGGAAAGGATCACTTTCTGAAATTGTTTTTTAAAAAGTTTTAATCTATAACATCTGTTTATGATAATGACTCTTTATTATTATACCAAGACACCAATTAGTTTTTTGTGTAGACGGGAATTGAATCACAGATCTCTTATTTAATTATTAGAAAATTTACTAATTGAGCTAACTGGAATCCACTACTTTTTGAGAATGTTAATATAAAGGTATTCAATATTATTAGCTAATGAAATGGATGTCCACTTGAAACGGTAGTTCATAAATAAAATCACATTTTTTGTATTGCTTTGTCTTCTCTAACTTTTTTATTTTTTTCAGACCTATTGAGCAAGCCTTTTCATATATATGGAACTTTTTAAGCTGCTTTAAATTTGATTTTTTTTTTTTTTTTTTTACATAGTTACAACCATAATACAAATTACATTATCATGGATATTTTAACAATTTAAATTCTAACATAATTTTCTGTATTTGAACTTTAAAATTCTTAATTTTCCAATGGAGATATCCTAATACGATATTCCAATGGAATCAAACAACAAACATTAACAAAATAGAAAAAATTTCAGAATTTATTTTTCCCAATTAGAATCAAATAGAAAGTATTTCCTCAAAAAAGAATCAAATAGAAAGTAGATTTGATGATCAATTTTAGATTTGCCAATTTTTTATTAAGAAATTACTCTCTTTTTTTTTTTTTTTGGTGCTAGAGCATTTATTTTCCTCTTCTTCTTTTTCCTTTAATAGTGCCCTCTTAACCTCAGCTTTTGCCTCTTACTCTACAAAAACTTATACTTATAGAGTGACCATCCAATCATTGGCGCGCGGTGGTAAGATCAAATTCAAAAAGAAAACCATAAAAGTACCCAATAATTTGGGTTTTAACAAAAATTACAAATGTAAAGCCTAACCCAGCTGACATATCTGCCACAATGGGCCTAATAGTAATAGATTCACTTCACTATTACCTAGCTAAATTAGCCACACAAATATATATATATATATATATATATATATATATATATATATATATATATATATATATATATATGACGAGCATCTCTAAGGGCCATGAGGATTGAATTGTTCAAACCTCTTTTGGTGAGTGGTTTCACTCCTATTTGAACTAATCCTATGTGTAGGAAGTTATGTCCTCTATCTCTATGTCTTTGGATAGCTGAGGGTGATAACAAGTAGCACATTTCGTACTCCTTGTTGATTCCATAGACTTGTTCTATGGTCTTGACATGGTAGTCTGTTCTGAAAGCTGTTTTCAGAGACCATGAAGACTTATAGAATTGGCTGGTGGCTACTTTAGGGATATTCCAATCTCCTATGTCTAGATCTAAATCGGATAGCTCATAAGTTTCCGAATTAATTGCTCCTACGTCTGCTGGGATATCTGGTATGGATGTGGGTTGGGAACATCTACTGCTGGTGGAAGAGTAACTTCTAAACAACCTATTCATGATTCTGGGGTTATAAGTTTAAATCAACGATCACAACCTAGTAACCTTAGAAACCAGTCTTAGTGACGGACCCATCCATTTTAACTGTTTTCCAGATTTTAGCATCTATCTCCATGACAAAACAGTTATCAAAGCCCTCACCCTCAATATCAAGACACATGGAACCCTCATGACACAGGGAACCAGTCAGATCGCCTTGATATACAGAGTTTACTACAAGTGCATGAGAACGAACATGAATGTTGGAGCACTTGATAGGAGACAGAAGGGTGAAACAACCCTTATCCAAACTACTGACCCCAGAGCAAAAGTTAGGGTACCAAGAACCCTCAAATGGTCAGATGTCACTTTCCCAGCCAATTGGATGTTAGAGAATGAGAATCATGATCTACAGATCCAAAACCCAGCCCAGTATCCAGATCTAGAGTTTGTCCAGCAACTAGCCGACGGCACGGTTAGGTTAAGTTTCGACAGATCTAGGCTTAGCACTCCTCTAGACTATGAGTGTAGGCAACCTCTGGACTTATCCCAGTATAGATCTCCATTAGATCTACAGCAGCCCCATAAACAGTCACCTGTCTACCTTAGAGACAGACCAGCATCCCAGTGTAGCTCAACCAGACCTCTAGGATCACCATTCCCAAGGTCTAGAAGAGACTTAGGTGTACAGCTTCAGGGAGTTAGAACCAATTCCCAACTCACCACACCTTGCTACACAGCCAAACACGATTCGATTGTCAATGAGGAAGACGATCGTAAGCAATCCCCCCCATCCCCATCTAGAACTGATATGGAACAGCCTCCAGATCAGCAAGAAGAATCTCTGAATATCTTAGTGTTAAACAGAGAATTCGCCCCTGACCTAGAAGAATTAGGTAAGGAGTTTAGTTCTGAGGAAAACAGGACTAAAAGAGAAGCCTACAAAGCCAACTATACCAGAGATCAAAAGGAAAAAGTATTTGATTCATGGACGGCATTCATGAGGGAAATATCCCGTAATGTCCCCTTTTTCATATACTTCGAACGGTATTATGGCCAGCACAAGCAGTTTTGTGTCCTCACCAGAGCTTGGGTCCCAGTTGAACCCAACCCAACTAAGGATATGGTTAGTGGACCAACCCTTAAGCAACCTCTAGCCAAGTCTCCTGTAACCAACCCCAGTTATGCTAAGGACAAATCAGCCTTAGAAATAGTTACCCAGAAACTTGAAGAGCTAGCAAAGAAACCAGCCGTTCCTTCACAAAGAAGTAAAAGCCAGCTTAAGGTGTTAAAAATCCGAACAGCCTCTAGTAGTTCCTCCTCTGAAACAGAAGATGAAACCCTAGAAGCCAAATGGAGACGCCTAAGATTAAAAAGACCTGAAAGACAGGCTCGTAGAGCTCATCGACCCATTTCCAAAGCCTATAGGGAAACAAAGAAGAATAAGCCTGGAAAATGTCATGGTTGTGGCAAGCGCGACCATTTCAAAAGAGATTGTAGCTCCAGAACCTCTCACCTAAAAATAGGTGACCCCAGTATCAAGCCTCAGGAACCTAGCCAAACCCAACAGCCTTCGGTGCAGGAACCAAGTAAACCTGAACCCAGTAACCATCAACCCAAGGTAGATTTGGACCAAACCCACAATAGGCTTATCCTGTCCAAGAAGGAAGTTATGATCAACGACCTTCAAAGAGAAACCAAAGAAACCGGAGGTGAAATTAGAATCTTAAAACAGAGTCTTAAAGCCCTCCAGGAAACTCAACCCTTGGGAAGCACTTCTCATCAAAGCAATGAGGAAAGTCCCTCATGTGAAGAAGTTGGTCATACAGTTAACCCTACTACCGATCTCATCTATAAACCCAGCAAAGAATTGTTTTTAGATGTTATCACTAGGATTAACTTCCATAAATGGCATTCCAAAGTCAGGATTGTCATTAGCAAAGATTTTGAATTCGAGGTCATAGCCTTAATTGATTCAGGTGCTGATCTCAACTGCATCCAAGAAGGTATCATTCCCTCCAAGTACTTTAAAAAGTCTAGGGAACGTTTGACATCCGCGAGTGGCGGAAAAATGCAGATTGAATTCAAACTTCCCAAAGCACATGTTTGCCAAGATAATATGTGTTTCAAAACCACATTTGTTCTTGTCAAAAATATGACAGACAAGGTCATCTTAGGAAATCCCTTCCTTTGCATCCTTTACCCTTTCACTGTGGATAGTAAAGGAATTACTACCCAACCCTTTGGCCAAACCATCAAGTTTAGGTTTATCAGTGAACCAGTGCCTAGAAACATTAGCACCATCCAAGCTGATACAGTCTCTAAAACCTTGAACATGATTAGTGCCAAGTCCATGCATCTTAAGTACCTTCAGGAGGAACTAAGATACAAAAAAGTTGAGGACCAACTGACTTGTAAAACCCTCCAAGAAGAGATCAGAAAGTTCGAGGAAAAACTTAAGCAGGAAGTCTGCTCTGATCTACCCACAGCTTTTTGGCATAGAAAGAGACACGAGGTAGCTCTCCCATATGTCAAAGATTTCAATGAAAAGGATATCCCTACCAAAGCTCGTCCTATCCAAATGAACCAGGAACTTATGGATACCTGTAAAGCTGAGATAGAGGACCTCCTTAAGAAAGGAATTATCAGGAAATCTAGATCACCATGGTCTTGTCCAGCCTTTTATGTACAAAAAAATGCTGAGATAGAGAGAGGTGTTCCTAGGTTAGTTATCAACTACAAGCCCCTCAACAAAGTCTTAGAATGGGTAAGGTACCCAATTCCCAACAAAAAGGACTTAGTTAATAGGCTTAGCAAAGCAGTTGTCTTCAGCAAGTTTGATATGAAGAGTGGATTTTGGCAAATACAAATCAGAGAACCTGATAGGTATAAAACAGCCTTCACCACACCCTTTGGTCATTATGAATGGAATGTGATGCCCTTCGGTCTCAAAAATGCACCTTCTGAATTCCAAAATATCATGAATGAGATTTTTAATCCATTCTCCAGTCATGCCATTGTGTACATCGATGATGTACTCATTTTTTCAGAATCTTTGAATCAACATCAGAAGCACTTAAGAGCATTCCTCAATACCATCAAGCTCAATGGTCTTGTTGTTTCAGCCCCCAAGATCAAACTTTTCCAAACCAGAGTTCGTTTCTTAGGATTTGATATCCATCATGGTGTTATCAAACCCATAGACAGAGCTATCCAGTTTGCAGATAAATTTCCAGATGAAATCCTAGATAAAACCCAGCTTCAGAGATTTCTAGGTTCTCTCAATTACATATCAGATTTCTATCAGAATCTCAGGCAACAATGCAAACTCCTTTTTGATAGACTCCGAACCAATCCTTCCCCATGGACTCCAGCTCATACCACAGTGGTCCAGCATATCAAACAATATGTCAGAACCCTTCCTTGTTTAGGAATTCCTTCTGACAACTCATTCAAGATTGTCCAGACTGATGCCTCAAACATAGGTTATGGTGGCATCCTCCTCCAGCGTGCTTGTCCGAATTCCCCTGAACAGATAGTCTGTTTCCATTCAGGAATATGGACTCCCACTCAGATCAATTATAGTACTATTAAGAAAGAGATACTATCTATAGTACTATGCATTTCAAAATTTCAAAGTGATCTTTTAAATCAAAAGTTTCTAATCAGGATTGATTGTAAATCTGCAAAACATGTTTTAGAAAAAGATGTTCAAAACATTGCATCAAAACAAATTTTTGCACGATGGCAAGCCATCCTTTCAATTTTTGACTTTGATTTAGAATTCATTGAAGGAAGCCAAAACAGTATCCCTGATTTCCTAACCCGTGAATTTTTGCAGAGTCATAGCCAAGATGTCCGGGAAGAAACCCGTACAACAGCCCCAACCCCCTAAAAACTCTAAACAGCAAAACCCTGTTGGTTCCAGCCAATCACAAACCACAGGAAAGATTGTCCCAATCACCCCCAGCCAAATTGTCCCAATATCTCAAGCAAAAAGCCCTAGGCAGAATAACCCTGCTTCACCATCAAACATTGCCAATCGTTATTTGGTTTCATCAATCCCAAAACCAAATTATGAAAGGCCATCATATGGTCAGCCCAGCTACAGCTCAGCCTTAGCCTCTCCAGCACCCAAAGCAAGCAACCCTTATCAGATAGAAGAACATTTTAGCCATATCCAAACTCAGAGGCCTTCTTCTTACCCAACCCAAAGAGGAGGACAGTCCTCTTATGTCAAAAAGACCTTTACCCAGCATATCTCTTATATTGAACCCCACCTGGTTCATATAACAGATCCCTTAGCCCTAGCCATGGAAGTCTTGCCACCAAACTGGCATTTCTTACCCAAACACCCAGAAAAAAATATCCAGTTCTATAAGAGCATCCTCTCCCAGGAAAAGTCTGCTCAAATAGAAAACATCTACAGCAAAGGGGACCCCCCAATAGTCCTCTATCACAAGTTCATCATCACCGGTTTTATCAGTAGTAAAGAATGGGGACAGCATCCTTCTTTATTAAGGATCCTCAAAAACTACAGATCTCCATCAGGCTCAGTACTCCATTACAGCTATTATGACTACATGGATGCCTTTGAAAAAGTACTCTTCTTCCAGAACCAGAAATTTAACCATTCATGGTTCTTAATGTTCAGCAAAGATTTTGACAGTCAAACCCCCTCCTGGTTCCTAAAGTGGTGGGAAATGTTTGGATCTATCCCTCAAATCTTTCCAGAACCATTACAAGATGCTTTGAGGTACTTTGATTCAAGGTGCAGCTCCTCTAAGCACAGATCTCAGTTCCCAGTAATCTTGGTCTTCTCCCAGAGGTACAAGGTCCATTGGATCAGTATGTGGAAATACACAATTAACAGCAATCTCTTAGACCGAGAATTCTCAGTTAAATGGTGGGACAGCCTTAGGATTAATCCAATCATCAGTCAGGTTTATAAGGATTATCCTCCTCCGGTCCAGAAACCTATTGCCCACAGGACAAGATCTCAGTCTAGCCTAGATTCTGTCCAGCTTGCTGGAAAATCCAGCAAAGAGTTAAAGGAATTAGCCCAGCAACTAATGGCTCATTCTCAGCAACTAGAGTCAGAAGAACAGGTCTCTCCTACTGCTTCTGAAGGATCAGTTAACCACAGTCCAATCGACCCTTTCCAGGATTCCCAAGATCCTTACAGCGGGTATAATTTGGATAGCGATTAAAAGGCATCCTGACTCAGCAACTCAGGATAAGATAGCAATCCGGTTACTATTCAAAATCAGCACCAGCCACTGATATGAACAGTACCCGCATTATGAACAGTACCAGCACCCAGCAGATTCCCCGACAGGTTACTATTTCAACAGTGACCAAATCCGGAAAAGCAAGGGGACAAATCACTGTAGCATGAACAGTGAAAGTTTTACTGTTCACCGACACAATCATCCAGAGTTCCTATTGCTTTCGGTGGAAACAGCTTTCACCTAAGTAAAAGCAAATTACTCTCCGTGATTTCAGCAATCTCCAGCAGCATCCAAGGCTCCCTCCAGTCTATATAAGGCAGCCTCATCTCCATTCATCAGCAGGTCCAATTGTATCAGCAACAATTGATTAGCAACCTCAGAGGTCCAATTTTAGGAGAAACTTCAGCAACTCCAAAATTCCCTCCTCTTCCAGCCAAGAGTTTAATTATCAGTTGTAATCCAGTGACTCAGTCATTGTAATCAAATAGCCTCAGTCGGCTTTATTTGTATTTCATCATTTTACCTTCCGCACACTGGCCCCAACCGGCCTTAGCCTGTAACTTACCCCCTTATGGTATATATATATATATATATATATATATTTAAACTCATAACCACATTAAGGTTAGAGGCCAAAAATTAAGTCACTTACAAACATTAATTATCTTGCCTCCCTTATATAGTTGTACTTTTTATGCTAAACGCGTGATATATATATATATATATATATATATATATATATATAGCAAACTTTCATAATAATCATGTAAAGAACCAGTATAGAGTCAGTGCTCCTTACAAGCTTGAGTCCAACACAAAAGAATACTAGACCCAAACCTAGCCGTTTATATAAATTCTGAAAAGTGTTTAAGGTATGCTGAAATTTGATCAGTTTTAGTTTCTAGAAAATGTTCTCCATAATTTTGGTGATGTAAATTCTGATCAACAGAAAATCATTTTTGAAATCAGCAAAAATACGTCAAAAGAGGGGTAAGATATGTAATGTTTTTGAGAAGGGTAAAATATTTTCTAACATTACAAAAATTTTCTTCTAGATAAAAAATAAACAATAAAAAATCTTCAAGTCTTAAAGGTACGTTTCTCTCTCTAGCTATTTTCTTGCTTTATGTGAAGCATAAACAAATTTAAAACACAATGAAAAATGTTTTTGGAATGACTTTTAGGGCCACAATCAAATATAACTAAAACAATGTTCACCTTTGCATTACTCTTTCAAAACCGATTTGAAATCTAATTCATATCTATTTCTTTAACCACACAACTTTCCATCCCAATTTTTTTTCCTGGAAACCCCAACGCCCAAAGGAGAAGAAGAAGAAGGATGTAGACATCAACAACTCGTAACACTACAAAACACGCGGGTCTTAGGCCGCATTTTTTTCAGCCGCGTTTGCAAACATAACGAAGTTTCACGTGTAGAATATTGTAATCAATGTTCTCCAACAAACAAAACTGTCTCTCTCAAAATTTTTCAAAAGAAGGAACTTGTTTTAATAACAAGTTCTCATCAATACTTTTGTGTTTATACTCTCACCATGGATTCACTAATTCTCCTTATAATTAAGCGATTACTACATCATCAATATCTGATATAATTTAATAAGGAAAAATGGAAACTAAAACTACTTAACAATATAAAGTGTGCCAGCCATTATATAATTGCTTGGAATCTGAAAAATAAAATAAACTATCATACTTCCAAGCAAGAAAGCATCCATAATTTTAAATCTACCGCAATAAATATCCAAGAAGACAAAAGGAAGCCATGTAAAAGCATCCCATGATTATTCACTGAAAGCTCGAATATGTATGAAGAGATCATACAAAAACATGGTTCTTGGTGCGGACAATGGATCATTATATAGGCCAATGTCCTCATCTCCGTGGTGAAAGGAATTGTGTTCAATGACTTCTTTTTGAGAGTACCACCGAGGAGATCCGCCATTGGCTCAAGAGAATCCAATCTATCATCATATTGGATAGAAATTTGTTTAGATGGTGGACGAACTTCTAATACCTCTTGAATGGAGTCCCTCGTGATGAATAATTCTCTTTGCCTCACCCAACAATTTATGCGCTCCCCTTCCACAAGGGCATTCGCATAGAATTCCCTTATGATTTTGGCAAAGACATTTCCACTTGGGTTCAGCAATTTTGTCCATGTCCCCTCCTCGAACACTTCAAGAATAAGAGTGTTTTCAAGGGTCTCCATTCTTACAACCCTTTCCATGATGATCGTTGCCCTTTTGTAGAAGTCGTTGTAGGCCATGTCTGCCTCAATGCTTCGGAAATTCTCTAAGTCTGAATGTGGATGCTTTGATGATTTCTTTGTGGCAGAATGCTTAGTAGGAGACATCTGCAAAAACAATCACAAAACACAAAGAGACAAGTGCAAAAATACAAAACAGGAACACAAACTTGATTAGTACCAAGTTAATCCATAAAACAAACAAAAAGTCCTAAAAAGAACATAAACAATGTCACAAGATAATGTAATGAGTGCTAAACATGTAACAACATATATCTAGCATAAATGATATGCAAAGCATGACAAGTGAACAAGTGTGTGCATAAGTGATGCATGATCAAGGCATGACTAAGCACATTTGGGTCAAAGTGTGTAAAACACACAACCAATGATCAAAACATGATAAACATGTAAAATCATGGTAATCCCCATAGTTTGGTACTCATCGGAGTCCAAAACAACACCAAAATGTCATTTGGGCATTTTATCAAACACTTGACATGCACCAACACAAACAGCATGTGAGCAATGCATAAACATCTGTAAATCTTGCCTAAATACAAGTTGAAATGCCACAAGGGGCCAACACAAACACAAACAAAGCATATGGGACAAAGCCCAATCAAGAAATTTAAAAATAATTTCACAAAACTTAAAGTTTCCCAACCCTTTTTCAAAAATACGCCCAACTCATTAAAACTTAGAATCTAAGGCATAATCTTAAGAAATAAAGAGAAAAGATTGATCGAACATACCTTAGAGATGATTTTGAGAAGATTTCTCTTGAGTTTTGGTTGGGTTTTTGAGAGAAAATAGGTTTAAGGTTGAGAGAGGCTCGAGGGAGGCAAAGTGTATAAGTTTGAAAAACTGTCTTGATCAGCCCTTAAGAACTGAAAACACGCGTTTTTCGCGGGTTGGTTTCTCGCAGGTTTTAGATTTAGGTGTGAGTGAGTTTTGCCATTGTTTCCAAACTCACGTTTAAGTCTAGAGTCTGTTATAGGGTGTTTTGTCACAAAATAGCCAAAAAGGGAGATTGTAAAGTTGTGATTTACAACTATGTCTTATGTTAGATTTATTCCATGACAAAAAGTGTTGTAATTGCTATAATTTTTTTCCTTGTATTTTGTGGGATTTTATTATATTGGGATTAGTATTAAATTGGTGAAGAATCGAGTATGAAAGAGTCAGTGCAGTTTTGCGATTGGCTCGCAAGAAGCTCACGAGAAGGGTTCCCGCAAAAAGGGCTCGTGAGAAGCGTATGTTGGAAGCTGAAGAATCGCGACAGCCTGGAGGATTTCATGAGTGTCTTGCGGGTAAGTCCTTCCCGCGAAGTACTCGCTATAAAGAGGGAAAATTCCCGACCTATCACAAGCTGACACATCATACTACCAAGTCCACAAAATACAACCAATTACAAGGCGCCACGTACTGCTGCTAGGTTTTGCCATCACTATTCGGATTCCAATAGAAATTTGCCAAGTGTCATTGAAATAAAGGCATGAAACTGCATCAGCACATGTAAGTGATGACACAAACAAACCAGCACGTGTAAGCGATGACACAAGCAGCCCTGCACGTGTAAGCGATGACACAAGCAATCCAGCACGTGTAAGTGATGACATAAGCAGACCAATCAGGCTGTGACAAGTGTCACCAATCAGACTCCGCCACGTGTCCCTCACCCACCCCTAAACTCCTATAAATAGAAGCCTTCCTAAGACATTTAGGAGGACAGAGAAAAGGAAGAAGATATCTTGAGTTCAGAAATCCAGAAGCTCTGCCGGAATCAAACCCCAAAGCCTCCAAGAATTTCAAGAACTTCAACCTCGAATACAGACAACATTCGAAACAAAATCATCCAAATCACTCGTCTAGGTCTCAAAGGTCACTAGAATCAAGCTCAAAAGCCTCCAGGAACCTCAACACACCATAAATCAACAAAGCTCTACGGAATCAAGCCTCTAAAGCACCGAAGAACTTCCACCACAAACCTTCAAACACGAAGAATACACGAAGAACACACGAAGAACAAAGAATTTCTAACACGCTCATAGTCAGAGATTCGTTGTAATTCCGTTTCAAAGATCTTCGATCCATTCCTCAGCCAAATTGAAGGATATCTTGTGTTTAAATCAAAATCACATTACCACAATTCCAATCAACAAATCTTTCAAGGAGATCGAATTAGAGGATCACTCTTTTGTAATCACAGAGAATTGTACCACATATTTATCAATAGAAATTCGTATTTGTGAAACTATTTTACTTGTTTGATTTATTTCGAACTAAGAAATTTAATCGTCTACACTCATGAAACTCTCTACCTAGAGGATTTTAAGTGTGACTTTCTTATCCTTCACCCATACTATATATACCTTCATTATCCACAAATATATGAGAGGCTATTCAAAGAGAAAAACCTTAAATAGGTTTTCTACAACACAACATACCCATCTTTTAAAGAGAGAGAGCTACTCATCCTTAAAGACAAATCATTGTAGTTTCTTCTCCTTCACTCCCCCATTGCCATACCTTGAGAGGAGATTTGTACCTAAACATAACTTACACATATTTAGAGTGTAGAGAGTGTTTTGGAGCTTGGGAAGCTTTGGAGATTTGCCAAAAGAAGCCGGTGAGACTTAGCGGATGCAATCGGGCCTATTGCGGGATCTGAAAAGTTAGAGAAGACATGACTCCGAGAAATCCATTGGTAGCAGAAGCTTGAAAAGCTCAAGTATATTGGGTAGACTATGTTTGGAGGGTCTTTTGTTATTCATGTACTCCAATTTTATTCTCTAGTTGATCGATTTCGACTTGGAGAGTTGCGGAGAGGTTTTTCACCGAGTTCTTCAGTTTCCTCTTTGATAATACGTCTTGGTGTTATCTTGTGTTTGCATCTCTCTTCCCTTATTCTTGTGCTTTACTTTTATTATTTTATTGTTCATGTGTATCCACTAGAGTAGATTCAGTTTATTGCGCTTCATGTACTCTTGTTGTGCACTTAGATAAGTTAGAATAAAAGCAACTAACCGTAAATTTTTAATTAAGGCTCTAAACAAGCTCTTATGTTTTATCACAAATCCGAGCTTTTATTCACTTTAACAAAAAAGCCCTATGATAATTCACCTAGCTAGAAAGCACAGACACGAACAAGGGTTTGGGCATGACACAACAACACAAGTAATTTTTTATAAATTATAACATGAAACAAATGGTACTATACTAAAATTGCACGGGTACACACGACAAATTTAACAGACTTACAAAGAAGTAAGAACCAGAATTGTGAGTTATGACTTATGAGTTATGAATTATGAGTTATGACTCCATAGAGACCACAACTAAAGCTTGTTCATTTATTTCAATGCCCATTACCAGGTCCTGGGATGTGTGTCCAAGGATTAGGGCCAGAAGGTGGAACCGCTGCTCTGTCTTCTTGAAATGACACCTTCATTGTAGCATTCGAGGCCTTCTTACTATCCAAAAGGCCTAGTAGCCACAAGAGGTTTGATGGTGAATATTAAGAATGCAAGGAACACCACTTTGGCAACATTGAAGAGAGTTTTCTTCCACATTTTTAGCTAATTAATGGAGAAAGAAAGATGTGTAGAGATATGTTCTGTTTATTCTAGCTTTGGCCATCTTTTTATAGAAGGTAAAGATTGAATCTTTTGAAGAAGTACGTAAATTGAAACTCATGCATCCAATCTTTCAAAGAAAGTGCATGTTTACTTGTTTCTATTGTTTGCCTTAAAGGTCCTTGTCAACCTTCTAAAGCCCAGGATGGATTCTTTGACCTCTTAAAGAAAGAAGCAAATTGTGTTGGGAAAATTAGACCTTAGTTGATAGAATTAACAAGTTTTAAACCCAAGTTGTTAATTATGTTTATTATGAATAAAACTTGTTAAAACAAACAAACATCAATATCATGTTAAAATATAAGTGCAGCGGAAAAATAAATAAGACAAGATATGATGACCCAAGAAAACCAATGAAACCAACCAGTTTCACAGTAAAAAAACATGGGGGGAAACCTTCCCGAAAAGCAATCCACTATAGTAAAGAGAAGTTTCAGATCTAGTATAAAACCTTTGTCCCTAGACTCTACAATTCACGTAGATGAACTTACAGCAGAAACCTTCTACCGCTTCAGAACATCTGAACTCTTCAATATATGAACGCCACCCTTTGATGCACAGATCCCAGTATGTGACTCACTCCTTTGCACGAATCTCAGTACGTGACTCACTCACCAACTTGAGAAAGAAGAATGCTGGCTGCAAAGTTCTTCACTTTATTAACAATGAAGATCAAGAAACACTTGGTTACAAAACCTTAAGGCACAAAGACGCAGTAGCTTCTTTTTAGAGAGAATAAGGCTTCAGTCACCTTTTGCTTGTGTTCTCCTTGTATTCTCTTATGTGACAGCCTCTTAAATAAGTCTTATATATGCCTAGGGTTGTGAGAAAAGGAACCCTACAAAAATACAAAAGTCTGGCCCAAAAATCAGATCTGAAAACTTTGATTTCCATAACCTCGATAGATAGCAGGTGTCGAGCCTCATTAAATCTCGAGAAATAGCTATCTGTCGAGCAGCTGTCGAGCAGCTGTCCGCAGGTGTCCAACTTTAGTAAACACATTTTCTTCATTTGTTTCTTGGTCCAATCTTCATGGCTTTAATACTAAACTTGAACAACATGTTCTTTGAAGTATTAAATACCCTAGATCTACCCAAATACAAATAAAGTCCGTTTTGTCAAAGGATTAGCCAACTACATAAAATATGTCCTTAACAAATTGAAATTGAGGATGGTAGCTATAAGAGGTTAATAATGTAAGCAGAATCTATCTGAGAGGGTAAGCTGCATGCATGGAACTTTTTGTTACATGTTTACTATAATTTGGTCCTTGGTTGATTCCCCTAAAACAAAGTTCATGTTTACTTAATTTGGTCCAATAATTTAGTTTGTGCAACAAGCATAGCAAGGTATCCGACCTTAATGGCTTTCATCAAAACGAAAGGTGTGATCCTATCAACTTTCATATGATGTTGCCTTGTCATAGTTGCTCTCATATAATAATAATAATAATAATAATAATAATAATAATAATAATAATAATTCACATAAAAAATAATGATAATGATAATAATAATAATATTAATATTAATATTAATATTAATCTTTACTAAATCAAAGTATGTGTTTAATTTCAATGGAACTTCATCCTTTAAAAAAATAAAAATAAATAATTGCATTTTTAATTGTAACTCTTGCAAATAGTTATATTTTAAAAACGTGTAATAAAATTTCATGGAATTTGAATTTTAAATTTCTTAATTTACCTTAAATGATTTGTAATTACATAATAAAGTTATTTTTTGAAATACACGATGGTGGACAATAATAAATTATATGATGAATAATAACTTTCCTTCACTATTTTTCCCATTAAAAAAAATTATTAACTTTTCTTTTCTTTTCTTTTTCTTATCCCATTTTGATGGAAAGTTTGTACTTTCTGTTTGCTATCTCTTACTATTCTTTAATTGTCTTTTATTCTTTAATCATGCAAGTCTCTGTTAGGATGTGTGCCCTTAAAGCCTATTGTACGATACTATGTATGACATTATGTATCACTTAATGTTGTAATTAATAAAATTGTTTTCTTATAATCTAAAATAATTGTAACATGAATATTGGACATTATCATATAGTCCATAAGATGCATCATATGTGATTGATGTGAAAAGTTACTGAAGATATAAATCACAAATTCTTTATAAACTCACAATTATAATTAGTAGTCGGTGATGAAATTGGGCATTTCATCTGCGAAGACTATAATATATCAACTAAGATGATTTGTCTTGATCATGGAAGTGGAGACTTCTAGTTGGTATGTTGATATAATATGTTTTAAGAGTTAAGACATATTGAACTGGACCGCTGTGAGATTTATTATTCTCCTCACGATTGTCAAATGAATAATAAATATCACGACTTCTATTTACATGAACTCTTAATCCTGAGAGAATAATAGACCTAATCATGAAATGTAGGTTGCTTTGATATATCAGGAGTGAGATCTAAAGACACGATCAAAACCTCAATATGTTGGGCAGCCACATTTAGTGTTGATGGAAGATATATTCTCAAGATGGAATTCATAGTCTCTTAACAGAGATACAAAATATTCTCTTGAGATTAGTTTATTGGGTTTAGTTAATAAGAGTGTTAGACCTAACCACTTTAGTAAGGAGTTACTAAATTATATATTTATGAAATTGGATTTCATAAATATATGATGAATAACATAGCAAATTAAATCAGGTACTCAAGGATTAAGATGTAGCAATTTATAAAGTGACAGTCTACATTCATGATTTTGTATTACTATGAATATTTTAAGAAGAGGTTGCATGTATAATAAAGTCTTGAGATATAATTTATAAGTAAGGCCTAGAGTGCAATTATATTTATATAGTGGTATTAAATATAGTTAATGATAACTTTAGACTTGTCAAGAGTTAACAGAAAATCCCAATGCCCATTGAAGCTAGTGTCTTATTGGTCCCTTTTGGTTCCACTCCAAGCCACACACTAAAGCCAATTTGGAAAGACTCAAAAGGCTAACCCAATTAGATAATTAGTTAGATACAAATGGAGAAACATACAAAATATTATATGTGTGACATTATTTTAAAATAGTGTGTATGTAAGTGTGAGACACTCTCTTATTCTCCATTTGAAAACTGATTGAGATACCACACTTCTTGGGCATAAAGTGGAATTGGAGTGAAAATTAAAAGTGTTCCCAAGTACTTCTGATCTTTTGTTTTAAATTTCACCACACTAAGGTACATTCTCTTGTTCTTGAATTTTGAAATTTTCATAGTACATGTTAACAATTGCGAATGAAATAAATCCTTTAATTTTTCACTGCGTATGTTTTGTGTGCGATACAAACATGTATTTAACCAACAGTCTCAATAGTGGACATCTATTGTGCTAGACTGATAAGCTTGTGGATAATATATCTTACTTTGAAACCATAGAACCTGCGGTCAACCTTTTAATTACATGAAGCAAATCATGGATGAGAGAGGATTGATTGAAGTTAATTAGATACCCCTGCTTTAATTTCCTCTAGGCTGTTCTTCTAAATGATGCGGTACATATACATTTTACTTTCCAATAAAATATATATTAGGTCGAGATTACAGCACGTGGTTGGTCGCTCCAATTGTAATTTGTAAAGCTTATTGCAACTTGCAAGAAGAAAACAACAGACATCTTTGAAAGTTCCAAAATCATTTAGGCCAGTGAAACTCCTAAACTGTCACTCAATGGACAATATGCTTTGCTTTACTTGCTTAATACTACATCAATTAAAAGTTGATTTCATTGACTTTAGTGAAGTTGTCATAGTGTTTCTACGTGTCTTTGGTAACTAAACTAGCTCACTAATTAACTTAAGTGGAAGCACAATTAATAGATTGCGTCACATACTTTAGGTCTCAGTTTGTCAATTCACATGCTTAGGGGTTTACCAAACCATTCACACCACACAACCGGGTATCCAAACTGACCAAAATCACCTACAAAATAGAATAACCACACCATACCACAAGTGATGGTGAACCACACCTCACCATATTGTGTAGTGCGGAGTGCAATTTTATGAGAAGAAAATAAAACTACACAGCACCACACACACACACACACACATATATATATATATTGTAAAATTAATTGTGATAATATTCAATTTAAATTTGTGTGCGTAAATAAATACAAGCACCATAGTTAAATATTACAATGACAAAAGTCCTTCTAGCTCAATTGGTTACTATTTAAAATAAATAAATATAATCTAGTTGATGTTAACTAAAACATAGAGGAAATTTTTTATTTCGCATGTAGAAAAAATATAGATATAATCTAGCTAATTTAGATTAAAACATAGAGGGAAACTATTATTTAACATGTCGTAATGTACACTCCATACACAAAATGTCTACATTTTCAATATTAGATGGAAAGAATGAAATAAAATGGAATTAATAATCTTGTTTTCATATTTTAAAATAAAGAAATGAAATGTAAGTAATTTTGTTTGAAAGTAAGTATATGCATTATATATTCACCCCCTAAATCAATAATTTGACAAAATATATTATTTGTTCCTAAAATTTAGCATATGAAAGATTTTATTCTTTAAAGTTTTTAAGTCTCATCAAATTTAAAGTTATAATTTTTAGTCCTTCCATCAAGGTCCATTAGAGACAGTCTAATGGAACGATGACATAATCAAAATAAAAAATGACATGTTACATGTAAAAGATGTCAATTGGGTCCCAAGGTTTGTGTGATAGAATAGCTGATTTATTGGTCAAATGGGGGTTTTTCTTTTGCTGTGTTAGGATTTGAATTGGCAAAATATCCATGACAGTGTGTTACTTGAAAGAATTGTAATTCTCGATGAATTTGTGAAGTACTCAAAAAATCTGTCTTGAAGCAGCTTAGATTTGCTATAAGAAAGATCTTACTCGTGATTGAGAAGAAGAGAGAATTGGCTTCCATACCTATTGAGCTGAAAAGAAAATGCACACAGAGAGGCTTTGGGGGTGTTTGGTACACCATTTCAAACAACAATATTCAGTTTTTAAACAATATTACACGTATTTTCACACACTTTTTGACCCACACATATTTCTATACATGTTTTCAAATAACAAAACACATGTTTTTAAGTAAATGTACCAAACACCCCCTGAGCATTTGTTTTTCTAGCATTTAGTTTTGGTCCTTAATCTTGTGCATTTGTTTGCAATTCTTGTCACTTACTAGTGGCTTACTCCAGCTGTAGTGCACTTTATTTAACCCACCGACCCTCTCTTTTGTGGACTTAAGTCATGAATTGAACAAGGTTCACCTTTCGGACAGGGAATTGGTAACCAATGGTCCAGTGTAACATGACAAGGAAAAAGGAAAATTAAAACTGCATAACAATAGAAATTGTGCAGCCATCATATGATTCATCATAGCTTCATTGCAATCTGAAATTGATACATAACAAAATAAAATAAAAACTATTATATTTTACTGCAAGAAAGTATACATAATTTTACATCTACCAAAATAAATCCAATAAGACAAGAGCCATGTAAAAGCATCCCATGACCATTCACTTTAACAACAACAACAACAACAAAAAACCATGATTATTTACTCTTACATTACATAGTAGCTAGAAGTTAACATGCATATACTAACAAACCAGCATTGTGAGTCGTGACTTATAAATTCACAGACCAAAGCTAAAGCTTGTTTATCTATGGGGTGGGCAAGGCCCATTAATAGGTGATCCGGGGATGTATGTGCAAGGATTAGGACCAGAAGGTGGAGTCGGTGCTTTATTTTCTTGATATGACATCTTCGCAGCATTCGAGGCCTTCTTATCATCCAAAGGCCTAGTAGCCACAAGATGTTTGGTTGTGAAAATCAAGAATGCAAGGATCACAACTTTGGCAACATTGAAGAGAGTTTTCTTCGACATTTTTTTAGCTAATGGAGAACGAAAGATGTGTAGATGTACTCAGTACTCTGTTTGTTCTTGCTCCTTCGGCCATCTTTTAAATACTTGATCTCGCCTACTGCCTTCAAATTATGTGCATGTCATTGGTCCAATGAGTTTGTGCAACGTGGCACATAAATAGCAAAGGCCCTGATTTAATGATTCCTTAATGTCCTAAAAGATTAAAAATGAAAATTAATTATAAGGATAAAAAATGGAATATTTTTCTAGTCATTATCAGATCATTTGTATCACTTCATGCATAAATTTGTCCATTTTAAAATAAGAACCAAAATGAATTGGAACAAATTACGTACAATTACCTACTGCATCTTAATCAATGGATCCCCAATCTCCATTTTTTTTTTTCCCCCTCCAAAACGTGACCTGACGCAAGGTGACCCATCAAATGTGTTTTTTTATTAGTTCACCATTATACCCAAAAAAAAAAAAAAGTAATAGTTTGATCCTATCAACTTTCATAGAATGTTGCCTTATCATAATTTGTATCATATTGTAATAATAATAATAATAATAATAATAATACACAGTTCTTCAAATTGAAAATTTCTTCTTTTTAAAATTTTTAAAATATATATATTTTAATTGTAACAACAAATATATAGTTTAAAGTATAAAATTTGTATTCTAATTTTATAGCCTTAATTGATCTTATTGTTAAATCATTTTAATCAGATAATAACGTTATTTTTGAAAGTTCATAAAATTGAGAAAAAAAATTTTAATTGTGTTTTAGAATTACAGTTGGTGGTGACTTTTTTTCACTACTTTTCTTTATAAAATAAAAATTAACTTTTTTTCTTTCATGCAGTCAGTCATTTAATTACATGATGAAGCAAATCATCTCATCTGGTTTTTAGGTTCATGGTCAACAAATTAAATTAAGCACCTATCTGTACCAATGGGACTGCAATTAGGCTAGCCAATGTTGCTCCAACTGTAAAGGCCAATTGCAATTGGCAAGAACAGCACATATCTTTGAAAGTTTTCAAAACCATTGAAGCCACGTAGTTGGGAAATTATTCACCACTTGTTTTTGAACTTTGAACGCTTTAAAGTTATATTTGTGTTTCAACATGTCTCTGCTAACTTAATCAGCCCAGATTGCGTGACTTACTTGAGGTCTCTGATTGCCAACTCAATCACATGCCCATTATTTTTTATTAATTTCGCAATATATTCTCCATTTAAATTTGTGTGCATGCAAGCATCATAATTTAAAAAAGTGAAAAACATTTTATACCCTTCAGCAAGTATTGCATGCCAGCAATTATGTGTGTTACTGTGATAGAGATGGGAACGGTTCCATTTTTTTTGTCCCTTGATATAATTTATATTTTTCTCAACCAAGAAATAAATAAATAAAAATCATCCAATTGAAATCAATTGCTTCACAATATCCCATCAAAAAAAAAAAAAATTTTGCTTCACAATATCTCTTTTTAACTCACCAACTTCTTATGACTATACATAGGAAAGGGTCACTTTCTAAGAATTTTTTTTTTTTTTTTTCAAGAGTTTCACCCTATAGGGTCTGTTTTTAATAATAACTATTTAGTCTATTTATTATCATACCATGACACTAGTCGATTTTTAGTGTAGGCAGATTAAGGATTCAGATCCTCTAGAATTCCTAGGATACTCTACCAGTAGAGTTTATTAAATCCTAACCACTCTTTAATGATTTAATGGTTTAGATTCTGCCATGTTAGCATTTCATTAATAATATTCTTAAAATAATAAAATAATGTTGTAAACAAAACAATTAAGATGATTGTTAATGAAATGCTGACATGGCAACATGGCAGAATCTAGACCATTAAATCATTAAAGAGTGGTTAGAATTTAATGAACTCTACTTGGTAGAGTACCCTAGGAACTCTAGAGGATCTGAATCCAGAGATTAAACCTTAAATCTCTTATTTAACTATTAGAAAATTTACCAGTTAAACTAACTGAAATCCACTACTTTTTGAGAATGTTAATATAAAGGTATTCAATATAATTAGCTAATGAAATGGATGGCCACTTAAAACGGTAGTTCATAAATAAAAATCACATTTTTTATATTGCTTTGTCTTCTCTAATTTTTTATTTTTTTCAGACCTATTGAGCAAGCCTTTTCATATGGAATTTTTTAAGCTGCGTTAAATTTGATTTTTTTTTTTTTTACATAGTTACAACCATAATACAAATTACATTATCATGGATATTTTGACAATTTAAATTCTAACATAATTTTCTGTATTTGAACTTTAAAATTCTTAATTTTCCTTTATAACCTTAATTTGTTTAATTGTTAAATAATTTTTAATTAGATAGTAATGTAAGCACAAAAAAAAAAATGGACAATAAAATATTCTATCGTATTTAAAATAAATAAAAAGAAAAAGAAATAAAAGACAAGAAAATAAGATTAGGCTAAGCTTGGGTCATGGAGGAGATCGACTTCTAGAAGACTAGAACTTGGGCTTGAACTCTGTTCCAGAAAAACCTCTATCTTGGCCTGAATAAAATATATAACGCATCCGACAGAACATGTTGTCAGCCATTTAATTTTAACCGCAAGATGCAAATTCATCTCATCTGATTTTCTTTTTCATGGTCAACAAGTTAACCACGTGTCTAGGCTAACTAGCCTAGATTGCGTAAGCGTAACACCAACTTGCCCATTCACGTGCCAATTGTTTAATTAAAGCTTGCTTACTAATATTGTTTTAGTAACGTTGTAAATATGGTAAAACACGTGCAAGTAAAAAAAGTGTTGTGAAAATAGGAGAAGCGACAAGTTCTACTGAATACGTATGTTCAGTGAAAATACATGTGTTGTTTAAACAATGAAGACTATTGATTAAACAATACGACCAAATAGAGCTTAAATCTCACTATATCCAATTGTGTGCTTAAATAAATACAAGCAACACAACAAAACATTACAATAACAAGTAACATAGTGCTGACACGTTACTACTACATTGGATATATATAATCTAGCTGATGATGTTAACTAAAACATAGTACTCTACGTGGGAAAGTTGTTTCACACTTCCTTATAAATACTTCGTAGATACAATGTCTATACTTTTATATAAAGAGTCCACCTTTTCTTAAACAGTTCACATTGAATACATGATTAGAGTCGGCCCTACCCTTATGCAAATTAGGCAATTGCCTAAGGCCTCTAAGTAGAAGGGAGGCCCCAAAATTTTAGAAAAAAAAAAAGGGGTAGTAGGGGTAAAAAAAAAAGAAAGTTTTAGATGAATTAGAAATATCCGGTCCATCATTTTAACCAAAAAACAAAAATTTTGGTAAATCCGGTTGAACATTGATTCTAAACAAAATCATTGTCCAAAAATAACATTATTATCCTCTAGACAAACCAAAAACCAACAAGATAAACTACAAATTCAGCCTAAAAGATTAACAACAAAACAATTACAAATAAGACAACTCAAATCCCTAAAATTTTAGTTTTACCATTCCTCTGCTTCTTTGATTCTTTCTCTTTGCTCTCCGCCTCTCTCATCTCAAGGCTCGAGCAAGCTTTCTCTACCTCTCTCATTCCTTCTCTGATTCTTTGCTCTCCGCCTCTCTCAATTGCTCTGCCGCCTTTGCGCCTCTACTCTAGGTTTTGAGATTGAGAGTTTTTTGCATTAAGGTATAGTTTATTTCATTATTTGGGTTTGGGTGCTTGGCTTTCAGGTTTCAGTCTTTCTATTCATTGTATTTGCTAAATAAAAAGCTTGGGCCTACCTCCTACCTATTTCACGTTTGTTCATTTTGGGCCTTCAGCTTCAAGTTTTTTTTTTCTAAGCCTGCTTCTTTTTTTTTTTTTTTGGTTATAGATAATAGATACTATTTTTTTTGTGTTTTTTTGTGGGTGGGTCTTATTAATAAGCCTTATATTATGGTTGTGCTTAAATTTTTGTTATGCTTGTGCATAATTTTTTTTTTTAAATTTTAATCCTGTGTTTTATATATATATATATATATATATTAGTTAGTGGTAATATATTGAATAAGTCTTTATTCTTTATTTATGCAGGTTGGGATTGCTAAAAACTTGTTATTGATCGGTGAAACTTCTACAATATTTTTTATATAAATCAGGTTCTATTTCTCATTTGCTCTACACTTGAAAGTTATTTTTTATTTTATCTTTATAAATATATTGTTTGATTAGAAATGTCTACTAGAAAATATTCATCTGGATATGAAAAACTTAAAAAAAAAAAAAAAAAAAGAGAGAAGAAATTAATAAAATTGTATCTAAGATCGACAATATCCCAAGAAAGATTAAGTGGATTAGCTATATTATCAACTGAAAAAGAGATGTTAGAAGAATTTGAATACAAAAATTTAATTAGTCAATTTGCATCTCCAAAGACAAGAAAAATAAATTTTAAATGATATATATTATAATATAAAAATATTAAATAAACATTAATTTAATTTATATATAAGTATAAAAAATGCCCCCATTTTGAGTTCTTGCCTAAGGCCCCAAAATGTCTAGGGCCAGCTCTGTACATGATATTTATGAAGAGTGTACAAAGAGAGTGTGAAACAATCAAAGCCTTTCTCTATGAGTCTATCATTTACATGGTTAAACTCTAGAATTTGTGATCATTCTTTTTCCTTCAGCAAATTAGTAGTATTTTCACTCCCCTACAAAAGAATTTGGCAAAGTATGTTGTTTCTTCCTAAACCTTAGTCCATGAGCGATTTTAATATCTAAAATTTAAAGTGACCACTTTCAGTTTGTATTAAACTGAGTGATCACTTTTGATCCTTCCGTTCCGTCAATAATTGTTAGATGTTATTTCAAGCAATGACCATTGAAGTTTAAAGTGGTTACTTTTAGTCTCCACCAAGCTTAAAGTAGTCCTTTTTGGTTCAGCTGAGCAGGTATATGGTGTACCCGACATATATGCCGGGTCACTCACACACTGGCGGGTCCCACACACTGTGGGGCCCGCCTCTGTGTGAGATACTCGGCATATATGCCGGGTACATCATATAATTTTCGCTTCTTTAGAGGCCGTTTAATGCAACAATAACGTGATCAAACTAAAAACTAACACGTTATCACTCTGTTAGACACATTAAGAACTAAAATCAATCACTTTTAAGTTTATTAAGGACTAAAAGTGACCACTTTAAACTTACTAATGGGCTAAAGTTTGGGGACCAAGCCTAAATAAAACAACTACATATGTGATTTTGAACTCCACAAAAACAGAGCTAATTCTCCACTCTGTTCACTAATGGTAATGTCCACCAGGTTTGGGCATGTAACTGCAAGCATTAAGGCTAGAAGGTAGTACTGGTGCTCTATGTTGTGCATATGACACCTTGTTAATTTGCACCAAATATTGATTTCATTTCAGCCGAAAGCCTCGTAGCATTAACAGGTTTGATGGATAAATTCAAGGACACAGATAGCCACTTTTGCAACACTCAAGAAAGTTTTCTTCCAGAAGAACATTTTTTTAGTTATTAATAAACAAAGAAGGGTTAGTGGCTTGTTGATAAAAGGGTTTAAAATTGAACTAATGAGTAACACAGAACACCCCTGTATCATTATGGCTCGGCCTTTATAAGATGCTGCTTCCATTTGATTATTATGCTTTTTTGGTTTGCAACTTATTTGTGCTATTTTTAATACATTTGTGAATTAGTTTGAGTAGTAGAGTAAGTTCCGAATTCAAATATTATTTGTCATCTGAATCGGTGTGGATAAAAGAAGTTCCTTCAGGTCTAGCTAGTACTATTGACTTTGATGTGTCTGATTAATTTCAAGTAACACAAGTTAGTAATATTTTCAACCAAAAAAAAAAAAAATCAAATGTTAGTATTTGATAAGAACCTAACGAAGAGTCAATTAAGTTATGATGAGGATGCCTGCATCTACTTTGTTAGAAATTATCCAAAATTTTGAAAGATTTTAGGCACTAAAAGCTAGTTACACACCATATGGCATTTCCATATGCTTTGTCATAAACTCTCTTCTATTTTGACTAAAGCTAGCTAGGTACACACCATAGTGCATTTCCATAAACTTGGTCAAAAACTTTATATTATTTTGAAGGATTTTAAGCGCCTAATGATGATTCAAGCGCCCAAAGCTAGATACACACTATATTCAAGCGCCTAATGATAAAAATTTTGATCCGCAGAAAGATATTTTAAGATGAATTTCATTGTAGAATATAATATCATCCAACACACTTGAATATTCCATATCCAAGATTTGTTTAAAAATAAATAAAAAGTTTCAATAACTAGTTCTCATCAATAATTGCGAGACAACAACCTCAAATTGATAATACACTTGCACCAAAACCGGAAAAGATCAACTTGCCTAGGGACTACATACATAATAATCATACCTATGATTATTAATTAGTGTGAATGAATTTGGTGAACGCACCTTTAAAGTGGATAAAGAGAGAGATGTACTAAAAATCCTACTTTATTTTAAAATTCTTCAAGTTGTGGTAGGGACCCTAAAGACTTTGTATGTATGTTGGAACCTACTTATGTCACTCCAAGAACAGAGTGAAGATAAATATATTAGAAGAGATAATTTTAACTTTTCTTAGTGTCCTCTGTGGGGCTTTCGAATGCCCTTATTGAATTGGACATTTCTTTTTGTGGTTTCTTAAAGTACATCCCACTTTGAGCCCCTATGGATGATTTTTTTTTCTATTACAAATGATACCTTACATGGTATCAAACATGTATTCAAGAAAACGAATTGGTGTGCGGATGCCTTGGTTGCTCAGAGCTTTCTTCTTAATACTTGATGAACAAAAGAGAAAGAGAGAGAGAAAAGATTGGAGAGAGAGAGGTAGGATCCCAAAAAAACTAGTACCTTTTCTTTAGCTAATTCTATGTCCTAGTTTGCCTATGAACACACCTATTTTCATTTCTAATTTCACAATTTGTTAACTTGTTTGATTGCGAGTAATCGATGATGTTAGAGATATATTAGCCCATTAGTATAAGCCCAAGCCTAATTCTACTTTATGTGCAAGCCAAGTTTCCTACTTGTACTAGAAGTCTATTAGTTTAGGGTTTAGTCTACTATATATACACATGTTATGGTTCATTGTAACACAGGATTTGTTCTACATTCTAATATATTATTGATGTAGCCCTTTAGGGTTTCCTCCGTGGATGTAGGCCATTAGGCTGAACCACGTAATTCTCTTGTGTTATTGTATTCTATACTTTATGCTTTCGCTTCCACATCCATAATAGCATATTCAACATGGTGTATCAATGCTAATATTTAACATGGTATCAGAGCTGTCTTCCTATGGCCATGGTTTTTTGTCCTTATGGTGTATTAAGAGCAATCTTTGTCTTCCTCGGTGTTTCTTCGCTGCGTTCATCTTCTTTGGTTTTCCACTGCTGCCGTCAAAATTCGCCGGTATAGTCATGTCACCGTTAGAAGTCACATCAACACTACAAGACCATTGTCTTTCTCTAGCCACCGTCACAGAGCCAAATTTCATTCAAGGGATCTTTTCAACCTAATCAAATCTCAAGATTTCATCAAGTTTCCATCTTGAGTTTAAGAGGGGGTGTTAGAGATATATTAGCCCATTAGCATAAGCCCAAGCCTAATTCTACTTTGTGTGCAAGCCAAGTTTCCTACTTGTACTAGAAGTCTATTAGTTTAGGGTTTAGTCTACTATATATACACATGTTATGGTTCATTGTAACACAGGATTTGTTCTACATTCTAATATATTATTGATGTAGCCCTTTAGGGTTTCCTCCGTGGATGTAGGCCGTTCGGCTGAACCACGTAATCCTCTTGTGTTATTGTGTTCTATACTTTATACTTTCGCTTCCGCATCCATAATAGCATATTCAACATGGTGTATCAATGCTAATATTTAACAGATGAAAAGTGGTGGATCTATATAATTAATAGTTGATAGAAAGTGCCCACAACTCACAATTACACAAATTAACAAGTTGTAAAATTAAGAGTACCATTAAGCGTCCCTATAATTATTTGTTCCTTTTGTTATTTTTGAGTGAGCCTTTTTAGCCCAAACATTCAAATTTCCAAAAAAAAAAAAAAAATCAAAAAGAACATTTGGCTTCCTATAATCACATGGGACAATCTATAATTTCCTACAAAAAATGGGGTTCAATGCAATAACACTTTTTCAACCATACTTTCACTACAAAACACGCGGATCTTAGGCCGCGTTTTTTTTAAGCATGTGGCCATAGAACGCGTCTAAAGTTGCGTTTTCTTAGGCTATAGCCGCATTTTTGGGGGTGGAGCTATTGTCGTGTTTAAAACAAGCGGCTATAGGACTTTGTATTTCTTTTTTCTTTTCTTTTTTTCTTTTTTTCTTTTTTTAACTTAACTATGTCTTGAAGCCGCGTTTTTTACACACGGCTTTAAATTTAGTCTGTAGCCGCATGTATAAAACGCAGCTTTAGTTGTGGGCAGTGGCTGCGTTTATTACACGCGGCTTCAGATTTTTCCTATAGCCGTAGGTTAAAAACGCGGCTTTAGGAATTGTATAAATGCCAAATCTAAAAACATTTTCAACCCTAGCCAGCCTCTCCCATCGCACATCAGCCTCCATCGATCTCTCAAGCCCGATCTCCCTTCGCTCCCCTCATCTTCCCCACGACCATCTTCGCCAACCTCCACCAGATCCCTCCCTTCGGCAATCTCGTCACCACTCTCTTCCAAACCACCGGCATAGTGTCGATCCTTTCGACCCCTTCATGAAGAAGAGAACGCTAAAGTCAACAGATCGGACAGACCTGATTCCTCTGCTTTGAAGATCGAATTGGACCAACTCAAGTCCAAGATCCAAGCTCTTCGTTAGTTTCCTCCTTACTTCCGAACTTCACAGCTTTTATTTCCAATTTTTTTAAATAAAATGCTTTCTTAATGTTCTGTTCAGTTTGGTTGTTGAGAATATCTATGTGTTAAATTTTACGTAGTAAGACTTATGAATTTTTGAGGAAATATTGCTTCGGTTTATTGTTGACTCCAATTTACAAAGATTCTAAGACTGATTTTAGACCACAGTTAAAAACGCAACCTAAAAAACGCGGCTATAGACCAAATCATCCTATAGCCACGTTTTTCTGAGCTATAGCCACGTTTTAAAAACGCGGCTATAGAACCTTTTTTTTGTAGTGTTTCGTGGGACATCATCATCATAGATACACTCACCAAAAAATTATATTAAAAGAACATTGCCTAGGTACTATATATATCATCATACCGATTATTGTTATTTTTTATTTAATGAACTCAATAAACACATCTTAGAATTTGTTTGTTTAGTTTAAATGTTAGTTTATGTAAAAAAATTCAAAGCTTCATATGGTTGATTTTTTAAATAAAATAAATTCATGAAAATAAGTTTAGAGACTAATTTCATTCTAAATTTATAATTTAGGATAATATATTTACTCATTTAGTATCCCTCAAAATCAAATATGATTTCATCAAAAAGTATCAAAAGGTTACCCAACATTTTGATTTCACCAAAAGGTATAAGGTCTTTTCTGAAACTAAACGAGTTCAATTCTCAATAAAATTTTGATAGTCAAATAAAATAAGACAGCACAATTATAACAACATAATGTTGTTTAAAATATCTTTCTGTTCCAATGCATTAAACATTGAGATTTGTTTTCATATATATAAACAGGTCATCCCAATTGTACAACTTGTAAGATATTCAAAAATAAAATAATATATTCAAAATTCAAATTATAAAGATTTGAACCTTGATATCTTGGAAATATAGGAAGTGTCAACCGGTTGAACTACAAAACTCTCAAAATTGAACTACAAAAATCTTGGTAAGGATCATAGACTAGTTCCATATCAGCTCTAACAAATAAGGTCAATCTGATTTTGCAGACAAGTGAATTACACCAACCAGATTTGTATGTTTATCAAAAATTGGATGTTGTAACTTCTGCATTGCAAAACTTGACAGAGTCAGTACATAATGTTACAGATGCCAGTCAACAATGGCAATAGAGGCCTACTTCTCCATTGAGACAACCTGGTCCAAATTATTCTACTCATCAAGAATTAGCTTTAACAACCATTCTGAAAACTGTAAGCCTTGAATTTCGTAAATTTAAGGAAGAAAATTCATTGGTTTTACAAAGCTCATCAATTCGCTGTACAACAATCCACCAAATCAGAAGATTCTCTTGACCTCATATCATATGAAGATGAAGACTTAGTGTGGTTCCAAAATACTGAAAAATCAGATAGTTCACTCGTTGGGAGGCTTACATGTCAAATTTAGGGTATTAGCTAGCACGTGGTCTGCGTGATGAGAGAGGGGTCAACGGATTATACACGTGTTCAATGTACCCCATTTTATATGAAGGGTGGACAATTTTTGATCATTGCATGGTAAGCTATAGATTTTATTTCTATTTCAATTTGTTCAAAATAATTGTAACTAATATCTATTATTGTATAACAGAGTTCATATTCTCACTTTTATTAATATGAAAGGTGTGGAATCAATTTTCCCTACCAAGAAAAGAATATATGTGTCCTATGGTGTGGAAACTGTCTCCCTTGCCCACTACTTGGTAATACGACAACATTTCAGCATAAACTTACAAATAGTGCTCATCGGTTCAATTTGATGGCCAAGGTGAAGTAATGATTCCCACCTAAGTTCCAATTAATTAACAAGGTTGATCCTTTTGGGGGAATTCTTACCCAATGGAGATCTTAACTAAGCTGAGGCAACTGAGTTCTGTGATGGTTTACAAACACAATTTGAGGCATTATACAATAGAATCAAGGGCTCTCAGAAAAGCACATATTAAGCTGTTTCTGGGGTGGGTAGAAAAATGAAATTAAGTTTCAAGTGAGAATGTTAAACCCTCACAACCTGTGTACAACGCTACATTTGATCTTGCCAAGATCCAAGAGGAGTATCTACAAGCCAGTAAGAAGGATAAATCGTGGAATGAACTTTCATGAAGTTCAATTCTTGGTCCACCGCCAATAACAAAGAATGAATCTAGAGGTGCTAGGTTACCTATTCAGAAACTATCTCTAAATAAGATATATTTGAATATAACAAAATTCTTTCAAAATATGAATTGAAAATGCAATATGAGAGTGTTGTTTTTAAAAGAGAGCTCCTATTTATTAGCTAATCTTGAACCGATCTAATCTTAACTACTATAGTTTAATAAAGATTATCACTTTTTAAAGTGAAAAGTAATATCTATCATTAAAACAGAAAAGTTTTTTAAGTTTATTTTTTTCCACATATAATCAAATAGAAAAAAAAAAAGTATTTAGGTATAGTGGGATTTGATTAGTTTCCTCCAATATTTCAATAATTTTTCTAGTTAAAATTGTAAGTTTTAGTGTTCTATTTTATAGACAAAATAGAAAGACAATAAGAGTGGTATATGTTGGAAAAATACATGTTCGTATCTCATACAAAAAATACGTAGCGAAAAAAATTAACAGATCTACTTTATTTGCAATTGTTAACATGTATTATGTAAATTTCAGAATTCAAGAACAAGAAAGCGTACCTTAGTGTGGTGAAATTCAAAACCAAAGATAAAAAGTACTCGAGAACACCTTTAATCTTCACTCCAATTCCACTTAATGCCCAAGAAGTGTGGTCTCTCAATCAATTTCTAAAGAGAGAATAAAAGAGTGGCTTACACTCACATACACACCATTTCCTCTAACCCAAAATTTTGTATGTTTCTCTCATTATATCTAACTGATTATCTAATTAGGCTAGCCTTTTGGGTCATTCCAATTGGGTTTTAGTATATGGCTTGGAGTGGAACTAAAAGGGAACAAATAAAACTATAGCTCCAATGTGCCTTGGGCTTTTTTGTCAACTCTTGACAAATCTAAAGTTACTATTAATTATATTTAATACCACTGTATAAATATAATTGCACTCTAACCCTTATTAATAAATTATATCTCAAGACTTTATTATACATGCAAGCTTTTCATAAAATATTTGTAGTAAAACAAAGTCATAAATGTTAACTGCCACTTTGAAGATTACTACATCTTAATTATTGAATACTCGGTTTAATTCTTTAAGTTATCCATCATATATTTATGAAATCCAATTTTATAAATATATATTCTAGTAACTCCTTACTAAAGTGTTTAGGTCTTACCTTAAGAAAATATTTTATATCTCCGTTAAGAGATTATAAATTCTATCTTGAAAATATATGTTCTATTAACATTAAATGTGACTGCCCAACATACTAAAATTTTGATCGTGACTTTAGATCTCACTCTTGGTATATCAAAGCAACCTATACTTGATGATCAGGTCCATTATTCTCTTAGGATTAAGAGTTCATGTAAATAAAAGTCGTGAGATTTATTATTCATTTGACAGTCGTTAGGAGAATAATAAATCTCACAGCGGTCCAGTTGAATATGTCTTAACTCTTAAAACATATCAACACATCAACTAGAAGTCTCAACTTCCATGATCAAGTCATCTTAGTTGATATGGTATAGTCTTTGCAAATGAAATGCCTAATTTCATCACCAACTACGAATTAAAATTTTGAGTTTACAAAGACCTTGTGACCTATATTTTCTATGACTAAATCACATACTATGCATCTCATGAACTATATGATAATGTTCAAATATTCATGTTACCATTATTTTAAATAATAATAAAATAACTTTATTAATCACAACATTAAGTCATACATAGCATCATAAAATATGATTTAAGGGCACTAATCCTAACAGTATAGTGATTTGATTATGCTAATTGTGTTTTCAAATATGAAAATTGCACGATATAGTGATTGATATATATATATATATATAGAGAGAGAGAGAGAGAGAGAGAGAGAGAGAGAGAGAGCATGTTTCGTGCCTACTCAAGAATGCAAATATTTTTTTGATTAAATAAAAAATGCAAATATCATTGAATTTTTTTTTTTTCACATTCTTGATTGGGTGTCATTATTTATTTATTTTTTTTGGACTTTGTTTCAATGGTTCCAAAAGTAGCAAAAATTGAGCAAGAGAAAACTATATTTCAAATCAATTGTTATGTAAATCTTAGAAAAATGACACTATAATTTTTATTAACTTAAATAATTAATGTACCAATTAAAATAATTAATATAACAAAATAAATGTATTTATTCTATTAGTAATATTTTCAATTACTCCAACAAGAGAACTATCCCATATTACCCTATCCATATTCAAATCCCCCTATTTCCAACTACCAATGTATCCATACACAAAAAAAGTACAAAAAAAAGTCACATATTGTAGACACATACTATGATATAGGGTGAGTTTGGTTCAGCTTTTTAAAATTGGGCTTTTTGAAAAAGTGGGGTTTTCAAAAAGTGCAGTATGAAAAAGTGTTTTTTGAAAAAACTAAGTGTTTGGTAAAAACTGTTAAAAAGTATTTTTTGAAAAAGCTGAGTATTTGGCTAGCATTTATATAAGTGGTGGCTTGAGTGGTAAATTACCAAAATGGACAAAGTATATATAAAAGAGTTTATTTCATACTTAAATCAATATTGTGAAATTATTTTTTTCTCATCAATGTTAGCTAATAATAACCTACCACTTAAGATTTATTGTGAAAGTATTGAGAAAATATTGTGATAATTGATAGTGATTTTAATTTGAACTTACTATTACAATTATTTTTTTCTCTTTCTAAAAAAATTATTTTTTTCTCACCAATATTAGCTAATAAGAACCTACCACTTAAGATTTATTGTGAAAGTATTGTGAAAATATTGTGATAAAAATTAATGTTGATTTTAATTTAAACGTACTATTAAAATTTATTTTTTTAGACCAATATTAGTTAATAATAACCTACCACTTAAAATTTATTGTGAAAATATTGTGATAACATTTCCTTTTTTTCCCTCTTTTTTTATCCTCCACTTACCGCATTTCTTTCTCTCTCTTTTTTTTTCCTTTTTTTTTCCCCTCTTTTTTTCTTCTCCAAACACGTACCCTTCCTCTTTTCTTTTTATCCTTCTTTCCTCTTTTTTTTCCTACCACTCCTCCAAACTCCAGAACGTTCCTTCTTCCTCTTTTTTTTTTTCTCCCTTTTCTCTCCGCAAGAAGTCATCCGTCCACAGAGCTACCGCAAGATCCATCCTCTTGGAGAGAATCTCCAACTTCTTCTCCAAACCTCCATAATCCATCCACCGCAAGATGGGTACAAACTTCATTTGAAAGATTTTGCTATATTCTGATGTTTTTTTTGTTTTGCATTTTAAGGAATCCTAATTTTCAAGGGATTTTTTTTTTTTTTCTTAGCTGATTTGGGAATTTGTTATAGATTTTTTTGTGTTTGGATTTGGAAATTTGTTATTGAGAGGGTAGAGGGTAGAGGGCAAAGTAGAGAGATGAGAGATGAGAGGCTCTGAAGGACAATTTGGTAACATGACATGTGGTCCAACGGATACATTGATGAACGCGCACTCCACGTTTTCTAATTGGTCTGAAGAAACGCATAAAATTTATGCGCGTTCGTTTGCTTTTTCAAAAAGCGCGTTTTGGGGCTACAAAAGCGGAAACAAACACACACATAATCTAGCTAATGTTAACTAAAACATAGAGAAAAATTATTATTTCACTCTTTGTGATGTATAGCCCTCCGTAGTCCATATACACAACATTGGTTTGGATAGCGTCCCGCAACAGGCGTCTATGTTTTTTACTGGGTCCCATGCACTATTCACGGGACCCACAAGTACGGAAAATGCAAAAAAATAAATAAATAAATAAATCTAGGTCTCACGGCACTATTCGCAAATTTAAAAATTATTTTGCTACAGTGTTTTCAGTTTTCAATATAAGTAATAAGCGGTATCCAAACAGACCCACAATGTCCACACTTTCATATTAGATGTTAATATATTTTTTTAAATATCCATATTTAACACATGAAATATGAAAAAGTGTAAAGAGCACTTCTCTATGAGAGCATCAGCATTGATTTTTCTAATTCTATCCTATTTTAACATCCCAAAAACCCACTTTATCAATTATACCATATATACCCAACATCAAAAACTCTATTTTTTCCCCATTTTATTTAAATATTCTTTTTTATTCCTTTTTTTTTTTACTATTTCTTTTTTTTTTTCCTCTTCCTTTTCTTCTCTTTCTCCCTCAACCTCTAGCTCCGGCCACAACTAAACAACACCACCACGCCACCGGAACGCCCACCACCCTCTGCCCAACAAAATCCCACCGAAACCAAAAACCCAAAATCAAAAAATCAAAAAAAAAAACCCACCAAGTACCCACTAAAAACCCAGCAAACCCATAGCAACCCAACCAACCAAATGCCGGCCACCAAACCTAGAAACCAGCCACCATGTCAACACCACCAAACCCACCAAATGCCAGTCTCTATGCCGATCTCCACACCGTCTCCACATCGGTCTCCACGCCGATCTCCACCGCTCTGACCTCTAGCCACCACGCCCATCTCAACCGCGCCACCAGCCTCGCCACCACATCAATTCAAAGCAATTAACTGGAATGTGACTATTGGAACAAAGATTGGGGGTAGAAAAACCAAAAGGAGCCAAACGTCGATCTCCACATCGGTCTCCACCACGCCGGTCTCTACCACACCGAGCTCCACCACGCTGATCTAGAAATCCATCACCCATGATAGCTAACCCCCCACGCCAACATATAAAGAAGAGGGAGACGGAGAGAAAATATAAAAAAGAGAGAAGATGAGGAAAGAGAGAAGGAGAAAAGGGAGTCAAAAACGGAATAAAAAGTTATTTTTATTTTTACCATTGAGCTACAGTGCGATTCTATGTTTAGAATCGCACTGTAGCTTTATTGTATTTTTTTTTTTTTTACAATTGTTACTAAACCCATCATTCAATGGAGTGGCATTTTGGGCCTCAATTGCAAAATAAGCCTACATTTAAGATATAGCCCATTCATTGCTGATGCTCTGAGTATATACTTTACATGGTCAAAATCCAGTATGCAAAGTCAATCTTCTTTAGGCTTTTCCTTTAGAAAATCAATTGTAATGTTACAACTTACAAGTAACAACATGCATTATACGTTTGCCCCACTAAATAAATAATTTGGCAAATTAATTGTTTGTTCGTAAACTTTAGTACATGAGCAATTTTATTCGTTTAAATTTGGAAAAATTACACTTTATCATACTAAACTATGCACCAAATTACACTTTGCACCCTAAACTATCCAAATGCACACTTTGCACCCTAAACTATTACACTTATCACATTTTGCACTCCGGTGTTACTTTTTCTGTTATGTTTAACAGAATCTTGCTGTTTTAATTAATTTTGAAGAATGGCATTTTAGTATTATAAGTTTGTTCCACCTAAGTAAGAAGCATGTGCTTGTTACATGCAGCAAGATTCTGTTAAACATAACAGCAAAAGTAACATCGGGGTGCAAAGTGTGATAAGTGTAATAATTTAGGGTGCAAAGTATAATTTAGTGCATAGTTTAGGATGGTAAAGTGTGATTTCCTCTTTAAATTTTTAAGTACTATCAAACTTAAAGTTATCACTTTTGGTCCTTCCATCAAGGTCCATTAGAGGCCATCTAATGGAACAATGACATGACCAAAATAAAAATTGACACGTGATACACGAATCGGTCAATTGGGTCCCGAGGTTTGTGTGATAGAGTGGCTGATTCATAATCCAAATGGGGTTTTCGTTTTGCTGTTTTAGGATTTAAATTGGCAAATATCCATGACAATGTACAGACTTGAAAGAATTGCAATTATTGGTGAACTTGTGAAGTCAAAAAATCTGTCTTGAGGCTGCTTAGATTAGCTATAAGAAAGATCTTACTCGTGTATGAGAATAAGAGAGAATTGGCTTGATGGCTTCCATACCTATTGAGCTGAAAAGAAAACAAACACAGAAAGGTATGACTCCTCAAACTTGTCGATATCTGATTTCGGTCAGGGGTGATCGATCACCTGTGAACTGTGATGGAAATATGTATTCCTTTCTCTATGGGAAGGAAAAGAAAAGAGAAAGCAAGTTTACTGTAGTTTATTGTTTCTGCATTATTATTGTACACTACAGAACGACTTGTAGTTCTTTGTTTCATTCTTTGTAGTCTTATTTACTTGTTAGTGAGAAAGGACAGATGTCAACAGGCCCCCATTGGTACATTAGTTTGTCAAGTTGCTTCCTTTATAATGTGGATTAGCCTCGTTTCTGTTTTGATCCCTGCTTCTTGTATATAAGAGCAGAATGTAATTATTTTGGTTATTAACCAGAATTTACGAATTTCTATATCTCCTTCTTAAAGTAGAAACCTCCATTGTTGAGAGCTTTCTTCTTGATACTTGCCGAGCAAAAGATAAGGAGAGAGAAGTTTGGAGAGAGGTGAGATCCCCAACAAAAAAAAAAAAACCTTCATTGATGTACTCCTTTTTAGCTAATTATAGGTCCCATTTTTCATATCTAATTTCATAATTCGTAACTTGTAAAATTGTGAGTAATCCACAAAAAGTAGAGAATTTATATAATCAATAATAGGTAGAAAGTGTTCATCAATCATAAGCACACAAATTAATAAGTTGTGAAATTAAAAATACAATAGGATATGTGCCTATAATTATTTGGTCCTTATGTAATGTTTGAGCAATGCTTTTTGGCCAAAAACATTCAAATTTCCTTTAAAAAATCAAAAGAAAAATTGGCTTCCTATAATCACAAGGGACAATCTATAATGTCCTACAAAATGGGTTCTATTCAATAGTACTTCCTTAATCATACTTTCGTGGGACATCATCATCACAGATACACTCACAAAATTATATTAAAAGAAAATCGCCTAGGTACTACAAATATCATCGTACCAATGATTGTTATTTAATAAACTCAGTAAATCTTAGAATTTGTTTGTTTTAGTTTAAAATGTTAGTTTGTGTAAGTTTTTAAAGCTTTACGTTTTTAATGTTCAATTATACTTGTACGTAGTTGGTTTTTAAATAAAATAAATAATAAAATTTAGCTACAAAATTGGTTGTAACTTAAGACTATAACTTTACTCAATATCATTAACATTGCACATATTTCGAAAATCAAACAGTTAAATTGTATATTTTTTACACTCTTAATATACATGTCAAATTTTGTGATAATCAGATATTATTTACTGTGAGATCTTTTAGATTATATTTTATGAATAATTTTAAATTACAAAAACTTGCAATGTAAATAATTAATTGATGACATAACTATTGATATAAGAAGAAAATGTAATCCAATAATGAATTTGTCAAAATTTACCTCCAATAAAAAGATATTGAGTAAGATTGTGGTTTTAAGTTACAACCAATTTTGTAATTAAATTTTGTCTTAAAATAAATTCATGAAAATAAGTTAAGAGATTAATTTCATTCTAAATTTCTAGTTTAGGATAATATATATTTTTTTATATGCTGATAATATATTTACTTATTTAGTATTTCTCGAATTCACATATGATTTCATCAGAAGTATGAAAATCCTTCATTTTTCTTTTCTTTTTTCTTTTTTTATTGAACCTAAATTGGGATTTTTTTTTTTTTTTTGTTTGTGTGGAGAAAGAGAGATTTTTTTTTCACACACACACATATTTATATAAGCAGATTAGTTACAGGATAAGCTATTTAAATACAATAGAATGCATTCAAAATATGAATCACAGGTGACAGAAAAATTTTCAAAGTTTAATTTTCCCAAATACAATCAAATAGCAAGTATTTCAGATATAGTGGGATTTGATCAGTTTTAGATTTAAATTTGGCCCAAATTTTGAATTATCTCTTTTTTGCATTTATTCTCTAATTTTCCTCTTTAACCCTAAGAGCATTCTCATCAAAGATTATAAATTTTTTAGAATTTAGCATTTAAAAAACCAACTTTATAACATTTAACACATTACTTTACAATACAACCTACATCAAAACTTCTATTTTTTTTTTATCACTTCATTCAAATATTCTTTCTTTATTATTTTTTATTCTTCCTCTCTCTCTCTCCCTCTGTCTCTCTCTCTCTTTCTCAACCCAACAGATTAAGAACCTTCTCCCTTTCTCTGATATTCTATTCTCATACCTGTGCCCCATGGCTGACCACCAAGCTTTGTTTCTGAACATCAACGCCAGCCAAGCTTTTCAAGCTCATCACCTCCAACCACGCCAGCCAAGCTTCTCAAACCCGTGCTCCATGGTTGACCACCAAGCTTTTCAAGCTCATCACTTCCAACCACGCACCACTGCTCAAACCTAGCCAAAATCAAATCACAACAAAGACCCAGAAGCCCACCAAATCACAAATCAAATCACACCCACCAAAATCAAAGCACAAAACCCACAAACACAACCAAAATTACAAAATCAAAACAACCCACCCTCGGTGAAAAGTGACGAATAGACCCACGAATCACAAATTACAAACCTATGTTAGAAATCACAGACCCAAAATCAAAAAGAGCATTTTGAAGAAATTTCTCACCCAAAATCAAATCACAAAACACACCCAAATCCACCACACTTGTTGAAACGCTGCCACGCTCGTCAAACCACCACAACCCAGCCACCCCAATTAACAGCAAAGACCCACGAACCACAAACGGTTTCACCAGTTTTGCCAAACCACTATCTACACTGGTTGCCAGAGTCAAACTATCGCTTAGTGAGAAAGAGGGAGACGGAGAGAGATCGGAGTCAAAGAGAAGCCGAGAGAAAGAGAGAAAAGATAGAGAGAGTGAGGGTGAGTATGATTCTGAGAGAGAGAGAGAGAGAGAGAGAGAGAGAGAGAGAGAGAGAGAGAGAGAGAGAGAATTAAAAATATTAAAAAAATTATAACATCTTATTACAGTGCGCTCTCAAAAATAAGAGCTCACTGTAGCAAGATGTCAATTTTTTTAACATTTAAGATATTTGATGTAGGTGTGTTTTTATCATTTGAGATGCTAAAAATGCTAAAAAATAGCATTTAGCATTTTTAGCATCTTTAATAAGAATGCTCTAAAGATGCCCTATCAAAAAAAAAGGATGGGGATCAAAATCCCATGTAACAAAACAGGGAAAAGAAAAAGTAAAATCCCTTTGCAATAGAATTTGTGTTGCTAAACATACTTGCAATCTGAAACACAGAAACAGAATATAAAAATGCAAATTAAAAAAAAAGAAAATTCCCTCCAACAAAAAGCATACTAAATTAATCTGACCTACTTTTTTTAATAGGAAAAAGAAAATCATGAAAAAAAAGTATCCAAGAATTTACTTATACCCCAATTAAAATCCAAAATGGAAACCATTAAAGCACCCTATGATTTTGCTTAACAAAAATTACACATAAAGCCTGACCCAGTTGACATGTCTGCAACAAAGAGCCCAGTAGATTCACTTCACTCTTAACTTAACAAAAATAGAAACAGAGAAAAAAAAAAGTAGATTCACTCTTAAATACATTACCACATAAAAAAGTTACAGTCCAAAAAGTCGCTTACAGACTTTAAGGATCTTGCCTCCCTTGTACTTCTTCTTCCCAGATCTTCTTGTCCCCTTAGTATTGTCCCCAACTTCTTCATCATCATCATATTCATAATCATCAATAGAAGATACTAATGTCACAGACTGATCATGGATCCTACTATACCTCTCTGAAACTGATGAAGATCTAGTCATTGAGAATGCTCTTTTCACTGCAGACTGAAATCCAGCTGTAGTTGAAGAAACTGAGAAACTTTTTCTCAGTACCATACCAAAGCTCCCTCCATTGCCATATTCTTCATCTTGCAAAGACTCTTGGGTTGCTTTGGTGTACTTGGTGTTGGTACCTTTGATCTGATTGCTTTCTTGGGCTTTAGATGTGTGGTCTGAGTCAGTGTTTTTTGGGGTTTGAAGGAATGAAGAAACATTATCAGCTGAAAAATCTACTGATCTTGATTTGGAGTTATGGGTGTTAATGATTTTGATCTTTGCATAACCATTCATCTTTTTTTCTTCTTCTTTTTTAGGTGGAGCAATGTCTATGTTAGTTTTGAGACTTAGAGTCAGAGGCACAGCTTGGAGAAGGTGGAAAAGGGTTATATATATATGCAAAAGACTGATGAGGGCCCAATGAGGAGGACCAATGATAGGATTTTGTGAGATGAAAGGGTTAGAAAGTAAAGACAAGCTGTGGGTGAGTACTGGTAGATTTGGATATGGGGATAAAAAATGAAGTTTCCACATATGGACATGTAAAATGTTCGTATTATATATTGAAAATCCTTTTGAGTATCTTCACTATATTATATGGTTCTACTCGCAAATTTTATCTTACCACACGTCCATTTTCTTTAGTTTTAAAGTAACCAAAGTTTCTCAGAAAAAAGTTATAAATGAAAAAAAAAAAAATCAAATATATGATATGTTGCAATTGGTGAAATATAACTATAAAGTGAAATATTAATAATACAGTGCATGATTTTTATTTGTAAAGAGAGTGAGGATATGAGGGTCCTAGCATTTTTTTTCTTATATGTATAAATACAATAGGATTTAATACTTATAACATCCTCTTCATAATGAGTTTATCAAACGTAGAAATTGCAACTCCCAATGATTTTTTTTTTTTTTTCATTTTCTAAGTATAAGATAGGAAAGTAAACTCATAGGTTCAAACTCCATGTGATGCATGCATTTTTTTTCTTCCTTTAATTTTGCGATAAAACAAGAATAGGATTATTATTTTATATAATTTAATAGTATAATGGAAGAAAGAGATTTAAATCCTACTCATTTTTTAAAAGAAAAACGAGCATATTATGTTGTTAAATTACAGAACTCTATAATGAAATTTTATTTTAATTCAATGTTCTTGTCAAATCATATTGAATATTTGACAATACATTAATTACCTTGCTAAAAAAATTTAAGAGCTAAAAAACATGAAAATCTTGTGATAGATCATGTTTAAGGATAATATCCATTGTGATTGGCAAGAAATGGCTGTCCTTATCATTGTTAACAATCCAAGCCCAAAATAATTAGAGTAATAGTGATTTTTCATACGGCAATTAATAGTCAGAGATGCAGACCTCATGTAGGATAATAACACAACCTTTTGATGAGAGAGGAAGGATGAATGAGTGGTCCAAAATTTAGGGCAAAAGAGAATGTCTTATCGTCCATAATTTGACCAATTAAAGGCATTGAATATGTCTCTAGGACCCATGATTAAGTGTACTATCCTTCGGAAAATTGGTGGCCAAACTCAATTGTTGTTTTTAGAAAAATATGATTCCTTATTAAAGTGTAGTAATCTTGAAGTTGATGGCCAAACTAACCTGTTTTTATAGAAAATGTAAATATGCCAAACTCCAAGTGATAGAAATTAGTATGAAATTGACTGAACATTTTTCCTCGTTAAAAATTAGAATGAGTGGCAGCATCGACTGAATGGCAGAGTAAGAGATGCGGTCGTCTAAGGCCCAAAGAAAAAAACCCCTCAAATTCTAAATAATACAGTTATTTATAATTAATAAATAAAATAATATTTTTTTACCAAATAAAAAACAAATAAAAAATAGGAAAAAATGCAACGTTTATAATATTTTTCACAGCACTTTTAAACTCATTGTGTGTGGAGGAGATTTAGCGTGTGTTTGGATTGGGAGGCTGCGTCCAGCGTCCAGCCCTCAGTTTTTTTTTTTTTTTTTTTTCCTTCCCAGCCGCAATTGTTGACCAAGTCTTCCGTGAACAGTGCATTCGTACACTGTTCACGGACCCACAAATTTTACTTTTCAACCACTTTTTCATTAAAAATGGGTCCCGCGATACTATTCACACATTTTAAAATTATTTTGCTACAGTGTTTTCAGTTTTCAGTTTTCAGCAATAAGTTTTATCCAAACGGACCCTAAACTTAATTTCTTTTTGTTGTATATCTATTATTACACAATAAACTATTATTACACACAGAAACACAGTTTCAATTTAAATGGTAAAAAATATGACTTCACGTAAAATATGTACGACAGTACAAGAGTGTATAATAAAATTGCTAGCTTTTATTTTTTATTTTTTTGACTTAGAGGGCGTTTGGATTGAACTTATTCTTGCGTCTGCGTTTTCAGTTTTTTTTTTTTCCTCCAGCCGCAAGTGTTGACCCAATCTTATGTGAACAGTGCATTCGTGCACTGTTTACGGACCTACAAATTTCACTTTTCAGCAACTTTTTCATTAAAAATGGGTCCCGCGGTACTATTCACACATTTTAAAATTATTTTGCTACAGTGTTTTCAGTTTTTAGTTTTCAGCAATAAGTTCTATCCAAACGGACCCTTAAGACTAATAAAGTGAAGAGTCTAATGCACGTGTCCTTGTTTAGATTATGCGTCACATCACATGTAGCAACTAAAGGGCGTGACTTTCTATATTTGAATCATTGAATGTTCAATTATACGACCAATCAAAGGAAAAGGCTCCACGGAATAAAGTTGCTCATAGAAAATTTGAATTCTGGTTTGCCCAACAAGGAATGCATGCACATCTTGAACTTGAAGGGGTTCATTTTCACATGTTGTGGCACATGTGTGCTGCATTTTGAAAACGTGGTAACAGGATTTGTTAAATGTCAAATTCATTTTCCAAGCAAGGATGCAAATGCAGGCACCGGCCACAATAAATGTATATGTGGGTGTGATTGAATTAGATTGTATGGAATTGTGATGAGGATTTTGATTAGGAATTGTGCTCGGGGACTCTTGATTCACCAAAAATTAGAAACCGAAAAGATTTGAAAAGAAACGTACTAATTAGAGAATTAAATTAGAGAAAGTATTTCAGAGAAGAAAATAATAGAGTTTTAGGAGCTTATTTTGTAAGTACTGTTATTTGTAATCTCTCCCTCAAATCTAGAATAGGCCTAATGTCTCATCGTTTTCTAAATAGGCTGAGAAGAGATAGAGATGAATTGTTGTCCCTTGTAGAGGGGTGAATCCTATCAAATAGCATCAACTAATATGTTTAATGGTAAATAGGTGCAGAAAATGCTAAATCAAGAGGCAATGAGTTTTGTAGACAGTGGACAGTTATATTTAGGTGAGTGTACGGTCGACAACTTAGCTATAGCAACTACATTGCCCCAAGCTAGTGGCTGTTAATCAAGTTGACCGCTAATATTATAGGTTGACTTTGTGTTAAATCTTCTTTGTGGTAATAGTTTATGAATAAAGAATATTCACCGTGGATAAAAAGTGACTACAATCTATAAATAGCAAACACTAATAGTTTCAAATCTCACCGTATATTAAAATAATAATAAAATAAAATATTTTAACTTCAAATATATTTGAAGCTATATTGTTGCTCAAACCTATTATATGACACCTTAGAAAAAACTCTATGGCAATTGTAAAGACTATAAATTGTAGTTTTAGACGCGTAATTTTTTTTAACGAGTAATGCAATTTGTTTAAATAATACACAATTTTATAATTTTTCAAGTAATGAGTTGGAAAATATAATTTCAAACAATTTTAAAGCCAAAGTTGGTAAAATAAAAAGAGTTTTATGATAGTTGTTAACTTTTTTTTTTTTTTTTTTGGGAGAGAAGATGATAGTTGTTAACTTGATATCATTAAAAACACATGTAATTTATTTCCTAAAAGAGAACACATGTAATTTATTTTTTTATTTTTTGGAGAGAAGATGATAGTTGTTGACTTGGTATCATTAAAAACACATGTAGTAATTTATTTCCTAAAAGAAAACACATGTAGTAATTTAGGCAATGAACGTAAAGGAATTTCTCCAACCGACGTAAGACTTTTATTAATGTTCGTTATTAATGTTATTAATTAACTAATTATTATTTCAAAATCCGGTCAAACCTAATTACTCTCTTAAATGAAAATATCCCATACCCATCACCATAACTCTCTCTCTCTCTCTCTCTCACTAAACTCACTTCACTCACCGTCATTCACAATTCGTGCTCTCTCTCTCTCTCTCTCTCTCTCTCTGTGATATTAGGGTTTTTCTCTCTCTAAAACCGTCACGAAAATTCCAGTACCTCGAGCTAGGTTCTCGAAGATTCTTCGCATCGCAATCTCTGAACTTCCGGATCGAAGAGAGAGCTTCGTCTTCGACCGAACTCTGTGCGAGCTTTACTCAAAATTTTTTTTTTTGGTCTGAGCTCAGCGTTTGCAGCTGAGAATTCGCGGTGAGAACGGATTAAGGTACCGATTTAATCACACGCATGGAAAAAAAATGTACGAAATTTGCTTGCATTTATGAGCTAAATTAGCTTGTGCTTGGTTGCGTAGAAGAGTTTAGATCTGATTTATGCGTTGTAAAATGTGTGGAATTTACTTAGTTTGAGCTAAATATGCGATTTTTACGATGTGCAGAGAGAAAGTGTTGAGGTTCTGATTCAATCATACGCATGAAAAAATGTTCAAAATTTGCTTGCGTTTTGAGCTAAATTAGCTTGTGCTTGGTTGCGTAGAAGAGTTTAGATCTGATTTATGCGTTGTAAATGTGTGGAATTTACTTAGTTTGAGCTAAATATGCGATTTTTGAGATTTTCAGGGAGAGAGAATTGAGGTTCTGATTCAATTATACGCATGAAAAAATGTTTGGAATTTGCTTAAATTTTGAGCTAAATTTGCATGTTCTTGATTGTGTAGAAGAGTTTAGATCTGATTTATGCGTTATAAATGTGTGGAATTTACTTCGTTTGAGCTAAATATGCGATTTTTAAGATTTACAGAGATATAGGACTGAGGTTCTGATTCAATCCTACGCATGAAAAAAAAAAAGTTCGAAATTTGCTCTAGTTTTGAGCTAAATTTGCATGTTCTTGACTGTATAGAAGAGTTTAAATCTGATTTGCATGTTATAAATGTGTGAAATTTGCATAGTTTGGGCTAAATATGTGATAATTGAACTATGCATACAACTTGGATCTGCTTTGTTTTGTAAGAATTTTGCATAATTTGAGCTGACTATGAAAGTTTAAACTTTCTGGAGAGTTTGGATTTGTTTCTCTTGTGAAACTTGTATGAAATTTGCAAAATTTGAGCTAGATTTTAATGTTTTGAACTCCGATGTATGGTGTTGATATGCTTTTATGTTGAAAAATGTTTTGCATTTGTGTTATTGGAGCTGAATAAGTTGGTTTAAGATTTATGCAGAGTTTAGGGTACTTTTTTGTTGTGTGTGGAAACTGTGTGAAAGATTTTAATTGATGCTATTGCTAAGTAAGCAAACTGTGAACCTTATGTAGAGTTTTCATCTGGTTTGGGGGAAGAAGAGTGATGATAGAGAAATGGCGTTAAAGGTTCCAGCTCCTAAAGCTGCTGAGATTGCAATTGGGTCCATTGGGCGTGGGTACGATATATCAGAAGATCTAAGGCTTAAGTACTGCAAAGGGGATTCAAAGGAGTCACGGTTGATTGAGATTGATGAAGATGAGGGTCGCAAGATTGTTTTGCCTGGTGGAATTTGTATCCCAAAAGTCTCCAAATCAATCAAATGCGATAAAGGGGAACGCACACGGTTCAAGTCAGATGCCCTATCTTTCCAACAGGTATTTTTTCTTTACCAACTTCTTGATAAGTATGTAGCATTATTGTTGAGCTAGTTAATTCAGAATCTGTCACATCACTTCTTTGCGTTGTTGTCCAAAGGATATTCTCATAAGATCTTTAATGGTAGTGCTACGACACCAATGCCTTGTGAAGGGGAGTGTTAAATGATTAATTATTCTACTTCATCAGCTCAACATTTTGGGAGTTGTGGTAATTTATAAAATTTGAGGGTGAGCCTTTTAAACTACTACAAATTTCTTATCATGACTTATGTTGGGCCAGGAGGACACAGAAAAAGGCAAGTAAAATTATCCAATGAAGCTATCCCTTAGAAAACTTATTAAGCATGATCATTAGATGGATCATGGATGCATGTTTCTTCTGTCTATTGGAATATATATTATAACTTGTAAGTAGTTTTTGTAATCAATGATGAGGAACCTTGGTCCCAATTAGTGAGGCTGCGCCAAACCGCAGAAGGAAACTCTTTGAGAATGTATCAAAATCATGTAATTATTCTAGAAAAATGGTATAAAATTCCATGTTTTACTTTACTTCCTCATACATTCAGGTTTTACCTGATATTTTTCAGATTTTGAAGCCTGATTATATTATTACCAAAATCTAAATTTGTCAGTGAGCTTGATATTGTACACTCCTAAAGGGTAAGAGTTCGCCAACTTAGATTGGGATTCTGATAATGATAATGGAAAAAGGACCTGTAGAAGTCACTGTTAGGGTAAACTAATCTTGATATGGATTATTAGCCCATTTACTTAATTTTTGGAACAAAGTTTACTGTCAGGCACTTTAAAATTTAAAAACATCAGGCTAATAAAATAATAACTTCATACTAAGTAATGAACTTATAGCATGACAATGTTAACACACACGGGAAACAGTAGATAGATCAATTCATATTAACCAATCTCCTGGGAAGCACGGGTGCGGCGTTTGGGCCGCCGCACCCGCGTCCGACGCAGCCCGACGCGGGGACGCGCAGGCGACGCCGCTGCCTGCGCGTCCGTGCCGCGTCGGGCATTAAAAAAATAATATTTTCGGCGCGATTCGCGCCGATTTGGGCCGACGCGCGCAAAATCGGGCCGATTCGGCCCGAATCAGTGCGTATCGGGCGCAAACTGATACCGGCCGAAATCGGCAGATATCGGCCGATACTGGCCGAAATTCAAAAAAAAAAAAAATTATTGCTCTTCAGCTAGGCTCTCTTCCATTCTCTGTATTCTAGTTATTATTTCCTATTGCTCTTAAATTTGGTATATATTTATATAATGTGAAAAAAAGTATGTTTAGCAATATATTAAAAATATAAATAAAAATATTTTTAATAATTTTTTAATCGCTGCACCCGCACCCTACTTTTTCAAAAATTGCCGAGTCCCGCACCCGCTCCCGCACCCGCACCCGAATCCCGAAACGCACCCGTGCTTCATAGCCAATCTCCCTTTTCAACTTTAGTGCAAAATCCTGAACTCATTATCGCCTGTGATTCTGATTGGTTGGGGTTCGGGATTCGATTAATATTTAAAAAAGCATTTTTAATGCTGAGGATTTTTCAGATTGCATACTGTTTACTACATCAAGTATTAGTTATCTCCACAACATATTTTTGTATCTTCATTTATGTGTATTTGTCTAACAATAATAATGATAAAGTATAACAAATTTCTTATCAATTTTAAGGTCTCTTGACTCACTCGCTTTCACTATGTTCCCCAGATGTCAGAGCAGTTCAACCAGGAAATGAATTTGACTGGAAAAATTCCTTCAGGCCTCTTCAATACCATGTTCGAATTCTCAGGTAGTTGGCAGAAAGATGCAGCAAACACTAAGACCCTTGCTTTTGATGGGGTGTTCATCACGCTATATACAGTTGCATTGGAGAAATCTCAGATGGTACTCTGTGATCATGTTAAGAAAGCAGTCCCATCATCATGGGAACCTGCTGCATTGGCAAGGTAAAATATAGAGTTTCCCTAAATGTGTTTTCAACCGAGCAATGGCATTGTGGTTGTTCTGATGCCAAGCTCAATCTTGACAGCTTTCTGTCTGTGAGAACTAGTCTTTGATTTCTGGTCGTTCAGGATGAAACTATTGTATTATCTGTGGTGCAACTATATTCTTAGGAAAGTGTTTTATTTTATTTTTTTGGATAATTCAATAGTTGGGGGAGGGGGAGGGGGGATTTGAACCCTGAACGTTTCCATTGGAAACACTAGGAAGTGCCAGTTGAGCTACAAGGCTCTTGGCTGGGTAAGAGTTCTAAGAAATGTTTGGAAAGGAAACAAAAAAGCATAAAATAATAACCATGGTCCAATATGTGTGATCTTAATACATAGTGTCCAAATATTCTATATATATTTTTTCCTGTGTGCTTTTCCTTTACCTTTTGGCTGTGGTCTTTACAATGCCAAACCAAAAATGCATAAATATGTTTACAGTATATTTTCCTATGTTAGGAGAAATCTCAATGAAGTTACTCATTGTTTTCCTTTCTAGAAATTTGTTTTGTCTTCATGAACTGTTTAAAAAGCATGTGTCTGTCCAGCATCCATAGACGTTAGAACCACTTTGCAGCTCCCTCTCTCCTCTATAATGATTATGAAGGATATTCAGCATGGGTAAAATTTCATTAGTATCATCTTAAGCGGGAGATTGTTGTACCATATGCCTGTCCCAAGTGTTTATTGCCATTGTAACAAGTTGATGATTGGTTTTGGTTGGTCTCAATAACATGGAGGAATAAAGAAAATTTACTTTTTGGATTTTTGCCATCTTGAAAAGTTCTTCTGAAATAATAAGAAATCATTTATTTTCTGAAATAATAAGAAACCATATATTTATCCATATGTAGTGTAGATTGCATGATCAACTATTATGTCATGAAAAAACCAATGAGATCTGTTAAGTTTTATCTCAGAACTCTCCCAAAAAAGAAAAAAAGAAAAAAAGAAGAAGAAGTTGGCTGACCCACCTGTTCAAAAACTGCCCAAAATTGTTTTTATTTTTATTTTTTTATAATAATTATTATATTTATATTTTTTTAAATTTAATTTTTTAAAAATAAATATTTTACTGCCCTTAATGTTTTTAAATTTTCTGGAGCTTCATTTTCAGTGGAGAGAGAGAGAGAGAGAGAGCACTATTACATTGAAAACCATCTCTTGCAGAAACAGAACGTTTGGGTTGTGTTTTAAAATTAAAGTTTCCAATATATTTCATGCTGCACTTTTTGAATTAGTATCAATTCAAATTCAAATTTACTTTTCACCTTTGTGGATCTGTAGTTGCTTGCAAGCAAGAGGTTATATGAGTAATCAATTAGCTCCATCACCTTTTTTACCTTAGCATTTTCTGACATGATGCTGTCACTATAATAACGAGTTCAATGTACATCACTCATTATCTATGCTTATTTATATTTGATCTTATACACCAAATGCTAGTACGTGGACTGAGTTTTTTTATTTATTTATTTCATTGTTCCAGATTTATTGAGACATTTGGTACCCATATTATTGTTGGAGTGAAGATGGGAGGGAAGGATGTAATATATATGAAGCAGCAGCATTCATCAACTCTTCAACCTGCTGATGTGCAGAAAAGATTGAAAGAGATGGCAGATAAAAGGTTTATAGATTCAAATGGGCAAAATGGCATGGCTATGGAACAAGTTTACCAGAGTGAAAAGGTTTGTGACAATTTTGCTCATTCTAGTAATTTTAATTCTAAATTTTATGTTTGAGAATTTGAATTGTTATATTGTATTGTTAAATCATTTGTATTTCCTTAGATCCCCAGAATTTTATTTATGACTGTTATTCTGTATTTAGTTTTAGGATTGTTGCTAAGATTTGTGAAGAGAATTTCTTTCATTCTTAGATCTTAGTCTTGCATTTTGTTCTCGTTTGAGATGCTTGCTTTTATACTACTTGTATACAAGGTTGTAGTCCTTTCTGTGAAACTTTGATAAACTAAATAAAAATTATTCAGATGATTTCTTATGGTGTCCCACTTCTCATGCTTAGACAATAAACAAGTTTATCTTAGTCCAAAATGCTTGATTATTTAATTCTTTCCGCAAAATAGGCTTCAATGAGATGAAATCTCTTTGACCAATAATCACTGGACGCAAGTTCATTGCTAACAATAAATTGGAATGGCAGTGTAGCTTTCACATGCAGAATGACCATCAGTACAACAAGAGAAGGGGGGGGGGGGGAGAGGCTTGTGAATTATGTATATAAATATGGTTATTCATCTTCATAACGTAGAATCATTTTTGGATTTTGGAGTCTGGTCTTTGTTGCTTTGTGCTCATGTACATTGTCGTGTGGCTAGAATTTTTCTGTTTGACATTTTAAATCCTACTAAAAAGTTGGTAATGTGGTTTGATCCATTTGCAAACTACTTTTTGAACCATTTAGGGGAGTAAAACAGGATTATTTTGTAGATTTCTCAATTAAGGTGTCGTCTTATCTAATCATTTTTGTTTCAGTTTGAAATCAGGGAGCAGCGGCTGAGGTTTGTAGGCATCAGTCCATCAAGTTCTTATTCACACAAGGAGGTGTGTTATTTTATACCGTTCTTAATAGCCTAGTTGAAAGAACTCTCAAAAAGGGTTCAAAAACGATATTATTTTTGATATTGTATAAATTTTTTGAATTAGTTTAATTTCAGGATATTGTAAGCATATGCAAGAGGAGAGGTGGAGGTGATAATAGACGCCTACCTCATAATGATTGGTTGCAAACTGTCCAGTCTGAGCCTGACGTGATCTCAATGTCCTTCATCCCAATTACGTCTCTATTGAATGGAATACCAGGGAGTGGATTCTTGAGCCATGCCATAAATCTTTATTTACGATGTGAGCATTATCCTTCCTATGTTTGCATATATATTGCATTAATGTTTTTTAGATGAATCTCATCATTCCATGTCATTTCTCTGGTATTCATAACACCAACCTCTATTGAAAGTTGAAACTATTAGAAAAGAAAGCATTGTATATACAAATGATTAATAATATTATTGCTACTTTAGGTAGGTCTCTCTGCTGTATCTTGTTCCTACCTTAACTTTGTAACACAGTCAAGCTTTGACCTTTAGCCTTGGAAAGGCCTTTGGTTTTCAAAAACAGAATAGGCAGAGAAATTGAGAACTGGCATTAAGAAGTTTTATTTTGTATTCTTTAATACCATTTAGACCAATATTTACAAGATATAAATGATAATATTTGTAGCAAGGGAGGTTTAAGCTACTGTATAAAATTTTAGGAATTTATTTTTTCTGTTGAGGACTCTCAATCAAATATTCCTGAGAACATATTTGGCTTAGACATATGTATTGTTGATTGGCTCAACATGTTGGTGAAGTGCGCCAGAATGAACCAGAAAAGGGGTGATTATTATTATTATTATTATTTTTTAAACAATTTTTTTTTTGGTATAGGTGGGGAAAAATTATATGAAAATAAATTATATATCAGAAGAAATGTTCTCTCTGATGAATCTTTACACATCTTACCATAGAAGCATTTTTTTTTTGGCCAGAAGCAAGACTTAAAGGCACCCTTTTTTTTTTAGAAGAAAAAGGCACGTTAATCCTTTATGCTGTCCCATTATTGAGCAAGGCATAATAATTTCATTATTGTTAACCATTCTTGGAGTGAAGTCCACCTCTCAAAACTTCTTTGGTGGAACCCTACATATAGGTTGTTAAGAAAATGGTTACAGATGGTTTCTACAAACACTTTTAATTGAACAAGAAATTCATTGCAGTTATTTTATTAAATTAGACAATTTTGTTTTCGGTTGACAATTTACAGTTTACATTTTGATTTGCAACTGACACGCAATGATACAAATGTACAGTAAATTCTGCCTTTCAAATATTTATGATAGTTTCGATTACCTAGTTTTATCCTCTGGCTTCTGTTCTTGCAGATAAACCTCCAATTGAGGAGCTCCACCAATTTTTGGAATTTCAGCTGCCCAGGCAGTGGGCACCTGTGTTCAGTGATCTTCCACTTGGTCCACAACGGAAACAACAGAGCAATGCATCTTTGCAGTTTAGCTTTTTGGGCCCCAAGCTTTATGTGAACACCTTACCGGTAATGCATTTGAAAGTTTTCTTGTTTTTTGTTGGATGCATTTGAAAATTTGATTATAAAGGTGTTATGCTCATAGGTTTCATGCCATCTATCTTCTTTCAGGAAGTACATATTTTTTGCAATATGATTCCCTCCAAACTTTGAGTTCCAAGTTGTAATTATCTTTAAATCCAAGAAAAGAAATAAATTTGGATCATTGTCTTATTTGATAATAAAGTAGTACAGTTATAAATAATCCATATAACTCTCTACTTGGTTAGAAACAAGTCCTAGACTTCCCCAAAGCAATAAATGACTTTGTTCTGAGATTTCTTTTTCAGAGAGTATGCTGTCTAGTCTTAATTGACCTCTTTCATTTATTACTTCATGTTTAGCATGTAACGTACTGACAATAAAATGAGTATTTGGGATGCTTTCATTTGTTTTCTACTGAATTGTAACTAGTTTTTTATTTATTGCATGGTAGGTTGATGTAGGTAAGAGGCCAGTGACTGGTCTCCGCCTTTATCTAGAAGGTAAAAGGAGTAACCGTCTGGCTATCCACTTGCAACACCTCTCAACTCTTCCCAAAATCTTCCAACTTGAAGATGATCCCAGTGGAAACTTCCGCCAAGAGTCCAATGATCGTAAATACTATGAGAAAGTTCAATGGAAGAACTTCTCTCATATCTGCACTGCTCCTGTGGAGTCCGATGAGGATCTTTCAATAGTAACTGGAGCCCAATTACAGGTTGAAAACTATGGGTTTAAAAAAATTCTCTTCCTAAGACTCCGTTTCTCGAATGTTTTGGGAGCTACAGTTGTGAAACATCCTGAGTGGGATGGATCTCCAGGGTTGGCTCCTAAATCTGGACTTATTTCAACACTAATCAGCCATCATTTCACAACAGTTCAGAAGCCACCTCCGCGGCCAGCTGATGTGAATATTAACTCTGCCATTTACCCAGGAGGCCCTCCAGTACCCGTCCAAGCTCCCAAGCTTCTGAAATTTGTTGATACAACAGAAATGACAAGGGGGCCACAAGAAACTCCCGGCTATTGGGTTGTCTCTGGGGCTAGACTTGTTGTGGAGAAGGGCAGGATTTCGCTAAGGGTTAAGTATTCTTTATTAACTGTTATATTACCTGACGATGATGATGATGATGATGTGGAGGAGCTATAGCTGATTCTTTTGTTCTTTTCGGTTTTTTCCTTTTTGGGCTTCCCTTCAATTGCAAAAAAGGGATTGGGATTCAAAGGTGGATAAAATGAAAAGATTGAGATTTGGAGATGGAGTTACAGTGAAACATAGGTAGTATTAAGTATGTATTGAAACCAAAACCATTTATCGTGAGAATAGATCGAGTTCAAGAGAAGTGAGGTGGAGGGGTTAAAGCGTGATAGTTGAAAGTCGACAGGTGAGGTCGCCGTTGTATCAATCTGTAGTTGTCTTAATTTTTCCACCTATGATGTGGGTTGGCTTTTCAATCTAGATTCATACTGCAATATAGCAGTGGCGTTATAACATGCTTAACAGCTCAATGTTCAATCTTGGGTGTTGCTGAAGTTGCTGCTATTGGTGTTCATTGAGTCTGTTAAAGCCCAGGTTCGTCCGGGTAGGTTTGTTAAAATGAAAAAAAAAAAAGAAAAAAAAAAGAAAAGAAAAAGGAAAAGTAAAAATTACCAATCAATGTGAATAGCACTGAACAAAACGGAATTTTTGTTGAAGGGTCACATTTAGCTTTGCAAGGTCTCTATTTTTGGTTGCTAGATAAGGCAGCGGTGGCTCTAGGAATTTTATTTGGATGTTCCTTAAGAAACATAAATTATATAATCTTATTTCTTTTTGGCCTTTAGGTAATTAGGTTTGATTCAATATTATTAATTTCATTTCTTTTTGGTTGTAATGGGCGGAAACTACTATGCCGGTAAATAAATTGGAACAGTAACACCCTATTTCACTTTGGAAAAAAATTCGGGTAATTTCGGTCTGTTTCGGGTCATTCTGGTCTATTTCGGGTCATTGGGTACGTGGTTTTATTATCAAATATTTGTCCATAATTTTAGCAAAAGGATAAACAATAAACTATAAGTTCATTTGAAATATTAATAAGATTATTAATTATTTTTGTTTAGTTGTTTTATTAATTTGTTTGTCTTTTATAAACTATAATTTGTTGTATTGTTGTTTAATTAATTGTAAAATTATTAATTGTTGTTTAGCCTAATATAATTTAATTTGTTTGTCTTTTATAAACTATAATTTGTTGTATTGTTGTTTCATTAATTATAAAATTATTAATTGTTGTCTAGCTTAACATAATTTAATTTCTTGTCTTTTGTAATGTATTGGCTAATTACATTATTAATTATTAGTGTTTAGTTGCTTCATTAATTTTTTTTTACTAACTACTAACAGTTTAGCACACACCCCATTGTGCATTAGCACACCCTATGTGCACACACACCCCTGCATTTGCATGGCTTTACTTCCCCAATTCAAATATCCCACCCCACACGGCCCCATCCACCCCCCACTCAACAGACAAGATTCACACAAGAGGAGCCAATTAGATAAATTTACAAATCACAATACACTAAAAGACAAACTCACCAACATCAACTGACCAACACAATGACACATCAACATATAAGATATAGTAAAAAAAAAAAAAGGGCAAATAAATTGAATAATTATAAAGACTTAAAAGAGAGAGAATTAGTTCAAAAAGAAAGAGAGAGAATCAGATAAAGACTTAAAGAGAGAGAGAGAGTCTCATTTCAGACTTTCAGTAACTCAGTTCAAGAGAATTAAGAGCTCTCTCTCTCTCTCTCAAACACAATCCACACTCCACAGCAAAACTCAAAGATTAAGAGAGAAAAAGAGAGAGAGTAAAGTGTAAAATACCTTAAGGGAGGCCTGAGGGGCGGACCCGCAAGCCATGGTAGCACGTTGAGGCGTCGAAGGCGAGGAAGGATTCAAGGCCAAGTGTTAGCGTTGCAAGCTTTGATCTGATTGGACCGATCTCCGATGCCCGATCCAAGCTTTGTTGCGCAAGCTCATAATTTCATTTCACTTTCATTCTTCAGATAAAGAGAGAGAGACTGAGATTGAGATGAAATTCTTTGAGGTTGAGGGAGCAAGGAGGCCTAAGGCTGAGGGGCGGCGCTGTCGGGCAACACGTCGAGGCGAGGAAGATCGATCTCCGATCTGATGTGTTCTGCCGTTCTAGAGCTCAAGTTTGAGGCTCGATCTGGTGATCTCCTTCTCCAATCTATTGGTTCTATTGTTCTGGAGCTTTCAGTATATTAGGTTAGGTTTCTTTCTTTCTTTCAACATCAATTAGTGTTTGGTTGCACCGTCTGTTGGTTTCTGATTTCAGTATATTGGGTTTTGGTTTTTTTTTTTTTTTTTTTTTTTTGGGTGGAGAATTCATGGGTTTGCTACTGTAATCTGTTGGGTTTGTTTTAACCTTTTTTTTTTTTTTTTTTTTTTTTAGATTGGGTTTGCTTTACCAATTGATGTTGGGCTTTTTTTCCCTGGTGGGCTTGCTCTGTTACCATGTTCAAAATTTATTTATTTGAGGATGTTCCTAATTTTGATCGAGGGTGTTCCTAATTTTCTCTAAAAGGGTTAACAAATAAAAAATTTTAATTATTATATATAAATTTTTTTTTTTTTAGGTCAGGGTGTTCCTAGGAATACCCTGGGCTGAATGTGGCACCGCCACTGAGATAAGGAGGAGATACAAAGCCCCATTCATGGTCACTGTCCTATACTAAGAAGGAGGTGGATATGATGCCACTTAGGCCTTTTAATTTTTTGGTTCGATCCTCTCACCAAAAAACATGGACAGGCCCACAAGGAAACAGGTAGCAAGGTCCCCTCTCTTCTTTAGGATCAATTAAATGTCTTCAGGGCGACCCTTGTTTTGCTCGATAATGTTAGAATAAGCATCTTTGATGGTTGCATCAACATCAACTGCCTTCCGACCCTTATCTCTTTTGGAGAAGGGTGCCTGCTTCCACTGTAACTTCAATTTCAATACTATGGTTCTTGGTTCTTGTGCTCTGCCATAGAGAGTGACGACTTCAGAGAAAGCTGTTGTAGTCAGAACAGAAAGAATAGTATCTATAAGCTCTACCCTACACAAAGATTAAAGATAGAACCTTCTCCTTAAGCCACTCTTTAAATCCAAGCAATTTTCACCTTGAAAAAATTAAGAAATGTATATATTTAACATCACTTTGATATATGCCAAGCGCCTTCTAGTTTGATTAGTACTTTTTAGTGTTTTCAACGAAAATTTTTGGGTTCAAATCCTAAGTACCCTATGAAATTATAAAAAAAAGAATCACTTTAATATGCATGCCATATCCGCATAAACATAGCGGTATTGTATATACTATAATCCCTTTGCACGATAAACTAAAAGCTATTTACATTTGTAATAGCCATTTGCAACTCGATATTTCTTGCCATGGCTTATTCTTGATGAGAAAGTTTGTGAACACAAAATTTGTATCACAACTCTTGCCAAAATATTGATGTAATTAACCATGAGTGATGGAGAAAAATTGGTGGATTCATGTGAAAATGACCATCTATGATCACATAAAAGTCACTAAAGTTGTGCTCACATAAAAACTTGCACGTGATATGTGGCTGACATACTAGATGCATACTACACACAAAATGCAAACTATATATGCGCCATAAATTTCATCATATTGGCTCTTCACTTTGTTTTGGATCACTCAGCGTTCCAAAGGTATTAAAGGCAAAGGCAAAACATGCAAACTAATGAGAAGAAGACGGGGTACACAGACATGAGGATGAATTCTCATTTCTCAGAAGGTTTGTTAAACCCTGCAGGATAGCAAATTCTCGCAAAAAGCGCAGGCTTCAAGAATCAAGATACAATATCTACTTAGATACTTAAGGAACCAACAAAAAGTTGATCATTCTGTAAATATACATAGAACCTTTGTGATGCTGCAGTGCTGGTATACTATTAATATGCTATGGAAGTACAAAATTATGTTCATGGCCATGGGCAGGCCAATATATCCCTTCTCTTGGGCAGGGAAGAGGGGCAGGTTGTGCAATATAGGTGGGATATTGCTGTCCTGGCATCAAAACTGAGAAATCAGATGCATATGATTCTGACACCTGTTACAAAAATGACCAAATTTAAATCAGTTCAATGATATATAAAGAAAAGGGTAAAACTTAGATATAGGTCTTTAGTATTCTACCTTAAATTCTCCAATTAAATTATACTTGAATGTATTGAATTTAATTATCTTTGAAAAAAAAAAACATGGTTTGGGTTGTATAGATCAATGCAGCCACGTGTTTAATTTTAATTGAGGAATTTAATGTACAACATCTAAGAAACTGTACGGATTATACAAAATTATCTTCACTATTTCAGTCTTGAAGAGGGAATTGGAAGTGTAAAACTCTCTTTTCTTTGTCTAATTTATAAGAGGTTTGCACGAAAGGTGCATTCTTAAATGTTTTTTTGGAAGGAACTGATTTCTCTCCAACAATATTTTGATCTATAGAGAGTTTATGAGAGTAAAAAGGTTGTAAACTCTTGATTTACATTATCCTCATCTTGGTAGCTTTCTAAAGAATCTAAACAATGGGGAGAAATACAAAAATTTTCTGGATGACTAGTATTTTGATTAGCATCAAGAGCACTTGGTTATTTTGGAACAAGAGTCAACCAGAGTTTAACATTATAAACTACTAAAGGGAGTTTTATCTAATTCAAGGATTATGTAAAATAGACATATTAGAACATGAATGCACCATGAAAGACCCAAATATAAAATGCTTCAGCAGAAAATTTACTCGAGAACATGACAGAATAGAAGCTTACTGTTTCTTTGCCAAGTTTCTTCATTGGTCTGGATTCACGAGAACCATTGGCCACATTTTCAGGTGAAGAATAAGAAGGACCTGGCCTGAACAGATGTTCAAAGATGGCCATGATAAGAAACATAGATATCAAGATAGCTGTGGCAACAAAGCCAAAAGAAATGGCATTCATAGATGTTCCAAAGTTTTTCCATGGAGCCTCTTGACTCACTCCTGTTTGTGATGGGCTTGGATCTGAACTTGTATATATGTTCCAAGGCTTTGATCTTTCAGAACCTAAGTCACTCATAGTTGAACTGTGTTGGATTTCCTGTTTCCTTTTCTTCTTTTTTTTTTTTTCTTCTGAAGGGGGACAAGTAGGCAGGGAAGACAGATAAGGAAGCAAATTGTTGAGACTTGTCTAAAACATGCTTAAAGCTAATTTAAACATGGCTGTAACTTGCTTATTCTCCAATAGGAATATCTTGGCTGATTTGCTGATAGTCACTGGTCCTGAAACAAATAATACAAAGAGCATGTCAACATCTATAATATACAAACAATATATATCACATATGCTGGAAGAATTCCAAAGCTAGGAACAGACAGAACCTTGACGCTATCGATGTTAAGGGACCACTTAGTGTCCCAAGAAAATATACCTTTTCATATTGATTCCCACTGTTTTTTGCTCAACTACTACTTTATCCTCTTAGCATTTCAAGACAACGATGAATTTCATACACAGGAAATATAGTCATCTTCACGAAATGGTGATATAAATGTAGATGATCCAATATCATTAAGCCCTCTCATTATATTCTTTGGAATGAAGTTACAAGGAGATTATATACACTCAAGGGAATAATCTGATGCTTGAAGAACCCTGGACACCCACATTAAGCAAAAAAAAAAAAAATTACCGAATGAAGTATGTATTTGTTTATGTCAAGGTCAAACACAATGTAGGGGATAATTATTAAGGAATTTGTTTTTTTGGATAAGTTTGAAATGAGTTGGACAATTGAGATGAAGCGTAATCACATGTCCAGAGGATTTATCTTTTTTTCTTCTCCTAAGTGAGAAGGAGGGGTGGATAAAGGCCTTCTAGGCATGAGCCTCAGACCTACCTCAAAAGGAATAGTTTGACCCTCATGGTAGCTTGGACACATACATCTTGGAAACCCAATTCTGAAACTAATGAAAAAACCAATCAAAACTGAAACTGCATTTCCTATTAAATGAAATTTTGCAACTGAGGAAATTGCTAATTTAAGTTTCCAATAAGTACTGAACATATGGTTCATAAATTTTTCAGTAAGGGACTTCCACCATATTTTGTTAGAGTCGGGAAAAATTTTCCCTAAAAACAAAGGACATACGATTTTCATAGTTTTCTCTGGACTCCAGACTTATCCTATTATCACTCTTCCTATGTTCTTGGGTCACATGCTCCACTTGTGTTTCACATGTCTCTTTTCTTGACTCTCCAGAGTACGTTATGCCCAAAATCAAGAGGTCAAATAAGCGTAATACTAGCCACAGATTCTAGTGTAAATTAAGTTCAAAGAAATCTCAACTTTGAACTGTACTGTGCCACTAAAATATCTAAAATTATAGATGCATCAGTAGAACCTAAAGGTTATTCAAAACACAAAATTGAAGAAACGAAAGCAGCAAGTTCTACTATTTGAAAACATCAAGTAAACGCATAAATTTCAAAGTTTACCACAATGTTATCCACTTGCTGTTGAATGTACAAAAGTCATAACACTACAGAATATGTGACCATCATCACAATGTGTGCCAAATTCATTGCTTGAACTTCAAATGCTCAAAGGATAATGAAAAGTCAAATTTATTGTGATCAATTGATCGGTTCTTGAAGATTTTCAATCTAGGACCTCACCTTCCATCCCATTTTTAAAAGGGGAGGAAGTGCCATTTGAACTAGAACTCATTGATCATTTAATCATTCCCAGGTGATATCAGCAATTGCTACTTATGAAAATTGGTGTACCACACACACACAAGGAAATTCTGTTGTTGCTAAAGACTGATGGCATATATAGGTCATATTTATTCTGATCAACTATACTGCCCTACAAACAAAGATGTCTGCATACATGTCCAGAGATAAGGTCATCCACCACCAAATAAAATTTGCAAAGATCAGAAAGTTTAAATGATTCCAAATGACATAATCACTTTGAGCAGTGCCATTTTCCTATGATGGACTTTAGGTGAGATCCCAGCTAAAAGATTGGTCTGGTAGAAGTAGGACAACATATAGAGAAAGGCAATGGTTATTTTTCCTCTATTTGTTCCCAGTTAAAATAGAATGGCAAAAAAGAATACATGTGGCCGATCCTAATTAGTTTGTTGAGGATCTATAACCAACCCCAAAATTTTGAGATTAAGGCTTAGTTGTTGTCATTTGTCTTAGTGTTTTGAGATGCTATAGAACAAGCAAGAGTAGGATACAGAACTTGTAACAGGATAATAACTTGAATGCAGAAGATGAGGACTAATTTTAAATTCATCATAAGCAGGAACTAGAATGCCAATGATAGAGACAAGAAAATGATTAACACAATGCCATTACTTACCAAGAATTTGCAATGAGACCTGGAATCTGGATGATGCTATCCTCTTGGTGCAAAGAAACAAGCGAGTTTATATATCATAGTCCTTGGCAATGCAAACTAACCTTTACTAGGAGCTATAAAGCCTTTAATTTTGGTCCTATGACATAGGAGCACCCATTATTTTAGTCTTCCGACTCTATAGCTTACCTGCCATGGAAAAACAAGACACACACACTTCTCAATGCATTATTTTAAGAATTCAGCTCAACCCAGCTAGCTTTATACACCAATAGAAAATGTAAAGACAAAGTTATATGATAATCCCAGTGGTACTCTTTTCTTTTTGGTGTTTTGATGTTCATGATCCTGATGCCTAACTTAATGAATACTATACCTTGTCTGAAGAAGCAAACTTAAAGAAATCAAAAGAATGGGCCTTGCTGTCTGGGGAGCCAAAACAAGAGTGGCCTATTGGTGCTTTTAAAAGTTGTCACCTTTAAGTGCTAAATTTCATTGAGGTGGCAATTTAAATAGCCCCAAACCATCACATGAAACCATCCAGCTCTTGGTAGGGATTAATCCATGTAATCATTTTTCATCCCACTCCATAATGAACAATATTTCTATGATAAATATAGGAAAAACATAATTAAGCACTGCCACTTTATTTTTTATTTTTTAAAATATGATTATAATTATCATTAACAAGAATTAATACATAATATAAGAGGGACTACACACGGGTTACTTTGGCCAAGATTAGGGTTAAATGTCTTTTTGATAGCATTAATGCCTAGCCAATTCATATCCAACATTACCATACAGATGTAATCATGGGAAAGGTAGCAGTATCTCACATAATCTCATATAATCTACCACAAGGAAAAGAAGACAAAAGAAATAAAAAGCTACCACATAAAGTTTACACTAACATATTCTCAAAGGCTGCTGCAAGTGCAAGGTATAGTGAATGCATGTTTTATATTTACTTTTATATAAATATATATATATATATATATATAAGAATTACTAAATGGCATTAGCATTAAATAGGTATTGGATCAAAAACCTACACAAATAACAAGAAGAAGAAATCACAGCAGCACAAGAAAGTAATACAAAATAAACATATAAAAGGGAGGAGAGAGAGAGAGAATGAATGAATGAATAATGGTGGACACCTTACAGCTATGCAGTACCAGAACAGCCATGATTCAAGAGAAGAAAGAAATGGGTCTGTGGAAAAAAGAAGGAAGCTAGAAAAGGGTGTGATGTAGACCACATTTATTCCTCATATTTCTTTTCAAATAACCTCTTGAGGGGAACCATAGCTTTTGTCAGAAACGCTAAAGCCAATAGCTTTACTATTTGCAAAATTCAATTCTAGCAAATCAACCATGAAGCCATACTATCAATCTCTCTCTCACACTGTCACACACACACTCACCCCAAAATTTCTATTAAGCCAGCACCATTTACCAAAAAAAATTTGTATTCTAGAAAAGAAATGTGCAATAATTACAACAAAAATGATTAAAAACAGTAAACACCTAAAACACCACAGAGAGAGAGAGAGAGAGAGAGAGAGAGAGAGAGAGAGAGGGAGGGGGGGGGGGGGGGAGCTCCTTGCCTAAAATTCATTGAGTAAGATTCTTTTGTCAACATGACAATCACCATGTCTGAGAATGATATGAAAGCTCTTCTTGAACTAACCTCAAAAGAGAAGTTCTTTCATTTTGTAAAGGAACATCATTTTCATCCGAACAGCATTTCATGTTACAAAAACCATGCACTATTTCCTCTATCAATATGATAATCAAGTTGGGAAAACTAACAACCTAAAAGTCAATAAAGTATAATTAATACCAATTAATCAACTCAACACACTCTTTTTTCCTCCCCCTCCAAAAAAAAAAAAAAAACACAAAAAAAGGGCATAAGAAAAAGAGAAAAAGAGAAAAGGTATTGAGGCCCTTCCTTCATGGCTTCAGTCTTTAGCCATCTCTCAAATAAAGGATAAAAACAAAATTCCAAATTCACTATAAAGGAAAAAGAGCATATTAAAGGGTAATGTTACACACAATTTTTTTAAGTTGTGATATACTTGGATACACGTTACCACGTTACCGACACAGTTTTTATTATGCGCCAATCAAATAAAACACAATAATTTTTGTTTTTTTCTTAAAGGGTAGATTTTTTTTGTTTTTGTTTTTTGCATATAGAAAAATAGTGTATAGGACCAAAGAAATATATTTACAAGAAAAATAACGAACCAATATTTTATATCTTTTTTTGAATAAACAGCACCCATTTCATGCACAAGAGTCACCTCAAGAAAAGATGATTGTTCCCCTATATCCATGTAAGACATTTTCTAAAAGAGAAGGGCCCCATGACAAGAAAGCACACTAAAGAAGAGGTTGAAAATAGATTGATTGAAGCATATACATCTCCCTCCTTTTTTTTTCTTTTCAACCATGTCTCCACCTTAAGCAACCTTTTACTTTCCCAACATTTTTAGCTAACAAATTTGTTATAGTTCCAAGCAAAAGAATATTGAAGCAAAGATATGATATTGCATGAAAAAAATGAATGGAAGTAATATTAAAACTCCATGATTTACTTACCTCTTTATCACGTTCATGGCTTTGCTTTTTCTCTTTTGGCTCACTCACCAGTGTCCCCACACTTTTCATGCATGTGCCCCCCCCCCCTCTTCTCCCCCCTTTTCTCTTTCTCACTCTCTCTGGCGCGCTCTACTTGAAGACATGATGGCCATCATTGAATAAAAGAAAAAATGAAATTTTTTGGATTTGTTTAACCATTTTTGTTTGCTATTTTCTTTGGCTTTGGCTGGAACAAATGGGAATATGAGATACTGGTTGATTTTGTAATGATTATAGTAAATTTTAGTTTTCTCTTCAATGTTTTTAAATCTTTTCCTCTCTTCATTCTCATTTGAAAAAGGTGGAATGTTAGCCGCAAAAATTTTCAATATCTTTTTCACCACCTGTAATAGTAGTAAATAAATTGAATAATATTACTTTCACATAAATTTATGTTAATACAATTTTTATTATGTATCAATCACAATAGAACAATTATTAAGTACTTTTATAATACAAATAGAGCAATTATTAATTACTTTCATAACAAAAATGATAAGGTATTTCAAACTAATAAGTGCAGGTCATGAATACAAGAATTAATTTTTTCATATCACTTTTTGAATCTATATCATATTTTTTATATTGAATAAGTGTGGAGTATCATGTAATTGTACTCTAAAAGTATTTAATAATTTTTCTATAGGGAATATACATAAAATTCTTAGATTTGTGAGGTGCAAAAATAGAAAATATATATACAATACAAGATGTTGCAGTACAGTTTTCTGTCTTAAAACAACACATGCACCAAACTCTAATTTGAAAGCAACAACATAGTGGATTCACAATGGGTTAAAAATGGGCAAAAAATTTTCCTTATTGGTGGCCTAAGCCTCCGTTCCATGGACTAAGCCTCAGAAAATCTTCCATTAAAAACCTTAGCACTTTCATAACAGGTTGAGTCATAATCTGAATTAAACACAACTAGGCTCTATATAACCCAACATTTCCATCACAATGGAAAAATGTTTAACAAGTAATTATTAAATACTTTCAAAATACACTAATGTGGTACTTCTCATCAATAAATGCAAGCTATCTAATACAAGAATTAGCTTTTGCCTATTATTATTATTATTATTATTATTATTATTATTTATACAAGATAAAAGTTCTACTCTAACCTAATTTAAATGTATATATATGTAAAGCTCACTGCTAGAGACTTGAACCTGACTCTTACCTCTCACACCCCACAAGCACTTAATTACTTGTTAAGTCTATTCATATTTTTAAATTACATGACTAGCATTCATTAGTGTGGAATAGCACATCATCATATCTTGAGAGCAGCTAATAAATTTTCAAAGTTCAACAGTGTGAAAAAAAAAAAAAAAAAAAGAGTTATGGGGGAAAAATGTGTAAATAAAAATGAGTTAAGAGTGCCTTTGCGTGTGTCCATATGTTGTCATATTGGTGCTGGTTTTTCTGTGGTCACTTTTTTCCCGTGGTCCCTTGGGACAATGACATATATGAAAGATTATATAATATGTTCATAGTTGATACCATCCTGATTTTATCATGTAATGAACAGTCAGAAGAGGGAAAGAGAAAAAGGTTAAAGTTTCTCAAGGATTAGTAAAATGTAGAAATTGGTTGTAAGTCACGTGAGTCCTACAAAAGCTAAGATGGTAAAGGTATGAGCAACATGGAAAACTCACTCAATCCTTGTTTCTTTCCGCAACAAGGATTTTATTCATTGATCATATCTTCAAAGAGAATGGAATCTTGGGGTTCACTATAAAGTGTACTCAATTAATTTGGATGCCAATCACATTGAGCCAAAATTGTCAATAAGCCTATAGCTTCAATAGGTTGAGATTGTAAATTCAAGACCAATGGGTATATTTAACTTGTTAATAAAAAGATATCATTAAGCAAAAACTTTTACTGTATAAATGGAATTATTCGACAACTTGAAGTTGGCACTACAGACCAGGAAAACGACCGGATCAAAGTGGCCTACGAGTTCAACTTCTTGCTCAGCTCTTAGGTAATAAACATTTTAAAATCAAAGTTACATTATTCCACTAGCCTTTTGCTGTGCTCTTATGCAAATCAACAATTTCATCCTGGGTTTTAATACAAACATGCTATATATGCAACACTAATGCCTTCCATGTAGGGATGGCAAAAATGCTTGGTTCTCTCAACTGGTCCCGCCTTATATTATCTTTCTAGGGGGTTTTTTGGAGTCTTTTGGGTAAATATTGGTAAAAATGAAGTTTTTTGGGGTTATAGTCACTGTTCGAAGTTATTTGGGAAAATGAGGAGAGAGAGTGAATTTCGGCAACAGTGTTGCCGAAATTTGAAGAAAAGTATGAGAGAGAAAATCCAAACTGAGGAGAGAGAAATTTTGAGAATTTCGGCAACAGTGTTGCCGAAATTCCTTCTGCCCAAACCCTGCCCGCTTCACTGAGTGCCCATGCGCGTGAGTGCCAAAAGGAAAAAATAAAAAAGGTTTGTGGCAATCCCATTGCCGAAAATGGAGGGAAAAGAAAAAAAAAAAAAAAAAAAAAAAAGAGAGAATTACAGCAATGGGATTGCCGAAATAGGGGGGAGAGAAAAAGAAAAAGGAAAAAAAAAAAAAAAAAGTGGCCATGTAGTGCCGAAATAGGAAAAAAAAAAAAGGAAAATTCGCAATGGGTTGCCGAAATAGGGGGAAAAAAAAAAAAGTTGCCATGTAGTGCCAAAATAGGAAAAAAAAAAAAGAAAAAAGAGAAAATGTGACAATGGGATTGCCGAAATAGGGGGAAAGAAAAAAAAAAACAAATGTGGCACTACATAACCACCTTTTTTTTTTTTTTTTTTTCTCTCCCCTATTTAGGCAACCCCATTGCCAATTTTCCTTTTTTTTTTTTTTTTTTTTTTTTTTTTTTCTTCTTTCCCCCTATTTCGGCAACCCCATTGCCAATTTTCCTCTTTTTTTTTTTTTTTTCTTTTTCTTTCCCCACTATTTCGGCAACCCCATTGCCAATTTTCCTCTTTTTTTTTTTTTTTCTTTTTTTCTTTCCCCCCTATTTCGGCAACCCCATTGCCAATTTTCTTTTTTTTTCTTTTTTTTTTTTTCCTTTCCCCCCTATTTCGGCAACCCATTGCCAATTTTCCTTTTTTTTTTCCCCCTATTCGGCAACCCCATTGCCAATTTTCCTTTTTTTTTTTCCTATTTTGGCACTACATGGCCACTTTTTTTTTTCCCCCTATTTCGGCAACCCATTGCGAATTTTCCTTTTTTTTTTTTCCTATTTCGGCACTACATGGCCACTTTTTTTTTTTTTCTTTTTCTTTTCCCTCCATTTTCGGCAATGGGATTGCCACAAACCTTTTTTATTTTTTCCTTTTGGCACTCACGCGCATGGGCACTCAGTGAAGCGGGCAGGGTTTGGGCAGAAGGAATTTCGGCAACACTGTTGCCGAAATTCTCAAAATTTCTCTCTCCTCAGTTTGGATTTTCTCTCTCATACTTTTCTTCGAATTTCGGCAACACTGTTGCCGAAATTCACTCTCTCTCCTCATTTTCCCAAATAACTTCGAACAGTGACTATAACCCCAAAAAACTTCATTGTTACCAATATTTACCCAAAAGACTCGGGTTTTTTGCCTCCCCACTCGCCAACTTCAAATGTTTATATATATATACTAGTCTTTGGGCACGCACTTCTGTGTGTACTCAGAGACTCTTCTATTTTTTGAGTAAAGATTAATAATTTACATTTATTATAATTTGGAATTTCTACTTTTTTCAATCACAAAAAAAAAAAAAAAAAAAAAAAAAAACTAAGGGTATGATGAATATGTGGGATGACTTTTGTAGATTGAAGGAGTTTTAAAATTAACAAAAGAGTGGTCCTATTTTGTAGGGAGTTAGTGATAGATGTAGGAATTTAAATCAATGTAAAAATAGGAGTTTATTATAACCACGAAGACATTTCAACTTAGATGTAGGAATTTATTATTTTTGTCAATTTACCATTTTAACCCTATTTTTAAGTTTTAGGTAGGGGTATTTTTGACAAAAAAAGCAATAACTAACTTTCTTTTGCCAATTTACTATTTTAACCATATTTTTAAATTGTTGGTTAATTAATTTAGGGGTATTTTTGACAAAAAAAAAATAATAACTTTCTAAATCCTCTTAATATATACAGATATATATATATATATATATATATATATATATATATATATAAAAAGAAAATTCTCCTATTTAACTTTTATGTGATTCAAAAATACCTCTATTAATAAAAGATAACTTCATTTAGAAATAGAGTCATAAATGTCAAATAAAAAATTCATTTTGACTTCAAAAAGAAAATTCCTAAAATTTAGGATTTTTTCTTCTTCATGTTCAAAAAAAAAATTACAATTACTGCTTATCTTTAAAGTTTATCATTTTTATTTGTTTAAAAAATAAAAAAAATTTCTAAATTATAATAGATGTAAATTATTAACCTTTACCCCCAAAAAAAAAAAAAAAACCTCTGAGCATGCGCATGAGTGCGTGGCTGCTTGCTCAGAGATTAGTCGTCTGTATATGTTAAAAGGATTCAGAAAGTTTCTTATTACTTTTTTTCCCTGTCAAAAATACCCCTAAATTAATTAACTAACAATTTAAAAATGGGGTTAAAATAGTAAATTGGCAAAAGAAAGTTAGTTATTACTTTTTTATTGTCAAAAATACCCCTACCTAAAACTTAAAAATAGGGTTAAATTAGTAAATTGACAAAAATAATAAATTCCTACATCTACGTTAAAATGTCTTCCTGCTTCTAATAAACACCTACTTTTATGTTGATTTAAATTCCTATATCTACTCACTAACTCCTTACAAAATAGGATTACTCTTTTGTTAGTTTTAAAACTTCTCCAATCTACAAAACTCACCCCAGTATTCATCACACTCTTAGATTTTTTTTTTTTTTTTTTTTTTGTGATTGGAAAAAGTAGAAATTTCAAATTATAATAAATGCAAATTATTAATCTTTACCCAAAAAATAGAAGAGTATCTGAGCACGTGCTCAGAGGCTAGTATATATTAAGAGAATTCGAAAAGTTAGTTATTGCTTTTTTTAGTGTAAAAAATACTCCTAATTTAATTAACCTATTCTTATTCCTTAAAAAGAGAAATAAGGTTAAGTTGGTAAATCAACTAAAATTTTCCCATTACCCTCATACTTCCTAGTTCCTAGTTCCCACTTCCCACTTCCTAACCCCCACTACTCCACATTTCTAACCAAAAATAAGAAAGAAAGGCTACCCACCCTTGGCTCCTATAAAAATTTTTATATAAAAAAAAAAAAAAAAAAAAAAAAAAAAAAACTACTCACGTCACATAAAATTAAAAAAACACTAGCCTTTGGGCAACTTTATTTCACTACAAATGTTTACTACTCATCGCACCTAATATTTTTTTGTGATTGGAAAATATATTAATCTCAATTTATAATTTATGCAAATTTTTTACTTTTACCCCAAAAATTGGAAGAGACTTTGAGCATGCGCGCGAGTGCTCAAAGGTTAGGATATATATATATATATATATATATATATATATATATATATATATATATATATATATATATATAATTTATAATTTAATTTTTTGTACATATTCTATTATCTCAAAACTTCTGTCATGCTCTTTACACTCATGACCCCCCCTCCACACTCTCTCTCTCGTCTCTGTATTATCAATACCAAAGAGCCACTTCATTAGAGATTGATCAAATATCTCCAACTTGTTCCGTACAAATTTTTCCTATCCCAAAGCCTTTGCCTTTACCCCTCTCATCTTATTGTCATCCTTACTCAAAATTAAAACATTTGAACTTTCGAAGTTTACGAACTTAAAAAAAGAAAAAGAAAAAGAAATTATAACTATTTTCACAATAGAGAGAAATTGTAACAATTATTATTTCATAGTTTATTACTTTGCCATTATTCAAAAAAAAAAACCATTATATAACCCGACACAACCCAATAATACCGGATCTTTTAAGCTAATAAACATGAAGCACGACACTCCCCAACTTGTACATAAATTAGTCAATTACTCAATTATGCATAGTTGCAGACCAAGAAAAATTGCTATCCTACTTTGGATATAGGTAATAATGAAAGGTTGAAAACGAAATTAGTTTCAAAACAACGAAGTAGCTGCTCAAACAAAAGACATGGGTTCCCCACAAGACCGTTTGGTACATTACATTAATGGATGTGAAAGTGCCAGAAGAATAGAAAATTACAGCACAACCAAATCAGACATAAAAGACCCATCTAACGATGGACGAACAAAATTCTTGTCATTGGCTCATTGCTTCACCACATAATGCACACAAAGAGTACTCTGGCTACAATACCAACATTCCCTCAGTTGGGAATATTAGAATTAACATATTAAAATATTTTGTCGTGGATTAAGTAATATGAGATCTAATAATTTCTTACACCAAAAATCAATTAATATCTTAATGATAAAGAGCAATCACCATGGAACATATGTCATAGGTTTGAAATACTATCATATTTAAATGTGGTTCACTGATAATTACATTAAGAAAAAATGAATCTCTAAGAATTTTCCGTAAAACACAATCCATGAAGTTGAGAGTAACATCGAACTCTCATGTGATGTTATTTTGTGTGTAAGCCATTAAATATTTATCAAAATAAGAGTACTAAACATGGTATAAATCTTATTGAATCAACTTTTAAATACAAAAAAAAAAAAAAAAATTATATTATTAATATTTCAACAATCAGCGATCCTAATCATGAGAGTCTATAAATTCTTTTTTGACTGTTAAATTAATAATAGCTTTAACATTTTCCAAGAAAATAAATAATGAATTACTCATACCCAAATTTAAAGTTGTTCATGTGATAATACATGTATGTTAGTTGGGTCTATGAGCTTATCATTAATCATCAAAGTGAGCAATGGGAACGCACCAAAAATCAATTGATATCTCGATGATAAAGAGCAATTATCATAGAACATATGCTATAAGTTTGAAATAATATCATGTTTAAATGCAGTTCACTGATAATTACATCAAGAAAAAATGCACAAAACTTTTCTATAAATTTTCAGTAAAACACAATCCACGAAGTTGAGAGTAACACCAAACTCTCATGTGATGTTATTTTGTGTGTAAGCCATTAAATGTTTATCAAAATAAGAGTACTAAACATGTTATAAATCTTATTGAATCAACTTTTAAACATGAAAAAAAAAATGTTATATTATTAATATTTCACCAATCAGCGATCATAATCATTAGTCTATAAGTTCTTTTTTGACTGTTAAATTAATAATAGCTTTGACATTTTTCGAGAAAATAAATAATGAAGTACTCGTATCCAAATTTAAAGTTGCTCATGTGATGATACATGTATGTTAGTTGGGTCTATGATCTTATCATTAATCATCAAAGTGAGCAATGGGAATGCAGCAAACTAGCTCTTTTTTTTTCTTTTTTTTATGATAATACAATAAACATCATCCCCAAAATTTAGCTCCTTAGCTCTACCTTAGTGGACAAAATGATCAAGTGCCTAAAAAGAAGAAAAAATCTAGGACCACAACCATGCCACAATTCTAATGTGGCAAGCTATAAGCACTAAAGAAAAAGTAATAGATTTATGTGAAAATGATAGAAACTTACCATATAAGATAGTTGTGAAAAAATATGTGATAAAATTTGTGGTCCTAAAATTCATCATTAAATTTCAATGTAAAATCAGGTAAGAGAGCTAAATTAACTAACACAAACACAAGTGTGCTTAAAAAGGAAGAATGGAAAAATCTTCGGAAGCACAAAATCCAAGAAAGGTTGGAACTCAACCTATGGAAAATAGCCAGGAATATTATCCTTTCCATGTCCACACTCAATGCTGGAATCCACCATACTGGGGAGATGACACGGGCCCTTGATGCACCTATTCTTCAAACGCCCCTTTTCAGTCATAATTTGGAATTCAGTTTGGCCAATCAACTCTACTGACACTGGTATGCCCTCTAAGCTGATTGAGGACTGCCTGGACAGGATTAGAACTATTCTATACTCAAATTGATACTTGGGTATTAAGAAAAGAGGAATAAAGAGAATACATGTTCACCCTTTTTGTTGGGAGGAACAGACTACTAAGATTAGTGCATAGTAGGAAGGAAATAAGCAAGACCTACGAAGCAAACCTTATGGCCTAGGAAGAGGAATTCAGACTAAAACCGACGTCTTGGCAACCCCACACTCCCACAAACCCTCTTCCCCCTCGATAATCTGGGTAACCTACGCCATGCCTGAACTGGATCCCAAGTTTTTGGTTTTACGAATTGGGATGAGGCTCAAGCCACTTTTTTGGTGCAAAAATGAAATTCCAATTTGGAACTCATTGTCGTCCGCGAAGGTAATTGCGAAAACATAGTCCGAGCAATAAATTAGTGAACTCAGATAAGTTGGCAGATCTTTTACCGTCCAGGGGGGCCGAGCGCATCTCTAACATCCTTGAATGGGTCGATAGAGAAGATAAGCTCAGAATCTAGGTTTTTGTTATTATTCACTCAATTGAAAAGCAGAAAATAAAAGTGATTAAAAGTGCCTTGAAAAATTCTTTTGGCACAAATTGCCAGAACTATGCAGTTTGGAGTGGAATCAAACAAAAATCATCCTCGGGTTCTATTATATTACTATTATATTAGTAAAAGAAAAGAAGAACCTTAGTGGAGCAATCTTCAGGATTTTTGGGGGGTTCAATGTATGATTTGAATCAAATAAAATAGAAAATAAGTAGACAACAATCTCAACAACACCACAGATTTTAGGGGGTCCATAAATTTAGCCAATTGAATGTCAAAAACCAAATTCTTTCCACAGTATCACAAAATCCAACATGCATATGCATATAAAAAGGCAAGTTCATAAATAAATCCGAACAGGGACAAAACCACAAAAACTCTGGAAAAAATAAATGCAAAAACGATGTTGAGATCTCTTCTAGCAAGCAGATCAAGCCTTAACCCGCCCGTAGAACTTAGCCTTCTCCCCAACCGTCTGGAAGCGACCATGCCCAAATTTGGAGGATGTATCAATGAACTTGAGCTTGATATCCTCCAAGGCAACCCTAGATGTTTGCTTCAAGAGTGACTGCCTCAGGGTGACCACACGCTTCTTGGGACCAACACAGCAACCCTTAATAAGCAGATAGTCCTCCTTCACAATACCGTAGTGAGGGAACCCTCCCATTGGAGTAATATCCTTCTCAGTTCTGTTCATTAAAAAAAATCCATTAGTAGACATCACCGCAAGGAACATTGATTGCAGTTTTACGAAAAAAAAAACAAATAACAAACCTAGTTTGAATTTTAAAGTTCCCAGAAGTGATGAGAAAATATGTGACTAACCTGTCAAACTCCGTCATTGCAGAGTGAGACTCTTGGCCACTCTTGCCCAGCTTGTAAATTTTCTTGTTCATCTCTGTTCTGTGATGGTAACCATTCTGCCCAGCCCTAGCAACCGTAAATGACACCCTAGCAGGATGCCAGGCACCAATACAGGCAACCTTGCGAAGACCACGATGGGTCTTACGGGGGAGACGAGTAACACCCCAACGGGTCACAACACCCTCATAACCCTTACCCTTAGTCACACCAATGATGTCAATCATCTCATCTTTCTGGAAAACAGCATCAATAGGAACCTGCTTCTCAAAGAAACCATAAGCAAAGTCCACCTTCTGGGCAATAGTCCCACCATTCACCTGAATCTCCATCAAATGGGCTTTCTTCTGCTTCAATCCCTTCATTTTCCTTATCTACAAAAACAAAAGAAGGAAGGCAATGCAAACATTATATACAGACTAAGTTACATTACTGAAAAATATTGCAGACAGACACAGAACACAAGGATAGGGTGAGCAAAAGATGGACACATACAAATTAATTAGAACAAGGAATATTTATAACAGCACATCAGATAAAAATTGGCAAAATGTAATACCTGGGTATGGGCCAAAACACGAATCACAGTGCAGTACTTCTTCATTTTCTCCAACTGTGACTGAATGTCCTTTTTCCCCTCCTCACTCTCATACTTGTGGCTATACTTGGTAAAAGCTTTCTTCTTAGACTTGCACCAGTTCTTATAGAATCTCCTCTTCAACTCCTCACTAAGATGCTGGGCCCAGACAGTGTTCAGAGAACGGAGACCACGTGGGGTCTTCACATAACCAACAACACCAACAATAACCAGAGGTGGTGTTTCAATAATAGTCACTGCCTCACATGTTTCCTTCTTGTGGAGCTCTACAATGAGAAAAAGGCATTCATCAATAAGAGCTAATGCAATACAAACTATTGACAAGAATAAGAACATTACAGCAGCATTCCTGAACTTCGTTATAGCAAATCCACTTTGATGTTTTGATATACGGTTAAAAAAAATATCCAGATAAAATCATTGGAAACACTAACAAAAAGAACGAAAAAATTGGGATAATGCTCAGTAACAATCCCAATCAAGAAGAAACCTAGCTTCAACAAGGAAACTCACTTGATCCTGGTTTTTCCACTTCTCTAACAATATGAGTCATCCCAGCTTTGTAACCCAGGAAAGCAGTCAATCTGGGGGGCTTTGTTGGATCATCCTTTGGAAATGCCTTCACTGTGTAACAACAAAAGAAAATTCAAATATCAGAAACAAAAGACAAGTTTCTCAACCACTGGGAATATAATGAATTGAAATAAACCATGCACTGAACTAATAACAAAAGGATTAAAGTTAAAAATGTAGAGGAAACTGGTTTTGCACTACTAAACACTAGGCTTTAAATCAAACATCTAATCAGGTAACAGAAATCAACATTGCATCAGAAAATAGTGGGAATCCATCAACAAATAGAAGATGCAGGTAACACCAACACATTCTATGTCAGTTAACCCAAAAGCCTACCCCAATAACTTTGTTGACATATATATAAAGAGTTCTATGTTCACATAACTAAAGCAATTGACCATATCAAATTGTACTCAAATATAATATGTTCAACGATGCACCTAGTACCATAACAGAGTTTAGAAGTAACAAGAAATTTATTTTTTTTTTTTTAAATCAAAGAATAATTCTAAGTGTTTAAATTTAATTCAAGTTGACACAAATGGTCCTACAAAAAGAATAATATGGGTCTAACAAATTTTACAGATCCTGAATGGAACAATACAATCAATAAAGCATAAACATAACAGTTGGAAAAATATTCTTTTAAAACATATTCCAATCCAGGTGGATCTAAAAACTGGAATACTGCATCACATTAAGGCACGTTATATTTTAAAGAATACAAACCTTTTCCTCTGTGACGGGCAGCTCTTTTCCTAGGAAGAAATCCAAGGGAACCATGTCTTGGGTGTTCAAACTTGCGATGAGACATGGTTTCTTTCTGGTAACACTATCTGCAAAACTCACTAACTCAATCATAAAATTTCACAACAATATTAGAAGTATAAACAACAGCTCATAATCATGTGAATATACATGTATTTTGATTAATCTAGTTAGAGTAAAAACACACTTTAACAAAACAACAAAAGAAAGGAAATGCGGCAATCTATCATAGTTTCTTCTGTATCACGTTAGAATTAACAAACAGGCTTGCTTCTAAGCTCTATCACAACTCTCCACACACTATAAAATACAAGAATGGATGGAAAATCTAAAAATTGTTAAAGTTTTGCGAGCTAAATAAACAAGTAACAAAAAACTTATTCTGTAAACAATACAAAATCCACACACAATTCATAGCCTCAGAATTTACAAATTTTCGAAATGACAAAAACAAAATCAAGAAATGCAGTAAAAACAAATTCATTTGAATTTTGTTCAAAGAGAAATTCCAAAGTTCAGAATTTCGAACAAAAAAAGATTTAGAAATTAGTATTCAAATCATGTATAGTTTTCTTTTCTAATATGGAAAAAAAATGAGCCTTAGACCTGCAAACACACGATATTACCACAATCTCCACCAAATGAGAAGGAATGATCCCAGACCAAAGACCTATGGCAATAATTATGCCAATTCTCGGGCTCATTGGTATTTCTTTACAAAAACCCATTTGAGGGTTTTGGCAAAAAAGAGCCCCTTCGAGACTCCAGCCTTGATTATTCACCAAAATTTTTAAGGGTTTGTCATTCCAATCATCAAAGGGAGATGGGCAATATCAAAATGCTCACAATGCCATGGGCACAAAATAGTATACTCAAAAATACCTTTAAATCACGAAAACCCAGATCAAGGCTTTACATAAAACACATATTTTACAGAATAATAAACATCTTTACAAGCATACATACATATTAACATATACTTCAACTATGAAACACAATCATGCATTCTCACAAACAAATATATATACATGAATTGAAATTCATACACATGCATACATGTCATAATACATACACACATTTCAAATATTCAATACACAAACAAATTCATTTCAACGAGAGACAATACACTAAACTAAGCATCAAAATTTATTACCTAAATGGCTAAATCCAGAGCTTTCAATAAGCTCTAAAAACTTTTGCTTACAAATACATCAAAAATTATTATCTTTTTCCTTATAAATATAGATCCAGTAATATCAACCTAAGAGAAATATCCAACACATAATTCATAAATAAAAAAAAGCTAAAAACAAAACATATTTTAATTTTCTCGGGATCCAAAAAGCTTACTGAGAAAAATACCTCAAAGACCTCACAAACAAAAGCATAAAACCACTTCATTACATAAAACTCATAAAATTTTCCAAAATGGGCTCAAAAGAAACGAAATTTCACATATTTTCTAGGAATCCAAACACCTATTACATTGAATTATACAGAATCAGAAGCAAAGTAACGATGTTACCTCAAGATCGAAGAAAAAGAGAGAAAATGAACGAGAGAGAGAGAGAGGCGCTGAGCCGCGATGTTGTTTCTCTCGCTCTGACAGTGCAAAGTGAAAAGCTAGGGTTTAGAGCTACGGGTTTATATAGTGCTTGCGATACGGATTTAACGGCCACGATTGGTTTCTCAGGGTTTGTATTGTCCATTGGATGTGATTCTAGGGTTTTGAATGACTGTGGGCTGGGCTCGGTTAAATTCTGGACCAGACCTACGTTACCCTGCAGGCCTAAATCAATCTGATTGTTTATTAATTGGATCATTTGCACTAGTGGCCCAATCAAAGGTAAAAACGAGCTGGATCAATTGTTAAAAAAAGTTTTTAAAAAGTAAATAAATTAATCCAAAAAGTAAGATTTAAAGTGAATGGTAACTTTCAACCTATAGCAATTGATTTGCTATATATATATATATATATATATAATTGTCACAAAGTCTTGATGAATGATAGTTACCCAACAATATTGATGTCTGTTTTGTTGACTTGTATCATGACAAAAACTTTAGTGAAAAGAATATCTTCACCAAAGAATGTCCTACGAATACTACAATTCAAAAAATAATCCTTTGCACTAAGCTTTTGACCAAGTCCTTAGAATGGATCAAGTATGTCTGGAGCAAGTCTTCTTCTTACCCTAATATTTCCAAAAATGATTATTGTCATCCTAAAACTTATTGTCCTACACAACTAAGATATAGTACTACTATACTCTAGCTTTTGAAACATATTTTTCAAAAGAATTTTAATGATAATATTTACTCTCATTTTCCCAAAAAACATTCTATCAAGTATTAATGTTTGGTAAATCATCTGTAAATCATCAACTTATTAGATGATTTTTTACCAATAATTATTAGTATAACAAATTCATACTTAATTATCATGTTTTTCTCACAATCGTTACGAAATGCAACGGTTGTGAGAAAAACACGATAATTGAGTGTTATAACTAAGTTAGATATTGATAGGAAGTGGAGATCCGACTCCTCTGTTAGCTCTAGGACTGGTTATCCTCTTGATATTGTGAATGAAAAAGACCTCATTGTTGGAGAAGTAGAAATCTTAGGAATATTCCATTTTCTAAAATCTGAGTACTTACTTTCTCCAACAGTGAGGTCTTCTTCATTCACAATATTAGGAGGACGACCAGTCCTAGAGCTAACAGAGGAGTCAGATCTCCACATCCTATCAATATCTAACTTAGTTATAACACTCAATTATCATGTTTTTCTCACAACCGTTGCATCTCGTAACACATATCGTTCATTAACCCTATTCCTCTCACGCCTTCACGCTCTCCTGGCTTCACGGGCCTTACTGTTCGGATCTGGGACTTTTTACAATGGCGGTGGCGCCAACGATGGTAAGATCGACACAACAACGAAGTATCACAAGGTCAGGCAGACACGGACAGAATATGAAAGACATAACAACACTATCGATATAACTAAGTTAGATATTGATAGGATGTGGAGATCTAACTCCTCTGTTAGCTCTAGGACTGGTTGTCCTCCTAATATTGTGAATGAAGAAGACCTCACTGTTGGAGAAAGTGAGTACCCAGATTTTAGAAAATGGAATATCCCTAAGATTTCTACTAAAACTGTTTATGATCTAAATTGGATTGAAAAAAGTATTTTCTCTGAATATAGAGCTAGAGCTGTTGAACAAACCTTTTCTATTTCTAAAACTCATGAAAAATGTTGTTTATTTTCCAAGAAAAATATTAATGAGTTTTTGTTCAAGAAAAATCTTAAATATTTACACATTGGTTTGATTCAAATTGTTGTTTAACCTTTAACCAGAAAAGGAATTGATACTTCTGTGCTTATGTGTTTACGAGATGCTAGATTTAAGAAATTTAATGATAGCATTCTTGGTATGATTACTGCTTCTTTGTATGATGGTTCTGTTTACTTTGATTGTTATCCTGATCTTGCTCTTGCTTTAGATGATCCTAATATTATTAAAGTTTTAACTTTGAATCATCTTTAGATGATCCTATTATTAAAGCTTTAGATGATCCTAATTCAATGTTCCACCCCTGATTCTAAGATCCAAGTCTCTAAAATGATTCAATGGCAAGATATTACTCTTCCTAGAAAATGGACTTTGGAACAAGTAGCACCACCTGTTAAACCTGTTTTTGATGAACTTGATCTTACTAAAATTGCACAATACACTGATGGAACTGTTAAAATATTTTTTAATGATACCAAATGTTTTTCTACTAACAAACCTTTAAGAATCAATGAAGGAAGAAAGTCCTTTGCTGGATCTGAAAGTTTTGTTAAAAGAAATTCTGATGTTGATGAATTTTTGAAAAAGAATTTTGAACCACGTGATTTGAAGCTAAAAGGAGTTGCTAGCAACAATTCTCAAGTTAGCAATACTTATTATTCAACAAAACCTGAATTTCCTTCTGATATTAACAAAGAAGAAGAAGATGCTAAATTTGATGCTCCTTTTGGATCTGATTTTCCACCTATTGAAAACCTTGATTTTGACAATCAATTACGTGTGATTAATCTGATTGATATGGATTTTGAAATCCCTGCTTTTCAAATTGATATGGTTGCTTTAAGTAATGAATTCTTTTCTAAAGCAAACCGTGATAAAAGAAAATATTACCAAAGTACTTTTTCTCAGTCTGAAAAAGACAGAATCAAAAGGAAATTAAGAGAAAAAATGAATTTGCTAAAACAACATTTTTTTGTTTTTTTTTTATTATCTTGAGAATTATTATATTTCAAGAAATGAGGTTCATACCAATTACTTGAACGTAATGAGAAAATCTGCTTTTGTTAAACCTGATAAAACCATTATTAAATCCTGTCATCTACCTCTTGAAACTGTTTTGATTACTTGCAAAAATGATAAAGAAAGCACTGAGGTGAAAGCCTCCCCTTTCAAAATTGCTGATGATAAAACTCTTGTTTCTGCCATTATTGAACAAAATTTTTTTGCTAATGAATCTTTGCATATTATTGGTTAACAACTTGATCGTATTGAAGAAAAAATTGTTGAAAAAACTGCTGTTTTAAAACCTGAGAAACCTTTAATTGATTTACCCAGTCAAAGAAAAATTATTGATTTTATAACTTCTTAGAGTAAGACTTTTGATTTAGTTAACTCCCAATGATCAATTGTTGAAAAGATTGAAAAAATGCTTGCTGATTTAAAAGTTAAAACTGAGCAAACTTCTACTTTTAGAAGCTCTACTTGTGCTATTTCACGAAATGAGAAAGAAATTGTTTCTGAAGAAGATACAAATTCTGACTCATTATCTTCTGATTCTTTAAAAAATTCTTTTGATGATGGTTTAAGTTTGCCTGAAATTAAAAGATTTGTTGGAAAACCCAATCCCACGTCTTTTACAAAAAATTGGTATTCTAAACCTACTCCTCCTGATTTACAGTTTGAAGAAAGATCACCTCAAACTCAATTTTCTGTTTCTACTGATAAACTTTATGAATGGAATATTGATGGTTTATTTAAACAAGAAATTATTAACAAAATGGCTCACATGTCTATAGTTGGTATTGCATACATGAATAACCATGACAATCTTGATCATCCTAATATTGTTGATTTGCTTGCATCTGGTTTTACTAGTTCTCTTCGAGGTTGGTGGGATTCACATTTCATGAAAGAATCCAGAGAATCTATTAAACATGCTGTTAAAAGAGATACTGATGGTATGTCTATTTTTTATGAAAATATTAATCGTGGTGTTCCTGATGGTGTCAATACTTTGGTTTACACCATTCTTAAACATTTTGTTGGTACTCCATCTAATATTTCGTCTCGAATTTCTGATTATTTGAATAATTTGAGATGTCCTACTATGTTTGATTACAGATGGTACCAAGGTTATTGTCGGTCTACCTCCTATCTTTGCTCATAAGGTAAAAAATAAATTAATTGGTAAAAATGATTCTATTGATTTTGATAATTTAACTTATGGTGATATTTTCAACACTATTAAAAACTTGGAATTAATATGTGCAATGATGAAAAATGGTTAAAACAACAGTTAAAAGATAAAAAGAAAGCTAAATATGAAATAGGTAATATCTGTGGACAATATGATTTACCTCCTATTGCCCCTTCTAGGCAAAAAGGAAAAAGTAAACATGATAAGGTTTACAAAAGTTATTCTTATAAAAAGTATAAAAGATACAAAACCCACTTTGTTAAACCCAATGATTTTTATGATAAAAAGAAATCTACTTTTCGAAAACATAATAAACAAAGATCAGGTAAAGGTAAATGCTTTAACTGTGGCAAATCTGGCCATTTCAGTAAAGACTATAACCAAATGCCTGGTAAATTGAAAAATAAATTGAACATATTAAACATTAATGATATTGATCAAAATGAACTATTTCAAATTCTTGAATCTGCTACTTCAACTGATTCTTTTGAAGAGGATTTCTCCTCCTCATCTGATTCTGATTATCACTCTTGTAGTGATATTTCTAAATCTCCTAATATTAAACTTGGTTGTAGAGATTCTTGTTGTAATGTGATAAAACCTGTTAAAATGTTAACTAAAAGTAAAGAAAGTGATGATATACTATTAACATTAATAAGCAAAGTTGAAGACCCTAATTTACAGAAAGAATATCTTGACAAGTTTATGAAAAACTTAACAAAAAATGAAAAGGTAAAAAAACCTAAATTTACAATAAGTTTTAAAGAAACTCTGAAAAGATTTAATAAAAATAAATCAAAAGAGATAACTGTTAACGATCTTCAATATGAAATAAAAACTGTTAAACAAGAAATAATTCAGTTAAAAAATGATGTTAAAACTATTAAACATGATAATGATCATCTTAAACAAGAATTGTTAATTCTAAAGATTAATAAAAATATGAATAAACACCAATCTGATGATGATGAGTAAAAAGACGGAGATGAATCCGATCAATAAGCTTCTCCTTCTGGTAATGTTTCTGATCGTGTCTTGATTAATTTGATTGATAATCAATTGTCTCTTGTTAAACATATGCTACCCAAATGGTACACTAAGGTCAAAATTGTTGTTGCTCATGATTGTGCTTTTGATGTTGTTGCTATGATTGATTCTGGTGCTGATGTTAATTGTATTCAAGAAGGACTGATTCTTTCTAAATATTTTAAAAAATCTACTGAAAGATTAGTTTCTGCTAATGGAACTAAAATGAAAATTAAGTATGAATTGAACAATGCTCATGTTTGCCATGATAATGTTTGCTTTAAGATCCCCTCTGTGCTTGTTAAAAACATGACTGATAAAGTGATTCTTGGTTTACCTTTTATTAACTCTTTATACCCTTTTCTTACTGAAGATGATGGAATTACTACTGATCCTTTTGGACAAAAAGTGAAATTTGATTTTTGCTCAAAGTGTGAAACCCATACTGATAATGCTTTTAATCTCGTTAATAAACATCTTAACTTTATTAAACAAAATGATAGCTCTAAGAAAACTAGTGAACAACTCTTTGATAATTTGTTGCCAACAATAATTGCTAATTGTCACAAAGTCTTGATGAATGATAGTTACCCCGACAATATTGATATCTTTCTTGTTGACTTGCATCATGACAAAAACTTTAGTGAAAAGAATATCTTCACCAAAGAATGTCCTACAAATTCTACAATTCAAAAAAGAATCCTTTGCACTAAACTTTTGACCAAGTCCTTAGAATGGATCAAGTATGTCTGGAACAAGTCTTCTTCTTACCCCAATATTTCCAAAAATGATCATTGTCATCCTAAAGCTTATTGTCCTGCACAACTAAGATATATTACTACTATACTTTGGCTTTTGAAACATATTTTTCAAAAGAATTTTAATGATAATATTTACTCTAATTTTCCCAAAAAACATTCTATCGTTGAGCTATTGAATATGGCCAACTGGCTTAACATCTTCTCCCTTACTTGGCAGGAGAAAGTAAGATTTAATACTACCACTACTAAGTGGAATATTATGACTTCTTCGGCAGAGAAGAAGAATAAGGGGAAAGCACCTGCTCAGGACTTTCCTCAAGACGAAAAGTTCCCAGCGGGACATCCTTTTGTAATGCATGAAGGTGCATCTTCTGGAATAAAATCCAGTAGTGCAACATCCCTTCAGGAATTTGTCCCGGCAGAGGTGACATATTCCAATGGTGATATCATATTAACCTTACAAGAAGTATTGAACAGAGAATTGCAATTCCATAATGTAATATATATATATATATATATATATATATATATATATATATATATATATATATGAGATGAGTTCAAGTTACACCTGGTGTAACTCTAAATAGTTACACCTTTTTTAGACCATTAGATTTAAGTAGATCCAACAGTAAAAAAGAGACTCTCATTAATGCTAATATTCTAATTGATTTCATTTATTATCTCCTATTTAATACATTTCATACTTATTTTTAAACCCAATACTTATTTCTAAACTCAAAAAAATTTATACATCTTTTTTTCATATAAGATTGGCGTGGAATGTAAAGATGCTGTGATTTTTTTGAAATTACATGTGGAGGAGAGCAATTATGCTGAGAAATTAAGTTTGAAGAAATGGATGGATGAGAATGACTCCCGTTCAATATTTGATTTACAATTGAAAATAGTGATTTACCAATGAAAATGCTGAACATCACAGGCATCTTTGTCATAGCAAACAAAGGCAATTTTTTAAGGTAGAATGGAAACAGTTTTTCTTCTTAAAACTAATTGAAACACATCCAAACATCTTTGTCATAGAAAAACTAGCAGTTTCACAGGCGACAAAGTTATGGCTAATCCTTAGGCTCAAAGATCTCTCAGTATAAGGCAAAGACTCAACCAAAGACATTGAATTCAAATTCACAGAATCGTTAACAGGTGTCTCTATCACAAAATACTTAATCCTAGTGACAAGCTCAGTCATATTATACTGCTTTGCTATACTATCAATGTGATCCAACAGTTTCATAACACTTAGTAGTGTACCTATCCACCATTCCAGCCACATCATTCTCATCTATCCACTTCCTCAGACCTAATTTCTCAGCGTAATTGCTCTCCTCCACGTGTGATTTCAAAGAAATCACAGCATCGTCACATTCCACGCCAATCTTATAAGAAAAAAATGTCACCCGCTAAAAACTGAATAGCCATACCAACAATCAAAGAGAAATACGTGCAAAAGAGAAAGAAAGAGTCGTGTAGTGGAGAGAGAGAGTCAGACCTATAAATTTTTTTGGGTTTAGAATTAAGTATGGAATGTATTAAATAAGAGATAATAAATGAGATCAATTAAAATATTAACATTAATAATGGTATATTTTTTACTGTTGGATATACTTAAATCCAATGGTTTAAAAAATGTGTAACTATTTAGAGTTACACCGGGTGCAACTTGAACCCATCTCTCTCTCTCTCTCTCTATATATATATATATATATGTATGTATGTATTGCATCAAATCTAAATCCTAGTGTCATTTATTTCCTTTAGGTTTTGGAAAAGCAAAAAGATTAAAAAGTTGTTTCATTTATGGGTTTTACAGACCCGTATGCCCTAAGGGTATATATTAGTAAACCATTTTAAGAAACTTTTTATGTAAAAGTAAAACTGAAAAAGTGATTAATTATTTTAACAGATTTTTCAATTTTTCATAAAAACTTTCCTAAAATGAATGATTAATCCTTCATTTATCTGAATATTAAATGATTTGGTAAACAAATACTTTCAAGATGAATATACTTTTTATCTCTTGGCAATGATACCTTGTGATCGAATTTTGTGGAGTCGAAACAAGCTAAATTTCGAAAACATTTCCTCATCGCTTGCTATGGATATTAACTGAATTTTCTCTTCCCATTCGGATGCTTGGAAATCCAAATTAAACCCTTATGCCCCCTCTTGGGAACCTCCTCCTTTTGGTTGGGTGAAATTTAATTTTGATGCAACCATCATTCCTATTACTTCCTACCTCTCAGCAATCTGCCATTACTCAAATGGTTAGCTCCTCTCAGTTAAATGCAAATGAGACCTTCTTGCTGAAGCTAAAATGGCTCTCCTAGTAGTCTCCACTACAGCTAACATTGATCTCATATAGGCTATTTGTGAAAGTGATGCTAAGACTGTTATTGACTCAATTAAGTCCCCCAGCTCTACTCCTTTATGGGATATCATGGCCATCATTGCTGATATATAGCTCTTGCTTGGTTGCTCCCTCGTTTCTTTGATGTTAAATTTAATTTTTGCCCCAGGTCTGCCAATGCCTTGGCTCATTCTCTTACCCATTGGGCTTTTTTTGTTTAACTTGGGGACCTCAACACATCTTATTTATCCCTTCTTAAGCCTTTTATAAGGATGTTAATGGACATGTTCTCCCTTTATTGTCTATGTCGTCCTTTGGGCCTTCTTAATTAATTATCATATTACATATCAAAAAAAAAAAAAAAAACATAATATGTTACTATCACGTGCCAAATACAAGTCCCAACAATGCTCAGGTCTTTTGATTCTCCATACACTTAAATATGAAGTAGTAAGAGGATGTGGAAAATTAAATTTTAAACCTATAGTTTAGAGTAGGTTTTAAATGAAATCTCACTCCTTAAGATGTGTCAAATCAAAACCAAAAAAGAAAAATGTTTCAAATTAAAATGTTATATTTTTGGAAATGGTTCAATTTAAACCGTACACCCATCCATGGTTAGCGACGGAGCCAAAATTTGGAGTTAGGGTAGCTCTATTCTTAGTTGTGTACAACGTCTTAGTAACTGAGGTTGTGTGTTTTTTTTTTTTTTTTTTTGCATGCATCTATTGTTGGGTAATGATAAAATTATTTTGTTTAAAATTTTTTAAAAGGCTGAGTTGTTTGTTTTGGTTAAAATTGGTTGATTAGGCTTAATTTTTGTAGTTTTACTATTGGTAATAATTATTGTTGAGCTTGTATATTTTGTTTTAAATTTTAAATTTATAATTTTTTTTATAGTTCCTAAAAAGAGGAATATATTAGGGGTGACAATTTGTGTTCGCGTGTCGGGCTCGTTTTGTGTTAATTCTTGAGTATCCAACTATATAGGTCAACACTAACCCGACATGTTTATTAAACGGGCCAAGATTCCTCAACCCTAACACGACCAATTTATTAACGCATCAGTTTTGTCAACTTGTTTATCAATTTTTATCAAAATGAAAAAAAAATATTTATGAAAAAACAAACAAATAAATATTTTTAATACAAAATTCAGAACTAACGAGTAATTGTATCACAAATAATCATTCAAAACTAAAGTATATATAAATATCACAAATAATCAATTAAATATATGTCAAAGAAAATAAACCACAACAACTAATAAGTTTATGTATATTGGGTTTGATGGGTATATTGGTAAAATGTCATTTAATTAAACGGGTCAAACGGGTTCCATATGTTGAACACTAATCCAACCCATTTATTAAACGAGTTAGTTATGTTTATCCGAATATGACATGAACCCATTAAGCATTAACTCATAACTTGCTAATTTCGTGTCGTGTCGTGTTGGGTTCGTGGGTTGTCTCCAATTTTGCCACCCCTAGAATATACTAGAGTTATAAATGCTTAAAGAAAATAACATGTGAATATTTAAACTCATGTATTTATTAAATATGAGTCCAAATCTTCTATCCACTTTTTCTGCTCCACTATATACTCCACAAATAAAAATATAACACATATCCATCTATTTTATTAAATGCTAAATTTATGCCTTCTATTATTTCAATTTTCTAAAATAAATAAATAAATAAATAAATAACCCATCATATTTAAGTAATTGAAATAATATAAGGTATAAATTTAGTATTTAATAAAATAGATGAATATGTGACATATTTTTATTGAGAGATGCTACATCCACAACATTTTTACAACAAATCATAGGTGGTTAGTTATTACTAGTTCAAATTTGAACTTAACATTAAGATTACTTTTTTGCCCCAACAATAACAACCAGTAACAACCTGCCACTTATGATTTGTTGTGAAAATGTTGTAAAAATATTGTGGATATATCATTTCTTATTTTTATTTTTGAAGTATATAGTGGAGTAGGAAAAATGGGATAGAAGATTTGGACTCTATTTTAACCAAGCCAGACATCACATTTCCCACTATGGCCCATGGTAATGTGACGTTCCCCTAAAATGCACCTGCCTTGTGTACGATAAAACAAACGTTGTTTTGTGCCATTGTTTTGAATGACTGGGCTGGGCTTTGTTAAATTCTGGACTAGACCTACCTTCCTTGCACGCCTAAATAAATATAATTGTTTATTAATTGGATTCTTTATACCTATGGCCCTATCCCTATCAAAGGTAAAAACAAGTAGGATAAATTGTTAAAAAAGGGTTAAAAAGTTAAAAAAATAATAATAATACAAAAATTATCATTAAAAGTGAATTGTAACTTTCAAGTTTCAACTTTTAGCAATTGATTTACCATTGAACTGCACTTTAGCTTTAGCTTTTGGTAAAGAGAGAGAAGATTATAAAATCGTTTCATTTATTTGAATTTTAAAGGGTTTGGTAAACAAACACTCTCAAGATGAACATGCTTTTTCTCTCTTGGCAATGATAACTTGCAATCGAATTTGGAGTGGGAACAAGTTAACTTTTGGAAACATTTCCTCCCCTCCTTCCTAATAGAGCTTGCTATCGATATCAACCGGGTTTTCTTTTCCCATTCTAGCATTTGGAAATTCAAATTAAACCTTCATGTCCCCTCTTGGGAACCTCCTCCTTGAAGGGTGAAATTTAATTTTGATACAACCATCACTCCTACTACTTCCTTCCTCTTAGTAGTTTGTCATGACTCGACTAGTCAGTTCCTCTTAGTACCACTACAAAAGAGAACTTCTCATTTCTAACCTTGGCCGAAGTTAAAGTGGCTCTCTTGGTAGTCTCCATTGTAGCTAGCCCTGATATCATACAGGCTCTTTTTGAAGGTGATGCAAAGATTGTTACTAATTCAATTAAGTCCCCCCTAGCTCTAGTCATTTATGGGATCTTAGGGCCATCATTTTCGATATATAGCTCTTGCTCCTCTATTTCTTTGATGTTAAATTTATTTTTTGCCCTAAGTCTTCCAATGGCTAGGCTCATTTGCTTGCTCATTTGGCTTCTTTTTGTTTAACTTGGGGATCCCAACTCATCTCATCTATCCATTCTTGGGCCTTTTGTAAGCATGTTGATGGAAAGATTTCCTTCCCCTTTGTTGTCAGTGCCTTTCTTTAGGCTTTTTATAATAATAAAACTATCATCTTACCTAAAAAAAAAATACTAGTATGTTACTATTAAGTGTCAAATACTCTCAACAATGTTCAGATTTTCTGATTCTCCACACACTTAAATATAGAGTAGTAGGGGGATGGGGCAAATTACATTTTAAACCTATAGTTTAGAGCTGGTTTTGAATGAAATCTCACTCCTTAGGAAGTTTCAAATCAAAAAAAAAAAAAAAAAGGTTTCAAATTAAAATGGAATATTTTCATACACAATTCAATTTAAACCATACACCCATCCATGGTGATGTCATTAACAACAAATGCTTAAAGAAAACGATAGCATGTGATTATTTCAACTTATGTATCTATTAAATATGGACTAATTTGTAAGAAGTGAGAAAGCATTGCACATTTGTAAGGTTAAAACTTTGTAAGTTTGACCGTTGTAGTGTGCCTAACTCATTTATTGGGTTGGGAACATGACATGGCGGATAAGGATACTTGGTTGTGGAAGATGAAGGAAGAATCGATAGACGATAGCCATTAACAAAAATTTAACTTGGTTATTAGAAAGAACAATTGTGAAAAATTGACTATAAAGCTCTGATACCATAATTTTATTTTTTATTTTTTATGAACCATTGAAAAGGAGGCTATATTATTTTATTTTTTTGATAATCTACAATTCATTACTAAGAACACAAAATACAATTGGGGAAATCTTCCTTACACACAGCCAACAAGTCAAGAGGAAGATTATCCTTATTGAAGCAAAAAGACATCCTAGAGTCTAAAGCAGCCCTAGCTGCATGGTGCGCAGCACCATTGCAGGATCTAGGGGCCCAAATGAAAGAAAAGGAAACAAAATAAATAGCTAAACAACGAATATCAGAGATGGGGACAAGAATAGACCAAGGAACTTGGGAATTCAGGGCATTGATGGCATCGAAGCACAGCTTGGCATCCCCTTCGAATAAAACATGGCTCCATTTCTCTATTCTAGCAAGTTAAACAGCCCATAGAAGTGCTTTGGTTTTAGCTTGGAGAGGGGTGGATTTCCTGATGGTTCTTGCCCAAGTTTTGATGGGGGTGCCCAAGTGGCTCCTTGCGAAAACAACAATGGAGGCAAGATTGGATGAGATAGCGGCATCCAAATTGATTTTGATCCATCCCAAAGGAGGGGGAGTCCATTGTTGCTGTGTGGGGTGGATTTGGGGGTTGGTGGGAGAGAAGAGAGATGCTGAGTGCACTTGGAACCTGGTATGGATAAGCCGGGTGGAATCAAGAATATCCTAGCTGATATTGTGATGCAGCACCCTGTTCCTTGCTTGCCAGATCTCTTCAAGAATTAAGGCTATGTTGAGTGAGACTCTCTCTTGATCAGAGGCAAGGTTAAGGAGCTTTGGTGGGTGAAGGACAAGCTTGATGATGTCTTCGGTGTTCGAAATTGTGATCTGTTCAGGTCTGAATCCCCAACAAGCATAAAACTAGAATGCTCTAGAGGCAATGCAATTGGTGAATAAATGGGTAGGAGTCTCGATGTTTTCTCTGCAAAGTAGGTAGCTCGTATTAGCTACTTGGAGGGGCCTTGAGAGGTTATCTCTAGTGGGAAGGACATTAACTCCAGTCTCCAGAGAAACATTATGGTTTTTTCAGGCAACTTAAGTTTCCAAAGCTTTTTCCAGTCTGTGTCTGTGGGATGGGGTGGATTTGAATGAGTAAGTATTGTGTGATAGGCAAATTTGACCGAGAAGCATCCTATGGATTTAGGTATCTAAATCAGCTTGTCTGGGGTGGGTGTGGTTGGGATTGACATGCTAAGGATAGCCTGAGCTGAGGTTGGAGCAAAGAGCTCAAGGATGAGGCTTGATTTCCAACAGTGCATATTTGTGTTGATTAGCTGAGAGACCTAGATAGGTAAATAGTTGTAGGCAGCCACTTTTGGGGTTGGGGTGAAGCCTTCAATTCAAGTTACCCTAGGATCCTTCCAGACATTAATGTTTGTACCATCCCTGATGGCATAGCATGCACCCTTGACGATTACTTTCTTTGCCTGCTTGATCACTTTCCATACAGGAGAAGCGGACTTGGGGGGATCAGCGCGAAGCCAATCCTTGCTGATTTTGTATTTGGCCCTTAGAATTTCCATGCATAGGCTATCCCTTTTGATTGCAATGATCTAGGCCAGTTTAGCAAGGACGGCGTTGTTTATGTCTTTAGCTTTCTTGAATCTAAGACCATCGAGATCCCTAGGATGGCAGAGTTTATCCCAAGCTCTCCATGCAAGGAAATTGCCTTCATGTTTATTGGGTTTCCACCAGAATCTTCTAGAGAGGGAGTCAAGTGTGTCACAAATATTTTTGGGGACTTTAAAGGTGGACATGGTGTAATTGGGCAAGGTTTGGGCAACTAATGTGATGAGGGTTCTTCTCCTAGCCCAGGAGAGACATTTACTTCTCCACCTAGACAACTTTGTTTCCAGCTTGGATTGGAGATATGCGAAGTCTTTTGATGGAGACTTGGATAAGAAAAGAGGTGCTCCTAGGTAGACTGCATCTTTCTTGAGGGTTTTGATTTGAAGAATGCTACTGCCTACTGATGGTTCTACGGGTGGAGGAAAGAGTGTGATTCGAAAAAAAGATGCTCAACTTGCTTTGGTTCACTGATTGCCCAGACCAATTGCTATATTTTTAGAGAATATTTGAGATGGTTGATGCATCAAAAAGGAGGCTATATTTCCTAAAGGAAAATAATTATTCCACACTTTTACATGTACACTACTTCACACAATGTTCACACAAGATGTCCACATTTTAAAAAAATGTGCACACTCTACACATATTGTAAAGAGTGTAAACACTGTCAAAGGTAAAACAATCAAGGTTCGTTCATATTTATTACTTATTGATACATTCGTGTGGCATATATAAAACTAATAAAAGTATCTATAGTCTTATAAACTACCCAACATAGAGTTTGAGTGAGCCCCAAGCCAAAAACAAAGAGATTGCAGACTACTGCTTTTTAGAGAAAACAGAAGAGAAGAGAAGAGAAGAGGAGCAAAAAAAAAAAAAAAAAAAAAACAGCCTAACATAAACTTCCAATGAAGCGTTGCTAATCCATATACTACACACTTGTGGCGGGCAAAGTCCAACTATTCATTGAAGCGTTGCTAATCCATATCTTACACACTTGTGGTGGGCAAAGTCCAATTATTCATTGACCTTTAGTTAGCTGCATTATTCCACAGAGAAAATCGATTGACACAATTTGTCTTACAAATTTTATGACAATTTTAGAGTGGTTAATTGTGAGTCATACAATTTGTTTGACCAATTTGGAGTAATTGCAGTAAACCCACCTGCGGTTTAGCTAATTTTAACAAAGCCTACCCGTGGTTTAAAAGTTATCACTCAACCTACCTTAGGTGCCCTTTGTTAGACAGCCGTAACCCACCTCACCATTTTTACTATTAAAAATAAGGGTAAATGTATCTTTTTCATTATATTTATGTCTCTCTCCTCTTTTCCCTTCTTAACTCCTCTTTTTTCGCTTTTTTCTCTGATACAATCTTCCTTGTCTCTTTTTAATCTCTATCTACTTGCTTAGTTAGATTTACAATTGTGAAATTTTTTTTCTCTATCTAATTTCTCTCTCTTTTATTTTGCTAAAATTTCCATTTACTCTCTTGATCTCTCACTTTCTCCCTTTTCTTCGTTGATGACTCCGAGCATCATTGCTCCACTTTCTACTACCATGTTCAGCGATGACCCTTGGCTTCCAACACAGTGTCCTTTGCTTTTGGCAGAAGTGAGAAGAGAGTTGTGGTTAGCTCATCCAACAAAATTTCTGGTGAAATTTGCATTAGGGTGGGCTGTGAGGTCTTGACAGAGAACAACTTAAACCCATTTGTTGTGAAATTGAAACTGGGGTTAAGAGGTTTGAATCTGAATGTGTATGGAGGATTAATTATGGTTGGGAGGGCATCTAAGCATGTGGGTTTTTGGTTTTGAATGGAACACTTGAAAGATAAAAGTGGTTTTGGAGCAAGGAAAAAGAGAAGAAGATGAGCTTTTATTTATTTATTTATTTTTACAAGCCTTAACAGACCTGGGTTTTTAGTATTTTGTGAATTTTTTTTCAATCACTGATCTTTGACAAAGGTTTTGGCATTGACCTTGAGTCTTAGAAAGTTTTTGTTTTAAGTTGGGTTCTAGATCTAGTTTTGGATTGATCTGGGTTTTGCTTTTAGTGTTCTTGAGTGAAAGTATAAAAACTCTCACAATTCTTACAAATGTCACTTTTAGATCATGATTTAAATTTTTTTTTTATAGTTTTTATCGGTGAAATGAGAGAGGTGAGTTACAGTTGTCTAATGGAGGGCATCTCAAGTAGGTTAAGTGATAACTTTTAAACCACAAGTAGGCTTTGTTAAAACTGGCCAAATCACATGTAGCTTTAATGCAATTACCCCTACAAATTTTATGACAATTCTAGAGTGGTTGATTGTGAGTGATAGAGAAAAATTGTGGTCATTGAACAATTCTATTCCATACATAATAAATAACTAAAGTCTATCTAAAAAAGAAGAATCAATACAGTCATAGTTACTTTTTACGTACGATACATTAATGCTGGTTGGTCCAACGTACATCAAAACAATAAAGAAAAATAGGAGCACACCAACAAAGAAATTTTTATTTTTTTACGCATCAAATTCATTAAGCACAAACAAAGACAACATCCTTCCTCCACCCATCCTGAACAGACTCAGGCATAGAGTTCTTATTACAATTGAAAAAGGATTTGAGGGTAGCAACTTTAGCCATAACATGGGCAAAAGCATTTGCTTCCCTTTCAACCCAACAAAAACTACAAGAACCCAAAATCTCTTATTCGACGACAAGAGACTTTACAAGTTACAACATAATCACTAATATTACTAAACAAGGAAAAAAAGTTGATAAGAGCATAATGTAAAAATGTCATATCCTCAGAAGACATCTATCCAACAACTTAAATCAATCCCCTCACCAGTTTTCTCATCCGAAGGTCTTCATTAACAAATCTGGATTCCTTGCACTCACAATGTGCCCAATTGTCACTCCAACAACTAGTCCAAATCCATACCCAAGCAAAACAATTTTCCAACCAAATTGAAATGGAGACCCTGAATCTTGACTCTCTTCAGGAGTTGAAGGTGATGGCAGTGAAACCTCATAATTCTTACATTTCTTTGTCAATGGGCTTCCACACAATCCTAGATTTCCTTCAAATGAATTGCTTGGGAAAGTATTAAATTGTTTTCCTTGTGGAATAGGTCCCATGAGATGATTATTAGAAACATTGAAGAATGCCAGGAAAGTAAGTTGCGTTAGCTGTTGTGGGATTTCCCCAAATAGCTTGTTTTGAGAAAGGTCTAGTGATTCCAGATCTACAAGGTTTATTAAACTTTGTGGGATGTGGCTAGTGAGAATGTTATTGGAAATATTGAGCAAACGAAGTCCTTTTAAATTTAAATTTCCAATGGATTTTGGAATATCTCCGACAAATCTATTACTTGAGAAATCAAGGGCTATGAACAATTCCTGGACCTTCATGTAAATCGTGACCACTCCTTTGTTTGTCATTATTATTGCGAAACTATAATCAAAACCCCATTCGAGATTTAGAAAATTGTTTTGCAAAATGAAGGATGAAGTTACTTCAATATATGTTAAGTGGTTTGCATGATCAAATCTAGAAGAATTGGAATACTGAAAGAATTTTAATGGCAAACTTCCAGTAAAACTATTGTAAGAGAGGTCAAAGATTTGCAAGCTGGGAAACTCATATTTTTCTTCATGAGTCCTTATTGGGCCATGGAATTTGTTGGACCGCAAAATGAGAATCTTTAAATTTTGAAGGGTTCCTAACCATGACGGAAAAGTATCCTTGAATTGGTTATTACTGAAATCAAGGGCCTTCAACATTATACACTTGGCCAAAGATCTTGGTAACCTCCCTTGAAACTTGTTCTGGCTGAAGCTAATCATCAATAATTTGCTTCCATTTGTCCAAGTTTGTGGGATGCTTCCTTCGATTGTGTTCCTTCGTAAATCCAATATGAGCAGAGAATCACCAAAGTTGTGCAAGCATTGAGGAAGTGAACCACTTAAGTTGTTAATTGACAAATCAAGGACCTGAAGAGAACTCATGTTACAAATCAACTCTGGAATTTTTCCAATGAATGAATTGTTTGATACATGATATTCCAAGATAGAGAAGGATGGAATTGGAAGTGATCCTAGGAGCTTGTTAGACGTGAGGTCTAAAATGGCTAGACGGGTCCAAGGAAGAGGAATTGGATGTTGACCAAGGCTTGTAAGAAAGTTTTCAGAAAGGTCGATAACCTCTAAAGTTTCTTTACTCACGTTCCAAAACCATTCCGGTACTTGACCATGAATGTTGTTGGTGCCTAGTTCTAGCCATTTTAGTTCAACTTGGTCTGCTAGGAAGTCTGGAAACTTGCTCAAGTTGCACCTATCGAATCCTAAATTTTCGAACTTTTGATGTGTAGTATTTTCACTAATAATTAATGAAACCCCACAATCAGATAGATACAAGGAAGTTAATTTTCTGAGCTTAACAAACTTGTCAAACTCCACTTTGCCAGTAAAGTTGTTCATGGAAAGATCAAGACATTCAAGATTCTTAAGGTTAAAGATTGAGGTTGGAATCTGGCCTGAAAGGTGGTTGCCCGCAAGTTCCAAGACAGATAATTTTGTGAGGTTCATAAGCCCAAAAGGAATTTGACCACTAATAAAATTATAAAATAGAAAAAGGTGAGTCAGCTGTGTCAGGTTTGCAAGCTCAAAAGGGATTGGACCAGTTAGTTCATTTTCGTTAAGGTGTAGAAAAGAAAGTTGGATGAGGTTTCCTAAGGAAGATGGAATGTGGCCCTTGAAAGTGTTAAGCGAAAGAAGCAGAAAATTTAGATGAGTGAGGTTACCAAGTGAAGATGGAATGTGCCCAGAGAAGTTGCATCTCCTCATATCAATTTTAGTCAAAGAGCCAAGGTTTCCTATTGAAGCTGGTAGTTTACCTGAGAAACTTGTCTGTGCAAGAATCATTTCCTCAAGGGGACTGCTCCATTGAAAGTCAGGCAGATAACCGGTGAGACCTTCATTGAGTTGCACATCAAGAACTTGTAAATTTGGATGCTTAAAGATGCCTGCTGGAAATTCCCCATGCAATTTGCAGTCACGTAAACGAAGGGACGTTAAAGAAGACAAATTTGCCAAAATATTAGGCACAGTGGATATTATGCTCACCAAACTCAAATCAAGATTTTCTAGGCGGGTTAAATTTTCAAGTAGTCGCCCTAGACTTGGCTTCTTGATTTCCAAATGGTTGGAAGAAAGATCCAGGGATGACATTTGGGACAATTGTGAAAGTTCTAATGGGATTTGACTAGAAAAAGTAGAATTAGAGAGATTGAGATATGTTAGTTTGGATAGATTGGAAATTGTGGATGGAATTTGAGAGTGGTTAAAATGATTGTCAGCAAGGTTAAGCCTTTGGAGATGAACAAGATTGAAAAGGCTGTTGCTAGAGTTAATAGAGCCGTAGAGATAGCTGCTATGGAGGTCAAGACCAATGACATGGCCCGTGAACTCATCACACTCTACCCCATCCCATGAGCAGCAGTCACTGCTGTTTCCTTCTAATTTCCAGGATGCAACCTTGGGATAAGCCCAAGGATCAAAGGAAATAGACTTGTCGTTGTTGATGATGACAAAGCTTTCCTTAAATTGCAACAAGTAAGACCTTTCGTGACCATGGCAAAGATGCTGCATTGAGGAAAACGAGTGAATGGCTATGAGATGAAACATTGAGAGGAGAGAAATCAAGTACACAAATTTTAAATGATATAAAGAGGATGCCATAACTTATGATTGTAAATCAACCTTGTTTATTCGCTCTTATATAAGAAATTAAGGAATGCAAAAGAAGGATTTTATTAATTTGAATCTTCCCTTCTATTGGAGTGACTGTTAGACATTTCATATTCACCTCGTACCATACCAAACCCATATTCTTTAAAAAACTGAGAAACTGTATAACAGTCCTTTTTTGATGAACTGTACAACGGTCCTTTAACTATAAAAAAACTGATAACTTTAATTCACTTTTGAAAACGTTGCCGTCCCACTTCTTTAACTTAGTGGCCGCGTTAGGAAGCAAGCACTTGCGGAATTTCTTGGTTTATGAAGTTGACGACATGCAAACGTGAATAACGTTTCTTGGTAAATCAAACTTTTACCAACTATCTTCTCAAAAAAATAAAAAACTTTTACGGTTTTACCGACTACAATTTAGGTAAAATATTATTTTTGGTCCTTTCTTCCTAAATTGAGCGGTATCAATTTAGTCAATTTCTTGCCAAAAACTTTGTAATTCAATTGTTATTTGTGGGTTCTAATTAGTTCAATTGGTAAAATTTTTTGTTTCAAATAAAAAATCTGAGATTCTATTCCCGCACTATAAGTTGAAAAAAAAAAAAAAAAAAAAAAAAACAAACTATCACCTCTCACAATTTCCAAAATAGATATTTAGACTTAATTCCTTCCTCGCCTTGTAATTCAATTGATTGTTACTTCTTGATATTTCAAACAAAGATATTTAAGATTCAAGTCTATCAAACTCAACTAGATGTATCAAAGAAATAATTTAACTAGTACATTTTTTTTGGACATTGTTTTCATCTTTTGGATTAATATTCATAGTTGTGAGTACTGGGAATCAATTCAACATTCAAACTACGGAACTCAAATTCCAAGGTAAGATTTAATTTTACAATGTTTTTCTTTGATTAATTTTTTCAGACTATTTTCTGTTTGGTTCCCTTGAAAAATTTATGTAATAAATAGTGAACTTGAAGTGTAAATAGAAGCACTGATGCAGGCAGGCTCTTAAGTCTTAAATAAGCCCTTAAAAGTATTTTCGAAACTATATTGGGAGTGTGAATTTCTCTGAATACGAGTTTGAAATTTGAAGTAACAAAATGAAACTTGGAGCTCCTGCCATTGTTTCCTTCGATTTTCTACTTTTTATTTTCTAAAGCACTACAGAAACTTATAGTTTTCTGTTATCTGAGTAATAATAACAGTCAGACTCTGAAAGATTATCCTGATACAAATTATTCTTTATGGTATTAGTTACAACTTACATCTGCCTAGGAAGATTATCAGCAGGTTAGTTGACAGTCTTCAATTCTGTTGTTTGATCGATCCAATATTATTGTTCTGAATCATTAATGAATGATGTAAAAGAAACAAATGTGAGACCATGCAAATTTAGATGTTTAATATGCACATTTATTAAGTATCAAAAAAAAAAAAAACACATTTATCTATCTATCTATTTATATTTTATAATATCTATAATAATATATTATAAAAGTTAGATTCCAAAATTGGTGAATACATATTACGATAACACTTATTCATTTTCAAAGACAAATGTCAACTTCCTATATTAAATTGATATGATATGGACAAAGGACGAAGGACAAAGTTTAATTACAAAATCAATTATAGCCTTAGGCTACAAAATCGATTGTAGCCTTAGGTTACAAACTCACTCAATATCTTTTTATTGAATAACATCTTCTTCTTATATCCTCCATATTTGCAAATTTTCAAGAAAATTAAAGATTAATAGCTATGTCATCAATAAAATTTTAAATTGCAAGTTTTTGTAATTTAAAATCATACATAAAATATAAGTTTATAGATTATATAGTAAATAACATTCGATTGACACAAAATTTGACATGTGTATTAAGAGCGTAAAGAATATGCAATTTAATGGTTAGATTTTCAAAATATATAGTAATATTTATTTTATTGCATGAGTTTGTAGCCTAAAGCTACAACAAATTTTGTAGCTAAACTTCGTCTATGGACGAATTAGGCCCCGGCCGTATCAAAAAATTATTTATACATGTCAATACATTTGCTCTTAAATGCTCTTAAATATTCACAATTAATTTCATTAATATTCTACCATATTTAAGGTGATTTGGGTTTAAATTAGGACAATTAAATATGACCCATAAGTATCATACACGTCCTTTTGTATTACACATCAAATAAAGGAAAAAAATTGTCAGTTGTTTTACTTATTTTTATGAGACAAGAAAAGCTTTCTATTTAAATACACTTACACCACTCGTACCACTTTGAATTTCACACTACTATTTATTGCCATTCTCATTTGAATTTTAGGATAGAGAGGTGCTACGTCCACAATATTTTTACAACAAATCATAGGTGGTTAGTTGTAATTGGTTCAAATTTGAACCTAACACTAAGATTACTTTTTTGCCCCAACAATAACAACCAGTAACATCCTGGCACTTAGGATTTGTTGTAAAAATGTTGTAAAAATGTTGTGAACATATCATTTCTCTTTAGGATAATAATAATAATTAATATAATTTGTTTCCTGTAACACATATGGTTTATTTATTTATTTAAATTTTATAATATCTTTGGTAACTCATCTTTTTAAGGCACTGCCAGGCCATTTTTTTTTTTTTTTTTTGTTGAGAAACACTGCCAGGTCAATTGGTTGGCCATTTTGTTACACTGGTTCGTAATAAAATACTAGTTTTAACTTCAAATTTTATGTACTCATTAGCCTTAAACCGAGATATAAGGTAATTGAATAGTCAAGACTCTTTGTTTGCTTTAATATTTCCTTGAATCATTAACATTTGCCCACTAACTAAGGAGTTTATTCTCTTTAAAAAAAAATCTAATAGAATCTCTCTCTCTCTCTCTCTCTCTCTCTCTTAAAAAAAAAAAAAAAACCCAGTACAAAGTTAGACCAAAACTCTGTCCCTTCACGCCTTCTCATTTTGCTTTTTTAAAAATTCCCTGCGGTAAGGAATTGTATTTTGTAACAATTTTTCGTTATTTTTTTTTCCTTTACTATTTAATTGGTTGTAATTTATCAAATTATGTAGTTAGTCGAGGGGGGGGGGGGGGTTTATTAATTGGTCCATTTGATGGCTCTAATATAATATTGAGGATTAAAAGCCCTAACCTGCTCATGTTGTGTTACAATCCTTTGCAAGTATTAGAGCTAAAAATATAGATCTGATTCATTGCATGCTAACTATGGGCTTGAAGGAACACAGAGTGAGGGAGTGAGAAGTTTGTTCTTAGCAATTGAATAAGTGGGGGTGAACGATGAAGGTATAGAAGGTGAATTTTGTGAACCATTGTGGATGAACAAGTATGGTACATCAAACAAAAACTTGGGTATGATTTTAAACTAATAAATGAATAAAGAATAGAGGCATTGATAACAAAAGGATTGAACAAATGGATTTTAACACACACACACACATATATATATCTTGAAGAAAACTTTAGATCTTACTTCTAACTTGAAACACTTACGTAGTCAAATTGATATGCATGTAATTAAATAGTGGTAACGCCCATAATGCTTTCGCTCCTCTATCAATTGTTGAATGTAAGACTTCTTACACTGCAAAAGAAAAAAGTTTTAACCAAAGGTGATAACTACAACAAAAGAGGAGATTCCTTTTTAAAGTTGCAGATGTATTGTGGATAATAAGGAAGAGGTTATTGAGAAGAACAAGAGGATGGAAGCCACTATTGTAGATAAGATGATAAAGAATCAAGGGTTTACATTTTAAGAACAGTGACAAGGGCTAGATGTCACATTTACTGCTTTCAATGTATATATCCAATGTTTACATCAAGAATAATATGAAAAGTATTACTTCTATTTATGGTTCCAAGATTTTTTTTGAGAGAGTTTCAACTTATAGCGTTCGTTCCTGATGATAACTCTTTATCATCAGACCAAGACACCAATCAGTTTTTGGTGTAGGTGGGGATTGAACCCCAGATCTCTTATACACTCATCAGAGACTTTACCAGTTGAGCTAACTGGAACTCACCTATTTTTGGTTCCAAGGTTAAGTGTATAATTTAGTTACAAATGATAGATAATTTTATTACATTGTTTTTCTTGAAACACTTTTGTAAGTTTGTATCATTGAAGTATCGTTCATATAAGTGATTGAACCGCTAAAACCGACATAGATGTCATAACTGACCGCTGTGAACTTATTCTTCTTAAACGAGATGGAAAACTTTGATGTGATGAGCTGTAATGATTTGTGCCTCGATTCAATAAATGACGTGTTGTAGCACTCTCAAACCACAAATGTGGGGACTCTTAGCTCACTGTCTAAGGATATGGAAGTACATTTTCTTTCCTTGTATTATTACTACTAAGAAGAAGAGGCTTTGAAGTCCTTGAAGAATTAGAACAAATGATGAGGAATTACTTATTGAAGTAGCAACCAAGAGAGTCAATTTTGTACTGTACTGGTCAGTACAGCTGGAATTTTTCTTACCAGAATCAAAACCGGTACAGAAACACATTTGTTTCGTACCAGTTCAAATACCGGTCATATCGGGTTATTTCGGCCTTATCGGAGCAAATATTGTATTTTGGCCGAAAAACTTATACAGGTCCAAAACAGAAAAATCAAGACTTTCAGATTTGAAAAAAAGAAAAGAAAAGAAAAAAAATTTCTTACAGATCTAATATTAGTAACATTCTGATTTATTTTCCCTCACATTGCCGTTGTGAGTACGTTACTGAAGGTGATCCCATTTGGTCGAACTCCCTTCTTCTTCTTCCTCATACGACCATACCAATTGCCTCTTTCTTCTGTTCTATTTCATTTGCCTTTTCAAATTCTTTTTACTTGTCTGCCGTTTATTCTTAAAAAAAAAAAAAAACTTTTTACTTGTCTTTTCTCATTTTATGTGTTGAGTCTGTTGACACAAGGTTAATTAAATAATTTTTTCTTGTTTTACTTTTATTGTTTTGTGTGTTTGAGTTAGTGACCCATGTGAACATCAAATCAAACTTAAATAACTTTTTCTTTTGCTCCATTTTCATTTTTTTCTCCTAAGTTCAACTATGAACTGTACACACTAACTACTATTGTCGTGCAATCTTGAAAATGACAAAGAAAAGAAGAAAAATAAAATTATATATATATATATATTTATTAAATGAGATATAAGTTTATAATTTTAAATATTTTCATTAAATCGTATGAAGTTTGACTAATTAATATATAAATATATAATGGTATATATAAATATATATATATATATATATATATATAATTAGCAATAATTCCGAAATGGTATACAGATATTAGTCGGTATCGAAATATTTCATTTTTCTTACCAAACCGGTGCGATCTTTGATACGAAATTGACTTCCTTGGTAGCAACCCTCCCATGTTTCAAAAGAGTAGTTTCAAAAGAGTAAGGGATGCATGACCTTTAGCTGCGTATGCAGTTAAAATCAGACTGAAATGCTACTTCTACATCGGCGGCTAAGATTACCAACAAAAGTAGCAAAGCCATGTTTTGAAGGAGGAAAAGAAATGTGAGAGAGAAACACTTGGAAATGTGAGAGAAAGTTTATTGCAATGAAATTTTTTGTAGCACAAACATTGTGATGCCCCAATTTGATTGATTGTGTGATCTGTGTGGGTGTGTGATGAGTCCCACATCAGGTATTTACTAGGTAGACCTGGGCTTTATTAACAACTACAAGGAGCTTCAATTGTGACTAGTCCTTTTGAGGTATAGCGCAAATGTGACAAGTGCTTTTCCTTGGGTCGTTATATATGGTATTAGAGCCGGCCTAGTAACCCCGTGTGGGCTCGGAGACACTACTCTACAAAGTGGGCTTTAATGAGGACTTTAGGGATTTAAGTGGGGAAGATTGTGATGCCCCAATTTGATTGATTGTGTGATCTGTGTGGGTGTGTGATGAGTCCCACATCGGGTATTTACTAGGTAGATCCGAGCTTTATTAACAACTACAAAGAGCTTCAATTGTGACTAGTCCTTTTGAGGTATAGCGCAGATGTGACTAGCGCTTTTCCTTGGGTCGTTACAAACATATTACCTTAAATTTTATTGCAACACCTTGCATAAACTATTGCAATGACTCTAATATTATTGCAACATTTTTTTTTTTGTAATAAACATTTTTTTAGTGTACCTTGATAACCATAAAGGAGGTACGGGTTTCCTTGAAAGCCATAGAAGCCTTTGCAACAATATCTGGGACTGTTGTTGCAATCGTAACACTTACTTTGCATTGCCTTACATACATATCTTGTCAAATTATTTTTGAACATGTTGACATGTCTCATGGCCAATTGCTCAATCAAGCACCACATTAACAATCTTTATTTTTCTTGCATCACGAATAGCTATAAAGAAAAAGTTGTTTGCATTTTGTTCTACCAGAAAAGTCGTATAACATGAATTGTACTTGTAGATTGCCACTCCAACGACCCAAATTTCAACACTAATATTTGTTACACCAGGTGGGATAGAAGTTTGGCAACAACCTATGTTGGAGAAAGACCCATTTACTATGTCATCAAAATTGCTACAGGATGCAATGCATCCACTTTTGTAAGTTTGTTTCATTGAAGTATTGTTCATATAAGTGATTGAACCGCTAAAACCGGCATAGATGTCACAACCGACCGCTGCGAACTTATTCTTCTTAAATGAGATGGAAAACTTTGATGTGGTGAATTGGAATGATTTATGTCTCGATTCAATAAATGATGTGTTATAGCACTCTTGAACTACAAATGTGGAGACTCTTAGCTCACTGTCTAAGGATATGGAAAGTAAATTTTCATTCCTTCTATTATTACTACTAGGAAGAAGTGGCTTTGAAGTCCCTGAAGAATTGGAAAAAATGATGAGGAATTACTCATTGAAGTAGAACCTCTCCCTTGTTCCAAAATAGTTGTTCCAAAAGAGTAAGGGGTAGTTAATGACCCTTAGTTGCGTATGCAGTTGGTATCAGGCTGAAATGCTACTACTACTTTGGCAGCTAAGATTACCAATAGAAGTAGCAAAGCCACGTTTTGAAGGAGGAAAAGAAATGTGAGAGAGAAAGACTTAGAAATGTGAGAGAAAGTTTGTTGCAACGAAATTTTTTGTAGCAAAAACTTATTACCTTAAATTTTATTGCAACACCTTGCATAAACTATTGCAACAACTCTAATATTATTGCAACAATTTTTTTTTGCTGTAATAAACATTTTTTTTTTTTTTTGTGATGTACCTTAACAACCATAAAAGAGGTATGAATTTCCTTGAAAGCCATAGAAGCACTTGGAACAATATCCAGATACGTTGTTGGAATGGTAACACTCACTATGCATTGCCTTACATGCATATCTTGTCAAATTTTTTTGAACATGTTGACATGTCTTATGGCAAACTGCTTAATCAAACACCACGGGAACAGTATTTATTTTTGTTGCACCACGAATATCTATAGAGAAAAGTTGTTTGCATTTTGTTCTACCAAAAGTCGTATAACATGAATTGTACTTGTAGATTTTCACTCCAATGGCCCAAAATTCAACACTAATATTTGTTGCACCGGGTGGAATAAAAGTTTGACAACAACCTATGTTGGAGAAAGACCCATTTACTATGCATCCACTTTTGTAAGTTTGTATCATTGAAGTATTGTTCATATAAGTGATTGAACCACTAAAACCGGCATAGATGTCATAACTGACCGTTATGAACTTATTCTTCTTAAACGAGATGGAAAACTTTGATGTGATGAGTTGTAATGATTTGTGCCTCGATTCAATAAATGACGTGTTGTAGCACTCTCAAACTACAAATGTGGGGACTCTTAGCTCACCGTCTAAGGATATGGAAAGTACATTTTCATTCCTTCTATTATTACTACTAGGAAGAAGTGGCTTTGAAGTTCCTAAAGAATTGGAACAAATGATGAGGAATTACTCATTGAAGTAGCAACCCCCCCTTATTCCAAAACAGTAGTTCCAAAAGAGTAAGGAATAGTTAATGACCCTCAGCTGCGTATGCAGTTGGAATCAGGCTGAAATGCTACTGCTACTTTGGCAGCTAAGATTACCAACAGAAGTAGCAAAGCCATGTTTTGAAGGAGGAAAAGAAATGTGAGAGAGAAAGACTTAGAAATGTGACAGAGAAATGTAAAAGAAAGTTTATAGCAACAAATTTTTTTGTAGCACAAATCTATTACCTTAAATTTTATTGTAACACCTTGCATAAACTATTGCATTGATTTTAATATTATTGCAACATTTTTTTTTTGGTTGTAATAAACATTTTTTTTGGTAGTGTACCTTGACAACCATAAAGGAGGTATGGGTTTTCTTGAAAGCCATAGAAGCACTTTCAACAATATCCAGGACCGTTGTTGGAATTGTAACACTCACTATGCATTGCCTTACATGCATATCTTGTCAAATTTTTTTGAACATGTTGACATGTCTTATGGCCAATTGCTCAATCAAGCACTACAGGAATAGTCTTTATTTTTCTTGCATTACGAATATTTATAAAGAAAAATTTGTTTGCATTTTGTTCTACCTGAAAAGTTATATAACATGAATTGTACTTGTAGATTTCCACTCCAACGGCCCAAATTTCAACACTAACATTTGTTACATCGCATGGGATAGAAGTTTGGCAACAACTTATGTTGGAGAAAGACCCATATACTATGTCATCAAATCTGCTAGAGGATGCAATGGATCCACTTTTGTAAGTTTGTATCATTGAAGTATTGTTCATATAAGTGATTGAAACGCTAAAACCGGCATAAATGTCACAACTGTCCGCTGTGAACTTATTCTTTTTAAACAAGATGGAAAACTTTGATATGGTGAGTTGGAATGATTTGTGTCTCGATTCAATAAATGATGTGTTGTAGCACTATCGAACTATAAATGTGGAGACTTTTAGCTCATCATCTAAGGATATGGAAAGTACATTTTCATTCCTTGTATTATTACTACTAGGAAGAAGTGGCTTTGAAATCCCTGAAGAATTAGAACAGATGATGAGGTATTACTCATTGAAGTAGCAACCCTCCCTTGTTCCAAAAGAGTAGTTCCAAAAGCAATAAGGGATGGTTAATGACCCTTAGCTGCGTATGCAGTTAGAATCAGGCTGAAATGCTACTGCTACTTTGGCGGCTAAGATTACCAATAGAAGTAGCAAAGCCATGTTTTGAAGGAGGAAAAGAAATGTGACAGAGAAAGACTTAGAAATGTGAGAGAGAGTTTATTGCATCGAAATTTTTTGTAGCACAAACCTATTACCTTAAATTTTATTGCATCACCTTGCATAAACTATTGCAATGACTCTAATATTATTGCAACAATTTTTTTTTTCTTTTTTTTTGTAATAAACTTTTTTTGTAGTGTACCTTGACAACCATAAAGGAGGTTTGGGTTTCCTTGAAAGCCATAGAAGCACTTGCAACAATATCTAAGACCGTTGTTGGAAACGTAACACTCACTTTGCATTGCCTTAAATGCATATCTTGTCAAATTATTTTGAACAAGTTGACATGTCTTATGGCCAACTGCTCAATCAAGCACCACAGGAACAACCTTTATTTTTCTTGCATCACGAATAGCTATAAAGAAAAAGTTGTTTACATTTTGTTCTACCAGAAAAGTCCTATAACATGAATTGTACTTGTATATTTCCACTCTAACGGCCCAAATTTCAACACTAATATTTGTTACATCGGGTGGGATAGAAGTTTGGCAACAACCTATGTTGGGGAAAGGCCAATTTACTATGTCATCAAATCTGCTACAGGATGCAATGCATCCACTTTTGTAAGTTTGTATCATTGAAGTATTATCCATATAAGTAATTGAACCACTAAAACCGGCATAGTTGTCATAACCGACTGCTGTGAACTTATTTTTCTTAAACGAGATGGAAAACTTTGATGTGGTGAGCTGGAATAATTTGTGTCTCGATTCAATAAATGATGTGTTATAGCACTCTTGAACTACAAATGTAGAGACTCTTAGCTCACTGTTTAAGGATGTGGAAAGTACATTTTTAATCCTTGTATTATTACTACTAGGAAGAAGTGGCTTTGAAGTCCCTGAAGAATCAGAACAAATGATGAGGAATTACTCATTGAAGTAGCAACTCTCCCTTGTTCCAAAAGAGTAGTTCCAAAAGAGTAAGGGATAGTTAATGACCCTTAGCTCCGTATGCAGTTGGAATCAGGTTGAAATGCTACTGCTACTTTGGCAACTAAGATTACCAACAGAAGTAGCAAAGCCATGTTTTGAAGGAGGAAAAAAATGTGAGAGAGAAAGACTTTGAAATGTGACAGAGAAATGTGAGAGAGTTTACTGCAAGAAAATTTTTTGTAGCACAAACTTATTACCTTAAATTTTATTGCAACACCTTGCATAAACTATTGCAATGGCTCTAATATTATTGCAACAATTTTTTTTTTGTTGCAATAAACATTTTTTTTTTTTTGTAATGTACCTTGACAACCATAAAGGAGGTATGTGTTTCCTTAAAAGCCATAGAAGCACTTGCAACAATATCCATGTCCGTTGTTGGAATGGTAACACTTACTATGCATTGTCTTACATGCATATCTTGTCAAATATTTTTGAACATGTTGACATGTCTCATGGCCAATTGCTTAATCAAGCACCACAAGAACATTCTTTATTTTTCTTGCATCATGAATATCTATAAAGAAAAAGTTTGCATTTTATTCTCCAGAAAAGTCGTATAACATGAATTGTACTTGTAGATTTCCACTCCAATGGCCCAAGTTTCAACACTAATATTTGTTACACCGGGTGGAATAGAAGTTTGACAACAACATATGTTGGAGAAAGACCTATCTACTATGCATCCACTTTTGTATGTTTGTATCAATGAAGTATCGTTCATATAAGTGATTGAATCGCTAAAACTGGCATATATGTCACAATTGACCACTGTGAACTTATTCTTCTTAAACAAGATGGAAAACTTTGATGTGGTGAGTTGGAATGATTTGTGTCTCAATTCAATAAATGATGTGTTATAGCACTCTTGAACTACAAATGTGGAGACTCTCAGCTCACCGTCTAAGGATATGAAAAGTACATTTTTATTCCTTGTATTATTACTACTAGGAAGAAGTGGCTTTGAATTCCTTGAAGAATCGGAACAAATGATGAGGAATTACTCATTGAAGTAGCAACCCTCTCTTGTTCCAAAAGAGTAGTTCCAACATAAGTAGCAAAGCCATGTTTTGAAGGAGGAAAAGAAATGTGAAAGAGAAAGACTTAGAGAGAAGAGAGATTAGCAATTTAAAGGAGGAAAGTAATGTGTGTGTGGGTGAGAGAGAGAGAGAGAGAGAGAGAGAGAGAGAGCAAAAACCTCTGCTTGAACTAGTGAACTGGAGGAGCTATTTTGTTAACTTTTATGAAATTTATTATTGAATGACCTGTTTATCTCTTGATTGTCTATTTTGAGAGAATAGTGGAATAGTAGATTGGTCTTTTAATGCTAAATTCTGTTAGCCTCAATAGCAAAACAATTGTGTTTTCAATATTATAGAGGGTTAATTGTAATCAGAGACTCAAAGTAGTAGTTTATGATTGATAGGCCAAGAATGTATTGACCCATTGTGATTAATTAGCCAAGTTTATTAACTAATCAAATTAATATGCAATGTACGTGGTAGTACAAACAAATCACCAACTAAAATAAAGTGCAACGGAAAACAAAGTTAACACAGTGATTTGTTTATGAATGGAGAAAACCTCCGAGGCAAAACCCCACCGGGCGAATTTAAGGACACCACTTCCGAGAATTCACTATTATCACAACAAGCAGTTACAAGTAAAGGAATCTTAGTACCTTATACCTACCTATAGTTAAACCATTACCCCAATACCCAATTAGACTTGTTTTGCAGTGACAATCTCTCATTTTAATGCACGGCTCTCAGTACATGACTAACCAATCGATGCGCGGATCCCAGTACCTTGCTTACTCCTTTACACGAATCTAAGTACGTGACTAACCTTGCTTACTCCTTTGATTGTTGTAGTTGATTTGCAGTAACTTCACATAGAAACACCAATAAAATCTTCAATGTTGGTGCAAAAGGCTTTGCTTAGTTACAGAACCTAAAAGCGTACAAGAAATGCAGCAAGAATTCTTTCTTCTGTAGGAGGAGGTTAGGGTTTCAAAAAGAAAACCTTATGAAACTTTTTAGGGTTAGGTTTTTCTTTTTCCACCTCCTTTAAATAGGAGCTTAATGGGCTCTCCTATTCCAAATAGGTTTACATAAACCTTGAGCTTTCCTAGTCTAATAAGGATTATACAAATCCATAAACAAATAGCTTTTTAGAATAAAAACGTTGCTGGCTATAGTTTGAATCTCGTAAGCTCGATAGATCGAGACATGTGTCAAGCTTTAATGAATCTTGACAGATTGAGCTTCTGTCGAGGAGGTATCGAGACCTGCCGGTTGCACTTTTCTTGAACAGTTCTTGAGTAATCTTCATGTCTTCAATTTAACCACTTGTAATGATCATCTCGAACCTATTTAGATTTACCCAAATACAAGTAAAGTGCTTTTTGTCAAAGGATAGACCAATTACATAAAAATATGTCCCTAACAATGATGAAAAAATGTAATTTGCTCCAGATTTTCATTGAAGATATATGGAGAAATGTTAATTTTCCCCTGTAAATAGAGGACTGTCATATATTAAATAATTAAATTAGGCTAAGAGCCTTATAGTTCAATTGGTACTTTCATGTGTTTTTAATGGAAACATACAAAGTTCAAATCTCTTTTTCCCAACTATCGAATTAATCCAAAAAAAAGAAAAAAGAAGAAGATTTAGGACATGGCCTCTCATAGTATATACCCACCATGTCATAATAAAGCAAAATATAAACATCCACAGGAGGACTATAGAAAACAACTAAATCTTGCTGAAGATAATGTCACTTTCTAGCCAACTCATTGGTTAGCCTCACGAAAACAATGCTTCATAAATCCGAGGTATTTATATGAGAGATTCTCGTAATTCAAGATAAGAGAGATACATGGCGTAAGGTGTTGTTATAAGTATCGGTAACCAAATCAAGGACTGCTTTAGCATCAATTTATATTTCTACCACTTGTAAATTAAGGTTTATGCACATGTTAAGGCCATCTCTTAGAGTCCAAAGTTCATTGACACTAGAAACCACACCTATAGATCAAGTAAAACCCAATATCCAAAGGCCTCTATGGTCCTTGATAACACCCCAACCACTAGATAGGTTGGAAGTACTCAATAACTTAACCACATTTCTATGGATAATTTGAGTAAGCACAAATACTTTATTTTTAAATTGCTCAACTTAATTATTATCATAAATATTGGACTTCTTAATGGCTACCACTCTATTATCTAGAAGCACTTCTATGTAATCGGTTCCAAAGCCTCCTTTGCCTAGGACTCTATTCTTCTCATAATCGTTGGTGGCCTTTCTATATCTCGTTTGCATTAAAAATATTTGTATTTTCTCAACAAATCCTTGGAAATTAGATAGTTTCTCTTGTAACACAAAGCCTCTATTTTTTTGGAAGAATTTTTCTTTGAGTTTGATGAGCCTTCTTCTTTTGAGGCCCCAATATATCCGAAAACCTCCCATAAGCAATACTAATAGGCCAACACTACCACCTGCAGAAGCTCAAACATATATTTGTCAATATCATTGTTTTCGTAACAACAAATATTTTGGCACAGTTGAGAACTAAATATGTTAATAATAACACATTTATAATATGAAGATAATTAGAATTACAACTTAGTGGTGATTGCCGCATAAGTATACATTTGCAAGCAGCTTGAGAATGTGGTCATGTCTACTTAAATCGATATTAAAAGTACATACAACTAAAATAGAACTAGTGAACCACAATTTTGAATTTGACCTCAATTGTTAAAGCCTTAAAGTTCCTTTCTCAGTAGAGAAGAAGCCAGTTAACCTATAAGTTTATGTTTGTTCTTGCTAGTAGCTTAAATCAAGTAAACTAAAATAGTATGACTGAATTTCATAAGTTTTACAAATTAAATATGATCAAGTATAATTTTTTTGTACTCCCAGTCATCAATGAAGAAATTAGAAAACTTTAGGGTCCTTGGTCAAATGTGTGTTTTGATGTGCAGTGATGTGTGAGTGTTCTGTTGTGGCATGTACTGTGGTAAGACGGATTTGCATTAAACTAATTAAGTGCAATTACAATGTGACATGTCCAGGAGTTATTAAGCACGTGCATAATTAGAATTAGAATTAGTTAGAATTTTCTCATTCAATTATTTGCAATCTACTACAATAAAACTGGTGAAATAATAGCTTATTGCTATAGGATATTTGAAGTAGTAAATTTTTTATTGCAACAATAAATATATTATTACATCAAAATTGTCATTAAAATATTTAAAGTTTATTGCAATGAAATTTTTTTGTTGCACAAACCTATTACCTCAAGTTTTATTGCAACACCTTATATAAACTATTGCAATGACTCTAATATTATTGTAACGATTTTTTTTTTGTTGGGTATTTATTGGTACAAATATTTCATTTTCTTGATCAAAAGAAATGGCTTCCAGTACGGTATTGACTTCCTTGGTTGTGTGTGAAGAAAGAAGAACAATTAAAAAAATCAAGAAAAATTGATATTGAATGAATTGTAGTTTAAACTAGATAATATGATGTAGGGTGTTTTGAAAATGTTTTGTTCTAACATGCCCTTTGCTTAAGGGAAGATTTTCAAAATTGTCTTATTTCATAATTAAAATTCATTGTTTTAAATTTTTAATTAAAGTTTATTTTAAACTACTTAGAGTGAGGCTGTGGTATCGATTTTTGGGTTGGGTTCATTTTATGATGCTAGATGGGCTTGAGCCTTGAGCTTAACCTCTTCTCCTTCCATTTTTTTGTATAATAAACACAACTCAAAAGATTTTCAAGTAAAATACATTTTTCTACTATAAACTATTGCATCTAATTACACTTAACCTCCTAAACTATTGAAACTCATAATCGATACTTCCCAATTTAAAACTATGTTACACTTAACCTCTTATTGTATATTTTGCTATTAACTTTAATGGAATTTAATATTGAAGTCCAACTTATCTTTCAATTGTCCTTTTCTTTTATTTTTTGTAGAGAGTTCCAACTTATGGTATCCGCTCTTGATAATAGCTCTTTATCATCAGACCAAGACACAAATCGGTTTTTGGTGTAGGCAGTGATTGAACTCCAAATCTCTTATTCAACCATAAAAAACTTTATCAGTTAAGCTAACTGAAACCCATATTTCTCAATTGTCTCTTTTGGAGAGAATGGTAGATTGGTTTTTCAATGCTAAATTCTGTTAGACTCAATAGCAAAACAATTGTGTTTCAATAGTGTAAGGGGTTAATTGTAATTACAGACTCAGAATAACAGTTTATGGTGGAAAAATGTAATTTGCTCAATATTTTCAATGAAAATATTGAGCAAAGTAAAGCAAAATATACCACCATGTCATAATAAAGCAAAATAATCTTGCATTAACGTCGCCCTCCATCTTTGCCAATGGTCCTTGTAGAATCCGTTCAAATTTTCACAGTGATGCCAGTAATTAGTGTTCAAAGATAAATCCATATCTTTGGTAGTTTTGATAAGGAAGTGAAAGAAAAACGATATGTTCACAACATTTTTACAACAAATTCTAAATGATAGGTTGTTACTAGTTGTTATTGTTAGGGAAAAAAAGTAATTTTAGTGTTAAGTTTAAATTTGAACAAATAACAACTAACTACCTATAATTTATTGTGAAAATATTGTGGACGTAGCACCTCTCAAAAATATGTAATAGTAACGTGTAATATATGCAATACTTTCCCCATAATGAGATAACTCAAAGTCTCAAATGCTATAATGTTTCGAGTCAAAGCTTCTGTGGCATCGTATATAGCCATATAAGTAACGGTGGAATTTCCTATACTCCATCTGTGAACTTTAAGTCAATAGATTCACTGATTCAGTATTCAATAATTGTGTTGCTTCGTATTCTATGCACGCGGTTTTTCAATTTTTGTTTTTATTGATACATTGAGTGTTTTGGTAATTGAATTATTTAGGTTTTTTTTTTAATATTTCATTTAATGTAATATATTTTTTTAGAATTAATAGTTACTTTTTTGTAAGAAGGCATTACATACTTGTAAGATTAAAATTTTGTAATGGTGTGACCGTTGTAGTGCGCCTAACTCATTGATTGGGTTGAGAGCATGACATATAGCAGATAAAGATACAGGTTGTGGAAGATGAAGGAGGAGAATTACAGCCACTGTCAAGAATTTAACTTAGTTATTAGAAAGAACAATTGCAATTTGCAAGACATTGACTATAAAGCTCTGATATATATACCATAAATGTTTTTTAGTGAACAATTGAAAAGAAGGCTATTTCCTAAAGGAAAATAATTGTTTCACACTACTTCACACAACGTTCATACAAAATGTCCACATTTTTTAAAATTGTGCACACTTTACACATATTGTGAAAGAGTGTGAATACAGTACGGTGTTAAACAATCAAGGTTTGTTCATATATAATACTTATTGATACATTTGTGTGGCATATATCAAAGTATCTATAATCTTATAAACTGCACAACATAAACTTCCGATGAAACCTGCTAATCCAAATCCACCTGCTCGCCTCTAGTTAAGAGGGCAAAGATGCAACTGTTCATTGACCTTTAGTTAAATAGCTGCATTATTTCATAGAGAAATTCTATTGACACAATTTGTCTTACAAATTCTATGACAATTTTGGAGTGGTTAATTGTGAGTTATAGAGAAAAAATTGTAGTCATTGAAGAACTCTATTCCATACATAAATAACTGAAATCTATTTGAAAAAGAAAATTCAATAAAGTTATCATTACTTTTTACATACAATACATTAATGCAGGCTGCTAGCCGGTCCAACGTACATCAAAACAAGAAAGAAAAAAGGTAGTAGCACACTACGTTACACACACAACAAGAAAAAAAAGCTCAAAAAAGCAGAGAGTAAAAATGTGTGTGTATATATATATTCTAGGAAGACATCTATCCAGCTAATTAAATCAATCCCCTCACCAGTTTTCTCATTCCGAAGGTCTTCATGAACCAATCTTGATTCCTTGCACTAACAGTGTGCCCAATAGTCACTCCAACAACTAGTCCAAATCCATACCCAATCAAAACAATTTTCCAACCAAACTGAAATGGAGACCCCAAATCTTGACTCTTTTCAAGAGTTGAAGGTGAAGGTAGTGAAACCTCAGAATTCTTACATTTCTTTGTCAATGGGCTTCCACACAATCCTGGATTTCCTTCAAATGAATTGCTTGGAAAAGTATTAAATTGTTTTCCTTGTGGTATAGGTCTCACGAGATGATTATGAGAAACATTGAAGTATTCCAAGAAAGTAAGTTGCGTTAGCTGTTGTGGAATTTTCCCAAAGAGCTTGTTTTGAGAAAGGTCTAGTGATTCCAAATCTACAAGGTTTCTTAAACTTTGTGGGATGTGGCCAATGAGAAAATTATTGGAAAGATTGAGCAAACGAAGGTCTTTTAAATTTAAATTTCCAATAGATTCTGGAATATTTCTGAAAAATCTATTACTTGAGAAATTAAAGGCCGTAAACAATTCTTGGACCTTCTTATAATCCGTGACCACTCCTTTGTTTGTCATCATCATTGCATAATCATACTCAAGACCCCATGAGTAATTGTGAAAATTGTTTCGTAAAATGAAGGATGAATTTACTTGAATATATGTTAAGTGGTTTGCATGGTCAAATCTGGAAGAATTGGAATATTGAAAGAATTTTAATGGTAAACTTCCAATAAAACTATTGTATGAGAGGTCAAAGATTTGCAAGCTGGGAAACTTATATTTTGCTTTATGAATCTTTATTGGGCCATAGAATTTGTTGGACCTCAAAATGAGAATCTTTAAATTTGGAAGGTTTCCTAACCATGAGGGAAAAGTGTCATTGAATTGGTTATTACTGAAATCAAGGGCCTTCAACATTATACACTTGGCCAAAGATCTTGGTAACCAACCTTGAAACTTGTTTTGGCTGAAGTTAATTATCCTTAATTTGCTTCCATTTGTCCAAGTTTGTGGGATGCTTCCTTCGAATGCGTTCCTTCGTAAATCCAATATGAGTAGAGAATCACCAAAGTTGTGCAAGCATTGAGGAAGTGAACCACTTAAGTTGTTATTTGACAAATCAAGGACCTGAAGAGAACTCTTGTTACAAATCAACTCTGGAATTTTTCCAGTGAACGAATTTTTTGATACAAGATATTCCAAGGTGGAAAAGGATGGAATTGGAAGTGATCCTTGGAGTTTGTTAGAGGTGAGGTCTAAAATGATTAGACGGGTCCAAGGAAGAAGAATTGGATGTTGACCGAGGCTTGTAAGAAAGTTGTAAGAAAGGTCGATAACCTCTAAATTTTCTTTACTCATGTTCCAAAACCATTCTGGTACTTGACCATGAATGTTGTTGGTGCCTAGGTCTAGCCATACTAGTTCATCTTGGCTTGCTAGGAAGTCTGGAAACTCGCTCAAGTTGAACAAATAGAATCCTAAATTTTGGAACTTCTGAAGAGTTGTATTGGCAGTTGTTTCACTTATAATTAATGAAACTCCACAATCAGATAGATGCAAGGAAGTCAGTTTTTTGAGCTTACCAAACTTGTCAAACTCCAATTTGCCAGTAAAGTTGTTCAAGGAAAGATCAAGAAATTCAAGATTCTCAAGGTTAAAGATTGAGCTTGGAATCTGGTCTGCAAGGCGGTTGCCCGCAAGGTGCAAGACAGATAATTTAGTGAGGTTCATAAGCCTAAAAGGGATCTGGCCATTGATGAAATTTTGATATAGATAAAGGTCAGTCAGCTGGGTTAGGTTTGCGAGTTCAAAAGGGATTTTACCAGTCAGTTCATTTTGGGCAAGGTTTAGAGAAGAAAGTTGGATGAGGTTGCCAAAGGAAGATGGAATGTCGCCCTTGAAAGTGTTATGCGAAAGATCCAGAATTTTTAGATGCATGAGGTTACCAAGTGAAGATGGAATGTGGCCCTTGAAAGTGTTAACTAAAAGATCCAGAATATTTAGATGCGTGAGGTTACCAAGTGAAGGTGGAATGTGACCCTGGAAAGTGTTAAATGAAAGATGCAGAAAATTTAGACGCGTGAGGTTACCCAGTGAAGTTGGAAGGAACCCAGAGAAGTTGCACCTCCTCATATCAATTTTAGTCAAACAGCCAAGATTTCCTATTGAAGCTGGTAGCTTACTTGAGAAACTTGTGTGCGCGAGGATCATTTCCTCAAGGGGACTACTCCGTTGAAAGTCAGGAAGATAACCTGTGACACCTGCATTGAATTGCACATCAAGAACTCGTAAATTTGGAAGCTTAAAGATGCCTACTGGAAATTCCCCATGTAATTTGCAGTCATGGAGACGAAGGGACCACAAAAAAGACAAATTTGCCAAGATATTAGGCACAATGGAGATTATGTTCACCCAACTCAAATCAAGCTTTTCTAGGCGGGTTAAATTTTCAACTAGATGTCCTAGACTTGGCTTCTTGATTTCCAAACTGTTCAAAGATAGATCGAGGGATGACATTTGGAACAATGGTGAAAATTCTAATGGGATTTGACTAGAAAAAGAAGAATAAGAGAGATTGAGATATGTTAGTTTGGATAGATTGGAAACTGTGGATGGAATTTGAGATTGGTTAAAATGATTGTCAGCAAGATTAAGCCTTTGGAGATGAACAAGATTGAAAAGGCTGTTGCTAGAGTTAATAGAACCGTAGAGAGCTGCTATTGAGGTCAAGACCAATGACATGGCCCGTGAACTCATCACACTCTACCCCATCCCATGAGCAGCAGTCACTGTTGTTTCCTTCTGATGTCCAGGAAGCAACCTTGGGATAAGCTGATGGATCGAAGGAAATAGATTTCTTGTTGATGATGACAAAGGTTTCCTTAAATTGCAACAAGTAAGACCTTTCGTGACCGTGGCAAAGAGGCTGCATGGAGGAAAATGAGTGAGTGGCTATGTGATGAAACATTGAGAGGAAAGAAAGAAAGTACACAAATTTCAAACGATACAAAGAGGACGCCATGGCTTTTGTCTAAATTAACCATGTTTTTTCGCCCTTATATAAGCAAGGAATGCAAAAAAGTATAAAACCCATTAATCGTAAAAAAAAAAAAAAAAAAAAAAAGTACCAAACCCGTTATCTCAATAAAAAAAAAGGAAAAAAAGGAAAAAAAGAGAGAAACTTTAATACAATCCGTTTGGTTGCCTTCCCACTTCTTTAACTTAGTGGGCGTAATATTTTTTGATTTTTTATTGATAGAAATCGTGGATATACTAATTGCATTGTCAATTTCTGTGTTCGTCGGTAAGTTTCCATTGCTTCTTCTTGTTCCCCGGTTTTATACTTTAAAGTTTAAACCACGTTTTTCAATGCTATACCCCATGGTCAATGTGCGTTAGGAAGCAAGCACAACCGGAAATTCTAGGTTTATGGAGTTGCCAACGTGTCCATTTGAGAACAACTTATTTAACTTTTTGTTAATATCATTTTGTTAAAAGTGTGTTAAAGTATATTTATATCTTGAAAAAAGTAGAGAAAAACAGAAAAAAAGTGAGAAACAAATACAGAAAAAAGTGAGAAAAAAATGAAGTTTAAGAAAACTGTACATAAACTATTGTTTGGTCAATTTTTTGCCAAAACCTTTATAGTACAAATGTCATATGTGGGTTCTAATTAACTCAACTAATAAAATTTTTTGTCCAATTGATATCTTGGTTGGATAGTAAAGTTAAAAAAAATAAAAAGTCGCTTATCATAGAGATAAGTTAGTACATTTGTTTTTGACATGTTTTTTTATCTTTTGGATTCATAAGTATCATTACTGGGAATCAATTCAACGTTTCAACATTCAAACTAAGGATGTCAAATTTCAAGGTAAGATTTTATTTTACAATTTTTTACTTTAATTGTTTTTCTCAGATAATTTTTTGTTTGGTTCCCAAGAAAAAAAATTATGTAATAAATAGAAGCAGGCAGGTATTGGTATGGTAGCCATTCTTGGCTTGTGGGCCTGTGGCTTCTATCTTAAGCCCTTAAAATTTAAAAGTATTTCCGAAACTATATTGGGAGTGTAATTAAGTTTCTCCGAATATGAGTTTGAATTAACAAAATGAAACTTGGAGCACCTGCCATTGTTTCCTTCGATTTATTACATTTTATTTTCTAAAGCACTACAGAAACTAATAGTTTTCTGTTACCTGTGTAATGATAACAACAGACTTTGAAAGATTATCCTGATACAGATTAATCATTATAGTATTAGTTGCAACTTACATCTGCCTAGGAAGATTATCAACCAGTTAGTTGACAGTCTTCAATTCTGTTGTTTGATCGATCCAATATTATTGTTCTTAATCATTAATGAATTATGTAAAAAAAAAAAAAAAATGCGACCCATGCGAATTCACACCTCGGCCCCCCCTGAAAATTTCAGAATTTGGCTCAAATTGTTAAAGCAATCCAAGAAAATCCAAGTAATTTAATCGGTACAAAAAATCTTTTTTTTTTTTTAATGAAAGACCAAAAAAACAAACACAAAAAAAACTATGAGATGGCCCATTCCCCAGCCCTCCAAAGAAAAAATCCAAATTAGGTGTGTGAAGTAAAATTATTTGAATCATTAGTTTGTGTGTGAGTGTATTCATTTTTTGAGATTACTACATTTGTTAATCACAACAAAATCTAGGTGTGTGAAGTAAAATTATTTCACTCACAAATGCGTAACACTAATCACGCCCTGAGGTATTTTTGTGATTGAAAAATGTAGTAATTTTAAATTATAATAAATGCAAATCATTAGCTTTTATCCAAATAAATAGAAGAGTCTTTGAGCATATGTAAGCTCGTGCTCAAAGGCTAGTTTTTTTTAACAAAATATCACAACACCAAATATCACAAATAACTAAAAACTAAGACCAGTTTTTATCAGTTTTTCAAAAAAACCACTACACCATAAATAAATAAATAAATAAAAACCACTACAAAGTGGTTAAGCCATCCTCCATATTAAATTCATTTTGGATTTTCACGATTGTGGAAAGGACTATCAAAGTGTGAAGACTGAAGAGGGGTATTGGCGTAATGCTCAAGACATGATGTATGCATTTTTCAATGAATTTAAGTAATAATTAAATTTTACATAAATATTTACATGTGATGTGTACTCTCTTTGTCATAATTTCTATTTTTCTTGATCAAGGTTGCTTTTGATTTTTTTTTAAAAAGCATTCTCTTTGTCAAATCCCATTCGATCAGAAACATATATGAAGTCTCTTAGCTTTACCAGTGGCCCATGTGCAACACCAAACTGCAGTCTCATCGTCATGGTGTTCCAAGTAGGATTAGGATTAGATTAGAAGAAGGGAGTGACCAATGGCACTACGGTTGGTGGACCTTGTGGTGGCGCAGTGTGGTTGTATCTTGGAAGCGATACAAAAATATTTTACTGTCGTGGATGTCAATGGTGACACGGCAGTTTGAGTAGCAATAGCGACATCGAGACTAAAGAAATCTTGAAGTGCCAGCCAGTGAGTACTAGCGAGTGGCTTGAGGGTGCAAGTTTCGCCACAGATTCGTGCACCATTACTCAGCAAAAACAAAAATATTTGTGTACCATTCAATTTCATATTTTGTAATGCTATATTAGTATTATATATTTGATACTTTATTTTTCTTTTTTCCCTTATGTTTGGTTGAGGTTGTTCATAGTTCTTGCTTTTCAAATACTTATCATTTTTGGTGTTTTTTTTTGGAGGGGGGGGGGGGGGGGGATAAACTATTATCTTTGTAAATACTTATTTCCTTTTGGTATAAGTTGTTTTTTATGCGTGGTTTGAAATTATGTTTAGTTAAAGTTGTTTTTTTTTGCATGTTCGTGCTGTTCTGGGGTGATTGATGAAATCTTGGGGAAATTGTTGTCATTTGAAATTTTGACGACTAGACGAGACATTGGTTCAGTGGATTTCAAAGAGCAGGGTTAATTTCAGTGGGCAGACGTTGTAGCATCTCTTTTCACCATGGGATGCACTACTAAGGCTGGAAATGCAATTGAATGGTCTTTGTAGGATTCTTTTGCCCATATCCCATAGATGTTACCGATGTAATCAAAACTTGAGAAACTGCATTTTCTTGCTAAAAAACTTTAAGGGTAAACTTTCTAAAGTTTTTTTTTAATGATTTATCATTCAAGTTAGATAATACTAGTCTTTGAGTACGTGCTCATGTGCATGCTTAGAGGCTCTTACGCTTTTTTGGGTAAATATTAATAATTTGCATCCATAATAATTAAGGATTACTATATTTTTCAATCATCAAAAACTTAGAGGTGTGATGAGTCTGATGTGTTTGTGGGTGAAATAATTTTTTTATCACACTTTATGATTGGAAAATATAGTAATTTCAAATTATAATAGATGCAAGTTATTAATATATACCAAAAGAAAAAAAAGAGCCATTGAGCATGCTCAGAGGTTAGTACTATATAAAATGGTTTTGTTTATTGTATATTAATGTATTTATATTTGGTTTAGAGCTTGCTTAATTGTTTGCTATTATCTCACTGAGTTTACACCATTAGCTAAAGTGTCACAATTTATGCATATCTTAAAAGAAAAAAATATGCAAGATTCAGAAATTGTAATTCAATCTTTTATCTCAAATGCTGAAATTATAAAATGTTAAACCGCATAAAAGGGTTAAAAAATGTGAATTTAAGCAAATAGATATTATTTCCTTAAAAAATATCCTAAAATTTGACAATTTGGACAATTTTGTCCGATTGTTTAACTAAGAATATATATATATATATATATATATTTTACTTAAAATTTTTATTATATTTATCTTGGCCCCCAGGAATAATTCCTGATTCCTCCATTGAAAAGAATACTTGGTTGTGGAAGATGAAGGAGAAGAATCAATAGATGATAGCCATTAACGAGAATTTAACTTAGCTTTTACTTATTAGAAAGAACAATTGCGAGAAATTGACTACAAAGCTTTGATACCATAAATATTCTTAATGAACCATTGAAAAAGAGGCTATATTTTCTAAAGGAAAATGATTGATTTACACTCCTACATGTACAGTACTTGACACAATGTTCACTCAAAATGTCCATATTTTTAGAAAAGGTGGACACTTTAGAGCATTCTCATTAGCTTTTCTATAAAAAAAAAAAAAAAAAAAAGCCATTTTGACACACCAAAAATATACTTTATCATTTTAACACACCAGTTTACAATACCCCATTAATCAAATATTCTATTTTTTCCTTCAACACATTAAAATAATCTAAATTTTTTTTTACAAATATATACACACACACACACACACACACAAAATCCTCTACCACCCACACCCACACCCACACCCTCAGATCAACTGCCACAGTGCACAACCACCGACCACCACCACAATATCAACCACCAACCACCAATATCAGCCACTGCTACCAAAAAAAAAAAAAAAAAAAACTCAAACAAACATTAACCCACCAGCTTCAACCCCTACACCAAAAAAAAAAAAAAAAAAAAAAAAACACCACAACATCAACCACCACAACCCGATTTGAGACCATCCCAAATCTCACACCCACAACCTGATCAACCCACCACCTTCAACCAAAATCAGCAAACCACCATTAGAAACACTGTCACAACCACCGAGAGAGAGAGAGAGAGAGAGAGAGAGAGAGAGAGAGAGAGAGAGAGAGAGAGAGAGAGAGAGAGAGAGAGAGAGAGAGAGAGAGAGAGATCAGAGATCGGCGACGTGTGGACAGAGGAGAGATCGGCAGCTCTAGGCAAGATCGGTGGGTGGCGGCTCCTGGCGAGATCGGCGGCACGATAACGGCTTGAAGTCGGTGGAGTAGAGTGAGGATGAGAGAGGACGAGAGTGAGAGAAAAAAAATGAAAGTGACAAAGAATTAGGGAGCAACGGGAGAGATGGAGACCAGAGAGGAGAGAGAAAGTTGTTTGGTCCAAAGAGAAAAGCAAATAAAATAAGCAAAAGTAATTTTGGCATTGTTGTCCATACCGTTTCATATTTAAGGCGGTACTGTAGCGGTGTGCCAAAATATTTGGGATTTGAAATACCTGATGAGGATTGATTTTTGGTGTTTGGTGTGTCAGATGCCAATTATTTGGCATTTGGCACACCCGATGATAGTGCTCTTACACATTGTGAAAGAGTGTGAAACTGTGAATACTGTTAAATGCAAAGTAATCAAGGTCAGTTCATATTTAGTACTTATTTGATACATTTGTGTGGCATACGTAAAAGTATCTATAATCTTATAAACTACACAACATAAACTTCTAATGAAGCCTTGCTAATCCATATCCACTAGCTCATCTTTAGTTAAGTACATTACACATTCGCGGTGGGCAAAGATCCAACTATTCATTGACCTTTAGTTAGCTGCATTATTCCATAGAAAATCTTTTTTTTTTGTGGAGAAACTATTGCATAGAAAATCTATTGAACACAATTTGTCTTACAAATTCTATGACAATTTTGGAGTGGTTAATTGTGAGCTATGGAGAAAAAATTGTGGTCATTGAAGAACTCTATCCCATACATAAATAACTAAAATCAGTTTGAAAAAGAAAATTCAATAAAGTCATCATTACTTTTTACATACAATACATTAATGCTAGGCTGCTAGCCAGTCCAACGTACATCAAAACAAGAAAGAAAAACATGCAGTAGTAGCACTCTACGTTACATAACAAGGAAAAAAAGTTCAAAAAAGCATAGAGTAAAAATGTATGTACATATGTATATCCTTGGAAGACATCTATCCAGCTAATTAAATAAATCACCTCACCAGTTTTCTCATTCCGAAAGTCTTCATTATCCAATCATGATTCCTTGCACTCACAACCTGTCCAATAATCACTCCAACAACCATTCCAAATCCATACCCAATCAAAACAATTTTCCAACCAAATTGAAATGAAAAACCCAAATCTTTACTCTCTTCAGGAGTTGTAGGTGACGGTAGTGAAACCTCAGAACTCTCACATTTCTTTGTTAATGGGCTTCCGCACAACCCTGGATTTCCTTCAAATGAATTGCTTGGAAAAGTATTAAATTGTTTTCCTTGAGGTATAGGTCCCACAAGATGATTATGAGAAACATTGAAGGATTCCAAAAAAGTAAGTTCCGTTAGCTGTTGTGGGATTTCCCCAAAGAGCTTGTTTTGAGAAAGGTCTAGCGATTCCAGATTTACAAGATTTCTCAAACTTTGTGGGATGTGACCAATGAGAATGTTATTGGAAAGATTGAGCAAACAAAGGCCTTTTAAATTTAAATTCCCAATGGATTCTAGAATATTTCCATCAAATCTATTACTTGAGAAATCAAGAGCTATGAAAAATTCTTGGACCTTCATGTAATCCGTGACCACTCCTTTGTTTGTCATTATCATTGGATAACTATACTGAAGATCCCATAAGTAATTTTGAAAACTGTTTTGCACAACGAAGGATGAAGTAACTTCAATATATGTTAGGTTTGCACTATCAAATCTGGAAGAATTGGAAAATTGAAAGAATTTTAATGGCAAACTTCCTGTAAAACTATTGTACGAGAGGTCAAAGATTTGCAAGCTGGGAAACTTATATTTTGCTTTATGAGTACTTACTGGGCCATAGAGTTTGTTGGACCGCAAAATGAGAAGCTTTAAATTTGGAAGGTTTCCTAACCATGAGGGAAAGGTATCATTGAATTGGTTATTACTAAAATCAAGGGCCTTCAGCATTGTACACTTGGCCAAAGATCTTGGTAACAACCCTTGAAACTTGTTTTGGCTGAAGTTAATCATCATTAATTTGCTTCCATTTGTCCAAGTTTGTGGAATACTTCCTTCGAATGTGTTCCTCCGTAAATCCAATATGAGTAGAGAATCACCAAAGTTGTGCAAGCATTGAGGAAGTGAACCACTTAAGTTGTTAATGGACAAATCGAGGACTTGAAGAGAACTCATGTTACAAATCAACTCTGAAATTTTTCCAGTGAATGAATTGTTTGATACATGATATTCCAAGGTGGAGAAGGATGGAATTGGAAGTGATCCTTGGAGCCTGTTAGAAGTGATGTCTAAAATGGCTAGACGGGTCCAAGGAAGAGGAACTTGATATTGACCGAGGCTAGTAAGAAAGTTTTCAGAAAGGTCGATAACCTCTAAATTTTCTTTACTCACGTTCCAAAACCATTCCGGTACTTGTCCCTGAATGTTGTTGGTCCCGAGGTGTAGCCATTTTAGTTCATCTTGGTTTGCTAGGTGGTTTGGAAACTTGCTCAAGTTGCACGAACCGAGTCCTAAATTTTGGAACTTTTGAAGAGTTGTATTGCCACTAGTTTCATTAATAATTAATGACACTCCACAATCAGATAGATGCAAGGAAGTTAGTTTTCTGAGCTTAACAAACTTGTCAAACTCCACTTTGCCAACAAAGTTGTTCGCGGAAAGATCAAGAACCTCAAGATTTTCAAGGTTAAAGATTGAGCTTGGAATTGGGCCTGTAAAGTAATTTCCCGCAAGGCCCAAGGAAGATAATTTGTGAAGTTCATAAGCCCAAAAGAGATTTGACCCCAAAGATGATTATAATATAGAAAAAGGTGAGTCAGTTGTGTCAAGTTTGCAAGCTCAAAAGGAATTGAACCATTCAGTTCATTTTCGGCAAGATGCAGAAAAGAAAGTTTGATGAGGTTTCCAAAGGAAGATGGAATCTGGCCCTCGAAAGTGTTAAGTGAAAGATCAAGATAATTTAGATTTGTGAGGTTACCAAGAGAAGATGGAATTAACCCAGAAAAGTTGCACCTCCTCATATCAATTTTGGTCAAAGAGCCAAGGTTTCCTACTGATGCAGGTAGCTTGCCTGAGAAACTTGTGTTTGCGAGGATCATTTCCTCTAGGGGACTCTTCCATTGAAAGTCAGGCAGACAACCGGTGAGACCTTTATTTTTCCGCACATTAAGAACTCGTAAATTTGGAAGTTTAAAGATGCCTACTGGAAATTCCCCGTGCAATTTGCAGTCATGGAGATGAAGGGAAGTTAAAGAAGACAAATTTGCCAAGATATTAGGCACAATGGATATTATGCTCACCGTGCTCAAATCAAGATTTTCTAGGGAGGTTAAATTTTCAACTAGATGTCCTAGACTTGGATTCTTGATTTCCAAATGGTTGTAAGAAAGATCGAGGAATGACATTTGGGACAATTGTGAAAATTCTAATGGGATTTGACCAGAAAAAGTAGAATTAGAAAGATTGAGATATGTTAGTTTGGATAGATTGGAAACTGTGGATGGAATTTGAGAGTGGTTAAAATGATTGTCAGCAAGATTAAGCCTTTGGAGATGAACAAGATTGAAAAGGCTGCTGCTAGAGTTAATTGAACCGTAGAGATAGCTGCTATTGAGGTCAAGACCAATGACATGGCCATTGCTCTTATGACACTCTACCCCATCCCATGAGCAGCAGTCACTATTGTTTCCTTCTAATGTCCAGGAAGCAACCTTTGGATAAGCTAATGGATCAAAGGAAATAGACTTGTTGTTGTTGATGATGGCAAAGCTTTCCTTAAATTGCAACAAGTAAGACCTTTCGTGACCATGGCAAAGAGGTTGCACAGTGGAAAATGAGGGAACGACAACGAGATGAATCGTTGAGAGGAAAGAAAGCAAGTACACAAATTTTAAACAATACAAAGAAGACGCCATAACTTAAGTCTAAATTAACCATGTATTTTCGCTCTTATATAAGCAAGGAATGCAAAAGAAGTATTTTATTAGTTCGAATCTTCCCTTCTGTTGGAATGATTGTTAGACATTTCATATTCTCCTCAACAAATGTCCCAAACCCATTATCTTTAAAAAACTGAGAAACTTTAAAACAATCCATTAACTTTAAAAAACTGATAGCTTTAATTCACTTTTGGAAAAGTTGCCTTCCCTAAGATTTCAAAAGGTCACTTCTGATTCTTTTGTTCTTATTATATGTTCTTATAGGGAGGAAAAAAAAAAAAAAAAAAAGTTGCCTTCCCACTTCTTTAACTTAGTGGGTGTAACATTTTATGTTTTTTTTTATTTTTATTTTTTATTAATAGTAATTGTGGGCGTAACACTTACAAGAAAAATTATTATATACTCCGGAATATACTCTGTCCCGGTTTAATACTTTAATCCACGTTTTTCAATGCTATGGCCGTGGCCAAGGACTGGTGCGTTAGGTGCACTAGCGGATTCTTGGCTTATGAAGTTGACAACCGTGAATAACGTTTCCTGCTTAATCAGACTCTCATCAACTATTGTTTATGCAAGATATCATTTTTGGCCAAGGACTGGTGCGTAAGGAAGCAAGCACTAGCGGAGTTTATGATTATGAAGCAAGCACTAGCGGAGTTTCATGGTTTATGATTATGAAGCAAGCACTAGCGGAATTTCTAAATTTGTGAAGTGGACGACATGCATTTGTGGATAACGTTTCTTGCTAAATCAGTATCTTATCAACTACTGTTTGGGCAAAATATTATTTTTGATCCTTTCTTCCTAAATCCAGCGGTATCAATTTAGTCAATTTCTTGCCAAATGCTTTATAATTCAACTGTTATTTATGAGTTCCAGTTAACATGACTAGTAAAATTTATTGCCGTTAAATAAAAAATCTATGATTCTAACTCTATCCCAAACCAATAAGTTGAAACTCATAAAAAAAAAACCCGTCACCTCAATTGATTGCTATTACTTGATATTTCAAACAAATGCATTCAGAATTTAAATCTCCCAACCCCAGCTAAATGTATCAAAGAAATAAGTTAGTACATTTCTTTTTTGGACATGGTTTTTATCTTTTGGATTTAATTATAGCTGTGAGTTCTGGGAATCAATTCAACATTCAAACCACGGAACTCAAAATCCAAGGTAAGATTTTATTTTACAATTAATTTATTTAATTATTTTTTCAGACTATTTTCTGTTTGGTTCCCTGAAAAAAAAATAATAATAAATAGTGAACTTGAAGTGTAAATAGAAGCAGGCAGGGCTTAGTATGGTAGTTATTCCTGGCTTGTACGTGGCTCCTAATTAACTAAAGCACTACAAACACTTAATAGTTTTTTGATAACTGAGTAATGATAACAGACAGACTTTGAAGGATTATCCTGATACGAATTAATCTTAGTATTAGTTACAACTTACATCTGACTAGGAAGATCATAAACAGGTTAATTGACAATCTTCAATTCTGTTGTTTGATGGATCCAATATTAGTTTTCTTCATCATTAATGAATGACGTACAAAAAACGAATGTGAGACCCATGCGAAATTTAGATGTTTATTAAACAGATTAACATGCACATTTATGTATAAAGAGAAAATTAGGTGCTTTCTCCATGTAATAAGTTTCTGGCCATTGTACAATCGCCCAGAAATTTATTTAGCAAATTAATTGGCACTTTTGAATGTCAATGTTTGATCAAATCCCTAATATTCTTTATTGCTTTTGGATGGTAATAAGGGTTTCACTACAAGAATTTTAGTCTTTTGCGACCAATGTTTTAGTGACGACCAAAAAGTTGTCACTATTAGGCATACATTAGCGACGATAATAAATGTTCATTGCAAATAAGTGTATTTTAGCGACAACACTAAGGTAGTCGCTAATAAGTTGTCGCTAACGTCATGGAGGGAATTTTATTTACTTTTGGAAAATGGAGGGAAACTTTTAGCGACGATAATAAATTTTGTTGCAACGACATTTACGTCGCTAAAATAAGGTTTATTTTAACGACGATATCTATCGTCGCTAATAATCATCTTTAGTGACGACTTTATGTTTCATCACAGATATGCGGCCAAAAATATATAATAAGTAAATTATATATATGCTTTATTTATCGGCGATGACACATTAGTGGTCGCTATTAGAAGCCTATTTGCGAGGACACAACATGTCATCGCAAATATATCTACCTAAATATTATGGAGGGTAAAATTTTCACTCTCAAAAAGTGGTGGGAATTATTGGAGGGAAGCAGATTATATATTAGCAACGAATTAGGTTGTCACTATAAGGGATCTTTTAATGAAGACAAATATTGTCGTCACTAATATGTTTCTAAAACAATTTTGATATAATATGATTTTTTTTTATATCAAATCCTCCAAATGCCTCTTAAAATATTTAAAATGACATAAATTCCTTTAAAATAATTGAAATGATAAAAATACCATTAACCTCATCAAAATGACCAAAATACCCCCAAACTCATATAATGACCAAAATACACTTAAAACCTCTAAAGTAACTTAAAACTTTCAAATCCGTTTAAAAAAAAAAGAAGAAGAAAAAAATATGACAACGGAGGGCTTGCTGCTTCAAAATACTCTCAAATCATAATGTTACCCATTTGAAACTTGAAATCGATAAAATAATAAAAATTGAAAAAGTTCCGATTCCACTCAAAATACTAACTAATTCTCATAGTTATCAAAATGTGAATCGTATCGTGAATCAATTTTTGATTTTTCTGTATCATGTGTCATAAGAAAGGTATTAGTCAATATTTACTAAACTAATAAGTTCATTATAAATATATGAAAGGTATATTCATTATAAATTCATAATATATTCAACCAATAACCAATTCAATAATCAATTATGTAATAATATTTACCAAAAGAAAGTAAATAAATCAAATTAAAATATATTTATAACATACTTATTCAAATTAATTAAAATCAAAAGTTGTAATACATGATATATGAGCAAAAATTATAAATTTTTTCATCATTTTGCCTAATCAACTTTATCTAAGTTAATATTAACATGATGTTCATCATCTTTCAAAATTATTTCTTCATTAACATTTTCTAACAACTACTCCAATACCCAACAATCCAATGAAAACCTTCCCACTGAACCTAATTTCACAAAGTCTAGTGGTCTTGAGACCATCTATTAAGTTTGATCGGGTTTGACCAACTTTAACTAAACTTTGACTTTGCATTTCTCTAAATCCAGCCGTTTGATTGTGACCATAATTTGCTAGAATTATTTTTTCATTACACTTTTTAAATCCAACGGTTAGATTTCAAATATAAGGATGACGTGTGATGGACATACGTTATATACCTTTATGACTATGTTCTTTCAATCTAATCATCCAATTGTTTTCAAATTTCACCAACATCAATATGTCACCAGAATCTTCAATCCCAATGATCAAGATTCGAATATGAATTTCACTAAATCTAGTGGTCTTGGAACCATTTATTAAGTTTGACCGGATTTGACTAACTTTAACTAAACTTTGACCGTGCCGTTCTCTAAATCCAGCCATTTGATTGTAACCATAATTTACTAGTATTATCCTTTCATTACACACTTCAAATCCAACAGTTAGATTTCAAATCTAAAGATGTCACATGATGGTCATATGTTATGTACCTTTATGGCTATGTTCTCTCAATCTGACCATCCAATTGTTTTCAAATTTCACCAACACCAATATGTGACCATACTCTTCAATCCCAATGATCAAGATTCAAATATGAATTTCACAAAATCTAGTGGTCTCGAGACCATATATTAAGTTTGACCAAGTTTGACCAACTTTAACTATACTTTGACCGCGCCTTTCTCTAAATTTTAGCCATTTAATTATGACCATAATTTACTAGTATTGTCCTTTCATTACACTCTTCGAATCCAACGGTTAGATTTCAAATCTAAGGATGACACGTGATGGTCATATGTTATGTCCCTTTATGACTATGTTCTCCCAATTTGATCATCCAATTGTTCTCAAATTTTACCGACACCAATATGTCACAATACTCTTTAATCCCAATGATCAAGATTCGAATATGAATTTCACAAAATCTAGTGGTCTCGAGACCATCTATTAAGTTTGACTGGGTTTGACCAACTTTAACTTAACTTTGACCGCTCATTTCTCTAAATCCAGCCGTTTGATTATGACCATAATTTATAAGAATTATCCTTTTATTACACTCTTCGAATCCAACGGTTAGATTTTAAATCTAAGGGTGACGCATGATGGTCGTATGTTATGTACTTTTATGACTATATTATCTCAATTTGACCATCCAATTGTTCTCAAATTTCACCAATACCAATATGTCACCATACTCTTTAATCGCAATGATCAAGATTTGAATATGAATTTTACAAAGTCTAGTGGTCTTGGGACCATCTTTTAAGTTTGACCGGGTTTGACCAACTTTAACTAAACTTTAACCTTGCCTTTCTCTAAATCCAACCATTTGATTGTGACCATTATTTACTAGAATTAACCTTTCATTATGATCTTTGAATCCAACCGTTAGATTTCAAATCTAAGGATGGCGCGTGATGGACATGTGTTATGTACCTTTATGGTTATGTTCTCTCAATCTGATTATCCAATTGTTCTAAAATTTCATCAACATTTTTATAACAAATTCTAAGTGGTAGGTTATTACTAGTTGTGTACCTTTATGTTTAACTTCTCTCAATCTGATTATCCAATTGTTTTAAAATTTCACCAACATTTTTACATCAAATTCTAAGTGGTAGGTTATTACTAATTGTTATTGTTGGGGTAAAAAAGTAACGTTAGTGTTAGGATCAAATTTGAACTAATAACAACTAACCACTTATGATCTGTTGTGAAAATATTGTGAATGTAAAACTTTTCATTAAAAAAATGTGTGTTTTTTTTTTTTTATTGTCTTTGAAAACTTGAAATACAAACTAGGATTAGAATAAATTAATTTAGTTTCTATACGTAGCACTTCTCATAAAAAAAATGTGTGTTTTTGTTGTCTTTGATCTGTTTCAAAATTACTGCTATTTTTAAATTAAAAAATTATATAATTATAATATTAATGAAACTCATAGTGCGTGTGTGTATATATATATATATATTATTTGAATTTTTATAAATTTAATTTTTTGTAAAAATCTATATAAAATGTTATGCATCTTTATAAATGCTAATAGTAACTAATTAGTTTATATTCAGCAAAAAAGTAACTACATAGTTTATATCTAATCCAATAAACTTATAAGTTATATATGTAATTAAAAAAAAAAAAGTGAAAGAAAAGACCTTGAGAAAAGACAAGACCACATTAAAAAAGAAATGGTACAAAATGATTTAAAAATTAAAAATTTGTGGATGGAAATCTTTTATAAGTTATAAAAATAAAAAAATAAAGTAAAAAATTTATTATTGTATTTTACTAGGTAGTGGGAGGATGGGACTGGTGGTGTCTTCTTCTTTATTATTATTATTTTATTATTTTTATTTTTAGGAACTGGTGGTGTCTTCTTTATTATTATTATTATTATTTTTAGGAACTGGTGTCTTCTATTGATTTAACTTCTCTGACCCATCACGTGAGGACCAAAAGCAGTTTAGAACTTTACAATACTTACACTTTCTTATATACAATAGTTTATAACTTTATATTAATATTAATATTATTTAAAAAAATTATTATTAAAAAAATATTATATCAGTAACATTTTTACAATACTTACATAATAAATTGTAAATAATAAGTTGATATAAGTTGTTATTGGTAAACTAAAATGTAATTTTAATTCTAGATTTAAATTAAAACTAATAACAACTAGACACTTATAATTTATTGTGAAAATATTGTGAATATATCACTTCTTTTATTATTATAGTTTTAAGATTCATATACTATTGATATAGTTTTAACAACTTTTGTGCTTTTGACTTTGACGTTTCTTTTTTTTCTATTATTATTTTTTATATTTTTTAGGAACTGGTGGTGTCTTCTTCTTTATTGTTATTATTTTATTATTTTTATTTTTATTTTTTTAGGAACAGGTGGTGTCTTCTTCTTTATTATTATTATTATTTTATTTTATTTTATTTTTTTTAGGAACTGGTGTATTCTATTGATTTAACTTCTCTGACCCATCACGTGAGGACCAAAAGCAATTTAGAACTTTACAATACTTACACTTCCTTATATACAATAGTTTATAACTTTATATTAATATTAATATTTTTTTTTAAAAATTATTATTAAAAAAATGTTATATCAATAACATTTTCACAATACTTACACAATAAATTGTAAATAATAAGTTGATATAAGCTGTTATTGGTAATCTAAAATGTAATTTTAATTCTAGATTTAAATTAAAACTAATAACAGCTAAACACTTATAATTTGTTGTGAAAATATTGTGAATATATCACTTCTTTTATTATTATAGTTTTAAGATTCATATACTATTCATATAATTTTAACAACTTTTGTGCTTTGACTTTCACGTTTCTTTTTTTTTCTTTTTATTTTATTATTTTTATTTTTATTTTTTTTAGGAGCTGGTGGTGTCTTCTTCTTTATTATTATTATTATTATTTTTAGGAACTGGTGTCTTCTATTGATTTAACTTCTCTGACCCATCACGTGAGGACCAAAAGCAGTTTAGAACTTTACAATACTTACACTTTCTTATATACAATAGTTTATAACTTTATATTAATATTAATATTATTTAAAAAAATTATTATTAAAAAAATATTATATCAGTAACATTTTTACAATACTTACATAATAAATTGTAAATAATAAGTTGATATAAGTTGTTATTGGTAAACTAAAATGTAATTTTAATTCTAGATTTAAATTAAAACTAATAACAACTAGACACTTATAATTTATTGTGAAAATATTGTGAATATATCACTTCTTTTATTATTATAGTTTTAAGATTCATATACTATTGATATAGTTTTAACAACTTTTGTGCTTTTGACTTTGACGTTTCTTTTTTTTCTATTATTATTTTTTATATTTTTTAGGAACTGGTGGTGTCTTCTTCTTTATTGTTATTATTTTATTATTTTTATTTTTATTTTTTTAGGAACAGGTGGTGTCTTCTTCTTTATTATTATTATTATTTTATTTTATTTTATTTTTTTTAGGAACTGGTGTCTTCTATTGATTTAACTTCTCTGACCCATCACGTGAGGACCAAAAGCAATTTAGAACTTTACAATACTTACACTTCCTTATATACAATAGTTTATAACTTTATATTAATATTAATATTTTTTTTTAAAAATTATTATTAAAAAAATGTTATATCAATAACATTTTCACAATACTTACACAATAAATTGTAAATAATAAGTTGATATAAGCTGTTATTGGTAATCTAAAATGTAATTTTAATTCTAGATTTAAATTAAAACTAATAACAGCTAAACACTTATAATTTGTTGTGAAAATATTGTGAATATATCACTTCTTTTATTATTATAGTTTTAAGATTCATATACTATTCATATAATTTTAACAACTTTTGTGCTTTGACTTTCACGTTTCTTTTTTTTTCTTTTTATTTTATTATTTTTATTTTTATTTTTTTTAGGAGCTGGTGGTGTCTTCTTCTTTATTATTATTATTATTATTTTTAGGAACTGGTGTCTTCTATTGATTTAACTTCTCTGACCCATCACGTGAGGACCAAAAGCAGTTTAGAACTTTACAATACTTACACTCCCTTATATACAATAGTTTATAACTTTATATTAATATTAGTATTTTAAAAAAAAAATTATTATTAAAAAAATGTTATATCAGTAACATTTTTACAATACTTACACAATAAATTGTAAGTAATAAGTTGATATAAGCTTTTATTGGTAAACTAAAATGTAATTTTAATTCTAGATTTAAATTAAAACTAATAACAACTAAATACTTATAATTTGTTGTGAAAATATTGTGAATATATCACTTCTTTTATTATTATAGTTTTAAGATTCATATACTATTGATATTGTTTTAACAACTTTTGTGCTTTTGACTTTCACGTTTCTTTTTTTATTTTTTTTTCTTTTTTTTAGGAACTGGTGGTGTCTTCTTCTTTATTGTTATTATTTTATTATTTTTATTTTTATTTTTTTAGGAACAGGTGGTGTCTTCTTCTTTATTATTATTATTATTTTTATTTTTTTTAGGAACTGGTGTCTTCTATTGATTTAACTTCTCTGACCCATCACGTGAGGACCAAAAGCAGTTTAGAACTTTACAATACTTACACTTCTTTAGAGCATCTACAACATTGGAGCTAAAAATTTAGCAATTTAGCTCCACCAAAAGTTACTTTATCTATTTTACCTACACACATGCTGCAGCAGTGGATCTATTTTAGCTTTCAACACAATAAAATAATATAAATATCACAATAAAATAATATATCTACCACAATAAAATAATACATCTCACTACAATAAAAACAACACAATAAAAAGGTAATGTGAACACAAAATAAAAAATTAATTTTTTTTTAGCTCTCATGAACAGTGCACATTTATAGATAGATGTGCACTGTAGCAATGAGCTAAAAAAATATAGATTTAGCTCCACTGCTGCATGTTTCTTTTTGGTGTTTTGGTAGAGCTAAAATAATTATATAGCTATTTAGCTCCACTGCTGCAAGTGCTCTTATATACAATAGTTTATAACTTTATATTAATATTAATATTTTTTTAAAAAAATTATTATTAAAAAATGTTATATCCGTAATATTTTCACAATACTTACACAATAAATTGTAGATAATAAGTTGATATAAGCTGTTATTGGTAAACTAAAATGTAATTTTAATTCTAGATTTAAATTAAAACTAATAACAACTAAACACTTATAATTTGTTGAGAAAATATTGTAAATATATTACTTCTTTTATTATTATAGTTTTAAGATTCATATACTATTTATATGGTTTTAACAAAATTTGTGCTTTGACTTTCACGTTTTTTTTTTTTTTTTTTTCCTCTTTTTTTCTCCTCCACACCTTTCCCTTATCTCTTCTTTACTTTTCTTTTTTCTTTTGTTGTCTGAACTTTGTTTCACTTTACTTTATTTCTTTTCATCTCTCCGTTTGCTCCTCTGAAGCTCTCTTCAGTCTTCACCTTCCTTTTTTCTTTTTCCTTTTTTCTTTTTTTCTTTTCATCTCTTCGTCTCCTCTGAAGCTATCTTCAGCTTCCTTTTTTCTTTTTTCTTTTCTTCTCTTCGTCTACTCCTCCACTGAAGCTCTCTTAATTTTTTTTTTTTCATTTTTTCTCTTCGTCTACTCCACTGAAGCTTCTTCACTTTCCTTTTTTCTTTTTTCTTTTCTTCTCTTTGTCTACTCCAGAGCATTGAAGAAGCTCTCTCTTTCTTTCTCTCTCTCACACAAACAAATTCTCTCTCATACATGCATAAGATCACAGGCAGAGAAGTTGAGATCAGCATTCTACATTTTTTTTTTGTTCTGGTTTGATTAGTTTTATTTTATTGTTCAGATTTCATTAGACTTATGAGAATGATTGTTTTTGTGCTTCAAATATTTCGATTGGGTTTTGTGTTTTGGTTTTGATTGTGGTATGTTTCAGTTTAATCCTTTCCAGTTTTTCAAATATTCAGATGTAGCTTACTTTTGTGATAATTATTTGGATTATAGGCAGTGATAATTATCTGGATTATTTGGATTAGAGTCTGCCGCATGAAGGATGGGTTCTATTACTTTTATTATTATTATTATTATTATTATTATTTATTTATTTATTTATTGCTTTTGACTGCAATTTAGAAATATTTGAGAGAAAGGATTGTTTGTATTTGGAGGGAAAATGCGTATCAAAATTCTTTTTTGTATGTGCTTATCTTTTTCTTTTTTTTTATTTATTTATTTATTGCAGTTTAGGGATGTTTGAGAGAAATGATTGTTTGCATTTGGAGGGAAAATGGGTCAGGATTGTTTGTATTTGGAGGGAAAATGGGAAAAAAAAAAAACCAAACATAACGGAATTTGAAGTCCCATGATAAGCATGATCCCATGTCTTTCTCAGTCATTACCGCCAATTATATATATCACCCATCATCTCTCTCATTCTTTCTCACATACCCACTAAACCTGTAGATCCACTGCCGTTGTTCAGGTATTTTCTTTTTTCTTTACTTCTGGTTTTGTTCTTAGTGTTTGTCATTAAATTAATAAATAATGGATTAATATGTCTTTGATAACTGAGAAATTTTCATTTTAAGAGAAAAAATGGTAATCTAAAATCTTCCTTGCAGTCGGCTTTGGACCTTTGAACCCCTTCTTTGCAGTCGGCATTTTAACCTCCAGGTTTGGCATTTTAATTTCAAAATCTCTGTTTCTTTATCCCTGACAATAGCTTTTTAATTGACATCACTTGATCAACAATATAATATAATATCCAAATTCTAAATATTACTTTTTATTCTTACCAAAAATGATAATACCGAAAATGTTAATCGTGTGAACTTTTATTTAGTTGGCTCAATGATTAAAGAAAAATTTTGTCTAGTTCCTTTTCATGGGGATGGAAAAGTTCACTGGTAAAAGTTCTTTGGTCACTAAAAACAGTTCTAAACTTGTTTTGAAATTTCAAGATTTAGGGCCAAAGTCTTTTAGTGTATTGTTCCAAACTTTCATAGAAATAATGAATTGATTAGAATGTCTCTGTTTTTTTTCCCCATTTTTTCTTCTTTTTGTTTATTTAATTAACAATCTGTTTGTGTATCCATTTAACTTCTTTTGCTTTAAGTTCACTATGAATGACTTGCTTTTAGATAAGTGATATTTCGTTTAAGTTAATGGTTGTCATTTGCTTTAAATTCTTTTACTTTATCTTCTTTACAATGATTATTTTTCTTTGTCAATTATATTATTTGTTGTCTTCCTCTCTCTCTATCAATATATATTAGTTTTTGGCCCCCTTAAGAGAATGTCTCCACCTGATGGACCACCGCATGAGATGGTAGTCCTTACTGCATCTGGTGAGTGAAAATCTAATCTTTCATGTAGTTATCTTTGTTATTGTTTAGACTTTGAAAAAGTTGCTTTGCCAAAATGATATTGACAACTATCTTATTTTTCCTAATAGCACCTATGCCCAACAAACGGAAAAGAGGTAGAAATCTATGCACCAAGTTTAAAAACTGAGGGAAAATGGACTTGTTCCAATAACCATCCCTCCTGGGGCCCAAGGACCTGTGGGCGAAAATGCTAGTGTGTTTACAAGAAGGGTGGGCTTCATCGTTCGTGAACATGCGAACCTTAGCTATCAATCTTGGTCTAAGGCCCCACAAGAACACCGACAAATGTTGAAGAATCGTTTGGTGGTAAGTTGTTACTACAAAGGCTATGGTATTTAAAATTTGTGTAAAAAAATGAATGATAACTGTTTTTTTAATTATTATGTTTTAGGCTGATTTCACGTTGGACCCAAATCGTGTTGAGGATAAGAAATGTATGGAGATTTCATTGTCTACTACCTATAATAATGTTCGGAGTAACTTTTACAAGGAGTTCTTGAAATTTAGTAAGGAGGAAGTGAGGGCCAATGTTCCACCAGATTTGACACAGGACAAATGGGATGCTTTATGTGATCTATATGAAACACCCACCTGGAAGGTAAATCTTGTTCATTCTAAAATGTTAATAATTTTCAATACAAGTATATTTTGATATTTTTTTTATTATGATTGTTAATTCTCTTCGTTTTAATTAACTTTTTTCTTTTTTATCTAATACTTGTTAGAAAAAGTCAGACAAGAATAAGCACAACGAGAGGAAAGAACAATACTGGTCACACTTGTGGATCCAAATCATTTGTTGCTTACTATGAAGAGGTTGCAACAATTTAATTCTTTATTATTTATAATAATGCTAGTGTATACATGTTAATTTTATCTTTATTATGTGCAGAAGAAACAAGGTGGTAAAGAGATTGGAAAAGTGGATTTTTATAAGATGACCCGCACAAAGAAAGATGGTTCTTTTGTGACTACTACCAAGTGAAGAAAATTACGTAATTAATATTCCAATTTGTATTCATATTTATGAAAGTTTCATTTTGATAATTTATAGAGTAAATCTTGAATTAATTGCATAAATTATTTAGTAAAATTTTATGTCACCTGTGCAGAATCTAATGAGAGAAAAAGTAGCTAATGAAGAGAACCAAAGCACTGAGGAGGAAATTTTTACAGAAGTGCTAGGGACAAGGCGAGGCTTTGTAAGAGGGATGGGAAAATTTGTGATTCCGACCCCAACCCCTTCTTCTCATTTGCGGTATGAGTCAAGCTTGAATATGGAGTTGGAAACCTGCAAGCAAGATTTGTCCAATACGATGCTGAAACTGTCTGATGCGGAGCAAAAACAGGGTGAGTCGGATCAAAAACTTGCTGAAACACAGAACCAAATGGCACAATTACAAAGTCAGGTAGAGGAACAACGTCAACAACTAGCTGCACTGATGGCAAGGTTTGGTAGCTAGTCTATAAGGTGATTAGTTTATTAGTATTTGAGACTTTGTTATTACTTTATGAAGACTTTGTTATTACTTTATTAGTATTTGAGACAATGGATTGGAATTTATTATTATTTGCAAGTTTGAGGCTTTATAGTCATACTCAGTGCACAAACCTTTCACTTTTGTGCCTTAGTTTACAAGGTAAAAGTATTTTGTAGATATGAGAAGTGGAGTTGAGAGGTTTTTGAAAGGGATTTTTGCATGCCTGCAGTTCACAATCATTTTAATGCCATCCCTAAGTTATAGGGAGTATTAATGTTCAACGGTGCATCATGCTTAAACTAGAAAACCTATCTACTTCCGATTACTGAATTTTATATTTTTGCTTAGATCTTCATGAGTATTTGTATATCCTGAATTGAAATTGAAACTAGTTGGTCAACAGCAAAATAGAAAGAAGTATTGAGATAGGTGGAGAAATTAATTGGAATGACACGTTCTACTTTGCTACTAGTTAAGATTTATTTTTTTAGAAAAATCAATATATTGATAGATTGCCACGTCATGTGGCCATGCAACCATTTTTTTACGGTCAAATATATGCACAAAACAGTGAAACACTATCTAATAGATGGTCACTTAATTAATATTTGCAGATTTCTTAAAAGGAAATATGTATAGTAAATATATAATTATGAGTTCTTGAAATTACTAAATAACTATTATAATGCCATCGAAGCAGGAATCACTCTTTTTATTTTTTTCAATTTTTTGTTAGACCAATCTAATTATTAAATCCATTGATAGAAGTATTGAAATTTGAAAGACTTAAAGGGAAAATAAGGAGGTATTTTTTAAAACTTTTGATTAGATTTTCTAATTATGATTAGCTTTGTTACTGATTACTAGGTTTCTTGTTGGGTACCAAATACAATATGATCGAGTATAGAGATGAATTATATTGCAGTAACTACAACTTTATGATTAGCTTTGGAAGCAATATTTATTTGTTTTATTTTGCTTCAAATTAAGAAAAGCTGAAAAGGCATATATTTGCTTTCCAGTGAACAAACTTAATAGCATTGTAATTTTCAGCCTTTGACGATAGTTGTTGAAGTTCGTATTTATATTTAGAACAACTTATTTACTTCTATTACAATTTCTGAACATTTAGATCAAGTGGATTGTGGTTCATTAGTATTGTTGGATGAAAATATTTTTATTTCTTCCAATGAAAATAAAAAAGGGTCTATTGTACTTGAAATAAATTAAAAATTGTCCAATGTGCTCTGTTCCATTAATATCTTATTATTGACAGGTAATGTCATTATGCCGAGCCACTTATTTGGGCAATCCCCTTTTCTTAATTTCTGTCATTAGTTTTAAGTTATAGGCTGAATCAAATTGAAACCGTCCGCTGTTTGATTAGAATATAGCAAGTGTGACAGAAATATACTACTTTTCAATTCCAAAAGCATAAACATTGCTAACTATGATTTTAGTATTTCATATTCCGTGTTAGAGTTGCCAAAAATTTTGTAGTTCAGCTGGCACTTTAAGATACTTGTAATAAAAATATCCTAGATTCAAATTCTCATGTTCTATATTCAATTACTGAATTATCAAAAAGAAAAACTAAGTTTCAAATTAAATTTTGGTCATAAACTACCACTTTAGTCTTGAAAATTTTGAAAATGATTTAAAAAGTACTCTTCTCATTAATGTTTTCCTTCTAGAATCAAGTGATTTAATTTGTAATTGATCTTTAATCCTCATACTTAATACAAGATCATCAAAAAGTTTGAAATTATGATGCAAATGTTGATACTTAAATAAGTAACTATTTAAATATGAATCTAATTCGAAAAGGGTAAGAACCCTGAAAATCATAGTTACTATGATGAAATGGCCGACTTAATTGTCCTTCGTTGTCTAATTTGTACATTTCTAACCTTTTTGTAAGACCCTGTTAGGGCTAAAAAGGACCTTTTTGTGATATTTCAAAAAGAAAGAGCCTTTCTAGTCATTTTGTCCTTGAAACTTGCCCAAAAGTTGTTAGCTGGAGGACCCCGATATTTTTTTTTTCTCATTAGAAAACAGGTGGAACATATATTTCGTCTTAAAAATAAAGTCAAAAACAATTACTGTTCGACCTCCTTAAGAATAATAATATTCAATCTAACTTAATGATAAAGCCTGAATATTGTAAAGTTAGCATTGACACAGGACAAGCAAGCCAAACTTTCATATATATATAAATATATATTCTCAATCAAAAAACCCGCTAATCAAAAAGATACAGCTATGCTTCTAAGCTATATGATAGGGTGGCCACTAGCTATATATATATATTCTCTAGAAGACTATGGTCTCAATCAAAAAACCCGCTAATCAAAAAGATACAGCTATACTTCTTAAGCTATATGATAGGGTAGCTCAACTAGTGGCCAAATTAGAATTTGATTTTTTAGACAAAATTAAGAACGGACCCACAGTCAAACACCTAACCCATAATCACACCCACTCTTTTTCTTCCTTCTCATTCTCACCAATGGCACCAAACCAACACACGGTCCCATCAAAAAAATATAAACCATCACACGATGTTTTTTTTTTTCTTTTTTCCTTTTTCCCTAATTTCTTTTAAAAATTTGACTACCACACTACTGTTTGTGCAGAGTTGAATTCAATTTTCTAGACTTCAAAGTCTAGAAGTGCTTTTAACCTGTGCACTCTGTCTCTCGCTTAGCGTGCACACAACTTGTACGGCTTCGGAGCTCGGATCTTGAAGCTCGCTCCAAATGGCAACACCGATTCAAGCAACAGTGAGATTTTCGTGATTTTTGTTCTTTTGTACTATCGTTTCTCTGATTTTTAGGTATGGATCGGTCTCTCGTAGCTCTTCTAAATTTTCGATTCTTGTTAGCTTTCGTAAAAATCGTATCAGTTCTTGCTATGTGAATCAAATTTGGCTTTGAATTCGTAGATGATGAAGTTTTTGAGTAAGAAATGAAGTGTTAGTTCTATTATCTAAAGCCTGTGATTGATCTATGTTCTTTTTAGTATAACTATTTTTGCTGTGTGTGTATATATATATATATATTATTTACTTTTTATTTTTGGTTTTGATCTGCTGAAAGTGTATGTTTTTTTTTTCTTCCCCTCTTCTTGTCGTTTTGTTTTTTTGTTTTTGTTTGAGAAACCTCTTCTTGTCGTTTTGGGTTTCTCTTCTTATATCAAATTAAATCTACGTCGTTTTGGGTTTCTCTTGTTATATATCAAAACTACATCGTTCAAATTAAACCTACATCATTATGGGTTTCTGTTGTTATTTATCAAAACTACGTCGTCCTCTTTTCTTTCTTTCATTCGCTTCAACTGTTGTTGTTCTCCCAAGACAGACTCCTCTCTCTCTCTCTGTGACACGGACGCCGCTGCTTCTCCACCTCTCTCTTTATTTTGGGTATGTTCTCTTTTTTACTTAATTATGAGTTATTTCCCTCAGCTTCTTTGCCTTCAACCCTTGAATTCGTAATTGGGAAACATAATTGAGCATTGAGAGTGTTTTTTTCTGTTGTACTTTGCAGGTTAGTGATTTGGGAAACATAATTGGGTTGCCGCTACAACGCGTGTAAAGGTTAGATATTCGTATTGTTTTTATCTCTGTAGTTATTTTGTGGTTGAAGGGAGTTCAATTACACTAGTTGGACTATCTTATATTTATTATTGCTTTTGATTTTGTTCCTGAAATATTGTCAAATATTTTTATATTTGTTTGTTTCTAATCCTAAAATTAACATAAAGTAGACCTAAAAGAGTTAATTGTGTTCCTAGTTTTTGAAGAACTACCTGTACTGTGTCCATATCTTTATCATACTTGTGTTCCATGTTTTGAGTTGGTGCTTTCTAGATGGAATGACTAAATGCATTTCATTAAACTGATCAAATACATGGGAAAAAGGCTTTGTTGAGGAAAATCTCATGCTCTCTGTTTGTTTCTAAATTGTTTAGTTGGTAGTCTCAGCTTAAAGTTTTGATGCATAAATGAGGCAGTTACTAAGAATTGGGTATGAGTTTTGGCTGTCACATTGTTTTGAAACCATTCTGAACAGAGAACCAGATACAGTGATTTCTGGTTTTGTGGTCGGATTAGAGTTTGATCAATGGTTGTATCATCTCATAAATAAATAAATAAATCTAATTAGATATGTGTTTCTCAATTTATTATCTTGTGAGCCCAAATATTTTTAGAGATTCTTTTCCATTTTGATCTGAGGAGAGGGATTTATAAAGACTTTTTAGTCATTGTTATGTAAATTACCAGTGTGGGACTTTTACACCTTAAGAATGAAAGGTAAAAGAGAAGAGGGCTTATTTTTTTAATTGATTTTATTTCTGAAGAAAATTGGGTTATGCTTGGTAAGTAGTTCACTTCTTTTATATTTACAAATTATGATAGAGACATCATAATAGAGAACTTGTTTAACTCATCAACCCACTGCATCTCAAGTAAGAATGTGTTTATTGAAATTATGATAGGGACATCAAGATGGATAAAGGTTGGATGCATGAAACTGATAGAACTAGTACACGATATAGTGAAGGTGTGAAGCAGTTCATTAACATGGCACGTGGTCATGCGGATCGAGTTGGTAGGATTAAGTGTCCATGTCGTAAATGCACAAATCGGTATTATCACCATATAGACGCGGTAGAGACTCATTTGATTGTGAATAGATTTGATTTGAATTACACCGAATGGATATTTCATGGGGAAGAAGATCCATTTTTTAAACATGTGCAAGCTGAGCATAATGATGATAATTCACAAGCAGAGGACATTGATGACGTTGGGGAAATGTTAGATGACATTTATAGGGGGACATTTCCAGATGCAAATATAGGTGAATCCTCCACTTCTCCAGGTTCATCAAACAATGATTACAAAGCAAGACCCTTTGATCAGTTGTGGGAAGATGCCCAACGTGAGCTTTATCCAGGTTGCAAGAAGTTTTCTAAACTCTCTTTTTGTATGAAGCTGCTTCATATAAAGACACTTTGCAATTGGAGTGATAAGTCGTTTGATTTGATGATTGACTTGATAAAGCAAGCGCTCCCAGATGGGGAGTCATTACCAAAATCGTATTATGAAGCAAAGCAGTTTAGGCGAGACTTGGGTTTTAGCTATGAGTTGATACATGTATGCAAAAAAGGCTGTACACTTTTTTGGAAGGAACATGCTGATAAAGAAGAATGCCCAAAATGTCATACTTCAAGATGGAAAAATGACAACGGTAAAGGTAAAAAAATTCCTTGGAAGGTCTTAAGGTATTTCCCAATTAAACCAAGGTTGCAACGATTATTTATGTCGAAAGATATAGCTAAAGACATGAGGTGGCACAAAGATGAGCGACTTGAAGATGGAGATTACCTTAGACATCCTGCCGATTCAATAGTGTGGAAAGAGTTTGATAAAAAACATGCTTGGTTTGCTGCAGATTCTCGCAATGTGCGACTTGGTTTAGCAAGCGATGGGTTCAATCCATTTGGTAACATGAGTACATCATATAGCATGTGGCCAGTAGTACTTATGCCGTATAATTTACCTCCATGGAGGTGTATGAAGGATCCGTATATGATTTTGTCCTTACTTATTCCTGGACGTAAGGCACCTGGAAACAAAATTGATGTGTATTTGCGGCCGTTGGTAGATGATTTAAAAGAATTATGGAATGAAGGCATCAAGACGTATGACGCATCAATGCAACATTCATTTAAGTTGCATGCATCATTATTATGGACTATTAATGATTTTCCTGCATATGCAAACTTATCTGGGTGGTCTACTAAGGGAAAGTTAGCATGTCCCATATGTAACGAGAATACAGAGTCGAGTTATTTGAAGTCTAGTCACAAATTGTGTTACATGGGTCATCGTCGATTCTTACCTCAGGAGCATAATTGGCGCAAAAAAAAAGAATTTTTTGATGGAACTGAAGAGCATAGGATAGCCCCTAATGAATTATCAGGAGATCAACTGTTACAACAACTAATGAATGTTCCAGAAGTGCAATTTGGAAATGATGAAGCTACAAGAAAAAGAAAGCGCACGAAGATCGAGTTGAATTGGACAAAGAAAAGTATTTTTTTTGAGTTACCTTACTGGTCAACATTGAAACTGAGACATAACTTAGATGTCATGCATATTGAGAAGAATATATGTGACAGTGTCTTAGGTACACTGATGAATGATCGTGGGAAAGGGAAAAATAAAGACACTTCTAATGCACGAAAGGATTTAGAAGATATGGGCATACGTAAAGATTTGCACTTACAGAAAATTGGTACATCTACGAAAATGCCACAAGCAAAGTATACATTGACAAAAGCTGAGAATACAAGATTCTGTGATTGTCTGAAAAATGTTAAGTTTCCTGATGGGTATGCATCTAACATTAGTAGATGCGTGAACACCAATGAGGGTACAATTTCAGGATTGAAAAGCCATGATCTTCATGTACTCTTACAACGATTACTTCCTGTTGCAGTTCGTGGATATTTCAATGATAATATACGTACAACATTGATTGAATTGTGTTTATTTTTTAAGGACTTGTGTTCACGAACAATAAAGTTAAATGTCTTAAATCAAATGAAGGAAGACATTGTTGTGATTTTATGCAAAATGGAAATGATATTTCCACCTGCTTTTTTTGATATAATGGTACATCTAGCTCTTCATTTACCTCGAGAGGTAGAGCTTGCAGGTCCTGTTCAATTTCGTTGGATGTATCCAATTGAAAGGTTTCTTGGTAAATTAAAGCGGTTTGTGCGAAATAGAGCACGCCCAGAAGGATCAATTGCTGAGGGATATTTATCTATTGAATGTTTGACATTCTGTTCTATGTATCTTCATGAGATTGAGACAGTATGGAGTTGTGAGGAGCGGAACAGCGACTGGTGCCAGGGGGAAAGGGATGTAGGCTTGTCTGTTTTTTCACAACCAGTACGTCCTTTAGGAGCACCAAAATATGTAAGACTTGATGATACGCGTCTCACACGGGCTCGATGGTATGTGCTTAGCAATTGTTCAGAAATTGATTCGTACAAAACGTAAGTGTTTCATTGATTTTTTTTTTCTTTCAATTTACATGTTACTTAGTAATAAAATGAAGTGCTTATATGTTTTTATTATGTAGTAAGCGTTATCTGAAGATCCAGTGATTTTTTTTAAAGAAAATTTTCATGTTACTCAAAAAAAAAATGAAGTGTTTTTATGTATTTATAATGTAGTGAGCATTATTTGGAGATCCAGGGAGAAGGCATCATTGACATTGATCATAAGCATGAAGTTGAATTCGAAAATTGGTTCCACAATCGTGTATGTGGGAGTAATGCAACAAATGTGTCAAAAGAATTATATAGTCTTGCATGCGGATCTGATGCTCTAGTTGCCATTTACCAAGGTTGCATTGTGAATGGTGTTAGGTTCCACACAAAAGACCGTGAACATACTCGTCGTACTCAAAATAGCGGAGTCTTTGTTTCGGGTGAAGATGGTGGAACAAAAACTGACTACTATGGTGAGTTGAAGAATGTTTTGGAGCTAACCTACTTGGGCAATAATCATGTATATTTATTTGAGTGTGATTGGTGGGATACTAGGGATGGAACAGGAATGCAAAGGGATGAGCATTTTACAAGTGTAAATACATCTCGTACATGGTATCATTCTGACCCATTTATCCTAGCATGCCAAGCTTCACAAGTTTTTTACTTGAATGATACTAAATTGGGTAGTAGTTGGCGCGTGGTGCAACATATGACGCAAAGAAACATGTATGATATTCCCATAGGCACAGAGAATGTGCATGAAGAAAATGAAGAAGATAATGGTGATGCGGTATACCAAGAAAGTGAATGTATTGGGGTTAATGCAACAGTTCAACAAGAAAATGATGAAGACTCAACTTTGTTACATAGAGATGATGTGCCAGCAATAGATTTGGGGGACTTAATTCCTGTTGATAATGTATATGTGCAACTTGATGAAAGTATGTTCATCAATGATGACTTGTCTAATGAGGAATGGGATACAGATTCTAACAATGAAGAAGAAACATATAGTGATGACGATGTTTCAAGCTCAGATCAGGAAAAAGATTTATCTAGCGATGATGAATCTAGTGGAGATCTTGGGGATGAAGATTAAGTTGAGTTTTGAAGCAGGTTAAGTTTTGTTAAGTACATAAAGCTTTCATATCTTCTTAGCTATGGTTTTTTTGAAAAATAAAAATGTTAAAATTTTACTTGGATGTTAAAACTATTTTGTTCACAATTTTGTCATTTACTTTAGTTCACCTTTACATTGGTTTATTCTTTTTATTTCAGGTTAAAATGTCACATGCCTTGGGCTATTGATGATGTTGAGAGGTGATACTTTTCATTGCAAACTTGGTTGAATATCTTCTTGAGGAATTTGTCATTATTTTATTATTATTTGAGAGGGTAGATTTGAATTTAAATTATGTATATGATATAGAACTTGAGTATTGTTTTTCCTTATTAGTAGCTATTGATTGAGTAGTTGTTATGCTTATACGAGTATTTGTCATTGGAAATTTGTGATGTGTGGAATTGTGGTTTATTAAAGTCGGATTATTATGGTAGTGACTTGATTGTTCTTATCATGAGTTCCTCTTTTTTGCCCCAATTTAAAACTCCTATTTATAACGTGCAAATAACACTTTGTCTTCTACATCATGGCAATCCATTTAGCATTCACAAATGGCTAGCATGTGATCCTTGTAGAAGATCCAGCTGCTTGACCCACTCATGCTGTGAAACTTCCTAATTCATCTGCAAAATATACTACACAATTTTCTGGTATTAAAGCACATTGTTTATGTGTCATTGTACATTTTGACAAGTGCCTGAACTTTTGGAACTCATTGTTGTGTTTGTTTGTTTGGATAGGGGATTAAGAATGAGAAACTTAAGTTGGAACATGTTTAGCTTTCAGAGGAGAATAGTGGGTTATGTGTGTAGAATCAAAAATTGGTTGAAGAGGTTTTCTAAGCAAGACAACTAGCTTCTGCTGCTATTGTGGAGTTGAACAATTTGGTTGGTGAAGTGTCAAAGCCCTCCAACATTTCGGTTTCGAGTCTCCTGGTCTTCAAAGGCTGTGAGTAGTCTCCCTTTCTTTTCCCTCCTTTTGTGTTTACTTCTATAATTCAATGTTATTGTAAATTATTTCGTATAAATCTAAAATTTTAAAGGTGTCATTGGATGCCATTTCCTTGTAAAACTATGAAGAATCCTGACATATTCTTGTTTATTAGGATGCTTACCATTTACTTCTATGTTGCCCCTAATTTTCTTACACTTACAAATTAAACATCGCATCCAAATTTCTATTTCTCATTTTTTATTTGCCTCCAAGTCATTTGCTGAAGAGTTAATCTCTGTTGGGTCTTGTTTTGAAGGTTATGTTGAAAGTACCAGTGGTGGCTCATCTTGAAGGCATAAACGTGATCAATAAAAAGCACAATCTCACTCTTTTGTTCAACTTGTAAGTCCAAGGGGTTTACCAAACACTGCGAAAGAAACAATGTTTTTATTTTTATTTTTTATTGAAGAAGAAACTAAACTCAAAGTCTGACACTGAAACTTTGGGGAGTGTCAAAGTTCACATCTTTCCTGGTTGTGTTAAATTGAGGTACTTTTGGTAATCTCTCTTTATTATACCTTCTGACTATTCCTTAATTTTGGTAAACAAGTTGTGAGTTTCATGGGTTTTGAATGATTTTGGAGTTTTTGTGTGGTTTGGGTGTAACTAATTGGTGAATTGTAAAAGGGGTCTTAATTTAATTTGAGTTATGGAGTACTTTTTAAAAGGAGACTAGTTTGGAAATACTGAGAAATTGGATAGGGAATTTTGTCTTGTTCATTGTTGGCTCTTGTTTTGTGATTTGTTCATTGCAACAAGCTTCAGCTTGGTTGCATATCTTCATGAGGAATTCGTTATCATTTGATTAGTATTTGAGTGAATAGATTGGAGCTTTTATTATGTATATGATATTGAACTTGGGTATTATTTTCCTTTATTAGTAGTTATTGATTGAGCAGGTGTTATGCTTATATGAGTATTTGTGATTGAAATTTTTTTATGTGCATAGGATTGTGCTTTGTTATTTCCCAACGGTACCCATGTAAAATTCAGAATGTAAATTTTAAAGAAAAATAAAAAAAATGTAAAATATTATTAGCGACGACAGTGTCATCGCTAATATTTTATCATATCATTAGTGACAACAAACAATATCATCGCTAATATGCAATTTTTAGTGATGACATGTTTGTGGTCACTTATATATCATTATCTGTGACGACAGCAAGTGTCCTCGCTAGTAATGACATATTAGCAACAACAAGAATTTCGTCGTTAATAATAATCTAATGGCGACGACAAAAAAATTCATCACTACTAATTAAACTAGTAGCGATGACATTTCGTCTTGAGATCTCGAGTTATTTATGACGACAATTGCTACTATTAGCAACGACTTTGTCGTCATTAATAGTATTGTATTTGTGACGAGATTAATATCGTCACAAAAAATCTTTTTTGTTACCACTTTTGTTTAACGAAAATTAGCGACGACATTTTTTGTCGCTAATATAATTAGCGACGATATTTAATGCATTAGCGACGACTATATGCCGTCGCTAAAGACCAAATTTCTTGTAGTGTTTATATTGTCCGTTGGATCTGATTTTAGGGTTTTGAATGAATGTGTGCTGGGCTCAGTTAAATCCTGGACTGGACCTACCTGCCCAACAATTGTTGATTAATTAAATCAACCTATACATCAAAAATGTAAAAAAGTTAAAAGTTTAATTTTTATTTAATATAAGCACTGAAATTAAAAGTGAATTTTCTAACTTTTCTATCTTAGCCATTGACTTATAATTAGTTATTACTACACGGTTACACTAAATGTGTATCCTACTTATAAATGTTTCATTTCGTTTTGTTTATTTTTTTATAAAGAGAAAAGATTAGAAAGACATTCATATTATGGACAAAATTTAGTTACAAAATTGTTTGTAATTTAAGATTACAACCTTACTCAATATCTTTTTATTGAAGGTGAATTTTGACAAATCCAACATTGGATCATATCTTCTTCTTCTTTTAGAAAATTAAATATCAATAACTATATCGTAAATAAATTGTTTAAATTGTAAGTTTTTGTAATTTAAAATTATGCTTAAAATATAAGCTTATAGATCATATAGTAAATAATATTCGATTGACACAAAATTTAATATGTGTATTAAGAGAGTAAAGAATATGCAATTAAATGGTTAGATTTTCAAAATATATTGTAATTTTTATTTTATTAAATAAGATTATAACTTAAAGTTACAACTAATTTTGTAATCAAACTTTGTCATTTACATTTTTTATTTTTATTTTAATTCGTTGGTGGTTCTTTAAAGTTAAAAAAACCAGAATTAAAGTCAACAAATACTAAGTTTGTTTTCTCAAAAAAAAAAAAAAAAAAAAACTATTAAGTTTGTGTCTATGTCAAGTGTCACATTTACAAGTCCCTACAATGCTCAAGGTTTTATATTTTCCATTAAAAAAAAAAAAAAAAAAACCTATAGTTATGGTTGGTTTTAAATTAAATCTCACTCTCTAAGAAGTCTCAAATCGAAATGGTATATTTTCATAAACAATTCAATTTAAACCAAACACCCATCTGTGGTGATGCCATTAACAACCAATGCTTAAAAGAAAAAGATGACATGTGATTATTTCAACATATGCATTACCTATATTGAAATCTGGATATTGTTGGAGAGTGGGAAATGGCTCCTCAATCAGAGTTCAGGAGGATAGATGGATCCCCATCAATCATCCAACAAATAAAATCCTCTTTCCGGCCAATGAGGATATTGGTGATTTGTTGGTTTCATATCTTATTGGCACAGAGTTACATGGGTGGAGAAGTGAGCTTATTTTATTAGATTTGTTCCAAAGAGAGGATGCTGAAGCTATTTGTGGAATCCCATTTAAGTCGGAGATATGTACCTGATTTGTGGAATCCCATTGTCTGGCTTCACAACCAAAAAGGGCTATTCATCAGCTGCTCCGATCCACGGGCTGAACTGGGTGAAGATTAGCTGCACTAAGAGAAGCAGGAACCAAGTTGCACACTATGCCCGACATGTTTCAGAGGATATGTATTGGATGGAGGAAGTTCCTACATCAGCAATGGCTGCATTGTATAAGGATTCTGTACTTTGAATGAATGAATGAATGATCCGTTGTAAAAAAAAAACATATGCATTTATTATCTCTCTAAAAATAAAATGCATTTATTAAATATGGACTTTATTTTATACCAAGCTATAAACATTTTAAAATTTATCTAGGTCAGCCAGTTTCTCAAAAAAAAAAAAAAAAAAAAAGGGTCAGCCATGGTAGTGTATTGACGTTCCCTAGTGCACTTGTTGATTTGTGCCATTGTTTCAAAACTTGTCTCATATGAGAATACAGTTTGTGCCTCTTGAACATTCCAAAGATGGATGCTACTTGCTACACACGCAAAACCAAGCAATAAATCGGATTTATGTATTGTTGAATGTTGAAGAAAGCAATTTATTGGTGGCTAGCTTTCAAACTTCCAACTTTTTTTTTTTTTGTTTTGAGAATCAACTTCCAACCTTTTTGTTTAAGGATCTCTTCTGAAATAATTCATTTACATAAGATTTAAAAGAAAGAGAAGAGATAAATCAACATAGTGAATTTATGTGATTTGGCAATGTGCTTATGTTTACAAAAGCGAGTAGCTAGTAATCGAATATATAAGAAAATGGGGTTACAAGTTACAACAGGGTTTATATAATAACACTTTACCCTGTATAGATTTCCAAAATATCCCTATAGCTCACCTAGTAACAAATAAGAGCCAACTTGAACATGATCAATTCACAATATAATTTATTGGCTAAAGATAGAACTAGTCTAATGGACATGAAAACACAATAATTGTGTATTTTACAGTGACAACTTCAATTGCATTATCAAAAATAACAAAAAAATAAAAATAAAATTGATCAAGTTGCAATAAAAAAAGCGACCCTATGCTACTTGGATGATTGAGGATACAGTTTGTATTAGAGTAAGCACTAGAAGGATGGCAGTAGAGATGGCAATTTAAATTCGACCCGCGGATACCCGGTCTAGCCCGACCCTAATGGGCCGGGTTTTACCCGGTCTGATAAAGAATAGGGTTGGGTATGGATTTAAAAAAAAAAAACCTGAAGCGGGTCCGGGTCGGGTCTGGGTTTTATCAAAAAATCCAAACCCGACCCGAAACCCGACCCGGATAAATACCCGATATATTAAATTACTAAAATACCCCTTATATATATATTTTCTGATTTTGAATTGGAACCCTAAGTCTCTACTCTCTACTCACTGCACACACACAGCCAGCCTCCTCTCTTACACTCAGCCCTGTCCTCTCGCCAGCCGCCCTCTTGCCTCAGCACATAGCCCTCTCGCCTCAGCCCGCAGCTCTCGCCTCGCCTCGCCTCGCAGCCTCGCCTCGCCGTCTCGCCTCGCCTCGCAGCCTCGCCTCGCCGTCTCGCCTCGCAGCCTCGCCTCGCCGTCTCGCCTCGCCTCGCTGTCTCGCCTCGCGGCCTCACCTCGCGGTCAAAAGGTACCATTTAAATCCTCAATGTTGAAAGCATATCAATTGAGTAAAAGAAGGTCTCGGCGAAAAAAAAAAAAAAAAGAGTTAAAAGGGATTTGAATCTGGACTGTTGGCAATATAGGATAGTAGGACTTGATTAATTAAATACAGCATAATGTTAGATTGGAAAACTAGATGTGGAATGTCTGGTTTTCGCAGTATTTGTGGGTGTTTTTTTAATTAATGTTTGTTTGATTAGCTGAGCTAAACGAGGTTTTGCTTCTCAAAACAATTTTGTGGAAACACATGACATTATTGGTTCATTTGTCAATGGATTTGCCTATTTCGATTTGTACCTTTTTTTTTTTTTTTTTTTTTAATCCATGTAACTTGGGTTTTTTAATGTTAGTTACTTGTGAATGATTTTGATTAGTCTGTTGAGCTTCATAGCCGAAACTGTAGTTTTGGGACTAAAATTTTGTTGTTGTTGTATGTAGTATGTCAAATGCGGCTTTGCTGGAGAGAATTTCCCTACCAAAATAAATCAGTCCCAAAACTCATTTATTTTTATTTTTCCAGCTTCAAATTTAAAACCCAAAATTCTAATCAATTGATAACAAGTAAAAACCATTATCAATAATGATAAGATTAGTCAACAGACAGAACAAGAAATCACATATTATTACAAAAACAGAAAGAACTCAAGTGGACTATTAAAACCTTTCAACAAAGCACCATGATGGTTTTGCTTAATATCTATATTAAGAGAAGCATGACCAAATTTAGAAGTAACTTTCAACTCTTTATGTATATTTCCGTTAAATTTCAGCAACATAAGACCTAATAAACAGAGACTTGTTATCCATTTTCTTCTTATCAATTGCTTCATAGCTTCGTTTTGAGCAGTTATTGATTTGTTTGCATGGTTTTTTAAATTGCATATCTCTTCAATGTATACACGATCGTGTTGAATTTTTATATGATAAGTCTATATGTGGGCTCATTGTATGAAATTTTATTTTGTAATAGATGTTTAGTGAAAGGGGATGTTAAATTTGTTTGCACAGTTTGTGAAATTGAAACTCTCTTCAATGTATAAGCAACTGTGTTGGATTTTTATATGTTAGTTCTATATGTGGGCTCATTGTATGAATTTTTATTGTGTAAATTGTAATAGTGAATACTTTTGGGTTTGGAATTTTCATGTTGGGTTTTGGTAATTTTGAATTTTGTGGTTAAACAGTTTGTTGAATTTGAAATATGGGGTATGTGGGTTTTGGGTAATTCATGTCACATGATTTTGTGTTTGTTGTGAATGCAGAGCCTAAAACGGAGATGGAAAACACAAACAAATCTAGTTCTTCCTCGCTGAGCGGCTCTCCCTTGAGAAACAAATCTAGTTCTTCCTCGCCAAGCGGCTCTCCCTTGAGAATCGAACGTTTTCCCTTGCCAGCTATGCGACCTTCTTCACCATTTTCACGTTCACCCTCACCATTGTCGCCTGGCAGCTCACCCTCAGGATCACCATCACCTTTATGCCCATTAAACAACGAGTAAGCGTTTGGAATTTGTAGTTAATCATGTTTAATTATGTTTGGGTTGATAGAATTTGTGAATCAGTGTATTTATGAATTTGTGCGTATTAATCAATGAGTATGTCACATAATAAATTTAAGTATATTTGTTGTGATTCTAATTCCTAAACTTTTGAACCAATTAAGAGTCCAAAATCCCCAACGATGGACTTAGGAGAAGACTTAGAGTTAGAGGAACAAGAAGGGGGAGAGGGAGAGGAAGAGGGAGAGCGAGAGCGAGAGCCTACAAATGAGGACTTGGAGTTGGATACAACTAGAAAAAGAAAGACTACCTCAGATGTTTGGGATCATTTTACAAGGAAGAAAGTTGATGGAAAAATTAAAGCCCAATGTCATCATTGTAGCAAACTTTACTTGGGTGATTCTAGCCAAGGTACAACCTATTTACGTAATCATTTAGCAAGATGTCCACGGTTGAAGTTTAAAGATATAAGGGATATGCAACAACAAGTGTTAATTAAACAACAAAATAAGGTGGATGGAACTATGAGTTTAAATGCTTATCAATTTGATCAAGGCAAAGTGAGGAATAATCTTGCTCGTATGGTCATCCTACATGAATACCCCCTTTCAATAGTTGACCACATTAGGTTTAGAGAATTTGTGATTTCTCTTCAACCGTTGTTTAAACTTGTCACAAGAAATACTTTGAAGAGTGACATTCTTAAAATCTATGATAATGAGAGGGAGAAAGCTTTGAAGATGACGGACAAGAATGGAAGTAGGATGGCAATTACAACTGATATGTGGACTTCAAGTAACAAAAAGAGAGGGTTTATGGTCATTACCGCTCATTTTATTGATCATACTTGGACGTTGTAAAGCCGGGTTTTAAGGTAATTTTTTTATCTATAAATTGAATGTTAAAGACTTTACATTTAGAATGTTTATTGAGTTATGTTATAATTATTCCTATTATTTTTTTAGGTTTGTTTATGTTCCTTCTCCACACACAAAAATGTCCTTGCTGATGTCCTTGTTAATTACTTTTTAGAGTGGAATATTGATAGGAAGTTGTCCACAATAACCGTTGATAATTGTAGTACTAATGATGCTATGATAAGACTTCTCTTGAATAAGCTTGATACTAGTTCTCTCATGTTGGGTGGGTCTATGTTGCATATGAGATGTGCTGCACATATTTTGAATTTAATTGTTCAAGATGGGTTGTCTCTTATTGGTGATGGTATTGAAAGGATTCGTGATAGTGTGATTTATTGGACTGGATCACCAAAAAGGAGGCAAAAATTTGAAGAAAATGCACGTCAATTGCGTGTTCAATGCACCAAAGAGTTAGTCTTAGATTGTAAAACTCGTTGGAATTCAACTTACTTAATGCTTTCTACTGCATCGATTTATAGAGATGTTTTTCCTCGTTTGGCTAAACGTGAAACATCTTATTCTTCTTTGCCATATGATCATGATTGGGAGTTAGCCAAAGATATTTGTGGGAAGTTGGAGTTGTTTCATAGTGTGACTGAGTTTTTTTCAGGTCGTAAGTACCCCACAACTAATATGTATTTTACTTTGGTGTGTGAGTTGGAAATTGCATTGAATGAATGGAGTGAGTCTTCAAATGAGATGATAGCTACAATGGCAGAAAGCATGCTTGCTAAATTTAATTCTTATTGGGCTAATGTTAGTGTTGTTATTGCTGTTGCTGCTATCTTAGATCCAAGATATAAGATGAAGTTATTGGAGTTTTATTATCCTAACATTTATGGCGATAATTCAAATTTGGAGATTGAAAAAATAAAGAATCTTTGTTATGATTTGCTTGATGAGTATGGAGATCTAGATGAGTCCCCTGCAAATAATGAAGGAAGTTCTCATATTCCTGCAAGTAGTGCTTCAAGCCCTGCGGCTCAAATGAAGTTTAGGTTGAGTGGGTCAATGTCATATTTTGATTTGTTTGTGAACAATAGTTCAATGAAACATGGGAGTGCTAGAATGGAATTTGATTATTTCATTGATGAGGGAGTGTTGAAGAGAAGTGAAGATTTTGATATTTTGGGATGGTGGAAAAGTAATGGTCTCAAGTATCCTACTTTACAAAGGATTGCAAGAGATATTTTAGCCATTCATGTCACAACTGTTGCTTCAAAATCTGCCTTTAGCACTAGTGGGAGGCTTTTAAGTCCACACCGTAGTAGACTACATCCCAAGACTATAAAGGCAATGATGTGTGCTCAGAATTGGTTATGGAGTGAAATCAACGGTTAGTAATTGTCTAATTTTTATTTATAAAATCAAAATTGTATTTTTATATTTGCTTGTTACAAATTGATGAAGTTTATTCCATTTTTTAATTCATTGTTGTTGTATGTTCTTCAACTATGTCTGGTGATTGTGATCTTCAAACAATTCTTGATGATGGGGAGCCTAATGAAGAGAATGGGAGTTGTGTCACAGTTGTGGACGATTAAACATTTTGTAATAATTTAGTAGCCCTTTTAATTTCTTAGACTTGTTAGATTAATTTGTTGGTTTGTAATTATTCTAAACTATTTGTAATTTCTTAGTCTTTTTAATTTGTTGATTTGTGGAGGATAAGACATTTTGTAATTTCTTGGACTTGTGAGATTTATTTTGTAGCTTTTTAAGTAATTTATTGCCATATAAGATGATTTTGGGTGCCATATAATGATATAAATGGAGGTAAATGATTTGGCTACCATATAACAGGGCAAATTTTGGCATTTAGGCCATGTTAAATGACTTGAATGGGCTTGAATTTAGGGAAAAAAATTTAATGGGCTTCAATTTTTTTTATTTTTGGTTGGCCCAAATTTGGGCCCAATAAGTTAAACGAGGCCCGCGGGGCGGGTCTAGGCCCCGAGAAAAAAAACCCGATTATTATTCGGGTCGGGTCTGGGTTTCGGGTCTTGCCCCGCGGGTCGGGTCCGAGTATGCAAAAACCCGGCCCGAAACCGACCCGTTGCCATTCCTAGATGGCAGCAGCAACAGTCGAAGCAGTTCTCCAAGGAGCGCTAAAATAATCTCGCATTAACATTGCCTTCCATCTATGCCAATGGTCCTTGTAGAAGACATTCAAATTTTCACAGAGATGACAGTAATCAGAGTTCAAACCTACCCATATGATATTTGTGTGAAGATTGTGTACAATAGAAGTCATTGCATTGTTGTCACCTTGGTAATTAACCACGATTTCCTTGTCGCAAAGTAAATCCATATCTTTGGTAGTATTGATAAGGAAATGAAACATGTAATAATAATGTGTAATATATGCAATACTTTCCCCATAATGATATAGCTCAAATGCTATAATGTTTCGAGTCAAAGCTTCTGTGGTATCGTATATAAGTAACTGTGGGATTTCCAAAACTCCATTTGTGAACTTTAAGTCAAGTAAGCATTTGCTTGGACTCGCCTTTAACTTTAGTCCTGCCTCATTCAGCTGGGTTGCAGAGTACAAAAGTTTAACCTTGTAATTGCCTGCTTCTGGTAGCCTGTCAGATGGATGTAGCATAAAGGTTTTAAAAAGATCTATGAAGCGTTTTATTTTCACATTGGAAAGAGGGCTTTTGTTCTGAACTTTTAGATCCCTAAAGAAATGAAAAGTAAGGTCAATTAAATAAGAGCCTGACGTAAAGGGAAATGCAACTTGGAATAATTTCTCAATAACAAACAATGGAAGTTGATTTTCAAGTAATACCAAGCCACGCCAAACCGTTGAAAGCAGCCATCCTTCAACTAACATAGGATCGTCACTTTCCCAATATTTTCTCTCAAATTCTCTGAAAAAGAGCTCAAGAATGAAGCCTTCATCCACCAAAATCATTTTTACAAAATCATTGCAACTAAGCTGGATAGTCTCTGAATAGCAACGACGAATGCTTCCTTCCATCAACTTTATACTGCTCACTAAAGTCTTCAAGTGTATCTCAGGCTTAGCTCGGTGCATGAGACTCTTGAAGTATCTTACCTTATGATTTTTCTTTGGTTGCAATCTTGTGCTATTGTAGTGAAAAGGGCCAATTGAAATTACCTGAGGAGTGTAGGCCTCTTCATTTACTTTGCGAATATGATACGGAACCCTGTATATACAACACTCTGATGATAATGAAGGCTTCAACCTTTCAAACATTGCTATGATTTCATTCACCAACCCTTCATGTTGATTTTCATTTTCACTTGAATGGCCTGCTTCTCCTTGAATTCCCTCACTCTCAAATTGCTCCATTGATCAAGTTTCCTACACATTTTCTGATAACAATCACAAGAGACACTAGCATTAGAAACTTTGATCCAAGTGATGACTCGCATGATGCACGAGCACACTATAATTTCTCTACAAACTAATTTACGAATTTTTTATTTATTCATTTATTTATTTATGTAATCTATGTCACTATGTGTAATGTTGATTCTATGGTCTATGATGAAACTAGTTAGCCGTGGAGCTAAGAATTTATCTTTGGGTGGCCAAATCAAAAGAGTGCTCAAAGAAATAATTTGGGAGCCATTAGTTGTAAATACTAAAACTTCTTTATAGATGCCAAAAATCTTGTAACTCAATAACATTATCTAATTTTGTCTAGAATATGGGTTCAAATCCCCTCACCCCCAATAGCTGTAACAAAAACACTTTATGCATACCTCTTTATATATAAAATTTCAACTTTGAGCTTGAGGGCCACTGCCCCTGTTGCTCCCTTAATGGCTCCACCATTGTCATTGGTATTTAAGGGATTATTTTCAGTTATATTTGTACACTAGTCAATAATCTATGCAATGTATGAAAAAACTTAACTTAATATAATTTTTTGTTCAAATATGCAATTTGATCATTATGGTAGTTATTAATAGGCATTTGTTATGTTGTGTTTGTATATGAAACTAAATATTCTACCATTTCAAGAAAATATGATGCGCTAATATTCTAATAAAGGTTTTAAATATCAAATAGAATTTATAACTTCAGCTAAAAAAACATATGTTGACATTGCACTGAAAAGTTTAAAATATTATGATTTTTTTCTCTCTTTATTCTTATTATTATTTTTAATTGAAATATGAAATTTGATAAATATGGTATTTATTAATAGCTAGTTATATATAATTTAATTTTTTTATGCGATTATATATTATGTTCATATATGGAACTATTCTACTATTTAAATAAAAATAAGATGTATCAATATTATGATGGAGGGTTTAAATATTGAATAGAATTTAGATTTGATGGGAAAATATATATATATATATATATATATATATATATGAAAATAATGATGTATAAAATTGTGATGTTTTATAAGTTTGTGTGTCACAATATTATGAAGTTAATCAAAAGTCAAATTACTTCAATTTTTTTTTACTAGTTTCTATGGGAAGAGAAAAAAATAGATACTTAAAATGAGGGTTTCAATTATTTAAGCATAATAACTTTTTTATTTTTTAAAAAATATTTTTTAAGAGATCTTCATGCTTAATTCTCGATCCTACCCAAATAAGGAACAAGTTCACCTATTTGCAGAAGCAAATGTACAAAATCTAGAAATAATGAAAAGAAAATTGTTGAAACCATATCAAATTTAGGGTCAAAGCTAGAGACTCGTTTAAACCAATAACATGTGATTTTAAGTGATAATATAGGAAAATTCTTAGTTTATATCGTAATAGCAATATAAGATTTTACATTGTAGATTAAATAAATGTGTATAATGATGTACACATTTGCAAAAAGTGTACAATAGTAAATGTGCACAATATTGTACACAGTTATTTAATTTATAATGTAAGATTTACATTATAGTACAATGTGAACCTATAATTATCCATATAATTTGAACTCTAACAAGTTAAATCACTGTACACAAAAGAAAAAGGTTTAATCCACAAAGGGAGGAGAGAGACCTGCTTTTATAATACAACCTTGTTATGCCACTAGAAGATGGTAGAAAGAACGCAAGGAATTTTGCTAATTTGATAGATGAAATACAAAATAGTTGTCTTGGCCTCTTGGGTTACAAAGAAACTTGTTACCCTTTGGGAGATGAAAATAAGTCTGCTATGGCTCCAAACTGACACTGTCTATGCTCATAGCACGATTAATTTATAACTAAATTAGCTTGGTTATTGTTTAGAATCCCAATCTACTATTATAAAGATTAGGCTCTTTTGTAGTTATACTCTGGTTATATAATGTACTATAAATTCGGTTTAAATCACTAATATTACTATTTTCGTGTGTGTTCTAATAAGTATTACCATTTCCTCAAAAAAAAAAAAAAAAACCTTGGTTATTCTTGGAATGGCCACTATATATTTTATGTATAACTAAATTAGCCAAAGGTATCTTTTCAAAATGAATTTATGAAGAAAAGAAAAGTATATATTCCTTTCTTAATTATATTTTATATTTGCTTTGATATCAAACTTCTAAGCATTTGGCCTAAGGATCTGTTGTGGAATAATTTGTTTACGTAAGATTATAGAAGTGAGAAATCAACATAGAGAAAGGTATAATCCACAGAGGAAGAAGAGAGAGAGAGAGGTAAGTATCACCTAATAGGTTGATACCAATGTTATTAAATCCGTTTTGTTTCGGCCGAAATGACTGGAATATTTTGTATCGAGATGCAATTTGGAACGGTAATACCACCCATTTCAGCTCGGGTCCAATTCCGGCCAGTTTCGGGTCATTCCGGCCATTCTGGTCAATTTTGGATGAAATGTAAATTTAGGCCGGTAGCAGTTTTTAGCGGAAAAAAAAAAAAAAAAAAAAAAAAAAAAAAAAAAAAAAAAAAAAAAAAAAAAAAAAAAACTTAAACTAACAAACCCATCAGCACAGCATGTTTCCACCTAGCATTGATTGCGTGAAGAAGTTCAAATCATATTTGCTACGAAGCTACCAAATGATTTGGAAAAAAAAAAAAAAAAAGGAAGAAGAAAAGAATAGAAATTTAAAGCAGTTGTGGAGAAAGCTCAAATTTATCCTGCATTTGAAACTTTCTTCTTCAGTCTTGCACGTAAACTTCTAGTTTGGGTCTCTGGACTTTCCAAGAAGCAATTCTATAAGTAACTAATGGGAATATGAAATGAAGAAGAAAGAGTGGAGAAGAATGTACAAGACATTGCACGTGGGTGATGGAGTGGGGTTAGGTGAAAAGGTGGCTTCCTAGAAGGTTCCTAGTTTGTAAATATCCATGTCTGTTTATTTACAAAAATACCCAAATTTGAATTTTAAAATAATCAATCTAATCACTTTATTATTATAGTAGTATTTATTTTAAAACACTATATTACATTCATTAAATGATGATATTACATTTTCCTCAAAAAAAAAATGATGATATTACATTTATAAAATTTGGCTTAAGAATAGCAATGAGTAATAACATTTTTTTTAATTAATTATACGGGTGTGTGTGTGTGTGTGTGTGTGTGTGTAAAGTGGTAATTCTGAAACGATCTAAAACAGTACGTCGAAATAGGCCGGTACCGAAATATTTCGTTCCAATAGACAAACCGAAATGGGCACCGAAACGATATTCATAATATTGCTTGTTATGCCACTGAAAGATGGAAGAAAGGCACCAAAGGCCTTTTGATACTTTGATAGATGTAATACATATTAGTTGTGTCTTGGGTTACAAAGAATATGATGCAATTTTCATATATAATAATATATAATAGGGTCACAACACAACATTTTTAAGAAAACATATATTCATATATAATTTTCCAAAACGTGTTTGACCCAAAAACAACGTTTATGCAACATAGTTATTTTCCAAAAATCCCATTAAAAGCTACTTACCTCACAACCCGCAAAAAGCCTAATTATCTAAGCTCCAAAGGAGATTAGCTAAAATCTAAACAATATCAAGCAAACCTATCATAATAAGCATAAAGCTTGAAAATTGTATCTAGCTACAAATTAGGAATTGTCAAATAAGCACTTAATTAGGCAAGTCTAACACTTAACCTCATCAATAATGTATTCCACTTCCAAAGTTTCTCAACAATTTAATTGACAAGGCATAGACTCCAATTTATAAAATTAACCCGCTCAATATCATCTCCAACAATATGACTAGCTTCCATAAAATTTATATAATATCATCAAGAGACCCGTGGAAGCAAAATCACAATATCCTCCAATACAAACAATTTAGAATTTCAACTAACTCCAAATTCATAAATCACATGGATATCATTATCAAAATTTAGATAAAAATATAACCTCAAGCAAAATATAAAACTCACCAAAAGGATTAGAAATTTCACCCCAAATAAAAGATGCGAAGGTGTTTAGAGGGTTTTAAGGATTTTTTGGTGATTTTGCCAAAAAAATGATGGTGGAGATGGTGGGGAAGGGGGTACACTGGTGGGAGAGGATGACAAAGTGTGAGATGAGTGTTTGTATTTGTGAGAATAAGAAAAAGAAAAAGAAAACAAGCATAGAAGACCCTTGTTGACCGGCCAAGAGATTAGGTGACAGTGTGGAAGAGTGGTGGGGGGTTGGTGTGTTAGGTGGGGCACATGTGGTCCCAAAAATATCTGACCATTACCCTTTTTTTTTTCTTTTTCTTTTGAGATAATTACAATAAACCCACCTGTAGTTAGATCCGTTTTCACTTACCTACCTATGGTTCAATCATTTACACTTTGCCTACTTCGGATTTGCTCTGTTAAGGATCCGTTACCCACCTTTGTTAAAATCGAGGGTAAGTATGTATTTTTGCATTTCTTTTGTCTCTCTCCTCCCAAAAAAAAAAAAAAAATCATACAAAATCAAAAGAAAACAAGATCAAAAAAATGTCATTATGTAAAAATGGTAAAAAGTTTCTTAAGAACTTCAAAAATGCAGAAACTTTTAAGCACTGTTTAGCAAGAGGCAATGTAATCATAGGCACGCCATAACAAACTCCCTCCAACATATGAAGGTTTTTCCAACAACCTAAACGAATGAACAATTGGAAGCCTCAATAGCATGAACAATCTCAAAACTGGGTTTGCTTCTGGGTTTGCTTCTAAACACCTAAAATTGGGTTTGCCATGTCCAGATTTCTCTCTCTCTCTCTCTCTCCCGACCACTAACAGTCACCATAACCACTTTTGAAACCCATAACCAATCGCAAACCACAACACACAACCACCGCTGAAATCAAATTAACCACCTCTACCACAACAAAATCAGACCAACCCACAACCTAAAAAAACCACAAAAAAGACCCATGAAGTAGAGCGATGTCATCGCGGTGGCTACTCCACCTTTGAAACCCATAACCAAGCGCAAACCACAACACACAACCATTGCCAAAATCAAATCAACCACCTCTACCACAACAAAATCATATCAACCCACAACCTAACCATAGATCAACATAGCTTCGGCGAAGGGCAAGCTTGGCAACACAGATCGACAACCACAAAGATTAGTGGAGATCGAAGTCAGAGATCTAAAAACTTAAATCGTTGATTACTTTTTTGCTTTTGGGTATGTTAATTTAATAAGAAGAAAGCATGAACCTAAGAGAGAGGGTCGGTGAGATTTATTGTGGGAGCTTGAAGGGTCGGCCATGGAGGTCCGATGGAAGAGCTTGCCGCTGAGGAGGAGGAACTCGCTGCTGAGGTAGCGTCGATGATTAAGGGAAATGACACCAAACCCATGGCTGATCTACCATGATCCAAACCCACGGTTGATCTACCATGATCCAAACCCATGGCTGGATTTTTCTATACCTTACACTTCAGTTGTTGGCTTATCTCTATCTCACTCTCTCTTTATTGATAACGTTGTTGGTTATTTTAAGATGTTGGTCTTCTGGTAAAATTTGGTTCAAAATTTTGAGTTGTTGTGAAATTGTTGATATTGTTATAGATTAACAATAATTTCATTGAGCCATTTGATTGGTATGTTGTTCCTCCACTTAGTTCTCATTGAAGTTTATGAGCAATGAAAAACTCTAGCTTTTTTATTCTTGCTATATTTGTTTTTGCCTAAAAATGTGTTTTTCTAACGGCAAACGAAGAGGTGGGTTACGAAAGGCTAACGGAACTAACCTCAGGTGGGCAAAGTGTAAATGATTGAACCATGGGTAGGCAAAGTGAAAACGGGCCTAACCACAGATGAGTTTACTGCAATTATCCCTTTTCTTTTCTTTTTTTCTTCAAAAAGCTGGGATGTAAGGACATTACATGTTATGCCACTAAAAGATCAAAGAAAGGCACCAAAGGCCTTTTGATACATTGATAGATGTAATACATATTAGTTGTGTTGTGTCTTGGGTTACAAAGAAACTTGTTACCCTTTGAGAGATGAAAACAAATCTGCTTACTGCTAGGCATCCAAACTGTCACAGTAAATTGAATTTATGAGCAAGAAATTTGCTTGATTATTCTTGGAAAGGCCACCATATATTTTATGTAAAACTAAATTAACCAAAGCTATCTTTTCAAAATGAATTTAATTGGTTATGAAGGAAAGAAAAGTGTATATTTCTTCCTTAATTAACTTTTTACTTAGATACCAACCAACCGACATTTGAACATGCTATGCGCATTTAAATTAATTTAACCAATATAAATATATATATATATATATATATATATATATATATATATATATATATATATATATAAGGCTAAAATGCAAAACTGAGCCTCTAATATTATTTAGATTTCATTTCAGTCCTCTAACTTTGTTTTCGTTCATTTCAATCTTTTAAGTTTCAGATTTATTCAATTAAGACATTTCCATTAACTTTTGTTAAAAATTTTTGAAAAAAAAAATTCTGAAAAATATTTTTCAATCATTAATTGAATTTTTTTAATTAAAAAATTTTGAAGAAAAATGTATAAAATTGAAAAATTAACCACAACATATAACAAAAGTTGATAGAAAAGTCTTAATTGAATAAACTTGAAAGTTAGAGAACCGAAATGAACAAAAGCAAAGTTAGAGGACTGAAATGAAATCTGAAGAAACTTAGAGGGTCAATTTTGCATTTTACCCTATATATAACTAAGGAGTACTGTTGGCCTCTTTATTCACTTCACGAATATGATACAGACTCTTGTATATACAACACTAAGATGATAATGAAGGCTCCAACCTTTCAAGCTTTGTTTTTTTTTTTTTGAAAGGGAAATATATTGGCATTAAACCAAGAAACAATACAGACAAAGGATCCCATCAGCACACAATCAGCTTACCTTCATATCAGATTGTAGAAAAGAAGATACAAAGTGGGGCGCTACTCCTTTCTAGAGGTGTTGGAGACCAGATCTTCGAGCATATTGAGCAAGCTCGTGAGCCACCGTGTTGAAACATCTATTAATGTGCTTGAAGAGGTAGGACTCAAAAGAATCACTCACCTGGAGAATTCCATGAATGAGATGCCCCAAACTACTCCCCAAGGCCCCATCTTTGATTGCTTGGATGGCATTAAGGGAGTTAGATTCAATAATGACCTGAGACAACTGAAGCTTTTGAGCTAAAAGAATACCATACTCCAAAGAAAAGACCTCCGTTAGTTTCCCATTTCTCACTCTCCACCGAGTTCCCTTCTTTATTACATCTAGGCTACAGTGGATGCTTCTCCAAGAGTATGACGGGGAACTTCCCAGATTAGCATTCAGAATATCTCCAGTAGGAAAGTATTGAGCTTTGAGAACCCTTGCCACTAGAGAGTTTGGATTTTGGAGGATTCACCATAATTGCTTTGCAAGCATTTCTTTGTTGAAAGCTTGCAAATTCCTGAAACCCATGCCTCCTTGAGTTTTCGGCTTACACATTGTTTTCCAACTGACCTAACACATTTTAGCTTCTTGCTCCCTTTGGCCCCACCAGAAGTTCCTCACCATGCTTTCTATTTCATCACATAAGCATTGGGGAAGAAGGAAGCAACTCATAGTGTAAGTGGGTATAGCTTGTGCTGTCGCTTTTATGAGGATTTCTTTCCCCCCCATAGAGAGAAGTTTGCCCTTCTAGCCAACAAGCTTTTGCCCAATCCTCTCTTTTAGAATAGAAAACACTTGCTTCTTCGATCTTCCAATGAAAGATGGAAGGCCCAGGTATTTTGAGTGTCTAGAGTCCTGCATAGGGCCTAGGGTAGCAAAGATCTCCTCCTTGGTTTCTTGAGTAATATTGGGATTGAAGAAAACTGAGGACTTGTCAGTATTAATTTTCTGGCTCGAGGCATTCTCATATTTTTGAAGGATACACTTTAACTCCCTACATTCCCTCGCACTGGCTTTGCAGAAAAGGATGCTGTCATCTGTAAAGAGAAGGTGGGTAACTCTTGGGTAGCCCTTACAAATAGAAATGCCTGCCAAAAACCGGTTCTGGGCTGCCTCATAGATAAGAGTAGAAAGCCCCTCTGTACATATGAGGAAAAGAGTCGGGGAGAGGGGGTCCCCCTGCCTAAGCCCTATAGTAGGCATGATGTTTCCACAAACAGCCCCATTTATAATAACTGAATATGAGACTAAAGTGATGCACCTCATTACAAGGTTTACCCACTTAGAGCTGAATCCCAATTTCTCCATGACCCCCTGTATAAAGCACCATTCAACTCTATCAAAAGCCTTACTCATATCAAGTTTGGCAGCCATATAGTCATCCTTTCCTGCATTTTTGTGATTTAGAAAGTGCATTAACTTAAAAGCCACAAGTACATTGTTAGTGATTAATCTGTCAAGAGTGAAAACACTTTGGTTCTCTGAGATGACATGAGGGAGAAGAGCCTTAAATCTATTTACAATAGTTTTAGATATGAGCTTATATACTACATTACACAGGCTTATGGGGTGGATATCAGACATCCTTTTTGGGTTATTTACTTTAGGGATGAGGGCAGTGTTGGTTTTATTAAGACAAGCCAAAGACATATTATTATTGAAAACATTTAGAACCATATTAGTAATGCTACATCCCACAATGCTCCAATATTTTTGGTAAAAAATGACAGACATACCATCAGGGCCGGCCGCTTTAGTAGGGTGGAGCTGTTTGAGAGCAGTGGCTTCCTCCTTACTAGTGAAATTCCTATGCAGGCTTTCATTCATATCTTCAGTCACCCATGTAGGAATAGCAGCAAGTACTTCATCTATCCGTGATGGGGAAGCCGTTGTGTAAATGTTGTCGAAATAGTCAATGGTAGCTTGAGTTATACTATCCTTTCCATCACACCATCTGCCTTGGCTGTCCTAAATTCCCAAAATAGTGTTCTGCTTGCACTGCTCAAAAGCTTGGGCATGGAAGAACCTGGTGTTTTTATCGCATTCCTTAAGCCAATGAGCTTTGGCTCTTTGTCCCCAGTAAATCTCCTCATCATCAAGGAGGTCATTGATTTCCCTTCTTAAGCAATTAATCTCAGTGCTTAGCGTTCCATCCTTGTCTTGTAAGGTCAGAGAGTTTAGTGCTTTTTTTTTTTTTTTGGTATGGATCTTCTTTTGAATTTGCCCAAATACTTTAGAACTCCAATTCTTCAGGTCTGTAGCACAGGTACTAAGATTATCCATCACTCCCTCCGGAGTGCTGAGATCAATGTCAAATACTAGTTCTAAAATGTTGTGGAATGTAAGAATTTCATTGTTGTAAATAGATAAATATATTATAAAATAGTCTTATTAAAGGAAATGGATGATAGGGCCAATATGAAAATAAAATAAAACATGAAAGGCCAAAATACTACTTCCTTGACTCGTTTGCATTGAGCTCTTCCTTCCTTTCACTCCAGCTCAGATTGCCTTCTTTCTCTAGCTTCTTTGCACCAACCGAAGCCTCCTAGCCTTCCTTATCTCAGATTCAGCATGAGTTTGTGTATAGTTGGGCTGCTATGGGTGAATACTACGTGAAGAATCAGATCTACAATTATAATTATCAATTGATCGGGGATGATTCATGCTATTGAAGAAATCGAACTGTTTTATGTCACCAATTTATTTATTTTCGCTTCCAACATGTGCAATGGTTAGTACATTTCACACGTGTCACGTTTGAATTTGGGAATCCGCCTCTCCAAACAAAATTGATGGTAAAGCTGCTTACTAATCATCTCTCTTAGGCACAGTAAAAGTAAACATTTTGTGCACTAAATACAAATTTTTCTCCATACCTTACACTAATTCATTCTATAGAAAAAACTGAACTATTTTTCCAGTCCCTCATGGCTTCGAAAACAGCGGACCATTGGGCCTATAGAGTTGGACCAGTGGACCACTAGGTCTAGAATTCAAGATCCTCAAAGAAGTTTATCTATGACCTGGGCATCATTCTGTAAAGTGTAGGCCCAAATACACCTCTTATTATCAAAACAAAGCTTAGTAATAATTTGGGTTATGAATCAGAATATTTAATTTAAAAGAATTTTTTTTTTAATCGAAAATACTTATTCGTACTTTGATAATGGTGTAGTTAAAATTGAAGGCTAGGCTCAATGCCTCAGTGTACATTTTCCACCTCCATTAGATGTGCTTTCAATCTATCGGTCACACACAAGTGTAATCTATATAATAATATTTTCGAAATAGAATAATAAAATAGTTAAAATAAATAAAGCAAAAAAATTAAAAAAAAAATCAATTGAATTATATAATGGAAGCTAATATTTGAAACTAATCCACTTTTTTAATCAAACTTATCAATAACTTAATTATAAACTTCAACGAAAAAATTGCCACGCTACAACACCTTTTTAGTATACTCAGGATTTAAATTTAATAATTTATTACAAAAAAATGTATTGACTATTTAGTATGTTTGAGCAACTTCGCAATTTGCATATTATAAATGAAATATTGGATGGGTTTTTCAGAATTGACAAAAATTAAGAAAAGAACATTAATATCGTTAAACTTAGACATGAACATTTAATTTTAGTCATTCTTAAATATGCTAGTATGCGTGTAAGAGCATTACAAATTAATTTTCCTTAATTTTTTTTTAAAAAAATAATTCAATAGTTGAGAAAAGGAATTTAAATCCTGAATGTCTTTATTGAAAATACCAAGAAATGTCAATTGAAATACAAAGTTCTTGACAATAAAGTATTTTTAGCATGGCTAGATTTGAATTTGAATATGGGTCAATACAATTATATAACACCACAAAAATTTACTAAATATATAGATTTATGGTTTTTGTCTTTAGCTCAATGAGAAAGTTTAGGAACAACAAATTCTCATGACATTTTCACAAGAAGTTTGTTTTGAATTGCGAATTCAAATATTATTTTTTCTTATTCTTTTATTTTGGTTTATGGCAAACTAGCTCCTCAACTTGTTAACTTGTCAGTGAAAATGTGACAAGATTTTTGTTAAGAAAGTAGAAGAATTTGATCACAAATGTGTAAAAGCTTAGCAAAAGAATGAAAGATATAAAAGTTGAAAAGATATAAATGGAAAGAAGGAAACGATTTGTCTAGCCAAATCTACTACCTACCAGCCATTGCTCTTATACCAAACACTCCAACAGGAATAATGAACTGAAAAAGCTTTTGGGCTGACGTGTGTTCGAGTATTAGCCCATCAGAAAGTGGATCACATCTTAAATCCATGATACGAATTATCCTTTCCATTTTCTTTGACTAATATTGATAATATATATATATTCCCCTTTATTAAGCTATTTCCTTCGGTTGAAACTTGAAAGTAACCTATAATTGCAAATAGAATTTTCAATTTATTGGGCCAGAGTGGTAACATAGGTGATACTAAGCATTTGGTTGTCATGAACCAGCCCAAAACTTGTGATGGTTGTTTTTGATAAATTCATAGGTGGGGTTGGGGATATTTGAATCTTGGACATGTTCTTTAAAAGAACTAGAATCTCTTGGACATCTTCTTCTCTTTTTTACTCCTTTTATAGTATGGTGGTCTATAAATATATAAAATTATTAATATAGTTCACTTTAAATGACAATTAATTTTATATAAGTCCAAAAACACTACTTCGATTAAAATGTTCATTAAACGTGTCTAGAACTTTAATTTAAGTTCATTATTCATTTCAAAATTTTATAATTACTACAATTTTTTGTTTTAATAAGTCCAATAATACTTTATATGGAACAATCACTGACATCACTTTTATTATACATCAATTACAATATGCCACCTCAAAGGTTGTGAAAAAAACTCATGGTACTTTGCTTAAGTTTGAAGAGTTTCTCCTTTAAAAGTTGATTAGGCACCCCCAAACTAGATGTGTTTTTTTTTGGTGCACTGCAGATCATGCAACAATGAGGCCCCCCTTAGCCCACACGAGCAATGACTCAATGACTACATAAATAGTGAAAGCTATGAGCTTATGACCATGGATATTATGATCAAACTGAAGATGGTGAACAAATTGTATCATTTTTTTTCAAAGGTAAAAGGTTAACAGATTCAAATGATGAATGTCTCGAGTTTAATGCATTAACTAGTCGCAGACTTGTGCAATGAGTGGGAAAATTTGATATGAATATGTTTTATTAGATAATTATTGAATTAATATATTAGATTGTATATTTTTAAAAGTCAATATGTGTTATTTGAAATTTTGTTTTATATTAGAAGTGTTTTTTTTTTAGTGGTATAACAACTAACAAATTAAATATATTTTGTAGTTGGGTATTATATATAGTGAGATATGTATGAAAATACAATGCAATAATTTTTTTATTAAAAAAAATTACAATGTGAGAACTGTTAGCCCAAGTTCTAAATCTATATACTTTGTTTATTACTATACAGATGTATGCGATTCAACGCTTATATGTAATCAGACCAAGACATCAATCAGTTTTTTGTGTAAACAAAGATTGAACCCCAGATCTCTCATATAACCATAAGAAATTTTACTAGTTTGGGAGTGATTGGATTTACACTCAGAAGTTTAAGAATTCGGATTTTACTCCTTAAAGTTTGGGGTGTTTGGATTTTACACTCTGACATTTTAGAACTTGGATTTTATCTACTAAAGTTTAGAATTGTTTGGATTTTACACCCCCCAAATTCTGAAACTTCAGGATGTAAAATCCTAATACCCCAAAACTTTAGGAAGTAAAATCCAAACTCTTTTAAAACAAAGAGGGTAAAATCCGAATTCTGAAACGTTGGGGTGTAATATCCAAACGTCACCAAACTTCAGGGGGTAAAATCCAAATTCTAAAACTTCAGGGTGTAAAATCCAGTCACCTCCAAACTTTAGGAGTGTAATTTACAATTTATCCAAACAATTAAATTTGATAAAAGAGTAGCGGCGATAATGTTTAAGACAACATCATATATTGTAATCCTTGTCTACTTTGATAAAAGAATGGTAGTCCTACCAGAGAGAGACAAAGATAAAAACTCTTATAATCTTGAATATTGTTCAACCTGGATTTAAAGGGTAATTTGCAATTTTTAAAAAATAATTAATTAGAGTAGATAAAAAAAAAAACTTAAAATACAAAATTCAATCGCATCAACCAAAAGTAGAGTTCTAAAGAATACAAAAATTTATCAATCTTAAGCACAGATGCAAGAAAAAAAAAATCAACCAAAAAAATTGAGAGAGAGAGAGAGAGAAATAACATTTTTTGTGAGGGAAAACTATACAAAGAATAGAAGAAAGAATGACAAATTTATAGTAAAATGGTGTGAATTAAAAAAGACAAAATAAGAGAAGACGAAGGGAGAGATGAAGAGTGATATCAAAGTAGAAGGTGGTGGGGAGATGAAAAGGTAAGGTGGGGAGAAAGTGTAAAATATTGTTAAAAAAATTATATAAAAATTAAAAAGAAATAGGATAATGACGTGGACACTGACGTGGCTCACTCGCAATTTGTGGAATTTCTTTAAAGAGCTTGATTTTATTTTACAATTTTTTTCTTTTATTAATTTTTTCAGACTATTTTCTGTTTGGTACCCTTGAAAAAATTATGTAATAAATAGTGAACTTGAAGTATGAATAGAAGCACTGAAGCAGGCAAGGCTTGGTATGGAAGCCATTCCTGGCATGTGGCTCCTAACTAAGCCATTAAAGGTATTTCCGAAACTATATTGGGAGCGTGAATTTCTCCGAATATGAGTCTGAAATTTGAAGTAACGAAATAAAACTTGAAGCTCCTGCCATTGGTTCCTACAATTTTTTACTTTTTATTTTCTAAAGCATTATAGAAACTTATAGTTTTCTGTTATCTTAATCTGAGTAAAGATAACAGTCAGACTCTGAAAGATTATCCTGGTACGATTCTTTCAAGAATTCAAATTAGAAAGTGCGTATATGGCAAAAATGCTGAGAGAATATGCGGTGAGGAAAATAATTGTTTCACACTCGTACATGTACACTACTTCACAGTTCACACAAAATGTCTACAATTTTTTTAAAATGTGCACACTTGACACATACTGTAAAAGAGTATTGAGTATTGTAAAATGTAAAATAATCAAGGTTCATTCATATTTAGTACTTATTGATACGTTTGTGTGGCGTATATAAAAGTATCTATAATATTATAAACTACACGACATAAACTTCCAATGAAGCATGGGTAATTCATATCTTACACACTCGCGGTGGGCAAAATCCAACTATTCATTAACCTTAAGTCTTTTTTTTTTAAGAGAGAGTTTCAACTTACGGCGTTCACTCCTGATGATAGTTCTTTATTATCAGAACAAGACACCAGTTAGTTTTTGGTGTAGGCGGGGATTGAATCCCACTAGAACTCTTATTCAACCATCAGAAACTTTAGTTAGTTGCATTATTCCATAGAGAAAATCTATTGACACAATTTTTCTTACAAATTTTATGACAGTTCTAGAGGGTTAACACTTAATTGTGAATGATAAAGAAAAAAATTAGGGTCATTGAACAACTCTATTACATGCATAAATAACTATGAAAGTTCAAATAGCGTATAAAACACCAATAAATGTTTAGACCCCTAATTTCAACATTACCAACACAAACTTATACACAAACAATATATGTGCGGAATAATGAGTATAAGCAAAAACCAAACAAATAAACAATTCTACACCATAATTAAGCATAACACAATAGCAATTAAAGATAAAGAGTAAGGGTTAGAGACACGCAAATAAAAGGATAACACCGGCACGTGTTATCGAAAAGAAAACTGAAGAAGTCGGTGAAAAACCTCTCCATTGCCCTCCAAGCGGTGAAATAATCCACTAGATAATAAAGTTGAAGTACATGAATAACAAAAGACCCTCCAAGCCTCCAAGCTCTTGCTACCAACGAGTTACACCTAACCTTGTCTTCTCTAATTTTTCGGATCTCGCAATAAGCCCATTGCATCAACCAAACGAATTGATACTCTCTGAACTGCTTCCTAAGCACCAAAATACATCTTCACTGATATGGGTATGGTTAAATAAGGATTTGGCTAATAAACCTCTCAAGGGTATGTCAATGGAGAGGTTGAGAGTAGAGAAATTTGGAGAATAAAAAAGCAAAGATTGTGGATGAGTCAATCTTGGTTTTCTTTAGAGTTTCTCTCTCAAAATTCTCTTTAGAAGCTCTCTACATTTCGTGGATATAAGGGTATTTATAGTAGGGTACGTGAGGAATGTGAAAAGTCAATTTTCATCAAAACAGGGCATTCTGGCGACTTGGCCTCATGACTGGAATGAGTCGCGAGATAACTGTCAGGCCAAACTGTACTTTTTGTATTGTAGTGCTCCAGCTGTCGTGACCCTTCAGCTCCTTGCATGCTTCACACATGTGCCACTCTGGCGACTTGCCAATCGCGAGATGCAGTCGCGAGACTCCTTTGAATTGCATATATCTTGAGTTTTCTTCACACTCTCTCACACATAACCCTTACATAATTCCCACCTAAATACAGGGTACCTAATTGCTAAAATACAAGCAAATTTGGCACAGAATAAAGCTAACACATGATTGAATAAATTCAACCTTACAATCTACCCCTTTGGCTATTCCGTGACAAAACCTTAAAACAGACTCTAGACTTAAAATGTGAGTTAGGAACAGTTGCCAAAATTCACTTACACCTAACTCTAGATTCTGTGAAACTCTTGAACCATACGAGCAAGATACCTAAAAATAATAACATAACAAGATCATTGTAAGTAGAAACCTTGAGCTGCATGTGGAGCTAGCACAATGCGTTCAAGCAATAAAAGGTGTAACAATAAAGTATAGCTTGACCAAAACAAGAACAATCACTATAAATAGTGATCAAAATGATCATTCACACAAGGAATGAACATCTGGACATGCAAGCTAATAAGCTCAATGCAAAGTATCATTTGCAAGTCCAACACTCAACCGATACAAAATACTAAAGTATTTGCATCAAGGATACAAGATCCAACAAGAGCACAAAAGTAAAGTACTAAAGAGAATGCATACATAATCTGAAAGTATTAAAAAACTACAAAGCAAAGGTACACAATAAAGCAAAGTTTAAATAGACAAAATAACCATGAACTATGAACAAAAACATAGATAATATAAAGCAAAATATTAAACATAGGCTTTTTCTTTCTCTTGCTCTTCAACTTCAATGCTCTCCCTTTGATCAAGCTCTTTCTCCCCTTATCATGAACCATCTCCCCCTTTTTGTCATGGAATAACTAGTCTTCATCTTCTTCTAGCTTATTTTGGATTTGGTCCAATTGAGTTTGGAGAGATGTGAACTTTGTATCACAATGGATGTGGTGTGAGTGCATGATAGTTGCAAGTCCGGACATCTTGGTGCTAAGGTCTTGGACGGATGCCATAATGTTGTCTAACTTCTCATCATAGGAATGTGAGCTAAAGTGTGAACCACGATGAGGAGCATGACCCTCTTGCTTGACTCCCCTTTAGCTGTGACCGATGCTAGCATTGAGAGTACGAATGTTGATTGGACTTGGCTTAGGGTAGGGGTACTCATCTTCCAATGGATGAACGCCTTTAAGCTTCAAATTTTTTGAAATGAGGCGACAAAAAGGAATGCAGTTTCTCGAGGCAGTTCTTTCAATAGTTTCGCTCAAAGTATGGAAGATATGAGAGCAAATGTTGATTTCTTCATCATTAATCAGATTATGAAGGAACAAAGCTCTACCGAGATTCATGTATTTGGTGCTTGAGAGAAGATAGAGGTTGTGGAACATGATCGTTGTAAGCAGCCTCAATTCGAGAGATAGTGAAGAAACACTAATTGACTTCCCATTGGGAGAGAACTCCAAATTACCTCCGAGAGTTTCCCAAAGTAAATCCTCCTCCGGATTCAAGTCATCATACACAGGTGGCTATGGAAACATTTATCGGTTGATTCACAAAATGTCAGCAAGATATGAAGGAGTCACTGTGAATTTCTTTCCTCTAACCCAACATTTCAGCTCAACCCTTTCAAAAATTGCATTAGCATAGAATTCCTTCACCATTTGTTCATAGGTTTCATCAAAGCTGGTTAGAAGGTAGTTCCAATCCTTGGAGGCAAACCATTTTGGAATATTTGTCTCAAGGAGAGACACTTGCTCAACCACCCTTTCCACCAACAGAGGGGCATCTTTGAAGTAATTCTCATAGGCTTGAGATGCGGTATATGATCTGAATTTTCCAGCATCATGGAACCCTGTCGATGAGCGAGTCTTCTTTGATTTCAGAGTGAAGTTATCAAGATCGATCACTAGTTCCTTGCCCTTGCTACTACTTCCTTTCACAGCTGATTTCTTGAAAAGAGACATCTTCAAGCACAATCATATAATATCAAAGAGCAAGAAGAAACACAAAAAAGTAACAAACTTGTTTAGCAACAAGTTAGTCCCAAAATAGACATTGAATTTAAAAACCTAAAAATAGAAAATTAAAGAGTAATTCAAACAAAATCAACATTTGAAGACATAAATCAACAATACATGATAGAATCATGGCATTAAGCACTCAAACATGTCAAAGTGTGTGTGTGTGTGTGTGTGTGTGCATCAAATGCAAAAGTGTGTAAACTAGGGCAAAGTGTAAAAACACATAATCATATGATGTTTCAAGATCAAAGAAACATGACTATTCCAACAACCTTTGTATTCCATGGAATCCAAAGAAACACACAAAAACGTCTAAGGGATATTTTATCATGAACATGGTATGCACAACACAACAAAAACATGGTACAATGCACAAAAATGAAGAACAAACATGTAAAATAGGCATTATACTAACAAAATCAACAAAACCCATAAACCAATCTCAACAAAACATCATCAAAACCATATTCAAACATCATATTTTCAAATCTCAACATAAACACAAAATCCAAGAAATCTAGGGCTAGAAACATGAAATATTGTGGAGATAAGAGAAAACCCATACCTTTTCTTGAAGATTGATGAAGTAAATGGAGGTTTTATGAGTGAGTATGGAGGTTCTGGAAGAGGGAGAGGCGGACAAGACAAAGTGTGTTCACGTGATGTGAGGGAAAACTTAAAAGTTTTTGAAAACTGTCTTAGATTTAAACTTATTTGTGCAAAACATGCAATTTTCATGACTAGAATGAGTCGCGAGCAAGTCGCCAAAATCCCATGACAAATTTTGAAAAATTTGTCTGTGTTTTTCGCGACTGGGAAGTCCACTTGCAAGCGAGTCATGAGGGGACCCCTAAATCCTTCTGAGTAAGCTCATGACTGGAGCTCCACTCGCGAACAAGTTGCCAATATGAGTTGCAAAAATCTCAAAAACCCAGAATTGTTGAAAAATTTTCTAAGTCTTTTTCGCTACTGGGTCTCACGACTGGGTTGACTCGTGAAAGTGTGTCTCCAAAAAACAGAGTTGCACAAATTTTTGAATTTTTTGAATTTTTCAACAAAAAAAAAAACCTTTCCAAAAACAAATAAAAATACTCAAAAATCTTTTTGTGTTTGATCAACATATGATTAAGCATATGTAACTCATTTAATCAAGTACAATCACACAAATAAATAAGGCGTTCATTGAATGTAAACAAGTGTGATGTGTGTGGATATCAAATATGAGATAGTCTTTAGTCTAATGTGAAGCTTCAATGATCAATTCAACCAAGGCATACACAATTAGCACTAGGAAGAGTGACCAATCTCAATTATAGAAATATGCATATATGACCTCCCACAAAGCTTGATTACATACCTTTGAAGCTTTTCATTTGGCTTCTTACATTCCATAACTTTTGATCCTTTACGAACAAAGACATCTTATTTTGAGATTGATGTCTGACATTTTTTATATTTCGATTTGATGAATAAGCCTTTGGCTTTTGGGCACCATACATTTTTATTACAAGTCGCTTTCCCTTTTCCAAATCAAATATTAGTATGTGCGACGACTTTTGCAGGTCATTATCTCTTTTTGAGATTTAACATTGGTTGAGCTATATTGAGCAAAAACATAAATGAATGGGAAGATATATAGGCACAAGTCTATGCATGTCTCAAGATCAACAAAACCATTGACTAATCATTCATGAAAAGTTAGAAGATCTATTTACAACAATCACATAAATGTCAAGATTTCTCCCACAATGATATGAGTTCATAGAGAACAAGCTATGCTCATAAATGCTCAAAGCCATTTGTACGAAGATACAAGGCGAAACATGCATGTGACAAAACACAAAGAAAATGTGCGACGGCTTTTGCAGGTCATTATCTCTTTTTGAGATTTAACATTGGTTGAGCTATATTGAGCAAAAACATAAATGAATGGGAAGATATATAGGAACAAGTTTATGCATGTCTTAAAATCAACAAAACCATTGACTAATCATTTATGAAAAGTTAGAAGATCTATTTACAACAATCACTTAAATGTCAAGATTTCTCCCACAATGATATGAGTTCATAGAGAACAAGCTACGCTCATAAATGCTCAAAGCCATTTGTACGAAGATACAAGGCAAAACATGCATGTGACAAAACACAAAGAAAATGTGCGACGGTTTTTGCAGGTGATTATCTCTTTTTGAGATTTAACATTGGTTGAGCTATATTGAGCAAAAACATAAATGAATGGGAAGATATATAGGCACACGTCTATGCATGTCTCGAGATCAACAAAACCATTGACTAATCATTCATGAAAAGTTAGAAGATCTATTTACAACAATCACATAAATGTCAAGATTTCTCCCACAATGATATGAGTTTATAGAGAACAAGCTACGCTCATAAATGCTCAAAGCCATTTGTACGAAGATACAAGGCAAAACATGCATGTGACAAAACACACAGAAAATGTCGATCAAACTTTTTAGATTTTCTACTTTTTATGTGTTTTTGGAATTTTTTTGACACAAAACAACAAAAGATTGATAAAAAAGAAACAAACACTCAAAGAATTTAAAAACAACAAACACAACAGTAAAAGAACATGCTAGAATGCAAAACATAAGCACACAACTAAACAATGTCACATCAAATAGGAAGTATTAATGCATGGACATGTTCTAATGCTTATGCATGTATACCCTTTGTCACCCACACAACATGTGCGTTTGGGGTGATATCCCTAGAGGATTGGGTACGAGAATTGTGACTCTCAAACCTTTGGGTGAAGCTTGCCAAACACAAAGTGGTATCAATCATCTTCATCACATCCCTTAACCCGGGATCACCTCCTTGCCCTCATTATTGCTTGGCATTCCCTTTCCTTTTTCCTTGTTCCCTTAGCTTTTGAGAATCCACCTTCTTCAAAGCATGAAGTTTGTAGCAATTGGGTCTTGTGTGTCCTTAGGCTCCAAAATGGTGGCAAAAGTGTTGAACTTGAGGACCTCTTTTGGACTTTGGAAGAGACTTCCCTTTAGCCTTGGGTTTGGCCACCAATGGAGGTTAAGGTCTTGTCAAAACCTTTAGAGTAGATCCATTTGGCCTTTTCTCCTCCTTCACCTTCTCAACACTTGAAGTTGCTGCCATTGGTTCCTTAGCTTTCACGAACTTCATCTCCTTTGACCCATTGGCACTTGAACTACTCTCCCCGGTATAACCTAAGCCGCTTTTATAAAAAAAAAAGGATTTTGATGTGCAAGCACTTCATTAAGCTTCTTGGAGGCAACTTGCTCCAATTTAGCATTGGCTTGAATCACTTCAAGTTCAAGGAACTTGATCTTGGAATATGCCTCAGTGAGTTCTTCATTTAACGCCTCAACTTCACACTTTGTTTCTTTGTACCTTGTGAGTATTCTTTTATAGTCTTGTTCAGCCTTCTTCATTTTTCTAATCGACAAGAGAATTGTAGGACTCTTGTAATCCCTTGGTTCCTTCCTCTTCATCATCAGAATCTTCTCCAATTCCCATAGATTCTTCCTCAGTGTGCTCACCGAGTTCTTCCACTAAAAGGCTCAAATCCTCCAATGAGTCCACGAGTGCTATGGCCATAAATGTAGAGTAGTTTCCATCTCCGCCACAGCTCTCCTCCGATTCTGAATTTGACCCATCCAAGTCACGAAGGGTAGTGGCAAACACTTTACCCTTTGCTTTCAAGTACGTGGGGCATTCTTTCTTTACATGCCCATATCCTTTGCACTCAAAGCATGTAACTCCTTGAGCTAGAGAAGAATCCTTAGAGTCCTTCTTCTTAAAGTCTTTTGTGTCTTTCTTGAAGTTTGAAAATTTTCCCTTCTCAAAAGATTTTTCATCTCTCTTGAACTTTAAGAACTTACAGAAGTACTTAGCTAGGTATGCCACCTCTTTTTCGACCTCATCCTCATCCGAGGACTCTTGAGCTTCCAATCTTTCATTGATTGTCTTGAGTGCAAGGGATTCCTTTGTGTTGGGAGAGATAGCTCATAGGTTTCAGGAGAGTCAATGAGTTCTTGGATTTTAATCTCATCAAGATCCTTGCTCTCCTCGATGGCAGTATCCTTTGCACGGAAACTCTTCGGCAATGAGCGGAGAATCTTCCTTACAATCTTGGAATCCTCCGTCTTATCACCCAAGTCGAACTTCCCGATCACCACTTCATTTAGCTTCCCATAAAATGAGTCGAATGACTCGTCTTCACTCATTTTCAACTCCTTGAAGTGTGTGGTAAGCATTTGCAACTTGGTGTCCTTCACCTTTTTGGTTCCCTCATACGTTGTCTCCAAGATTTGCCATGCCTCCTTGGCAATTGTAACATGAGAGATCCTAAGAAATTCGTCAGGAGAAACACCACAAAAAATAGCATTTAGTGCATTGTTATTAGCATTAGCTGCCGCAAGGGCTACCTATTCCATGTGGATTTGGCGGCCTTTGGCCTAGTCCATCCTATCTCAATAGCGTCCCAAACACTATCATCAATAGAACAAAGGAATTCCCTCATACAGACTTTCCAAAATGTATAATTACCATCATAATAGGGAGGTGCATTGAGAGATTGAGATCATTCCATCTCAGCCGGGGTTTAGGATCACACTTAGGTAATGAAACCACAACAAGTGCACCCGCTCTGATACTAATTGAAAGTTTAATTTGCGTATAAAACACCAACAAACGTTTAGACCCCCAATTTCAAAATTACCAACTCAAGCTTATACACAAACAATATATGTGCAGAATAATGAATATAAGAAAAATCCCAAACAGATAAACAACTCTACACCATAATTAAACACAACACAACAACAATTAAAGGTAGAGAGTAAGGACTAAAAAGATGCAAACACAAGGATAACACCGGCACGTGTTATTGAAGAGGAAACTGAAGAACTCGGCGAAAAATCCCTCTGCTGCCATCTAAGCAGTGAAATGATCTACTAGAGAATAAAGTTGGAGTACATGAATAACAAAAGACCCTCCAAGCCTAGTCTACCCAATGTACTTGAGCCCTCCAAGCTCCTGCTACCAACAGGTTACGCCTAACCTTGTCTTCTCTAGCTTTCTGGATCCCGTAATAAGCTCATTGCATCAACCAAATGAATTGGTCCTCTCTGAACTGCTTCCCAAGCACCAAAATACCTCTTCACTAATATGGGTATGGCGAGATAAGGATTTGGCTAATGAACCTCTCAAGGGTATGTCAATGGAGAGGGTGAGAGTAGAGGAATTTGGAGAATCAAAAGCGAAGATTGTGGATGAGTCAATCTTGGTTTTCTTTAGGGTTTCTCTCTAGAAGCTCTCTACATTTCGTGGGTATAAGGGTATTTATAGTAGGATACGTGAGGAATGTGAAAAGTCAATTTTCATTAAAACAGGGCATTTTGGCAACTTGGCCTTGTAACTGGAACGAGTCACGAGTTTGAGTCGAGAGATAACTGTCAGGCCAGATTGCACTTTTTGTCCTGTAGTGTTCCAGTTGTCATGACCTTTCAGCTCCCTACATGCTTCACACGTGTGCCACTTTGGCGACTTGCCAATTGTGAGCTAGTCACGAGACTTTTTTGAATTGCACAATCTTGAGTTTTCTTCACACTCTCTCACGCATAACCCTTACATAATTCCAATCAAAATACAGGGTATCTAATTGCTAAAATACAAGCAAATTTGGCTCGGAATAAAGTTAACACATGAGATTGAATAAATTCAACCTTACAAACTAAAGTCTATCTGAAAAAGAAAAATCAATAAAGTCATTGTTCCTTTAATATACAATACATTAATGCTAGCCAGTCCAACGTACATCAATATAAGAAAGAAAAACGGTAGAAGCACACTACGTTACACACCCACCAGGGAAAAAAAGGTTGAAAATGGTACATATGAATAACCTTGGAAGACATCTATCCAGCTAATTAAATCAATCCCCTCAGCAGTTTCCTCATTCCGAAGGTCTTCATGAACAAATCCTGATTCCTTGCAATCATAACCTGCCCTATAGTCACTCCAACAACTAGTCCAAATCCATACCCAATCAAAACAATTTTCCAACCAAATTGAAATGGAGATCCCAAATCTTGACTCTCTTCAGGAGTTGAAGGTGAAGGCAGTGAAACCTCAGAGTTCTTACATTTCTTTGTCAATGAGATTCCACACAATCCTGGATTTCCTTCAAATGAATTGCTTGGGAAAGTGTTAAATTGTTTTCCTTGTGGTATAGGTCCCACGAGATGATTATTAGAAACATTGAAGGATGCCAGGAAAGTAAGTTGTGTTAGCTGTTGTGGGATTTCTCCAAAGAGCTTGTTTTGAGAAAGGTCTAGTGATTCCAGATTTACAAGGTTTTTTAAGCCTTGTGGGATTTGACCAGTGAGAATGTTATTGGAAAGATTGAGCAAACGAAGGCCTTTCAAATTTAAATTTCCAATGAATTCTGGAATAGCTCCGGTAAATCTATTGCTTGAGAAATCAAGGGCTGTAAACAATTCTTGGACCTTCTTGTAATCTGTGACCACTCCTTTGTTTATCATTATCATTGCATAATTATACTGAAATTTCCATGAGAAATTTATAACACTGTTTTGCACATCGATGGATGAAGTAACTTGAATGTATGTTAACTTGTTTGCACTCTCAAGTCTGGAAGATCTGGAATATTGAAAGAATTTTAATGGCAAACTTCCTGTAAAACTATTGTACGAGAGGTCAAAGATTTGCAAGCTGGGAAACTTATATTTTGCTTTATGAGTCCATATTGGGCCATAGAATTCGTTGGACCGCAAAATGAGAAGCTTTAAATTTGGAAGGTTTCCTAACCATGTGGGAAAAGTGTCATTGAATTGGTTATTACTGAAATCAAGGGCCTTCAACATTATACACTGGGCCAAAGATCTCGGTAACAATCCTTGAAACTTGTTTTGGCTGAAGTTGATCATCATTAATTTGCTTCCACTTGTCCAAGCTTGTGGGATTTTTCCTTCGAATGCATTCCTTCGTAAATCCAATATGAGCAGAGAATCACCAAAGTTGTGCAAGCATTGAGGAAGTGAACCACTTAAGTTGTTAATTGACAAATCAAGGACCTGAAGAGAACTCATGTTACAAATCAACTCTGGAATTTTTCCGGTGAATGAATTGTTTGATACAAGATATTGCAAGGTGGAGAAGGATGGAATTGGAAGTGTCCCTTGGAGTTTGTTAGACTCGAGGTCTAAAATAGCTAGATGGGTCCAAGGAAGAAGAATTGGATGTTGACCAAGGCTTGTAAGAAAGTTGTAAGAAAGGTCAATAAGCTCCAAATTTTCTTTACTCACGTTCCAAAACCATTCCGGTACTTGACCATGAATGTTGTTGTCACCTAGATCTAGCCATGTTAGTTCATCTTGGTTTGCTAGGAAGTTTGGAAACTTGCTCAAGTTGCACCTAAACAATCCTAAATTTTGGAACTTTTGAAGTGTTGTATTGTCACTAGTTTCACTAATACTTAATGACACCCCACAATTAGATAGATGCAAGGAAGTCAATTTTTTGAGCTTAACAAACTTGTCAAACTCCACTTTGGCAGTAAAGTTGTTCATGGAAAGATCAAGTAATTCAAGATTCTCAAGGTTAAAGATTGAGCTTGGAATCTGACCCGTAAGGTCGTTGACCGCCAATTCCAAGATAGATAATTTTGTGAGGTTCATAAGCCCAGAAGGAATCTGACCACTAATAAAATTATTATATAGAAAAAGGTATGTTAGTTGTGTCAGGTTTGCAAATTCAAAAGGGATTGGACTTGTCAATTCATTATCCATGAGGCTTAGAAAAGAAAGTTGGATGAGGTTTCCAAAGGAAGATGGGATGTGGCCCTTGAAAGTGTTAAATGAAAGATCCAGAAAATTTAGATTCGTGAGGTTACCAAGTGAAGATGGAATGAACCCAGAGAAGTTGCAACTTTTCATATCAATTTTAGTCAAAGAACCAAGGTTTCCTATTGAACTTGGTAGCTTACCTGATAAATTTGTGTTTGCGAGGATTATTTCCTCAAGGGGACTACTCCATTGAAAGTCAGGTAGATAACCTGTGAGACCTTCATTGAATTGCACATCAAGGACTCGTAAATTTGGAAGCTTAAAGATGCCTATCGGAAATTCCCCGTTCAATTGGCAGTCACTGAGACGAAGGGAAGTTAAAGAAGACAAATTTCCCAAGATATTGGGCACAATGGAGATTATGCTCACCCAACTCAAATCAAGATTTTCTAGGCGGGTTAAATTTTCAACTAGATGTCCTAGACTTGGCTTCTTGATTTCCAAATGGTTCAAAGACAGATCAAGGGATGACATTTGGGACAATTGTGAAAATTCTAGTGGGATTTGACTAGAAAACATAGAACCGGAGAGATTGAGATGTGTTAGTTTGGATAGATTGGAAACTGTGGATGGAATTTGAGAGTAGTTAAAATGATTGTCAGCAAGATTAAGACTTCGGAGATGAACAAGACTGAAAAGGCTGCTGCTAGAGTTAATAGAACCGTAGAGATAGCTGCTATGGAGGTCAAGACCAATGACATGGCCATTGAACTCATCACACTCTACCCTATCCCATGAGCAGCAGTCACTGTTGTTTCCTTCTAATGTCCAGGATGCAACCTTGGGATAAGCCGATGGATCAATGGAAGCAGTTTTGTTGATGACAAAGCTTTGCTTAAATTGCAGCAAGTAAGACCTTTCGTGACCATGGCAAAGAGGCTGTACAAAGGAAAACGAGCGAGTGGCTATGAGATGAAATGTTGAGAGGAAAGAAAGCCAGTACACAAATTTTAAACGATACAAAGAGGATGCCATACTTTAAGTCTAAATTAACCACGGAGTTTTTGCTCTTATATAGGCAAGGAATGCAAAAGAAGGGCTTTTAATCTTCCCTTCTATTGGACTGATTGTTAGATATTTCATATTCCTCCAATGTATTATCTCCTCCACAAATGTAATATCTCCTCAACAAAGGTACCAAACCCATCAATCAATATCAATCATCAATATATATATAAAAGCAGAGACCTCATGTGAGAGAGCACAAAGTTTTGCCAAGTGGCACTCTCTTTGAAAAGATAATTGATTTTTTTTTTGAAATAAAATACATTATTTTTAATTTATTATACTTATTAGATGCCACATCAGTTATTTAATAACTCAACAGATTTTAATTAGTAATAAATAAGACTAATGGATAAGATAGAGGGGTGTTAATCATCAAAAACTCTTTGTTTTCCTAATTCCTCCATCCTAAGGTTTTCTTATGTTTATGTTTACTCCTCTTACCTTATAACTAAATGCCTACTCTTCCTAAACCACTACATGCTTTCTCCTACGCCTATGTTGCCAAATTACCGATTCTATATTCTATAATTTGCACAAACTAAAAAAACATTTAGATTATTTAAAAACACATGAAATCATATAAAAATCACCAAATTAGAGTTTAAAATTATAACTAAACTTTTAAAAGAAATTTAAGCACATTTGCACAAAAATTCCATGTAACTAAGTCACACTTAGGAATATTGGACAATTTTTCCTTTGTATAAATAGAAGGGTCCCAATGGGATGAGGGGGCTAACAATTTTCTCTCCAAAACATTTGTTGTAGGAATACAGAAATTTTCCATTGTAAACTTTTCACGGTTAAAGAACATGAATTGCCAACTAATCAAACTAGAGTTTTTAGTACCTACAACAATTTCACAACATCAAGAACAAATCCCAATGTATACAATGTCAAATTTCATAGTCTCTTGTTACATCAAATGAGTGTTTAATTTTTCTCGCAAAGTATTGAATAGTAAAGCTTCTGGGCTTTAGTCTCAATTACAACTCTCAATCATGTTGGACTTGGATGATACCTATCAACAACGTATCATTATGAGATGCAGAAAAAATTTGGAGTGTACACAATGTTTAGTGTGAATGGAAAGAAATTTCATCCAATTCCAGTTGGTTAGGTTAGTAAGGGACCTATTCCAATTTAATGTTTCTGGAATTTTGTATACAAGTAATAATCAAGGAAACTTCCACCTAAAATAAGTCGGACTTTTGGCAAGAGAGAAAATTGATGTCTAGACAAATCAAGCTAAGGCCGACCAAAATGGACCATATTCTTAATTTCTTATCTCTATTTGTTCCATGTACAAGACTTATAATCAATGCTTGGCGTATAAAAGTTGAACATCATATCTAAAGTTCAGCCTCTGAAAGCTTGAGAAAAAATTCATTTAAACTAACACGATATATAAATTATAAAGGAATTAAAGAAAAATTGTAAAAAATTATGAAAATTTAATCTACGCTTAAATTCTTGTAAGGATGAACACAATTGCAATATCCTTTTTTTTTTTTAATAAAGATTAAAAAAAAAATCTATACTTATTTTGTACGTATGATAAAGTCCTATCACAAAGTTTTTTAAGATTCACGTTGATTAGTGATTAGAAATTATAAAGGAATAATCATGAATATATATATATATATATATATATATATATATATATATATATATATATATATATATATATATAAAAGTAGAGATCTCATGTGGGGGTGCGTGAGGTCTTGCCAAGTAACTCTCTAATTTTGCATTTAGCATTTTGTTTTTACCTCTTTCATTAATTGTTTTTTACTATTACCCAAAAGTTTACATTAACTTATTTTACCGTTATTTCATTAGTCCCTTATTAATTGCCTAAGCTTACATCATACATTTCTCTCTTTCTCATGTCTTTTAGCATCCCCACCGTTTTAATATTTTTTTTAAAAAGTAAAAAAATAATAGTTAATGACTAATAGTAATAACTTACCAGATAAGGCCTTGGAGAGAGATAGAGAGACAAAAAAATGTTGTGGATTGTTAAATAAAACGCATTGTTTCACTATAAAATTAAAACACATTGTTTCACTATAAAAGACCTGAGACTGACAAAACATTTAAAAGAGAGAGAAAGAGAAATCTGAGGGGACGTCACCTCCGTCATATTGGCCTCCCACAACCATCAAGACCTTAAACCTGTACGGGTATTTTTTTTTCTTTTTAAATTAGGAGATTAAATATGATTTAGGTTTGGGTAATTTGGTTGGATAGTTTTTGTTTTGGGTATATAAGTAGAGAGAATATTTGGTACACAATGTACAGCTATATTCTACTATGGTTTGAAATTATCTATAAGACAAGTGCATACACACTTGCCCACACCATATTTTAATGTTTTACTATCAATGAGTGGAAGACAGTGAGAGAGTTGGACATACTTTTATTTCATAGTATTAAATATGTGAACACAACACAAATTATTTGATTTTCACGGTCCTGTTACTCTTTTGCATTTATTTTTTGTTTCACGATTTTAAAAAAAACTTAATCTTACCTTTTTTTTAGGGTGAAAAATTATTTTTACCTTGAGAAGGCTATAAATATGCATTGAAACAACAGTTATAAATTGAACACACATAACCATTATAATTATTCAGTTCAAGGAATGAGTAAATATAAATATATAAATATATATATATATATATATATATATATATATATATATATATATATAAAAGCAGAGACTTCACGTGAGAGAGCACGAAATTTTGCCAAGTGGCACTCTATTTGGAAAGATTATTGATTTTTTTATAAATAAAATACTTCATTTTTAATTTATTACACTTAGTAGATGCCACATCAGTTATTTACTAACTCAACAAATTTTAATTAGTAATAAATAAGACTAATGGATAAGATAAAGGGATGTTAATCATCAAAGACTCTTTATTTTCCTTATTCCTCCATCCTAAGGTTTTCTTATGTTTATGCCTACTCCTCTTCCCTTATAACTAAATGCCTACTCTTCCTAAACCACTACATGCCTTCTCCTATGCCTATGTTGCTAAATTACCGATTCTATGTTGTATAATTTGCACAAATTGAAATAACATTTAGATTATTTATAAACATATGAAATCATATAAAAATTGCCAAATTAGTGTTTAAAATTATAACTAAATTTTTAAAAGAAATCTAGACATATTTGCACAAAAATTCCATGTAACTAAGTCACACTTAGGAATATTTGACAATTTTTCCTTTGTATAAATAGAAGGGTCCCAATGGGATGAGGGGGCTAACAATTTTCTCTCCAAAACATTTGTTGTAGGAACACAAAAGTTTTCTATTGTAGACTTTTCACGATTAAAGAACATGAATTGCCAACTAATCAAATTAAAGTTTTTAGTACCTACAACAATTTCACAACATCAAGAATAAACCCCAGCGTATACAATGTCAAATTCCATAGTCTCCTGTTACATCAAATGAGTGTTTAATTTTTCTCGCAAAATATTGAATAGTAAAGTTTTTGGGCCATAGTCTCAATTATAACTCTCAATCATGTTGGACTTAGATGATACCTGTCAACAACATATCATTATGAGATGCAGAAAAAATTTGGAGTGTACACAACGTTTAGTATGAATGAGAAGAAATTTCATCCAATTCCAATTGGAATAGGTTATTGGTTAGGTTAGTAAGGGACCTATTCCAATTTAATATTTCTGGAATTTTGTATACAAGTAATAATCAAGGAAAAATGATGTCTAGACAAATCATGCGAAGGCCAACCAAAATGGACCATATTCTTAATTTCTTATCTCTATTTGTTCCATGTATAAGACTTATAATCAATACTTGGCATATAAAAGTTGAGCATCTTATCTAAAGTCCATTCTCTGAAAGTTTGAGAAAAAATTCATTAAAACTAACACAATATATAAATTATAAAGAAATCAAAGAAAAATTGTCAAAAATAATGAAAATTCAATCTATGCTTAAATTCTTATAAGGATGAGCACAATAGCAATATCATTTTTTTTTTAAAAATAAAGATAAAAAAAATCTATTCTTATTTTGTAGGAAAGATAAAATCCTATCACAAAGTTTTTTGAGACTCATGTTGATTAGTGATTAGAAATTATAAAGGAATAATCATGAATATATATATACATAAGTAGAGATCTCATGTTTAAGTGCGTGAGTTCTTGCCAAGTAACACTCTAATTTTGAATTTAGCATTTTTTTTTACCTCTTTCATTAAGTTTTTTTTTACTATTATCCAAAAGTTTACATTAACTTATTTTACTGTTATCTCATTAGTCTCTCATTAATTGCCTAAGCTTACATCACATATTTCTCTCTTTCTCATGTCTTTTAGCATCCCCACCATTTTAATATTTTAAAAAAAAGTAAAAAAATAACAATAATTAAGGACTAATAGTAATAACTAACCAGATAAGGCCTTAGATAGAGAGACATAAAAATGTTGTAAATTGTTAAATAAAACGCATTGTTTCTCTATAAAATCAAAACGCATTGTTTCACTATAAAAGACCTGAGACTGACAAAACATTTGAAAGAGAGAGAAAGACAAATCTGAGAGGACGTCGCCTCCGTTATATTGGCCTCCCACCACCATCAAGACCTTAAACCTTTATGGGTATTTTTTTTTTCTTTCTAAATTAGGAGATTAAATATGATTTATGTTTGGGTAATTTGGTTGGATAGTTTTGTTTTGGGTATATAAGTAGAGAGAATATTTGGTACGCAATGTAAAGCCATATTCTACCATGGTTTAAAATCATCTATAAGACACGTGCATACACACTTGCCCACACCATGTTTTAATGTTTCACTATCAATGAGTAGAAGACAGTGAAAGAGTTGGATATACTTTTATTCCATAGTATTAAATATGTGAACACAACACAAATTATTTGATTTTCATGGTCCTGTTAGTCTTTTGCATTTATTTTTTGTTTCATGATTTAAAAAAAAAACTTAATCTTACCTTTTTTTTTAGGGTGAAGGCTATTAATATGTAGTGAAACAACAGTTATAAATTGCGCACACATAACCATTATAATTTTTCGATTCAAGGAATGAGTAAAAAAAAAAAAAATTGGAGGAATATTATAAAATAAAAGTTGTTACAAAATGTCTTTCTCTCAGAGACCTCATGCAAGAGTACATGATATCTTGCCGAGTGGCACTCTAATTTTGCATTTAGCCTCTTTTTTTACCTCTTTCATTAATTTTTTTTTTATTGTTACCCAAAAATTCACATTATCTAATTTTACTGTTATCTCATTAATATCTCATTAATTGCCTAAGTTTATACCACACACACCTTTCACTATTCTTCATATCTTTTAGCATACTCACTGTTTTAGTGTTTCAAAAATAATAAATAAATAAATAAGGGCGGGCTAATAGTAATAGCTAACGAGATAAGACTCTAAAGAGAGATAAAGAGACACAAAAATGTTGTGAATTGTTAAATAAAATGCACTATTTCACTATATATTACCAAATGAAAAGACCTAAGACTAACAAAACATTTGAAAGAGAGAGAAAGAGAAATCTGAGGGTCACTAACTCCGTTATACTGACCTCCCACCACCATCAAGATACCGAAACCCCTACGAGTAATCTTTTTTTCTTTTTAAATTAGGGGTTTAAATATGATTTAGGTTAGGTAATTTGGTTAGTTAGTTTTTGTTTTGGGTATATAAGTAGAGAGAATATTAGGTGCGCAATGTAAAGTTATATTCTACCATGGTTTAATTTTAAATCATCTATAAGACACATGCATACACACTTGCTCACACCATGTCTTAATGTCACACTATTGATGAGTGAAAGATAGTCAGAGGGTTGGGTATACTTTTATTTCATAGTATGAAATATGTAAATACAACACAAATTAGTTTATTTCATGGTCCCATTACTCTTTTGCATTTTTTTTTTTTTGGTTTCATGATTTTTTTTTTTTTTTTTAAATCTTACCTTAAGAAGGCTACAAATATGCAATGAAGCTACTAAACCAATTTTTAATATCTCAAAATGTATATGTTTCTTTACTCTAATTTAATTTACTTTTTCTTTATAATTTATGTACAACATTATTCAAAAGTGTTTTACATAAAATATTATAAAATTATCTGTGCATCGCAAGGGCAACTTGCTGGTATATATAAAAGCAGAGACCTCATGCGAGAGAGTATGAGATTCTGCCAAGTGGCGCTTTCTATAGCTCTTTTATTTAATCCATCCATCTTTTTTTTTTTGGTTTTTTTGGTTTTTTTTTGTTTGTTTGTTTGTTTCAAGTTTTTACGAGTCCAAATCTTTTGTCCCACTTTTCCTGCTCCACTCTATACTCTACCAATAAAAACTTGTCACGTGTTCACCTAATTAATTAAATACTATCATTATTCACTTATTAATGCTATTGTTATTAATTAATAGTAATATTTAATTAATTAGGTGAACATGTGGCAAATTTTTATTGGTGGAATATAGAGTGGAGCAGGAAAAGTGGGACAGAAGATTTGGACTCCGTTTTTACACCTCATCTGTTATTACTCCTCCTCACTCCTCTAACGTTTAAACTTTCAAGTATACCATTAATTCAACCCTGCATCTAACCCTTCATTTTCCTGCCCCTTGCAATTATCCAAGTTACATTTTAGGCTTTACCATACTTCCAACCCTGAGTCTTAACAAAAATCTCAACAATTTCTATAATTTTTTCATCTCTTTTACCTCTCCTCTTCACTCTGCAACATCACCATATCTTCATCACCATCACTAAACAAATCTACAACTTCACCATCATCCCTTGAGCCAAACTGAAAAATTTTCATAGCAGAAACTGAAAATCCAAAACCCACCATTTAGCCAAACTGAAATCCTAAACCACCTACCACTGCCACCAGATAGCCCAAATCTCCACCATTGTCACCCACGTTGCCGGCGATTTGCAACTCAAACCCAGACTCGCAACACCACCACCCAAAGCTGATGCTTTTAACCTGAGGAGGTGGACGGTGATCTAAAAAAGGGTGGGAATCTCTATGTTTTGTGGTTCAAAAGGTAAAGTTTATGGCCAAGAAAGAAGTCTTAAATCTTTGTTTTGGAAAATTTTCTTTCATTACCTTCTCGCATGTTTTGCTTTGTAATTTTTTGGGATTTCAATTTGGCTAATATGGTGGGATTGTGAAATCTTTTCAATTATTCTTCTCAATAAGATGATAAGGAATTTACTGAAATCTATGTTAACAATGTGCAGTTCTTCATTGTTGATTTTAAAAAAAAAAAAATTGGTGCTTTTGCCTCTATGGTGTCAGTGATGATACTGGGAAGAGAAGAAGAAGAATGTCATATTGGAACTTAAAAACTGGAAAGAGAATGAAATAAAACAATAATGAGAAAAACTGTGGTTGACATTCCTTTTTTAGAAGGCTTTTAGATGCAATAGTTGCACGTGTTACTCATCTCCCATTATAGACTTAAAGTGAGCCTCTCATCTCATTTGAATATGGCAAATGTGAGTTCCTCCTAAGTTCTAAGATTAAGATCTTAACATGACATGTATGTACAAACATTTTGTAGACTTTGTATTCTGTACACCATGTACTAAATAGACGGGAAACAAGAAAAAAGAATTGTACTATTTTAGGGATCTAACCAATCCTTATATGTAGATTCAAAAGTCACAACACTTCATATTTAATTTTTTATGAATGTTGTGCTCCACTTTATAATCCTAGCAATGACTTTCTTTGATGGCCCAATTCATTTGGATGTGGTGGTGATTTGTTTGTTGTGAAAGTTTCGGAGTTATGTGGTTGAGAAAGAGAGGAATTAAGAGATTCGAGGTATAACGTTTTACAATCACTTCTCTGTCTTTCTTTTTTACATTTCTCCTTTTTTAATTTTTTTTTCTAACTACAAGTTTTTATAACTCAAAATCTTGATGGATTGTGCTTCAAACAGGTACTTCTAAGGCAAATCTCTAGACTTTGTGAAGTTCAAACATGATGAGTAAGGGTTTGAAATTTTATTCTTTTTCCCCTTTTGAAAATTTATTCTAGAAAAGTGATTTCATTCTTGGGTAAATAAGAGGGAACACGAATAAAATGCTTTAACAAAAATTAACTAAATTGATTTATTATAAAAATTGTTTGTATAAATCAATAAAGGGTTGGGTTTTAATTATGTTGTTATCAATCTAACATTAGAGTTTTCAATTTCAATGAGTTGGGTTTTTTGTTGGAGTTACAGACAGATAAAAAAAAGAGTTTTATGAAATCCCATGACAAAGGCAGTGGCAAAGGATCCAATCATATCCAATGGATCTCTCTCCACAGTTTACACCTTTGCCAAAATCTCAAATGTATCATTAGAATTGGAATGTTCCTTTGAGGCCAGTTTTATTTTACCCTGTTGTTTCCTTTGGGGTGTTATTTTTAATGTTTTCTAACTAAAAGGAACTTTTCTTTTTTAATTAATAATAATTTACAATTTTAAGGCATGCAAAATTAATGAAGTTTTCTGTGTATGATGAAGGATTGAAGATTTGAAAGCTTTAAGGGATCATCCAAATTTATATTTTGTAATTACTTTTTAACCATTGTGGTTTGTGACTTTCAAATGACTACATATTGCAAATGGTCATGTTGATATTAGTTCGGGATACTTACAAAAAATAAAGTGTTTTCAAATCTAAACTTGGCAGATTTGGCACTAACTGCACTCACTAGAATTTTTAGTTTTAATTTTGAGCGTTAATAGAATTTGATTAAACATTGACATTGAAATAGAAGTGTTTTTTTATATTTTAAATTTATTTTTTATTTCTCATTATTTCAATTCAATAATTATAACAGATATATATATATATATATGTAATTTACAATTGTTATTTTTTATGATGAACTCATTATTAATAAAGTTTTATAAAAATTATGCTATAATACATGTACAACATTCTCCACAATCATCTTACATAAAACATTATAACGTTATCCGTGCATCGCACGGGTAATTTACTAGTTATCTTTAAAAAACAAAGAAACTTTGATACAATCCACTTGGATTGACTAATAAATTATATCATGATATCTTTAATTCACTTTTGAAAAACTTGTCTCTAGCATTCGTATCAATTCATGCTAATTTTTTTTATTATCTATTTTAATATAAGAACCTACTTTTTCTATTTTATATATTCACTTTTTAAAACATAATATACTGTCTATTTTGCACTACAATTTATTAAAGAAAAATTACAATAAATCCAACTGTGGTTAGGTCTATTTTAATAGTATTTGCCTGCAGTTTAGACTTTATCACTTTACCCATTACTAAATATGTATTTTTTGCTTTTCTTTTATTTCTATCTCCTCCCCTTTCATCCTTAAAAACAAACAAAACATAGAAAACTAAATAAAACATGATAAAAACAGCTTTTGATGTATAATTTTATTTTTTATATTTTGTAGTATTTCGTTCAAAACACCCAAACCCAAAAAAATTATTTGTGTCTGCCACTTTCTCTTTTATTTTTAGACTTATGGGGTTGATTTTATGAATTGAATGTGGACTCTTTCACTGCCACTCGCCACCACTCCAATTTGAAACTCGTTGGGTCATGGACTGGGTGTCTGATGATAATGGATTTGTTTGGTAAGATGACGTGAGGGTAGGTGTTGGTCAATGGTCCTTAGAATTTGCCGACCCAAAGTTTAATAATTTCTTATTTTTGTTCACTCCCAGGTGCAATTTTCTTCATGTTTACTTTCGAGGCATGATGTCAATTTTTAGATCTTTATTTTTATGTTTGTTTTTTTGGTAAACTATTTTTTTGTTTTTTATGTGATAAACAAGTTGTCCCTGTTTACTGTATCCCTGTTGGAGAGAGCTATCAGCTATGGCCTCCAAATAAAAATGAGGCATGCTACCAATTGGTTTTATATTGAATTAAATTCTAGAAAACCAAGTGACAATGAGTCAAGTCAATGGCGTCGGATCAATGGAGAATGAAGATTTGGGAGAAAAGGTGGCAGCCCCATGAGTATTACTTCCCTTTTATTTTAGGCCAAGTTTATTTTCTGATATTTCTTTTTCTTTTTTTTTTTTCTGAATTTCACACAACTTTTGATAATACACTTAGTTGTACAAATTATTCTTATCGACCAGGAATAATTCGGAGGCATCTTTAGGGGCGTTATTTTTTTTTTTATAACACTTCTTAATGTTTCTAATGAAGACAACATGGTTTAAATTCTTTCTCCCAACAATCATATTTTTTTAATAAAATAATTTATTTAAATGAATTAATTAAAAAAATTTGGCAATTTAAACAAGAAGAAGTGAGCCTTTGTGTATAAAAAATCTTCATTGATCCGGAGAAAAAGTCCTTATAATAATTTACAAGTGTTTTAAGGTTTTTTTTTTTTTCAATAGGAATTGAGGGAATAGGGTGAATGAATTGTTAGGTGATACGGCAGGGCCACCCTATGAATTGAGGAACAAATGTACCAGATAACCTAACAAGTTGAACTCTCAATCCATTCCCCTAGTGCCAATAATATCTGATAAATTATGTGTGTTATCAAACTCATTAAGAGTTTGGAACTATTATTAGAAGATACCAGTCAATAATACAAGAACTTGAAAGTGATCTTGTTTTTAAATTGAAATGTAATTTAAGAGATATGCTTTCAAGTTTCAAACTTGGGACTCTAATTTTTGCAAAGACAAAGACTGAGCAGGTCTACATCCTTATTATTTCCTTCAACTTGCAAACAACGACCTAAACAATTAATATGACTCGGTCAGTGCCTTCATTTTCCACATTGTGGTTATGTCTTAAGAACGTACTAAGTGACCTCATATCATTTATAAAAATAGAAAACTTAGTTGTTCATTGCATACTAAGAAAATAAATAATACTAATAAGTTAATGTAAATAAGTTACCATTATGCCCTTACAAAAATTCAAAAATTACAAAACTAAAAAAAAAAAAAAAAAAAAGCTTTTTTTTTGTACCGGCCGGTATTGCCCGAAATTGGCAAGGTATGGCCGGTACGCGGCCAGTACAGCCGGTACCGGTACGGTATCGGTAACCTTGGTTGAAATTCTTCCTCCCCAATTGGTACAAATTTCAGGGAAATGGATGCATACCAGGGAAGGTTGTTTTCTTCTTTATAGTTCAACTGTCACTTTCTTATGACAATTTTGATGTTTCTAAAGAAGAATTTCAAGAGTTGAAATTCTTCCTCCCCGATTGGTACAAATTTCAAGGAAATGGATGCATACCAGGGAAGGTTGTTTTCTTCTTTATAGTTCAACTGTCACTTTCTTATGACAATTTTGATGTTTTTAAAGAAGAATTTCAAGAGTTGAAATTCTTCCTCCCCAATTGGTACAAATTTCAAGGAAATGGATGCATACAAGGGAAGGTTGTTTTCTTCTTGATAGTTCAACTGTCACTTTCTTATGACAATTTTGGTGTTTCTAAAGAAGAATTTCAAGAGTTGAAATTCTTCCTCCCCAATTGGTACAAATTTCAGGGAAATGGATGCATACCAGGGAAGGTTGTTTTCTTCTTTATAGTTCAACTGTCACTTTCTTATGACAATTTTGATGTTTCTAAAGAAGAATTTCAAGAGTTGAAATTCTTCCTCCCCGATTGGTACAAATTTCAGGGAAATGGATGCATACCAGGGAAGGTTGTTTTCTTCTTTATAGTTCAACTGTCACTTTCTTATGACAATTTTGATATTTTTAAAGAAGAATTTCAAGAGTTGAAATTCTTCCTCCCCAATTGGTACAAATTTCAAGGAAATGGATGCATACAAGGGAACGTTGTTTTCTTCTTGATAGTTCAACTGTCACTTTCTTATGACAATTTTGGTGTTTCTAAAGAAGAATTTCAAGAGTTGAAATTCTTCCTCCCCAATTATTACTTTTTAAAATTAAAATAAAATAAAATATTATTTAAATAAATTAATTAATTTTTTAAAGTTAGCATTTTAAAGAAGAGGAAGTGAGAGTTTGTGTATAAAAAAAGCTGTATTGATAAGGAGAAAGAGTCCTTATTATAATTTACAAATGTTTAATTTTTTTTTTGTCTCAGTAAGAATGAACGAATTGCTAAATAATGTGGCAGGTTCATACTATGAATTGAGGAACAAGTGTGTACTAGATAACCTAAAATGTTGAACTCTCAATCCATTCCCTTGGTGCCAAAAAAAATTGTGCATATATATATATATATATATATATATATATATATATATATATATATATATATATATATATATATATAACGTTCTAATTAAAATAATTGGTGTAATTTTAAAATTCTTGTGCCGTATTAAACTGTAACTGGTATTGGACAAGGTAAAAACCATAATGATATTCTATTTAAAGCTAAGAAAGACAATCCCTAGGGAAAAAATTTGTTCAAAAATTCTAATGTAGTGTGGACTGGAACACAATGGACAAAGTTCAAAGGTTACTATAACTTTATTGTGCTCTAAAATAAAAAATAAAACCTTTAGGGTTTGTTCGGTTGGAGGAGTGGCAAAGTGAGAGGATGGAAAATTATGGGAGGATAGAAAAATGAGAGGATGGGAAATATTTAGTTTTCCCTCTTGTGTGTTCGGTTGGAGGGGTGGAAAAGTGGGAGGGCGAAAAGCTCTTTTGTTCGGTTGGAGAGAAAAATGGAAGGATGGAAAATGTGATTTATATAAATTGACTATTATACCCTTGTTACATAATACGTAAAAAATAGATTTATTTGCACTCATTACATAATATAAAATTTATCACATCATATATATAAATTTTTATTATTATAATGTAAAAATTAGATTAGGTCACGTTGAAAAAAAAAAAACATTTAGGTCACGTGAAAAGAAGAAGAAGGGAAAAAGAACGTTCAGGTAACGTTGAAAAAAAAAAAAAAGAGAGAGAACGTTATTTCAGGTCACAATGAAAAAAAAAAATGTTGAAAAAAAGTAGGTAGGAAGAGGGTATTTTTGTAAAAGTGTAAAAGTGCTACCATAACACTTTTCTCTCTAGATTTTCCTTCCAATTTGGAAGGAAAAAAAAAAAAAAAAGTAGGCCCGGAGAGAACTTTCTCCTCAATTTTCTCTCCTTCCTATTTTCCTTCCCTAAACAAACAGTGAAAAATAGTATTTTTCACCATATTTTCCTTCCTCTATTTTCCATCATCCTTATTTTCCACCCAAACGGATGGACTTTTTTGTCAGTAAGATGTTTAAACTTCGAATCTTATTCCATAGATAAATAGAACGCGTTTTAGGCCTAAGAGAGGACTAAACATTGACTTGCACAAAATTTATTCTTTAATTTAGTATAAAAATTTACTTATGTAAATGAATCGTCACTCAATAAAACTCAATTAAGCAGTGACTCACTGATTGAACTAGTGACTCAATAACTCAGCTCCAAGACTAAGTCAACGTTCCGTCTAAGTTTAATAATTATAGATAGAAATACACCTCTCAATCCATAGAGCATTACTTGAATTCACAAAATTCACAAGACCAATTAAAAAACTTTATGAAACTTGATTGACGAGCTAAAATACTCTGAAAGAGATCACAACCTACTGTAACAAAACCTTAATTGATTTAAGATAATATTAAAAACAACTAAAAAAAATAGCAAGCTAAAAACTAAAATTTTAAAAATTACATCAAAATTCAAAAAGTTAACAAACAACAAAAATTAAACACTATAATCTATCATTGCATCAACAGAGTTTGAGGTGGTATTCGCCCAAAAGGATTAGTTCAAGATATTTTATCAAATTTTGGTCAAAAGGAAAAAAAAAAAAAAGTAAAAAGAAAAAAAAAAAGAAGAAGACATTTTTATTTAAATACAGGGGAGACGCATATTAATACACCCTAAGACAAGATATATGCATGAGTTGATGTCTGTACATTAGCTACGATATCCATAAATTTGTTGAATGAGGTAGTACTGGGGAAGAAGATAAGTTGAGAGATTTTCCTCCCAAGTTTCATTTGCTTGCCTGCTTGTTCAAAAAGATGGAGCCCGTGGCAGTGACCATTGACTAAAATGCAGTCACAAAGATACGAACCTTTATCTAATTCAATATTGCGCTTGAAGGTTCTAACTTGTAAGCAATTGCTGCTGTGACTTTGCACTGGCAAAGCAATAGGCATTTTCACCCACGGAATAGAAGCCAGCACAGAAGACGTCATTTGGTGATGTTAGAATATCTGGTTTTTCTACCTATAGGGATATGCCTTTAGTGATCACGGCTGCTCAGGATAAAAGTGGGAAAGAAAATGCCAAAGAGAGTAGAAGGAACAAGACTGGCAAACCCATGATTGAAAGCTCAAACTTGTGATGGACATGGACAATGGCTTAGTAGCTGAGTCGTGTTTTGTTTTTCTTTTTGTGTCTTTAATGTATGCATTTGCTTTTGGGGTAAGGATAAAATTATTTTGTTAATTTTTTTTTTTTTAAAGGTTGAGCTATTTGTTTTGGGTAAAATTGATTGAATAGACTTAATTTTTTTAGCTTTATTATTGATAATAACTGTTGTTAACCACCGCACACCTTTTGTGCGATGGTCACTCCACAAATATAAGTGCTTGTGGGGTATGGGGGGTAAGGACCGGGTTCAAGTCTTCAGGAGAAAGTTTTACACACATGCATCAAAAAACTGTTGTTGAGCTAAATTTTTTGAGCTTGTATATTTTATTTTAGATTTTAGATTTATAATTTTTTTATTGTCTTTAAAAAGAAGAAACTACTAAAGTTATAAATGCTTAAAGAAAACGATAACATGTGATTATAGAAACTCATGTATCAGTTAAATACGGACTCTATTTTGACCAAGCCACACATCACCCTTCCGTTTAAACATGTCTCACTATGGCTTGCCATGGCCCATGGTTTTGAATGACTGGGCTGGGCTTTGTTAAATTCTGGACCAAACCTACCTTACCCGCAGGCCTAAATTAATCTAAGTGTTTATTAATGGGATACTTTAGGTCCGTTTGGATAGAACTTATTGCTGAAAACTGAAAACTGAAAACACTGTAGCAAAATAATTTTTTAATGTGTAAAAAAACACTGTTCACTCTTTTTTACTGTTCATATGCCTTGGTGCACTGTTCATGTCCCATGAACAGTGCACTAAGCGCTGGTCTTAAAAAAAAAAAAAAAAAACACGGAGGGCTGGACGCAGACGCGCTATCCAAACCCTCTCTTTATACCAGTCGCCCTATCAAGGTTAAAAATGTGTTGGATCAATTGTTAAAAAAGGGCTAAAAAGTTAAAACGTTAAAAAAAAAAAAATTAACATTAAAAGTGAATTGTAACTTTCAAGTTTGAACTTTTAGCAATTGATTAACTATTGAACTGCACTTTAGCTATTGCTCTGGATCTAAATCCTAGTGTCATTTATTTCCTTTAGCTTTTGAGAAAGAAAGAAGATTATAAAATCGTTTCATTTATTCGAATTTTAAAGGGTTTGGTAAACAAACACTCTCAAGATGAATGTTTTTTCTCTCTTGGCAATAATAAATTGCAATTGAATTTGGTGGAGTGGGAACAAGTTAACTTTTGAAAACATTTCCTCTCCTCCCCCACCAATGGAGCTTACTATTGATATCAACCGGGTTTTCTTTTCCCATTCTAACACTTGGAAATTCAAATTAAACCTTCATGCCCCCTCTTGGGAACCTCTTCCTTCAAGTTTGGTGAAATTTAATTTTAATGCAGCCATCACTCCTACTACTTCCTCTCAGTAGTTTGTCATGACTCAACTAGTCAACTCCTCTTAGTACCACTGCAAAAGAGAACTTCTCATTTCTAGCCTTAGCCGAAGTTAAAGTGGCTTTCTTGGCCATCTCCATTGTAGTCAGCCTTGATCCCATACAGGTTATTTTTGAAGGTAATGCTAAGATTGTTACTAATTCAATTAAGTCCCCCATAGCTCTAGTCATTTATGGGATCTTAGGGCCTTCATTTCCGATATACAACTCTTGCTCCTCCATTTCTCTAATGTTAAATTTATTTTTTTCACTAAGTCTTCCAATGGCTTGGCTCATTTTCTTGCTCATTTGGTTTCTTTTTGTTCAACTTGGGGACCCCAACCAATCTCATCTATCCATTCTTGGGTCTTTTGTAAGCATGTTGATGGAAAGATTTCCTTCCCCTTTGTTGTCAGTGCCTTCCTTTGGGCTTTTTTATAATAAAACTATCATCTTACCTATAAAAAAATAAAATAAAATAAAAAACTTGTATGTTACTATCAAGTGTCAAATACTCTCACAACAATGCTCAGATTTTCTGATTCTCTACACACTTAAATATGGAGTAGTAGGGGGGATGGGGAAAATCACATTTTAAACCTATAGTTTAGAGCTGGTTTTGAATGAAATCTCACTGCTTAGGAAGTTTCAAATTAAAAACAAAAAAATAAAGTTTCAAATTAAAATGAAATATTTTCTTATACAATTCAATTTAAACCATACACCCATCCATGGTGATGTCATTGACAACAAATGCTTAAAGAAAACGATAGCATGTGATTATTTTAACTTATGTATGTATTAAATATGGACTAATTTGTAAGAACTGAGAAAGCATTGCACATTTGTAAGGTTAAAACTTTGTAAGTGTGACCCTTGTTGTGTGCCTAACTCATTTATTGGGTTGGGAGCATGACATGGCAGATAAGGATACTTGATTGTGGAAGATGAAGGATGAATCAATAGACAATAGCCATTAACGAAAATTTAACTTGGTTATTACTTATTAGAAAGAACAATTTCGAGAAATTGACTATAAAGCTTTGATACCATAATTTTCTTTTTCTTTTTTTATTTTATGAACCATTGAAAAGGAGGCTATATTTCCTAAAGTTAAATAATTGTTCCACATTCTTACATGTACACTAGTCCACACAATGTTCACACAAAATGTTTATATTTTTAAAAACTGTGCACACTTTACACATATTGTAAAGAGTGTAAATATTGTCAAAGGTAAAACAAACAAGGTTCGTTCATATTTATTATTTATTGATACATTTGTGTGGCATATATAAAACCAATAAAAGTATCTATAGTCTTATAAACTACACAACATAAACTTTCAATGAAGCCTTGCTAATCCATATCTTACACACTTGTAGTGGGCAAAATCCAACTATTGATTGACCTTCAGTTAGCTGCATTATTTCATAGAGAAAATTGATTGACACAATTTGTCTGACAAATTTTATGACAATTCTGGTTAATTGTGAGTGATACAATTCGCCTTACAAATTTGAGGTAATTGCAGTAAACCCACTTGCAATTTGGCTGGTTTTAAAAAGCCTACCCATGGTTTAAAAGTTATCACTTAACCTACCAGAGATGCCCTCCGTTAGACAGTTGTAACCCACCTCACCCTTTTCACCGTTAAAAAGAGGGGTAAATGTGTCTTTTTTATTATATTTTATGCCTCTCTCCTCTTTTCCCTTCTTAACTCCATTTTTTCGCTTTTTTCTCTAATACGATCTTCATTATCTCTTTCTAATCTCTATCTCTTTGTTTAGCTGGATTTACAATTGTGAAATTTTTTTCCTCTATTTGATTTCTCTCTTTTATTTTGCTAAATTTTCCATCTACTCTCTCGATCTCTCACTTTCTCCCTTTTCTTCATTGATGACTCCAAGCATCATTGCTCCACTTTCTACTACCATGGTGACCCTTGGCTTCCAACACCGCGTCCTTTGCTTTTGGCGGAAGTGAGAAGAGAGCTGTGGTTAGCTCATCTAACAAAATTTTTAGCGAAGTTTGCATTAGGGGTGGGTTGTGAGGTCTTGAAAGAGAACAACCTAAATCCATTTGTTGTGAAATTGAAATATGTAAGGAGGATTAATCATGGTTAGGAGGGCATTTGAGCATGTGGGTTTTTGGTTTTGAATGGAATACTTGGGAGATCAAGGTGGTTTTAGTTTTGGAGGAAGAAAAAAGAGAAGAAGAGGAGTGTGTTTTTCCTTAAGCCTTAAAAGACCTGGGTTTTTAGTATTTTGTGAAAGTTTTTGTTTAAATTACTGATCTTTGACAAAGGTTTTGCCCTTGACCTTGAGTCTTAGAAATGTTTTGTTTTAAGTTGGGTTCTAGATCCAGTTTTGCGTTGATATTGGATTTGTTTTTAGTGTTCTTGAGTGAAAGTATAAAAACTCTTACAGTTCTTACAAATATCACTTTTAGATCTTGATTTTTTTTTTGGTTATATTTTTTCTGTTTTTAACGGTGAAATGAGAGAGGTGGGTTATGGTTGTCTAACGGAAGGCATCTTAGGTAGGTTAAGTGATAACTTTTAAACCACATGCAGGCTTTGTTAAAATCGGCCAAATCACAAGTGGGTTTAATGCAATTACCCCTACAAATTTTATGATAATTCTAGAGTGGTTGATTGTGAGTGATAGAGAAAAATTTTGGTCATTGAACAATTTTTATTCCATACATAATAAATAACTGAAATCTATTGGAAAAAGAAAAACTAATACAGTCATAATTACTTTTTACGGATGATACATTAATGCTGGCTAGTCCAACTTTACATCAAAAAAAATAAAGAAAAATAGGAGCACACCAAAAAAGGAATTTTTATTTTTTTTAATTCTTTTTACGCATCAAATTCATTAAGCACATGCAAAGACAACATCCTTCCTCCACCCATCCCAAACAGACTCAGGTAGAGAGTTCTTATTACAAATGAAAAAGGATTTGAGGGGGAGCAACTTTAGGTACAACATGGGCAAAAGCATTTGCTTCCCTTTCAACCCAACAAAAACTACAAAACCCCAGATCTCTTATTTAATGACAAGAGACTTTACAACATAATCACTAATGTTACTAAACAAGGAAAAAAAGTTGATAAGAGCATAATGTAAAAATTTCATATCCTCGAAAGACATCTATCCAGCTAATTAAATGAATCCCCTCTCCAATTTTCTCATTCTGAAGGTCTTCATTAACCAATCTTGATTCCTTGCACTCACAATGTGCCCAATAGTCACTTCAACTACTAGTCCAAATCCATACCCAATCAAAACAATTTTCGAACCAAATTGAAATGGAGACCCCGAATCTTGACTCTCTTCAGGAGTTGAAGGTGATGGTAGTGAAACCTCATAATTCTTACATTTCTTTGTCAATGGGCTTCCACACAATCCTAGATTTCCTTCAAATGAATTGCTTGGAAAAGTATTAAATTGTTTTCCTTGTGGTATAGGTCCCACGAGATGATTATTGGAAACATTGAAGGATGCCAGGAAAGTAAGTTGCGTTAGTTGTTGTGGGATTTCCCCAAAGAGCATGTTTTAAGAAAGGTCTGGTGATTCCAGATTTACAAAATGTCTTAAACTTTGTGGGATGTGGCCAGTGAGAATGTTATTGGAAAGATTAAGCAAATGAAGTTCTTTTAAATTTAAATTTCCAATGGATTCTGGAATATCTCCGACAAATCTATTACTTGAGAAATCAAGGGCTGTGGACACTTCTTTGACCTTCACGTAAATTGTGACTACTCCTTTGTTTGTCATTATTATTGCGTAACTATAATCAAAACCCCATTCGAGATTTAGAAGACTGTTTTGCAAAACAAAGGATGAAGGTACTTCAATATATGTTAACTCGTTCGCACTCTCAAGTCTAGAAGAATTGGTATATTGAAAGAATTTTAATGGCAAACCTCCTGTAAAACTATTGTAGGAGAGGTCAAAGATTTGCAGGCTGGGAAACTCATATTTTTCTTCATGGGTCCTTATTGGGCCATAGAATTTGTTGGACCGCAAAATGAGAAGCTTTAAATTTGGAAGGTTTCCTAATCATGACGGAAAAGTATCCTTGAATTGGTCATTATTGAAATCAAGGGCCTTCAACATTATACACTCGGCCAAAGATCTTGGTAATCGCCCTTGAAACTTGTTTTGGCTAAAGCTAATCATCGATAATTTGCTTCCATTTGTCCAAGTTTGTGGGATGCTTCCTTCGACTGTGTTCCTTCGTAAATCCAATATGAGCAGACAATCACCAAAGTTGTGCAAGCATTGAGGAAGTGAACCACTTAAGTTGTTAATTGATAAATCAAGGACCTGAAGAGAACTCATGTTACAAATCAACTCTGGAATTTTTCCAATGAATGAATTGTTTGATACATGATATTCCAAGGTGGAGAAGGATGGAATTGGAAGCGATCCTAGGAGCTTGTTAGACGTGAGGTCTAAAATGGCTAGACGGGGCCAAGGGAGAGGAATTGGATGTTGATCGAGGCTTGTAAGAAAGTTTTCAGAAAGGTCGATAACCTCTAAATTTTCTATACTCACATTCCAAAACCATTCCGGTACTTGTCCATGAATGTTGTTGGTCCCGAGGTGTAGCCATTTTAGTTCATCTTGGTTTGCTAGGAAGTCAGGAAACTTGCTCAAGTTGCACGAACTAAGTACTAAAATTTGGAACTTTTAAAGAGTTGTATTGTCACTAGTTTCATTAATAATTAATGACACTCCACAATTAGATAGATGCAAGGAAGTTAGTTTTTTGAGCTTAACAAACTTGTCAAACTCCACTATGCCAACAAAGTTGTCTGCGGAAAGATCAAGAACTTCAAGATTTTCATAAAGATTGAGCTTGGAATTTGGCCTGCAAAGTGGTTGCCCGCAAGGACCAAGGAAGATAATTTTGTGAGGTTCATAAGCCCAAAAAGGATTTGACAGCAAAGAAAATTATAATATAGAAAAGGCGAGTCAGTTGTGTAAAGTTTGCAAGCTCAAAAGGGATCGGACCTATCAGTTCATTTTCGGCAAGGCGTAGAAAAGAAAGTTTGATGAGGTTTCCAAAGGAAGATGGAATGTTGCCCTCGAAAGTGTTAAGTGAAAGATCCAGATAATTTAGATTTGTGAGGTTACGAAGTGAAGATGGAATTAACCCAAAAAAGTTGCACCTACTCATATCAATTTCAGTGAAAGAGCCAAGGTTTCCTACTGATGCAGGTAGCTTACCTGAGAAACTTGTGTTTGCGAGGATCATTTCCTCTAGGGGACTCTTCCATTGAAAGTCAGGCAGATAACCGGTGAGACCTTTATTTTTCCGCACATTAAGAACTCGAAAATTTGGAAGTTTAAAGATGCCTACTGGAAATTCCCCATGCAATTTGCAGTCACAGAGACGAAGGGAAGTTAAAGAAGACAAATTTGCCAAGATATTAGGCACAATGGATATTATGCTCACCATGCTCAAATCAAGATTTTCTAGGCAGGTTAAATTTTCAACTAGACGTCCTAGACTTGGATTCTTGATTTCCAAATGGTTCTAAGATTGAGGGATGCCATTTGGGACAATTGTGAAATTCTAATGGGATTTGACCAGAAAAGTAGAATTAAAGAGATTGAGATATGTTAGTTTGGATAGATTGGAAACTGTGGATGGAATTTGAGAGTGGTTAAAATGATTGTCAGCAAGATTAAGCCATCGGAGATGAATAAGATTGAAAAGGCTGCTGCTAGAGTTAATTGAACCGTAGAGATAGCTGCTATGGAGGTCAAGACCAATGAGATGGCCTTTGGACGTATCACACTCTACCCCATCCCATGAGCAGCAGTCACTGTTGTTTCCTTCTAATGTCCAGGAAGCAACCTTGGGATAAGCTAATGGATCAAAGGAAATAAACTTCTTGTTGTTGATGATGACAAAGCTTTCCTTAAATTGCAACAAGTAAGACCTTTCGTGACCATGGCAAAGACTAAAGAGGATGCAGAGAGGAAAATGAGGAAAGGGCAACGAGATGAATAGTTGAGAGGAAAGAAAGCAAGTACACAAATTTTAAACAATACAAAGAGGACGCCATAACTTAAGTCTAATTTAATCATGTATTTTCGCTCTTATATAAGCAAGGAATGCAAAAGAATAATTTTATTGGTTCGAATCTTCCCTTCTGTTGGAATGATTGTTAGACATTTCATATTCTCCTCAACAAATGTCCCAAACCCATTATCTTTAAAAAACTGAGAAAATTTAAAACAATCCATTAACTTAAAAAAAAAAAATAAAAAATTGATCGCTTTAATTGACTTTTCTAAAAGTTGCCTTCCCTAAGATTTCAAAAGGTCGCTTTTGTTTCTTTTGTTCTTATAGAAAAAAAAAAAGGGGGGGGGGGGAAGTTGCCTTCCCACTTCTTTAACTTAGTGGGTGTAATATTTTATGTTTTTTTTTATTAATTGAAATTGTGGGAAAGGTCGCTTTTGTTTCTTTTGTTCTTATAGAAAAAAAAAAAGGGGGGGGGGGGGAAGTTGCCTTCCCACTTCTTTAACTTAGTGGGTGTAATATTTTATGTTTTTTTTTATTAATTGAAATTGTGGGAGTAACACTTACAAGAAAAATTATTATATACTCGGGAATATACTCAGGGTGGGTTTGGATTGCGCGCTTTCCTTTTTCTTTTCTTTTTTCGTTTTTGCTACAAGGGACAAACGCCTGTGCGTGCATTGTGCGTGTACTATGTGCACACTGTGCGCATACTGTTCACACACATTTTCAACAACTCTTTATTAAAAATGAGTCCTGCAATACTATTCACACTTTTAAAAATTATTTTACTACAGTATTTTCAGTTTTCAATTTTCAACTGTATCCAAACAAACCCTCAGTCCCGGTTTAATACTTTAATCCACGTTTTTCAATGCTATGGCCAAGGCCAAGGACTGGTGCGTTAGGTGCACTAGCGGAAATTCTTGGTTTATGAAATTGACAACATGCATTCGTGAATAACGTTTCCTGCTTAATCAGACTCTTATCAGCTATTGTTTAGGCAAGATATCATTTTGGCCAAGGACTGATGCGTAAGGAAGCAAGCACTTGCGGAGTTTAGGATTATGAAGCAAGCACTAGCGAAATTTCTTGGTTTGTGATTATGAAGCAAGCACTAGGGGAATTTCTTGGTTGATGAAGTGGACGACATGCATTTGTGGATAACGTTTCTTCCTAAATCAGTATCTAATCAATTACTGTTTGGGAAAAATATTATTTTTTGATCCTTTCTTCCTAAATTCAGCGGTAACAAATTAGTCAATTTTTTGCCAAATACTTTGTAATTCAACTGTCATTTATAAGTTCCAGTTAGCATGACTGGTAAAATTTATTGCCGTTGAATAAAAAATCTGTGGTTCTAACACTGTCCCAGCACCAATAAGTTCAAACTCAAAAAAAAAAAAAAAAAAAAAAAGCCGTCACCTCAATTGATTGCCATTACTTGATATTTCAAACAAATGTATTCAGGATTTAAATCTCCCAACCCTAACTAAATGTATCAAAGAAATAAGTCAGTACATTTCTTTTTTTGGACATGGTTTTTATCTTTTTGGATTCATAGCTGTGAGTTCTGGGAATCAATTGGAACTCAAATTTTGATTCAAACTACGGAACTCAAAGTCCAAGGTAAGATTTTATTTTACAATTTATTTCTTTAATTATTTTTCTCAGACTATTTTCTGTTTGGTTCCCTATGAAAAAATGTAATAAATAGTGAACTTGAAGTGTAAATAGAAGCAGAAGGAGGGCTTGGTATTCTAGCTATTCCTGGCTTGTGGCTCCTAATTAACTAAAGCACTACAAACACTTATAGTCTTTTGATATCTGAGTAATGATATCAGACAGACTTTGAAGGATTATCCTGATACGAGTTAATCTTAGTATTAGTTACAACTTACATCAGACTAGGAAGATTATAAGCAGTTTAATTGACAATCAATTCTGTTGTTTGATGTATCCAATACTATTGTTCTTAATCTTTAATGAATGATGTACATGTAAAAGAAACAAATGCGAGACCCATGCGAAATTTAGATATTTAGTTAAGCAGATTAACATGCACATTTATCTATAAAGAGTGCTTTCTCCATGTCATAAGTTTCTGGCCATTGTACAATCGCCCAGAAAATTTATTTAGCAAATTAATTGGCACTTTTGAATGTAAATGTTTGATCAAATCCCTTATATTCTTTATTGCTTTTGGATGGTAATAAGGGTTTATATTGTCCGTTGGATCTGATTTTAGGGTTTTGAAGGAATGTGTGCTGGGCTCAGTTAAATCCTGGACTGGACCTACCTGCCCTGCAGGCCTAAATCAAACTGATTGTTGATTAATTAAATCAACCTATACATTACCAAAAATGTAAAAAAGTTAAAAGTTTAATTATTATATAATCTAAGCACTGAAATTAAAAGTGAATTTTCTAACTTTTCGATCTCAGCCATTGAATTATTACTACACGGGCATTAGCAGCACTAAATGTGAATCCTACTTATAGAGGTTTCATTTTGTTTCCTTTATTTTTCTATAAAGAGAAAAGATTAGAAAGTCATTCACATTATAGACAAAGTTTAGCTATAAAATTATTTGTAGCATAAGGCTACCACCTTACTCAACATCTTTCTATTGGAGGTTAATTTTAAAAAATCCACCATTGAATTACATATTTTTTTTATAATCTCCATGCTTGCAAAATTTCTTGAAAATTAAAGATTAATAACTATATCATAAATAAAATGTTTAAATTACAAGTTTTTATAATTTAAAATTATGTATAAAATATAAGTTTATAGATCATAAAGTAAATAATATCCGTTGACACAAAATTCGTCATATGTATTAAGAGAGTAAAGAATATGCAATTAGATCTTTAAAATATGTTGTTATTTTTATTTTATTGAGTAAGATTATACCTTAAGGCTATAACCAATTTTGTAACTAAATTTTGTTCTTCACATTACTTATTTTTATTTTAACTCGTTTGGTAGTAGTTCTTTAAAGTTTTTTTAAGAAAAAAACTAGAAAAGTGAACAAATACTACTAAGTTTGTTTTCTCAAAAAAAAAAAAAAAAACTACTATGTTTTTGTGTCTATGTCAAGGGTCACATTTACAAGTCCCTACAATGCTCAAGGTTTTATATTTTTACTACTGCACACTCTTAGTGCGATGATCACTCTATAAGTATAAGTTCTTGTGAGATGTGAGGAGCAAGGGCCAGGACTCAAATCTCCAGGAGGAAGCTTCACACACATATACACTTAAATTAGGCTAGAGTAAAAATTATATCTTGTATAAAAAATAAATAAATAAAAAATTTTTATATTTTTCATAATAAAAAAAAAACCTATAGTTATGGTTGGTTTTAAATTAAATCTCACTCTCTAAGAAGTTTCAAATCGAAATGGTATATTTTCATAAACAATTCAATTTAAACCAAACACCCATCTGTGGTGATGCCATTAACAACAAATGCTTAAAAGAAAAAGATGACGTGATTATTTCAACATATGCATTACGCATATTGAAATCTGGATATTGTTGGAGACTGGGAAATGGCTCCTCCATCCGAGTTCAGGAGGATAGATGGATCCCCAATCATCCAACAAATAAAACCCTCTTTCCGGTCAATGAGGATATTGGTGATTTGTTGGCTTCAGATCTTATTGACGCAGAGGGATGCTGGGTTTTTAGAGCTAGTCATTGAGGGGGATAACGTGAATGCTATAACAGCCATCTCAACTATCGTGGCTAACTAGTCCGTGCTAGGGAATGTGGTGGAAGACATTCATCAGCTGCTCCGATCCACGGGCTGAACTGGGTGAAGATTAGCTGCACTAAGAGAAGCAGGAACCAAGTTGCACACACGCTTGCACACTATGCCCGACATGTTTCAGAGGATATGTATTGGATGGAGGAAGTTCCTACATCAGCAATGGCTGCATTGTATAAGGATTCTGTACTTTGAATGAATGAATGAATGATCCGTTGTAAAAAAAAAAAAACATATGCATTTATTATCTCTCTAAAAATAAAATGCATTTATTATATATGGACTTTATTTTACACCAAGCCACGCATCATCGTATAAATATTTTCAAATTAATATAGGTCAGCCAGTTTCTCAAAAAAAGAATGAAAGGGTCTATCAGAGTCAAGATGAAGCAAGCAAGATCAGAAGGAAGAGCAGGGAATACAGAGCCGATCAACAAATCTCAGAGCAGAGTAAAACGGCAGTCTAATATACTATATATACGGCATGTAGTTTAGTGATTAAATAGATGCACTTAAGTGATAACACGTGAGAGAGTTTGTTAGTACTGTAGCTAGCACGTGTGAATGGTTGTTTCAAGTTCGTTAGTTCTGTTAGGTAGTTAATTGGTTCCTCACTCGTATACATATATACAGTTGTGTAATCATTCTTACTAATTAATGAGAATACAGTTTTTCATCTCTTTGATTTCGTGATAGGGTCAGCCATGGTAGTGTATTGATGTTCCCTAGTGCACTTGCTGATTTGTGCCATTGTTTCAAAACTTGTCTCTTATGAGAATACAGTTTGTGCCTCTTGAACGTTCCAAAGATGGATGCTACTTGCTACACACGCAATACCAGGCAATATAACGGATTTATGTATTGTTGAATGTTGAAGAAAGCAATTTATTGGTGGCTAGCTTTCAAACTTTCAACCTTTTTGTTCAAGAATCTCTTCTGAAATAATTTGTTTACATAAGATTATAAAGAGATAGGAGAGATAAATCAATATAGGAAATTTATGTGATTTGACAATGTGCTTATGTATACAAAAATGAGCAGCTAATAATCGAATATATAAGAAAACGGGGTTACAAGTTACAATAGGGTTTATATAATAACACTATACTTCGTATAGATTTCCAAAATATCCCTATAGCTCACAAATAAGAGCCAACTTGAACATGATCAATTCACAATATAATTTATTAGCTAAAGATAGAACTAGTCTAATGGACATGAAAACACAATAATTGTGTATTTTTTAGTGACAACTTCAATTGCATTATCAAAAATAACAAATAAAAAGATTAAAAATGATCAAGTCGCAATCAAACAAGCGACCCTATGCTACTTGGATGATTGAGGATACAGTTTGTATTAGCGTAAGCACTAGAAGGATGGCAGCAGCAATGGTCGAAGCGGTTCTCCAAGGAGTGCTAAAATAATCACGCATTAACATTGCCTTCCATCTATGCCAATGGTCCTTGTAGAATACATTCAAATTTTCACAGAGATGACAGTATTCAGAGTTCAAACCTACCCATATGATATTTGTGTGAAGATTGTGTACAATAGAAGTCATTGCATTGTTGTCACCTTGGTAATTAACCACGATTTCCTTGTCGCAAAGTAAATCCATATCTTTGGTAGTATTGATAAGGAAATGAAACATGTAATAGTAATGTGTAATATATGCAATACTTTCCCCATAATGATATAGCTCAAATGCTATAACGTTTCGACTCAAAGCTTCTGTGGTATCGTATATAGGCAACTGTGGGATTTCCAAAACTCCATTTGTGAACTTTAAGTCAAGTAAGCATTTGCTTGGACTCACCTTTAACTTTACTCCTGCCTCATTCAGCTGGGTTGCAGAGTACAAAAGTTTAACCTTGTAATTGCCTGCTTCTGGTAGCCTGTCAGATGGAGGTAGCATAAAGATTCTAAAAAGATCTATGAAGTGTTTTATTTTCACATTGGAAAGAGGGCTTTTGTTCTGAAAATTTAATTCTCTAAAGAAATGAAAAGTAAGCTCAATTAAATGAGAGCCTGACTTAAAGGGAAATGCAACTTGGAATAATTTCTCAATAACAAAGAATGGAAGTTGATTTTCAAGTAATACCAAGTCACACCAAACCGTTGAAAGCAGCCATCCTTCAACTAACATAGGGTCGCCACTTTCCCAATGTTTTCTCTCAAATTCTCTGATAAAAAGCTCAAGAATGAAGCCTGCATCCACCAAAATCATTTTTACAAAATCATTGCTACTAAGCTGGATAGTCTCTGAATAGCAACGACGAATGCTTCCTTCCATCAACTTTATACTGCTCACTAAAGTCTTCAAGTGTATCTCAGGCTTAGCTCGGTGCATGAGACTCTTTAAGTATCTTACCTTATGATTCTTCGTTGGTTGCAATCTTGTGCTACTGTAGTGAAAAGGGCCAATTGAAATTACCTGAGGAGTGTAGGCCTCTTCATTCACTCTGCGAATATGATACGGAACCCTGTATATACAACACTCTGATGTTAATGAAGGCTCCAACCTTTCAAACATTGCTATGATTTCATTCACCAACCCTTCATGTTGATTTTCATTTTCACTTGAATGGCCTGCTTCTCCTTGAATTCCTTCACTCTCTAATTGCTGCATTGATCAAGTTTCCTACACATTTTCTGATAACAATCACAACAGACACTAGCATTAGAAACTTGATCTAAGTGATGACTCGCATGATGCACGAGCACACTATAATTTCTCTACAAACTAATCTACGATTTTTTTTTTTAATTTTTTTAATTTTATGTAATCTATGTCACTATGTGTAATGTTGATTCTATGGTATATGATGAAACTAGTTAGCCGTGGAGCTAAGAATTTATCTTTGGGTGGCCAAATCAAAAGAGTGCTCAAAGAAATAATTTGGGAGGCATTAGTTGTAAATACTAAAACCTCTTTATAGATGCCAAGAATCTTGTAACTCAATAGCATTATCTAATTTTGTCTAGAATATGGGTTCAAATCCCCTCACCCCCATTAGTTGTAACAAAACACTTTATACATACCTCTTTATATATAAAATTTCAACTATGAGCTTGAGGGCCACTGTACCTGTTTCTCCCATAATGGCTCCACCATTGTTATTGGTATTTAAGGGATTATTTTCAGTTATATTTGTACACTAGTAAATAACCCATGCAATGTATGAAAAAAATTAACTTAATATAATTTTTTTTGTATATGAAACTAAATATTCTACCATTTCAAGGAAAAATGACGCACTAATATTCTAATAAAGGTTTTAAATATCAAATAGAATTTATAACTTCAGTTAAAAAAAACATATGTTGACATTGCACCGGAAAGTTTAACATAATATGATTTTTTTTCTCTTTTTATTATTATTATTATTATTAATTGAAATATGAAATTGGATAAATATGGTAGTTATTAAAAGCCATTTATATATAATTTAATTTTTTTTATGTGATTATATATTATGTTCGTATATGGAACTATTCTACTATTTAAATAAAAATAAGATGTATCGATATTATGATGGAGGGTTTAAATATTGAATATAATTTAGATTCAATAGGAATATATATATATATATATATATATATATGAAGATAATGATGTATAAAATTGTGATGTTTTATAAGTTTGTGTGTCACAATATTATGAGGTTAATCAAAAGTCAAATTGCTTCAATTTTTTTTAATATTTTACTAATTTCTACATGAAGAGAAAAAAAAGATACTTAAAATGAGGGGTTCAATCATTTAAGGATAATAATTTTTAATTTTTTTAAAAAATATTTTTTAAGAGATCTTCATGCTTCATTCTCGATCCTACCCAAATAAGGAACAAGTTCACCTATTTGCAGAAGCAAATGTACCAAATCTAGAAATAATGAAAAGAAAATTGTTGAAACCATATCAAATTTAGGGTCAAAGCTAGAGACTCGTTTAAACCAATAACGTGTGATTTTAAGTGATAATATAGGAAAATTCTTAGTTTATATTGTAATAGCAATATAAGATTTACATTGTAGATTAAATAAATGTGTATAATGATGTACACATTTGCAAAAAGTTTACAATAGTAAATGTGCACAATATTGTACACATTTATTTAATTTATAAGGTAAGATTTACATTAATAGTACAATGTAAACCTATAATTATCCATATAATTTGAACTCGTACAAGTTAAATCACTGTACACAAAAGAAAAAGGTATAATCCGCAAAGGGAGGAGAGAGACCTGCTTTTATAATACAACCTTGTTATGCCACTGGAAGATGGTAAAAAGAACGCAAGACATTTTGCTAATTTGATAGATGAAATACAAAATAGCTGTGTCTTGGCCTCTTGGCACTACAAAAAACGCGTTTTTGGGCCGCGTTTTTTAGCCGCGTTTTCGTAAAACGCAGCTACAGACAGGGATTTGAACCGCGTTTATGAAAAACGCAGCTCCAGGCAAAAGGTATAGCCGCGTTTACTAAACGCGGCTATAGACCCGCTCTGAAGCCGCGTTCTTGGGTGTTGAGGCTGCGTTTGGCTGGTAGGACTTCAGCCGCGTTTTTAGAAACGCGGCTCCAGGGATTTAAAAAAAAGAATTTTCATTATTTCTGGAGCTGCGTTTGATTAAACGCAGCTCCATACATGTCTGGAGCTGCGTTTGATTAAACGCAGCTCATACATGTCTGGAGCTGCGGTTAATTAAACGCGGCCTAACACTTAGTATAAATAACAAAAAAAAAAAATCCCTAAATCAGATTGCTAGCTCTCAACCCTAAATCATCTCCACCCGTTCCTCCATCAACTCCTTCCTGCTCGATCTCTCTCACTCACCTGACCAAACCCAAAATCTCTCTCATTTCGAAGCTCTTCTTCGGCCTCACCGACTCCTCCTCTTCCAAACCCAACCCATCCAACGGCCTCCCTCGTCTTTCAATCTCCGCCGTCGATCGGCTCTCCCTCGTCAAATACGTCTCCCTCTTCTCTCCGATTCCATTTCCATCAAAAGAGCGACGAAATTCAGGCTAGAGAATTGGATGGTTGTTCTCTGTGTCTCAAGCCCTTCATCGACCCCTTGTGTTGCCAAAAGGGCCATGTCTTCTGCAAAGAATGCATCCTCGAATGCCTCCTCTCTCAAAAGAAAGACAACCAAAGGTCCCCCTCTCTCTCTCAATATTCTACTTTAATTTTAGTCCAACACGGAATTTTTTTTTGCTTAATTTTTGTGCAATTCATAGTTTGTATGATTATATTATTATATTAGTTGAATCAATGGTGAACTGTTAAACTTGCTTGCATGAAATGCTAGTTTTCATAGCGGTTTAATGTTCTGAATTTTGATTGGTTCTTTGGGCATTAGCTGATGAGTTATATTCAATGAAAATTGATGTTTGGGTTATATTAGCTGAATTAAGCTCGTTTTGGTTGTGTACATATTGTGTGTGTTTGTGTGTGTGGTTCTTTTAATAATGAAAAGTGTGGTTTTTGATTGGTGAATTTGTTAAACTCGCGTGCCTAAAAGTTAGTCAATGAAATTCCTTTGTGTCAAATGTATGTCAATTGCATCATAGTAGTTCCCCTGCGTGGAAAAAAAAAAAAAAGAAGCTAATTTTCTTTGCGGTTTAATGTTCTATATTTTGATGGATTCTTTGGGCATTAGCTGATTAGTTGTACTAAACCTTAATTTCCACTGGGTATTGGTTGGCTAATTGGTTGTTGAGGGAAATGCATTAGCTGTAACAAGCTAATAAATTTATAAATTGAAAACTAAATTATGAATTGGTATATAATTAATTTCTTATGCATACAGCATATTGTCCAAATTCTTATATTTGTCTTTATTTAGTAATAATAATTAGTCCTTTGTTCTTTAAAAGAAAAAAAAATAGTCATCTTGTGAGATTCAATCTTATAAGAATTTTGCTCCCCTTAACATGAAACTCTGGCTTTGTCCTTAGATAGCTACACTGTTAACCTAAGGAATATTAACAGAGGCCAATGTTTTGGTGAAGCATATGAATGAGCTGATGGATTTCACATAGATTAAATCCAAAAAGAATCAGTAATGCACAAATTAAGGTGACTTAAGAGTAACAAATGTGAAAACAAGCCTTAAAATCAGGATATACTCAAAACATGAATTAGGAAAGTGCCCTACCTAGAGAGAAGAGTTATGAAAGATGTTGGGGTATGTAGTGGTTGATTATGATTGGTTAGAATGATAGTCGGTAGTGCTAGTCCAAACAATGATTAGTAGTGACTAAGCCGAGTGATGGTCAACGATGATCTTATGAATCCTATGGAAGGCCACATAAAAGTGACTAATATCATGTTTAAATAAAAATGAAGAAAAAAAATATTTATATAGAGAGAGAGAGATTGTGGTTTGCAATGTGATTGTGAACCTCAATCAGACAAGAATCAGTAAATTGTTTCCACAATGTGGACAAAAAGCAAGAAAAAATCTTCCTTCCTGGCTGAGACACCACATCCTTGGGTGGGAATTTGAAGGTTGGGTAGGAATTTGAGGGTCTTGTAATTCACAGTTCACAGTATAAGGCAAGTGCAGGTAAACTAGCAAAGGGGCTTTTAACATTAGATAATGAATCTCTTGTGGTAGGAAGACAAGTAAATAATCACTGTCACGTAGATCTACCACTGAAAGTCAACCACCTTAAAATTGTAATAAAAGTTGTCCCTAAACTTTATTTTGAGACAAATGTACTCCATTTCTAGGTAGCAAAATTCTTACCAGCCTTTCTTTCTTGGAATGGAACAGCACTTTGCAAAAGGTGGACATTTGGCAACTGAATCAAACTGCCGCTCTAAAATCAAGAATAGAGATTAAAACTCAGTCCAAAGCATATTACAGAAACATATAATAAATATACAGTACCCTCATTTAATTGCATGTATGCTCAACATCAGGATTGGTCCTCTACATTCTGCAACTGTTGCATAAAATTAGGCAATACGCATGACTTAGCTTGGGATACTTTCACAATGTGCCTGTTGTTTGCTCTGAAACCAGGATTGTCTAAACAATTGGGCCCTGTTGGATTGTGACAATGGTTTCCTTACCCACTAGCCATGTTCTTGCCCTCATCATTTTCCACCAATATGCCACAATGAGATAAATTCACACCTCTAGGTGATAAATTTATGAAAAAGACACTTTGTTGAAGAGCATTTACTAGGATTTGATTTCTTCCCTTTCCTGCATTAAGAGTGGTTCTTAGTTGCAGCCTTTCAGAACATAGGAAAATGTGGCAAATATTTTAAATTGTTCCCCAAAAAATAAAAAGGTTCAAATTCAAATCCAAATATCATGAATTGAGAGGGGAACTTTGGCCCCTCGGAATAAGGAGTTCCATTAGCATGGCTTTTCAAATTTCAAAGCTTGTGACAGCATCATGTTTTAACATCTACCAATATCTCTAACCTTATTGTAAGGCAACCAACATTTGTAAAGATAGATGATGCCTAATTTGGACCAACCTAGCTCAATGGAATTATTGACTAAAGCCATTATAAAATAGGATAACTTAGACATTAATATTATTGTGTCTCAAAGCTTGTTACCAGCTGCAGCCTCTAAATTTATCCATTGTCCAAAATGTCTTAACATAACCGTGTGGTTATTGTTTTTCATGATTTTAAGTGGATTTTCTATAATTACTCTTATTTTACTTTTTGACTAGTATACTTACACTACTTTGTAGTACGTATAAAAAAAATTTCAATCCCTTTCCTTGGGTTACATTTAAGGTGGGGAGAAAGAATTGAACACTCCCATGATACCAAGAAATACTAATTAACCTTAAGACCAAAGATTTATAGTTTGTACCAACTGGATGGAGTAAAATTTTGGATTTATATATGTAGGGCTGCCTTTCAGCTTCTTAGAAAAAATTTGGTCAAAAAGTGTGTCTCTATGCCCACTTTAATTTGGATTTGAACTTACATTCCAAATGCACTCAGGCCTAGAATGAGAACTCACTTGGCTTTGGTTTACTTGTTATGCACTCACTACTAATACTATGATGGTTATTTGTGCTCATGCCACAAAAGAACGCATGTGCCCTCCATGTGCAGAGGGTCCAACAATTGCTCTCTCTCTCTCTCTCTCTCTCTCAAGGAAAGTCCCATTCAAATCCAAGGAATTCTTCAAACATGTTGGCTCCAACATGTGGGACTATTTCCCAGTGACTCATAATAGTTATTTTCTAACAACCTTACTTCTCTAATAAATTGCCCTTGTGGAGGATCCTTTGGTGTGAGATGTCTCAACAATTAATGAGGGGATACCCTTTTGAGATTGAAAAGTGTGCTTATTAGGTTGTCTAAAGAGAAGTGGGGTCGCTTTTATTTAGTGTTTCATACCCTTATGACCTTGTCATTAAGGCATTTTATATATAGGTTTTTTATATTATATTTGAGGGCATTAGTGGAGTACCCTTTAGCTTGTGCTGCAAAGCTTGACTCAATTGCCCCCATGAAAGAGAGGTCTTTCTTTCTTTTTCTTTACTCTTAAGCCTTATCCTCTCTGTCTCTCTCACATACACACACAAAATGTCATGCTTGCGCATCTTATTAACCCCTAAATTCTCTTTCTCAAGTTTGAGAATTTATTGGTCATTTTGATAGCTAGCTATAAACCCTCCCTTTTATTTACTTATTTTACATACGAGTTTGAGAGTGATAGCAAATGCCTTTTACCAAAGCATGATCTTAACTGTTAACAAAGATGAAATGGTATGCGATTGAATTATTATTATTATTATTATTTGTGTGAGTTATCAAAATTAAAGCAGTCAAAATCAATAGTACCATAAAAAGTTGTAAAAAAGGTAAACCAAATATGCATGCTTAGAAGTGGTGCAGTTAGCAGAAAAACATTCTTTTTAACAAAATAAAGCCCTTTTGTGTCACTAAACATGCATGCCTACTCAATATACTTCTTGCATTTTTTTCTTTTGGTGCATGTCACTCTTGGCAATATATACTTATTAGAGAAGCATCACTTCAGCTTTAATTTTTTTTTTTTTTCTTTCGGTGAAAATGTCATGCTATACATAATAAGGCTGTTTTTAACTTTACATGTAACATGCACCCAAATAGCCGACCTAGCAATCCCAAGTTACTAGGGCATGGGCCTTAAAGATAAGAGTTATAGCCAATGCAGTACAACATGCACATGGAGTTAGATTCACCTTATGTATATTAGGGAATATTTTTGTTACTCCTGGTACAATTAAAAAACCAAAAGAACAACCAAACAAAACGCCTTCTAGAGTCGAATATTCCTTGGCTATTCTTTTTCTTCCTTTTTTTTTTTTTTTTTAAATTAATTGTTTGGTAGACATGTGGATATGTTGCCCTCACCATCAAATATGTCCCAATAAACCTTATGATATGCTACGCCGTAATAATTAGGAAGCTTGAGAAAACAAAGCCATTATGAAGCTATTACATTTGGCATTTGGATTAGTAGAGGACTGACTTTCTACCCCTTCATTTCTCTCACAAACAACAAAAAGAAGAATCATTACAAAGTAATCAAAATTGGGAATTTTTAAATAAGTGAGAACAAATTGAGATTTATGTAGTTGAGACAAAGACAATTTTCACTAATTTACTAAATACGTTTTGATAATGTGGTGTGATTTTATTCTTTAAAATGATAGAGTGACAAGATTATTGTAGTGTCAAAGGGTCTAAGCCAAGCCTATCTAGGTTTTCCTATTTGTGATGTTGTTGGTTGTGGCTGTGGCTTTTTGTGATGTTGGGAACCTATTTTGGCAATTTTTGTGTTGGGAACTTGTTTATGGAACTTGTGTTGGGAAGTTGTGATAGCAGGGAACTTTTTTATTTTGATAAGTTGTGGTGTGTTGGAAACTTGTGATAGCAACGAAAAATTCTTTAGTTGTGATAACAGGGAAAAGAAAGAAAAAAAAGAGGGAAGGGGGAAAAAAAAAAAAACAGAGAAGCTATAGCCGCGTTTTTAAAACGCGGCTATAGTTTCTAGGCTTTGTTTGGCAAACGAAGCTGAAAGAGGGCTATAGCCGCGTTAATAACCGCGGCTCAAGCGGGTCTGTAGCCGCGTTTTTGAAAAACGCGGCTATAGACCCGAAGCCTATAGCCGTGGTTCAAAACCGCGGCTTCAGGCTTGGGCTTTAGCCGCGGTTATAAAAACGCGGCTACAGACCCGCAGGGTCTGTTGCTGCGCCGCTTAGGCGTGGGTTGTAAACGCGGCCATAGAAAACGCGGCTATAGGTTATAGCCGCGTTTTTGGGGTCTATGGCCGCGTTTTTGAAACGCGGCTATAGACCCCGTTTTTTGTAGTGTGGGTTACAAAGAAACTTGTTACCCTTTGGGAGATGAAAATAATTCTGCTATGGCTCCAAACTGACACTGTCTATGCTCATAGCACGATTAATTTATAACTAAATTGACTTGAAATGTGTGATGTAAGCTTAGGCAATTAATGAGAGACTAATGAGATGACAGAAAAATAAGTTAATATAAACTTTTGGATAATAGTAAAAAAAAACTTAATGAAAGAGGTAAAAAAAAAAAAAAGCTAAATGCAAAATTAGAGTGTTACTTGGCAAGACCTTATGCACTCCCATATGAGATCTCTACTTATATATATATATATATATATATATATATATATATATATATATATATATATATATATTCATGATTATTCCTTTATAATTTCTAATCACTAATCAACATGAGTCTCAAAAAACTTTGTGATAGGACTTTATTATATGTACAAAATAAGAATAGATTTTTTTATCTTTATTTTAAAAAAAAAAGGATATTGCTATTGTGTTCATCCTTATAAGAATTTAAGCATAGATTGAATTTTCATTATTTTTGACAATTTTTCTTTGATTTCTTTATAATTTATATATTGTGTTAGTTTTAATGGATTTTTTCTCAAGCTTTCAGAGGATGAACTTTAGATAAAATGTTCAACTTTTATATGCCAAGCATTGATTATAAGTCTTGTACATGGAACAAATAGAGATAAGAAATTAAGAATATGGTCCATTTTGGTTGGCCTTAGCTTGATTTGTCTAGACATCAATTTTCCTTGATTATTACTTGTATACAAAATTCCAGAAACATTAAATTAGAATAGGTCCCTTACTAACCTAACCAATTGGAATTGGATGAAATTTCTTCTCATTCATACTAAACGTTGTGTACACTCCAAATTTTTTCTGCATCTCATAATGATATGTTGTTGACAGGTATCATCCATGTCCAACATGATTGAGAGTTGTAATTGAGACTATGGCCCAGAAGCTTTACTATTTAATACTTTGCGAGAAAAATTAAACACTCATTTGATGTAACAGGAGACTATGGAATTTGACATTGTATACACTGGGGTTTGTTCTTGATGTTGTGAAATTGCTGTAGGTACTAAAAACTTTAATTTGATTAGTTGGCAATTCATGTTCTTTAATCATGAAAAGTCTACAATGGAAAACTTTTATGTTCCTACAACAAATGTTTTGGAGAGAAAATTGTTAGTTCTCTCATCCCATTGGGACCCTTCTATTTATACAAAGGAAAAATGGTCCAATATTCCTAAGTGTGACTTAGTTACATGGAATTTTTGTGCAAATGTGTCTAGATTTCTTTTAAAAATTTAGTTATAATTTTAAACACTAATTTGGCAATTTTTATATGATTGCATATGTTTATAAATAATCTAACTGTTATTTCAGTTTGTGCAAATTATACAACATAGAATTGGTAATTTAGCAACATAGGCATAGGAGAAGGCATGTAGTGGTTTAGGAAGAGTAGGCATTTAGTTATAAGGGAAGAGGAGTAGGCATAAACATAAGAAAACCTTAGGATGGAGGAATAAGAAAAACAAAGAGTTTTTGATAATTAACATCCCTCTATCTTATCCATTAATCTTATTTATTACTAATTAAAATTTGTTGAGTTAGTAAATAACTGATGTGGCATCTAATAAGTGTAATAAATTAAAAATGAAGTATTTTATTTCAAAAAAAAATTCAATTATCTTTTCAAACAGAGTGCCACTTGGCAAAACTTTGTACTCTCCCAAATGAGGTCTCTGCTTTTATATATATATATATATATATATATATATATATATATATATATATATATATATATATATATTTACTCATTTTTTGAACTAAATAATTATAATGGTTATGTGTGTGCAATTTATAACTGTTGTTTCACTGCATATTTATAGCCTTCTCAAGGTAAGATTATTATTTTTTTAAATCATGAAACGAAAAATAAATGCAAAAGAGTAACAGGACCATGAAAATCAAATAATTTGTGTTGTGTTCACATATTTAATACTATGAAATAAAAGTATGTCCAACTCTCTCACTGTCTTCCACTCATTGATAGTGAAACATTAAAACATGGTGTGGGCAAGTGTGTATGCACGTGTCTCATAGATAATTTCAAACCATGGTAGAATATAGCTTTACATTGCGTACCAAATATTCTCTCTACTTATATACCCAAAACAAAAACTATCCAACCAAATTACCCAAACCTAAATCATATTTAATCTCTTAATTTTTTTTTTTTTTAAAATATCTGTACAGGTTTAAGGTCTTGATGGTGGTAGGAGGCCAAGATGACGGAGGCGACATCCCCTCAGATTCCTCATTCTCTCTCTTTTAAATGTTTTGTCAGTCTCAAGTTTTTTATAGTGAAACAATGTGTTTTGATTTTATAGTGAAATAATGCATTTTATTTAACAATCCACAACATTTTTATGTCTCTCTATCTCTCTCCAAAGCCTTATCTGGTAAGTTATTACTATTAGTCCTTAACTATTATTTTTTTACTTTTTTTAAAAATATTAAAACAGTGAGAATGCTAAAAGACATGAGAAAGAGAGAAATGTATGATGTAAGCTTAGGCAATTAATGAGGGACTAATGAGATAACAGTAAAATAAGTTAATGTAAACTTTTGGGTAATAGTAAAAAACACTTAATGAAAGAGGTAAAAAAAATGTTAAATGCAAAATTAGAGCGTTACTTGGCAAGACCTCACACACTCCCACATGAGATCTCTACTTATATATATATATATATATATATATATATATATATATATATATATATATATAAATATAAATATATATATATTCATTATTATTCTTTTATAATATCTAATCACTAATCAACATGAGTCTCAAAAAACTTTGTGATAGGACTTTATCATAGGTACAAAATAAGTATAGATTTTTTTTTATCTTTATTCTTTTATAAAAAGGATATTGCTATTGTGTTCATCCTTATAAGAATTTAAGCATAGATTAAATTTTCATTATTTTTGACAATTTTTCTTTGATTCCTTTATAATTTATATATTGTGTTAGTTTAAATGAATTTTTTCTCAAGCTTTCAGAAGATGAACTTTAGATAAGATGTTCAACTTTTATACGCCAAGCATTGACTATAAGTCTTGTACATGGAACAAATAGAGATAAGAAATTAAGAATATGGTCCATTTTGGTCGGCCTTAGCTTGATTTGTCTAAACATCAATTTTCTCTCTTGCCAAAAGTCCGACTTATTTTAGGTGGAAGTTTCCTTGATTATTACTTGTATACAAAATTTCAGAAACATTAAATTGGAATAGGTCCCTTACTAACCTAACCAATTGGAATTGGATGAAATTTCTTCCCGTTCACACTAAACGTTGTGTACACTCCAAATTTTTTCTACATCTCATAATGATATGTTGTTGATAGGTATCATCCAAGTCCAACATGATTGAGAGTTGTAATTGAGACTAAGGCCCATAAGCTTTACTATTCAATACTTTGCGAGAAAAATTAAACACTCATTTGATGTAACAGGAAACTATGAAATTTGACATTGTATGCACTGAGATTTGTTCTTGATGTTGTGAAATTGTTGTAGGTACTAAAAACTCTAGTTTGATTAGTTGGCAATTCATGTTCTTTAATCGTGAAAAGTTTACAACGGAAAACTTTTGTGTTCCTACAACAAATGTTTTGGAGAGAAAATTATTAGCCTCCTCATCCCATTGGGACCCTTCTATTTATACAAAGGAAAAATGGTCAAATATTCCTAAGTGTGACTTAGTTATATGGAATTTTTGTGCAAATGTGCCTAAATTTCTTTTAAAAATTTAGTTATAATTTTAAACTCTAATTTGGTGATTTTATATGATTTCATGTGTTTTTAAATAATCTAAATGCTATTTCAGTTTGTGCAAATTATAGAACATAGAATTGGTAATTTAGCAACATAGGCATAGGAGAAGGCATGTAGTGGTTTAAGAAGAGTAGGCATTTAGTTATAAGGGAAGAGGAGTCGCCATAAACATAAGAAAACCTTAGGATTGAGGAATAAGGAAAACAAAGAGTTTTTAATTATTAACACCCTTCTATCTTATCCATTAGTCTTATTTATTACTAATTAAAATCTGTTGAGTTATTAAATAACTGATGTGACATCTAGTAAGTGTAATAAATTAAAAATGATGTATTTTATTTCAAAAAAAAAAATCAATTATCTTTTCAAAGAGAGTGCCAGTTGGCAAAACTTCGTGCTCTCCCACGTGAGGTCTCTGCTTTTATATATATATTGATGTGGCGAAAAAATCATATTAAAGAAATGAAAGTTTATGAATTTTCTATAAGGGGACAGCATTTAATAAGTTGGCTAGAGGGAGTTAATGACATGACTACTACTTTTTATCTACGTTAGATTTAATAGGAATCAATGGATATAACATGGTGGAATTTTTGCAAAGTTACCTCAAGTGTAATTCTAAGTAATATTACACCACCCAATAACTTGTTAGAAATTATAATTTGAAAATCATATTGTTGAATTACATGTTTTATATGTTCTTTATTAGAAATCGTCTTTTATGCATTATTTTAAACTACAAAGATTTTAGTTTAAACAATTGATTGATGACATGGCTATTAATCTTTGATTATCTTGAAATTTTATAAGAATAAAGAATATACGAAGATAACGTAATCTAATGGTGGAATTCTTAAAATTCACATCCAATTAAAAAATATTGAGTAGTGTAATATTGCTTAAAGTCACAACAGGTGTAACAACAAACAATGTTACACCACCCAATAACTTATTATCAAATTCATATTTTGAAAATTCAACCATTGAATTACATGTTCTATATGTTCTTAACATATATGCCAAATTTCATGCCAATCGGATGTAATTTACCATTCAATCCAGAAACTAATCTTTTATGCATTATTTCAAACTACATAAACTTTAATTTAAACAATTGATTGATGACATGGCTATTGATCTTTGATTACCTTGAAATTTTGCAAGCATGGAGAATATACAAAGATAACTTTAAATAATGTTACACCAGGTGTAACTTGAACCAAACTTATATATATTATTGTGACCCGTGTGTAATGTTGCTTCTATGGTATATGATGTCATCAGTGTTTAGAGCTAGCGTTTTATTAGTGCTTTCATTTAGTAGTTAACGGCTTTGATTGGTTCTCAGGGTTGATATTGTCCACTGAATCTAACTCGGGTTTTGTATGGTTATGGGCTGGGCTAGGCTGTTTCAAAGGCAGCAATGTAGTTTAGGTTTGGAAAGAATCCAAAGAGTTGAGAGCTACTTAGGGTTTGTTTGGTAAAAGATTTCTAGTAACGTTGTCTAAATGTTGTGGAAATGCACGTGAGTGAAAAAATGTTGTAGAAATACGTGTTGTGATGTTTAAACAACGAAAACTATTATTTAAACAACAATACCAAAAGGACCCTTAATAACCTATCCTGCCATACCTAAACCACTATGATTGTTTTATTGGATTATTTATACTACAAGTTTTTGGCCTATGCATTGCACAATTTTTTTAAAAATAAATATTTGGTTCATTATTATTATTATATTGCATGGAGACTATTAGGAAATTTATTTTTTTAAAATATAAAAATATCGAATGGAAGTAGCAAATTATGATTATAAATAACTAACTCTTTTTTAAATATAAATAACTAACTCTAAATAGCTAGAATTACAATTTATATATTTGTGATATTATTTTTATATTTAAATTTAGAGTTTAGGGTTTACTGAAATTTATATCAAGTTGCCTACAAATTTTCCAAATACAAACACAAGAGACACTAGCATTAGAAACTCGATCTAGGTGGTGACCCACATGATGGACGAGCACATTGATTCTATGGTATGTGATATAACTAGTCAATCACAAAGTTAAGAATTTATCTTTGGGCGGCTAAATTAAATTTAGCTGTGTTTATATTGGTAATATAGTTAGATTTAATATATTATATTTAACAAATCATGATGAGGTTCTAAACTCTAGAAAAAAAAAAAAAAAAAAAGCACACACAAAAGAGAGAGAACGAGGTTCTAACTTTTAACAAAAAGATATACCACAAATTTCACTTGAAAATCATGATATCTTTTAAGGGAGGGTAAAGCAAATTATACTACCAATAACATATTCTGTTTAGCAATTAATGTGAGATAATTAAAGATGTCATTAAGAACTCTTAAGCAACATGAGATAATTATAAATGTCATTAAGAAGAGGGAAAAAAAGGAAGAAGTGAACCGAAAAGCTCAACTTTGCGGAGCGGATCAATCTTCCATACCGGCCCCTTACTCTCTCTATATTAAAAAAAAAAAGCCTTGGGAAGCACAAAGAGCGAAGCCACTAATGTTGTGGCAAAGGTTATACCTTAGAAAGTTAGCGAAGCTAAAGTTTCGTATGTGTTATATCTTTTCGATCAAGCGACAACTTCTAAGGAAGGCCTTCATTCCCCTTTGAAAAAAAAAAAAAAAAATCAACTCTAGGGAAAGACCAATGGAGAGAGAGAAGGTTGCAGAAGTGCTAATAGATTTCATAGAAAAAAAGAATTTAGGAGATGAAATCCCGATTACATTACCACAGGCCAAAATTGGATTTGGAAGAGCAAGCAAGAGAAAAGAAGCGTTGAGATAATATACTTTCGTCCTAATCTCATCTACTGAAAAAGGGGGCCCGCTTGATCACCTGAAGAGATTTGTAGGCAGAATTGGCATAATTATTACCATGAAGATTGAGCTGCCAAAAGATATTTTTTTTTCCAACTGGAAGATAAGATTTATGTAGTCTATAAAAAAAAAGTATTATGAAGCCAAATGCTCTTGGATGAGCAGTTGAATAGGAAGATAAATCCTTTTTTCTCATTCATATTGAATGTAGTCTATCACTTTGAGGTCATAAGAACCTTATGAATTGATATATTATGGCATGCATCTCTGAGGAGAATGGCACAACCAAACATCATCCCAAAAGCGAATCCACTTACCATTACCCAACCAAAGTCTAACCCAAGTTTTGCCTGAAAGTCTCTCTGTACTAAATAGTACATTCCTAGATGCAGGATATTTTAGACATGGGTTGGTCAATCTATTTTTGCCATGAGAAGAGGTACTTAGCAACCAAATATGAGCACCATGGCTTTTTCTTTTCCTTTCGAAATCTCCATAGCCACTTCATAAGTAAGAACGGCTGGCTTGGTTGAAGTCCACCTTCTTCATTAAGGTGATTGAGAAAATCCAGACTGTAAAAAAGATTTCATTTTTTGTATGCTATGTTAGTAAGGATGAACATGACAAGGTCTTATTGCATTACTTTTTCTTTTCTTTTTTCTTTTTTTTCTGAAAATGAAAATTCAAACATATCTATCTCAATCTTGTGGCAATTTCCTCTTCAAATCACATCAAGATGAACTTGGAAGGAGTAGAGAAGGCTACTCCAGGAATTCGAATTATGGTGGGGTCATAAGAGATGGCAATGGTGCTGTCAAGTGGAATTGAACACGTCTCCTCTAGGAATCAAAAGATGCAACCTTTACATAAGCAGAAGCTCTCCAACACGGCCATTGTTTTGTCTAATCTATTGATTCTTTTTCAAGTTTTTTCCAAACTATTGATTCTTTTTCAAGTCATCATATCAAACAAAAAAGGGGTTCTCTTAACATGATTAGATGGGCAAATGGTAATAATCAATAACCTTGGCGCCTATGCTTTATTCTTGAGAAAACATTTCTCAATATATGTTGAGTTAAAATTCATCATGTGAAGAGGGAGGCGACTCATTTAGCTAACCATAAGGCTAATTTGGGTGTTAGGCTGCAGTCTTGTAGTCAGTGGATGGGAGGTCATTGATAATGCCTTAAAATGTATATTTGTTATATATTTATGTGGGCGTTATCTCCTTATTACTATGCTTAATTTGTACAATTAAGCCATAATTTGCATTAATCTCTATTATTTATCTTTACATAATTTCTTGAATAAGATGTCATTCATTGTGTGTAATTTTCTACTTTCAAGAAATCATGTGAGAAACATGAGTTTACAAGAATTTGTGAGAGAATGGAGGCCAAACTAGAATTAAAGTGGAGCTAAAGGACCAGGCTTAAATGTCTAAAGAGGTGCAGCTGGAGTGCTTGGATTGTCTACCATGATTGGAAGTTTCAAATAAGAAAAGAAATCAAAGAGGCAAAATCTAAAAAGGAAAAATCTGATTTGAGCACTGATCAATATTTTGGGCATATCTCTCTTCTCAAAAATCCAATTGATACAAGGCTAGATGGGTTGGAATTGTAACTTAAATATCTACAACTTTTTAGTTTTGAGTTTTTCGAAATTCTTAATTTTTGAGGGCCAAATTTAAATCACAGGTTACTACTGTAAATTTAGGCGAAAATTAAAATAGTAAAAGTTGTATTTTTTTTGGACACTTTTTAAGCTAGGGTTTTGAAGGGAGGCTGAGAGAACGAATTTTGGCAGAGAAAAACTTGTATTTTCTTTTCTCTAATGGCAGCCTAAACTCTTTTCTAAGGCTAGGGGTTATGTTTCTTCTATACGGTATGAATATTCAATGTGATTCTTTCTAAGATTTTATCAACAACATATTTGATTGTTTAATTAGATTTCTTTTGATGTATTAGTTCTTCCATACTTTCAATAAGTTCAATCATGTTTTTGTTATTGTTTAGATGAATTTCTAATAGTTTCAAATAGAAAGCAGGTTTTAAAGTGAATGGGTTTTTTTCTGAAAACTTTTCTAACTGCATTATTAATCTAGGTTATCATGCGTTCTTGAATTGTCTCAGTTCAACCAAATCATAAATATTTAATTGTACAAGAAAAATCAATTATGAAATATATAATTTATTAGATCACAAAGAATTTCATATCAATATAGGGAAACACCTTAACGCCTCGGTATTTACATTATTGATTTAAATAAGCTTTTATTATTATTCTTGTTAACAATCACCAAGCAAAAATACTTTTCTTCTTCACCCAAATTGTTATTTAATTATATTGTCTTTAAATTTATCCTGCTCCTGGTGGTTCGACCTCGGTACTCCGAGAATTATATTGCTACGATCTCCTGTACTTTGGAGTGAGCAAGTAGCCTTCCATTCTAGAAGAGATTTTAATTTAACTCTTTCTCCCACTTATCATCTCTTTGTGGGACTTGTTCCCTCTTCAACTCAACGCATAGATTGGCATTTTATTGAGAATGTTTTAAGGTCCCACCTTACCTTTAAAAAAAAAAAGTAGCCAAACCGAAGGAGGTCTCACAAATAGAATTTGAGTACCACGAGGAAACGCTAGCTGGATAAACAAGATATGGATCACCCGCTCGGCAATGCTACCTTGGAGAGGAGACAAAACACTTTAATATAATAATGGAAACTCATATTTAGGGTAGTGATAACGGTTGTTTGCGCTTCTTTACTCTTGTTTGGCACATAGTATAAGTTAGAGTAAAAGCTATTTAGCCGTAATTTTAATTTGGGGGTCTAAACAAGCTCTTGTGTATTTACACAAATCCGAGTTTTCATTCTAGACTGGTTTTTACACGTGATTGTCTCTTTGAGATTTTAAAGTCCATGCCTATAATGGTCACAGAATCTAGTTTTAAAGACTTCAGGCAAGTCAAATTTTTTTAATTGGTTAGTATGTATTTCTTCTGTGGTTATCTAACAGTCAATATAAAGACCAACCTAAGAGAAGATTTAATGTAGGTTCTAAGAATAGAAATAATGAAGATAGAGAAGACGAAGAGAGCTCTCAATATGGAGGAGCTCGAGGAAGTCGCGACAATAATGAACGACAATCCACTAGTCCCAAAAGTCGTAATGTCAAGTGTTTCAAGTGTGGAAAATGGGTCACTTTGCTCGAGACTGTCGATTCAAGTGGAGAAAAGCTCAAGGATATACAGCAATGTCCAACAACCTAGAAGATGATGGTGAAGAAGAATGGGTTGTTGAATCGTGTCTGGCTATGATAGAGTTAGTTGAAAAGGCAGTAGAAGAGGAAGCAATGCTAACGGTCTCAAAAGAAATTGAAGAAAAAATGTCTGAGAGCACGGGGGAGCAATCTGGGAAAGATCAGTTCATGGTAACTGATGAGTTACAATCTTTTGAAGATGAAGGTGAGCCAAAATGAAAACCCAATCCCGAGTATGCAAATGTAGCAGCTACAGAAGATGTAAACATAAAAAAGCCATCAACATATGAAGAAGCATCTTAAAGAGAAGGATGGAGAAAAACAATGAAAGAAGAAATTCAAGCATTAAAGCAAATCAAATCTGGGATCTTGTGCCAAGGCCCAAGGATGTGAAACCCATTTCTTGTAAATGGGTGTATAAAGTCAAGACCCACGTAGATGGATCGGAAGAAAGATACAAGGCTTGCCTAGTAGCTCAAGGATTCTCTCAACAATATGGGCTAGACTATGATGAAACGTTTAGCACAATGGCGAAGATCACCACTATACATGTCTTGATAGCACTTGCAGCGAGTAAATCTTGGAAGTTATGGAAAATGGATGATGTAAAGAATGCTTTCCTGCATGGAGAGTTGGATCGAGAAGTTTACATGGAGCAGCCAAAGAGATTTGAGAGCAAAGCCCAGCTAGACAATGTCTGTAAGCTACAAAGAGCACTTTACGGGTTGAAACAAGTGCCGAGGGCATGGTATGGTGACCAAGGTGGAATTAAGAGAGAGTCAGTCTTGAGAGGGGGGGGGGGGTGGTGTTAAACATTAAGCACTGCCTCTCTCTCATTTTCTAGAAATATCTAGAGTTTATCTCAATTTCTCTCTCTCTGGAATTTCATAGAGACTTCCTTGTCTAAATAAATTTCAGCCACAACTTTATACAATATCTAGAAGCTTGGTGAAAGATAGTTTTTATTGTCATTAAGAAGATGAAGCTAGAAGCTTCTTAACCGACATAGAACAAGTATAAATATGGAAATGGTTCTCAGTTTTTGTGTGTCATAAAGCACCAAGCCGTGTGTGTGAAGTGTGGTGATGTGAAGAGAAGTGGTAGGTGAAGTGTGAATGTGTAAAGTGAAGTGTGTGCCATAAAGCTCCGAGTGTTGTAGAGGGTGAAGTCAAGCAAAGTCAAAATAAGTGTCCTAGTGTCAGCTAGGTGTCTAGAGGTAAGGTGTAAGGTGCTAGGTGTGTGCTAGTGTATTTGAGGATAGTGCGTGAGTGTAAAAGTGTCGTGTGTGCACTAGTGTAATATCAGTGGTGCCTGTAAAGTGTTGTAATTCAAAGAGTAAGTTTTAAATAAAAAGCTCTTTGTTTAGTCTTTGTTCAACATAGGGCATCATAATCGCAAGTAAATTGATAATGGACAATTTTTCAGCATCTTGAATCAACTCTAGCTTCAATTGTTATCATAGGCCTACGTGTACCATCAATATGTGTGGCATTTGGCATTAGCAGTTTGTGGCATGAGAAACTTATTGAAGCTTAATTCAATAGAGAAGCCATCATGGTTGTTAAAAGTTCGTCACCAACACAGACAATACGGAAACAAATAAAAATCTCCCTAAAAGTCATGTATACAGAGTTATAGTCACTCTGAAAGTCATGTATACATATTGTAACGTCAACTTTTAGAAGGTTTTGATGAAGCCACTACATATCTGATGGACATCAGTCCACATTTCATGTTAGTTACATGCCCACTAATAAAATTAGATAAGGATTATTGAGTAGTAAATATTTAGCCGAAGGTTACAAGACAAGTTTTCAAGACAAGGAAATCATAGTGAACAAGAGACTGGTCACCTGCATAAAGGTTTCCAATAAACATCATATTAAATTCCACCGTTCAATATGTTTAAATTCCCTTGAATTGTTTCAAACAATAACAAAAAATATTTAAGCATTCAATCCACTTCAAATACACAATTATCTCCATAAGTGCCTTCACTTCTGCACATTTATCCCCAAGAAATTTTGTTCACTTCTACACTTTTGCATTCTTATAGAACTTTGTAATTCTTTTGGATGTCTCACTTGTAACAACCATATCTCAACAAGTGACATTTCATCAAAATTATTATGTTCATATATCTTTACCTCCCCTCCTTCGAATTTGTATGGATTATTCCTAATTTTCCCCCAATAGTAAAGGGCAATTGTGAAGTCAAAGTCATCCATCCCTACAACAAGAGCAAGGAACTCACCATTAAAAACAGACATAGCAAAGGGCCGAATCATTTTTAAAAGGTTATTCTACAATTTCAATACATATTTAGAAGTGAATAATAAGACAAATAGTGTTTAAGTGTGAGGATAAGAGACAATGCCTTTTGATCCATGAATTTCTTGTGATCCACGAATCTCTCTCACCCAACTACCAATAAGGTGAGTATATGAATAATAAGCATATAAAAAAAATCAATAAGTGCTTAAAAAGTTGGAAAGCAACTTATAACTGTCATTCAGAAATGGTATGAAGTATCAAAGTACCCTTCATGTCAGTACAAAAAAATGGTTTCCTTGTTCCTGTAAACCCCTAAAGGTATGCCAAAAATAGAAAAACTCATTTCATAAAATCACTTGATGTATTCAAGTTAAAAATCATTCCATGCCCTGCAATTTGCTTAATCAAAAGGTTCATATGGAGTTCTCCTTTTTTGATTGTTCCACTACGAATTGGAGACTAAAGAAATTTACATTGAAATTGAAATTTGGTATTTTATTTTGGGTGTAAATGCACTTTTAGTCCCTACATTTTGGCGTTTTTTTTTATTTTAGTCCCTACATTTTAATTTTACCACTTGTAGTCCCTAATTCAATTAATGCGTTCTATTTTGGTCATTTCCATCAGTCAACCGACGGAAATAGTTGAGGTAGCTGCCTAAGGAATTAAAATATTATAAAAAATGCCACATCACCCATGACACATCAGCATATAAATTTAAAAAATTAATTTATTAATTTTAACTAAATAATAAAAATAAAAATAGAATTAATAACTAAAATTCACATGAATTAAGATTGTTCTTCATATTCTTCCCAAATCAAACCCAGCAACTAAGAACTCAAACCCATCACAAACTCAGCAACCTAAGAACTCAAACCCAAATCACTAGGACATAAATGAAAACAAGAAGAAAAAGCCCAAATTCAACACCTTAGAGATCATCAAACCCAGCACCATTAGATCTACCACAAATCAAGATCTTCTCATGTTCTTCCCCAAATTCTAACACGATCAACACTGAATTCTCAGCAAATCAAACCCATAAACCTAGTTAACAAAATATCAAAAAAATTAAACAAAATATCTCAAAAATTAAATGAATTCAAAACACAAAAACAAAGAAATCTTCATCTCCAACATCAAGTCCCTCTCTCTCAGCATCTTCTCCATTCTCTCTCTGTCTGATCTCAGCCTCACCATCTTCTTCCTCATTGCGCTTAGCTCCTCCGCGAGCAACGCATCCAGAGATTCGATCTGAAGAATATGAAGAGCAAGTTGTAGCCAAACATCAATCGGAGCAATCACAAAAGGCTAAATCACAAAAGGGAAGCAACAAATCAGCCAGCCAGATAGAGAAACATATCAACCAAAAATCACAAAAACGAAAGGTAAATCTGAAAACCTCGGTTTCATATGTGTGTATACACTCTCTGATACAGGTTCACAAATCCTCACAAACACAGAACATGAGCACAAAAATCCCAGTACCTTACCCTCTGTCATACTTGTGTTGATCACAAGCTCACGCCCCACTACATGTGATCTCACGCGTCGCCACGGCCACGATTCTTGGCAGATCCGTGAAGCCTTTAACCTCCACAATTCCACGCACTGTCCTAGGCAGTAGATCTAGAAGTTGAGTTCTAGGTTCTAGAGAGAGATCAGATAAATATGAAGTGTTTAGCTCGGGTTTAGAGAGATAAAGGATGAGAGGTTAGGAACCACCATCGTCGTGGTGGTGGCGGTTGGGCTTCACGACGAAGCTAGGAGGCTATGCCTCGTTTAGATCAAAGAGAGGGTGAGACCGATCCAGAGCAAGAGAGCTTATAGGTTTCGGTTTTAGAGAGAATTTGAGGCTGAGATGTGAAACCACCGCTGATGGTGGCGGTAGTGATGAGCTTGAGAGGCTTCGCCATGGTGGTCTGAGACAGAGATAGTTCAGATCGGAGATTTCGAGGTTGAGATAGTTGGTTCGGAGATGGAGAAGGCCACCGTAGTGGTGGTGCTGGTGATCGGAGTGATGAGTTCAAGGTACTGGGCCATGGAGGCTCGGGTGTGAGAGAGAGAGAAGGCTCTGTAAAATGAAGAACAAAAGAACATGAAGAACAATCATGAATTAAATTTAGTAATTCTGTTTTTATTTTTATTATTTAGTTAAAATTAATAAATTAATTTTTTTAAATTTATATGCTGACATGTCATGGTGATGTGGCATTTTTTATAATATTTTAATTCCTCTGGCAGCCACCTCAGCTATTTCCGTCGATTGACTAATGGAAAGGATCAAAATAGACCGCGTTAATTGAATTAGGGACTAAAAGTGGTAAAATTAAAATGTATGAACTAAAATGGAAAAACGCCAAAATATAGGAACTAAAAGTGCATTTACGCCTTTATTTTGTTTTTGTGAAATTAAATTTATCCATCATAACCAAATTTGTTTCTCCTACTATTGAATTTCATATTCTCAATCTAACAATAGATAGAAACACAAAAAATAAATAAAAACTTACATGGACCTAATCAAAGGTGAGGTAAGGTACCAAATCTAAAATGGAATTGGGTTGCACAACCATAGGAAAAAGTGTAATATCTGAGATGGGAGGGGGAAGGACCGGTGAGGCTATGCGAGAGGAGGGAGGTCACCATGGTAGTGATTGTTGCTTGGAGAAGAAAGCGCGGCATGAGACAGGATGCCACTGTCTCCAAGGAGGGCACGGGCTAGGCTTGGGTTTGTTCAATCCCTCTCTCTCGTGGGTTTGTGAATCTCATGTCAGATTGCAAATTGCAAATTGAGTTTTGATTTGGAACCGGGTTAGGATTAGGATTTGAATTTGGAACGGGTCATCTTTGCTTCTTATGTGTAAATGTTAATTTTGTAATTTTTTTAATAAAGAGAAATGCCACAACATTAAAAAATGCCAAGTCATTATTCTGTTAGCCACGTAAGCAATATCGCTAATGAAAGTAAACAAAAGGACTTATATCGTTCATTTTGAAAATTTGAGGGACCGTTTGCACTTACAGAGTAAACTATTGTCTTTTTAGAATTTTTTTTTTTTTCAAAGCTTAGCTTACATAACCAAACTTACCACACCTAACCAATATGGTGCACCGCACCATATATATACTGGTTCTTAACTTTACAGTCGAGGTGTGGTCAAACATGAGGGAAAACCGCACTCTTAAGTGTGGTGTAAACCACCCCCAACATCCAGCTACACCGCGCACCATGAATAGGTTTGACTTCTTTAACTTAGTGGGGATACTATTTTTTCTTATTGAAAGAAATAGTGGGCGTACTTTTTTTAAAAAAAATTTTATTGCTAGAAACAGTGGGCGTACTATTTTTTTTTAATTTTTTTTATTGATAGAAATAGTGGGCGTAGTAATTGCATTGCCAATAAGAACGGCAATTTTCCCCGCCCCGCTTAACCCGCCCTCCCTGCTTCGCCCTACGCGGGTTTTCCCTGCCCCACATAGGTGGTGGAGTGGGGATGGGGCAAGATTTTAGCCCCGCACCACAGGAGGGGCGGGGATGGGTTTAGACCTTGTAGACCCACCCCGCTCCGCCCCTTTCCGTCCCCACCCCGAGCCGCGTTGCTAAAAGTTATAATTGTAAATTTTTCATACCCTAAAACTCTACTATTTAAACAACCATATCAAAATTAGCTTATTTTATTCAACCTAATGTGGTTCTCTACCTTTATTTTGTTATGTGTTATACTATGAGATTTTTTTATTTATTTAATTTTTATGATTGTCTTGTTAAACACTTGAATATATTATTCAATTTTTTGTAAAAATTGATTTGATTTGATGGGATAAATTTAGTTGTAATTTCAAGTATATTTTTATTTATGAAATAGGTTTCATTAAAAAAAATTGTTCTAGTTGTAGGGTAAATTAACAAAAAGTAGAGTTTTACGAGGTGAGGTGAGGCTTCGCGGAGCCCTAAGGGGCAGGGATGGGGTGAGAAAATTTTTCCCTCCATGTGGGAATGGGGCAAGACAAAACCATACAGGGCGAGGACAAAGACCCCATCCTTCAGCCCCGCCCCGCCCCATTGCCATCCCTATTGGCCAATGTCTGTGTTTGTGATCATGGGTACGTTTCCACCACTTTTATTTTTTTTTTGAGAAAAGTTTCCATCTTTTTTGTTCCCTGGTTTAATACTTTAATCAAATTTTTTCAATGCCATGGCCTATGGACAAGGTGCGTTAGGAAGCAAAGCATAGCGGCAATTCTTGGTTTATGAAGTTGACAACATGCATTCGTGAGTGCTAACGTTTCATGCTTAATCAAACTCTTATGCCAATAGATTTTTGCTCATTTAAAAGATTATATTTACCATTTTAACACTCCTCAAGTCAATTTGATATTTGATTTGACTCTAAACTGGCCTTGGGCCTTAGAGTTTGAGCATCATTGGAGAATAGGGGCCTGAGTCATAAGGGGTACAAATGTGATGTCTACAATTGTCCTATTGTTTGATTTTCTTGTTGTAATTTCAGTTGATTATCATACTATTGTCATTTTAGATTTTTTTTTTTTTCAAAGCTTAGCTTATATAACAAAACTAACCGCACTGAACTGATAAACTAGTTCTTAACCCTTTACAGTTGAGGTACGGTCAAACATGAGAGAAAACCGCACCCTTAGGTGTGGTGTAAACCACCCCAAACAACCAGTTGCACCGTGCACCGTGCACCGTGAAAAGGTTTGACTGCTTTAACTTAGTGGGGATACTTTTTTTTTTATTATTTATTGATAGAAATAGTGGGCGTGCTAATTGCATTGCCGATGTCCGTGTTCGCGATCGTGGGTACGTTTCCACCGCTTTTTTTTAAAAGAAAAGTTTCCATCGCTTTTTGTTCCCCGGTTTAATACTTTAATCAATTTTTTTCAATGCCATGGCCTATGGACAAGGTGCGTTAGGAAGCAAAGCATAGCAGCAATTCTTTTTTATTTTATTTATTTATGGGAACTAGCGGAAATTCTTGGTTTATGAAGTTGACGACATGCATTCGTGAGTACTGACGTTTCATGCTTAATCAAACTCTTATATCAACTATTGTTTAGGCAGACTATCATTTTTGGTCCCTTCTTCCTAAATCCAGTTGTGTCAATTTAGTCGATTTCTTATTAAAAGTTTTGTAATTTAACTTTCATCAGTATATTTTAGTTAGCTCAACTGGTTAAGTCTTATATGGTCGAATAAGGAATTTGAGATTATATTCATGACTACACCAAAAACCCATTGACATTTTGGTCTGATAATAAATGGATCTGGAGTAACGCTATAAGTTAAAATTCAAAAAAAAATGTCACCTTGAAATTTCCAATATAAGCATCTAGAGTCTGGACTTAATTCCCCCATTCCATTTTAATTAATTATCAAAAAATCAAGGTTTTGAAACTCGGACCGTTTATTGAACCGTAAAAGAGAGAGGTTTAAGGTTTTTGAAGTCGAACCGAGGTTGCACCGAGGTCGAACAGTGACGACATCATAATTAATTTAATACTTATTTTAAATATATTAAATTAATATAAATACAAAATTTGACTAAAATAATCTCTAAATAAATATAAAAATCTATATTTCAAATGTATTTTTTATATCATAACTTTCATAAGATAAATAAAAAAAATTAAATTCAAAGCAAACATAGTAAATAAACAAATATATAATTAAATGCATAACAATGTCAAGGTTGATTTCCTGATTATAAAAAAAACGTAATTGATATACTTAAATCACTAACCAAACCAAACAGTAACCATTGTTATCAACTATAAATCTAATATAAAATATTATTAAAATATTAAAGAGGATAGTTGGTAAGCTTAAGCAACTGTGGTAGTAGTGCAATATCAATCTCATCAAAAAGAAATGAATAAATAAATATATCAATACTTATGTGATCTGTCGTTTGTGGTACACATAGTAAAAATATTTTTTTTACTTCAATAATAATCACTAGTAACAACTTATTACTTAAAAATTATTATAAAAATGTTTTGAAAATATTGTGGACATCTCATTTCTCTTTTAAATTTCTTATACTTTCAAATAGAAATGATATGTCCACAATATTTTTACAACAAATTTTAAGTGGCAGGTTATTACTTGCTGTTATTGTTGGACTAAAAAAGTAATCTCAATGCTAAATTTAAATTTGAACTAATAAGAACTAACCACTTGTGATTTATTGTGAAAATATTGTAAAAATATCATGAATTTAACATTTTTCAAATGGGCTAAATACAACCCATTTTTCCTTTTATTTTTTCTTCCTTTTTTTCTCCACCGTTAATTGATTGATTTACCTCCTCACCGTTCATAATTCTACATCCTTATCTCTTTCTTTTTTCTTTTCTTTATTTTTACTAGTATTTTAAATTTATCTCATCCACTCATTTAATAAATTTACCTTCCCAATGCCTCTTTTCCTTTCCCAATGTCTGCTGCCTACACGTTTCTTCAGGGTAAGGCTGGCAAAATTTGACACGACTCGCGAACTCGACACGACACGACATGAAAGTAGTAGGTTATGGGTTGAGGCTTAACGGGTCCGTGTCATATTCAAGTTGACACGGCTAACCCGTTTAATAAACGGGTTGAGTTAGTGTTGAACACATAGAACCCGTTTGAACCGTCTGACTCGTTTAATTAAATGACATTTAACCAATATACCCTTCAAACTCTAGGTATATAAACTTATTAGTTGTTGTGATTTATTTTTTTTTACATATTGTGATTGATTAATTGTGATATTGGGATATGCTTTAGTTTTGAATGATTATTTGTGATGCAGTTACTCGTTAGTTTTGAATTTTATATTAAAAATATTTATTTGTTTGTTTTTTCATTAATTTTTACTTTTCATTTTGATAAAATCTGATAAACAGGTCGACATGACTGATCCGTTTAATAAATGGGTCGTGTTAGGGTTGAGAAATCTTGACCCGTTTAATAAACATGTCAGGTTAGTGTTGACCTATGGAGTCGAATACTCATGACTTGACACGACACGAACCCGACACACGAACACGAATTGCCACCCCTGCTTCAGGGAAGTGGGAACTCTCTCTTTTTTTATGAGCACTCTTCTCTCTTTCTTCTTCACAAATCTCCTCAGTCCTCACAAAACTCTTCCTCTGCTCCTTCTCAGTCTCACTCATGGAAACAATCATGGTTTTTTTTGTCAAAAACTCTTGCAATGCATTGCATGCCGTGGCTGTTCCTTTCTTCTTCTTCTTCTTCTTCTTCTTTTTTTTTTTTTTTTGTCAAAAAATTTCGCAAAAGCACTTACTGCCGAAAAGAAATATTCGGCTGAAACTATCCAGAACATTGATGCGAGTTCTTGAATGTTATGGTTGAAGCTTCAACAATGGTGATTTGGTCTTGTGAGTCTGTAATGTTTTTATTTTTTAAATAAAAATAGCTCTAACCATGAACCGTGAAAACCGCTCACGGTTCTCAAACTCGGGCGATTCAACCGCGGTTTGAACGGTTTCCTGCTTTTCTTACTTAGAACAGTTTCTAGGGGTAAAAGAATCGTAACAAGGAGAGGGTCATGGTTTTTCCAGTCGTACCGTATGGTTCGGTCCGGGTTTCAAAACCTTACAAAAACAAATAGTACATTTCTTGTCAAGAGCCCCAATAATTTCCCCATCCCCACTGTGATATCCCACACCTCTAATCCTAATGACTAAGTATGCATGCATCACTTCATTAATGATAATAAGGTAATATTTTAAGTAAATGGAAATTTAGAAATAAGAGAGGACACTTAAATAACGTTGAAGGCAAACAAGGGCGTCATTGCAGAAAATTTTAATAAATAGGGACTTGGTACAATTAGGCAGAAACTTGAGGACCATTTGCAAATAAAGTCTATTGTATCCAACCCTTAACACCTCATACTTGCCCTACCTTGACACCCACCATCTTGCTTCATGCCACCCTAATTTCACTATGCATCCCTTATAGGCACCTGCATGCTTGCTCTTTACACCTCCTATTAACCATTTAACCACCTAATTGCTCCTAGTGGTGAGAATTTTCGGCCCATTTCGGCTATACACAGATGGGAGATAGGAACCCCTGGTTAAAAAATAAATTAAAGAACGAAATATTCAGCTTGAGAGCAAACACAATCTGTCCTAACCTTATACAAATTATAACTTTCGGTTTCATGTAAGTTACAATTTCGTAGTTTGATAACCACTTGGCTTGTCTTGCTTTATTACATAACTAGTAAATTACCCGTGCGATGCACGGATAACGTTATAATATTTTATGTAAGATGATTATGGAGAATGTTATATATCTATTATAGCATAATTGTTATAAAACTTTATTAGTAGTGAGTTCATCATAAAAAGTAACAATTATAAATTGCATACATATTTTTGTTATAATTATTGAATTGAAATAATGAGAAATTAAAATATAAAAAAACACTCCTATTTCAATGTCAAAATTTAATCAAATCCTCTTAACGCTCAAAATTAAAACTAAAAATTCTAGTGAATGCAGTTAGTGCTAAATTTGCTAAGTTTAGATTTGAAAACACTCTATTATTTTTTGTAAGTATCCCAAACTAATATCAACATGACCATTTGCAATATGCAGTCATTTGAAAGTCACAAACCACGATGGTTAAAAAGTAATTACAAAATATAAATTTGGATGATCCCTTAAAGCTTTCAAATCTTCAATCCTTCATCATACATAGAAAACTTCATTAATTTTGCATGCCTTAAAATTATAAATTATTATTAATTAAAAAAGAAAAGTTCCTTCTAGTTAGAAAACATTAAAAATAACACCCCAAAGGAAACAACAAGGTAAAATAAAACTGGTCTCAAAGGAACATTCCAATTCTGATGATACATTTGCAATTTTGGCAAAGGTGTAAATTGTGGAGAGAGAGCCATTGGATATGATTGGATCCTTTGCCATTGCCTTTGTCATGGGATTTTGTAAAACTCTTTTTTTTAATCTGTCTGTTACTCCAACAAAAAACCCAACTCGTTGAAATTGAAAATTTTAATGTTAGATTGATAGCAACATAATTAAAACCCAACCCTCTATTGATTTATACAAAAAAATTTTATAATAAATCAATTTAGTTAATTTTTGTTAAAGCATTTTATTCGTGTTCCCTCTTGTTTACCCAAGAATGCAATCACTTTTCTAGAATAAATTTTCAAAAGGGGAAAAAGAATAAAATTTCAAACCCTTACTCATCATGTTTGAACTTCACAAAGTCTAGAGATTTCCCTTAGGAGTACCTGTTTGAAGCACAATTCATCAAGATTTTGAGTTATAAAAACGTGTAGCCAAAGATTTTAGAAAAAAAAAATTTTAAAAGGAGAAATATAAAAAAGAAAGGAAGAGAAGTGATTCTAAAACGTTATACCTCGAATCTCTTAATTCCTCTCTTTCTCAACCACATAAATCCGAAACTTTCACAACAAACAAATCACCACCACATCCAAATGAATTGGGCCATTAAAGAAAGTCACTGCTTGGATTATAAAGTGGAGCAAAACATTCATAAAAAATTGAATATGAAGTGTTGTGACTTTTGAATCTACATATAAGGATTGGTTAGATCCCTAAAATAGTACAATTCTTTTTTCTTGTTTCTTGTCTATTTAGTACATGGTGTACAGAATACTAAAGTCTACAGAATGTTTACATACATGTCATGTTAAGATCTTAATCTTAGAACTTAGGAGGAACTCACATTTGCCATATTCAAATGTGATGAGAGGCTCACTTTAAGTCTATAATGGGAGATGAGTAACACGTGCAACTATTGCATCTAAAAGCCTTCTAAAAAAGGAACGTCAACCACAGTTTTTCTCATTATTGTTTTATTTCATTCTCTTTCCAGTTTTTAAGTTCCAACATGACCTTCTTCTTTTTCTCTCCCCAGTATCACCACTAACACCATAGAGGCAAAAGCACCAGTTTTTTTTTTTAAATCAACAATGAAGAACTGCACTTTGTTAACATAGATTTCAGTAAATACCTTATCGTATTATTGAGAAGAATAATTGAAAAGATTTCACAAACCCACCATATTAGCCAAATTGAAATCCCAAAAAATTACAGAGCATAAACATGCGAGAAGGTAATGAAAGAAAATTTTCCAAAACAAAGATTTAAGACTTCTTTCTTGGCCATAAACTTTACCTTTTGAACCACAAAACATAGAGATCCCCACCCTTTTTTAGATCACCGTCCACCTCCTCAGGTTAAAAGCATCAGCTTTGGGTGGTGGTGTTGCAAGTTTGGGTTTGAGTTGCAAATCGGCGGCAGCATGGGTGACAATGGTGGAGATTAGGGCTGTTTGGTGGCAATGGTAGGTGGTTTAGGATTTCAGTTTGGCTAAATGGTGGGTTTTGGGTTTTCAGTTTCTGCTATGAAAATTTTTCAGTTTGGCTCAAGGGATGATGGTGAAGTAGTAGATTTGTTTGGCGATGGTGATGAAGATATGGTGGTGATGTTGCAGAGTGAAGAGGAGAGGTAAGAGAGATGAAAAATTATAGAAATTGTTGAGATTTTTATTTTAGACTCAGGGCTGGAAGTATGGCAAAGCCTATAATGTAACTTGGATAATTGCAAGGGGCAGGAAATGAAGGGTTAGATGTAGGGCTGAATTAATGGTATACTTGAAAGTTTAAATGTTAGAGGAGTGAGGCGGAGTAATAATAGATGAGGTGTAAAAACTTAAAACAAGCAAACAAAAACAAAAAAAAACCAAAAAAACAAAAAACAAAAAAGATGGATGGATTAAATAAAAGAGCTATAGAAAGTGCCACTTGACAGTACCTCATGCTCTCTCGCATGAGGTCTCTGCTTTTATATATATATATATATATATATATATATATATATATATATATATATATATATATATATATATATTGCTAACACTTTAATTAACTCATTTTTTTTTAGAGAGTTTCAACCTATATGGCGTCCGCTTCTGATGATGCTCTTTATCATCAGACTAAGACACTAATTGGTTTTTGGTGTAGGCGTAAATTGAACCACAAATCTTTTATTCAATCGTTAAAGATTTTATCAGTTGAGTTAACTGAAACCTACATTTTTTTTTTAATTAACTAAGTAGATAGAACTTCAATTTCAAGTACTTTAGAGTAACTTTTTGATTTACATAAACTTCATTTCATGAACATGATTTAGAATTGAATTCTAATTCTTGTTTGAGAATTTGTTTATGAATTCTCTTCATGATTTATAACTCATTATAGCCATGGTGTTTGCATTTATTTATGCAATACTTGAGTTAATTCTGATTTAATTACTTCTTGTTCCTACTCTAGTTTCACTAATTCGGCATGTATGTGACAACTTGTACATTGGATGGTTGTCAAGCTTTCTTTTGTAATGTTTATTGTTTCCTAATTATAAGCCCAGCACCACAACCTCTTGATATTTAAAATATTGAATGTCTTATGTTTATTGTTTCCTTAGCCTCTGAATCATGTTCATGGCTTTCTTGATAGCCCTTGAATAAGATTTATAGCCATTTGATTTAGGGATTACTTGCGTCATCTTGATATGGCCTAAACCATGTTGTAACTAAAAATTTTGTTGAGTTTAAATATTAATTTATACCCTACGGCAGCACTAAGTGGTGTGTGTAATCTCAAAGATATAATTTAAGAACCATCTTGGAAATCGGTTATATTTCGCTGTAATAATTGTTTTTTTGTGTTTGCTTCTTTTAAGCTCTATGGCTGTCCAGCCCTTGAATCTATTTAACTAAGTATCTTAATGCAAGTAAGAAACTCAAGTAAAAGGCTCCTTGAGAGTGTCATTTGATTTATGACAAAAGCTTTTTTTTTAGTATGATCATCAAGCTAGCTTTGCTAGACAAGTTATAATTCCAAAGGTTTTTTTTTTTTTTTTTTTTTTTTTGAGATAAGAGATATTGTATATTAATATTGAAGAAAGTGTACACAAATAAAAGGCCAAGGCAATAGGCATAGCCCAGTCCGAAAACAAAACATGGGAAAATTTGCTTGGGCCACGCCCTGTGCAATCATCAGCTTCTGATATTCCTCCAAAAATTCAACTGCTCCATCGAAGATCACTTTTGGTGGAACCTGGGTTTTCTCAAAGTGCAGTTTGTTTCTAGCATTCCAAATGACCCAACTTATCATCGCCCATCTCTCCATATCCTTCAACTCTAGCTTTGCATTCAGCTGTTGAAAGAGTAGGGAAAAAATCTTGTGTCATATTTGGAAGTTTTTGCAGTTCTCCACGAGCAAGGGCCCAAACATTTCGAGCTAGGCGGGCATGACCATAGGAGATGACCAGTTGTTTCGGCCTCTTGGCAGCAAATTACGCATTGTGGCTCAATCCTTATTTTCCTTCTACTCAGGTTGTCTTGTGTAGGGAGAATATTGAAGCAAGCATGCCATATGAAAGTTCTAACCTTGGGAGGGACGTTGAGAGACCAGATTTTTTTCCACTTAAAGCCATCACTATGGCAGAGCCAAGAAATTTTCTCCGGACGGATGAATACATTTTTGTGTAATTTTTAAATTTATTACCAAATATAAAAGAAAATTAATCGAGAATTTCAAAAGCTAGGGGGGCCATGGCCCCCTTGGCAACCCCCTACCTCCGCCTATGTCATATTGTTCAAGGATGATTAATACTATTGAAAAAATAGTTGTGTTAACGGGCACTACAAGGTGCTTAACCACAAAATTTTTTACTTGTTTTTGACAAATTGTCTTTTTTTTTTTTTTTTTGCAGTTTATGTTATTTTTTCAGTTTTGTAGATATTATTTGGTGTTTTTTTATACTTTTTTTGACAAAATTTTGTGTCTTTTTTGCCCTTCTTGGTGCTTGTTAACATTCCTTTTGAAAAAAATTGAACCGTTTTACGTCACCAATTTATTTATTAATTTATTTTTGCCTGTGACTCGCGCGATGACAATTGTCTTACGTCTAAAAAAATCAGGTTGCATTCAAATCCGAGAATCAATCTCCCCAAACAAAATTGAGAGTACAGTTGTTTACCAATCACCAATTCATTCTATTGAAGAAACTGAACCATTTCCCTAGTTCCTCATGGCTTGGAAAAAACAGTTTCCACTCAACGTATGTGCTAGAGATAATTAAGAGTCTAATAACAAGGAAAAAAATATTAAGAATTTATAGGGCATATATACCGTTATAAACTCAAGGCTCTACTTTACTCAAAACCCATGTTATAGCTTTTAAATCTTAGAGCTTAAAGCTTATCCTACTCAATTGATCAAACCTAGGCTTGGACTGGAGAGAGAGGACCATAAAAGTGATGTCTCCTTTGTTCTTATGTAATTTGAGAGTGAACCTTTTTTTTTTTTTTTTACTTAAAAAGTTTTTTTTTTTTTTTTTTTTGGGTCCAACGAACCATTGGGCCTATATGCTAAAACATAAGGCCTATAGGCTTGGACCAGCTGACCATTGGGTCCAGCTTTCAAGACCTAGGCATCATTCTGCAAAGTGTAGGCCCAAATACACCCGTAATGTGTTTTTTGACTGAAAAGGTAGAGTACACCTGTAATTATCAAAACAAGGCTGGCTTTTCTTTTCTTTTCTTTTTTTTGTTTTTTTTTTTTGTTTTTTGTTTTTTTTTTTTTTTGGTTTTTTGAGAAACAACAAGGATACTCGAAAGGACTTATTGAAATTAAAGGCTCAATGCGTCAATGTACATTTTCCACCTCCATTGGATCTGCTTTTTTTTTTTTTTTTTGGATGTGCTTTTAATCCGTCGGTCATACACAAGTGTAATCTATATGATAATATTATTTAATTTAACATCATATTCAAAATAATGAAAAAGATTTCATAAATATTGCTGAAATGGAACAATAAAATAATTAATACAAATAAAGCAAAAAAATTAATTGAGTCTTATAATTGAAGCTAATTTTTTAATAAAAAAATTATGATGGATAATTAAAATAATTTAAAATAAATAATGATTTTTTTAATTTCAAAATTTTAATAAATCAAAATAGTATTTTAAACTTCATTGAATATCGGAAATATAATTTCAACTGCAGTAGAATTAGTTTGATATTTTTCCTTCTCAAAGAAAAAAAAAAGTTTATTACAAATTACACCCCTAAAATTTAAGAGTGATTGAATTTTACACAAAATTTTAGAATTTAAATTTTACCCCCTAAAGTAGTAGTGCAATTGAATTTTACACTCTAATATTTTAGGTTTTACCCTGCCCTAAATTGATAGTTTTGATGTTGCTCTAGTGGGGTTGAGAATTCTTTCTTTAATGAATCATCTGTGTGGCACAAAGAAAGCGTATCTACTATTCTACTTGGCAAATTCTCAACGTTTAAGTTTTATTTTTATGTAGTACCGGAAGTTAAAAAAAAATTTAATTTAATTTTTAAAAAAAACATTAAGCTTGTTTGTCATCAATTTCAATTTTTAGTTTTAATGTACAGCTTTTCAAAACTTTTTTTTTTTTTTTTTTGCTTTTTCTCTTTTTTTTTTTTATTATTTCAAGATACAAGTATATTTTAGTACACTTTTAACAAAACGTTTTTAATAAAGAGCTAAATAAGCTATTTCTAAATGGACATTAAGTTAATTTACTTTAAATCTATGCCAAGTATCCTATTTAGATTTCAAATAGTTATACTAACTTCATCACATGCACTTCAAACGTCTGATGATGCTTTTTATTATTATTTTTTTATAGTGTCATAATTTTCATTCATTTCAATTTGAGATTTACACATTTTCTTATTAATATTAAGCATTTAGAACTACTAATACATCCAGGAGTGTCATGAGACTAGCTTCAAAAAATGAACAAATATTACATGTTTATTTTGTAGCAAAAAAAAAAACTTTGTTTTTATTTTATATATATAATTTTTAATTTGAGAATCTAATTTATAAGTGGATAAAGCAATTTAAAAATCAACAGAAGAGTGAACCTATTTTTTAGACAATGTTTTAATGAGAGTTAGAGTTGATTTTTTACTTGATTATCCTTTAGTTTTGTCTTTACTTAAATATAAAAGTATATGGGCATTTTTGAACTAAAAAAATGAGAATTCCAAACAGAAGAAGCCTCTTAAAAAGTAGTAAGTATAGATTACAAGTGTCTCTCCAATATAAAATTAGTTTCCCCTTAGTTGAAACGAATGCACATTTTTAATCAAATTTATCATTAATTTAATTATAAACTTTAATGAAAAATTTGGCGTGCTACTACAACTTTGTAGTATACTCATGATTGAATTTTCATTATTTATTAAAAAAAAATGCAGTGACTATTTAGTATGTGTGAGCAATTGAGCAATTTGCATAATATAAATGAAATCTTTGTATGGGTTTTTCAGAATTGACAAAAATTTAAAAATAAACATTGATACGTTAAACTTAGACATGAACATTTTTAATATGAATTTAATTATGGTTTTTCTTAAATATGCTTGTATGTATGCAAGGGCATTACACATTAATTTTCCTTTTAAGCAAAGTATTTTTTTTAATAATTCGATAGTTCTCCCTCAAAAAATAAAATATTCGATAGTTGAGGAAGAGAGATTTAAACTTTAAATGGAAGTGTCAATTGAACTATAAAATTTTTTTAGCATAGCTAGATTTGAATTTGAATATGGGTTAATGTGATTATATAGAGACTAGTGCTTTTTATCTTAGCACAATGAAAATGTCTAGAAACACACAAAATTTTCACATGATTCTCACAATAAGTTTGTTTTAAAATGTGAATTCAAGTATTATTTTTTCTTATTCTTTTATTTTGATTTATGGCAAACTAGCACCTCACCTCAACTTGTTAACTTGTCGGTGAAAATGTGATAAGATTTTTGTTAAGAAAGTAATAGAATTCAATCACAAATGTGTAAAAGCTTAGCAAAAGAATGAAAGACATAAAAGTTGAAAAGATATAAATGGAAAGAAGAAAAAGATTTGTCTGGCCAAATGTACCACCCACCAGCCACTGTTCTTATCCCAAACATTCCACCAGGAATGATGAACTGAAAAAGCTTTTGGGCTGACGTGTGTTCGAGTATTAGCCCATCAGAAAGTGGGTCACATCTTGTTTTTTTTTTTTTTTTTTTTTTCTTTTTTTTAGAAACAAGTGGACCACATCTTATATATATATATTCCCCTTTATTAAGCTATTTTCTTCCGTTGGAACTTGAAAGTAAACTATAATTGCTAATAGAATTTTCAATTTATTGGGCCTGAGTGATAACATAAGTGATACTAAACGTTTGGTTATCATGAACCAGCCCAAAACTTGTGATGGTTGTTTTTGATAAATTGATAGGTGGGGCTAGGAATATTTGATTCCCATACATTTTCTTTAAAAGAATTAAGTGTGACAATTAAGTTATAAAACTTTTAAAATTGTAACAATTATTTATTAGATTTCAAAATACAATATTTATGTAATTTATAAATTTATAAAATTATTAATATAGTTCACTTTAAATGACACTTTTTTACCGAAGCTTATATAAGTTCAAAAACTCTATTTCGATTTAAATATTGTTCATTAAAAGTTTCTAGAACATTAATTTAAGTTCATTATTCATTTCAAAATTTTATCATTACTACAATTTTTTTGTTTTACCATTAAAAATTTGGTCTTAATCAACAGTCAACAAAAGTATTATTGGTCATATAATATGCTTTTATCATGTAAAACCAATAATACTTCATATGGGACAGCCACCAACATTACTTTTATTATATATCAATCACAATATGTCTTCTCAAAGGTTGTGAAAAAAAAAAATCATGGTACACTGCTTAAGCTTGAAGAGTTTCTCCTTTAAAAGTTGATTAGACACCCCCGAGCTAGACGTGTTTTCCTTTGTTGGTGCATTGCAGATCATGCAACAATGAGGCCGCCCTTATAGCCCACACGAGAAATGACTCAATGACTACATAAATAGTGAAAGCTATGAGCTTATGACCATGCATATTATGATCAAACTGAAAAAAGTGAACAAATCGTATCATTTTTTTTCAAAGGTAAAAGGTTCACAGATTCAAATGGTGAATGTCTTGAGATGCGCTTATAATTTTTTTTAATATATAATAGAATTTGAATGTTTCTTGATAATTATTTTCTATTATCAAGTTAAAATCTCAACGGATTTCTTTTTAATACAGGCATCCCTTATGGAAGATTTGAGTGAATTGGAATCTATGAGTCATATATAATCCATTTATTCATCTAGCAAAGCTGGAAAACCTTTGTTTGGAATAATGAATAAGTTAGTCATGTGAAAAAATTCCACATGAGTCAACAAGCATGCACATTATGTGAATCATTGACCCCAATTAAATAAGGATTTTCATTCCACATGCAAAATACAAAAGATTGCTTTGATTGAGAGATGCCCCACTAGCAAAAACTTTCAAAGGAGAAATCAAGATGGATGTTGAGACATTTGGTACAAATAATCCATATCATGTTGCACTAGACATGTACTGACCATGGATGCCTTACAACTAGGATCGATAGTATAATGATAAAAGGTGAATAATGAATATATGCTTTGAGCATCAATATATTTATTAAAATTTTGATAGGCTATGACCTATGAGTAGTAATGATATCTAAAAAACAAGGAGTGGACAAACCCAATTTGAATATGACCTGGATTTCCACCATTGCTAGGGTTTTGAAACCCCACACTCAAAGGTCAATACCATTATGTCAAAGAACACACATGATCATGAGCTATCTTTAGCTAACTAGGCATAGACCTTGGATATATTAGAGTATCCACTCTCTCACCTTGTCTTCCCTTATTTTGGTAACTTTTTCTAGCCATTATCTCGCTTGATTCTCCTAGATGAGGTAATAGATAAACTTTTTAAAACCCCTTCCCCTCTATGCCAATGACAAGAAGAGTAATGCTAGCAAGTAGTAACACAACATTTTCATAACCATGTCTATAATTATTAACATAATTTGCTATATTCGGAACAATATTACTTTTATTTAAGTTTATTATTAAAATAACTTTTATTATGCACCAACCGTAACAAACTGTGTTTATAGTCATGAAAAAAATTAATGTTCCTAAACTTATTGGAACACATGACTTGACCTTTTAATTAACTAATTTTGTTGAGGTGGCATTAAGTACAAACAATTTAAAAAAGAATACTCTAAATAATTAAAAGAATCTTAGCTCAAAAAGAAAATATTTATTTGAGCGATATTTCTTTGTATGTATCATATTTAATTAAAGCTTTTTGACCGAAGGGATCATAGAGTTCACTAGCTCGATCGGCATTATGTACATTAAGAACTAAAAAATAAACACAAATCCACTAATCAACCCACTCAATATTAAAGTCCACTTTTTAATTACGTTAGTAGCATAATATTATTCTGCTGTTGCCTCTAATGCTATGAAAAAAAGTTTTTTTTATTAAAAAAAGAAAAAAGGCCTATAGTGTCAAGATATTGTTCTGTCGTCTTCTCTATAACTTATCACACTTTTATGTAGCGAAAACAAAAATATTTGTTACCGTTATGTGATCGATCTAGCTCACAAATCACCTGCTCTTTATCTTTATCTTTATCTTTATTTTTATTTTTTTTATTGTGTTTTTATATTTTCTTTTTTCTTTTTCTATCTTCTAATAAACATTAGTTTAGGTGGCACGTGCTGCCACTTTGAGTGAGAAAATTAAGATAGAACTTCTATTTAAAGAAGATTGAAACCATATATTTAGACTTAGAGTAATTATTTTAATATATGAGTATTTATTTGCTATGATAGTTTCTTAGAACTTATTTGCTAAATGCAGTATCTATTCACTAAAAACTTATAAGAGTGATAATGAAATATCATCTTCTTCTGATAATAAGCAATTGGGTTTTGCTAATACATTGTCACAATATTTAAATCTTTGTGATGAATGATGACATATACTACAATTGAAAGTCTTCATCAAATACTTGCAATTTATCCACAATAAAGATTTTGTTATTCTTTCTCAAAAAAAAATAAAAAATTTATTCATTCTTCATCTTCTATTATCTTACATTTTATGATTCCAACCATGATATTTAGCTTAATTTTTAATGAACACACTTTTAAGTATCCGTTTGGAAACAGTTTATTTAGCTAAAACTGAAATTTTTTTGCTGAAAGTGGAATTCAGGAATAGATAAAACTAAAAGGTAGTTGAAATAGTACAATGAGATCTATAAATAATACTAAAAATAAACGAATAGTAAAAAAAGAACTGGCTTTTTAAGCCAATGCTAAATGCACACTAAGCAAGAAGATAAATATAAAAAGAAGAAGATAACAAGAGGCATGTCTCATTGAAGTTTTTATTAGATAAAATTTTAAATAAATCTAGAATATTTAAACCTAGGAAAATCAATATTCTTTAGGTAACAAAGAGAATACCATATATCACCATTCCAACTTTCCAAGTATGACTACCACATAAAACTCAAAATACACAAAATATTTTTGGAATATTAAAATTTAGCAAAGGTATTTTAGACATTCTACAATAGAACAATTTAAGAATCTTAAGATTTCAAAATGATTTAACTAAGAGAGTAATAGTTAGGGGTATTTCCTTAGTTTTAAAGTTTAGGGAGGAATAAAATTACCCCAAACTTAAAGGACCTTTTTTTTTTCTTTTCTTTTTTTTTTTACTTTTGGTGTAAAATGGTCTTCTTCTTTTTTTACTTTAAATTTTAAACAGTGTGTAAAAAAAAAATCAACCAAAGAAAATTGTGCTTGAAAAAGTGAATTTTGGCTTACCAAATTTGACTAAACCAAAAAAATAAAAATAAAAATCTAGGAACACAACAAAATATCACAAAATTTTCAAAATATCTCTATTTTCAACTGTGGTGGATCCTAGTCTAATGTTTTAATATCATATTTTGACCTATAAGGAACTTACACCTCAATAATTATGAAAATATTATGATAACAACAAAATATATGTCATGACATTTTTACAATACAATACCTTTATTTTTAGTTTGCTAGATTTCAATATGATGTTTTATTATTTTATTTTAGTTTGACCCAAAAGGTATTGACACATATGTCACAATATTTTCAAAATATTTTTATGTTTACATTATACTTACAATATAAATTTATATTGTAGACATACAAAAATTGGCAAATGCTGTACACATTTGCAAAATTTGTACAATATTTACCATTTATTTTTTGCAAATATGTATAATATTTGCCACTTTTTGTGTATCTACCTTCTATGCTGTAAACTTACTTGAAGGGAAAAAAAGAAGAAAGAAGAAGAAGAAGAGCACTCACCAATTCTCCTTAATTTAATGCTTTTAGGTAATAGTCTTAAATACTAAGTGTTACGTTTACAATATTTTTTTAATACGCTTACAACAAATCTTCAATAATAAGTTATTAATGATTTTAATTTGAACCCACCATTAAAATGATTTTTTCCTCACCAAGAATAGTCAATAATAACTTACTACTTAAGATTTATTGTGAAAATATTATAGAAATAATATTTTGTTAATATTAAAAAATTTTCTCTCACCCAAACTCACCTTTTTCGCTTGTTAATATAACAAAAGTTGAATAAACCAAGAGTACTATAGCTAGAGCCATTGACTCTTTTTATATAGTTAGTACAAAAGGTCCAACGTATTCAAAATTTATCAAGCTACTAGCAAAATATATATTTAGAAAATATAATTTAACAGAATTACTTTAAGTATCATAATGGTTAAATGCATGGTTTATTTAGTATTACTCTCTCACGTCTCAAATTTGACCCCTCCTCCCACCCAAATTATTTTCTTAAAAATTATGGGTTAATGAGCCGAGCTAATAGGCCTGTCCAATGGGTTGGGCTAATGAGAAGGCCTAGTGGGCATCTATATATGGGTAGAAAAACAAGTCATGGCCTGCTCCACTGAGCTACTAGGCTATTCACGGTGTTAGGACATACGTGAATGATGTTAGAAACATATATCATTTAAAATTGGTTAATCCTTTGACAAAATACATTTTACTTGTAATTGGGTAGATACTAAGATGTGTTATATACTTCAAAGAACAAGAGTTCAAGTCCAAGTATTGAAACCATGCAAATCTGTCCAAGAAACAAGTAAAGAAGTGCTAGATTTTAAAGCTTGACAGCTAGCTCAACAAATAGCATCTATCGAGGTTCAAAAGGCTGCTTTAGCTCGATGTTCGATAGCTGCTCGATAGATACCCTATCTATCAAAATTTATGAAAATCAATTTTTCAAATATGATTTCACTCCAATCCATGTATACATGTTTAGGCTTTCTTTTCTCACAACCCTAAACATATATAAGGATTATTTTAAGGGCCGTCAAAGGTTGCGCAAGTGTGAGACAAAGTTTTTGTTCATACAAATTGTGATCGAAGACAGAATTTGCCCTAATTCATCTTTCTCTTAAAGAAGTTGCCATATTTGTATGCCATTGGGTTTTGTGATCAAGGAGTTTCGTAATCTTCATCGTGTTGATGAACTGAAGAACTTTGTAGCTAACATATTTCTCAAGTTGGTGAGTAAGCCATGTACTAAGATCCGCGTATTGATTGGTTAGTCATGTACTAGAAGCCATGCATTGAAAATGAGAGGTTGTTACTATAGAATAAGTCCAATTGTGTATTGGGGTAAGGGTTCAACTGTAAGTTGGTATAAGGTACTAGAATTCATTTACTTGTAATCTTTTTTTTTTTTTTTTATAATAATGGATTCTAGGGAATGGTGACCTTAGTTGGTAATTTATTTGTGTTACCACGTGTTTTGCATGTTAATTAAATTAATTAATTAACTTGGCTAATTAATCGGTTAATTTATCATAAGGGGTCAATATATTCTTGGCCTATCACACGGTCCCACGAGACTCAATAGTATCAAGCTAGACCACCCATTAGCTCAATGGGTTACTGGGTCGGCCCTTGCGTTGTGGGTGATTTGGTGACCATTAAATAAGTACTCAACTCAGTTTTAATTCAAATTATTTTTGGTGATAAAAAATAATTAATAATTTTTTTTTAAGATGTACACGACAACAAGATACCATTGTGATTTGTTCTTTTAGGTGGAATTTGAACACATTATTTATTCAAGAATAAGATATTATTCCTAGCTAAGTAAAACTCACTAGGATATTTTCATAATATATATTATGCACTCTCTTTTATTGCTATTTAAAGAGTATAGTATAAGCTAGGATTGTCCATGAGTCAGTTTGGGTCAGGTTTGTACCCAACCCGCAACCGACTCAATCGAATCGAGTGGGGAGTTTCTAGACTCGCAATTGACCTGTAAAGGTGTCGGGTTTCTATTGGGTGGTGATCGGTTTTAGGTGAAGCTGAAAACCACTGAAAACACTAAAAAGCAACAAGATCTCGCTAGATCTGTCTAAGATCCTGTGAGATCTAACCAGATTTGGCGGAGATCTCCCACCAAATCGTGCGGAGAACTTGCCGAATCTAAAGAATTTCTTCCAAATTTGGTGTATCTCCGCCGGATCTAGTTGTGTTGCTCATTGAATTAAATCCATCAAATCAAATTGAAAAAGTCGTTGGGAAGCTTAAGAAAACGCTAAAATCGACGTATTTCAGTCAGGTTAGGTTTCATAGATTTTGGAGGAAACCCGCAACCAACCTGCTGGGGTTTAGTTTTTGGAGGTCGGGCTCCTGTACAACTGTCAAAGCAATCGGATTGGGTGATGGTGGGTCAATACGGTCAAGTTTGGCTGGTTGGGTAGGTGGGTTGGAGACCCCTAGTACTATAAGAAAATATGTGGCTCGATTTAGGTAGGATTTGAATGTCTAACAAATATAGAAGAGGGACAACTAGGAAAAATTGGAACGATGGACATGAGGGTACGTAGCAGATAAAATAGTTGAGGCATGTTGTGGCTTTATGGGTTCAAAATTTTATTAGAAATGTGTGTAATTTATCAATAAAAAAAATAAATAAAGTTGAAGTATAGTACCTCGTGACATTAAACTATAACTTTCTTTTTCAAGAAGATAATAAGGGACATTTTTTTTTTCACCACTCCTTTCACAATTATTAACATAATCTTCTGTATTATTGTGTAATGTAAATAGTGTAAGCGGTGAATTCAAATGAAAGTGATATTACTATAATCACAAAGAAGCTTGAAAAAAAGTATGTCCCACCATTACTCTTATAGTGCTAATATTCTAAGTAGAAATCGTGCATGCATCATAACTCCTCAATATAAAAGTTTGGTGTCATTTTTTGGTTCATCCAAAAAAACGAAAAGAAAACAACATAATTTAGTGTTTTTTTTTTTTTTTAAAGTGACAATGAACCATTATTCTTTAGTTCGATAAATTAATCTATAAAAAAAAAAGGACCGAATTTGAGTAATAATGGACCTAATGGTGCATACGCTGCATGCACATTGTTTGGTTTCTGTATAGTAGATAGTGGATTTCGATGTTGGCATATGATAAAAGTATGTTATATATATACAATACTGGAGAAAAAAAAAAAGGTTTGTGGAAGAAAACATAGTATGGTGTAGGAATTCCATTAATTTGTATGTCAGATTTAGTGGTGGTGTTTTTGTCTGTTCTTCCAGCACGTGACATGCAATTAATTTAGGAACTTTGTTATAAAAACCTCGAATTAGTACAAACTTCGAATAATCCTCCAAAGTATTATTGGTCTTGGAATTGTTAATAAAGAAAAATAAAGGTAGAATTATAAAACTTATCAAGCCAAATGAAGACAAAAAATAAAACTTAAAGATGTAAGAGATTTAATTCTTTTTGAAGTATTTTGAGAAGGTGATCCTGCTAGATTTATTAATTTTTTTTTCCATGAGATACTTTAGTTAGAAAAATATTGCCTAAAGAAAAACGCTCTATCCTAGATAATCTTCCAATGTGATACTGGTCTTGGAAGTATTTACGATGAAACAAAAGGTAAGATTTTAAAATATTGGAAATCAATCAAAAGGTAAAGCTAGCTTTTGCATATAGATGAGGTTATAATTATATACTTGCTTGCATGTATTTGATCCAAAAATCTAAAGATCCCCACTTTCGTTAATTGTTTTTGTTTTATCGTTCCATGTTTGTGAATTTGTACTTTTGAGATAACAATTTCATTTATAAATTCGTATAATAAAAAAAAAAAAAAAAAAAACCTATAAGAATTAAAGTGTGTCAGGGTTAAAGATTTGTAATACTTGGTCACAACAAGATGAGATTGAATTGAGCGGGTTTTGGATATTGTAGATGTTACAGCGCTATCATCAAAAAATTAAATAAATGAGAAGCATTTTTATTGCCGCAGTGGAGGAAACCTTTGCAATAAAGTGTTTATTGTGGGCATTCGGATGTGGGCATGGAAGATGGTGTTCAATTCGCTTGGGATGTGGGCATATGCATTCGGGATGCAATTTTTGAGTGCGACTCGAGAATTGTATTTGATGCTGTTAGAACCGTCCAGCTATGGGAATTCAACAGAAATAATGGGAATTTAGGACAGTCCAGCTATGTCATGTGAAGTGCCAAGGTAACTAACCAGCACACATTTTGGCTCAATATGCTAACAGGATTGTTACTTATGGACAAAATTTAGGTATAGTACCTTATGTGCTGTTTCTTAGATTCCACTTTTAAGATTCAGTCATGTGACTACTTAACTAAAAAAATACATTTTCATCCCATGAGAAAAAAATCCATATGGCAGAATCTTAAAAGGGGAACCTAAGGAACAACACCTAAGTACTGTACTTGAGTCCTACTCGTTACTTATATAACTTGGATAAAGAAAAATCCTAATATACTTGAGTCCGCATTGGCTCAGGATGTATTATTTGTATCTTCTTCTTAATGAAAGTTACAGTATTCTGATAAAAAAAAAAAAAAAAAGTTTATTGTGGCATGTAATTACCCATCCATATATATAAAGGCAAAATTTGGAAAAAGTTCAATTATACTTTTAAATTAAAGTCTAATTTTGCGCCATGTGTCATAAATTATTTATTTTTAGAGATTTTTATTTTCTAATTTTAGAACCAAATGTAGGACCATATCATAAATATTAATCAAAGTGAGTTATTAAGTACAAAAACAAAAGAATTTAGAATAAATGAACCATAAAAAAAATTTTAAAAAAGTGTTTTACAATGACAAAAATTAAGAAGTAATAAATAAATAAATATGAAAATTTTACATTTTATACTTAATAATACTCTTACAAGACTTTTTAAAGAGTTAATAAAAATATAAGAATGGTTATCAATAGTATTTAAATTAAATATATATATATATATATGTATATATATATATATATAAGAATTATACTATGCATCTTATTGTATATCTTTAAGTGTATCCATGCATATGCATAGGGTTACAAGCTAATTGCTATAATAGATATCTTCTTTTTTTTTTTTTTTTTACTTATCAAAAAAAAAAAAGAGAAGGTGAGAAAACTATAGAAAATAGTTTTTTTTTTTTAAAATAAATTTTAAAAAAAGCAATGGGTTGCACGCACTTTGTTTTATGTGAATAATAATTTACTACTTTCGAAATAAAAGTATTTCATTCACATTAAATAGATTCTACTAATTAAACTCATAATGGAATCCACCATTAAAAGATGAGAAAACTATAGAAACTTAAATTTTTAAAAAAGCAACAGGTTGCATATGCATATGATTACAAGTTAGTTACTATAATAGACACATTGGAAATAGAGAATGTGAGAAAACTATAGAGAATAATTTTTTTTTTAAAAAGCAATGGGTTGCACACACCATGTTTTATGTGAATAATAATTTACTATTCTCAAAATACAAGTGTTTCGTTCACATAATAATAGATTTCCCTAATTAAGCTCATAATAGAATCCACCATTAAAAGATGAGAAAACTATAAAAACTTAAATTTTAAAAAAATCAATAGGTTACAAATGCATAGGATTACAAATTAGTTACTATAATAGATACATTGGAAATAGAGAAGGTGAGAAAATTATAGAAAATAGTTTTTTTTTTTAAATTAAAAAAGCAATGGGTTTCACGCACCTTGTTTTATGTGAATAATAATTTACTACTCTCGAAATTCAAGTGTTTCGTTCACATAATAATAGATTCCACTCTTTAAGCTCATAATGGAATCCACCATTAAAGGATGAGAAAACTATAGAAACTTAAATTTTTTTAAAAAAACAAGAAGTTGCATGCAACATGTTTTACGCGAGTAATAATTTATTACTCTTGGAACACAGGTGTTTCATTAACATAATAATAGATTCCACTAATTAAACTTATGATGGAATCCACCATTCATTTAAAAGGGGTAGTTCCATGTTGCTATGTTCCTCGAGTAACTAATCATTTTTTCTTCTATAGATGATGGGGTCTTGTTATAATAAGGGTGCAAAAGGGGGAGTTTAGAAAGAATTAAACATCTGTTTCTTTATCATATATATTATTATAATGAAATCTCTGGATTTGTTTTTTCAAAGATTTGCTCTGACATTCCCTTGTTTCATGCTCTTTGTCTTGATAATGGCTTAATAACTCAAAGTTTGTTTCACCATTCATTTTCGCTGTTAGTCAACAGTAGTTGCGGGCCTTGCCGACCTCGGCGTTAGCCGTAGGACTGATTTGAGTCATGATTGATGCTTTGCATGATAGTAAAATGAAATCTCAAAAGAAAACAAACGTAAGATGATGCAATTAGTTTAAGGATATTACGTTTTTCACAACTATTGACATGATGTAATTAGTGTATAAAAAATGTAGTAATTGATAGAACCTAGGTTTTTTTTTTTTTTTTTTTTTTTTTTTTTTTGTGAGAGAGGTTCAATTTATAGCATCTGATCTTGATGATAGTTATTTATCATCAAACCAAGACAACGGTCGGTTTTTGGTATAGACGGAGATTGAACCCTAAATTTATTATTCAACCATCAAAGAGATTTTATCAGTTGAACTAACTGGAATTCACACACCCTAAGTAAAAGTGAAGTTGCTCTAACTATTATAAACCAAGTTAGCAATTATGAGAAAAGTTGTGTCCATAACATTACTTAGTATAATATTGCATACGAGTTTAAAAAGCTTTTACCTCAGGAAAAAAAAAACCTTGTCCAAAACTAAAAGGGTATATACTTTAAAAATTGTTTGTATCTTAAAACTTTTGTGTATGTGTCAAAGTTCTATTTGATTAGATTCTTTCTATAACCATTTGAGGGGGAAAAAAACAAAATTCTTTTGGGTTGTATTGTTAAATTAAAATACATATGATAAAAAAGAAAGAAAGAAAAAAACAATAATTGAGTATTTGATAAGTGATGTGTTTTTAGTGAACCCCAGAAAAAGGAAAAGGTTGGTTCAGAGAGAGACCTCATGACTTTTTTCTCATGTAACAGTTATGGTGCTTTGGACTGATAATTAACTTACAAAAGTGGTGTAGTACTGGCCATGGAAGTGCCCCAAAATCCAAAGGAAGAAAATAGTAAAGGGCAGCATGATTTGGAGCTTTATTTTTTTGTGTGTGATTTCAATGAGAGCTACTTGACACTGCTGCTATCAAGACTAGGGAGGAGTGCTTCCATTTTTGTGTCTGCAGTCTACGTCGGTTTGCTGAGTAGTTTGTGCACACTTTAATCAAGGGGATAAGTACTTCAACCTTATTGCAAAGAGTGAAACACTCACTTTTATGTTAAAGGTGCCACTTTTGGCATAGTAAATGCATGGTGGATTGGTGGTGTTTGGCATAGTAAATGCATGGTGGATTGGTGGTGTTAGACTGATAGTACACTTATGTTTGAGTTCCCATGATTAATATCTTCACAGAAATAGGCGTTTAGGTTGAACTTTTTGTTACATTTTCTGCAACTTTTTTTTGTTAATGTTATTACATCGCTCAATAATTTTTTTTAATTGAATTAATATTTTAAAATTTCATTATTGGATTACATGTTGCCTTTATGTTCTTAACATGTATATCAAATTTTGTGTTAATCAGATGTTATTTACTTTGTGATTTATAAACTCATGTTTTGTATATAATTTAGAAATTCAAAAAACTATTTTGTAAAAAACTCTAAACTCTAACATTATATAGATAAAATAAATAGAGATTTTTTTTATCATTTTGTCTTAATATCATACAAGTACGTAAGTATAAGGAGATAATATAATTCAACAGTGAAATTGTAAAAACATCTATAAGTAATAGAAAATTATTAAGTGGCGAAACATGATAAACATTTTGGGAGAAATCCTGCCATATAAGGCTGAAATTTGTATGTCATTTACTTCATATTTTTTTGTGGTTATGAACATGGGAGAGAAAGTCTAATCATATATGACTGAAATTTATGTCATTTAATTCTATTTTTTGGTAGTTAAGAACATGAGAAAAAAAATCATAAAATTTATCAATAATGCCCTAAAGATCAGAATGTGTAAGGTTCCAAGTTCTTAGGATTACCAATCTGCTCCTTAATGTGAGACAAATTAAATATCCTTAAAGTTCGTCCTCCTCTTAAAAAGCCAACATTGGATCATTCTTTAACAATGTAGAACATACCTAATACTCATTTTCAAGGCATGGAGTGCCAAGCCTGTTTCAAGACTCTAGAATGCTTTGAATCCATGTAAAGCTAACAACACACTCCTTAATAATGAGAGAGAATACTCACAAAGTATGTAAGTTTTTTTGTGTGTGTACTAACTAATTGAGTGAAGGAGGAAATGGATGAAGCCTTATTCATAATTGTGGTGGGGGCAAGCTGAAGTTGCTTTACTTAGGAACCAATCTAGGTTCTCACCTCTCTCCTCCTCTTTTTTCTTTTCCTTTTATAATTCCCTTTTGTTTTTCAGTTTTTGATCTTATCTTTATTAACGAATGCATGAGAATAAGGACCATAGCCACCTTCCAAAGATGCTACCTTTGGCCTTTAAGTAAACATAAGGCAGCCATCTTTTGATTATTGAAGGAAAGCTCTTTGGGGCATTTACCAAAGGTTTTCAAACTTCAAAGGATTTGTGTGGCTCCCATATATGATTTATAATGTGGGTGCCTTCCTTGCTGGGCTCCTGCTTGGCTTTCATACCTAGTCAAAGAATCATAATGTTCTTTTCATCCCCATATGGACTTCATTTGAGATATAATAATGATGTTGTCTAATACCCTTAATTAGATTAGGGTGGCGCCAATTTATGTGAGTGCCTTTCCTTTTTTATATTTTAGTTTGGACCACTTTAATTAAAAATTATTTTATATCCACAGTTTTGTCATACTTTTACCAATATAAAACATGCAAATTGACTAGGTATATAAATTAGCATAATAATTGATTTTTGATGAGTTGAATTCAACTTGTTCTTGGCCTCTTCAAGCATAGCTGAATGAATTTCAATTTTGAGTTTATGCTTGATTAATTTTTAAGAGTATTGAGGTTCTATCTCAGGTTTTTTTATTTTTGAGAAGAAAGCTTAATTCATTGTGCCCATTAGTATTAAGTTGTTATTCAATGCAACAGATTTACCACAACAAGTTTCTCCAAAAAAAAAAAAAAAGGATTTACCACAACAAAGTATAGTCTAAAAATCTGCTAAAAATGCATATTGTAGTCTGTATATATGAATTTAGTTCTTTTTCAAAAAATAAATTACTAACTATATATTATATAATCAGGACTAATTAACTTACGCTCCGTTTGTTTCAATGGAAAACCTTGTGTAAAGATAGTTTTCCTTATTTTCCAATGTTTGGTAGCATAAAAAAATATGAGTCAAAGGAAAACTATTTTTGGTCAATATAAAAAGTATGACTTATTTTTAGAGATTGTTTTCCATTAAATTTTTTTGGAAAACAACTCTATCTCACAGCAAGTTAAATAAAAGAAGTTAAGAGGTTGTTTTTCAACTTATTTAAAGTTGCTACCAAACATTGAAAAATGAGATAGTTTTATAGAAAATGCTTTTTAGAAAATGACTCATTTTCTAGAAAACATCATTATTGAAACAAACAGAGCGTTAATGATGAAAGAAGGGGGAAAAAAAATAAAGCAATGAGCTTTGAAATTCAAGATTTTCAGCTGAGTGCTCGTTGATTTTCCTTTTTTACTTTTCATTATACCAATGATTTGGACATGATGGTAAAAGATATTAAGCTCTAATTCTATATGCAATTTATTCTATATAAAAAATCTATACGCAATTAATAAAAGAATTTTCTCAAGAATTACAAGAGTAAAACCCCGCCATAGTTCTTTTTCATTTAATCACTAAAAATAAAAGTTATTTTGCCAAGAGCCCTTTATATGTTTCTCCACAAATTATTGGGAGGACCAGATTTTTAGCAAGTTGCCATGCTAACCAATAAAGATAAGTTTTTGTTGTGATTTGGGATTAGTAGGACTGCAAAGTATATTCATGCAAATAAAAAATTAGAGAAAAATGATACAAGACAATAACATTTAAGGTAGTTCAGCTAACTCCATGCTTATGTCAATGGAAAATGCCAACCAAAATCTACTATCAACGATATGGATTACAAATGCAGCTAATCAAACCTCACAAAACAAATTTACACACTTACATAAACATCAATAAAGAAAGAAAGTATAGAACACTGATGTTATAAAGAAAGAAAGTCTAAAACACTGATGTGATGTCTAGCCACCAATGCTCCGATACACTCTTTAGTGAATGAATGAAATTGCTAAAGTTTGTACCCTTTCGCTTTAGGGTAACCTCTATTTTAAGGTTGTAATGCCCATTGCTTTCTCCGGTACAGGAGCTACAGTGATGAGTGGTTATTAATGGTTTGTAATCGTTGGCATTTGACCTAGATGTATGCATTAATTACTGACTTAACTGACGATGGACACATGGGTGTTATTTATTTGTTGAGTACTTGTGGTTTAAATAATTGAAAGCCACATGTGGTTCCATGTGCCTTACCTAACACACTAAACACCAGGTTCAATATACCAAGCTAGGAGAGTAGATCCTACTGTGCTCGGCCTATATATCCATGTCAAGTATGGTTTTCAAAGAATTAAGTAAACTTGTGTAATGACAAAGCTTTGATTAGATCTTATTCAAGTTATATAGCTCAAATAACCCAAACTCTCTAAGGGTTCATAACTATGGGTTCTAAAAGTCATCTCGCAAACATCAGAATTTAGGTGCTCTTTGATAGTTTCTTTTGAAAGCTAACTTCTAAGCACCAAAGCGAAGGCACCAAAAATACTACCAAACAATATAGCCCAAGTTGTATTTGTAGTGACAAAATGCTACAAATAATTGTCACATAGAGGGATCCATTTGTCTCCAGTATGTAGTCAGAGAATCTCCATGGGTACAATGAAGAGTTTGGACCCAGCTGACTTGTATAGTTGTAATGCATATCCTTCACTATGAATGGAGCGTGGCCCCCACGCGTCATGCATTTCTCATGCATGTCTGGTATTTTTTGTTTAGAGCTTATGATATGTATCATTTTGTGAGTGGAAACTTCTTGAATGGATAGTATAGTACAAAAAAAGACTGGCTGACAATCTTGTACCACATGCATATATATACATCCATCTGATGAAAGGGCAAATCTTATTCGGCAACCTTTTATTTACTTCTATGTCTTTGAAGATGACAGTAGCAGCTCTTTTCTGGACACATTTCGATATCACTGCAATAATACACCACCACATAATTGATAGGGAAGAAGGGTACGGTTACTTGCAATATTTTTCATATTATACTAAATGTAGGTCAATTACACGCACTTAACTGTTGATGTTACAAGGATGTGATCATACTAATACTAATTCACCAAATCCCATCAAAACTTTCAATGTAATGATGTTTATATTGTGTTTGGAATCGGGAAGGAATTCTTGGTATATTGACATGAATAAAAATGTAAAAAGAAGTGTCTTTATATAGTCAAACATATGAGTATTATACAAGTAATATGAGTGTAGCATAAGTATAATACAGTGGGCTTAGAGAGCCTGTTAGACTTGTACACTAACATATTGGTTAGTTCAATTTCAGTAATGTTAGGGACAATAATTTTTAACAATCTTTTTCACAATTGTTGATGTGACAATTGTAATTGGAGCAATGCTATCCCTTTATTAGCATAAATCAAATATCACAACTTTAGCTGTTGAGAACAAGATTGTGAAAATTGTTGTGTGAGTAGACTTATTGTATAAAAAAACATAAGTAGTCTTTCTATACTTTTCCGACGGCAAGTATACTGCCTGGCTCCCATGCAGTCAAATCAATTTCACCACGTTACCATATAACTATTATAGGAAATTTATTAAACTTAGAACAAAAATAGGAAGCTGGGAAAAAAGAAAAGGTTAGACTTAATTATATTTAGTATACTTTGATTACTTTCACCAAATATTCGACTGAAATGGTTGAATTCCCTGCTTTTTAAATTGAAAAAGGTGTAATCTTGATTTAATAGTTCTGAAGTCAGAAAAATGGGAAGAGGAAATGTATATTCTTTCACCTTTGATCAATAATACCATGTCAAGGAAAGAATGGCACAGCTTGTGCATGACATTGACATCCAAAGCTGCTTTAACTCTTTAATTCCTTAAGAGAGAAAGATAATGAATCTGGTTCTCTCTTTTTGCACACTATGGTGTTAGTGCAATAGAAAGTCAGCAATTGTTCTTCTTCTTTTTTTTAATTTTTTACAGAATTTCTTCCCCACCATCCTTGTATAATCTTCTTAATTGGATAATATGATCTTTTGATCTGGAATCAAAGGGGGTGGTTGCTTTGATGGAAGTCAATTTAGATACCAAGTGCCGCTCTCACAGAGCACAGGCTATTTTGGTTACTTTACTACTTCAATATATTAATGCAGAATATTTCAGACCATTTAAGTTCTTAATAGTTTTTCTCAGTATTCAAGTCTTCAATGACTATAATTACTAACTTTATTATCATGATTTTTTTGAATTGCAAAGCTCTTTGAATTGGGGTTAAAGATTGCTTACTAATCACCTCTCTTTGGCCTCGCAAAAATGGGATTTTGTGCACTAGATATGATCTTTAAAAGCTATTTGGATTATCTATCATAAAGCCTTTCTTACCTTAATTCAGGCTTTGAAATTTCAGAATGGAAACTCAGCAAAAAGAAAATTTATTTGAAAGGATAAATAAATAAACAACCTCCTAGCAGATATACACTATTGTTTACAATATATTATCTCTATTTCTTTGGCCAGAATTAAAAGTATATCTAATACCATATTTTCACCACAATATGATGCTAGCAATATTACAATGGACCCGTGGTTTTTTGGATTATTATGCAGTCAGCACTTTGTTAACAAAAACCAACAAAATGCAAGACGTTTGTGACAACAATGTATGTCTTTTCTTTTCATATGCAAATCTTAGGATTACCAATCAATGCACCCTCTTTTTGAGCTTAATTATCCTTGATATTTTAAATGAAAGTTTAATAATACATCACTACAAAGACGGGTAAGGTGACTTGGCTTGATGGGGCATGAAAGATTTAGACAAAAGTGAAATTGAGATGTTCCCTCTTGGATTTTACCTGTAACATACATATGACTCCCAAGTATGGTATTAGTGAGCTAAACATAATGTGACCACATTTAGGGGGTTTCAGCGCATGATAGAGCCAAGCCAATAGACAGTGACCCTTCAAAAGGGCAGGCCTGCTCATCAATATTACAGATAGAGACACCTCAAAAGAGCACCCTTGCCTAAATCACTTGCCATGAGAGCATCGAACATATGTGGAGCCAACCATTATTCTATGACAAAGCCCACATGAGAGAGAGAGCAGTGTTCAAGTTAATACAATAGCACTCTTTCCTATGAATAAGGGGTTATAGATTTTTCTTTTGAGGGAGAGAGAAAGGTTATGAATGAGTTCAAGTTAATACAAGAGCACTCTTTTCCATGTGAGGAAGAGGGATCATGGATTTTTCTTTTGCTTTTCTTTTGAAGAGGAAGATCAAAAGCAAATTATCTCGGCTTTTACTTTTCAGCCCTCCCTTTAAGACTATTCCATCTTCTAATAAAGCTCTCAAACACCACATTACATAGAGACTTGGTCCCATCACTGTAGGGCAACGAAGGAGAAGGAATAAAGTTCAAGAAAGAAAGCTTCCACTAGTTCCTTCTTCCATGCAACCTATTCATCCAACATAATTATTTATTGGTTTTTCAACATGGTAATGATATATTAATAATCATCATCTTTTACTTCTTACAACATCTGTTTGTTGCAGGCACATGTTTCCAACTCAGTATTTGTTTAAAATAACCCTTCTTATGATCTTTTGGTTTCTTAGTATCGAAAAATTTATACGTGAATATGAACTATATACCACAAAATCTGTAAGTCTAATGACACAATAAATTTCACAACTTTTTCATAAGGATTGAGGTGGCATATTTTGATTGGTATACAATAAAAAGTGATATATGTGGTGGTCTTATACAAAAGTGATATCACACTAATTACAATTTATCAATTCACTAAGTTATAAAGACTTGTGAAATTTGTTGTGTTTGTATCACTGTTGCATCAAAATACACAATGGTATGTCTTCAAATGAACTGACCAGATAATGAACGACACGTACGATTTGGACAGCGTGTCATGACCACAGAGGATAGTCATAAAGCTTTTTATGGGTCCACCAGGTCCACCATGCATAATCAAGGTGCTCATATGCTTTTCATGCATATTAGAGTTTTCTAATGTCATGGCAAAGAGTACAGATGTTAGCTGTTCTGTTACTTATGCAAAATCTTCTCTTCAATATGACGTTTAATTATTCTACTAAAGTTATCTAAACAATTTACCATGATTCTTAAGTTCTCTTGGATGATATATGCAGAGTGGGAAATATAACGAGCAAGCCATCTTGCAAACTCTATTTCAGACCATAAAAAGAATAATTCTCTTGTCATTGAAACCATGCTCTGCTTCAAATTCATTGTCTCAAATATAAAGTGGGTACTGTAGCTTCTGTATCAGCAGAAGAATACAAGAGGAGTTGCAAGCATGCTTTATATTGATAAAATTTTGCCACGATAGAGAAAACAACTCTATTGGTTAAGGTGTCCAGTTTTTTGCACCATACATTTAGCAGAAAAAAGGCTTCCACCTCATAAATTGTCAACAAAAGAACCAATATCCAACATAGAATTTGAGATTTGAGTCACATTCTAGAGCAATAAACATGACTACATTATAATAGTGGCAACATTGATTGATTTTATTTATCTTTCCCAATTCTGCATCATTTATTGATTGGAAAATAAGGATTGTATGACAGTCATTCCACCAAAGCACCAGGACAATTGAGCCATTTTGAATGATTGAAAGGTGCAATTCCATTACCTCTCTCATTCAAAGCAATAAAGAGCATCCTTTTATTAAAGCTAAAGGGCATTTTTGTCATATGAATAAAGAAGGACAGCATCAAGCTTTACTTTTTCTCCCTCTAATCTAAACTTTAAATTTCTGTTATCCAACGGCTTTTTTATTTTATTCTTTTTTATTTCAAAAGAAATTTTCAACAAACCTTCTTCTCTCCCTTTCTTTTTCTCTAGCTTTGCATAAAGAAGCTTAACAAAGAGAAATACAGATAACCAACACATACCATTTCTAGCAGAATTTCAATCTTCTGCTCTCAAAGAAAGGTAAAGGAAAAGAAAAGAGAAGAAAGAAAAGGAGAGGCTTAGCTTCTTCCTTGTATTTGAAGACTCTTTCTGTGAAGATGTTTGATTCCTTAAGCCCATGCTCACTTGAAGCTTCTCAGATTCCTCTCACTTTCCCTTCCTTTTCAATAAAATCCATTATTGCCCAAGTGCTTAAAACCTCTCCTCTTTGCTTCAAATACTTCCAAACTCAATTTTCTTGAACATATTCTGAGAAAACAAACATGGTCCCTTTCATTGTTTTGACACTTTTCTCTCTTCTTAGTATCTCTTCTTCTTGTGCTGCTTCTTCTTTAGTTAGTGATTTTCATGTCTTAGTCAAACTTAGAAAAGGTTTTGAATTATCTGACTCCATTCTAAGTACTTGGAATTCTTCAAGTCCTAGCTCAGTTTGTTCTTGGGCTGGAATTCAATGCTCAAGAGGACGTGTTGTCTCAGTGGACTTAACAGATTTGAATCTGTATGGTTCTGTGTCACCTCAAATTTCCAAACTTGACAGGCTTACCAACCTCTCTCTTGCTGGAAATAACTTCACAGGTATCATTGAGATTGCAAATTTCAGCAATCTTCAATGGCTAAACATCTCAAACAACCGTTTCATTGGTGACTTGCATTGGAACTACTTGAGCATCGCCAACTTGGAAGTGTTTGATGCCTATAACAACAACTTCACTGCCTTTCTTCCACTTGGGATTTTGAGCTTGAAGAAGCTCAGATACTTGGATCTTGGTGGCAATTATTTCTATGGTAAAATCCCAGAAAGCTATGGAAATCTAGTCAGCTTGGAGTATCTTTCTCTAGCTGGAAATGATCTTCATGGAAAAATCCCTGGTCAGTTAGGCAATCTCACTAACTTGAGAGAGATTTACTTGGGCTATTCCAATGTTTTTGAAGGCGGCATTCCTGTGGAGTTTGGAAAGTTGGTAAATCTATTTCACATGGATATTTCTACTTGTGAATTAGATGGAACAATTCCAAGTGATTTGGGGAGCTTGAAGGCTCTTGACACTCTCTACTTGTATGGCAATCTGCTTTCAGGTTCAATTCCAAAGCAATTAGGCAATTTGACAAACCTGGTGAAGCTTGATCTCTCCAACAATGCACTCACTGGTGAAATCCCATCTGAGTTCATCAATCTCAAACAGCTCAAGCTCTTGAACCTCTTCATGAACAACTTACACGGCTCTATACCAGACTACATCGCCGATTTTCCCAATTTGGAAACTCTTTACCTGTGGAGGAACAACTTCACTGGTGTGATTCCCGAGAATCTGGGCCAAAATGGAAAGCTTCAAGAGCTGGATTTGTCTACAAATAAGCTCACTGGTACAATCCCTTGGAACCTGTGTTTGTCAAATCAACTTACAATACTAATTCTCTTGCAAAACTTCCTCTTTGGTCCTATTCCTCAAGGATTTGGAACATGTTCAAGTCTTATTAGAGTTAGGTTGGCACACAATTACTTGAATGGTAGCATCCCAAATGGCTTCCTATACTTGCCTCAACTAAACTTAGTAGAGTTGCAAAACAATTACCTATCAGGAACGTTGTCAGAAAATGCCAATACTTCTTCAAAACCAATCAAGTTAGGCCAACTTGATTTATCAAACAATCTCCTATCTGGTCCTTTACCTTATTCATTTTCAAATTTCTCTTCCATCCAAATCCTTTCCCTTAGTGGTAACCAATTCTCTGGTCCAATCCCACCTTCTATAGGAGAACTCACTCAAGTAGTAAAACTTGATTTGAGTCAAAATTCACTCTCCGGTCCAATCCCACCCGAAATTGGAAACTGTTACCACTTGACATACCTTGACATGAGCCAGAACAACCTCTCTGCCTCAATCCCACCAGAAATTTCCAATATGCCTATACTCAATTACTTGAACTTATCCAGAAACCACTTGAACCAAACAATTCCAAGATTCATTGGAACCATGAAAAGCCTCACGAATGCCGATTTCTCCTTCAATGATTTCTCCGGTAAGCTACCTGAATCTGGCCAATTTGCTTTCTTTAACGCCTCATCTTTCGCGGGTAATCCTCAACTTTGTGGTCCTCTACTTAACAATCCTTGCAATTTCACCACAATCACAACCACACCCAGAAAATCCTCTGCATATTTCAAGCTAGTCTTCGCGCTTGGCCTTCTAATTTGCTCTCTAATATTTGCTGTTGCTGCCATAATCAAGGCCAAGTCATTCAAAAGAAATGGCCCAGATTCATGGAAAATGACTGCTTTCCAAAAGCTTGAGTTCAAGGTCTTTGACATCCTTGAATGTGTGAAAGATGGCAATGTTATTGGAAGAGGTGGAGCTGGGGTTGTTTACCATGGAAAAATGCCAAATGGGGTTGAAATTGCAGTCAAAAAGCTTCTTCGATTTGGCACAAACAGCCATGACCGTGGCTTTCGAGCTGAAATTCAAACATTGGGCAACATTAGGCATCGAAACATTGTGAGACTGCTAGCATTCTGTTCTAATAAGGAGACCAACCTACTCGTTTATGAGTACATGAGAAATGGTAGCCTTGGTGAAGCACTGCACGGGAAAAAGGGCGCATTCTTGAGTTGGAATTTGAGGTACAAAATTGCTATTGAATCAGCTAAAGGCCTATGCTACCTTCACCATGATTGTTCACCATTGATTCTTCACCGAGATGTGAAATCCAACAACATCTTGTTGGATTCCAATTTTGAAGCACATGTTGCTGATTTCGGGCTAGCCAAGTTCTTGATTGACGGTGGTGTATCAGAATGCATGTCAACAATTGCAGGGTCTTATGGCTACATTGCTCCTGGTATGTGCCCTCTACTTTGTTAAAACATGTTCTGTTTTCGTGTAGTATTGTAGTACTATAGAGTTTGGTTGGTAGTTTCTTTGTTAGTTAAGTTAGTTAAATGGCCATGTTATTAGTCACTGCCATTGGGTTGTCCTTGTATGGTCATTCACAGCCATCTGTTGTTGAAGACTGTAGATTGTAGGTTACTAGTACTGTCACTGGCTTATAAACTTCCTGATGTTAGAACTAGCACATAGCACTAGGGTATCCCTAGAATATGCACATAGGCAGAGTTCTATAAAAAACTATTTGTGTACATGTTTTCCTTTTCCTTTTCCCCCACCTTTGTTTGGGCCTCATCAGTCATCATAATTGTGAACAATAATATCGATGTAATCATGGTATTCTGTGTAAAGCTTGGTGAGATCTAAAGTTTTCATTCAACTTAACTTTACCTCAATTTTTGTTTTCTATTTTTTTTTTAATTTAAATTAGAAAGGAAAGAGGGGTATTACTCTTGTTATCTAATTTGGACTAGTATTTATCTTATGCATCGAATTTATTCATTTTATTTTTTGTAAACCAAGAGTTTCAAAACTATATACTATAAAAAAAAAATGCATAAAATATCTTCTTATTTTAATCACCCTCACAGTATTTCGATTTCTTTACCTAAGAGAGATTTTATAACATACTAGACCTATAGCCACTAAACTTGGAAATTGCATTATATCTTTGCATGAGATCAAAATTGCTCTAAGCAAAACAAAATCTTGTAGGAGTAATAATAACAACTAGGTACACAAACCTACAAAGAGTTACTAGTTGATAGTTTCAACTCTCTACTTTTAATGAATGTTTTGTATGAGATTCCTAGTATCAAATGATCCCCTACATCCAACGGTCTTCTTGAATCCTTAGAAAACCAATGGTGATAAAGCCATCCTAGACTCTAGCTTTATGATCTAGACTAAAGTAACAGGTCAAAAACTTAAACAACCCCGAGTTTTAAGCTACAAAGGGAGACAATCAAGGAAGATTCATAGAATTTTTTCGGTAACCACAATTTTCAACAACACACTCACTGGTGCCCCTTTTACTTTTAGACTGTACAAACAAGAGAGGATTGTGGGGGCCCGCATAGTTTTCTGTGTCGACATCTGAATTCGGACATATCAATCTCTGACACAAAAACACATACACACACATTCAAAAACACACACCCCAACAACAGCAACAATTTGAGAGTAGTGGCAGTGGCTGCTATATTGAGTTTCTGACAGTGATGTTTAACGTAACAGGGCGTTGAGTGGCGTGAAAGCTAACCGACATCATGCACGTCTATTTTTTACACGCCAAGCCGACACACACATTTACACACATATATAATAAACATTTTTTTTTTTTTTTAAAGATTTTTGAGTAAGCAAAGTGGTATTGGTGCTTTTGGACCTTTTGGTCCCTTTTGCTTCTCTTTGAACAAGTTCAATCTCTTTTTGTCTTAGCCTAATCTCTTTTTTATTTTTCTTTTTTTTTACTATTCACAATTTTTCACGTACACAATTATGATATATATTGTGATATGCTTTGTCTTGTATGTTTATTATGCCTGTAATTGAAATTTATATGGTGTTTATTCTATGTTGCAGAGTACGCATACACATTGAGGGTAGATGAGAAGAGTGATGTTTATAGTTTTGGGGTTGTTCTCCTCGAGCTTCTCACGGGCCGTCGTCCGGTTGGTGATTTTGGGGAAGGTGTGGATATAGTACAATGGGCCAGAAGGGTAACCAATTGTCGCAAGGAAGAGGTTGTGTGCATTGTTGATCCTAGGCTAACAATGGTGCCCAAAGATGAGGCAATGCACTTGTTCTTCATTGCAATGCTATGTATCCAAGAAAAAAGTGTTGAACGCCCAACAATGAGAGAAGTAGTTCAAATGCTCTCAGAGTTTCCTCGCCACTCACCAGATTACCAATCATCATCTTCTTCAATTGTTCAACAAACAAAGAATCTTGAAAAAGAGTGGAGTTGCCCTAAATTGAAGCAAGATCTTTTGGTTTAAGTGACTTTTTTTTTTCTTTTTTCTTTTTGAGGTTTAATGGTGCCTTAAATTGTTTTTATTTTGTTATAGCCTTACTATCTGCAAAGTGAATCTTTTTTTTTATTTTTTCCTTAGATTTAGGCATAGGATTTGGTGGCCACAAATAGAGTTAGGAATAACTAATGGGTGCACTTCTTTTTAAGAGGTGCACTTTTAGGTAGATAGCGTGCTATGTTAAGGGGATCATGCACGCTCTTTTTAGTGGTTTTTTTTTTTTTTTTTTGAGGGAACTCTTTGTAGTTTGTATCATACTATCTCATATTATATATATACATCTTATATTTGATTGCTGAAGAATTTTTCTGTACATAGTTTTTTTTTAATCTTATATCTATATACCATATTTATCTAACATTTTTACGTTCATTTTTTTAATATGATTATATATTAAATAAGACTATTTTTTATTGACTGGTTAAGATTATGTAAGTACTCAGTGAATGTACTCAATGGCCAATATATATATATATATAGTGTTGCTCAAACCCCTCACCCAATTGAACCTAATGTTTTGGGCTCACAATTTACTTGTACAATGGGTATTGAGTATCCTACTATGGGTAATTTCGAGGCAGACTTAAGAACAGAATACACTCAGACATGAACTTGCCTCCTTCTCACCCTCCACTCTATTGTCTGCTCAGTTATTCTCTCTATTTTCGCTACCAAAATGTCTAACCCCTCTTTCATTGTTTCTTTTGCTATTTATAGCTTGAGGCTAGCAGTGGAACTATGATTACATTTTGACTCCACTCGTGCAGGTGGGGCCCAAATAAATTATTCCTAACAAGGAATAAATTTCATTGGGAATGGGAGTTGTCTCATTGGAACTGGTGCTAGCCACCAAAACTTGGTCGGTAGCGCAATCTCCCAGGGCATCTCCAGTCTGCCAAGGTTTAACCAAACATCGCTGGCACACCGTTCGATCATGGGGTTCCCAAAGGGTATCTGGATACCAAGATCACGATCAATGGGCTAATGTTTTTGGGCCACTCATGGGCCGATCATGACAGGATAAGCCCAAGGGTGGTATTGTTCATGGGCCTTCCTTAAACTGGGCCCAATGATGGTGGGCCTCACGCCGTATGCTGTGTGTGTGTGTATGTGTGTGTGTGTGTGTGTATATATATATATATGAGTGTGTTTATGCTTGTATGAAGGAAAGAAAAAGAGAAGAGAAAGAGAGGGGTGTGATTGTGTGACTGGCCAAGAGAGAGGGAGAGAGATATTTGTGAGTATGTGGTGGGGATTATGTGGGTCTAAAAATATGAATTTTTTCTTATATATAGGTTGGGGTGTTACTGTTGCTATATATCTCTCATATTGCTTTAGGTAAGGAAAATAGGTTTTGTAACAATATGTGCTCCTAGTAGCAATCTATGGTGACGAAATTAGATTTCGTCACTATATATGTTTATTTCAAATGTTTAGCGGCATCAAATTTTGTTTTTTGCACTCAACATTTTGGATTGTTATTTTACTTGTTTGGAATTTATAGGTGACGAAAAAGCATTTCGTCACCAATGACAATAAATATTTTATATTGGGTGACGAAATTAGTGTTTCGTCACCTATTGTTAATATTTGGAAATGAATATTTTCGTCACCCTAGATCTCACTTTGGGCAACGAAATATTTCATCACCATGGACATCCACCCCTAAGAATTTCATTGGCACCAGTTTTTTCCACCGCCTATAGTGACGAAAGGAAGTTTTGTCACCAATTGTAATATTTTCTATGATGAGAACATGATTTCATCACCATTTTTATGTATTTTTTAATATTTGGTGACGAGTATTTTATTTTCTCACTGAATGTTGCTATTTGGTGACAAAATTTGTTTTCCTTACTAGATTTCGTCATCATAGGCCAAATTTGCTGTAGTGATATAATATTGTACCTAATACCAATATACTATTTTTTTTTTTTTTTTTTTGGTATTAGCACTTGATGTAATAAATTTATTTTGGTGTAGTGAAGAAAGTACAAAGCAAAAAGGGAAAAAATTGAGGCAGTTTCATTATTTTTCACGTGTAAAACTTAAGAAAAGCATTGTAGGGAAGTTTAATGAACCACAAAAGCTCTAGTTAGAGGGAAATTTTGATCTAGGAGTAGTGGTTGAGAAATCGCTAGTGTGTGAGAACTATGCACACTCAAAACAGAAGATAAGCCATCACTCCACTGTTTTGTTGAAGAAATATTGGAACTCTTAAGAGATAGTAACGTTAGAAGAATTGGACTTTGGGAAATGGCAATAATCAAGAAAACAAAAGTAATGCAAACTTAAATAACAATGAAAAAGTTGCTAAAATTTTTGAGATATTGTCATATGGGTCCATCCATGTATCAAAGGAATGGAATGAGAAATTATTGTGTACTCCCAAAATATCATAAATACGTACTCCCTCCTTTCACATGAATGGTGGGTCCCACTAATTAAATTTATGATGGGACCCACCATTTATGTGAGATGGGAGAGTATGCATTTATGGTACTCCGAGAATACCTAATAATTTTCCGAATGGAATTTAGAAAAGTTGCAGCGTGTAATTATAGATCAGCTAAAATTGAATATGGAATGCATCATTAACCTTGATGAATTTCCTAGAGAATATCTAAGGAGTTGAAATGCAAAAGGTATTTACTTGTTTTGGATGAAGTTTGGGATATTCTTCATCCATGACAACCAAAAGGATAGTAAGGTGGTGTTAGCGACTAGATTTCGTGACATTTGTTTTGATATGGAAAGTGATGGGTTGATTAAATTGAAACAAATGTCTGATGCATGGAAAAAGTCGGTTGAAATGTAAATCTTCAAGGAATTTAACCAATAGCCAAGCTAGTTGTTCATGAGTGTGCGGTTTGCCACTCTTGATGATCCGGGTAGCAAGCTCCTTCAGAAGAAAAGATAACATCCATATATGGAGTGATGGATTACGAAGTTTGCAGAGATGGCCTAATGTCAAAGTCCAAGGCATGGATGAATTGATTTAGTTTTTAAAGTTTTGTTATGAAGATTTAGATTGTGATAATAAAAATAAATAAATAAATAAATAATTATGCACAGTGCATAATATCTTGAAAACTATGAGATTTTTATATATTATTTGTTGGAACGTTGGAGAGTTAAAGATTTTATTCATGATGCTAATTAGTTTAGAGATGCATGTGATAAAGGGCATACAATATTACGTGACATTATCAACACGTATTTGCTTGAGAGGGGTGTGGGAAAATGAATCATGTAAGGATGAACGAAGTGTTGTAGAATATGGCCTTTAAAATTTAAGGTAATAGGTTTGTGCAATAAAATTTCATTTCAATAAACTCTAGATATTTTGATGACAGCTTTGATAAAATGATATATTTTTGGTGCAATAAACAATCTGTTGCTTTGAATATCTAGTAGCAATGGACTATTACTTCACACATCTTATTACAATAAATTTCAAATAATTGACAAAAATCATTCAGGTTAAGTTATTGCAATGATATGTTGGTTATAATAGATAATTGTTTCATATTTGTCATTGTACTAGATTGTAAAATAATTGATATAAGATTATCGCAATAATATCTTCATTGCAGTTTCATGTTTGTCATTGTTATAAATTGTAAAATAATTTATATGTAGTTATATGAGTAGTTGAATTCACCCTTGATACAGGTTTCCACCATTCTTCCTTCAAAGGAGATTCAAAGACTATTATAAATTCTCTACGTAGTGGTGGTATGGATCAATCCCATGTTGGTAACCTTGTAAAATACACTTTGTCTTATGCAATCTCTTTACAAAACTTTTCTTTCTCTCATATTGTTAGGCAATGTAATGCAGTTGCACATGCCTTAGCTTAGAAAGCAAGGATTTCTTTCCCTTTAGAAGTCTAGATGGAGTCTATACTACCAGATTTACTCTTCAATTTTGACTAATTTACCAGTCCATGAATAATAAGCCGTGGGTTCTTTCTTCTCAAACAAAATTTTAAAAACTTTTTAACTGAAAGAGTGAACTTTTCTAATTATTTCAATTTATGTCTTCATAGTTTTTTTTTTTTTTTTGGATACAATGTCTTCATAGTTAATGGGACAAAGAAGAGAAAAAACATGAGAGTTCATGACTTTACATGGTTTGGCTTTATAATCTACATCCATGGGACAAGAGCTTAAGGTTACATTTTTTCATACAATTTTCTTGATTGTACATTACAATAGAATTCATATTTATAATAGAATTTTTAGTGCGGGTGCAATTGTTTAGAGTGTTTTGATAGAAATAAGGCAACTGGAGCAAGCTAAAGTTTCCTATACCAAAAGGCCAGCAAATAAGGTATCTTATACTAGTAAATTCTTAAGTACTTCCAGAGTATGGATAAATAGTACTCCTTCTTCTCACATTCATGGTAGAGCAGTGTGGCCGATACCGTACCGGTACCGGCCAGTACATACCGTACCGGCCAATGCACCGGTACCGGTACACTTTTATATTGTACCGGAAAAAATACCGGCCGTACCGGCCGCTTACCGGCCATACCGGCCAATTTCGGGCAATACCGGCCGGTACCAGGCGTACCGGCTGGTACAGAAAAAAGCTTTTTTTTTTTTTTAGTTTTGTAATTTTTGAATTTTTGTAAAGGTATAATGGTAACTTATTTACATTAACTTCTTAGTATTATTTGTTTTCTTAGTATGCAATGAACAACTAAGCTTTCTAATTTTTATATTGTGTTTTTATTTTATTTTATTTGATACTAAAGTCTAAAATTATGAATAATTTGTTCTGAATTAAGGTAATGTTTTATAAACTTTTATATTTACTATAATATAAGTGAAATATTATATGTTTATAAACATGGTTCTAGATATTTTGGTGTGTGTGTGTGTGTGTATATATATATATATATAAAATAGCGGTAAACCCGAAACGGTACACCGGTATTGACCGGTATCCGAAATATATCGTACCGGTGACCAAACCGGTACAGCCTCCGGTATGGTATTAACTTCCTTGTGGTAGAGTCCACTTATTAAATTTATGGTGGGATTCATTATGAATATGAGAGGAGAGAGCACAATTCTCTGTGCTATGGGTATACTTAAGAATTACTCTCCCATGCTATTGCCCAATATGCTCGTTATATTGAAGACAAGGTGCTATGGCATGATGAAGACTCACCTAGTGCTCGCACTGAATTGCTGGCTAATAGATTGATTCCGGGCCAATATCTCTTGCTTGTTATCTAGTTTGTTTTTACTCTACGTTTCTTGCTTGTATATGATAATTCTGATTTTTATTCAGTAAAAAAAGCAGCAATTCCTTTTATTAAAAAAAAAAAAAAAAAAGGAAAAGTAAATGATGTTTAAAATTTGAATCGGATATTGATTGTCTCAATCCCATAATTTTCTCTAATAATCAAACCCTTGATTTATTGATCAATCTCATGATCTTCTTATCAATGTCTTGATTTGGTCTTCACTTTAATGGAAAGTAAATTATACTTTTTCAACAATTCTTTTATCAAAACTCTATCACTAAAATTTCATGAAATTTAAAAACTTACTCGACTAAAACCCTATTATATCCCATAAAAAAAATGTTAAAAAAAACACTCTATTATAAAAAGTTTTATGAAATTTGAAAGAAGTATCACTATGTATTTTAAATAATTTTATTATAATCATTAACTAGCCTCGGAACGCATTACACGCGCATAGAGTATGTTCAGAAGCTCTCCCTTTTTTTTCAACAAAAAAATTGTATTTCTCTACAATAATATTAAATGAAATGTACCTTTCTCAAATGGGAGATATTGTGTCACCATCCCCAAAGAATTTTGGTAAAATTTTTGTGGGGATGTTAAGGGAATCAAGAGAGAGAAATGAGAGTAGCAAGGATTGAGAGTCTATCTCCACAAAAAAAAAAAGATGTTTATACACAAAAAAGTAATAGCATTTCTTGTTTAATTCAAAATATGTTTATTATGTAAACCAACTAATGTAAAAATTTGAATTGAAAAAGCATGAATTCAGTTAGGAATAAAATTTTGTTGGGTTTGTCTCAAATTTCTCATATTAAAAAATTGTTTTACATATCCAAAGTTCTATTAAACACCATAATTACGTTCTCTAAGGCTAAATCATAAGAATTTTCTTTTGCTAGTACAAAATCTAATGTAAACTGTTGGCTTGAATATTTAGATAACATCTTCATATGGTTCAAAAGATAATATTAATTTAGATTTTTCAAAAAAAGAAACAAACAATTGGATTGGTTATATATAGACAAAATTTAAAGAAAGTTCAATTAGAATTTGAAATTAGAATCCAATTTTGCGTCATGTATCTAAATTTAGGTGGAGACCACACCATAATTATCCACTTAAATTTTTTAATCTTTATGTCAATTAAGTTAATGAGTGCAAAACACTAAGAATTTAATATTAATAAACTAAAAAACCTAATCATATATACTCAATAAAAATCATCGTACAACAAAAATCACCACACGTTTTATCTTATTAAAAATTAGAAAAATAAATGATCATAAGTAGTATTATATTTAGGTAAGAATTTTAATATGTGACTAATTATGTTCACTTTTTCAAAAAAAAAATTTGACTAATTATTTATATTTTTATGATAAAAATTGTGTTTAATTCTAAATATATCCATATGTATGTATGTATGTATTACATGATATCTTTTTTAATAATTTGATAAATTATTTACATTTTTATAATAAAAATTGTGTTTAATTTTAAATGCATGTGTTTCCATGAGTTACATGCTAGTTTTATTAATTACAAAAAATAAACATCTAGCATAAGATATTTATTTCAGTAGCCTAAGTGTGGGAGAGAGATATTTCTATCTATATGGCATAACATTAATGCCAAACTTGCGACGGCATGCCGCTCTGTCATAGAGAGAGAGAGAGAGAGAGAGAGAGAGAGAGAGAGAGAGAGAGAGAGAGAGAGAGAGAGAGAGATCATAAGAAGAAAGATAAAGCAAGGGGAAGAGAAGAGAAGAGATGAGAAAGAATGATAGAGCAAGAGCAAGAGATGAGCGTGGGATCTGTTTATGTTTTATGGAGAAAGAAGAGATTATTTATTCATGTGTTCCTAACAACATGAGATAAGAATTGTTTTCAACAACAAAAAAATTGGAAAGCGACCTCTAAAAAAATAAGCTATATTTTTAATAAAGTTTTCCGTTGACTAAAAATAGTTTTCCTTTGACCGATTTTTTTAGTATTACCAAACACAAAAATACCAAGAAAAATATCTTTACATGATGTTTTCCATCAAAACAAACAGAAACAAAGCCCCACTAAACAGTGGACATCCTAATCAAACTAAATACTACCTCTCGGTATTGAAATTATGGTGAAATTATTCAATGCACTCCATATACTATTTTTTTCTTTTTACATAAAGGCATTCTATATGTGAGTTTCTTACATAAGACCCAAATTTGTGTAAGAGAAAGATGTAATATATCAAGTATATGAAATAATAGTACCTATTTTATTTATTTCTTTATTTTTTAAAGGCACAACTCGAAAATGATGGGGGTAGAGAGTTTAATTACATGGAGCGAGACCAGACAAAGCTACATCAGAGAATAGAAGACCATCTCCCACGTTGCATGATTTTTCTCTGCAACCAAAGACACACAAGTAAGAGTTGTTTATTGATTTTAAGGTCGGTTTTAAAGTAAATCTTATATTTTTGAATTTTCAAAATCTAAGGTTTAATTTGTTACCATCATGAATTCCCGTAGTCAATTTGATATTTTTGAAACTATAAGTTTTAATTTGAAAGAAACCTTTTTTAAAAGAGTAAACTACATATTTAATCCCTATTTTTTACAATATATTTCAATTTGGTCCTTAACTTTTTAGTGTCGTGTTAATTTAGTCCTTATTATTATATCTTAGATGAAAATTGATGACATGTCAAATGGCCAAAATAAAATTATAGTGTATTGTCATATCAAATGAAAGCTAATTTTTTTTTATTTTGGCCATTAAACACGTCATCAATTTTCATTCAAAAAATAACAATAAAGACTAAATTGATATGATAATGAAAGGTTAGAGACCAAATTAATATAATTAAAAAATTAAAGACCAAATTAAAATATAATATATAAAATAGGGACTAAATACGTAGTTTCTCCTTTTAAAAATTTTATTAAAAAAACATAGGATTTAAAATGTAACTTACCAAAAAGAATTCACTATTACATTACTTAAGAGTTGGGAGGTTGAAGGAGACCCTTAAACCACCTTTGAATCCTTAGACAAATGAGAAGAGGTCCACGTGAACATTGAGTATTGACAAGACAGCATAGGGCATTCTAAAATTTCCTTGCTTGTTAAGTGGGCTTGCATTAGTTTCGTTGAAAAGGCCCATGTATTGATTGACAACGTTGAACAATGATTGTCTTTTACTTGCCCACTTACAACGTTGGGCCCAGTTTTGGACTAGGCTTTATGAATTCTTTTGTCATTTTTGCCTAATTTATATATACTATTAATTATATGGCATAAATTAGCATTGGCTTATAAATACAAAATGATAAAGTTTAACTATAAAATTGGTTATATTCTAAAATTATAATTTTACTTAATATTTTTTTTATTGAAAGTGAATTTTGACAAATCCACTATTGGATTACACCTTCTTCTTTTGTCATCAATAAATTGTTTAAATTGTAAATTTTTGTAATTTAAAATTATGCATAAAATATAAGTTTCTAGATCATATAGTAAATAATATTTGATTGACACAAATTTAATATATGTATTAAAAGTGTAAAAAACATGCAATTCAACGGTTAGATTTTCAAAATATGTAGTAATGTTTATTTCATTAAGTAAGTTTATAGTTTTAGTCTACAACCAATTTTGTAGCTAAATTTTGTCTATAACAAAATAGTCAACTTTACATATATCAACTTAGATTAGATTTGACTAAAGAAAAACATTAAGCTGCATTTTTTTTCTTCAAAATGAAGTGTTTTTTTGTCTTTCGTTAGGGTATAAAGCAAGTTAAAATAAATAAAAGAAATGTATTTTATTTTGTATAGTGTTGTCAATTGATAATTATTGATGATATAAACTAATTAAAAAATGGAAAACTAATCTCATGGAACAATGTTCATTCCTCTCACATAAATTATAATGTGTCTCATGATAAATTTAATTAGTGAGACCTACTATTATCTAAAACGAGAGAATATTGTAGAGTATAAAATAATCTCTCACTAAAAAAGACAATTTTTCTTTTTTTCTTTTCTTTTTTTAAAAGGAGCTTGTGTGCATAGTTATTAAACCTAGATTGATCTGGCTAGTTGGATCGAAATCCCGATGACCCGGTACCTAAAGCAGTTTGGGTATTTAAATGGACAATTTCTGCATATAACCTAGTCAAACTTGGTGGGTTTGTGGTGACCACAAGTAACCCAGATGGGTTTATATAATGCGGTTGTGTTTGTGAAATTTTTAAAATTGCATCTATAGATCTACTTTATTGACTTTTATATTTTTTAATGTGTTATAATATGATAATTTAAAAATGAGAAAACCTAAAGAATACAAAAAAATGCACCTCTATGTCTGTCTACTTACCTCCAAGACTCTCATCCTATTAAAATAATACTTTGTTAGTGTGAAGCCTTGATTTTGAATAGAGTACTTTACTACATATAATTCTTTTAATATTGACATTTTTATAATAAATGGTCATGATAATGCAATATCATCAATCTACTAGCTAAAGTACTAAACCCCTAAAATAATAGTTTAAAAAAAAGCTCTGATATTTATTATTATTTTTTAAAATGTTATAGATTTTCATTCTTTAGCATCCGCTCCATGATGATTGCATTTTATTGTTAGGGCAAAATATCAATTAAATTTTAGTGTAGGCATGGTTTAAATTCTAAATTTCTTATTCAATGATAAGAGAGTTATCAATTGAGCGAAGCCTTAAATTTATCATTAACTTTATTAAAAGTAAAAGAAAAAAAATGTAATAGTAAATGGACTTAAGAATGAAGGAAGAGAGAGAATATGTTAGAATCCATCCGTATCCTTCTCTCCCTTTTTGATCGTTGGTGCTGCATTTCAATCAAAGGTGAAGCTAAAATCCAGACTAAGCCTCAATCTCAAGAATTTAAATATAAAAAATAATAATAATAATAATAATGTCTCAATCTAACATTAAGACTAGACTCTAGAGTCCAGCCAAAGCCATTATGGCTTTATTTCCAACGTTTTTTTTCTTCTCAAGAAATTTATTTCGTTTCCTCTTATTCTTCAAAGTTAACGATAAATTAAAAAGTTTTTTTTTTTTTTTCAAAAACTAGTATTATTTAGGGATTTAGTTAATTGATTGATGACATGAAATTATGTAAACCAAGTTAATTGATTGATGACATGAAATTATGTAAACCATTTATTATAAAAAGGAGTATTTAAATTAAATGAATTCTATGTGATAGGGTTGAAAATTGTATAGGATCCTTTTTTTTTTTTTTTTTTGAGAAAGAATTGTATAGGATCCTAATTCGTCTCTTTATCTTGGCATCCACACCAAAATAATAAATTAAGCAGAGAGAGAGAGAGGTTTAATGAGGTTCATCCATTATGTGATTAAATCTCATATATTTTAGAGTTATTTAATGAGAATTATAAATTATATTTCATAATAGGGAAAATTAAGGGAGTATTGGTTTAGAAAAATTTTATGGGAAAAAAAAAGCAACTGGAATTTTTTTTACGGCCTTTTTTATTTCCCATGAAAGTGGAATTAAAAATTTTCTAAAATTGTCCATTAACAAATATCCTAGGAGCATTGTTACCAGACCCTTCATGATAATTAAAATCTCATTTATAGATTTTGCCTAATCAAATTAGAATTATCTAGTTTACATATATCATAATAAATTAGATTTATAGAATATAATTCATCTATCCTATTTTTTGTATTTGACTTTATACTTCACCATTCATGGCATATCATGTATTTTTTTTTTTTTTCCATATTAAATTGAGTATTTTATGGGAAAAGTAAAACAAATACATGACAAATTTTGGTTGGTAAAGCAAAAAGTGGGATAGAGGATTTGCGTTTAGATTTTTCTAATCAAATTAGTTATTATTTACCTTATCTGGAAAAATTGATATGTTCTTATATTATATGGCATAAATTAGCACTTGCTTATAAATAACGAGATTGATGAGGTTGAAAGCATGAATAACACTAGGGTGCATTTTTCTTCTCTTAAAAAAAAAACAAACAAACAAACACTAAGGTGCGTTTTCTATTTCAAGATGATGTATTTTTCACCTTTCGCATTGCTTATGGTGTTTTTATTGGTTTCTTCAAGTGGTAATTCAGTTCTCACTTTCTTTATTTAAGTTGAAAAGAGTTCCTTCTAATCTTGAAGTTTGGGGTGGTAATATTTTATAATCCATACATGACTATTGATAACTCAAATTTTAGAAAACATACTTTTTTCTTTTAGAAAAAGAAGAAAAAAAATGTTTGAATTGTAGGCCTTAAAAGTCTTTTTCACTTTTTTTTGGTTTAAAATTATAGTTGTGGGACTTTTTTTTGAGTAATTTCATAGTTGTAAATTATTGTAGGGGCATTGGGCCCAGTAATTTACCAAGGATGGCCCAACGAAGTCTTTTGGGCTAGAAACCCAAATCCGAAGACATCAAAATGATCTTGGAGTATCTGAATGTATCTCATAAAGAAATGCCAAATAAGGATATGATAAACAAATGACCAATTACGTCTGAGGGGAAGATGTGTCCTCGGATTGTTAAGCTGAGGACATAGGAAGAGAGGTTTAGTGTCCCCGGGCTATGTTATAAAGAATCCTACGACTCCGGGAATACACAGTACACGTGGAGGACAATAGAAAGAGCGGTGGAATATCTAAGGTAAAGCTGCTACCACCGCCCATGCATTAAAAGCTCTATAATTGATACGCTGACTGCATAGATGGAAGGATGGGACCTGAGCATGGAGCTTGGAAACTTGGTCCCTAACCCCAGCGGGCTTTAGGGAAGAATTGATGGGACAAGTATCTGAGATCAGCATTGCAACCATGAGGTGGAATATGATGAAGAGAAGAAAAAGAAGTATAAATAAAGGGGAAGACATACAAAGCAAAGGGAGGCTTTTTCAGTAAGAAAAAGGGCCAATAGTATATGATAATCAATAATTGTATCCAAACTTGAGGAAATACTATTATAAACTATCCTCGGATTGCGTCGTCCAAGGAGAAACTTTCAGTCTTACTCTTGCAAACAACTCTTTATTTTTGTGTCATTGGGCCCAAAGCCCGTTCTTTTCCTTGTTATCTAAACCATCCTTAAAATCTAGATTACAAACCCATCCTCTACAAATTTATTGTAAAAAAGGCATTTCAAGCCCATTTCCTTCCAGTCATAGTTTGGGAATTTGAATTGGGTCCTTACAATTATCATTTTTTTTTTTTTTAAATCAAGTCAGACCTACTTTTCTCAATTTGGCCGATTTTTAAATGAGCAATGCTATAAATAGAAAATATTTTGGCAAGTTTTTATAGGTTTTTGTCTGGGCCAACCACTAACAACTTACCACATCAATCGTATAAGAAAAATTTTTTAATCATTTTTTGTATGTCGGTAGACTTCCTCTTCGTAAATTAATTGATGGTCTAGTACAAAGACTACATAAATTTTCATCTACTATATTTTTTATTTGGAATTTGAGAAGGTGTACATATCTAATGGTTTCTATTTTTACTTGGTTTTGAAAACAGGTCCTACATTAGGAGAGGCAGGTCCAATACCGTGCCAATTTCCTTTTGTGCTCCAGCCAGTTGCTTCCTGCTCAGATGCAGTATGTGTCACAGCCTGTGAAAATCTAAAGGCAAACGGCTGCCTCGACCGAACAACTTGCTGTTGCGAAATATAGAGAGGGAAATCCCTAAGCTAGGCCTAGGGACTTGTTTTCTGATTATATGTTGAGTTATGAGTTAATAATTATTGATGGAATGTGTAAAACCCATCAAAAATCATATTCCCTTTCTCTCACGGTGAATGAATCTCATCAAATTCTATTTTATCAAATAATTTTCTTGCATTTTTCTTTTTCAAGATGAAGTGCTTTTCAGCTTTCCCTATACTTATGGTGTTTTTCGTAGTTTTTCCAAGTGGTAATTTGTTTCTCACTTTCCCTTATTCTGGTAAGTCAAGTTCCTTCTAGTTTTGAAGCGTGGGTGTTAATATTTTAGATAACAAACATACAGTAACGGCTCCAGAAATTTTTTCCAAAGTGGTCATTAAAAAATTTAAATTATACAATATTTAATATAAAAAAATAGTTATATTTCATTATCAATGCTGCAAGCTATATCTCTTTCAAAGTTTTAGTTAAATAAAAATTTTCTTGGATTTTTCTTTTTTGTTTGTAAAGGCCCAATATATTGTTAGAAGAACCAAATTTTGACTACAAACTTAGTTGTAGCCTAAAATTACAACTTTCACTAAACAAATTAACATGACTACATATTTTGAAAATTTAACCATGAAATTGTATGTTTTTTATGTTCTTAAAACACATGCTAAGTTTCATGTCAATTGGATGTTATTTACTATTTAATCCAGAAACTTATTTTTTGCGTATAATTTTAAATTATAAAAACTCAAAAATTAAACATCTGATTGATGACATAAGCTATTTATCTTTAATCTTCATGTCAATCTAAATTTTGAAACATCCAGGTGTAGAATCCAAACATCTCAAATTTCAAGGGGTAAAATCCAAAGTTTGAAACTTCAGAATGTAAAATCCAAACATCTCCAAACTTTAGAGGTGCAATTTGCAATTTATCATATTTTAAACAAATTAAGGAACTATAAAAACCTAAAGTTGTAAAATACAAATATATCGAATGTCTAATACTCTAAAAAAAAAAAAAAAGGCTTTGTCATTTGGCATATTTGGAGCTTTCAACTCTTGACAAGTACTTTACCAAAAAAAAAAAAAAAAACTCTTGACAAGTAGAAATTTGTTCGGTCTCCCTTGTGTGCATGTGTGTGCTTTTTTTTCCCCTATAATTTTTTTAAAAAAAACTCTTAACAAGTAGATAATTGTATTGTGGCATGAGAAATTTTTTTTCAAATAATTTTATTCATTTGATAAAATTTCTGAAAATGACAAATCACGCAACTATTTTATCAAACAATTTTCGCATATGTAACAAAGAGTTTCGATAGTTGCTTCCACACCAAAATAATACTAATACTAATAATAAATTTTGCGTATGTGTGTAACAGTGTGAAAGATAGAAGGGAGGATTAAATGAGGCTCATTTAATCTATATTCAACTCCCTTATATCTAAGAATGCATTGATCAGGATCATTTATTATATCATTAAATGCAAATATATAAGGCTATAAGCAATAAACCTGGGGAAAAGTTAATGAATGGCATTAGTTTATGAAATATAATTTTAAAAAAATTATGGGAAAATAAAAAGACAATTGATTTTGGGCGAAAAGCACTTTTCATCCTTATGTTTTGCCCTGATTCCCATTTCGGTCACTATATTTTATTTTTACCACATTTAATCTTTATTTAGAAAAATGTCATCCATTTAATCATTTCCATCAGTGCTCCAATAGGAAAAATACTAGGTGGCAGACGAAACTATTAAAATAATAATAATAATAAAATTTTATTTTGGCATTAAAAAATGACACGTCAGCCTCTAAATTTAAAAGATTAATTTATTAATTTTAACTAAATAAAAAAATTAGAAATAAAATTAATCACCAAAAATCAATTCACATCACATAAATTAAGATCTAAATGTGTCTTGAACAAGAACAACAAGATCACAAACCCAGATCTAAGAACACAAACCCAAAAATTAAATAATAAAAAAAAACCAACAAATAACCATTCAACACTAAATTCTCTAGAAAATCACCAATCCATATGATATGTTTGTTTAAATTGTAGGGTTTTAGGGTATGAAAAATTTACAATTTAACCCTTATCAATGCGAGGCGGGGGCGGCTTGGGCCTAAATCTATCCCCACCCCACCTTGTAGTGCGGGACTAAAATCTCGCCCCATCCCCGTCCCACCACCTTTGCAAGGCAGGAAAAACTCATGTGGGGCGAAACAGGGAGGGGCAAGTTAAGCGGGGCAGGGCGGGGCAAAATTGTCATCCCTAGGGCCAGTAAGAAGATCCATTATGGGTAAAAAAATGAATCTTGTGGTCTATGTGATTTTCTTATTATAAATTTGTCCATAGTAGGAGGTACTAGCAAGAGAATAAAAGATATGAAGTGTTGTGTTCACAAAATTTTCAAAATACTTTTCTAGTAAATCTTAGGTGATAAGTTGTTATTAGTTTTAATTTAAACCCAGTACTGAAACTACTTTTTGTCTATTAGTAACAATCTGTCACTTAGGATTTGTTGTAAAAGTATTGTCAACATAGCGTTTCCCATATAAGATAAACTATAAGTTCATTGCATATTGTTTCTTAATACAATAAACATATTGTTGATGAAAATTGTTAACAATAATTGTTAGATTATGTTTAACAAACATTGTCAAATTATGTTCAACAAATGTCGTCATATTATGTTTAACAAACATCGTCGAATTATGTATAACAAATATTGTCAAGTTATATTTAACCAACATCGTCAAATTCGTCAAACATAATTTCACCCATAAGCCTTTTTGGTGTATGAGTTTTATTGATGTGAGTAGTGCCCATTCAAGATTATGTATCTCTTAATTACAGTCCCTTGCTTCAAGGGAAAACCCTTTGATTCCAACCACGTCATCTTTATACATAAGTTTATTTATTTTTATGTTTGAGGGGATATGTGTTTTTATTTATTTGTAGCTGCACCTAATAATTTGTTCAAGTTGCCTACGTACCCTTGGCGGGGATCAAGCCACTTCGTAATTCTTAGTTTGAAATCTTAGTCTCAAATATGGTTTTGTTCAATTTTAAATGGTGGATCTTTAAGTCAATACTTGGTGTTGAATTAAGTATTGACATAATTTTTTTTTTAATTTGGGTGAGATAATTGATTTTAATTCAAGGGATAAGTTTTGGACCATATTTTTATGGTTGAACCAAGGATTCTATTCTTTGAGAAATTATATGTCCAAGCGATTTTTCTTTTCTTTCATTTGCTTCTTTGTAGGAATTTTAATGACATTTTGATTGAAATTCCCAAATTTATTTAAGGGAAAGAAAACTCCTTTGAAGCAATCTAATCATTGTGAACATATTTGGAATTGGAGAATTTCCTTAAATCAATTTTTATGGTCATTTTATTTTAGGAATTATTAACTCTAATTTTGATTAAGGAATTAATAATCCCAAAGAATTTGTCATGATTAATATGGTAGAGTCAAGGACTCCACTAAAAAAATTAGAGTCAAGGATTCCATTATTTTTGTGGAGTCGAGGACTCCAATGATGGGATGGAGTCAAGGACTCCAATATTTTTGTAAAGTCAAGGACTTTATTGATGGGATAGAGTCAAGGACTTTATTAGTTTAGTAGAATCAAGAATTTCAATTAAAGAGAACATTATACCACAACTTGAGAGAATTTTTATTTGGTAATGTACAAATAGGAGTTATGAGTCAAGGACTCGTATTTAAAGCTTCATGCATGGAGTTAGGAACTCCTCATGAAACTTGAGCCTATTTGCATTACCAAGCAAAAATTCAAATTTGAGAAAGAGAGAGAGATTTAGAGGGCGTTTGGATAGCCCGTCCACGTCCAAGTTTTGCTTTTTTTTTTTTTTTTTTTTCAACGCGTGTTTGTTACTGTTCATTGGTCATGAACAGTGATTTTAGGCTAATGAACAGTAACTTTTGGAATGAACAGTGATTTTTACCCTTTAAAAATTATTTTGCTACAGTGTTTTCAGTTTTCAGCAATAAGTTCTATCTAAACAGACCCTATAAGAAGAAAGGGACTGATGAAATCTCACATACAAACCTATGCTATTCCTCCTTTGCTTGATGTTACTCTCTCTTTTTTTCCTCTCTCTGTCTTTGCTGTGAGTGTAATGGCTCTCCTTTTGTGTTTGTGCATGCTTCTCTTTCTATTTCCGTGTCTCTGCCCTCTCTTTTTTTAACTTGTGCGTGCCTCTCAATTATAGAGAGACTCCAAAGAAGTTGCTCCCTTCTTTTTCTCTCAACTGATCAGCTCATGGAGTAGTTTGCGTCAGTTTTTCTCTCCATAACTCCTAATTCTGTGTTCAGCCGTGCCCACTACTCAGCGTTTTGCTCTTTTATTCATTCCGTCCCACTCTAAATTCCCTCTTTTCCGCTGGTAACATCTCCACATTTCAACTTTTCAGGCTCACTTTCCTTGTTTTCTGGTTATGCCATTTCCCATTTCCCATTTCACTTTTCAGTTTTTTTTTTTTACTTGTTTTGTTTTTATCTTTTCCTTTTCATAGGTAGTAGGCAACAGACCACTCACGTGGCTTTTATTTTTATTTTGTTTGTTTTTAGTATAAGCTAGTCAACTTTTTGTAGATGACTATGCATGACCTTTGAACCTATCCTATTGTTTAGTTCACACGCGGTGTAAATACAAGTACCTATGACACTTTTTTTTTTATAAAGTATATTTTTAGTTTCAACACATACTTATTATTATTATTACTAAGATTAAATCATTGAAATCATCTATTGTTTTTAAATACAATAAATCTTTTAATTATTGTTGTTAAGTGAACTCCAAGCGAGATCTTAATTTTTTTTTTTTTTTTAAGATTTAAGATGAACAAATTTATACTTTTGTTGTTAGGCTTACTATTTCTTTCCCATATTTTAGATTAAATTGGTTTGTTATGGGGTTTTTTTTTTTTTTTGTGTTTAAAAAGACCAAGATATTGTCAAGATGATTATATTCAAGTTTATTTCAGTTGGGCTTAAAAAAAAAAAAAAAAAAATTGGTTCAGGTTCAAAATTTTATTTTAAGAGGGTCAAATAAAAAATTTATATAATTTTTTTTTTAGCCCAGCTCAGGGGGTACTGTACCTAGAGCCGCCCATGGGCTATAAGCAATAAACCTAAGGAAAAGTTAACAAATGCCCCAAGGGCATTAGTTTATGAAATATATTTACAAACATTTTATGGAAAAATAAAAAAGACAACTTATTCTTTTTCATAACTTTTTATATTTTCCATAAAAGTGTTATCAAAACTTTTCTCAAATAACCCATTAAAAGATGCCCTAAGGACACCTGTTAACAAGACTTATAAACCTAATAGACACCAAATGTGTGATGTGTACAAATTGTTGTTTGACATTTGGCATTGGTAAGTTATATCATTCTAAACAAAACAAGAAACTGGAAAATGCAAAAACCTTTACAAACTAGAGTTTATTATAAAAACCTTACAAACTAACATAATAATGAATGTGATTCATTCCACTTCAACAACTAAAAAATAGATATATATGAATAAAATTTTTATAATTGGTGACAATAATTTGTTGTAAGACTTTTTTTTGGAGAAAAAAGTAAGTAAATTTTATTGAACTAAATCCAATTGGAAAGCAATATCCAATTATGAAGTAATTCGTAGCATCACTCATGAGGAATTTTCTACTTGTCAAGAATTGGAAGCACCAAATATACCAAATGGAAGAGTCCACATTTTTTTTATAATATTTTTCGACCAATTTTGTTTTTTATACATTAGGAGTTTCATGATATATTTCTACTTATATGTATCAAGATTCATTTGATTTGTCCTAATTTGGCAATAATAATAGCTCAAATTTGTCGATAACACTTTAATATAAGATGAATAAACCATTATTATATTTCCAAAATATTGTAGAATTAATAGTAATTAATTAGTCGGGAAATTTAAGAAAAAAAATGACAAAATTGATGTGTACTTTTTACATGCAATGAATTAGCATTGATTTTTTTTTTCCTAAAAGGAATTAGCATTGACTTATAAATAACTACATTATTGAGGTCGAAAGCCTGCATAACACACAGGTGCATTTTTCTTTATCAAAATGAAGTATTTTTTTGCTTTCCCACTTATGGTGTTTTTCTTAGTTTTTTCAAGTGGTAGTACGGTGCTCGCCTTTTCAAGTGGCAATCCGGTTACCAATGCCGCAGTTTGTTGTAAGTAGAAGTTCCTTACATTTGTAAATGCTTAGTTCTTAATGCATTTCTCATGGTTTACCGAAAAAAAGAAGTTCCTTACATTATATATATATATATATATATATATATATATATATATATATATATATATATATATATATATATATAATTGGATCTTAATTCTTCGATTTTTGTATTTAATAATTTACTTGCCATAAAAATTAAAAAATTTGATAGAATACATAGTGCAAAATTAAACTTTAATTTGGAATATAATTATATTTAGATTCTTTGATTTTTGTACCTAATAATTTACTTAAAACACAAATTTAAAAATAAGATAAGACGTGGGTTCCAGTTAGCTCAACTGGTAAAGTTTCTGATTATTATATAAGAGATCTGGGGTTCAATCCCCGTCTACACCAAAAACTGATTGGTGTTTTGGTCTGATGATAAAGAGCTATCATCGGGAGCAGACGTCATAGGTTAAAACTCTTTCTAAAAAAAAAAAAAAGATAAGACACGTGGCCCAAAATTAGACTCTAATATAGAATTTGATTGGATTTTTTCGTGGTTTTGCCTATTAATATGTGTGTGTGTGTGTGTGTGTGTGTGTGTGTGTGTGTGTGTGTTTAAGAATACAATTTTACTCAATATTATTAACATTACAACATAGTTCGAAAATCTAACTATTGAATTGTATGTTCTTTACACTCTTAATACACATCAAATTTTATGCCAATCGGATATTGTTTACTATATGATCTATGAGATTATATTGTTTGCATAATTTTAAACTACAGAAACTTGCAACTTAAACAATTTATTAATGACATAATTATTGATCCTTAATTTTCTTGAAATTTTGCAAGCACAGAGAACATAAGAAGAAAATATAATTCAATGGTGGATTTGTCAAAATTCACCTTCAATAAAAAGATATTGAGTAAGGTTGTAGTCTTAGGTTACAACCAATTTTGTAGCTAACTTTGTCCATATTTTATAGTCCATATGATTATTTATAAATAAAATTGTAGAAACAAACCTAACATTCAAAAAAATAAAAAATAAAATGTTCGGAGTGTAAATAAGTTTTAGTTTTTCCTTCTGGTTTTGTTTTTAAAGGAATCTCTTCATCTTCTTTGTGCTTATGTTGCATTGTTGTAGGAATTATAATTTTAATTAGTGAGTTTTATTAGTATAGCTTTTGTGAAATTAAGTTATAACTAAAAGGATATATAGTGTGCGTAATACTGCTTATTTTGTTAAAAATTATAAACTTTTTGCTAAAAACTAAAAACTTATTGCTGAAAACACTGTTCAAAATATTTTTTATTGCTCCAAATTACTATTTATGCATTTTTATCACTTAGCTGGTCCATGAACCGTGCCATGGGACCAACCAAAAAAAACGCTACACAGATGCAGCCGTAGCTGCTACACAAACGCACCCATAGTGAATATTTGGTAGATTATGATGAATAGTATATTGAAGTTATGAATTTATAAATCATGAACATTATATCATAAAGAGTCATCTTAAAACCTCTTAATTTTAACTTTGGTCTTAATATGTACGTAGGTACAATTGCACATTCACTAGCACGAAGAGCTATTTTTTCTTCTCATTTGGTAGTTTGGATGGAAGATGTTCCGCCTGACTTTTTTTTATACTTCAAGAAGATATGAACAGTCTTCCTTGATATTTTATGACATAATATATTTCTTCTAAAACAAATGTCTTAATACTGTTTTCAGCATCAATGACCCCTTAAAGTTCTTTAGTGGAAAAAAAAAAAAAAAAAAAAACTTTTATAGGCTAAAGCAGGTTTTGAGTCTTTTGACCACTCTAAAAGCAAAAACAAACAAACCTCAAAATCTAATTATCACTTCATTTTTGGGTCAAACCATAAAGTCGTGGGATTCCCTTCATAGTTGCAAATTAATAAAATTATTATCAAGTCAAGCCTATAATGCAGTATTAAATTTTCATAGAATGGATTACTTTTCTCTCTGTTTGGCTGATTGTTAAATTCACTACTGGTTTAGTAAAAAGCCAACATAAATCTTCATTTGTTACATTTTTGTTTGGAATTTGAAAACATTTAGGTACATATCTAATGGTTTCCTTTTTACTTGGTTTTGAAAACAGTTCCTCCAGTATGCTCAGATGGAGATACTTTCAATGTCATTCCTCCCTGTACACCTAAGAAATGTTCCAAAAAATGCTCTGAGAAGTCTCCAAAATACGCCGATAGTTGCTGCTTGCCCACTTCCTTGTTCCATTGCTGTTGCAAATTTTCTGTGTCAAAGTGAAACTATATAGAGATGGAAATCCTACCTCTTTTAGACTTTTAATTACTTTGAAATAAATATTTGGGGAAAAAAAAGATCAAATGAATAAAATAAATACATTTCGTAAGTGTGCTGATTTTTTAGTTGGTAATTATTCATGATGTAAATTGTAACCCACACTAGAAAGGAAATTTTTGTCTTTTAGATATCCCCAAAAAAAGGGAAAATTAATCCATACTTAAAAGATCAATTTTTTTTTTTATAGTTATAATTATATCATTTGCACAAGTTACTGAAACAAATTTAACCACATAAATATTTACTAGGGATGTTTTAATTTATTTTGAAATTCTACGAGATATGCTATTCAAGAAATTTTAGAATTTCCAGCAAGACTTATGGGAGTTTTTGTATTTTACATTATAAAATTTCAGAATTTGAATTTTACTTCTTAAAATTATATTTCATTTGCATAAGGAGTCTCTCTATTTGAATTTTTCATTAAGTACAACATAAGTGCCACACGTGTTTAATTCATTCAATAAAATCCATGTTTTTTTTGTTTTTTTTATGGTTTCAATAAAGTCCATGTTGATTTGGGAGTTTAGATCCTCGTGGTCTATAAAATGAATGAATAAAGTTAAGGATAAAACATTTTTACAACAAATATTAAGTGATAAATTATTAGTAGTAGGTAAAATGTGAAGTCAATAATGGATTTAGATGAGAGCCAATAACAAATTACCGTCTAAATTTTGTTGGGAAAATGTTGGGATGTAGAATTACTATTAAACATTGAAGTTTAACTTTCTTATAAATTAAACTCTATAGTTTCTTTAATTTTAAATAAAATCAGTACTTTTAAAATCATATTAATTTATACCCTATCTATTTTGGAATACATTTGAAACTAATGAAACTAAAAGGTTTAATTAGTAATAGTCTGTTTTTTTTTTTTTTGAAATTGTAGGTTTTAATTTGAAAACTATCCTTAAAATATAGGATTTAAAATGTAATATACCCAAAAAAATCACTGATACATAATTGAGTCTCTCATAAGCTAAAATTATTTGGTATAGCTTGTGTCTGCTTGGGTTATATTATTGTTAATATTGGATATTTGGATATTTGGGCTTGAAATGGAACTAGCTAATAGAATCCAATTCAAGCGTAGATTAGAAGTCTATAATTCAATTCAATGATAAAATTGGATAATGCTTAGCATTTTCTGATTTCTTAACCAAAACAATCTTCCATCTATCTCAATAAAAAAGTTATCGATGAGCACTCTGTTAAAATTTAGAAGAAAGAAGATAAAAGTAGATATGAACAATTTTTTTTTTTAAATAATGTTAATGAAAAATTATTCGTAAAAATTATTCTTAAAAGCAATATACCCAAGTGGTAGATTTAAATAAGTGTAGAATTTTTTTTTTTTTTTTTTTTGATATCAACAATTAAGTCTTTGCTTATGTCCATAGAATTGATAATGAAGAAGAGGAAAATTCTTTGCAATTTGGTGCAACCATTTAGCAATTTATCATGACATTCATTTGCCGCAACCACGACTTCTAAACCAATTTTTATTACATGGTATATGATATATGATATGATGATGTCTTAGCCTAATCATAGGTTAAAATTATATGAAATACTATGTCCACAACATTTTCACAACAAATTCTAAGTGACAGGTTATTACATGTTACTAGTGGTGAGGCAAAATAGTAATTTCAATGATAAGTTCAAATTAGAACCAATAACAACTAATCACCTATGATTTATTGTGAAAATATTGTAGACGTAACACTTTTAATTACAAACTATTTTACAGCATTTTTACAAAATGTTGTTGTGGCCAACTTCTTATTGGTTTTCATCTAGGCCAACAACTACTATCACTTTATCATTTATAAATAAACACTCACTACATTAATAATTTGTAAAAAAAAAATTGTAAAGGAGTTTGTATTTCCAGCATTACTTTATATCTAATTTATTAAAAAATGATGTACTAAGATTATATTAAATTTGCCAACTAATTTGGCCATAATAACCCAAACTTTTTTTTTATATAAAAAATAGCTCTTTATCATCAGACCAAGACACCAATCAGTTTTTGGTGTAGGCGGAGATTGAACCTCAAATCTCTTATTCAACCATCAGAAACTTTACCAGTTGAGCTAGCTGGAACCCACGGCCATAATAGTCCAAACTTGACAATAAATTAGTTGAGAAATTTTAAAACAAGATGCCATAATTGAAAAATACCACATAAATGAAATTAATTAGCATCAATTAGCATTGACTTATAAATAATGAGACTATTGAAGTTGAAAGCTTGCAAAACACTAACGTGCATTTGAAAAAAATAAAATAAAATAAAATTTCAAGATGAAGTGGTTTTCAGTTTTCTCTCTTCTTATGGTGTTTTTCTTATTTTGTTCAAATGGTAATTCATTTCTCAGTCTCTCATTTTGGCAAAGGAAGTTCTTTCTATTTTTGAAGTGTTGGGTGGTAATATGTTATATGAAGGAAAAATTCTGGTTTTGCATCTCATGCAAAACCCATAGCGGAAGCGACGAACTAGGGTCTATTTCATTCATGATTGATAACGTGTACTATGTAAATTTCAGAATTTAAGAACAAGATAGCGTACCTTGGTGTGGAGAAATTCAAAACAAAGATTAGAAGCACTTGGGAACACTTTTAATCTTCACTCCAATTCCACTTTACGCCCAAGATGTGTGGTCTCTCAATCAGTTTTTCAAAGGGAGAATGAAAGTGTGTCTCACACTCTCTCACACACCGTTTCTTTTTCTTTTCTAAACTCTTCTAATAAAAATTCTGTATATTTCTCCCTTTATAACTAACTGATTATCTAATTGGGTTGGCCTATTGGGCCTTTCCAATTGGGCTTTAGTGTGTGGCTTGGAGTGGGACCAAAAGGGACCAATAAGACACTAGCTCCAATGGGCCTTGGGCTTTTCCGTCAACTCTTGACAAGTCCAAAGTTACCATTAATTATATTTAATACCACTATATAAATATAATTGCACTCTAGGCCTTATTAATAAATTATATCCCAAGACTTTATTATACACGTAACCCCTTCATAAAATATTCGTAGTAACACAAAGTCATAAATATAGACTGCCACTTTGTAAATTACTACATCTTATCCTTGAGTACCCGGTTTAATTCTTTAAAGTTATTCATTATATATTTATGAAATCCAATTTCATAAATATATACTTTAGTAATTTCTTACTAAAGTGGTTAGGCCTAACTCTCTGAATAACTGAAACCATTAAACTTATCTCAAGGGAATATTTTATATCTCTATCAAGAGACTATGAATTCCATCTTGAGAATATATGTTCCATCAACACTAAATATGGCTGCCCAACATACTGAGGTTTTGACCGTTATTTCAGATCTCACTCCTGATATATCAAAGCAACCTACACTTCATGATCAGGTCCATTATTCTCTCAGGATTAAGAGTTCATGCAAATAGAAGTCGTGAAATTTATTATTCATTTGACAGTCTTTAGAAGAATAATAAATCTCACAGCGGTCCTGTTCAATATGTTTTAACTCTTAAAACATATCAACATATCAACTAGAAGCTTCCACTTCCATGATCAAGACAAATCATCTTAGTTGACACGTTATAGTCTTCGCAGATGAAATGCCCAATTTCATCACCGACTACGAACTATTAATTCTGAGTTTACAAAGAACTTGTGATTTACATCTTCTGTGACTTTTCACATAAATCACATACAATGCATCTCATGGACTATATGATGATGTCCCATATTCACGTAACCACTATTTTAGATAATAATAAAATAACTTTATCAAATACAATATTAAGTCATACATCATGTCACACATAATGTCATACATAATATCATACATAGCATCATACAATAGGATTTAAGGGTACTAATCCTAACATTATAGTCTATATATGATTGTGGACAAGTCAAAGTTTAGAAAACAGGTCTAACATTTAAATAAATAAGAAAGAAAATGTTTGGAGTGTAAGGATGTTATAATTTTATTTTGTTTTTGTTTTCTAGGCAATCCATTGTCTTCATCGTGTTCTTTGACATTTTTCTGTAAAAAAGTAGAGATTTTATTATAAAGCTTTTGAGAAATAGAGTTTTATGTAAACAGTTATTTAGTGTGTTTTGAGTAGGACTGTCCACGGGTCAAGTGGATCGAGTTTGAGATCAACCTGCCACTTGACTCGCTCAGATCGAGTGGAAGAACTGACGACTCGCAACCACCGTAGGTTGAGTCGGATCAGGCTCTAGCAGATGATCGGCCAATTTGGTTGAACCAATGGAGTGGTGGTGGTGGTAGATCTTCACCAGATTTGAGCAAAGGAGAGAAAGATTTGGTTGGATTTTTAATGGATCTGTGCTAAAACTCATTGGATCTAAGCAAAACGTCGTTGGATCTAAGTATATCTAAGCAAAAATCGCCAAATTTGAGCAAATCTAAGCAAAGAAAGGCCAAACATGGCAGGATCTAAATGGTGAAGGTTTAAAAATCGTTAGATCTAGGTAGAATCCAATAGTCACGATAGTTCAATTTTTGGTTAGGTCGGGTAGCTTGGGTTTTGGTGGAGGATACTCGCCACTCGACTCACCAAAGTCGGTTTTCGAGAGACTGGACTTGTAGCCGACGGACGAATGTATTGGCTTAGGCCATTGGCAGTCGGTTTGGTCAGTTCCGTCGGATGACCGGTTTGCTTGGACAGCCCTAGTTTTGAGTATTTGGCAAATAATAGTAAAACTGCATTATAGTCTTAGATTTATAAAGCATGAATAATTAATTCAGCCATAAGAATTTGCATTTGATAATTTTAACTAAAAGTTTTTTTTTTTTTTGAGAGAGAATTTTTTAGTTAAGAGAGCTTCCCTTTAAAAACAAAACCATATAGAATTGAACACTTTTTTTGAGTTAAAAAATAAAATTATGGGATTCCGTTCATACTTGTAAATTACCATCAAGTCAAACCTATAATGTATAGTATTAATTTTTCTTTGCTTAGAATATGTTACTGTTTGGCTGATTGTTAAATTACCTAATGGTTTAGTACAAAGCCTATATAAAACTTCATTTTCTTAAATTTTATTTGGCCCATCAAAGAAACAAATATATATATATATATATATATATATATATATATATATATATATATATATGGATTTTGAAAACATGGGTGTACCAATTTAATGGGCTTTCCTTTTATCTTGGTTTTGAAAACAGGTCCTATGAGAGAGGTGGAGAGCCAGGAATGCCCTTCCGATATTATTGTCAAGATTGTGAACTGTTCAAAGAACGTTACCGCATGCATCACTAACTGCATTTCACAAATTGGTGAAAGTTTTTCTGGTTATTGCATCGATAAAAACACTTGTTGTTGCCATTACCATATATAGAGGATATGAAACTATTAAGATGAGATGAAAATCCTACCTCATGTTGTTATGTTGAAATGAATATGAAAAAATAAAACTAGTTCAAATGAAACCATATTGTGTGTTATGTTTTGAGTTTTTAATTATTGATGGAGTAGCCTACACTACGAATACTTTTTTTCCCCCAATTCTTCTATATAAAAAAAAGATAGATGTCCTGAAACATTGGTTATAGAATTTCACTTAGAGCAAATTTATGTTAACAATGTAAATTTAGTCATAGTCTATTAGTCTACCATGGTGAAAGTATGCCGTGAATGGTTTTTTATTTTATTTTATGGAATGCCGTATGTTTTGATAGTTCTTGTTAAAAAATTAAAAAGTTATTGACGCTTATGTTAATTCACATGGTGCTCAATTTAAATTAAATCCAACATTCAAAACATATGCTACGCTCACTACACTCTGTTAAAACTTACTATGGCTTTTAAATGAAATTTGTAATATGCCATTGTACTAGAACCTTTTTCTCTCCCTCTTATGTGTATGTTTGTTTCACAAAAAAAAAATGCAAACTAATAAAATATTTTAAATTGGATAATTGAAATTGAATAATAAAATATATAATAAAAATTACACTTAAATATATTTTTGGTCTCTAGCTTTAAGATTAGCTTCATTTTGGTCTTGTCAAAATTTGACTAAATTACAAATCATACCATCTAACTTTGTCCAAGTTTCAATTCAACCCTTTAAGGTTTTTTGCTTTGATTTTTTACTATGTGACTAGGAATGACGAGCACAGTCAACTGGTCAAGCGGTACCTTAAATGGTTCTTTTTAGCAGTTGTACCACTTTTCTTACTTTTATCGTGTTCAAACAATTCATTTGAATTTTCGACTGCGGCAAAATCAAAGTTAACCAAAATTTAAATGAGTAAATTGTAAACTAATGATTAAAACAATGTGGTTTTGAATAAAAGGATGGCATTATTTTGAGCTTAGCGACATTTAACAGACACCTCATTACTACACATTGATGTAAAAACTTAAATCCATAGATATATATATATATATATATATATATAGCGCTTGATGCGATGGTCAGTTCACAAATATAAATGTTTGTGGGATGTAGAGGGCAGAGGGTAAAAGTAGAGGTTCAAGTTTTTGTGCCAAGTTAGTTAATTCAATGAAAAAATTGAAATTCAATTAAAGTTTAATTTTGCATCACGTGTCTTATCTAATGTAAGTTTTTAAATTTTTATGCCAAGTGAGTTACTAATTCAATGTAGAAAACGAAGGATTCAATGTAGAAAACGAAGGGTTCAATATAAGTAAATCATAAAAAACCAAATCATATATATATATATATATATATATATATATATATATATATATATATATATATATATATATATACACTCCATGACAATATATAGTTTAATTAATTAGATTCAAAATTGAATTTTGTTTTTGTTAGCTTTCTATACAAATTAAATTGTTTAAATTTTTGTTGTTATTTTTTCTTTGAACTAGTAAGCATATTTTTTATACTGTTTCTATTAAGATATTTTGTATGCTAGGATCTTTAATGTAACAAATTGTAATTGAGTTGAATAATCCTATGCATCTATCCCCACTCAATTTAAGAGATACTATTGAACTAATTTATTCTTTTATTTTGTATTGTATTTAGTAGAATTTCACGAACAATGATTATCAATTGATATTTTATATGTAGTATCCAATAGTAATTTTTAAAAATTATATACATAATAGCAGTATAATGGGAAACTTGGCGTAACCAATATCATGAAAATCGCAAGAAAAAATTATTTTAGTACCTCCAAATGTCTTGGTTGAGCTAATACCCTGTATGTTTTATAACTCAAACTAACATCAATAGCACCACTACAATTCATCATTACCGTGCATAAGCATGGGTTATATACTAGTCATGTATAATGTTAGAGGTATAGATCCAAATTTTGAAATTTTCAAAAGCAAAATTGAAATTATCCTAAAATTTAAGAGTGAAAATTTCAATATAGTTTATATATATATAATTGAAATTTGCAGTTTAAGGGTTCAAAATCAAAATAAATATTTAAATTTGCACTCATAAAGTTTCGAGTATTTTAGATTTTGTCTAAACCACATGCATACAACACCATGAATGATACTATTATCACTATGTTGTCACTTGAACCCATATCATTAATTGTTGAGATGATTTACCATATTGCACTCAATTTACAAATATATATATATATATATATATATATATATATATATATATATATATATATATGTATGTATGTATGTATATATGTATATATATTTGTAAGGGACAGATCTTCGTAGCCCAACCTAAGTTAGGTGAGTAACTACTGTGTGGAGGCCCAATACAATTAATTTTTTAGAGGTAGGTTGCCAAGCTCAACTTTTTTAGGCCCTAATGGTTTCATTAGGGAATTTAAAGAGAAGTCCAATTCTTAGGTCAATAAAAATATGAGAGAATACCAATAAGAAAGGAAAAAAATCTGTATTAACTCTTCCTTACATTCGTCCGATGAACACTCGTCCATATATTACTCAATTCTCGGTTACAAATCTTATCACTGTCCTTTCTCCTTTTCTTTTCTATTTTTTCTGTCCTCTTTCCTATGGGAGCATCTTTCCTTTATATAGTAGTTGGGACCTCAACACAACCCTCCACTTAGGCTACCATGAATCCTTACTTGGATACTTGTCCCCTCAATGTCTTGCTGGTGGTGATGGAGTAGGTTGCAAGCTGTAAAAGCACTGTTAAGGGGTCATTCTACCATTAAATATGGCAAACTGAGTTGGTACTGTGCATTTAATGCGGGGTGATGGGTACTTTATCTCGAAACTTCCCCTCTTCTTTACTTACACGTCTCTACTTTCTTCCTCGAGCATTTATAGCTTTGGGTTGGGACTTTGGTTCCCCGAGGTAAGCTTTCTCCTCATGCTTCTCAGATTTCACCATCTTCTTGGGTTTTGGTGTTTGGCTATCTCGTCCGAGTTGGACCTAATTCGATGACAAGCAAGGCCCAATTGATTCCTCAGAATGTACTGATACCATGTGCTTTTGCTCCTCGGGTTCTTCCCTCCCACAATATTATAATATAGTAGTTAAGGAAATGAGAATTTGAGCCATCTTAATTGGAAATACCGAGAAATGCCTTTTGTAGTACAAGACTATTGATCAATTACCAAAATATCAAGTGATTTATTAATTTTTAGAATAATCTAATTTATTAGGTTCTAGTTAGTTCGATCATTACATTTTTTATTTGGTGGTTGAATGTCGAACATGGATTGGAATCCTACTAGTGGGCAATGGGTACATATTTTTGAATTAATTGGTTCAAATTTTGTGTATACCAAAAACTAATTGATATCTTAATTAGATGATAAAGTGTAGTTATCTACTTCAACTATAACATTATCACATAAAATAAAGTATAAAGTAATTTAAAATAAAAAATATTTTTTTTATACAAGATAGAAATTCTACTTTAGCCTAATCTAAGTGTATATGTGTGTGAGCTCCCTCTTAAAGACTTAAACCCCAGCCCTTACCCCTCACACCCACAAGCACTTATGTAGAGTGACCATTGCACCAAGTAGGACTTGGATTGCATAATTATGGAATCCAAGTAGGAACTTTTTTTTTTTTTTTTTTATAGGCATCCAAGTAGGACTTGGATTGCATAATTATGGAATCCAAGTAGGAACTTTTTTTTTTTTTTTTATAGGCATCCAAGTAGGACTTGGAGTGCTTAAGTCGGCAAAAGTATTTTATATGGATTTCTAGTAACTTTGTTTCAAAAGGATTTTAGTACGTAACGAAATTTCACAAAAAAAAAAAAGGTTAATTAATTTTATTTAAATAAAATGATAATTTTATTTTAATATTGTGCTGACATGAGAAATTGTAAAAGTTTCAAAAACTTCAGTTATATATATATATATATATATATATATATATATATATATATAATATTGGAAAAACACATGGAATAACAGATTTGTATCTTATGCAAATACACGCAGCGAAATATGAACGGATTTACTTCATTCATGATTGATAACATGTACTATATAAATTTCAAAATTCAAGAACAAGAGAGCATACTTTGGTGTGGTGAAATTCAAAAACTAAAGATTAGAAGTATTTGGGAACACTTTTAATCTTCACTCCAATTCCACTCAATGCCCAAAAAGTGTAGTCTCTCAATTAGTTTCCAAGAGAGAATAAGAGAATGACTTTCACTCACATACATACTATTTCACAATAATGTTTTTTTCTAAAATTCTGTATGTTTCTCCCTTTGTATCTAACTGATTATCTAATTGGGTTGGCCTTTTGGAGCTTTCCAATTGGGTTTTAGTGTGTGGCTTGGAGTAGGACTAAAATGGAACAAATAAAACTCTAACTCTTGACAAGTCCAAAATTACCATTAATTATATTTAATACCACTATATAAATATAATTGCACTCTAAACCTTATTTATAAATTATATCCCAAGACTTTATTATACATGCAACTCCTTCATACAATATTCATAGTAATACAAAGTCATGAAAATAAAATGCCACTTTGAAGATTACTACATCTTTAATCCTTGAGTACTCGATTTAATCCTTTAAGTTATTCGTTATATATTTATGAAATCCAATTTCTTAAATATATACTTTAGTAACTCCTTACTAAAGTGGTTAGGCCTAACACTATAAATAACCAAACCCATTAAACTTATCTCAAGGGAATATTTTATATCTCCGTTAAGAGATTATGAATTTTATCTTGAGAATATATGTTCTATCAACACTAAATGTGATTGTCCAACATACTGAGATTTTGATCGTGACTTAAAATCTTACTTCTGATATATCGAAGTAACATACATCTCATGATCAGGTCTATTATTCTCTTGGATTAAAAGTTCATGGAAATAGAAGTCGTGAGGTTATTATTCATTTGACAGTCGTTAGGAGAATAATAAATCTCACAGCGGTCCAGTTTTATATGTCTTAACTCTTAAAACATATCAACTAAAAGTCTCCACTTCCTTAATTAAGACAAATCATCTTAATTGATATGTTATAGTCTTCGCAGATGAAATGCCCAATTTTATCACCGACTACTAACCAAAATTCTGAATTTACAAAAAACTTGTGATCTATATCTTTAGTGACTAATTCACATAAATTACATACTATGCATCTCATGGACTATATGTTAATGTCCAAATATTCATGTTACTATTATTTTAGATAATAATAAAATAACTTTATTAATCACAACACAATATCATATATAATGTCATACATAACATCATACAATAGGATTTAAGAGTACACATCATAACATATAATCTAAAGCCTTTATAAAAGAAAAGTTATCACTCAACACATTCTCTTTTGTTTTATGAAAAAAAAAAAAAAAAAGAATGTGTCGGGCATCCAACGAAAAAAAAAAAAAAAAATGGAATGTGTCCGGCAGTAACTTTTTTTTTATATGCCCGACACATTCGTAATCCAAGTTGGACAAGGATTGTTTATTTTTCTTTTTAATGCTTTACGCTCCTTCTTTTTTGATGCCCGAGGGTTGTTTATTTTTCATTTTTAATGCTTTACGCTCCTTCCAGTTGATATGCCCGTTTGCTTGATTTGACGAACCACGCCAGATTAATCCTTGGGCCTTACTTTTCTTTCTTCCTTTTTTTTTTTTTTTAGGAACCGGGCCCCACTTATCTTTAATTTTCTTTTCTTTTCTCTGTCTTTGTCTGTTTCTTTCTTTCACTGCGCGCCAGATCCGGATCTCACCCTCTTAATACACGTAAATAACATATATTACCAATAAGACAAAAATAATTTATAATCAATTACAAATTAATATAAAAATAAAGTTAAATATACAAATATATAAATACTTTATTTTTTATATTTCATACGCATCAAACGCCACTGGTGGAGTTATGAAGTTCTCTTTTAGGTGTTCTGCAAGTAATCTTAATGGTATAAATGTATAATATTTTATAAAAAATAATGTTACAAACACAAACTATTTTACAATATTTTTACAAATTGCTGCTATGATCAATTTTCACTAGTTCTAATATAGATCCATCACTAATATCACATTTTTACTTACAATAATTTTTTGGAAAATGCTAAAGCCACATCAACAATTTATAAAAATGTTATAAAATAGTTTGTGTCTGTAACATTATTTTTTTATAAATTATATATAATCATTTTATGTATCTGTTAAGGAATAGTTTATCTTCTTCTTTTTTTTTTGACTTCTTGCTAAAAGAATGATAAATAAAAATTAAAAGTCAAAGTATGATAGATAAAAACTAAAAGTTAGATAAACTTGTTAGATTTTGTTTTTGTTAAAAATATTGTAGCAAAAGAAAGAGTAGAGTTAGAGCATTTCTAGCGGTTTCACCAATTTTTTGTATTGTTTGGAGAATAAATAGTTACTTTTAACTTTTACCTACTCACTTTTACATATACACTTTTCAACAAACTCTCTACCCTTACTTTATTTGATTTAAATATTATTTCTTCATTCATTATTTATTCATTATTTTATTCTCCTTTATTTTGTTTTAATCTTTTATTTTTTTTGGAGTTAAACATAGACAAACCACATTTTATAGCTATGTACTACTATAGTGCTACTTCCTCCACCATTTATTTTTCACATTCTCATCACAGAGAGAAAATACCTGTCTTTGGCTTTTCTTCTCCAACCGATTATTTTTCGTCAACCACGAGCTTCTTCTTCTTCAACCACGAGTGTGTAATCTTGTTTTGATGGTAAAAACTCTTCTATCTACCAAAATCATTTCAGAGCATCAATGACTATTCACCTAAAGTATTTCAGATCGATTGGGTAATTTTGGAGCTCCGGTTTCGTCAGGTTTTTCAGGTTCCAACAGTAGATCAAGAATGTTTTCAAAGACATGGGTGCATGCTTTTGGTTCAAGGACTCTATGCATGCAGCTGGATTGGGTTAGATCGGCTTCTCTTTGGCAAACACAGAGAGAGAGAGAGAGAGAGAGAGAGAGAGAGAGAGAGAGAGAGAGAAGATTAGAGAGGTTGCCGCCTTCGGTGGAGATCATCCACTCACCGCTACTGGTCTTCCTCTTCACCACCATGTGCATGCAAACCTGGTTGGGTTAGATCAACTTCTGTCTTCTTTTTTTTTTCTTTTTTTTTTTCTTCTTTCTTTTCTTGTTGTGATTAACTTTGTTGTTACAATTTGTTTTATGAGAACTAGATTGTGTTTTGTGTTTTGATTATTTGTCTTTATTTATAGAGACATTTGAGAGACAAAAACGAGAGAGAAAAACAATGGATGAGAGGAGAGAGAAACAATGCTTTGAAGAAACAAAGAGAAGAGGAAGGGATGAGAGAGAAAGAATAATTTTTTATTGAGTTGAGTAATTTTTTAAGAAAGAATATTGATTTGAAGTTGCTACCGTGCTCTCTATGTCAAGAGAAAAAAAAAATGGAGAGAAAGAGGCTCTCGGAGGGGTTTTTTTTTTGTTTTTTTTTTTGGGTGTGTTTGTGCGTGTGTGTTTACACTCTATAATTGGTTTTTGAAAGTCTATTGGAGATGCTCTAAGAACCCAATAGGAAAAAAAAAAAAAAAACTTATATTTGTTCTCTGACTTTCTGACCAAAAACATTTTAATAGGACCCACAAACAGTATATTTGAGCAAGTAAGCAATTTGAAGCATAAAATAAAAAATAAACTTCTTTGTAGAACCCACGCGAACTCCACCAACAATAGGGAAAAAAAGAAGAAGCAGCAAAACTTGCCTTATACCAGCTTTTAATCACATTCCAAACCCACACTTTATCTCTAAAGCAAAAAATTACAAGATTTTTTAATAAATATGACAGGATTTTAACTCTATTATGATATCATTATTATTTATATAGATATATATTATGTTAATTATATTTTTATTGAAAAAATATATATAAATTATATAAGTTTATGAACAAAATCGTGCAACGCACGAGATTTTAACTAGTTATACATATTTTCCAAAATCATATGTGAGATATCTTATGATGTACAACAAATTATTTATTATTTTTGGGTAGAATGTAATATGGATTAAGATTGTAATAAAATCAATTACATAAACACGTGATCAAAACAATTAGAAATGAAAAAAAAAAAAAAAAAAAAGAGTTATATACAAATTTCTTAATTGTAATACAATAGGTTTCCTAGTTAAATTGATACACATAACTAAATTTAATTACAATTCTTCTAGGCAAAGGCGGAGCCGGGTCAAGGGGGCCAGTTGCTCCCCTGGCTCCTTGAAAAAAAATCCTTGAAGTAGGTCTAGTATGAACTATTCTTTGGTACTTTACTAAGATAAAAAATAGACTCCCACTTTAATACATGTAAAGTCCGAACCCCAAAAATGTAGGGAAAAAAAAAATATTCTTCCACATACCAAATCATATCACTTTTTCACCAAATTTACTATTCTTATTAGTTTTATCTCACCATGACGTCTTCACCCATTTCATTGTTCCTTTTTTTCTCAATCATTATTTTCAGTTTACTATTCACGACACTTTTCTTGTGGAGTAATGCTATAAATTTTACAAATTGACGTATTATCAATCATAAAAAAAAAGTCATTCAAACATTTATTTATTATATCATTTAAGCGTCATACATTCTTGTCACATTAATTTGTGAGTTTTTTTACAGTAAAATTTATAATCGTTTTAGCTTTGAGAAATTCTATGTCCACGACATTTTAATAACACTTTACAACAAATCTTAAGTAACTGGTTGTTATTGGTGAGCAAAAAATTAATTTCAATAGTGGGTTGAAATTTGAACCAACAACAATTTACTACTTATGATTTGTTATGAAAGTATTGTGAAAATCTTGCTCATTACATTTTTTCATGGCAATTCAATCAATGGTCCTAACACAATTATTAGAAAAAAAAAATACTTAATATCCTTTTAATATTATTTTAATCTTGCCCCCTCAACTAAAATCCTAGCACACTTCTAGGAATAGATAATATTGATTGTGTTGTACAGGTAATACTTTACCCATCCAATGTAGAGAAAGAAACCCGGAGAATCTCCCTCAACTATGACCAAAAACCAGTAAATTCACTACAAAGTACAAATCCTCCATTCTCACCATCAATCAAGAACAACAACCACACTGTCAAACCTCTTCCCACCAAGTAAACCCATCATCCCCTTTAGCCAAAGATCAGAATAATAAAAAGCAGCAGATTCACAATCAGCAAGCAACAACTACAAAATCACATCACCACCACCGAGAACCAGAGCAGCCAAGAAGAACAGGAACATAAGCAGTCACAGCAGCAGCAAAGATCGAGAACAGAGGAACAAAACCAGAGAATCCAACCAAGAAGACCCAAACAGACACAACAAAATAAAAGGGTAAACTCGAAACCGCTCACCATTTCTCTACTCATATGACATCACCTAATAAACACGGTTTGTGTTTAAATATACTCACATTTTATACGTGATTCACAACTACACCCACACACACAATAAATGTCGTACCCACAGATTCTCCACTCACGCACAGAGTACCCTCATATACAAACACAGATCTTTGAGATATACACAATCATATATTGGACCGATAATCTTCTGAACTATTTATGTGATTAGATTTGGAAGGAGAGAATTTATTAAATAAAAGAGGGAAAATTACAACTTTCCCCCATCACAATTTAATCTCACAAAATTTTCAATCGCCACATTTTGTTCTGCTAAAAGCACTGAGTCTGCTTCACTATTCATCTTACTTCCCTTGGTTTCACTGTGTCGGTGGCAAACTCATCTTTGATTATATTTCGCCATGGCTCTACGTTTCTGTTTTACCGTTCTACATGGATGCATGACATTATCTTTATCTTGACTAGTTTAGTCACCAACTGCTGTTACTGTGTTAATCACTAGCTTCCCTCCATTTAATATAAAGGATTTGGGCCCCTAAACTATTTTCTTACAAATTGTGACAATAAGCCCAGTGGCCTTTTTGTTCATTAACGCAAATGCCTCACTGATACTGATTTACAACATCGCTTGATCGTTTCTATGCGTAAGATTCGAACTTCGAAGCCCTGCCTCTACTCCTTATGCTACCGTCTCCAAACAATCTCTTATCGGGTCAGAATCTCTTTCCAATCCTGCGTTCTACTGGAACTTAACGGGTGCCCTTCAAATCAATACGCCACATTTACTAAACTGATATTGCTTATTGCATGCCTACGCTGTCATTTCCAATCACTTCAAAGATTTGATTTATAACCAAATTATTCATTTCCATAAAAATTTGATTTTAAACAGCCATAGTATAACTGCTCAGATTTTATCATGATGAGGGAAAATATCTAATGAGAAGATTACATATCAAATTTTAATGGAATTTCATTGAACATATATCATGTAACACCAAAAGAACATGTAATTTTAGATTTAAATAAATTTTATTAGAAAATTTGCTGTTATAACCAAATTAATAAATTCCATAAATAGACCCATGAGTACAGAATGTTGGCCAATAGCTTTGATGGCCCCAAAACTTAAATTCTGCATTTTGATTGAACAGTACACTGAGACAACAAATAATCAAGTGAAGATTATGAAATACAATGCCTAAAAATGAGTGTAAATATTAAAGTACGTAAATGCAGAATTGAAATAGAAAGGAAAATTTTCTAACATGTTCCCAATATTCCTGAAGTTCCAAAAGATGCTGATAATACGTGAGACACTCAGCATGATATACAACAACTAACTTTCTTTTATCAAGGCCTTTGTTTTAATAATGCCAATCACTTCAAAGAAAAATATGTCATTTTTGAGATATAAACCAAGCGGACCAAAAGTCAAGTTAAATAACATAGACCAAAGTCTGAAATTCCCTACAGAAAAAACTTAAGTGCCAAATCTGTTCTACTTGGCAGTATTAAGCAATGACCATTCACCAATTTAAACTCTAGCATCAAGATTGATGCAATAATCTAAATATATAGAAATTGCGTAGAATGTTTTTAACTACTACAATTAGTCATATGCAATAGAAATTTTTGAGAACACTAGTAACACAATTAGATTTTTCATATAATTTTAACCCAACATTTGCAAATCAGAGGGCATAGAACCAAAGTCTTATTAGTCTGATTTATGAATTTAACAACACATAAAACCATAATAAATAAATAAAACCAATTACAACAAAACTTAAATCTCACCATGAAAACATAACAGAACTAACAAAAAAAACCAAAAATTGAACATGCATAACAGAATGAACAACACATTCATCACAGGAAAAACGACATCAAAAGGGCCTAAAACAAAATTGGAACATAACATTAATAATTTCGTTGATTTACAGTGAATACCAAAACTTAACCAATCATTTTTGTAATTTTCATAATCTATAAAAATTACAAAAGCGAATATATTGAATTGATAAGGCTTACTATACATTAGATTGAGAAGACAAACATTTTGAGAGAAACCCAAAAGCCCAAAATAAAACTGAGTCTACACAAATACCTAAAACTGAGTTGTGCTTAATACTCAAATCTGAAAAAGCGTTAAAAAAAAAATCCCTCTTAACAGTTTCGACGGTCTAATGGCTGGTGGTCGACTGGTGGTTCATTCATCTCTCTCTGTGTTTGCCTACAGTTCCTAAACAGTAAAAAATATATATAATTAGACCCAGATCCAAAACCCTTTTTTTTCCTTCTCTTTTCTCTCAGTTTCTCACCAAACAAAAACCTGCATTAGAAAATTGCAAAGAGAAATTAATTTTAGGACTTACAGTGGACCTTTGGACTTGCTTTGGCACTTTACTATAAAGTGAAATCTTGCTTTCAGTATTTCTGCAAATAGGAAAAAATTTATATTGAAGAAATCGTCTCAAAGTTGTGCAGGAAATGAAGTATAGAGAGGGTGAGAGAGAAAGAGAAAGAGTGTATACAGAGACAGAAGAATTTTTTTTTTTTTTTTGGAAGGAATTTGAAACTTGCAAAATTTATAACTACCCACAGAAGCAAAACGTTGTGGGTTCGCTGGCTGACAAAGGCGGCAGGCTCTGTTCTCTCTTCAAGTTTCACTGAGTATCTTCTCGTAGGGTAAAAAGGGGCATTACTGTGAAGGAAAAAATTGGAGAGAAGTTAAAAACATATATAGACACAGATAAAGTGGTTACCCACTGAAATGGTGTGGGGCTTTTAAAGACAAAACAAAATTTGGTGAACGTGTGTGAGGAGTGAGGTTAAGTTTTTTTTTTTTTTTGATAAAAGAGGTTAAAAATAATTGGTTACTTTTTGCTTTTTTTTTTTTTAATTTATTTTTTAAAAGGCTTATTTGCTGATTTGTTGCTATTTTAAAGATTTTTTTTTTTTTCTATTAACTACTGCCCAAACGAAAAGACATATTTTTTTGGTGTTTTTAAATGTATATGTGCCATTAATTTGTATAGCCACATGGCGCAATAAAGAGTGTTCAACAAAAAGTCAAACATTTCGACTATTAGTTATTGTACGTGGCATGAGCCCAGGTCCATTGAACACTAGGCCCTGGCCTTAAGGCGCGATGCACGACCATACGCCCATTGGGCCTTTGGTCTTAATCCGAACATTCATTCGGGCCCAATATGAGACCAAATACCCAAAATAGGTCATTCTCTTCTTGAACAGTAGTAAAAGCTCACATTGATCAGTTGTGAGCTGATCGGGGAATGCGTGTGCTAAGAACATCATATGTTCTCAGCAGTGTGGTATTGCATTGGGAAATATCGTTGTCGAGCAGTCTTTTGGACACTGGAACCAGTTCCAATGCCACTACCACTGTTCTCAATAGAGCATCTTCTTACCAAAAACGATGATACCTAACCCCATTAATATGAGTGAGGTCTGGTAGCAATCATAACCCCTCCACCCACCTGAGGCTATAAATAGGAGAACAGAAGGAGAGGTGGAGGTTGGCAATTAGAGAGAGAAAAGAGGAAGAAAAAGAGTGATAGTATCAGTAAGGAGGAGAGCTACTAGGAGAGAAGAAAGAGAGGAGTTCACAAAAGCCAAAGGGAGCTATTAGGTTGTTTGGAAAAGGACTACCCACAATAGGAAACTCTTAAGCCCACAATATAAATAAGTTGTGAGCCCAAATATTAGCCCATCTCGTTAAAGCCACTTTAGGCGCGCATAATTGGCGCCGTCTGTGGGGATCTCCTACACAGCCGTAGTTCTACCAAGGCCCACGCATAGGAAGAATGTCTGGGAGGCAGTCGAGAAGTTATGCTGAAAGTGGCTCCGGAGAATCTTCTCGGGGGTCCGGTTGGCCCGAGAGGAGGCAAAAAAGGCACGAAGACAGGGAATATGGACAAGGGGAAGAGCAGTCTGGTCTTGGAGAAGGGTCGTTTCAGACACACTGGGCGTTATCGGGCGCCTCGGGGCATGAACGTTTTGATAGGCGAGACGAGGAGCTCGAATGCTTACGCAGATTGGTGAGGGATTTGGAGTTAGAAGCGAGAGGTAGACATCAGAGAAGGGACCGCGAAAAGCATGCGAAAGGGTCGGCTAGTGTGGGAAGTGGTTATGGAGAGACGTCCCATCAATTCGGCTCACATCGACATCGGGACCGATCCTGGGAATATGCAGACCGGGACTCAGCATCGCCGAAGGGACAACGACCCCACAACGCTGCCATGGACGAAATGAGCCGAGCATTGCGTAGTGTTGCTCAATCACCGTTCTCGAGAGATATCGAATGGGCCCCGATGCCAAGCAAATTCACTAGACCACCATTTAACTCCTCTGACTGGAAAACGAACCCGATTGAGCATGTAAGCCATTATATCTAGATGATGGCTTTGCACAGCTACAACGACGCGCTGATGTGTAAGGTGTTTCCATCGAGTCTCGGGCCCATAGCTTTGAGATGGTTCAACAGATTGAGGAAGGGTTCGATTCATAATTCGCCTAGCTGATTTAGGAATTCGAGGTCCGATTCATGACCTGCAGTCGGGTACCACAGCCCGTGTATGCACTGCTATCAATGAAGATGGGGGCTGGGGAAACTCTTCGTAGCTACACTAGCTAGTACTAGGAATTGTATAACGAGATTGGAGGGGGGAATGAGAAAATTGTGGCGAGCACTTTCCGGTTAGGGTTGCCCGAGGATTCCGAATTGCGAGATTCATTGACAAGGAGGCCTCCCGAAGATATGAGGCAGTTAATGAGGTACAACAGGGACGTGAGGAGAAGGGAGTTTAGTGTTGGGGACTTGGTACTTTGAAAGGTAGTAAGAAACACAAGGGACGTCAATGCAGGAAAGTTAGCCCTGAACTAGGAAGGGCCTTATAGAATTACCGCTATTACCGGTGCGGGAGCATACTATCTGGAAGACTTGGACGAAAGACCACTTCCCCGGCCATGGAATGTTCACTATTTGAAGAAATTTTACCAATGACCATCAATGCCCAAGATTATGGGTTGAGCATCATATGGTCTGTATGACATTAAGTAATATGAAAGCAATATTTATCCTTGCAGGTGTATTCATACTTTTGGTTCCATTGTTGTTAATTTATCAACCTCGGTCAACAAACACAAAAGAAACTAAATATCAAATTATTCTAAGGACAGAAGTCTGTCCCCGATTCAATCCTAATCACCGAATAGGTGGAAACCTTATATTAAATTATTCTAAGGACAGAAGCCTAAACAGGTGAAAACCTTATATCAAGTTATTCTAAGAACAGAAGCTTGTTCCCGGTTCGATCCTAATCACCGAACATGTGGAAACCTTATATCAAATTATTCTAAGGACAGAAGCCTGAACAACTGGAAACCTTATATCAAGTTATTCTAAGGACAGAAGCTTATTCCTAGTTCGATCCTAATCACCAAACAAGTGGAAACCTTATATCAAATTATTCTAAGGACAGAAACATGTTCTCGGTTCGATCCTAATCACTGAACAGGTGGAAACCTTATATCAAATTATTCTAAGGACAGGAGTCTGTTCCTGGTTCTATCCCAATCACCGAACATGTGGAAACCTAATATCAGATTATTTTGACAAAAGTGCTCAGTCCAGTTCCGGTTACCGAGGGGGCGTGAACCTAACACTTATTCCTAAGTGTAGAAACCCACATTAAGTTTGTTCCCGTTCACCAAACCGGTTATAACGTAGTCTACCTTCTTCAATTAAGAGTAATCTTCTATTACCAACCTTAGGTACACTTCAATTTGGATATTCGATCATTATAAATGAGAAAGTAAGGTATGATGAGTAATATGACAACAAAAATCATTTATAAATTTAGCACTTATTTATAAATATGGCTGAATAGGTGTCCAATCACCATCTTAAGGTGACTAATTAAGTAAAATAAACAAATTAGAAATTCAACCAATGTTCTGTCACCACACCCCAATGACCTTAGGTAAAACCAAATGAAGATAATTAACTATAGGTAAAACCAAATAAAGGTAAATAACGATCAGGAAAAACTATGATAAAAGGGCAAGTGGCATCTCCAAACTCAGGCGGTGGGGTCGATGGGTTGAGAAGGAACGGCGCCCTCGTCAGTTCGTGCTGGTGCTTCCTCGGCTGGCTGATTGGTGGGTAACTGTTGAGCTTGCACGTCCTCAGCAGCATTAAGATTGCTGGTGACCTCAAGGCCAACCATCTCCACATGAGTGTCAATCTCATGCACTAGTTTCCTCATGCTAGGAGTGTCCTCTTCATCAGCTACACCGGCTTGACTCTGAATAAGGGGAGGAGGAGTCGAGTAGGGAATTTGTTCAGTATTCCTTAGTAAGGAATCTTCGGGCATGCCCATGGCTTGCAGGGCAGCCATCCACCCTTCCCTGAACCCATGATGCCGAGCTTGATGAATGATGGGTTCCACAGAGTTTTCAGCTTCCGCGAAGCCCTCATTATACCACTTTTCCTCACAAGCCTCAAAGGCCGCTTTAAGGTCAGCAATCGTATTAGCTTGGGCTAAGTTCAGACTCTTTGCCTCCGCCAATTTGAGCTCTATGCCCCCAAGCTTAACCTCTGTCTCTGTCAGCTTCTTTTCCATCATTGACCGAGTATTCTCGGCAGCCTACGCCTTCTTTTCAGCGGCCTCGGTGGCTTTGCCCTTGTCCCTCGCGATGGCAACAGCTACATCCTTTAAATCCCTTTCGCGGTCGGCATCCTCTACGGCCTCCTTCAACCGCTTGTCAATGATATAAGATTGCCACGCGGCCTGGCGACATAATAACAATAAGCATGTAAAGAAAGAAAGTGCGAAGAACTTTGTGCACCGAAGAGAGGGTAGGATGGTGTATTACCGCTATGGTGTGCCATTACAGTCGGTTACCCAATGATTCGTCAACCCCACCTGAAAAGAAATGCACATCCTCGAGAGGAGTAGACCCTGCACCAAGCTCCGGGTGACCTGCCTACCTTCGCCGTACGCCCAGGTTCTGACGCTCGCTGTCACGGGGAGAGGCTCGGTACCGAGCTTGAAGATGGTCTGCCAACCTACCGCTGGCCGAGAGGATGATGCTACATTTTTCCCGACTTGGGCAATGGGTCGAGAATCGCAGGTAGGCTCCCGGATTGTAATCCTACCAGACACTTGGGAAGGGGTCTTCAAGGGAGCATCGCTTGAAACCCGGGGTGGTTGCTCGGTAGTATGCTACCCCTTTTGGGTGCGGCCAGTTGGGGGAGGAGGAGTCTAATCAGCTTTGAGGTTGTTGTGACTGAGTCGCAGGACGGGTGTTGGGGAGAAACCGGTCAATGGTCATTGCTCGTTTGGTCACCATTTCTTCACCTTGGTCGGCCTCTGTCCCTAAGGAATTAACCAGCTTGACTGTTGCTGGCTCAGTTGCCTGAACTGGAGCTTCGTGCTCTTAAAAGGGTACGTGGACTCTGCGGCTTTGAGATACCAAATCTGCCGACCCTTACCGGTGCAAGAGACTCCGCGATAGTAAACCGGGGGCCAATGTCCCGAGCTTCGCCGGCAGTTAACTGGGGGGGAAGAAGGTTTGCGTGTTGCACGTCTATATACAAGTTGTGTAGACAGAAGTGCAACCGAGTATAAGGTGCGACGTTGGGAGTTGCTCGTCGAAATTCACGAATATTTCAAACCGGAGCACGAAATTCAAGTTTCTCACGTGCACTACTCTAATGTACAATACGCCACGTCCACATCTCTAGGGATATTAAAAATTGCTCTAAAGTTAGCCAAAGACACCTTAGAAGACAAAAGATGAGATATCCCATTCTTAAACTCTAAAGTGAAGGGAAAAAATTGAAAGAAGAGGAAGGAGCAGAGAAACTTACTGTAGGCTCTAGGATGGGGTGATCTTAATAAAGGAGTTTATGCATGGGAAGAATGCTCGGCAGAGAAGAAGTCGGATGAGAAAGGAAGCGAAAATGGAATGAGAACTTAGAGGAGACTATTTATAGGAGCCAAGGCATTCAATGAAAAGAAGGTGGGAAAATCTTTCCAGCTTCTTTTTGTAACCCCCACACACGTGGCCTTGGTTCACAAACCGTCAGGCCATACTGACAGTTAGACGTGACAGCCTGGCATCACGCTCCTTTTGAGAGAGCATTAATGGCCATCCTGATCATTCAACAACTGACGATTAGACTTCCCAAGAATACACTAGCGCTAGTTGGATTGTCCTTGATTCGCTTTTGGTGGCCGGTCACAAATAAAGGGGGGGCTATTGTACGTGGCATGAGCCTAGGTTCATTGAACCCTAGGCCCTGGCCTTAAGGCGTGATGCACAACCATACGCCCATTGGGCCTTTGGTCTTAATCCGAATATTCATTTGGGCCCAATATGAGCCTAAATACCCAAAATAGGTCCCTCTCTTCCTGATAGCAGTAAAAGCACACACCGATCAGTTGTGAGCTGATCAGGGAATACGCATGCCGAGAACATCATATGTTCTCGACAACTCGGTTTTGCCTTGGAAAATATCATTGCCGAGCAGTCTTTTGGAGGCTGGAAACAGTTCCAATGCCACTACTATTGTTCTCAACAGAGCATCTTCTTACCAAAAACGATGATACCTAACCCCATTCACACGAGTGAGGTCTGGAGGTTGGCAATTAGAGAGAAAAAAGAGGAAGAAAAAGAGTGATAGTATCAGTAAAGAGGAGAGCTATTAGGAGCGGAGAAAGAGAGGAGTTCACAAAAGCCAGAGGGAGCTATTGGGCTGTTTGGCAAAGGACTACCCACAGTAGGAAACTCTTAAGCCCACAATATAAATAAGTTGTAAGTCTAAATATTAGTCTGTTAGAAATACTAAATTCAATAGTATTGTATTTCTCACTGAAAGAATATACATGAATGCCTTTATATAGGAGGCATATGAGTGCAGTACAAGTAAATATGAGTGTAGTACAAGTAAATATGAGTGTAGTACAAGTGAGAGTGTTATACAAGTAAACTAGTTGGGCCTAAAACCCACAACATTATACATGTTAACATCCCCCCTCAAACTCAAGGTGGATGTGAGACTAACTTGAGGTTGTCAACCAAAGTACGAACGCGTCCCGTAGGATGTGACTTGGTGAAGATATCTGCAAGTTGATCTGTAGAGGAGACTGATATTAGCTTGAGAGCACCATGGACAAGATGATAACGGATAAAATGACAATCGATCTCGATGTGTTTAGTCCATTCATGGAAGACATCATTGTGAGCAATATGAATGGCACTCTTGTTGTCACAATAAAGAGGAGTAGCAGAGGATGTAGACACACCTAAGTCTTTGAGAAGCCATTGTAGCCAAAGAAGCTCAAATGTGGTATCAGCAAGGGCACGATATCCTGCTTCAGTACTGGAACGGGCCACATGAGTTTGTTTCTTGCTTCGCCAAGAAATCAAAGAAGAACCAAGAAGAAAGCAATAACCAGTGGTAGACCTGCGATCAGTGGGATCTCCTGCCCAATCAGCATCAGAAAATGCACGAAGAACAAGAGGAGACTGAGCAGAGTAGAAAAGAACATGGAAGAGAGTGCCCTTTAGGTACCGAAGAATGCGCAGAACAGCAGCATAGTGAGTCGATTGTGGAGCAAATAGATATTGGCTCACCTGGTGAACAGCATAGGAAATGTCTGGACGAGTAACAGTGAGATAAACTAGGCTGCTAACTAAGCGTCTGTAAAGAGAGGGATTAGACAATGGTTTCCCCCCTGAAGGAGTCAGATGGCATTAAGCTCAAATGGAGTGTCAACAGTCTTGCTATCAGTGAGTCCAGCTCTAGACAAGAGTTCAAAGGCATACTTGGCTTAAGTAATGTAAAGTCCATCTGTAAAATGAGTGATTTCAAGACCTAAGAAGTAGCTGAGATGTCCAAGATCTTTCATCTCAAACTGCTGACTGAGAAAATCCTTAAGTTCTTGAATGCCACTGAGGTCATCACCCGTTATGATCATATCATCCACATACAGGAGAAGTAAAATAGTGTCTTTGTCAGTACGACGAAGAAATAAGGCAGAATCATAATGACTGGCCATGTAACCCAAGCGAGAGATGGTAGAGCTGAATTTGGCAAACCAAGCTCGTGGAGCTTGTTTAAGGCCATAAAGTGCACGTCGAATGTGACAAACCTTGTTTGATTCAACAAAGAGACCAGGAGGAGGTTGCATATAAACTTCTTCACTTAAATTCCCATTAAGGAATGCATTTTTGACATCCATCTGGAAAAGATTCCATTTACTGGCAGCAGCAACAGCTAAGAGGGCACGAACAGATGAGATACGAGCAACCGGAGCAAAAGTTTCTTCATAATCAATCTCATACTCCTGTGTAAAACTTTTTGCAACAAGACGAGTTTTGTAGCGCTCAATGGACCCATTAGAGCGAGTCTTAATCTTGTAGATCCACTTACAACCAACCACAAATTTCCCAGGGGGGAGAGTGACCAAGTCCCAAGTATGGTTTTTAGATAATGTATCAAGTTCCTCTTTCATTGCAATCTGCCATAAAGGGTTAGTGGAAGCCTCACGATAGGTGTGAGGCTCGTGCAGTGTAGCAAGGGCAGTGTAACAATGATAGTCAAGTAAATGTGCAGGAATGGACCTTACCCGAGTTGAGTGACGAGGTGGAATGTCTTGTGCATGATCTTCAGGCGGAGCAGGAGCAGGGGACCCAAGATCAGGGTTGGGTAGCTTGTCTTCAACCTGTTTATCTTCCACTTGTTCATTAAAGGGGGAACTAGGAAAGGGATCAAGGATATCTGGTGGTTGGACAGAGAAGTCAATAGGAGAATCAGGAGCAGCTATAGGAGGATCAAGATCAGCTATAAGAGGGTCAGGAGCAGCTATAGAAGGAACATGTGTCTCATCTGGAAATAGATCTAAGACAGAAGAGGAAGATAGAGAAGCACGGAAGTGAGAGAGCTCGACAAAGAGGCGATGTTCCCAAAAGACAACATTGCGGGAGATACAAAGACGATGAGAAATAGGATCATAACACCGATACCCCTTTTGAGTTTCGCCATAGCCAAGAAAACAACAAAGTCTTGACCTAGGCTCAAGTTTGTTATGCTCATGTGGCTGAAGAAGAACAAAACAAGCAGATCCGAATGAGCGAAGGTGGTGATAGTCTGGAGGTGACCCAAAAAGGTGCTCATATGGAGTTTGGTTTTGGATGACAAGACTGGAAATGCGATTAATAGCATGAATAGCATGAAGAGCAGCTTCGCCCCAAAAAGGAGCAGGAACTTTGGCAGAGAGAAGAAGAGCATGAACAGTGTCAAGAATATGACGAAGTTTTCGTTCGGCTCTACTATTTTGCTGAGAGGTACCTGGACAAGTTAGTTGATGAACAGTGTCATAGGAATGCAAAACAGCTTGGAAAGCATATTGAGTGTACTCAAGAGCATTATCAGATCAAAAAATTTTGATACGTTTTGAAAATTGAGTTTCAACCATTTTTGCAAAATTAGAATATACTTGCAATAATTCAGAACGATGTTTCATATTAAAAATCCAGCTGTAGCGAGAGTAATCATCAACAAAGACAACAAAATATCGAGATCCACCAATACTAGAGACAGAGGAAGGTCCCCAAACATCAGAATGAATAAGGTCAAAGATATCAGTGGATATTGATTCACTAGTATTGAAAGGCAAAGCTGGTTGTTTTCCTAACTGACATGAAACACAATCAAAATTTTCTGTAGACATTGAATCTAACAAACCTCTAGAAGCCAATTGTTGTACACGAGAAGAAGATGTGTGACCAAGACGAGCATGCCAAAGTGCAAGGGAAGGAATAGAAGAAACTGCAGCAGCTACGGCAACAGAAATAGAAGCAATAAGTGGAAGACGAAGGTTGTCCACGGGAAACATACACCCAACTTTAGGACCGGTCCCTAGCTCCTGTCCCGTCCTTGGATCCTGCACAATACACCAAGAATAATCAAATATAATTCGATAACCCAACTCAGCTAATTGTCCCACAGAAAACAAATTGTAAGAAAGGTCAGGAACATTAAAGACCCCAGAAACTGAGAGGTTGGAGGTTGAAACGGAACCTATATTATGACCAGACATTGTGGAACCATTTGCTGTGCGAATAGTAAGAGGGTGTGGTACAGGTTTAAGTTCAGAAAATAAGGACGAGTGAGGTGTCATGTGATTGCAACAAGCAGAATCCATAAGCCAAGAGGAATGAGACATACCGGATAAAGCTAAGAGAGAAGAGGAATAAGATGCATTACCAACCATACAAATGACATTGGCGATGATGTTTTTAAGGTCATCTGTGGACATGGTGAAAGTGCGACCTGAAGACTTAGACTGTGCAGAGACGGGAGCCATTGGTTGGACACTCTCAATGTTAGCAATAGTGGCAGCAGAAATTGAAACAGCTGATTTATTGCGCTGATAGCAAGTCTCAATATTATGGCCAAAACGTTTGCAAAAATTGCAAAAACGTTTGCTGGATTGTCGGCGACGATTATTGCAAAAGGAAGAAGACCTTCAAGTCAAAATCAACGCGAGTCAACGCGAGTCAACGCAGGTCAACATCAGTCAACGCGGGTCAACGATGACGTGGCGGGTGATGTCTGGAAGAGGCAGTGGTCTTTGCAGTGTAAAACTCCTCAACGATGATTGCTACAGGTCCGGAACCCAAGGATGATGTCTGGAAGACATCGAAGGTTCAACGGCGAAAGCTGTAGCAGTTGTTGTGACGGCGGAAACGATGTTGAGAATGGAGTAACACCAATAAAAGACAAGACTGCTAAAAAAAAAAAGTCAGAGCAGTGGCTCTGATACCATGTTAGAAATACTGAATTCAATAGTATTGTATTTCTCACTGAAAGAATATATATGAGTGCCTTTATATAGAAGGCATATGAGTGCAGTACAAGTAAATATGAGTATAGTACAAGTAAGAGTGCTATACAAGTAAACTAGTTGGGCCTAAAACCCACAACATTATACATGTTAACATAGTCCATCTCGTTAAAGCAACTTTGGGTGCGCACAGTTATATATATATATATATATATATATATATATATATATATATATATATATATATATATATATATATATTTACTAATATGTGACCTTAGAGCACACAATAGTAAACTAATTTTAGAAAAAAAAATTTATCGAAAATAGAAAAAATTTTGACAACTTTTTCAATTCTGAATAAATTTTTTTAAAAAATAAATTTTTTAATATATGTCATAAGTGCACACATTAACCAATATAAATCACCTAAAGCCTTTATAAAAGAAAAGTTACAGCTGGACACATTCCTTTATAAAAGAAAAGTTACAGCTGGACACATTCCCTTTTTTATGATAAAAATTGGAATGTGTCGGGCAGTAACTTTTCTTTTATATGCCCGACACATTTCTAATATAAGTTCGACAGGGATTGCTTATTTTTCTTTTTAATGCTTTACGGCTTTACGGTCCTTTTTTGATACCCGAGGATTGTTTATTTTTCATTTTAATGCTTTACGCTCCTTCCAGTTTTTTTTAAAATTTTTTTTTTTTTTTTGAGAATCACGCTCCTTGCAGTTGATATGCCCGTTTGCTTTTCTTTTTTATTTATTTATTGAAAAGATATGCCCGTTTGCATGATTTAACGAACCACGTCAGATTAATCCTTGGGCCTTACTTCTCTTTCTTTCCTATTTTTTTAGGAACCGGGCCCCACTTTCTTTAATTTTCTTTTCTTTTCTCCGTCTTTGTCTTTTTCTTTCTTTCACTGCGAGCCAGATCCGGATCTCACCCTCTCACTACACGTAAATAGCATTTATTACTAATCAGACAAAAATAATTTATAATCAATTACAAATTAATATAAAAATAAAATTAAATATACAAATATATAAATACTTTATTTTTTATATTTCATACACATCAAACTCCACTGGCGGAGTTAGGAAGTTCTCTTTTAGGTGGGCTGCAAGTAATTTTAATGGTATAAATGTATAATTTTTTATAAAGATTAATACTATCGACACAAATTATTTTATAATATTTTTACAAATTACTAATATAAAAAAATTTTATTAGTTCTAATATGAGTCAATCACTAACATCATATTTTTGCTTATAATACCTATTTAGAAAATGTTAAAGCCACATCAGCAGTTTGTAAAAATATTGTAAAATAGTTTGTGCCTGTAGCATTACTCCTTTATAAATTATATATAATTATTTGATGTATCTGTTAGGGAATAGTTTATCTTCTTCTTTTTTTGACTTCTTGCTAAAAGTATGATAGATAAAAACTAAAGGTTAGATAAAACCGTTAGATTTTGTTTTTGTTAAAAATATTGAAGCAAAACAAAGACTAGAGTTAGAGCATCTCCAGCGATCTCTCCAAATTTTTGTATTGTTTGGAGAATAAACAGTTAGTCAGTTACTTTTAGCTTTTATCAACTCACTTTTACAAATACATTTTCCAACAAACTCTATATCCTTACTTTATTTGATTTAAATATTATTTCTTCACTTATTATTTTATTCTCCTTTATTATTTTTAATCTTTTTTTTTTTTGGAGTTAAACATAGACAAACCACATTTTATAGCTATGTACTACTACAAGACTACTTCCTCCACCATTCATTTTTCACATTCTCGTCAGAGAGAGAAAATATGTCTTTGACTTTTCTTCTCCAGCTGATTATTCTTCGTAAACCATGAGATTCTTCTTCTTCTTCAACCATGAGTATGTAATCTTGTTTTGATGGTAAAAACTCTTCTATCTACCAAATCATTTCAGTGCATCAAGGACTATTCGCCTAAAGTATTTTAGATCGATTGGGTAATTTTGGAGCTCCGGTTTCGTCGGGTTTTCAGGGTTTCAACGGTAGATCAAGAATGTTTTCAAAGACATTAGTGCATGCTTTTGGTTCGAGGACTCTATGCATGCAACCGGATTGGGTTAGATCGGCTTTTCTTTGTCAAACACAGAGAGAGAGAGAGAGAGAGAGAGAGAGAGAGAGAGAGAGAGAGAGAGAGAGAGAGGTTGCTGCCTTCGATGGAGATCATCCACTCATCGCCGCTGGTCTTCCTCCTCACCACCATGTGCGTGCAAACCTAGTTGGGTCAGATCAGCTTCTGTCTCTTTTTTTTTTCTTCCTTCTTTTCTTGTTGTGATTAACTTTGTTGTTACAATTTGTTTTCTAAGAACTAGATTGTGTTTTGTATTTTGATTATTTGTCTTTGTTTGGAGACATTTGAGAGACAAAAATGAGAGAAACAGAGGATGATGTAGGGAATTTGCACTAATTCCTAAACCTGTGAGAAACAAAAATAGAGAAAACACACGTCAAAGAAAATAATAATAATAATAATAATAATCACATGCACAAGACAGTATTTACGTGATTCGACAATTTGCCTTCGTCCACGGAGTTGCAAAGATTTCACTATTTCAGAGTAAATACAAGTTGCGGCTACAGACACTTTATCTCTCTCCAAAACTGACTTCACACAAACCCTAATCACAAAATCACGTTTTCTACTAAAAACCGGATTCACAAGCGCTCCGGCTTAGGTCTGTCAGCCCAAGCCTCCGCTCTATAGACTAAGCCTCAGAAAATCTCCTATTAAAAACCACGCAACATTATTCGGGTCGGGTCGGGTCGTCAACCGGATCAAACATAAACTAGGCGCTACAAAGCCCAACGGATGAGAGGAGAGAGAAACAATGCTCTGAAGAAACAAAGAGAAAAGAGGAAGGGATGAGAGAGAAAGAATAATTTTTTATTGAGTTGGGTTTTTTTTTTTAAAGAAAGAATATTGATTTGGAGTTGTTATAGTGCTCTCCATGTCAAGAGAGCTACTGTAGCAATTTTTTTTTTTTTAAATGGAGATAGAGACGCTGTTGGAAGGGTTTTTTTTTGTGTGTTTACTCTCTATAATTGGCTTTAGAAAGCCTATTGGAGATGCATTAAGACCCCAATAGAAAGAAAGAAAAAAAAAAGTACCTTATATTTGTTCTCTGACTTTCTGACCAAAAACATTTTAATAGGACCCGCAAACAGTATATTTGAGCATAAAAGCAGCAAAACTTGCCTTATACCAGCTTTTAATCACATTCCAAGCCCACACTTTATCTATAAAGCAAAAAATTACAAGATTTTTTAATAAATATGACAGGATTTTAACTCTACGATAATATCATTATTATTTATATATATTATGTTAGTTATATTTTTTTTGAAAAAATATATATAAATTATATAAGTTTATGAACAAAATCGTGTAACGCACGAGACTTTAACTAGTTATACATATTTTCTAAAATCACATGTGAGATAATACTTTATGATGTTCAACAAATTATTTATTTATTTGGGTAGAATGTAATATGGATTAAGATTGTAATAAATCAATTACATAAACACATGATCAAAACAATTAGAAATGAAGGAAAAACTTATATACAAATTTCTTAATTGTAATACAATAGGTTTTCTAGTTAAATTGATACACATAACTGAATTTAATTCAAATTCTTCTGGGCAGAGGCGGAGCTGGGGGGGTCGGGGGGGGGGGGGGTAGTTGCCCCCCTGGCTCCTTGAAAAAAATCCTTGAAGTAGGTCTGGTATGAACTATTCTTTGGTACTTTACCTTAAAAAAAAAAAGATTTCTACTTTAATACATGTACAAACCTTTAATACCAAAAAAGTAGGAAAAAAAAATCTTCTCTCACATCCCAAATTATATCACTTTTTCACCAAATTTACTATTCTTATTAGTTTTATCTCACCACGACGTCTTCACCCATTTCATTGTTCCTTTTTTTCTCAATCATTATTTTCAGTTTACTATTCACAACACTTTTCTTATAGAGTAATGCTATGAATATTACAAATTTTACAAATTGACGTATTATCAATCATAAAAAAAAAATTCATTCAAACATTTATTTATTATATTATTTAAGCGTCATACATTCTTGTCACATTAATCTGTGAGTTTTTTACGGTAGAATTTATAATCGTTTTAGCTTTGAGAAATTCTATATTCACAATATTTTAACAACACTTCACAAAAAATCTTAAATAACAGGTTGTTATTGGTGAGCAAAAAATTAATTTCAGTAATAGGTTGAAATTTGAACTAGTAACAACTTACTACTTATAATTTCTTGTGAAAATATTGTGAAAATCTTGCTTATTACAAATTTTCATGACAATTCAATTTGTGATCCTCATAAGTAACACATAATTATTAAGAAAAAAAAATACTTAATATCTTTTTAATATTATTTTAATCTTGTCCCCTCAGCTAAAATCCTAACTACACCACTGCTTATAGGGATAGATAATATTGATTGTGTTGTACAGGTAATACTTTACCAGGCCAATGTAGAGAAAGAAACCCGGAGAATCTCCCTCAACAATGACCAAAAACCAGAAAATTCACTACAAAGTACAAATCCTCCATTCTCACCATCAGTCAAGAACAACCACACTGTCAAACCTCATCCCACCGAGAAAACCCATCATCCCCTTTAGCCAAAGATCAGAAAAATAAAAAGCAGCAGATTCACAATCAGCAAGCAACAACTACACAATCACATCACCACCACCAAGAACCAGAGCATCCAAGAAGAACAGGAGCATCAGCAGTCACAGCAGCAGCAAAGATCGAGAACAGAGGAACAAAACCAGAAAATCCAGCCAAGAAGACCCAAAAAGACACAACAAAATAAAAGGGTAAACTCGAAACCGCTCACCATTTCTCTGCTCATATGACATCACCTAATAAACACGGTTTGTGTTTAAATATACTCTGTGCTGTTAACTCTTACCATTTTATACGTGATTCACAGCCACACCCACACACACAGTAAATTTCGTACCCACAGATTCTCCACTCAGGCACAGAGTACCCTCGTACAGGTACGGAGCCAGAACTTAGAATTAGGGGCAGCTTTACTGTTGGTTGTGTGCAATGACTTTGTTGCTACTTAGTCGCTTAACTGTTAGTTGTTTAAAATTTTTTAAAGGGTTAGATTTTTAGTTTTAAGTAAAATTGGTTGACAATGCTTAATTATTTATTTATTTTTAGTTTTACTATTGATAATTTTTGTTGTTGTACTAATTTTTTTTGGCTTGTATATTTCTTTTTTAGATTTTAGACATATAAATATTTTGTAATGGTCTTTAAAATGTGGAAAATGTTTGAACTACAAACCTTTTTACAAATTACTAATAATGTAAGTAATAAGCCCAAATGCGAACCAATAAGAATTTGTTACCTTAACTTTCTATAAAAATGTTATAGAAAAATTTGTAACTATAACAATACTTTAAAAGAATCAATGATATTTTTAAGGGAGCAAAAGTGTAATTTTCTAAAACAAAATTGCAAAAATTAGTACCTAATATATATAATAATAATAATTTTTTAAAAAAAATGGGGGGGGCCATTGCCCCCAAGTCCAAACATGGCTCCGTCCATGCCCTCATATACAAACACAGACCATTGAGATATACACAATCATATATTGGACCGATAATCTTCTGAACTATTTATGTGATTAGATTTGGAAGGAGAGAATTTATTAAATAAAAGAGGGAAGATTACAACTTTCCCCTGTCACAATTTAATCTCACAAAATTTTCAATCGCCACATATTGTTTTGCTAAAAGCACTGCATCTGGGTCTACGTTTGCATTTTCTCTTTGCATTTTTTTTTTTTTTGAGAAGAGGTTTGAGCAAAATTTATGCTTTTCTAGTAGGTACTGTGCATTGTTTATAGCACACACAAACCTTTTTTTTCAATAAAACTTTCATTAAAAATGGGTCCCACAGTATTATTCACACATTTGAAAATTATTTTGCTATAATGTTTTCAGTTTTCAACAAAGTATACGTTTGAATAGCTGAAAAGTAGCGCGTTCTGCATCTGCAATCCCCCCTTGTTTTTTTGGCCGTGATTTTTTACTTTTCTGTGTGACAGTGCACACCAGTGGCTCCTGTGCACTGTTCACAGAATCCACAAACTTCACTTTTCAGCAATTTTTTCATTAAAAAGGGTCAACGGCACTATTCACACATTTAAAAATTATTTTGCTACAGTATTTTCAGTTTTCAATAAAATAAGTTGTATCCAAACAGAAGCGGTATCCAAATACAATGTATCAATAGAAAATTTGTGAACGAAATTGTGATAGAGACAAACACGGGTAAATTGTGATTTCCCTTAAGAATTTGCAGCAACATACAATGGCGTCTACGACAACATACAATTTTTTGCACGGTATTCTTCGTGCAGAAGTGTTCTTGGCTCAGGGTTTCGTTGATCCTTCGGGGCCTCACCATGTCTACCACTTGCACAAGTCCATCTATGGCTTGAAACAGGCATCACGCGCCTGGTTCGAGCGCTTCACTGTTCATCTTACTTCCCTTGGTTTCACTGTGTCAGTGGCAAACTCATCTCTGTTTATATTTCGCCATGGCCCTGCGTTTCTGTTTTACCGTTCTACGTGGACGACATTATCTTTATCTTGACTAGTTTACTCACCAACTGCCATACTGTGTTAATCACTAGCCTCCCCCCATTTAATATAAAGGATTTGGGCCCCTAAACTATTTTCTTGGGCTACAAATTGACGATTAGCCCAATGGCTTTTTTGTCCATTAACGCAAATGCCTCACTGATACTGATTTACAACATCGCTTGATCGTTTCTGTTTAAGATTCACACTTCGATGCCCTGCCTCCACTCCTTATGCTACCTCCTCCAAACAATCTCTTATCGGGTCAGAATCTCTTTCCAATCTTGCGTTCTACTGGAACTTAATGGGTGCCCTTCAAATCAATACGCCACATTTACTAAACTGATATTGCATGCCTACGTTGTCAATTCCCTCTGCCAGTATATGCATGTTCCCTGTGCTTAATTCTCACTTAGTTGCTTCTAAACGCGTTCTTCACCACCTTCGGGGTACTACTAATCACGGCATCTTTTTCTCAGACTGACGTCACTGACCCAGTTCGACTCTCTTCTTTCAACGATGCTGACCAGGGCAGATGATCCTCATGATCATCGTCATTATACTGCAGTGCTTATTGTCTTCCTTGGGTCACAATCCAATCACGTGGCTTTTAAAGAAACAGCACACTGTTTCCCGGTCCTCCACGGAGTCCGAATATTGGTCTCTTGCTACAGGTGTTACTGAACTTGCCTGGATTCATCGAGTTTGCGGGGGATGATATTGATAACACGACAGATTTCAACACATGGTTTTTGATGAGTCAAAAGAAAACATGGGATTGTCATTCCCTTTAATGATGATCCCAGCAAGCATTACATATTTATTATGCGCATTGATGATGAAACGTAATGGACGGAGTAACGGTAATAAGTGAGCTGTGCACTTCAGAGCTCTTATTGATAACATACTAGTTGTTGAGCATAAATACGGACATTCATTGTCCATTAAGGTGAGGAACAACTATAAAATAAAGGAACAAGAAAATCTAAAAGTACACACAAATACTCATCCAAAAACCACTCCAAGTGAATTTCTCTCTAAACAATTTTCTCCCTTTTTGACTTAAGTATCGAAGTGTTTTTGGCAAACACTATATCGGTGTATTACACTTCTTTCCCAAGTTTTCTTGTAGGTTTTCACCGAAGACATGACCAACCACGAGATCGTCCATCCAGTGAGACGAGGTCCTCAACTTGGTGATTTTTCGCAACATCAATTTGGCGCCATCTGTGGGTAACGCTGATTATTCAAGCCATCTTCCCTAAGTGACAAAAGAGAACCTTGTAACACGAGATGGATTCCGAACAAGCTGGACAACAAATTCAAGCCTTAATGGCTAGCTTAGAAGAAGTGACTCACCAGATTGAAGAACTAAGGAGAGCCGTTGAATCCCAGAATGAGGAATGACAACAGACTATGGAGAATCAGAATGAAGAAAAGCGTCAGAGGATCTAAGGAAATCATAATGAGGAAGGAACGGATAGTCAGGCCAATAGGAGGACGAGAATGTAAGAAGAAAATTTGTCCAGAATGGAGAGCTAGCTTCGAAGCATGAGGGAGATGGATGAGCACAGGAATGTGGTAAAAGAGAGAGTTGTAGAGAACTTAGATGGAATGATTCAAAAGACGGATTCACCATTTACAACTGAAGTGTTGAACCGTTCACTCCCACCAAAGTTTCGCCTTCCCTAGCTGTAATCCTTTGATGGCTCAAGAGATCTCTTGGATCACATCAAGTTGTTCAAAACTTTGATGCTTTTGCAGATGACCCTAGACAAAGTAATGTGCAGGGTCTTCCCAACAATGTTGAAATGCGCAGCTAGGGTGTGGTTTGGCAAGATACCCTCGAGCACTATTGCCAACTTCGAGCAGCTCAACAAACGTTTTGTTCGTCATTTCAACATACGCCAAGTAGAGGGAGAATCACTGAGGCAATATGTGACGCGCTTCAGTAAAGAATTGCTGGAGGTGGACGAAGTGGAAGATCAAGTCATCCTAACGACCTTCCAAGCAGGGTTGCTACCAGGAGATTTCTTCTTCTCAATCACCAAGAGTCTGTTGAAAACAGTGGCAGAACTACTTCACAAGGCCCAAAAATATATGAATGCAGAGGATGTTGTGACTGCTGAAGGTGTGACGACCAAAAGGAAACAAGACGAAGGAGCCAGCCACAACCCTGACAGGAAGAAGGAGAGACAAGGCACTGGGCATGCATTGGACAAAAAGAAGAACCTTCGAGATTGAAGGCCTAAGTTTATTAGCTTCACTCCCTTAGTGATGCCTATCGAGCAAGTATTGATGCAAATAAAGGACGAACCTTCTCTGCAATGGCCCAGACTCATTTACGCTCTAGTAGAAGTAAGAGATAAAGCAATTACTGTAGATTTCACCAGGACCACGTGCACTGTACTAATGAATGCAGGCATCTAAAGGATCAAGTAGAAACCCTAATCCGTCAAGGAAAATTACAGAAGTTTGTACGAAGAACGGAGCTGTATAGAAGACAATAGAGGGACGAGAAGGAAAGGGAGCCAGAGATAGGGAGCAATAAAGCCCCCACAGGAGAAATAAAGATGATCTCATGAGCATTGGTAGCGGGAGGATCCTCCAAATCACTAAAGAGGGTGTATGCAAGAGAAGTGAACAGCGTACACTCGTAGTTCCCATCTTCAAAAGTGCTTAGATGCAGAGAACCGAACATCGACTTTTCCGAGAAGGACTTTAGACAGACCCATGATGATCCACTGGTAATAATGCTCAAGATGGAAGAATTTAACATGTATCGGGTACTAGTAGACAATGGAAGCTTATCAGACATCATATATCTGCCACCCTTCCAACAAATGAAGCTGAACAAAGAGAGGCTTCGACCATTCACTTCCCCATTGGTAAGTTTCACCGGGGACAGGGTTATTCCCAAAGGCATGTTAAGCTAACCATAATCGCAAGCACTTATCCAGCACAAGTCTCTAAGGAGATTGATTTCCTCATGGTAGATTGCCTATCGACGTACAACGTCATCCTTGGACGACCAATGCACAACAAGTTGAAAGCAACGACGTTGACCTATTATTTTAAGGTGAAATTCCCTACAGCCCATGGTATAGAGGAAATCAGAAGAGACCAAGTCCTCACAAGAGAGTGCTATCAAGCTGCCCTAACATTAGGGGAAAACCACACGTGGATGATAGACGAGCTTGAACCAATCCTCGAACCGTCAGAGGTGCCACAAGAAGCAAAGGTCATCCTTGGAGATCTGTCCAAAGTCTTCAAGATGGGTTCAGCGCTTTCAACCTCAAAGAAGATGAAGATAATAAACTTCCTAAGAGAGAACCAGGATGTTTTCACTTGGAAGTACAAGGATATACTAGCAATCGAAAGAAGAGTCATCTAGCACCGTCTCAATGTTAATCTGGAGTGCAAACCAATGCAGCAGAGATGAAGAATATTTTTACTAGAACGCAATAAGGCAATAGCAGAAGAGGTTGAGAAATTCCTAGAGGCAGGCTTCATAAGGGAAGTGTTCTACCTTGAGTGGCTAACCAACATAGTGATTGTAAAGAAGAATAACAGTAAGTAGAGGATGTGTGTCGACTTCACAGATCTCAACAAGGCATGCCCAAAAGATAGCTTCCCCTTTTCTAGGATCGACCAACTGGTAGATTCAATTGCCAGACACAAGATCTTAAGCTTCGTGGATGCCTTCTCCAGCTACAATTTGACCATAATGGATAAAAAGGATCAAGAGAAGACCGCATTCATCACTAGCCAATGGTTATACTGTTATAAGGTGATACTTTTTGGATTGAAGAATGCTGGGGCCACATACCAGAGTTTGATGAACCACATGTTCTCTCATCAGATAGGCAGAAATGTGGAAGTATATGTAGATGATATGCTATTGAAGAGTAATGATGAGGCAAACCACCTGGATGACCTGAGGGAAACCTTCAACACACTACATAAGTATAAAATGAAGCTAAACCCAACAAAATGTGTTTTTGCTGTTCCATCAGGGAAGTTCTTGAGATTCATGGTATCTGAACGGGGCATAGAGGCTAATCCAGACAAGATAAATGCAATAATGGAGATAAAATCCCCAAAGACAGTGAAAGAAGTACAGAACTTAACAGGAAAAGTTGCAGCCCTGAATAGATTCATCTCTCGAGCGACAGACAAGTGCCTACCCTTTTTCAAAGTCTTGAACAAAGCCTTTCATTGGACTGACAAATGTGAAGAAGCCCTGATGAAACTAAAAGAATACCTAGCACAGCCGCCATTGTTAAGCCCTTCAGTCACAGGAGAGAAGCTACATCTCTATTTGGTAGTATCTAATACGGGAGTAAGCTCGGCATTGATCAGGAAAGAGGAAGATGTGTAGAGGTCGGCGTACTATACCATCCAAGCATTTCAAGAAGTTGAAGCGAATTAACCAAGGCTAGAGAAGATCACCTTCGCTTTAGTAGTTGCCTCTAGAAAATTACGCCATTACTTTCAAGCACATCCCACCATCGTCAAGATAGACCAACCGATAAGAAAAATAATGAACAAGATAGATGCAGTAGTGCGCCTCGTCCAATGGGCTATAGAGCTTGGATAGTTCGACATAGAATATCGGCCTCAAGTAGCAATCAAAGTCCAAGTCCTCGCTGATTTCATTACAGAATTCACTTATCATCAAGTATTAGAAGAGCCCCAAAAGAAGGCATGGACGGTCTAAACAGATGGGTTCGCCACCAAGAAATCTGGAGGAGAAGGTGTGGTACTCATATCACCAAAAGGAGACATCCTGAAGTACGCGATCAAATTGCAGTTCCTAGAAACCAACAATGAAGCTGAGTATGAAGCACTTCTTACAGGATTGAGTCTTGCAAGAGCACTTGAAGCCAAGACCCTCATCGTCCAAGCCGACTATCAGCTTATAATTGGCCAGGTAAAAGGAGATTATGAAGTGAAGGAAGAAAGAATGCAGAAGTATCAGAAGATCGTCCAAGAACTCCTACAGTACTTCGATAATGTTGAGTTCCAACAAATCCCTCATGCAAAGAATGTTGAAGCTGATTTCTTAGCACAACTAGCCTCATCAGACAGACATGGCATATCTCCTGAGTTATGCATGCATAGAAACAAGGGAACAACCCAGCACTGAGGGAGAACAAGTGATAAAGATACAGGAACAAGATGAATGGATGGCTCCTATCGTCCGTTACTTGAAAGAAGGACAACTTCCAGAAGACAGGAATGAAGCACAGAAGGTACAAATCAGAGTTGCTCGCTTTGTCATATGACCTCGACAAAGCATGCAACCAGTGCCAACACTTCGCGAATGTTCAAACGCGACCAAGGGAGCCCATGACGCCAATAATCGCGTGTGGGCAAGGGAGAGAGGGTCAATGGAGTCGCCGCCTAGTTATATGATCTAGGAACCATGAATATAGCGTCCTTTCAAGAAAGGACCTTTGATCATATTACTAGAGTTTGAATTCGGAGTTAAGGTACGCTTTTGGGAAGGTGATAGGCACCCAAGATTGTTCAACCTTGAGGTTGGCCTCCCATCATTGTATCCTATATCTTGACCCTATTAAAAATTATTTAAAAACTTATTCTCTAGACTCACACACACGCTAACATGCATCTGACAAACAACATAGCATCTTCAAACAACATATTTTAAAATGTGATAAAACATAATTTTGTATTTGGTACGTGTATGTATTTTTTTTTTAAGTGGTAAATTTTTGACATATACAATTTTTTTATTAATATCTATTAGAGGAGAGGTAATTTCCCATTATTTTCGTTTGGTCTTCTTCGGTTCTTCTTCTTCCTTTGCTCTCTTCTTCCTTTCCAGAAAATTCATTATTCCTCCTCTTAAAAAAAATTATAAAAACCACAATCATTTACTAAAAAAAAAAACCCAGGAACCCACTCTCCTTACTCTTCTAAAAAACTAACAAATCCTTTTCGGAAAAAAAAAAAAAAAAAAAAACCAGGAAGAGAGAGATGTGAAGCAATTTGGGCTTCTTTTTTTTTTTTTTTTTTTTTTTTTTTTTTTTTTTTTTTTTCTAATCAGTGATGTTGTATTTTTTTTTTTATCTACTTTGGTTTTTCCTAATGATCTTGCTGTGATTTGGAGAGAGAGAGAAGTAATGGAGGTGAAGAGAGAGATGAAGAAATCTAAAAGTGAAGAGAGAAGGAAGTGTGAAAGAGATGGGAGAAAAAGAAAGAAAAAAAAAAGATGAGGCGTGTTGCGAGAGAGAGAGAGAGAGTTGTAGTTATGTTAGGTCTTGTCAAATGATTCCCATAGATTTCTACTTATTTACGAAAATGCCATTTAGTAATGTTACTTGAAAACTAAAAACTGGTATGGATGAGTATTCAAAATACATGTTTTAAACACCCTAATTTGATAACTGTAACTAAACACACATAATAAAACACTCATACCAAAAATGTTTTCTTTTTTTTTTGCCCCACAATTTTCAATGTTTAAAAACTAAAAATCGTTGTTTGAACTTGGCTACCAAACAAGCCATAAGTGTTTAGAGGAGTAGGTTCAAGTTGCAGGAGCAACATATATAATATGTAAATATTTCTAACTATCTCAACAACAACAACAACAACAACAACAATAATAATAATAATAATTTATCCAAATAGGTTCCACCCAATCATATATAAGTACATAATGAAAGTTCCCAATTTTAAAATTTGGGTTTTTGGCACTTCAAAGTTACGACCACAAAACCAACCATTAATCCCTTAATACTTCATGATATAAACCTCCAATCAATTGTCCAATTAGCTAATTAAAATTCCCAAATCAATTGGGTATATTGCTAATTAAAATTCCCAAACCTATTGGGTATATTGGGTTTATCAAACCCTACATTTATATTTGCTTTCAATACCCAATTATTTTCGCATAATTTGACGATATTTCTTAATTAATTACAATAAGCATTAAGCATCAAGTAATAATAGAATCCTAAGAATTGAATGCAAGAGATAAAGATAATCTTGGAATTTTATATTGAAAATTAATGGGACCAAACCTATAGGGAGCAGTTTTAATAGGCAAAGGAAGGAGGAAGCAAGTTAAGGGTACGTTTGATTGGGATGATTTTAGGGAGCATGAAAAAAAAAAAAAAAGGAGAGAAAAGTGGAAAGATGATGTTTTTAGTGGGTGTTTGATTGGAAGAAAGAGAGGAAAAAAATTGTGGGGCCTGGGTATTTTCTCCCCAAACCCACCAAAATATTTTTGTAAGTGCATAATTATACCCGGTCCAATCGCTAGGTGGACTCAGGCCCAAAGGGCCTTATACAATAAAAATTTGTAGAGTGTGGGCTTGAAACCTAGACTGTGGATGTTGGAAAAAGGAATCTAGTCATTATCCGCGTATTTAATAGCTGAGAACAGCAAAGAATCTCTCCTCGGACATAAGCCGAGGACAACCTGTGTTGTTTTTCTTTCTTTTAAGAACAATATTACAAATACAGTTTTAGTATCCGATCCCCCTTTCCTTTTGCCCTCCCCTCTCTTTTATATCTCTCTTCTTCTCTTGTATCCATCTTCTTCTTCCTTCTTTCTTTAACGTGCATTACCAATCTCTTCCCCAGATACTTGTCCTATCCCGCACCTTCTTTAAACCTCCAAATACCAGCTGGAAAGCTGAACCTCACTGCTCAGAGGTCATTTCCCCATTAATGCGGCCAGGGAAGTAGGTGCAGGGTTTTTAATGTGGTGGTAGCAGCTTTTTCTCCTCTAATATTTCTCACACGTTCTTCCTTCCAACCACTGCGTGGATCACGCATTTACCCAATAGATCTTCCGGAATTCTGTCTCTAAACCCCTTGGTATGTCCCATGACCTTTACTGGGCCCGTCCGAAGAGGTACTCTTCCTCGGACGACTCCTCCACCTCTCGTAGTGTGCACTGGCTTGTGGGCTTCAAAAGCTCTGCTCGGACAGACTTACACAGCCAAATCAGGCCCAAGGCCCAAATAAATATTTTATCTACTTTACCCCCACAGTTTTCTCCCCAAATTGGGAAGAAAACATGAAAAAAAAAATGTTTGGACAAAAAACACCCCTATGCTAATGTGCTGGGTTTTCTACTATTCATAGTTTTTGTATTTTTTTTTTCCTTTTCTTTGCTTTCTTTTCTGTTTTGTCATTTATTTTTTTGATACACGCCATTACGTGTAAACTCTTTCCCCCCCTTTTTTTTATTATTTTAATTTCCTTCTTTAGTTTTTTGTCTTTTTCCAATTAGTTACTTTTTTTATCTATGAGAGGCATGACAGTAAATTCATACAAACTATATTTTCTATCATTTTTACATTTTCTATCATTCTACTTTTTTTAACGTTCCAACCAAACAAAACCTAAGAGTTTTCTTTTTCATTTATAATGGTTCAACTATATAAGGTCCGTTTGGATAGAACTTATTTTGCTGAAATTGAAAACTGAAAACACTGTAGCAAAATAATTTTTAAATGTGTGAATAGTACCGTGTGACCCATTTTTAATGAAAAAGTTGCTGAAAAGTAAAATTTGTGAGACCCATGAACAGTACATTTGTGCACTGTTCATGGCTGAAAAGTCCAACCTTGCGGCTGGGTTAAAAAAAAAAAAAAAAACTAAAACGCGGACGTGGACGCTAGACTTGGATCCAAACGCCCTCTATATATAATTTCTTATAACTATTAAAAGAAGTATATCTATATCTGCATGTGCGTATATGTGCAAGCGCGCGTGAAGCAAAAGTACTACATAATGGAACTGGGTATTGCTGGGAGAAAATTCGGAAGGGGTTGCTATCGCTGGGAGATTGGCTAGCATTACATGGCCGAGGCAAGAGATACCTTATAGAGTTATAGCACTATACAGTACACACTTGCACAGTATAAGCAAAATCCTGTATGAGTTCAATTGATTTAAGGGGAGACTTGCAGGTTTCATGGGGAGACTTGTTGAGCCTTCTAATTTTACGAAAAAGTTAATTGAGCGAGGATCTAGGAGAGAAACAGGCTGGCCCCGTTACATCTTCCTATGCTTGGGTTCCATAGTTAAACGCTTGGAGTCTTGCCGGGAATCTTGCTGGGAATCTTGCATTTTTTGCTGTATAATAGTCAGCAACTGCTGCATAATAGTCAGCAACTGCTGCTGCTGCGTCTACCCCGCCGCCGCCTGCCAAGGCATCTTCGATGAATTCGTCTCCCATTACTTCAAACGACCGGAACATTCCACAGAGGAGAAACCGAAACATCCGATTGATCTTAAGAAGGTGGTTCCGGATTATGGGGCATATAATTTGATGGATCCTACCTTGTATGAAGCTGTAAAAGAAGATGATATTGATGCCTTTAGAAATACACTGCAACGGATTTCAACAGAAAAAGACATTTTAGATCGAACGAGCCCGTCAGGAAATTCCTTGCTTCACGAGGCGGCAAGCTTTGGTAGCAAAAAGATAGCTAAAGACATCATTGATCATCATCCCTCCCTTCTTACGAGGAGAAACATCATAGGTGACACTGCACTTCATGTTGCTGCCAAACGTGGAAAACTTGACGTACTAAAAGTTCTCACAGTTGACTCTGGCAAACAAACATCCGGAAACCCTTTAGAAGGGCCTAGTCTTGCTTATGAATATAACGATGATATGCAGTTACTACGAATGCAGAATCAGGTAGGAAACACAGCCCTACATGAGGCTGTCATTGCTGATGGTCTGGCTGAGGTGGAATATTTGCTCTCGAAAGATTCAGAAACGGCATACTATTTGAATGAAGAAGGTGTATCTCCATTTTGTCTCGCTGCTGAAACTGGCAATAAAGATATTCTTCGGCGTCTACTAGAGCTTGTAGATGGAAATGATAAGTTGATTGGCAGGCCTCGAAGAGAATCCCCCATTTATGCTGTCATTTTGCAAAGAAGTTTAGGTACTGTCGGCTCGAGCATTATCAATTACTTGCTATTCTATTTTCAATAAGATAATATAATATTTTTCATAACTTTTTTTTACAATTATTGCTATAATATGTTATAATTGATGCATAATAAAATTGGTGTCAATGACTCAATGATGAATCCAAAAGAAAAAGATATTGCTCCAACCACAACAGCAGTTGTAAAAAATGTTGTACCCATGGCATTAAGCTTCTATTTTAATTAGTCTTTTAAATTTTGTTTTCACTAAAATAATTATTTTATTTTATTTTATTTTTAATTTAGATATGTTGGAAGAAATAGCCAAGACGAAGCAAGTTCTATTCCACATAAGAGATGAAAAAGGGAAGACTCCGCTATATTTTGCAGCATCCAAAGGTTATCTTGAGGGTGTTCAATTTCTGCTACACTATTCTAGGCAAAGCACCCTTGAAAGGAGTACAAAGGGTGACTTTCCAATTCACGCAGCATGTAAAAATGGACATGTAAATGTAGTCAACGTGTTGCTCGAAGAACAGTGGCCTGATCCAACGGAGTTGCTAAACAAAGAGGGCCAAAATATTCTTCACGTTGCAGCTAAGAGTGGAAAAGACGTTGTGGTAAAGAACATACTAAGAAACCCAAAGCTTGAGAAGCTTTTAAATGCAAAAGACAATGGTGGAAACACAGCTGTGCATTTGGCATCGATGAACCTGCATCCTAAAGTTGTGGTTTCTCTCACTTGGGACAAGAGAATTGATTTAAAACTCACAAATATGGCAGGCTTGACTGCTTTGGATGTTCTTGCAGATTGTGGGAGTATACCGCCCACTACATTTACAGAGGTATGGCTTCTATAAAGAGCAAATAGTCATAATTGCATGGAGTTAATAATACATATTATTTTGAGAGATACTAGTTACACAATATTTCACAACAAATACTAAATGACAAGTTGTTACTGACTATCATTGGTGGATAAGAAAATAATTTAAGTGATGAGCTCAAATTAAAATCAGTAACAATTCTTTATTATCCATGTCATTAAAAAAATTAAATTTGGGATTGCGGTAGTCTCATGTGTAAATTGACATGCTAAATTGAAAATATTGTAGAATTATTGTGTCCCTAGCATTATTCTTTTTTTTAAATAGGATAAATGATACTCCCTTGTGAAACTGTTAGTCCTTTATTGTATATTGGGAGGTCTCAAAATGAAGTTATTTGTGAAAAGTCAATAATTAAATTTCTTGACATATCTTTCCCTTTTATTTAAAAAGTTAATACTATTCTTTCACCTAAGGATAATAGTTTTAAAAACTTGTACCTGTTTTAAATAAAATACAATAAATTATATTATAGTCCTATAAAAAAATTGATTTTTCTAAACGGCCCTAACAAAATGAGATGAAATGAATGCATATTAAGATCATGTATAATGTGCCTCATTCGCCCGTCTTTTTTTTTTTTTATATATATATACAATATAGAAATTCCACTTTAATATAATTTAAGTATATATGTGTGTGAAATTCCTTTTTAGAGACTTAAATCTCAGCTTTTACCCCTACACCTCACAAACACTTATACTTATAGAGTGACCGTCTTTATTTTTAAGTGCAAGTTTGGTGCACTAAATGAGATTATAATAAGAATAGTAATCTTTATCATGTTGTAATTGAGTAACTACAACTGTCATTAGAATAAAACTCAAGTTCTATATTTATGAAACATCTTACTTATACAGTTGTATTTCTTTAAAAAAAAAATTAATTTGAGAGAGAAAGAGATTGTTTTTTATTTTTATAATTGTTATGTGTATATTAAAATTGTGTATTTTTTTTTTTATACAAGATAGAATTTCTACTCTAGTTTAATCTAAGTGTATATGTGTGTGAAGCTCCCTCCTAAGACTTGAATCCCGGCCCTTGCCCCCCACACCCCACAAGCATTTATACTTGTGGAGTGACCACTGCACCAAGGGTGTGCGATAGTAAATTGTGTATTTTTTGAAATATATTAATTGTAGAAGTTATTACACCTACTAAGGAATAAAACCTTCTAGAAAGGAATAACTATTCCACAATTTAAGAAATGGTTATTCTTAACTTTTACTTGTAATTAAAATTCAACAAAATAATCTAATAATTGTTCCACATAAATAGTTATTCTATCACTGGACCTATTACAATATACCAAACATTTATAATTAAAATTTTTATTTATTACTAGTGTTATGCTCATGATGCACTGCTTAATAAAAAAGTATAGGTAAATTAAACAAAATATTTCAATAATATTTATATGAATAAATTTGTATAATAGAATAATTAGCAAAACTAAAAGAAAAGAAAGAAAAATATTTTTTCAATTAATGATAAATGCACTATAAGTCTAAGTTGTTATCAAAAACCAAATATAAATTATACAATTGGAAACAAATAATAAGATTCCTTTTAAACTAGAATGCACGGATACTCCAATTTATGCTCATGTACTCATATCCGATACATATCGTATAGGTATCGTACTAAATACATCTAAGATATATGCCTAGTCATTTAAAAAAAAAAAAAAAAGCAAATATCAATTCATCCAGGATATACTAGTGATAGGACTTGGATATCATACCAAATACATCTAAGATACATACCGAGTCATTAAAAAAAAAAAAAACAAATATCAATTCATCTAGGATATATACCAGTGATATGACTTGGATATTGTTCTAATTAACCCAACCCTTGATAGTGAGAGATAGCCCAAACTTTTAATAATTTTTATTTATATGTTTTATACATTGGTTTAAATGTTGAACACTTACCTAGTTATCAGTTATTTACTCTTTTAGATCTTGGTTTGTGTTCTAAACATCATTGAATGGCCATGGATTCACTTTATTATTCTTTATTGCTGTTGAATTGGTATATGTTTAACAATATAAATAAAATATATTTAATAAGTTATTAATACACGTATCTCTGACACATCGTATCCTAAGTTTTTCAAAAAACATTGTATCCCCGTATCTGTACCCATTTCATACCCATACTCATATCCTTACCTGTGCATCATAGCTTTTGCATAACTTGAAAATTTTTATAATTGAATTTTGAAGGGTGTTTTATTTTTATTTTATAAAAAAATAATAAATAAATAAACTTTTTTTTTTTTTGAGAAACTATAAGTAAATAAACTTGATAATAGAGTTTCACTTAAATTAAACTTCCTTAATAATTTTAATAATATACTTATAACGACTAACGAGTCACATGATACAACTTGTAATATTTATAGTGACCACATAGTGCGAGCATGATTCGTATGTCCCAACTACTATTATTAAAAGAAAAACTTATGGTAGATTATTAATGTTAAATCTGATTTAGACCCTTTGTTAAATATGCAGTGGAATTATTAGTTAATTACTACCGTAACTCTGTTATGTGTTCCACAATATTATTAAATTACCCACAAAATAGCAACAAGCCATATCATAAAACAAGATAATAAAATCAATATAAAAGCATGAGATACGTACACAATATGGTGATAAGTGGAAAACTTGATAGAGAACTTTCCAAAGAAAAAACCACTACAAGGTAACCTACCCAACTTAAGGCAATATATTAACATTTGTAGTTTTGTACCTAGACTCTACAATCTCAGTAAATAACTCACTGATGCAACCTACTGCAGTTTTAGAACTTGGAACTTCTTATATGGATCCCTCATGAGTGACTCGTCCGCTTCAATGAACCAGATTCTCTGGGAATTTTTTGTTGTACTCAAAAACCTCAAAGTATTAAAGGTCTACGCATAAAACAATATCATGATTAAGTGTTGCATTCAAATCCTCGAGTGGGTTCCATATTGTAGGGGAAAACCACATGCCGTTTTGTGTATTTTCCTAATTTTCAATTTTCATTGCAGAGATATACAGTTTGGGCCTTATTCTCAGCGAATACACCCTTAACTCCTATAGGGACGAGAATCTTGCGACGAAGAAGGATTCCACCGAATCAAAATCGGATTAAGGACATGGTCAATTTGCTTTCCTTGGTAACAATATTAGTGGCCACTGTGACCTTTGCTGCTGGCTTAACTGTGCCTGGTGGTATCAATAGCTCTGAATCCTCTGATCATAAAAAAGATCAAGGCATGGCAACCCTGGTACATAGAGGGATGTTCCAGGTTTTCATTGTCTGTGATACCATAGGTATGTATTGCTCCATCATCGGTACTTTCATCCTCATGTGGGCACAACTGGGTGACTATCACGTAGCATTTACTGCCTTTCGCTGCGCTCTATTTTTTCTCGGGATAGCTCTCTTTGCGACGTCCTTGGCATTCATGGCCGCTGTATATGTAGTAGTAAGCAAAGTTAATTGGCTTGCCACTCTTGGTCTGGTCATGGGAATCACCTTCATTGCCTTTCTTTCTACAAATTATATTATGTTGATATTCCCATTGGGGTGGCCCCATCCTGTGTTCCATTACATTAGTCATTACACCATTCTTGTAACGCTTCGCTTCATGGGAAGTAATGTCGAAGCTCCAGTTGATCACAAGAAGAAAGATTCTCAGCCAGCCAAAAAAGACGAGCAGTAAGTGTGACACTGAATTTTTTTTTCTTAAATAGATATGATGATATATGGTAGAATTTTATGTTTTGAACTCAGATAATATCAATGAGACCATAAGTTTCAAATCATTTGGTAATTTAAAAGGAAAAAAGAACACAGGATGCACAGACACGAACACAGCTACAAATATGGGTACGGCTACGATACAATGACGAGCAATTTTTGAAAAATTATAACGCAATATTGCAAATTAGACACCGTTGCAACATGGGTACGGCACTTCAGATGAAGTGTTCATACATTCCTAGTCATGCCCAATACCAAGGAACCTGTGTAGTTATCAAAAGATTTTGTGCAATTATTTTCCAAGCTAGTGTTAGCCCAAATCACCCGAAAAATCACCACATTCCATTGGTCTTATGGATTCAAGGCACTTCCATTCTACCAAATTCCAACGCCCTTCTCGTGATCGTTGCAACCTTTCCTCGACAACTGTTGCAACCAAATTTGTTGGCTTTGCCAAATAAACATCCCACTTGCCTGAATCTAGCCCACCCATCGTTTAGAAAAATCTATAATATATATAAAATGGAAGGCTTTAATTTTTTGTTGTTTTCTTCTCATATTATCACATATACTTTTGAGTTTTGACATCTCATTTTTTTTTTCTAGGCCATCATTGTAATGTATGTGTATATTTTTTAAATTTGGCTTTAAAATTACAAATAGTCATAAACTATGTTAGTGCAACTCACTTTGTTTTTTTATAAAGTAAACCAACATTAAATAAATTCTAATTAAATGAGGTTTGATCTCCTCTAAACAAATTCTAATTAAATTATGTAAGTTTTTTCCTACAAATTCTCTAATTTGACCTTCTAGTTGTTAATACTTATTAATTAAACATATGTTATATATAAATGATTTGTGGCACTTTATATAGAGGGGGGAAATGATATGTAGCAAGTTGTAATTGGTGGAGCATGAAGTGAAACATCCAATGTGAGACAAAAAATATATATTTATATATATATATATATATTTTTTTTTTTTGTTAAGCTTTCTTGTACATTATACGAATTAGTGACTAGTTTTTGAACAAAAAAAAAATTAGTGACTAGTTTCTTTTTAATTTCCTAGATATGTTCTTGGACATAATATTTTATTTTTTTTGAAGTTATTTTCCCTTTATTTATGTTGCTTTAGTTGATTAATTATAGGATTAATGGATCTTGTGGAATTATAGAAGATTGTTGTTGAAGTTTGACTTAATATATTAGGTGTTATCTTTAATAGTAGATTCCAGTTAGTTTAATTGGTAAAAAAATCTCTTATAGTACTTATACTATAAATTAATTAATATCTTAACTTGATAATAAAGAATAATTATTGTGGAACGAATACCATGAGTTAAAATTCTATTTTATTTATTAAAAAAACCAAAATAAATATTTTATAATTGATTTCATTGATTTAGGTTCGAAGGCTCTGTCACTGGTCCTGATTCGGTGTGATACTGTGATTGCAGCGTTTGTGAGGTAAGTTGGACCTTATCCACTATGTTTCATTTTTCCGCTTTGGTCTTTTGACATCTCTTGAGATATTAACTTTATGAGTTGTCCTTGATAATTGAGAATTTTATTATTTTATTTCCTCATACATGCTTGTAACATTGTTTGATTTGTTCCTGCTTATTATTCCGCTTTCATACCTTATGAGTGAGCTTTACCGATAAAATATATATAAATTTTGACCTGATTCTCAATCATGAGATATTTTCACTAACCCTGCCATATGAACTTTCAAAAACAAAAACAAAAAATTCTGTCCATTTATAATATAATATAAAAGTTGGATTCATAAATTGGTGGATGTACAAAATGGTGACACGTGTCTTTTTAAGAATGCTTAAAATAATAATATAATACTAGCCTGATTACACGCACTTAGTGCGTGCAATAAAACTCTTTTTTTGTTGGAATTTAGTGTAATAATTTTTTATTTATCACAGTTTGATGGGATATGAGGAAGTCCCAGAACTTCCATAAAAACAAAGAATTAGAAATAAGGAATGAGCTCACATCATGGAACAAATAAACAAATGAAAAAAAAAAAATACAAAGAATGATTAGAATCCACAAAATAGAAAGAAAATCATAAAGAAACCCCATTCAACCAAGAAACTAAGATAGTAGAAGACCTTTGGCATGATTATAATTCTTCAACTTGTAGTAAATGTTTGACTGAAAAAAAAAATAAAAAAATAAAAAAATAAAAATAAAAAAAGAAGAAGAAGAAGAAGAAGAAGAAGAAAAGATTTACAAACATATTACTCAACGCATGAAAGTTCACTTGGTGTGTAAAACACTAGTGAATGTTTAGACCCCCAATATCAAAAATATCAACACAAGCTTATACTCAAACAATATATGTGCGAAATGATAAATATAAGCTATACCCAATATGACAAACTACTTTAACACATAATTAATCAAAAACACAACAGCATTTAATGGTTAAAGAATAATGGAAAAGAGATACAAACACGAGGATTGTTGAAAAAACATGGTTTGTATCTATATAAAACATATGCAACAGAAAATTATCGGATCTACTTTATTCGCAATTGATAACATGCACTATGTAAATTTCAGAATTTAAGAACAAGAGAGTGTACATTGGTGTGGTGAAATTCAAAACCAAATATTAGAAGCCCTTGGAAACACTTTTAATCTTTACTCCAATTTCACTAACGCCCAAGAAGTGTGGTCTCTCAATCAATTAAAGGGAGAATAAGAGAGGGGCTTACACTCACATACATACCATTTCACAATTGTGTCTCATAAAATTATGTATGTTTCTTTCCTTCTATATAACTGATTATCTAATTAGGCTAGCTTTTTGGGTCATTTCAATTGGGCTCTAGTATGTGGTTTTGAGTGGGACCAAAAGGGAATAAATAAGACTCCAAATCTAATGGGCCTTGGGCTTTTTTGTCAATTCTTGATAAGTCCAAAGTTATCATTAATTATATTTAATATCACTATATAAATGTAATTGCACTCTAGGCCTAATTAATAAATTATATTCCAAGACTTTATTGTATATGCAACTCCTTCATAAAATATTCATAATAATACAAAGTCATAAATGTAAACTGCCACCTTGAAGATTACTACATCTTAATCCTTGAGTACCCGGTTTAATCCTTTAAATTATTTATAATACATTTATGAAATACAATTTCATAAATATATACTTTAGTGACTCCTTACTAAAATGTTTAAGCCTAACACTCTAAATAATCAAACTCATTAAATTTATCTTAAGATAATATTTTATATCTCTATTAAGAGATTATGAATTCCATCTCGAGAATATATGTTCCCTCAGCACTAAATGTGGTTGCCCAACATACTGAGGTTTTGATCGTGACTTTAGATCTCACTCTTGATATATCAAAGCAACCTACACTTCATGATCTTGTCCATTATTCTATTAGGATTAAGAGTTCACGTAAATAGAAGTCCTGAAATTTATTATTCATTTGACGGTTGTTAGGAGGAGAATAAATCTCACAGCGGTCCAATTCAATATGTCTTAACTCTTAAAACATATCAACATACCAACTAAAAGTCTCCACTTCCATGATCAAAACAAATCATCTTAGTTGATATGTTATAGTCTTTACAGATGAAATGTCCAATTTCATCACCGGCTACGAACTAAAATTCTGAGTTTACAAAGAACTTGTAATTTATATCTTCTGTGACTAAATCACATACTATGCACCTCATGGACTATATGATAATATCCAAATATTCATATTACCATTATTTTAGATAATAATAAAATAATTTTATTAATCACAACATAATATCATATATAACATCATACAATAGAATTTAAAGGCACTAATCCTAACAAGAATAACACTGTCACGTATTATCGAAGAGGAAACTAAAGAACTCGGCGAAAAATCTCTCTGCCCCCCTCCAAGCGATAAAATGATCCACTAGAAAATTAGTTGAGATATATGAATAGTAATAGATTCTTCAAGTCTAATCTACCCCATGCACCTAAACTTTCCAAACTTCTTGCTCCAATAAGGTTAAGCCTAACCATGTTTTCTCTAGCTTTCCGGATCTCACAATAAACTTCATATTACATACGCCATCCTTGGCATCTTCTAATCTTTCCCAAGCTCCAAAAACACTCTCAACAATTTAAATGGGTGTGGGAAGTGTTTGGGTACAAATCTCCTTTCAAAGGGTATAACAATGGAAGAGGAAAGGAAAAGAGACTACAAAAATTTCTCACTAAGAATTAGTAGCTTTCTCTCTCTAATAAGGTGGGTGTGTTGTAGAAACTTTTCTTAGGGTTTTTCTCTCAATAGGCTCCTTACCATTTCTGTGGGTAATGAGGGTATATATGGTATGAGTGATGGGCAAATAAATCACACTAAAAAAACCTCTAACCAGTGAAATTCGCGGGTTATGCGCAGGTCACCTGAGTCGCGAAAACGGCTGGCACAGCTAGCACATGACTTTTCAACTTCCACAGCTGACACTTGACTTTTTAGCGTCTAGCATATGCTCCTCATGTGACTTTTAGCTGTCTTGATCAAATCTCCATCACTTCATACTATACCCATTACAAATAAATCTTACAAAGATATAAGGAAATAAATTTATGCAATTACAACACTTTTTGTCATTGAATAAGCCAATACTAATGTTATGATAAAAATCATAACTTAACAACACATATTGTATTTCATAATATACTATAGTTTGCATTCAAAAGTCATCAGTCTGATACAATTGCAATACATATTATGCTAATTATCCAGGTTTTAAATTTTAACCAAACGTACATTTGTGAAAAACATAGGTTGGTTCTTACCAGTAGGAGAGAAACGAATGATATTTACAACAAAACCTTGGTAAGAAAGGCAATTTTGATGGAAGCTATTGGGCCTTTCTTCTGTGAGGGGGAGGGCATAAGAGAAATGAAGTTTTGGTGTCGTAGGGAGTGGAACATTTTGCAGAACTATTAAATGGTAACCACCATGTGAGTTGTAATTCAGATAATGTCCTAAAATGTTGTTATAAAGATAATGTCCTAAAATTTAGGAGTTTTATGTTAGTTGGGAAGTTTTCTTTTTGGATTTTTATTCTTGTGCTGCTGTACTTGTGTTTATGGCTTTTAAAACGAAATTTTTGTCAATTACTTTTATACCATTGTTTCTTTGTTTGTGAAAAATAATATTAAGCAAGGAATATTAAGGGTATTTTAGGGAGTAAAAAATGTGATAACTAACTCAAAGTATGCTCTTAATATATAGAGATAAAAGTTTTTTTTTTTTTGGTTTGAGAAACATATAAAGATAAAAGTTAGATCCACAAACTGGTGGATGCACAAAATAGTGACACATGTCCTTATAAGAATGCTTAAAACAATGACACATCATCTTTTGTATAATCCTTCATCTATATGGAAAAATAGTTCCACATGTCAGACAATTATTTGTACATGTCAATTTTTTTGCCATATGAAGTGTCGAGTAATGTTATAACCACAAACTATTTTACAACATTTTTACAAGATATTGATGATGTTGATATGGCCAACATTTTATTCATTTTTATCTAAACCCACCATTAATATCACTTTTTTATTTATCAATAATCACTCACCACATCAGTTTGTAATTTTTTTTGTAAAATAGTTTATATTTCTAGCATTGTTCGTGTCAATAATAGAAGAATTTTTTAAAAAAAATCAGTAAATGTGCATTATAAATTCTACTGATACTTTAAATATCCACTACTTCCTCATTTAAATACTCCATAAATTTTTTCCCTTAAATTATTATTGGGAAAATTATATTTTGCCTACTTGTGGTTTGTCCGAAAAATACTTTGTCTACCTGTGATTTAAAAATTGACACTTTACTCACCTGAGATTAACTCCGTTTGTCTCCCGTTACCCACCTCTGTTAAAAACAGTACTAAATTTGTATTTTTGTTACCCTTTTATGTCTCTCTCATCTCAAAACATAAAAAACTTAAAAATCAATAAAAAATAAGATAAAAAAGCTATGTTTTGTAAATATTTAAACCTACCTTTTACATCTTTTTTAGGTATCAACTTATAGATTTTTTATTTTAACACGTTAAAGTCGATATTTTAACAAAAATGCTAGGTTAACCTTTGTGAAATGGAAGAGATGTGATTGATTGAGATCTGGCTTATAGTTATGTCAACTGAATAATGGACACTCTTGGCTTGAAACCTGTCCGCCAAAAGCATATATTATTGTAAATTGGCTTGAAACAATAGTTTTTGTCCTTTTATTTTTTATATTTAAGTTGGCACTGAATTTTGTTATCATTGTTATTTTTTCTAAAGGTGTGCTATGACTGGAATAAGGGTGCAGAAAATCACAATCCAGCAACAGCGATGAAATTTTCTTGCATCTACCCTGGTGAAAACTGAAAAGTGCAGCTCTGTTTTTTTTTCGATCTAGGTGTCTGAGGTTAAAAGCAAAACCAAATCCAAAAGGAGTTCAAACTCGTAGAAAGTGAAGGTTGTTCTCATTACAAGACTTACAACAACTCATCAAAAAATGGGACATTAATTAGCTTCTTATTCTTTTAATTTATTTTTGGTTTGGTATATTGACGAGACCTTTAGATTGTTTGATTATCCATGTCTAATTTGATGAACTTCATATTCGGGCTTTTGTTCATGTTCCTGCAGTAGCGTTATACGGATTCAATCCTCTGGATGAAATTGCGAACAATTGTTAATTCACGGAGAGATTATGTTTGATTTGTTGAAAGAGTTGCATTAATTTATGGCATTTAAGCTTAGGTTGAAGGTCCTTCACTTTTGTCTCTGTTTTTGCTCAAACATGTGTCAAAACTTTGGTCTGTTATGTCTTTCTAGACTCATGGTTGATGTTGCCTCTATGTTTTGGTTCATCTAATCTTTACTCATTCCAGGATTAGGACAAAGTTGCTGATGGCTTTGTTTATGTGTGTGTTCTATAGAAAGAGGAGAAGATTTTAAAATAGAAGATCTAAAAGTTGATATATTTGAAAAGATGTAAAAGTTAGGTTTTTATTTTTACAAAACTTAGCCTTTTGATCTTCTTTTCCCTTAATTTTTCAGTTTTTTTCTTTTTTTTTTTTTTGAAAGGAGAGAGATATAAAAGGACAACAAAAATACAAATTTACCCCTGTTTTTAACAGAGGTGGATAACGGGAGACAAACGGAGCTAATCTCAGGTAGATAAAGTGCCAATTTTTAAACCATAGGTAGGTAAAGTATTTTTCGAGCAAATCACAAGTGGGTAAAGTAAAATTTCCCTATTATTACTGAGAGGCATATTATATTTACTAACTTAAAAGCCATGTTTATTTTAGTTTTTGTGTTACATATAAACCTAAAAGTCATTATGAGAAAAAACTGCCATAATTGAATACAAATAAAATAGACTTCCTTTGATGTTGTAATACACGAGTGCCTCTCAAGAATTTTTTTTTTATGAACTCAATAATATTTATTAATCATTACAGATAGGGATGAAGATACTCAGACCGTCCATGGTCATCACACCGGCAGCCGTCCAGAAGGTAGCGTTAAGACGAGTCTAACGGGCATGGTCGTCCTTGAACGAAAACAAACCTACATCATTCGTCCAAGGGAGGCGCACACCCCCGTCCTGAAGGAATTGGTCCACGTGAAGACCTTTGGACGAGACATTTACACTTGAGAATTACTATCCGTGACTTACACGTAACTTCTGGTGACCGTTTTATGAGAAGATATAACTCCTAAACGATTGTAGGAGTTATCCATGAACCCCTGACCTCCTCAAATTTAGGAGAGATTACAATTCCAATAACTGCTCCTAGAACACTATATAAACACCCGTTCAGACCAATGAAAGGTACATTTTTACGATTCTCAAAAAGTTGGAATTCCAAAAATACAGGGAGAAAACTAACTTTGCCATCGGAGGGTTCTTGGCCGGCGATCCCAGTCACCTTTGATCGCTTTTCTTTGTCTTTCAGGCCATCAAGAAAGCAAGTGGTCATTTTAAGTCCGAAGCATCCAGCCTACTGATTTTCTTTGCATTATCAGTTAGCGCCGTCTGTGGGAACAAAAAAAAAAAACAAACGAGCATTGTTCACTATTCTTTTCATTTGACTGTGTTTTTGTTGTCAAGGATTAGCATTTCCCAAACAAAAAGCTGAATGGTTCAAACAAGATCAAGGGCTACTAGCCCAGGCCACCAGGAGAGTAGGGATGCTTCTAGCAACCCCCTTCGCGATCACAGGTCAGCGCCTGTCATGCAACCGCCTTCTATTCAACATATACAATCCATGGCTGCCGTTATGACAAAACTGACACGTCAGAATCAGGAGTTGAATAGGGAGATCAACCTCAGGAGGCAGCGCCAAGATGGGCATGCGGATGGATGGGCACCGAGTCAGGAAGGTGGAGGAGAAAATGTCGAGTCCGAAAATCAGACAAGGGGTACCGCTTCAAGAAGAGTGCCACACTTGGAAAAAGAGATGGACCAGATGAGAAAAGCCATGGATGAGATGAAGTAAAACATGAGGCGGGCGAACCTAGTGGATGATATGGTTCACCGAACGGACTCCCCTTTCACGGCTTCCATCAACAGTTACCCCCTACCTCCGAAATTTAAAATGCCTTATTTGGATTCGTATGATGGAAATCGCGACCCGTGAGATTACATTGCTACTTTCAAGACGACCATGCACCTTCAAGGGGTCCCGGACGAGATTATGTGTAGAGCTTTCCCCACCACACTTAAGGGACCAGCTCAGGTGTGGTTCAGTAAAATACCCCCAAACTCGGTGGGATCATTTAAAGAGTTGAGTAAGTTGTTTGTCAATAATTTCATTGGAGGACAGCGCCACAAGCGTTTCTCTTCTAGTCTGCTGACTATAGAGCAATGGGAAAATGAGAGTTTGCGATCCTTTATCACCCGGTTTAATAGGGAGGCCTTGACGGTGGACGAGATGGATGACAAGTTATTGCTGGCCGCTTCCACAATGGGGTCAATTCTGACTTGTTCATTCATAAGCTCTACGAGCAGGAACCATAAACTATGGCCGAGCTCGTCCATTCGGCCCAGAATTTTATGAATGCTGAGGACACTATCATAGCCAAGAAAAGAAAGAGGGCAGAACGCTCGGAAGCGGGTCACCATCGTTATTCAGATCAGGGACCTCGTCCAAAGAAAGCTCGGGTAGATGAGAGGAAAGATAAGGATGATAAGAAGGCGAGTTCCTTCGCGAGGAATTAGCAATACACGCCCCTGACTATGCCACTAGAGCAGGTTCTTATGCAGATCAAGGATGATCCGTCCTTGAAGTGGCCGAATAAAATGAAAGGAGACCCTAACAAGCGTAATAGGAGCAAGTACTGCCGCTTTCACAGAGACCACGGGCATGATACGGACGAGTGCTTTGACTTGAAGCAGCAGATAGAGAATCTCATTAGACAAGGAAAACTAAGGAACTTCCTTGGACGAGACCAAAGAGATGAGAAAATGAAAGCCAAGGTGGAAGAATCATCACGTCCCCCACTAGGAGAAATAAGGGTAATTATAGGAGGAAACTCGACAGCGCAGTCATCCAAGTCAAGGAAGACATACCTGAAGGTGGTGCAGAACATCCAGCTGTCCGGACGATCTCCTAGGATGAGGGAAGTAGACGAGCAGGCCGTTACGTTCACTGACGAGGAAGCAGGACGACTTCACCACCCACACGATGACGCGATAGTCATCACCTTACTCATTTCTGACTACATGACCAGGAGGGTGTTGATAGACAATGGCAGTTCTGCAGACATTCTCTACTACCCCGCATTCCAGCAAATGAGGCTAGGACGAGATCAGCTTCGACTAGTGAATTCGTCGTTGGTAGGATTCGGAGGAATGAATGTGCAACCGGTGGGCACCATCACATTACCAGTGGTCGTTGGAACATATCCACAGCAGATAACCAAGGAGGTAAATTTCCTTGTTGTTGATTGTGCATCGTCGTGTAATGCAATTATTGGAAGACCAACTCTGAATAGCTGGAAGGCGGTAACCTCTACCTACCACTTGTCTATCAAATTTCCAACCAAGCACGGAGTAGGCCAAGTACAAGGAGATTAGTTGGCCGCCAGGGAATGCTACTTAGCTATGCTGGCGATGGATGAGCATATACAGGCAATGAGTATAGACGAGAGAAGGATCGCGGCGGAGCCCACTGAAGTATTAGAAGACGTCCCTTTGGACGAGAACCAGCCTAAGAAGTTTACTAGAATTGGGGCGAGCATGGAAGAGGGGGCAAAGCACGCTTTGGTCCGATTTCTGAAGAAAAGCCTCGATGTCTTTGCATGGAGTCATGAGGACATGCTTGGCATTGATCCGAGTGTCATTACCCATAGCCTGAACGTGTGTCCCTATTCAAAACCAATGCGTCAGAAGAAAAGGGTTTTCGCTCCTAAGCGAGACAATGCCATTAAGGAAGAAGTATAGAAATTGGTCGCCGCGAAGTTCATCCGAGAAGTTTATTATCCAAATTGGTTACCGAACGTGGTCATGGTCAAGAAAGCTAACGGCAAGTGGCGAATGTGCGTGGACTTCACTGATTTAAACAAAGCTTGCCCCAAGGATAGTTACCCATTGCCACGCATTGACCAGCTGGTGGACTCGACGGCAGGTCACAGAGTGCTTAGCTTCATGGACGCTTTCTCAAGTTACAGCCAGATACAAATGGATGAAGCGGATCAAGAGAAGACCTCATTCATTACAAGCCAAGGGTTGTATTGCTACAAGGTAATGCCCTTTGGTTTGAAGAACGCAGGGGCGACTTACCAAAGGCTGGTTAACCATATGTTCTGTCCTCAAATCGGGCGAAATGTGGAGGTTTATGTAGACGACATGCTCATAAAAAGCCAGGACGAGGATAATCATCTGGACGACCTTCAAGAGACTTTTGACACATTGCGGCGATAAAACATGAAATTAAATCCAAGCAAGTGTGCTTTCGGAGTTTCGTCGGGGAAATTTTTGGGGTTCAAGGTGTTGCACAGAGGAATTGAAGCAAATCCGGACAAAATCCAGGCGATACTGAATATGGAACCACCAAAAAATATCAAGGAAGTCCAGTCTCTTACCGGACGAGTCGCCGCCCTTAACAGGTTTGTCTCGAAAGCTACTAATAAGTGTTTGCCTTTCTTTAAAGTCCTTAGGAAGGCATTTGAGTGGATGAACGAGTGTCAAAGGGCCTTCCAAGACTTGAAGACATATCTTATGACAGCGCCGCTGCTGAGTCCATCTGTACCTGGAGAAGAACTGTATTTGTACTTGGCAGTGTCCCCACACGCAGTAAGCTTAGCTTTGGTCAGAGAAGAGGGGAGAATCCAGAAACTGGTCTATTACACAAGTCATGCAATGAAAGGAGCAGAAGGACGATACTTGATGATGGAGAAACTAGCCTTTGCATTGATCACGGCTTCCAGGAAGCTGAGGCATTATTTCCAGGCTCACATCATCAACGTCCTAACAGACCATCCCATAAAGAAGGCAATGAACAAGTTGGAAGCTGCTGGACGGCTAGTACAGTGGGATGTTGAGCTTAGCAAGTTTGATATCAGATACCTCCCAAGGAGTGCGATAAAGGCGCAGGCGTTAGTAGATTTCACCGCAGAGTTCACCCCCAGCCAGGACGACCTGGACAAGGATGAAGGAATTGAAAGGTGGGTGATTAATGTAGACGGATCGTCCGCACTGTATGCAGGAGGGATTGGAGTTATACTGAAGTCCCCCGAGGGTGACAAGTTGGAGTACGCGGCCCGTCTATACTATCAAACCACCAACAACGAGGCTGAGTATGAAGCACTACTCAAAGGATTGGAATTGGCTAAGTCCTTAGGGGCGGAGTCGATAACAATCAGAGGAGATTCTCAGCTAGTCATCAACCAAGTAAATGGAATGTGTGATACTAAGGAGGACCGGATGAAGAAATACCTCAGCCGAGTGAAACGACTCACACGAAAGTTTTCAGCGATAAGTTTTGTTCAACTCCCTAGGGAGGAAAATATGGAGGCAGATGCCTTAGCAAAAGCAGCTTCGGCAGGAGTTACGGACGAGTACGACAACGTCCAGTATATGCCAAGCATAGACATTCCTGACATACAGCAGATAGGAGGAGGAGAAAATTGGATGAGTCCAATAGTAATTTATCTTAAAGATGGAAGGCTTCTAGAGGACAAAGATGAAGCTAGGAAGTTGAGGGTCAGGGCAGCCAAGTACGTCCTCATAAATGAAGTGCTGTACAAGCGAGGTTTTTCTCAACCTTATTTAAGGTGCTTGCTCCTGACGAGTCAAATTATGTTTTGAGGGAAGTCCATAAAGGAGCATGTGGAAATCATTCAGGGGCAAGATCACTAGTCCATAAAATCGTCCGTGCCAGCTACTATTGGCCTACAATGCAGGCAAATGCTAAAGCCTATGTCCAGGTATGTGACTAGTGTCAGCGCTATAGCAATGTACCTAGACGGCCGTCAAAGTACCAAACCCCAATGATGGCCTCGTGACCCTTTGCACAGTGGGGACTGGATATCCTAGGTCCCTTCCCTGTGGGAATCAGACAAATGAAGTTTTTGGTGGTAGGAATCGATTACTTTACCAAGTGGGTAGAAGCCGAGCCTCTTGCAGCAATTACTCAGCAAAACGTGAAAAATTTTGTATGGAAGAATATTCTATGTAGGTTCGAAGTACCCAGGGTATTAGTATCGGACAACGGACGTCAATTCAACAACGCACCCTTCAGGGACTTTTGCAATCATTTTGGGATCAAGAATCACTATTCCTCGCCCTCCCATCTACAGGCAAATGGACAAGCAGAAGTAGCAAACTGATCCCTGTTGAAAATCATCAAGACTCGACTCGATGGGGCAAAAGGGATATGGCCAGATGAGCTACCAGGTGTTCTTTAGGCCTATAGGACGACTGTACGAACTTCGACAGGAGAGACCCCTTTTAAACTAGCCTATGGAAGTGAAGTTGTCATACCAGTAAAGGTTCATATGGCTAGTCACCGAGTGATGGAGTATTAGGAGAAAGAGAATGGGGAACAATTTCGTCTTGACCTCGATCTTATTGACGAGGTAAGAATGGATGCGGAGCAAAGGACAGCAAGGTACAAAAATCTTATGGCCAGACGGCATGATGCCATGGTGAAACCCAGACGGTTCAGTGTGGGGGACCTTGTCCTTAAAAGAGTCTCCTTGGCAACTAGGAACCCAGCTCATGGAAAGTTGGGACCCAATTGGGAAGGACCCTACAGGGTAATCAACTGCAAGAGGCAGGGATCTCACTACTTGGAAGCTCTAGACGGGCGGAAGTTAGAGCATCCCTAGAACGTGGAGCATCTGAGGAGGTACTATTAGTGATAAGCAGGGACGAGGGAAGTCAGTGACAAAGTTACAACTATGATTTGCGTGTTCGTTTATATTTACTGTTGTGTTCTTACTACTACTATGGTGTGTATTAAGAATAAAAAGTGCATTAGTTCTTAAACTTTTGCACCATTTTACAAGCCAGCTTATGAAAGACAAGGCTATGTATTTCCTAAAGTATTTTAATAAAGCACTAGCTTATAAGCGTGTGTCATACCTGTGGACAATGTTCATATAATAATATGGTTTGGATTTCTAATGTATTCAATGCATAAATCTAATTTTCATAATAATACCCACAAGGGGGACAAAAGCCTAAGACGAATTAAAATCTGTGGACGCAGTAATACTCGTCCAAGCTTTCCTTTAAATAAGGATAAAGCAAAAAGAAAAAAAAGGCCAAGGCATACTCGTCCAAGCATTCCTTGAAATAAGGATAAAGCAAAGAGAAAAAAGCTAAGGCATGCTCGTCCAAGATTTCCTTTAAATGAGTATAAAGCAAAAAGAAAAGGCTAAGGCCCACTCGTCTAAAAAAGAAAGTAGGCATTAAGGCATAACATTCCAAAGACGAGGAGCTAGTCAAGACAAGTAAAACATAAACGTTATGAACTCCTTGCGAGAAGACGAGTAATAATTGCCTAAAGGACAAGCAAAAGCAATGCAGTCATCATTATCGTCCTAAGTGGGTTGTCCATAAAGAAATCGCATAGACGATCATTCAACACTTAGAACATTGTTTAAAAGACAATTGCATAAATGGTAACAACAATGTATAAGCTCGTCCATACAATAGGTAACAGATAACGAAAATATTCTTTAGTCTAAAGAGGGTAGATGACCACCGTCCAAAAACCCTTATAAAATAAGCCTTAAAAGGCAATTGTTAATAAACTCGTCCAGAACACTCTAGACGAGGTAATTGTACTTGAATACATTTTAAATTAAAAAAAAAAGAAAGGAGAGAAAACCAAACAACAATAGCACTAGTTAAAAAAAAAATTTCTTCAAGAGGGGGGGGCATCTATGTTGGGGTCGTCCTGAGCTGGTTTGGTGGAAGCATTGTCCTCGATGTTAACATCGTCTGAGCCTGTGTAAAGGAGAGAACTTGTAGCAGCGCCAAGATTGAGTTTAATGGTGCTAAAGTCAACTCCAGGAAAGTTGTCTATAGCGTCCATCCTAAAATCTTCAAACCCTGCTACGTAGTTCATGTCCAGCAGGTCAGTGAACTCCTTGGACGCTTTGAACTCCTCCACTACCTCGTCTTTAGCTTTCTTGAGAAGAAGACTCAGCACGTCATTCTTCTTTTGAAGAAGGTCGAGACGGTCGTCCTTCTTAGCAGCATCGGATTTCAGCTCCCCCACCAAAGCTTTCAACTCCTTAGCCTCATCCTTGGCCTTGTTTGCCACCTCGGCCCAAGTCCTGCAGTCGTTCTTGATCTCTTCTATTCTTTTCTCTAGAAGGATCCTCATCCTGTCCATCTCTGTGGCCTACCTAGACGCAGCTATGAACTTTGACATTGCCTACATGGAAGATAAGAGGGTTCAAGAGATAAAAATAACATTGGATAACATGGCCAAACCAAGACGAGGCAAAAATGGTCACCTTAAAAAGATCGTGGACGCCGGAGTGCTCAAACTCTTTCAAAGACATGTCGTAGCACGCAGCCACGTCCTCACCTTTCGCAGCCTCTTGGAATCGTTCCCAAGCCAAATCCTCGTTCTCCAACAAATTTGTAGAAATCCTTTGAGGAGGCTGGGACGAATCAGGGGTAGGGGACTTGGACGGAGTGACGCTAACAAGCGTAGACGAGTCGATATCGACGACTGGGACTAACGGCTGGGAGCAAGGAGGATCAGGCCTAGCAGTTTCGGGCCTGGATGACCCATACTTGGCCTTCCTTCCCCGACAACTGGGCAAGCTAGCCAAGTCCAAGTGCTTGGACAAGCTTTTCCTCTTGTCTCCAGTAGCAGGACGAGGCTAGGGTTGAACTTCAGGTCTAGCCGCCTCGTCGATCACCTCCTTCCCCTTATTTCCCTTCATGGTTGCCATTCCTGTAAAAAAACACGTGAACACATATACATACAAATAAATAAATAATAATAATAAAATAAAAATGAAAAATACATATATCTTTAAGAAAAGCACTCACGTCTACGGACGGTTTTTTCGTGCGCTAGGCTTCGACGGACGGATCAGGGCCAAGTCCCCACCTGTGTAGGCGTTGAAGGGTCACCAACGAGTGAAAATCTCTCTCGGAGTGTAGACGAGCCCTATGAATGCGATCACAGTGGAAATTAAGGTTAGACCACTGTATGAAATATGACAAAACAAATAAAAAAAACGAAGGAAAAAACATAACATACCTTCTGGACGAAGGTTCCTTAATTCTCCAGTATAGGGCCAAATGCATCTCTACCAATCTCGATAGGATGCCCCGCCCAGAAACCAGAGACAAAGAAAAATTATGTCTTCCAGTTTATGTTAGACGAAGGCAAAGACTTAATCAATCTATAGTCATTGCCCCTAGCTGTAAACTGATAAAAGCCTAGAGATTGACTTATCTCGGAGGGTTTATAACAGTACAGGAACTCGTCACGATGATAGGACGGTTCCCATCAAATACCTCCCTCCATAAGACTTGCATAGAGACAATAAGTCTCCACGCGTTGGGGTTAAGTTGACACACTCCCAAACCCAGCCTAGTGAGTAATTCCCTAACAAAGCCTTTTAAAGGAAATCTAAGCCCCCCTAACAGGTAAGTTTCGTAGACACCTATCCCAAAACGGGGTTGACAACACCATTCCCCTCGGACGGCTAACCTAGGGTTCAGATCGTCTAGGATTTGGAACCAGCTCCTAAGAGCGTCTAAGCTCCTTTCGTCCGTCTTGGAAGGGATTTCAATGGCACAACTATATACTGTTTCTTCTTCATCCAAAGGGGAGGACGGCGGGATGCTTGTTGAGTTATCAGCCCCCGAGTCTATCCTCGTCCTAATATTCTCCTGAAAGGTCTCGACAGGAATTCCAGGAACACTAGAGGTGTATTCCTCTATTGTGTGACCACTACTACTACTGTCACCACTGGAGGTACTATAACTAGAAGAATCGTGATACTCATCTATGGCCTTGACTACACTGTCGCTAGACGAACAGGAAGCCATTGAAGACGTCCTAACACTTAGAAAGGAAAGCTTGAGAGTTAGAGTAAAGGGAGTACCTGGCTCTAGACGAGAGATACTAAGGACGCAGAGAATACTCCTAGACGAGGCGACGGACGAGAATGTCAAAACAGAAAATCTAAAAAAGTGAGAGGGGCATGAGAGGGAAACCACTATTTATAGGTGGAAAAGTCTCGGTAATCGCAATGACGAAACCAATGAGAAAGTAACACGTAGCATCTGTCTCGAGAAAGTAAGTCGACATAACCAACCCCTTATGAAATGGTGACACGTGGCACGCTTCTTAAAAAAAAAAAAAACTCGTCCTAAAGTTTGGTAATATGCTGCATGACCCCTGGACGAGGGGGCAACTGATAGGGATGAAGATACTTAGACCGTCCATAGTCATTACACCAGCAGTCGTCCAGAAGGTAGCGTCAAGACGAGTCTAACGGGCATGGTCATCCTTAGACGAAAACAAACCTACATCATTCATCCAAGGGAGGCGCACACACCTGTCCTGAAGGAATTGGTCCACATGAAGACCCTTGGACGAGACCGTTACACTTGGGAATTACTAAGTACATTTTACCACTCCGTGACTTACGCGTAACTTCCGGTGACCGTTTTATGAGAAGATATAACTCCTAAACGGTTGTAGGAGTTATCCATGAACTCCTGACCTCCTCAAATTTAGGAGAGGTTACAATTCCAATAACTGCTCCTAGAACACTATTTAAACACCCGTTCAGACCAATGAAAGGTACGTTTTTACGATTCCCAAAAAGTTGGAATTCCAAAAATACAGGGAGAAAACTAACTTTGCCATCGGAGGGTTCTTGGCCAGTGATCCCGATCACCTTTGATCGCTTTTCTTTGTCTTTCAGGCCATCAAGAAAGCAAGTAGTCCTTTCAAGTCCAAAGCATCCAGCCTACTGATTTTCTTTGCATCATCAATTACCATTTTAATACATAACGCCATAATTAAAGACAATACTCTTCAGGTGGGCTGGGAAAAAATTGCCAGAATTAAAAGGATGTAGTTTTGAATAAAAAGATGGCATTATTTTGCACTTAGCGACATTTAACAGACGCCCATGCTGGATCAGTTAGAGGAAGAAAACCCAGTGTCGCACTCTTCGGAGCTAGAGGGAAGATGAGTTTCCATGCTTTGCAAAGCTTTGCATTGAACCAACCCATTTTGTATGTGGGGCGAGCTTGGATTTTGTCTATGACCACTGAAGGAATTTCCACAATCCTCCCCTCCAAATTGATCGCCCACTTCTCTTCCTGGTTTGCTTCGGAATTGAAAGCCTCCATTGAAGTCCCCTTGGATTTTTGTAACACTGCTTGACCAATCAAAGGTGGAAGGAAGCTTCTCTGAGTGTGAAGCATAAGGAGCTGGAATTTTCACTTTGCTTGGAGCAGCACTGCCCGAAGAAAGGGGCGGAGCCTTGCCCCTTGCAATGTCTTTTTTGCCCTTTACTGAAGTGGGAACAGGCTTTGCCAAGACTAAGCCTTGATTAAATTGTGTGGAAGGCCTAATTTGAAGCTTTGTCTGTGTTATCTTAAAAGAGCCCAAGCCCGTTAACCCCGACACATTGTTACCCAATGTATTGGGCTCAGGTTCCACCCTGGTCCAGCTCACTTCGTGATTTCCTCTTCCCATTAGAGCTTTTTGATCCAACTAGAAACCTGTCACCTGTGTTTGTCTCCAACGGCTCTATCGTACTGGCATGTTTGAAAGTATGGTGCAATTCGAGTTTAAGGTTAATGTTACTTTTCTGGACAGCTTTAGGACCTTTCCTTCTTTGTGAAACCACCATCCAAGGCCCAAAAATAGCATCATGTGACTCAACCTCCTGCATCTCGGGAGACAGAGAGGCCTGGGCTTCCTTATCGATGAACTTTTTCGTGTTATCCACATTGGCCAGAGGAAAGGGTGATCTGATGGCATACTAGCAATTTTCCTTCTGGCGGCCAATGTGCCCACAAAGGAAACAAAGCTTGTGGAGTCCCTCATAAACTACATTCTAATGGCGCTTACCGATGCACACCGTCGTAACTAATGGCTTGCCGATATCAAAATGTACGCAAATACGAGGATATCTACCTCTGGCCTTCGTGGCGGTGTGAGTATCGATCTTAAGAACATTCCCTAAAGCTTGCCCAATTTGTCCTAGAACCCCCGCATCATAATATTCCATGGAAAGTTCGTTGATGAATGCCCAACTCTGAATCATCGTTTAGTCATGAATGTGATTGCTTAGAACTGTAGGGATGCATTGAAGGCTTCCTTTCTTAAGTATGCTACTGAATTGGCTAACAACCATAATCCGGCCATCATGATCATCATGGAGACTCGTATTGGCAGAAAGAGAGCTAAGGACATTACGGACAAGCTCCCTTTTGATGGAGCGATTCGTACAGACACAATAGGCTATGCTGGTGGCCTCTAGCTCCTATGGAACACTGAGAAGGTGCACGTTGCTCAACTTGCCAAGTCTAAACAAGAAATCCATGTGTTGGTAAAGGTAATCTCTTCCAACCTTGAATGTATACTTACTGCCATTTATGCTAGTCCTAGATTTCATGAAAGATGTATATTGTGGAATAATTTGAAAAATGTTGCTAACCTTCATGATAAGCCTTGGATAATTGCTGAAGTTTCAATGAAATGCTTGTCAATGGGGATAAATTTGGGGGGGTAGGGCTGTCAATGCCAATTGGTCTTTAATTTTCAAAGAGTATATTGATAGCTGTAATATGATAGACTTGGGGTTTTCGGGTCCCTGGTTTACTTGGTCTAATCGGAAAGATATTTCAGATCTGATTCAAGAAAGAATTGATCGAATGTTTGCCAATCCGAGCTGGTGTGCTCTACATCCTAATGCAAGGGTGAGTCATTTGGTTCATTATCACTCTAACCACTGCCACATTTAATTGGAGTCTGATCTGGGTAGTGGTGTCTACCTTCCTTGGCCCTTTAGGTTTCAAAGTTTTTGGCTTGAAGACTTGACTTTTCCTAAGGTTGTCTCAAATACTTGGGATCGATCCTCCTCCTTACAAGAAGCTTCAGAAAAATTTGCTAACAAGGCAACGGATTGGAATAAAAACCATTTTGGTAATATCTTCGCCAAAAAGAAACGAGTAATGGCTAGGTTGGGCAGAGTCCAAAAAGCTTTTACGACACACCTCTCTTCATCATTACTAGCCCTGGAAAATAAACTTCATAGAGAGTTAAGTGATATTCTAAGACAGGAAGAGGAGCTTTGGGTTTAGAAATCTCGGATTAATAGATTGGTTTATGGGGATAGAAATACATCCTTCTACCATGTGTCTGCCATTGTTCGAAGAAGGTGCAATCAAATTTCTTGTATCAAGAATGATGCTGAGGATTGGATTCATAATGAAAGGGAGATTGTGGAGTTCATTAGGCTGGGGTTTGACAGGATTTTCACTTCTAGTCTGGATAGTGCTCCCCTCACTCCTCCACAACCTTCTTAGTGGCAATCTGCCCTCATCGAGGAGGAGAAGAACTCCCTTAGCATATATGTTTCTAATGCTGAAATTAAAGATGGTATTTGGGCGATGAAACCAAGGAAATCTTCGGGTCTTGATGGATTACACGCTGGTTTTTTCAGAGATTTTGGTATGTAGTTGGCGAGTCGGTCAAAAAGGAAGTTAAGCTAGCTTTTGAGGAGAGGAAAATTCCTAACTACCTAAATAAGACTAACGGAAACTTTGGGAAACTATCATCCTATTAGCTTGTGTAATACGGTATACAAGCTTGTGACAAAAATTATTGTGTGCAGATTGAGGCCTTTCCTTGACAAGCTTATCTCTCCATTCCAATCAGCCTTTGTTCCGGGAAGGAAAGGGGTGGATAATGCTATTGTTGTGCAAGAACTCATACATACTATCAGCTCTAAGAAAGGCCGGGTGGGTAATATGGCAATCAAAGTAGACTTAGAGAAGGCGTATGACAAGATAGAGTGGAGTTTTATTCGGGAAGTTCTGATCAACTCGAATTTTCCTAATCATTTGGTGTCTCTTATTATGAGTTGCGTATCCTTGGTGTCCACCTCTTTTTTCTTTTCTTTTTTTAATGGTGGCAGTGCTAATCTTATTCTCCCGACCAAAGGCATTAGACAAGGGGATCTGCTATCCCCTTATCTTTTCATTATGTTTGGAAGTCCTTGGGCATCTTATTAAAGAAAAATGCAGTGAGAAAAGCTGGATTCCTGTTAAAAACTCCAAGAGTGGTTTAGCAATATCTCATTTGTTCTTCGCTGACGACTTAGTTCTTTTTGCCAAAGCAAATCACATAAATTGCTTTACCATAAGAGATGTGCTTGATAAGTTTTGCATCCGATCAAGTCAGACCATCAGTGACAGTAAATCCAAGGTTTTTTTCTCCCCTAATGTGGATATTGATACTAGGGAATCTTTGTGCGATATCTTGGGTTTTAAGTCAACACCTAACCTAGGCAAATATTTAGGATTCCCTATTAAGCATCAAGGCACTGGTAGTCAAGATTACAATTTTGTGCTGGATAGGATTAAGCAAAAACTGGCGGGGTGAAAGGCCAATCTTCTCTCAATGGCAGAAAGACTTGTTCTTATCCAAGCCTCAACTTCCACAGTCCCTACTTACACTATGCAGTGTGCAGCCTTGCTAGGAAAATTGCTTGAAAACATTGATAGAGTTAACTAGAACTTTTTATGGGGCTCCACAGAAACAACCAAAAAGACTCATTGGGTTGGATGGCATAAAGTCACCAAATCTAAGGAGGAGGGAGGCTTAGGTCTCCAATCTACTAAAGGGAAGAACTTAGCTCTCCTTGTTAAACTTAATTGGAGATTCCACACAGAAAAGGACTCTATTTGGACCAAAGTGCTCAAAGCAAGTATTGCTCGAATTGAAGGATAAATTCTAGGAATGCTGATAACCTTGCTTATTCTAGGGTGTGGAAGGCAATGAAAAAGGGCTCGGTGGTTTTTGAAAAAGGCATGAGATAGATTTTGAGAGGAAGTAGTAAGCTTAGTTTTTGGCATGACAATTGGACTACGAGTGGCCCTTTAAGATCAGCTATCCAAGGTCCGCTATTGGCGGAAGAAGAGAATTTGCTTGTAAAGGATGTTAATGGGCCTGGTAGGTGGGATTGGTCTAAATTGTCCCTCCTTCTCCTTGATTCTATTCTTATGGAATTGAAATCCATTCCTCATTCCACTTTGGTCTCAAGTATGGAAGATAGGCTGACTTGGAGTGGCACGAGCCATGGGGATTTTGACCTCAAATCAGCTTATGCACTATCAAGATTCTCCTACTCTTTTCTCGGGTTAGTGGGTCTGGAAAATGGAGACTTTGCCGCGCATTAAGTTCTTCATTTGGATGTGCTTTCATAATAGCATTGGAGTGGGAGTGTGTTTAGCTAGAAGGGGTTTAAGGGACTTGGAAATCTGTCAAATCTGCCAAAGGGAGCCAGAGACTATCCTGCATGGGTTGCGTGACTGTATGGTGGCAAGAAACACTTGGGCTCAGCTGGGAATTAAAGCTAATGACAATTTTTTTGAGGAAGATTTGCATCGGTGGCTTAGCAGAAATTGTAAGGACTTCTTGAGACGTATGGGAAATCATATTCCATGGAGAATAATTTTTGCCTTTGCTGTTTGGATGATATGGAATTAGAGGAATGGCATGGTTCTTAATAATTGCCCCTACAAAGCCAACCTCCACAAAGACATCCTCTTTAGTGCATCGGAGTTTCAATATTATGCTTTAAATCCTAAGAATGCTGGTGCGCGAAAGGTGATGCAAATCTGTTGGGAAAGGCTGCAGCGAGGATGGATCCGCCTCAACACTGATGGTGCTTCCAGTGGTAACCCAAGCATGGCTGGTTGTGGAGGTATTTTGAGGAATGAGCGTGGTGAGTGGATTAAGGGCTTCTCAAGAAACATAGGGAGAGTAACCAGCTTCACTGCAGAGCTTCAGGGCCTTAGAGATGGCCTTACTCTTTGGAAAGATCTTAACTTGTGTGCTGTTGAAATTCAGATTGATGCTAAAGGTGTGATTGAGCTTCTTGCTAACCCCCACTGCTCTAATAATGTTGTTATTCCCATTATTGATGATTGCAGGCGATTGCTAAGTCAAATCCCCCAAGTTAGGCTCGGCCATTGCTATCGCGAAGCCAATGGATGTGCAGATTTTCTTGCAAAGAAAAGGATTACTCAAGACAAAGATTTTATTGTTTATGTTGATCCTCCTATGGAATTACTTGAGCTTATACGCTCGGACTGCTCAAGATTGTATCATAACAGGCTTTGTCTTGATACTTTGTTTTCCCCTTAGTTTTGCTGCTTAATGAATTCCAGTTGATCAACAAAAAAAAGAAAAAAGAAAAAAAGAAGAAGACATTTAACAGACACCTTATCACAATGCACTTGAATTCAAATCATATATAATATTAGAGGTATAGATCCAAAATTTGAAATTTCAGAAAGCAAAATTAAAATTATCCTAAAATTTAGGGGTGAAAATTTCGATATAGTTTATATGTATATATAATTGAAATTTGCACTTTAATGGTTCAAAATAAATAAATAAATAAATAAATATGCACACATAAAATTTTGAGTAGTTTTGATCTTGTCTGAGCCACATACATACAACACCATGAATGATCATACTATTATTACCGTGTAGTCACTTGAACCCTTATCATTAATTGTTGCGATAGTTTACCTTATTGCACTCAATAATAATAATAATATGATAGTTAGAGAAATAAGAATTTGAGCCATAAACGTTTTAATTGAAAATATCAAGAGGTGCTAGTTGTATTACAAGAGTATTGATCAATTAGCAAATTATCAAGTGACTTATTAATTTTTAGAATAATCAACTTTATTAAGTTCTAGTGGTTCAATTTCAATCATTAACTTTTTTTTTGGTGGCTGAATGTCGAAGATGGATTGGAATCCTACCCATGGGCAATGGGTACAAATTTTTGAATTAATTGGTTCAAATTTTGTGTATATCAAAAACTAATTAATATCTTTTTTTTTTTTTTGGAGAAAGAACTAATTAATATCTTCATTAGATGATAAAGAGTAGTTATCTTCTTCAACTATAATATTATTACATAAAATAAAGTATAAAATAATTTAAAATAAAATCTATTATTTATTTTAATTTTATATTAATTAGTTTGTATACTACCCTATCCTATATAATAGAGTTGGGTCTTAAAAACTTTAGTTGCCCCAAGGGTCTATCTTTTTTCTATGATAAGTGATTTCGTCCTCTTTAATTGTTAAATTAGTTTTATATATCTTATTAGGATAGTTTAATGTAGCTAAAACTCTATTATCTAAGTTTAAAAAAAAAAACTAAAATTTTGATTTCAACTAAAATTATATTTTTCCTTTTAATTTTTTCGGATATTTTGATTTAAACAAAACTCAATTATTTAAGTTATAGAGATTTAAAATTGTAAAAAAATTTGAAGAAAGTTAATATAAAATTTAAGATTTATATTTTATTATTTTAATTACATATCATAATTTTGTATTTACCTATTGTTGTTGGAGTCAAGTGACTCTAATTCACTTAAAAAAATTTCAAAGTACTCACAATATTTATTTATTTATTTTATCCCAAAAAAAAAAAAAAAAAAGAAAAACAAAAAACCCCCAATTCCATTCCATTCCAACAACAACACATACAAGGCTGATAGGCCCTGCGTTTATTTTGGCCCGTTCTCATCGAACGGCCCACATCCTTTGTACTCAAAAGTAGGAAAAAATCCTAACCGTCCATTCCACCGTTTAAGGGTTTCTCTCTTTACTAACACAATTCTTCTTCTTCTTCGTCTTCGTCTTCACACACTCTCTCTCTCTCTCTCTCTCTCTCTCTATTTATTTATTTATATATAAAATATTTATTTTTTGGAAAACCGCTTTTCGCAACCGAAGCGGTTTTCCGATTCTTTCAGATCGGTCCTTGCCGATTCGATACGCGTTTTTTTTTTTTTTTTTCCAATTCTGTTTCTTAGGTTCGTTTCGGTTACACTCTCTCTCTCTCTCTCTCTCTATGTTTGTTTGTGTGTGTGTGAAGTCTACTGTGTGAAACACGTTTTTTTTAATAATAAATTTATATCAGAAGCTTAGGATACGTTTTTTTTTTTGGTTCGTGAATTGAAACGTTTCACTGTCTCTTTGCAAATTCGCTTCTTCTTTTTTTGTTTAAATTCTTTTGCTTTATGTATAGGTTTCGGGCAAAAAAAAAATGAGAATAGAGCTTAGAAAACATCTAAATTCGATGTATATATTTTTTTAATTTATAAAATATCTAAATTGACTATTATTATTTTTTAAATTTATTTTATTAAATTTTCCTGGTGAGAAAATTTTTAAAGGTTTTGTTTTTTTAAGAATGAAAAAGTATGAAACGCGCACGAGTCGCTGTCAGTGTCGATGTTTTTCTGTTTTTGTTTTTGTTTTTTTTTAAGGATTCCTTAGGGTTTAAGTATAAAAAAAAAAAGAAGAAGTAGTATTTCCTTTATTAGAAAATACAGGTTGACTTTATATATAAACTTAGACTAACCCTTTTCGTCTTTTTCTTATTCATTGTTGGACTGTAGGTGAGCTGTGATTTATTTTTACGAAGATTGAAACAATGGCTGGAGAGAAGATATTGGAGAAACGTATCCTCTATTTTTGAATCTGTTTTGTGCTTTTTGAAGTAGTATTTGTATGTGGGTTTGTGTTGTTTTATTGGAATATGTGGTGCAAATAGTTTTGAAGTTTATGTTTTTGTGAATTAAATCGATAAATATGATCTGGGTTTTGTTTGTTTTGCAATAGAATTTGCTTTATTATAACAATTATAGGTAGTTGGTGCTTAAAGATTGAATTTTTACATGTGTAGATTGTAAATTGCATCAAGTTTGTGAGTTCAGGGGTTACTTAGTGGGAATAGTGATTATTTTTAAAGTATGTAAGTAACCACTGTGTTGGATTTGAGTGTCTGAATGGCTTATATGGGTTTGATTCTTTGAATTGATAACATACTAGGGTCAATTTTAGTATAATGTTTTATGCTTTTCTTAACCATGAATTCCAGCTGAGCTTTTGGCTGCAGGAATGAAGCCAGAATCTGTTGCTGAATTGAGTGAGCAAGATGCGGTAAGTCAGAGTTAACAATTCTTTATTTCCCTTTTTGTTGTTTATGTTTGCTTCTAGTTCAATTTGTTGTTTTGGGGGTTGGATTTGAATGCCATTGGAGTTCAAAGCCTTAAATCATTGAGTTGGCAGCATGTTATATTGTTAGTCCAAGATGTTTCTTTGTACACTGAGATATGGAGTTTTCAGGTTGTAGTGTTTGTGTGTTTAATATTACAATTATTTTTCTGCTCCTCTCTCTCTAGCAGGAGGAATGATATTGCTGTGTATCACTGAAGCCAAAATTAGTGTTTGTTCATTGTATCAGTCATATTCTTGAGCTTATCCATCAATGTGTGTGTAATTTGGATGTTTTATAACGCAATGAGATCATGCATTCATACTTTTTTTTGTTTAGTAGTAGTACACTGCTTTAGACTTTCCTAGTCTGTGCATATGAGATGTTTTAATGCTGTAACCTATTTCTGGTTTTCTATTTGGCTGGGGTTAGGGTTCTGATTTTTATTCAAGGGGGGGGGGGGGTTTCTTGGTTCATTTAACATCACCTTTCTTTCTGTCACTCTTGAAATTCAATTGGACATTGTTTTAATGTTTCTTGCAGGCATCTGGGAAAGATGGGATTCCATCTGATTCTACCTCCTACGTCTCCTCTACTATGGATGCTACCTCTAGCACCAAAGGTGAGACTGATCACAAATCAGTTGGAGAGCATGGTGAATACCATCCACCTACTAGCTGTTACAATTATTATTTCCCAGGTTAGATGTTAAAATGGTTCTTTGTCCACAAACACTATTAATAGAACTAAAGTTGATTCAGCAGAAAATCATGACAATTGTTGAAAATTAAAAATCATTAGTAAATGGGAATCTGTAACTGAGGATCCTAGCCACTGCCATTTCTCGGCTTAATTAAAGAGTAGATCCTTTGATCGGTGACAGTAACGTTCTGTTTGTTGACCCTATTTTAGCATAGCTTATAGGATTTATTGCTGGACATGCATTGTTCCAAGAAGGGCTAATTGTAGTTGTGGTAATATAGCGATCCAGTGGAAAGGAATGCCTAGACCCTGATGTCTTTTAGTATGAATGGTTAAAACCAATTTTATGTAGTTAAGGCTTTGATGCCTTAAATTATCATCTTGTCATGATTTGGTGAAGTCAAGTTTCTGATGTCCTCCAACTTACCCAAAAAAAAAGTTCTCTGATGTCCTGTAAAGTTGAAAAATTGTAATGGTGTGTATCTTTCTATTCATGGGCAATTTGAAGGTGTGTTTAGCAAAGAAAACATTAGTGTCAAGTTTGTGATATGGACTGGTTAATCTGGTAGGAAAGTTATTCTAATGTTTGAACCCAACGTGGATTGTTAACAAGGATACTATATTATTGAATTTAAGGTTGGAGAGATAGGCTAGGTCCCAAAATGAAAATCTTGGCTGATGGGAATTGATCTTTGAGATAGGCTAGGTCCCAAAATGAAAATCTTGGCTGATGGGAATTGATCTTTGAATAGGTGTTGCTGTATTGGTGAAGTTGATAGTGTTGCAGTTGTGTTTATGGTGATGTAGTTAGTATGATTTGCTACGTGGCTTTGGTTGCCCCATGCTGAAGGAATGAACTGGTTATGCTGATTAGTTTCATCGAGTGATTTTCTTGATTAATTTGGCACTTGTGTGGTAATACCATATCTAGCTAGATACTTGACCTGAAAGCATCTGAAACCCTTAAACATACATGTGTAGAAAGAAAATTCTCTCTTTGTTCCTCATTCTTTGCTAAGGAAGTTTTATGTAAAAGCATGGAACTTTGCTTAATAGTTCCATTTTTTATTGTTCAGTTTGCAGTTGCATGTAGAGCCTTCGCTAAAAAAAAATGGCATTTTAGAATTAATCAGCTGTTTTACCCATTCTTATTGGGGAAATTTTGTTTATTTTGTCATTTTGCAGGATTTAATGGATCCTATAATCAGCTAGGTGATCATTATAATCTTCAAGCAGATGGTTCTCATACGGTATGTTCTGTTCCATGCTTTGTGGAAATTACTGATGAAATTGACCTGCAAATTTGGCATTACTAATTGAAATTGGTCTGTTCTGTCATTGGATGTTGCTCCAGGGTATGCAATCCGACAATGCTTCAATGGTCTATTATCTGCCTGGCTACCCATATACTTCAGGGACTCTTGTGGGTGCTGATGGGCAGTGCGCTGGTCAACAGCAATATTTGGCTTCCTCAGGATATCTTCAGCAACCTGTTCCCTATGGATCTGAAGCAATGCCTTGTTATTCATGGGATTCACCATATGTTGGGGATGCTCTAAATGGAAGCTCTGCTGGTTTTGCTAATGGAAAATCTGCCCCAGGTTCAACCACTTTTGCAAAGTCTAATAGCTCCTACTCAATGAGAACAAATGGCAATGTTGCTAGCAAATTTTCAAAGTCTATTCCTCATACACAACCTGTCAGAACATTTAACAAGGTACTTAATGTTTGAAGCAACCCTTGTTTGAAGAGCATAGTAATTTTGATATCATTATATTGTTTGAGCAAAGTGTTCCGTAAGAAGAGATAAGACTTAAGATCATAGTAATTGCATTACTGCACTATGTCTATCTAAAATTTGAGGTTATTGTTTTTTAAATTTGAATCTGCCTTTTCAGTTGCAGTTCAATAATTTTACTGTACTACTATCTGCCATGCCTGTTGTTTGTCATTATAGAATCTTTTAAATGTGTAGGGAGGAAATACTTTGTTTGAATTGATCTGTTAAGGTGTTAACGTTAATCATGGGCTCTCTTACCTGGTATAATTGTTTTGATTATGTGAATTTATAATGTTACAGGTGCCTCATTTAAGTTCTGACTTCTCAAAAGGCCTTTTGAAAGGTTACAACCCAATGGGGAAGTTGTCGTCGTTTACTTACCAAAAACAAGGTATGTTCCCTCAGAATGGTCAAGTGAATTACCGACCAAATGGGAGAGCATGGAATGTAAATGATAGAAGTAAGTTGAGAGACAAATACAACAGGAATGGAGAATTCGAAAACTCAACTGAATTAACTCGTGGACCTAGGGCATACAACAAGAGTGCTTCTTCAGACTCATCCGGTGAAATTGTGGATTTGGGGCTCGCAGTTCGTAGTGACGAATACAACCTTCACGATTTCCCAATTGAGTATGAAAATGCAAAATTCTACATCATCAAGTCCTACAGTGAAGATGATATTCACAAGAGTATTAAATATAATGTTTGGTCTAGTACTCCAAATGGAAATAAGAAGTTAGATGCAGCATTCCGTGATGTTGAAGCAAAAGCAACTGAGAAAAATTCCAAGTGTCCAATGTTCCTCTTCTTCTCGGTGAGTCAAAATTTAAATTTTTTTGCAAGAATTCTTGGTGATTTTTTTCATCAGTTAACTTACATGTTTTGTCATTCTCATAGGTTAAAATGCATGTTAAAGATGATCTTATTAAAATCCCCCCCCCCCCCCCTTTCTCCCCCTTTGTAAACTAGAGTGCATAAATAAGCTAGCTTTATTCTTTTGCGGTTTTGCTTGATTTTAATTTCTTTGGAGAATTATTTTCTAAATAGCTGGCTAGATCAATGTGGCAGCATGTTCAACTATCAATTTTATGGCCATGGTTAGGGAAAATCAGTTTGTGATCATTTATCTATGTATTTGTGTTACTGTTAGCAGACATCGCCTGTGGGAGTGGGCATCTGTGTAGTCTATTAATTATTATGCTGTACAGCATTGTCTAAAGTTATATAACCAAATATGTGGTGTATCCTTCTATAACAATCACTCCCATTTTCCAGGTTAATGGAAGTGGACAGTTTGTGGGCGTTGCTGAGATGATTGGACAGGTGGACTTCAATAAAGACATGGAATTTTGGCAACTTGACAAGTGGAATGGGTTCTTTCCAGTAAAATGGCATATAGTAAAAGATGTTCCTAACACTCAACTGCGGCACATTATCCTAGAAAACAATGAGAATAGGCCTGTAACTTTTACCCGGGACACTCAAGAGGTATCACTTCCTTTCTTTGTTGACAGCACTCCATTTTTACTTGCTAGTTTAGCAGTGAACCTGATCTACTGATCTATGATATGTATGTGTGTGTATATATATATATATATATATATATATATATATATATAATTGTTGTCTTTTAGTATTTTTACTATTTTATTTTGAAAAGTGGTGCTAAGTTGGTGTTGTGTGTTTAAAAAATAGAAATAAAAAACTGCTTCATCCCCCTAGAATGGAATTATTTGTCATTTCTTGATATGTAATGTTCTTTTGAGTGTCAGTTTACAGCAAAGAAAGTACAATGAATCTCCATTTTCCTTGCTCCATTTGTAAACTCAGACATTGATGTGAATCATTACTATTTAAATTTTGAAATAAACTGTATGTTGGTATTTTATGTTTTTTTAATCATTATTAAGATTATGCTTAATGCTGAGCTCAACTTAATTTAAACTAAGGCTGGTTAGATTTTTGCTTTTTCTGAAATCAAGGCTTAGTTTAGAGTTAAGTTGTTTTTATTAAAAAAAAAAAAAAAAGATTATTACATTTGTGGTTTTACCTAAAATGTAGAATATACCCAAGTGTCGGGTGGAGGTTCTGTTATCAAATGTCATTTCATAGTATCTTTATTATTTCAATCTTGAATTTTGGTTTCTATTTTTGTTTTTTTCCTAGTGACAATTAGGATCAAGAGAATTGTCCATATTTTCTGTTTGTTGGAATCATTTATTTTTTTATTATTATACTTTGCAGGTTGGGCTGAAGCAAGGTTTGGAAATGCTGAGTATTTTTAAAAGTTACACAGCAAAATCATCATTGGTAGATGATTTTAAATTTTATGAAAATAGAGAGAAGTCTCTTCTTTCCAAAAGCAACAAGCCTACAACTCCACCAATGGAAATGTACAGTAACGGTGATATTCCTGTAAGTTTCAATTCCTTCTTCTCTATTAATTTTAAAATTTCTATTCCTATGGAACGGAACTACCTTTTCTATTATACAAAATGTCTGTTCTAATTGATAGTTTCTATGATTATTTATAAGTAATTCATTTTTTTTCTCTGTAAAATACACCCAACATAGTTTCTTGAACTGGGACCTTTTGTTTTTTTTTTGAGAAATGGTGACTTTGTTTCTTGAACTGGGACCTTGATTTACTTGCCTTCAAAGCCACCATGTTGAAATCAACTAGCTGTAACCAGGCTTGATTTTCTCTGTATTTGGATACTTCTGTTTATTGCACATAGTTAGGTGGTATTGGCTTATGTGGAGATTAGTATTTTGCGCACTTAGTAATTTATTGCACGTTATTCATTATTGGCTACTGAATTAGAGGTAGTGACTTTGTTTAATATTTCTGCTTACCTCTTTCATGTCATTTCCTGGTGGATAGTAATTTTGTTTAGAATCCATTGTGAAGGCTAAATTTTTCACCGCAAGTTTATGTAGAATCATGTTATAGTTTGCAGATCCTCTTATTCATGTTACTATTACTAGCATTAATGACACCTTTGATGGTTCTTTTTCTTCTCTTTTCCTTTTCAATTCCTCCTTCTATTATCTAGTGTTTTGGCTACCTTTGAAATTCTGTTGCACCAATCTCAACCCCTTTTTTTTTTGTTTTTGGCAGGATAACACAGCAGGAGAAAGGAAAATTGAAGTGGAATTAGGGGCTGCCAAGAGAACTACAACTACCGATCCCAATACTCTTATCCATCTCACTAAAAATCTTTCCCTCAATGGTTCCCCTCTGAAGGGTAGTTCTGTAAAGAATCCCATAGGAAACTCCGCAACATCAGCATTTTAGAGTTTTTAGATTATTAGTTAGAGCCCCCCCCCCCCCCCCCTCCTCCCTCTCTCTCTCTCTCTCTCCATCTCTTTCGATGTCTTTATCCCTCCCCTTCTACATTTCAGTTTTTATTCTATTCCTAAGTTGGTTTGTGTGTTTATTTTCTTAGTTTATTGAGTCCTGGTTTGATGTTTCTGTTTCTGGTTTAGTTGGAGTTTGGTGTCAGATATTGATTTTACAGTTTTGTGCTTGATTCCAGTTTATCAGAGTTTAGCATTTCTATTTTTCAGTAGGCTCAAAGACTATGTGATGAGGTTCCAGTTATTACTTTACTTAGAACACCCGATTTCCGAAATCTATTGGCAAGCTGCTAATTTCATATGGGTGATGGATCCTATGCCAAATTTTAATTAAACATTACCGTTTGCCCCCAGAGGATGGAATGTGGAGAACTCATGGACCATGGCATTTGCTTTATAAATATCTAATTGTATCAATTTGAAATTTCAGGGTAAACTCATTAAAGGAGAAGACTGACCATTTTTATAAACTAGAAATCTAAATATATCTATTGAAGACTTGAAGTGGCTCTAGTGTTAAACAAAAATGGTAATAAAAAAGAAAGGAAAAAAAGTAGACCAAAACCCAGATCCAAGTAATTCACAAAATCATTTAAATTGTATTATGTTATTTACTGGCGAATCCATAATCCATCTTCATAGTAGACTTGAAATGGTACGAATTCCCCTGAGATGATGGTAAATTACCGCTTGAAAGGTTTGACTTAAAATTGACACATGAGCTTCTCTTAAGATAAGTAACAAATGTTGTACACTTACTTTCAAAAGGCCAACAAATTTGGTTTTCAAAATATGCATATATACTACCATACTCTATACTTAATTTGAGAAAAAATACACTTATTTGGTATTGATGTATTTTTATTTGAAAATGTATGCTTTAAATAATGCTCTATTAGAATATAATCCGGTGAGAGGTGACTAAGATTCATTCTAATCAATTTGTTTCTAGTCTGATAACACCCACCCCTTCATAAGAGTGATCAACAGGCAGCAGCCCACCTAATTTGCTTCATTTGTCCGATTTGAAGGGTTGTGAATGGTTATGAACGAGCAAGCGATCAGTTAGATATGGGTTCCTTGTTTATTGTAATCATTAGCCACATTTATGAAAATAATGGATTCAAAGGTGATCGATTGAAATCAACTAAGAACTAAAATAAAATTGCATTAGAATGAAAAATCAAAACTGGAGAAACAGTTTCTGTCCAGATTTGAGAAGTCAAAACTAAGATAAAGTTACATTAAAAAAAATGAAAACAATTTTGATTATTCTCTTACATAACAAGTCTATTCATAAATTTAAAAAAAAAAGAAAAAAAAAAGAGTATTTATAATCTCTAACTACTAAGAAATAAACTAACAGTTACAACTAAGCTGCCTATCAGAGTCCGTTTGGATAGAACTTATTTTGCTAAAACTGAAAATTGAAAACTGAAAACACTGTAGCAAAATAATTTTTAAATGTGTGAATAGTACTGTGTGACCCATTTTTAATAAAAAAGTTGCTGAAAAGTAAAATTTGTGGGACCCATGAACAGTGCATTTGTGCACTGTTCATGGCTAAAAAGTCAAACCTTGTGGCTGGGTTAAAAAAAAAAAAAAAAAAAAAAAGAAGCAAAACGCGGACGTGGACGCAGAAGCTTGGATCCAAACGCCCTCTCAACATCATGAGTCAAAGCTGAAATTAAAGACAATACATGATAGATTTGAATAGTCAAAATAGACGGTTGACTGTTTGCCCAAGAAATTAGAAAGGGTGTTTGGTTGGTTTGGCTTAAGATTAGAGGGTGGTTGGTTGCCAGTCATAGAGTAGAGCGAGGGTTGGTTGGCAAAAGGGTAGAGGGTGGCTACATCATGTGATTCATATGAAGAAGCTACGGAAAATAATAGGTTCAAGATCAATTCAACGAGCCTGACTGCCCACCTGAAGGTGGGTAATGGACAGTTTCGTTCACTTTATTAGTTGGCAGCAAGTGGGAGAATTTGTCACTTTAAAGGGATTTGGTTGAGTATTGGTTTAAACCCCAACTTGAGCATTGACCAACCCATGATCATATGATCCTTGTCTTTGTGTCTCCCGTGTGGTGAGTCAAACTCATCTCCCTACTTTAGTCCTAAGAAAAGTGTTTTCGTGACCTATCACCATCCACCCAAAATTGGGTGACAAGTAGCTTCATCCAATCTGTCGATCAATAATGAGTGGGAGAATTTGCACATCGAAAGGATCATGTCAAAACTCAAAACCCCCCGTTAGAAGCATGATTGACAATTGGCCATGATCATGCCTACCCCTTTTTATTCTTTTTGGTTGGACCCACCTCCTCCTCTCTAGTTCCCCCAAAACAAGTAATAGAGAAAGTTTATAGACACAAAAAATTTACAACTATTGATGTGATAGATTGTTAGTAGTAGGTAAAAAAAAGCAATGTCAATGGTGTCTACAAACCAACCAAACCTGTTGGAATCTTCTGATCCACTGCCATCCAACCCAAACTCGATTGATTCGATGAGCATGGTGGTTGGCGGCAGTTTAGAAGATGAAGATCTGACAAGGTTGGTTCAAGTGACAGGTGAAAGAGATTCAAACCCGACAAACTCGACTTGCCTAAAACTCCTATTTTCCACCCTTTTTTGACTAGTTCTTCATCCATATAAGGGTCTTTTTGTCATCCTCTACAATATTCCAGTCAGATTTTGCTTGTATTTTTAGTAAGTTTTAGATTTCTCTCTCCATCGATATAAGGAGATCTTGGCTAGATCCAATGAAAGTTTGGCCGATTTGGTGAAATTTACTCCACTGCCACAAACCTGAATCTAACCGATACCCGCCTTTCACTTGATGAGGTCTGATTCGACATTCTTTCATGGTCAACAGCAAGTTCCGTTCTTTCCCACATGAATTGGTTCCGTCGAGTCTATGTTTGGTACAAATTCGACTTGCGGACACTATCCAAATTGGAACTAGTAAAAATTTTTCAATTCAATTGTTATTAAAAATATCGTAAAAGGTTTTGTGTTTATAGCATTGCTCAAAGCCTCAAAGTAATATACTAATATTCATTCCAATCCAGGTTGGGAACAACAGAACCGTGCACCCAAACACCAGCTAAAACCCTTAAACCCTATGCCCTCAACATTTCAGAACCAGAAAAACCCCTACTACGGTACTGTTTGGAAGCTGGGAAAGCAAGAGAGAAAAAAAAATAGTGACCCATGACGGAAAGTCCAAAGCACTTGCTAGACACCCCCTCCGAGGCCCCTCAACGACCCTCCAAAATAGCAAAAACCACCACCGACTCCAAAGACGAAGAGGAACAACAACAAGAACAAGAACAATCGGAAAAGCCCACGAATCCAAATCCTAGAATGCAACGGTACCTGGTCGCAATAGAGTACATTGGGACTCGTTTCTCTGGGTCCCAGCAACAGCTCAATTGCCGTACAGTCGTTGGGGTTCTTCAGGTACTTATTTATTTTAAAATTTTGTATTTTTTGTTTTTGTTTTTTTAGTTCTTTGGAGCCAAAGAAATTTTGAGTTTATGATTAAGGAACAGTGTGTTAGTTCCTGATTGCTAAAATTACACCAATAAGTCTCTGTTTGATTGTTGAGAAAATGGAGTTAAAGTGAGTTTTTTGTTTTTGTTTTTGGAATTAATGAAGGTATCACATTGTAGAAAGTGGATTAAATGAGTTTTTAGATTAGTTCAATTGGGCTTGGTTGCTTCTTTTATTATGTTTGGATGTTGAGAAATCAGAAGAAAACAAAGGAAAATGGAAACTTTGAGTTTCATAACTTAAGTTTTGGTGTCCAGAATTATAAAATGTCCTGTCTTTTGTTTATGAGAAGTGCTATGTTGGGGTGGTGAGTGTAGCTTGCTACTGGTTCTAATTTGAACCCACCAATGAAATTACTTTTTTGCCTGCAAGTAACAACCAAAAACAATTTGCCACTTAAGATTTGTTGTAAAAGTGTTTTGGTCATAGCATTTGCTTTGTTTATTGCTTATTATCTATTATTTCTATTTTTTATCGTCCTGGTAGCAAGAAAAATTTGAGTAATTTGTTTGTCAATAATTGGTACAGTTCTTGCATTTTCAGTTTTTATGGATGTACTTGGATGAGAATGCTAATTTTAGTTTCATATTGGTTGCTTGGCTAATCTGGGGTGTTTAATGGTTTGTGTAGGACGCTTTTCATAAATTTATTGGCCAGCCAGTTTCAATTTTTTGTTCAAGTCGAACGGTAAGTATACCTTTTTCTTTCCAATTCTTTCTTTCATTCTTAAGGTTGCAACTGAACACAGGCAAATGAGTCATTTTCCATAAAAATATATCTGGCTGTTACACAGTATAAAGAAAAATATATCAATATAAATGTTCTATGCAACGTAGAATTGCTTTGCTCCTTTGTCTATAATTTTATCTGCAACCATTTTTTGTGGGTTTCTACTAAGACTTTGGATCCATTGATAGAAGTCTGTATGTGGATAAAAAATATTTTTATATCTAACCTCGTAATAATAAATTGTTGGAGCTGGTAAGATAATTTGCTTCATAGTAGTCAAATAATTTATTTTTTATTATGAAAAAAATCTAAAGACTCACTTAATTATGTCTGTCACTACTTTGTCTATTGATTGATGTTACCGTCTGCTTGCTTGAAATAATGCATTTGCATGCGGCAGAAATATGCTCTTCATCTTTGTAATACTCCTTCCACACTACAATATATGCTATGCCTTCCCTTTTGGGTTGTTTCAAAATAAATGAGTCTCTTAGTTATCTTTTAGCGTGTGCTATTTTTATCTAGGACATGATGTGCAGGGATGTTCTCTTTCTCATTACTGCAGGATGCAGGAGTGCATGCCTTATCAAATGTTTGTCATGTAGATGTTGAACGCATAAGCAAAAGAAAGCCAGGTGAAGTGGTATGCCAACTATTAGTTATTATATAAGTCTCTTTCTAGAGAATATGTGATATGCTCATGGTGCCGATATAACTTGAAGTGAACCCCTATTTGTGTTTTTCGTATAGCAATGAATAGGAAAAAAAAAAAAAATACTCCTAAGTCTATGTAAGACTATTTTAGAGTTGTGTGTGTGCGTGCGCGTGCGCATGTGTTTCAAAGCACTTTAAAGTTTCTAGTATTTACTGTAATCTAGTTTTTGTTACTTGGGTTGATAAAAATGAATGTGTTTCTTTGCATTGATTTTAGAATTTTTGAAGTCAATAACATCATAACTTAATGATGCTTTATATAGATGACATATTAACACCTTTTTTTAAGCTCTCTGTAACGCACACGCAAATTTTGATTTTTGTGAGTTTTGCTGTTCAATTAAGTTTCTGAACTGCTGTTTTTTTCCTTTTCAAATGCAGTTATCACCTCATGAACCTACAGTGGTCAAAAAAGCTGTGAACCATTTCTTACAGGTGTGGTTTCTTATATCTAGCAATTTTTCAAGAATTGTGGCTGCATGCATCTTCTGTATTCTCTTTGCCATATGCCCTGGTTGACCTGCTTCGCTCTTCACATTATAAGCAAACAAAGTCACAAGGAGATTTCCTATTTGCATCACCGTCATTTCCCTATTTTAATTTATATGTGTTATATCTGGATTTTCACAGGAAGATATACTTCTACAGCTATGAATTGATTATCCCTGGAATTGTCTAAACATCAATAAATTTCATGGAAATTTTGTATGCTCTTAATTTTAGGATTTTTCTTTATAAAAAATTGGCCAAATTATACTAATCTCTTAAAATTTTACAGTACCAAGAATCACATTACACATAATGTTTTCTATACCATAAAATTTTCAGCAGTGAGGTGGTGATGCTTGTTGTGGCTGTTACAATATATTTTGTTCTAATTTTATTGAATGTCATTCTAACTTCACTCTCATTATGCTCTGTATTTTTTAGTGCGGTCCAAACCATTGTTTAAATTCTAGCGGTTAGGATGTGGATGATTCTGTTCCAAAACATCATATTCATTGAACTGCCTTAATCTGTGATGGTCTCAACTTGCTAGATATCTTCTTAGGTTGCGGAACACGAGAAACCATTTAATCTGTTTCGATATAACCTTCTGCATCTGGGTGTATGTATATGAATTTGTGGATCCAAAACACACCAGAATGTATACTTCAAGTTTAACTTATGAATTGGGGTCATTCTGCCCATCTCTTGCATCATTGTTTATAGGATCCTGACACATTTTTCATTTAAATTTTTGTTTTTTATTTTTTATGCAGAAGAATGAAGGTGATGTAACGGTGATTGATGTTCGATGTGTTCCAGCTGATTTTCATGCTAGGTTCAAAGCTAAAGAGCGCACGTAGGTACTCATTAATCCAAATTTTATTGATACAAACTGCAGCTAATAAAAGTGGACATTCACAATTTTACGTTACTTCCAACTAAGCTTTAGCTTATACAGTAGTCTGTTGGATGTATACCCTGTGTTGCATCTGTCTGCCATTTTGAACATAACAATGGTATCAACCAGAGAGGGATTGCTTAGGTTGGAATTTTTCGGCCGTATATGTTCCAGTTATTTGATTGTGATTAGGATTTTTTATATACTAATATTCAACTCTGGAGTACTGTCAGAAGTGCACCTGTGGTTTCACTTTGTTTAAATAAATGTTTTTATATTTTGGTGTTTGATTATTTTTAAAACTTGAACTAACTGTTTGGATTATTGCTCAACATCTTGTTTAGGTACTTTTACCGTTTGCTCTCTGGGCCAGAATCTTTGTCAACCTTTGAGAGAGACCGAGCATGGCATGTTCCTGAGGAGTTAGATCTTCTTGCTATGCAGGTTGTTAACAAATTTCAACAGATTATGTTTGCCAAGTTATACCCTATTTTTTTTTTTTTAAATCATTAATCTTGCAGGAAGCATGCAAAGTTCTTGTTGGACATCATGATTTTAGTTCCTTTAGAGCAGCTGGTTGTCAGGTTGTTCCTAATCTACAAGGATAATAGTTGGCAAATACTGATTTTTTTTTTTTTTGGGAATATTCTTTCAATATAAATTTCTCCTGCCTATCTTAACAGCTGTAAAATGGCACTTCAATTTCAGGCTAAATCACCAATGAGAACTTTAGATGAACTAAATGTTTCCGAGGTAGTTACAAATCCATATTTCCCATCAATAATTGAAAGGGGACAAAACGATCAAACCCAGGAAGATCTTCATGCAAGCTCCAACACGTCTGAGACTGACCTGCCTCTTAGTTCTATATCAATTGATGATAAGGCAAGAGGCTTCAATGGTGGAGCTGATCTTGGATTTGGCATAAGAAGAAGGCATCGTTGCTTTGTAGTAACAACACGTTCACGCTCTTTTCTTTACCACCAGGTTATCTACCTTTTAGTTAATTGTTCACTTGTTATTCATATGGACTTAAATAGTATCAAAATTTCAGTATTCCAACAATTAAGTTTGTACTTATGTCCTTCTCTAAAATGTATTACCCTTTTGTCAATTAGTTCATGCATTGCAAGATATCCTCTGAAATCATGATCAGGTTTGTTGGCGGCCAAATTTTAATTGTTTGAGATAATATATATAAAGCTTTATAAAAGCCAAAAGCCTTTTATAGCTCAAGGCATTCAAACCCTGGTTCCCCTCATAAAGGAGACAAGGTAATATCACTAAGCTATAAAAGGCTTTTGGCATTTAGAAATATTTCAAACAAGTTGTCTTACTGACTATAGCCTCCAAAATTTCTAGTGGTAGTTTAGGTTATTCACGACCGGTCCATCTGAAACTGTGTAATTTTTCCCAGGTTAGACTGCTTGTTGGTGTTCTAAAAGCTGTTGGAACCAGAGAGTTGACAATTGCAGATGGTGATCTACCTTTCTATAGCTCTCTTTGTTTTGTTTATTTTAATACAGATTGAAAACTGTTTGCTTTCTTCATTTGGACTGAATTCTTTGTCTTTCTTGTACCGAATAATTTCAGTTGAGAGAATCCTAAATGCAAAGACTGTGACTGCTGCAAGTCCCATGGCCCCTGCATGCGGTCTCTACCTTGGTCATGTGAAATATGATCTGCCCTGATATTATAATGGATTTTTGGTTTCATCAAAACATGCCATGAACTTCTTTGTCACCTGAATATACAGTCCAGCAAATTTTCCATCTGCAACGTTGCCAATATCCATGCAGTGGTCGACATAGGATGAAGACTGCTTACAGATGTATAATCATTTATTTGCACTTATGCTATGACAGATTGGTGGTCACTGAGGCATGAGAAGAGCAACTTTACTGCAATGCAATTGTCTGGAATTTTTAACTGCCTGGATGTGCCCTTTTTTTTTTTATAGAGGGTTGGATCTTGAAAATGAATGACATTGATTGAAAACTAATCCTTCTTTGGTCGTATACCTCTGCATTGTCTTATTTATTTATTTTTGTTAGACTAAAAAAATAAAAAAGAATACACTTAAAACTAAGTTTATAAAATTATTATATAATGAAAATCTATATTGCAAGCTAGTTTACTTTATACAGGTCAAATGGATTATAATGAAAAGTGAACATGACACTGTTAGAAGAATTAGCACGCACAAAGAGCTTCTGCTTACAAACTATTTGCATGGGGAGATCATACATCTAAATAGAGGTATTGGCTGACGTACGTTTTGCCTTGATCTAAGGTACAAGCTGTTTGCATGACTCCTGTTTTACTACAACACTTCTAAAAGCGACATTAGTTAGCCTGGTTGTCAAGTACAGACTTTGGAAAATGCGCAGGATCCAAGCATTGCCATAAACCATTTGCAATCTAACTCATCATAAAACATAAACTGAAAATGTGCTTTTACAAGTTAGAATTGTCATTTGCAGATACACGATGAAGAACCAAATTCTTGAATCTTGCTAGATCATGTACAATCTCACATGTAATATTATGTCCCTCCTCCAAGGAACTACAAACCATTACATTGATGACTTGAAACTACTTTTGAAATCATTTGTCCAGCCGCTTTTGTGAGAGAAGTAATTCTAAAACAAGCATCCAGCTGTGCATGCTCATTCTCCTTTGACACAACATGCATCCTATAGCAAGTGCAAGGAGAAGTAAACTTCAGCATCAAACACTGCAAGAAGGGCATCCATGTCATTCAGCGGTTTTTCAATTTCGCTTTGATCCTGTACTAGGTAATAACTATACAATAAAATATTTAGGAGTGTAAAAAGGAAAACAAAACAACACCTCAGATCTATGCAACCAATGTACATGCATCAGAACAAGCATTTATTTCATGAAAGTTGCAATAGCTGCATGGATGGAACTAGTACGAGCAGAGCGATGATGCTGATTCAGTGAATGGGGTCCACTCCAGACAGACTTATGGTTGTCAGGGAAGAGAATTCCGCATAAGTCCAAAAGCATGGGATTTTCAAGCTCGAGGTTCTTACACACTTTAGATTTTTTGTGCTTTTCTTGTAATTCCTGTGACAAAATCAAACTGTAAGTAAAACTTGCATATTCAAGTGTCCAGCATGTAAAAGGTACAACATCTAAATTAGGATGTTCTAGTCCAGTGTAAGTTAATGAAACAAATACATTAATAAATAAAATTCAAATCTTTGGGTCTATCTTGAGCTCAAGTCCGTTTATAGCTTGAAGAAAGTTCCATTGCATCCTACGTGAAATTTTTGTGTTTTAACAACACCTCCCATATAAAACTAAAATTTTAATATTTCCTTTCACTACTAGGTCAAAGTCAATTAATTTTGAAAAAAAACTTTTGAGCCTGCTATATTGCATGTATAGAATCTTAAATTCAAATTCAAAGAAAGATTATTGATATTTTACAGACATGCCCACTTGACAAGGATATTTTATAGATATGCCTGCATTAAGATATCTGTTTTCATAACTAAGGAAGGATTCCCCCCACAACAGAAATTTGGGTGATCTAGCATTAATGTAAGGTACATTTAGCTAATAGCAAATACATCCTTCTTATTTAAGCATGCCTGATAAGCTTGAAGATTACCCAATAATTATAAGGCACATTCTGATATACACGCACCAACATTGAAATGATTTAATGATGATACCTCTTAGAGTTTAATTCTGTACTTTTGAAATGACAGGTTAATGGCAAGGTAAATTGGTGGTAAAATGAAGGAAAGCTATGCCATTCTCCATCATGAATTTGCAGAACAAGTTGTTATGTATATTTAAATTAAGGATCGCACAATTGATGCCAAAACAATGATTCAAAATACCTTATGTTTCTGTTGTTGAACTGCAGCAGTTTTGGCTTCCTGCCTCATCAATATATCCTCTTTCTGAGTATCAACTCGAACTCCAACACCTGACTTCTCCACAATTCTTAGCTTAGGCTGTCTCTCATGCTCCTCCTCTGATCTCTCACCAAACTGTGGCTGCTCTGGAGTTCCATTCTCATGTTTCTTTTGAGTCTCTAACTCATTCTCTTCCTCATCCTCCTCCTCCTCCTCCTCTTCTTCTTCGTCTTCTTCCTCCTCTTCCTCCTCCCCTTGCTTCTCCTCCAAAGGGCCATGCTGCTCCTCAGGAACATCCAATTTCACCTCCTCTACTTTCTGTTGTACCTCAGCATCTGCATCTGGGTCTAGTGATTCATCATTTGATGATGAATCTTCAGCACTAGGACTTTCCACATGTTGACCTTCCTTTAACAGCCAATGCAAAAAAAAGTTCATAATGTCATACAATAACTAAAATAATAATCATACATCTTTTGAAAAAAAGAAAAAGAAAAACATAAAACTTTCATATATGTTGCCTCTGTTAAAATTTTCAAAAATCAGAAACCCAGGGGGTGTTTGGTACTACAACTTAAACAACAGTTTTCAGATTTTAAACAACATTACACGTATTTCTACACACTTTTTCACCCACACGTATTTCCAAAAATTACAAAAAATGTTATTAGAACATACCAAACAGCCCCCTAGTAGTCATAAAATAGCATATCAGATCTGTCAAAATATTTGATACCCCAAAAGTTGCTATTTCCTGGGATCCCTAAATATGTATACCTATACTGCGTGTATGTGTAATAAGTAAAAACTTCTCTACAGCTACACATAACATTTGCAAGACTACAAAGTGAAAATCCAATCACAGTCAAGGAAAAGTTGCACTAAGTCATTAGTCAAACTCATTGTACCTCTTGCTGGGTCTCCTCAGTATAATTATTATCAGTAGCTCCTATATGGCCTTTGGCAAGACGAGCATTCTCCTCACGCTCCCTCCTACGACGCTTGAGAACACATATTGCACATAAACAATCATTTTTATGGCGCCTTCTGCAAATGAGAACTTCACAATATAAGAAAAGTTTTTGAACCATTTTTGTAAGAATAATAAGACAAAACTCTCTATTGTGCAAGTGAGCACACACAGCACTCTAATGATGCGCACAGGCACCCACACAGAACTCCAATGACACACACACACTCCTACTTAAGTTTCAAGCCACTCTTTTATAAACTCACTATTAAAAGCAATTGAGAGAATCCAGATGCACCTGATATCACTGTCAAGCATCTTAAAGCAATTGTAAAAAATGATGACAATGATACCTGCTATGCTTCACAGTGCTTGTCACAAGCCTTTACTTCTTCTTGGGGTTATCTCATTGGGATCACTTCTTGGTATTTTGACAATGACAGTAATCACTCTCAAAATCCAAAGAAGTAAATCCCCAGTTCCCTTACTGAATTATCATTTTTAATTACATATATATATACACACACACACACACATGTAATTTTTAGGAAAAAGTAATTACCAGAAAATACAAAAAAAAAAAAAAAAAAAAAAACTAGATTCCTGTCCTCCCACTATCCGTTGTCAGGAAGTGACAAGCTTCTGGTGCAAACCACATTAAGCATATAAAAGAGGTCCTATATGGGGCCTGCTGGCAACCCATGGGTCCTATTGTAGACGTCACACAATAATAAATTTCCTCTGGTTTTTTATAAATTAACAAAGTACTAACAGTCTAGAAAACATTAAAATCTGAAGATAAGGGGCACATTTGATAATTTTACTGATTCAAGTATTTTCCTTGAGTCTTATATGGGTTATTCAGTATCTAAGTTAGTTGATGATTTGGTGCAAAGCTATGAGTTATCAATTGATTTTCAATTTGACCTAGGCTGACTGTAAATTATTATAAAGTGCTCCACTCCTTCAAATTTCCATCACTTATCTGAATTCCTGTTCATTTGCTTTTGCACAAATACAACCTAAAAACTACCAGAAATGATAGCCTTTATAAAATGTGCATCCTAACATTAACTCTGCTTTTCGCTCAATAAACCATACGATACCCATGCTGATGATTTTGGCTGTAGACAGGCCCTACAACCAAAACTGTCAAAAAGACCCAAATATTATTTATTGCATTGTTCCATTTACGATATTTCTATACTGCTATTCTACTACTTGCTCCATATAGAAATTTACCCTTGGACCAGGGAACATCTGGGAGCATTCCCATATGAATATAATAGCAACTAAATACAAGAAGTTATAGGCATAAAAGTACCCATGACGTTTTCCTGTCTTCTGCTTTGGTTGACTGCCTTTTACATGCACTTTTCCCTGACTGGACACAGAAACATCCTCAACTTGAATGCTTTCAGCCCCTAACACAATGGAAATAAATAATGCTCAGACTGCTGTCAGGAAAATGAAAGCTGGCATCTTTATACCAGCAACAAGGCAAGATGATTGCACAGTGGGCCATTATTCAATATGCATAACTCTTTTTTTGATAGATAGAATTTCAACCTATGACATCTGCTCCATGATGATTGCTCATTATTATCACATCAAGACAACGGTAGGCAGGGTTCAAACCCCAAATTTCTTATTTGACGACAAGAGACTTTACCATTTGAACTAATTGGAACCCGCCAATATACATAACTCTAAAGTTCATATTAACTTGGCAAGCAAATAACTACATCACAGCATAGTATGAAAAACGGATACCATATTCATCGGCAAGAACATATACGCATAAAAAAATCAGCAGAGGCTTACTGCAAGAAAAAAGTACCTATCAGCTGTGTGTGCAAACCTAGTCATAAACACATTGCCTTAATCACCAAAAGTTTTTCTTCTTCCTCACTTGATTTCATTGACTGTGTGAATATTAAACTACAATTTTTAAACAATGCTCCTGTATGCGTCCTGTGTACTTGAGTTGCCCTTTTGTAATAAAGCTTCTATTTATCCAAAAAGTCTAATTGTTAGAACAACAACTTTAAGATCACTATTAATTGATAGACCATGCAAGAAATTTCGATGTACATAATTCAACACATATTTCAAAACAATTAGTTCCTGAATACCCAAGAGAAGGCAAAGATATTCAAAAAACAAGGGCAGAGTTTTTGCCAATGACCACACTCATCAATTGCATTGCTCATCAAATTTTTATTTATATTCACTAGACTCACAGAATAAGAAATGCACAAACCAAATTCAGCTTGATGAAAAAAATTGAAAGGAATTAACTGGAAGAGAGCATAACCACAGAAGTCTCACCCTTAGTTCCCCATTGTTGTTCACTGTATAACCCAGCAGCTGTCCAATACTTCATAAAATTCTTCTTCACCCGCTTCATAAGGTCCAAAATATAGTCACCTTTATTGTTATACTTATTGCAATTCTCCCAAATGTACTGTACATCCTTATAAACATCCTCTGAGTTCATATACTTCACACCATTTTCAAGATTGCCACATATCGTTCCAAAATCCATTGGTGTATCTATGACATCAAAGTAATCCTGGTTCCAAACAAACACCACCCACCCCAAGGGAAGAATTTCATTAGTCAAATAAAAGAGACAGGGTACGACAACATGATGGTATAACCTAAGAAATTACCATCCATTGTGGACTATAAATAATTTTAGTGTTTGACCCTAACTAAATACTGTATTTGTGCATATTCATACTTACAGGAATTCCCAGAGCTACAGGATCCACAGGGACATTGAAGGGCTCAGCTGCATCCATTTTCATTACCTTCTTTATCACCTGTGGAAGGATAAATGAAGACAAGAATATGCTCATATGCAGATATTTAAAAAAGAAAATAGCAACAAGATGTTAAAAAGTTTGCAAAATCAGAAGTTTAAACAAAGATTCATCTTAAACTTTCCAACATACCGTCAAGCAATCATCAAGTTCTTGCTTGCTAAATTGAGCATCCTGATGAGGTATCTTTAGTTCTCTCTGGTGTGGATTCTCACCCTGAGCCACAGCAGCACTACCACCACTTTGATAAACACTTGGATTACCCAAGATCATCGATGATTTAATCTTGATACTCCCAGCTTTCTTAGCTGGATTTCCTGAAACACCAATAGGCAATGAGTTTGCACTATCTTCCATTCTCTCCACACCTACACCTTGCCTTTCAAAACCCATTTGCTGGCTACTCTTATCAGTGTCACTGTGCGTGGGTGCATCGGAAGAAGTATGTTGAGATTCCAACATCTTACTTGTCCTCAGTTTCACTTTCACACGCCCAACTGACTTCCCCATTGCCTTATCAATGGAACCATCGGGATTAATACTTGCAACATTGTATGGCTGGTCAGTCCCCGTTGAAGAAGGTGTATCAACCTCCATTCCAGATTCATATTTGTTATCATTCCCAAAACCATCCAAACCCGAATTATCTTCCGTATTTACACTCACCAAATTTATGGATACCTCATTCTTACTCACCACAGGGGCCGCTTTTGGTTTTCCTTTCTTGTGCCCTCGCTTACGCTTCATATTCTAACCCCAAAAGTAATTTATTGTTTCCAACACTAACATCATCCAACAATAAGTTTCACTACAAAAATACTAGCATTCCATGTCACATTACAACAGGGCATATTGATTTCAGGAAAGAAATTAGAAGAAAAACTGGGCAAACCAGATTCTATATATATATATATATATATATATAGCAGGTATAATGAATGTGTAATCTTTGGACTTCTTTATATATATATATATATATATATATATATATATATATATATATATATATATACCTGCAATCAAGTAGTATGCATATTTTACCATTGGATTCCTAGCTCCAATTTCATAACCCAAAAAAGGAAAAGAAAAATTATTTTCTTCTATATTACATGCCACCAAACATTGAGCATCATTATAACAGTTATCCCATTGATTAGTTGAGCAAAAACCAATTCTTTTGAAGTAAATTAAACCCAGATTCTAAAAAGAAATAAGCTCAAAGATTACATATTCATTATACCTGCAATCAAATATTGTGCATATTTACCATGTAACCCCCAGCTCCAATTTCATAACCCAAAAATGAAACAGAAAAGAAAATCTTCTAAATTACAAGCAACCAAACAAGGAATTGAATTGAAAAATCTTCTCCTTTTAATTCATTTGAACAAAAACTGATTCTTCAGAAGAAAACTAAACCCAGATTCTAAAAAATAACAATTTTCCAAGGAAGTATATCTATTTGACAGGATTTTTTTTTTTTTTTTCCACAGAAGTTAAAATTCAATAAAGAAACTTTTCACACCACAAATTTAGAATATAGAACAAATTCTTAAACCCCCAAAACCCCAACCCCCAAAAAAAATCCAATGTGTAAATTTTTTCATTTAAAGAAGGAAAATTTAAAAAGAGATAAACTTTCGCTGAACCCACTTCATAAATCAATAAAATTATAACTTCTATATAGTATAAACCCTTGAAGTGAAATTTTTTTTTTCCCAAGAAACTATTTTCCGTCAAAACAAACACGGAATAGAAAGCAGAGAAACCCTAAAAGCGAGTCTGAAACATTTAAAAAAAAAAAAAGATTTAGAATGATTATCATAAGATTCATAACTAATATGGGATTTGGGTTTTAATTAATGGTGAAGAAAATCTAAAATTTAAGTCTTTTTTAGATGTTATTGAAAATCCCGATTGTTTTGTCAGAAAACGAGAATGACAGGCGGTTGTTAATCAATTATCATATAATAAAAATTTACACAATATTGAGATAGAGCGAGAGAGAGAGAGAGAGAGAGAGTACCTCTGATAAATCTGAGCAACAACGTTGTTTGTGTTTTCAAAAGTGTTTTTTTTTTTTTTTTTTAAATTTATATATATATGTTTTGGAGCGGGAGTTAGAGAGAGAGTTTGCACTTTACACGACCGAGAGACAAAAAGTCACTTAAAGTAACGTTTTAAATACAAAATAGAGAAATAATAATAATAATAATTCCTCCCAAAATAATAATAATAATAATAATTAAAAGTAGGTTTAATTACCACTTTAATCCCAAAGAGTGTTCACGGGTTCTATCTTGTATAAAAAAAAAGAGTATTCACGAGTTCAGTCAATTAGGTTTTTGCTCAACTTGTACCCATTTGATCATATCAGGTGAAAGGGAACGAAACTTACTATTAATCAATTAGAAACAACATCTTGACCTTGCAATTCTTCATGTGTGGTAGTTAGATTTGGTCAAAATCGATTAACGATGGAAATAAAGAGTAAAAGCAATGGTGGGAAGAGACAGAGATTGGTTTCAACAAGATTTGTTTGGAGATCTTAAATTCTTTGCTAGATCTAGTCGGAGATTTAGGGAATCAACATGAAAGTCCCAAACCTGTGAGAAACAAAATAGAAAAAATGCACGCTAATGAAAAAAAAAAAATCACACGCACAAGACAGTATTTACGTGGTTTGACAATTTGCCTACATCCACAGAGTTGCAAAGATTTCACTATTATCAAGAAAAAATATAAAGTGAGGCCGTATAGTTTTTTTTTTTCTCTCTAAAAAACTACATACAGAAACCTTAATCACCAAAACAACAGTTTCTATATCTTGTGCACAGGATTTACAATGGGTTACAAAATGGGCCAAAATTTTTTTCCAATGGCAAATATCTTGTGCACAGCATTCACAATGGGCTACAAAACGGGTCAAAATTTTTTTCCGAGGGCGTTGCCCCTGGACCCCTAAGAGGCTTGTCCATGAGTGCTATGACTTGGGCTTATCGGCCCAAGCCTCCACTCCATGAACTAAGCCTCAGAAAATCTCTCATTAAAAAACCATGCAACATTATTTCGGGTTGGGTTGTCATTCGGATCAAACACAACTAGATTTCACAAAGCCCAATAGGAGAATACCATATCTCCGCTATATGTGGGTAGAGAAATCATGAGAAACACAACTAAGCTCGGACAAGTTGATTTTGTTGAATTCCTAAGTGGGGAAACCGACACTCGACCCATTTGAGGCGGGTTTTGAAACAGTAGAACTATCATCTTTTGCTACTTGCCTTGCCATTGAAACCACTAGAATCCTAGTGGGTTGGCTCAAGCCAAGTGGGTCTAGTTGGTTTAACAGGTCCTCGGAAAATTTGTTTTTTAATGTTTACCTAATGGGTTAATTTACTTCCTAACCGTTTTGGTATTATTTTAAAATAGTTGTTGCAATTTTTTTTTTTGCTAAAGAATAGTTGATGCAAGTTGCAACAACATATGTACGTCTATTCTCTCTTTTATTTGCTCAAGAAAGACAACTTCATGGAAAATATGGGCCTTAGAATTTGATCATTCTCAACCTGTCATTCTTTCCGCTACCCATTATCGGTGCCAATGCCCCATGTCATCACTCATCCTTCAGACCATTGTTATTGATTCCGTTCCGTTCCGGCCGGAACGGCCGGAATTTTTCGGTCTGGTATGCAAATCGGTACCGGGATACCCAACGTTCCACCTCGGGCCATTCCGGTCCATTCCGGCCATTCCGGTCCATTCCGGCCAATTCTGGCCGAGATGTGAATTCCGGCCAGTACATGATTTGGCCTATGGAAAAAAAAAAAAAAATTTTTGATGGCTAATATTATGTTATAAATTTTGTTGGCTTATTAGTTATTAATTATTATGTGCTTATGTAATGAGTAATGACTTGTTATAAATCTTCTTATTGTTTGATGTTGTATTGAGGTTTAAGACATAAAAGTTAAGACTAAATGTTTTGTATTATTTGATGTTTAGTTATTGTCTTGTAAATCTTCTTATTGTGTGATGTTAAATAGATGTTATATTGATGTTTAAGACTTAAGAGTTAAGACTAAATGATTTGTATTATTTGAAATTTAGTTATTTATTTATTAGAATTGACAATTTTATGTTTTACAAGAATATATATAATTTAATTTTTAGGAACCCGAAACACCTTAAAACGGTACGCCGAAATCGGCCGGTACCGAAATATTCCATTCCACTGGACAAACCGAAACGGGGTCCGAAACGGTATTAATAACAATGCTTCAAACCCATGATTTTATTCTTCTTCTTTCTTTGCGTGGCCTTTGCATAACTGTAATTTTTCAACTAGTTGGAACTTGGAACATTGGTGGGGGCTCAACGAGATAAGTACTTCAAATGCCATGATTCTCTCTAGCCCATCATTTTTGAGTTGTTTTTCTATAATAATAATAATAAAATCTATAAATTAAGTACTATTATTATTTTTAATGACAATGGGTTGGTCTCGTGTGTCCTCATTTACTTAAATTATTATGTTTTTTTTTTTTTTGGCTCTCGCACAGTATAACCTCAAGGCTTTCAACTAGAGACTAATTATTGTACACGCCGGGTGGGCCCACGAAGGGGTAAAGCGTTGACCCAGGAAATTCTTTTCAAAGTGCAGGTAGCCGAACTCGAACTGGGGAGCACACCCAGTCGAACTCGGTATAAGCACCTTGAGATCGAGAGTCTAACCAACTCGGCCAACTCCTGGGTTTAAATTATTGCGTATACTAGTATATTATATCTTCCTTTCATGCAAATGTTAATCTTATACATAATATTTACATATACTAGCCTCTGAGCATGCGAGTGAGCGCGTGCTCAGAGGCTCTTTAATTTTTTGGTAAAGATTAATAATTTGCATCTATTATAAATTGAGATTACTACATTTTTCAATCACAAAAATACCTAGGAGTGTGATAAGTGTTATGCGTTTGTACCAAATATTAAAATTATTAACATTTTTTCATGCATATTCACCTTTATGTAAAAGAAAAAAAGTAATACATTTAGTACATCAAATAATCTCATCATAATTTTGATACCAAGGAGTGTAATATTTAGTTTGCTTAGGAGGTCCACCGCTTAATGTTATTAGAACTTAGAAGCATAGTGGGGAGTCATGTTCGAGTTAGTGCTTATTTCACAAAATAATAGGTCTTAAATGGTGAGACCCAATGATTATAAAATTTTTTTTTTTGGTGAGACCCAAAATGATACGAGAGAAATCATCAATGTCCCATGAGAGTAATTTTCCTTATTTATTTATTATTTATATTTTTTGGTGGGGCTATGCTATCAAGAATTAGCAACTGACAACTCCACGCACAAACATAATATAAATTTTTTTTTGAAGTTGTTTTATTCCCTGAAATTCATTTCAACATGTTTCTCAAAAAAAAAAAAAAAAAAAAAAAAACATTTCAACAGGACCACATAAGTTGCTTTATTTATAGTTTCATTTGCTCATTATTTCTCCATAGTGGCAACAACATTTGGTGTTGGTAAGATCGGGATAGCAACCGGGAAAACGAAGTGATTTATGCGCACTAGTGCAGGCTTCTTCACATCTCTCATCTGTACAGGGAGCAGCAATTGTTATGAATTCTCTGCATGGACCAAAGAGGCCCTGTCCGAACGTAAGACCTGTTTTCAAAACCAAGTAAAAATGGAAACCCATTAGACATGTACACATGTTTTTAAATTCTACACAAATATATAGCAAATGAAGATTTACGCAGTCTATCTACTATACCATTATGGTGTGTTTGAATGGCCAGATTTGAGTGATTACAATCCAAATATCTTGTTTGGATAATTTTCAAAGGGTTGAAGATTTAGATTCGACAAATTTGCCAAGAATTTTAAACTTTAAAATCCTTGAATTTGAAATAACTTCTAAACCTATAGAATTTTAGAAATCCATATATATGACATAGTTAAATATTTATGGATTTGGAATTAAGGCATTTCAAATCCTTCACTTTAAAATTTAAATCCAAATCCAAATTCAAGTATCCAAATGCAACCTTAGTGAATTTCACAGTGAGCCAAATAGATAAAAATAGCATATTTTTGAACCTTGGATCTCATGGAAAGACAGGGGAAGTGCCAACCAAACGACAAGTTATACTTTCTACCACTATGATAAATAAGCACAATGAAAAAAAAAAATTGGATAGCTTTGAAGGAAAAGAAAAGAAAAGGAAAAAAGAAAAAAATACTGTGACATATTTACAGTTAAAACATTCTTAACTATTTAAATAGGAGGTATGTTTTTTTTTTTTTTAATTATTATAAATTTTGAGTTATCAATGATTATATATAGATGAAAAATATTTTAAACTATATTTTGAGTTATATTTTTTTTTAAACTATATTATTTTGAATGTGGGTTGAAGACTTGAAGTGTATGCACTGTTTTTGGGATGTAAAAGAAAAAATATATATATATATATATATATTTCTAGATGGACGTTATATTAAATATTATGCAAGTTGAAATAAGTTGTGTTACATTCATGTCAGTCTAACACGATTCGTTTATTAAACGTGTCAAATGGGTTGGGTCAAGTCAACCCACCTTATTAATAGGTCGGGTTAGGGTTGAAGGATCATGGCACGATTATTAAATGAGTCGGGTTAAGATTCAGCCATTTACTCGAATACCCTTACCTTGACACGACATGAACCCGACACGCTAACCCAAATTGACACCCCTACTTTTATATGTAGGGTTTGTATTAGACCATTAGTTAATTTAACAATTACCCAAGCAGGGGACAATAGCATATTCTAAGAAAGATTTAGGGTTGCATTATAGGTCTCAAAGATTACATATTCATTATGCCTCAATCAAATATTGTGCATATTTACCACGTAACCCCCAGCTCCAATTTCATAACCCAAAAATGAAACAGAAAAGAAAATCTTCTAAATTACAAGAAACCAAACGAGGAATTGAATTGAAAAATCTTCTCCTTTTAATTCATTTGAACAAAAACTGATTCTTTAGAAGAAAACTAAACCCATATTCTAAAAAATAACAATTTTCAAAGGAAATATATCTATTTGACAGAATTCTTTTTTTTTTTTTTTTTTTTTCCAGAGAGGTTAAAATTCAATAAAGAAACTTTTCACACCACAAATTTAGAATATAGAACAAATTCTTAAACCCCCAAAACCCTAACCCCCAAAAAAAATTCAATGTGTAAATTTTTTCATTTAAAGAAGGAAAATTTAAAAAGAGATAAACTTTCGCTGAACCCACTTCATAAATCAATAAAATTATAACTTCTATATTGTATAAACCCTTGAAGTGAAATTTTTTTTTCCACAGGAAACTATGTTCTGTCAAAACAAACACGAAATAGAAAGCAGAGAAACCCTAAAAGCGAGTTTGAAACATTTAATAAAAATGAATTAGATTTAAAATGATTATCAAAAGATTCATTACTAATATGGGATTTGGGTTTTTATTAATTGTGAAGAAAATCTAAAATTTAAGTCTTTTTTAGATGTTTTTGAAAAACTCGATTGGTTTGTCAGGGAGAAGAGGAGTAAAGCGCTGGCCCAGGAAGGAGTAACCCGATTAGGCTAATCACAGTTCACGCCGGGTGGGCCCACGAAGGAGTAAAGCCCTGGCCGTGGAAATTAGTGTAAGTAGCCAAACTCGAACTGGGGAACACACTCAGTCGAACCTGGTACAAGCACCTTGAGACCGAGAGCCCAACCAACTCGGCCAACCCCTAGGTTTAAATTATTGCGTATACTAGTATATTATATCTTCCTTTCATGCAAATGTTAATCTTATACATAATATTTACATATGAAATTCACCTTTACGTAAAAGAAAAAAGTAGTACATTGAGTACATCAAATAATCTCATCATAATTTTGATACGAAGGAGTGTAATATTTAGTTAGCTTAGGAGGTCCACCGGTTAATGTTATTAGAACATAGAAGCATAGTGGGGAGTCGTGTTCGAGTCAGTGCTTATTTCACAAAAAAATAGGTCCTAAATAATGAGATCCAATAATTAAAAAAAAAAAAAAAATTGGTGAGACCCAAAATGATACGAGAGAAATCATCAATATCCCATGAGACTAATTTTCCTTATTTATTTATTATTTATTATTTATATTTTTTGGTGGGGCTATGCTATCAAGAATTAGCAACTGACAACTCCACGCACAAACATAATATAAATTTTTTTTTTGAAGTTGTTTTATTCCCTGAAATTCATTTCAACATGTTTCTCAACAAAAAAAAAAAAAAAATCATTTCAACGTGACCACATAAGTTGCTTTGTTTATAGTTTCATTTGCTCATTATTTATCCATAGTGGCAACAGCATTTGGTGTTGCTAAGATCGGGATAGCAACCGGGAAAACGAAGTGATTTATGCGCACTAGTGCAGGCTTCTTCACATCTCTCGTCTGTACAGGGAGCAGCAATAGTGATTAAATCACTGCATGGACCAAAGAGGCCCTGTCCGAGCGTAGGACCTGTTTTCAAAACCAAGTTAAAATGGAAACCCATTAGACATGCACACTCATGTTTTTAAATTCTACACAAATATAGAGCAAATGAAGATTTGCGCAGTCTATGTACTATACCATTATGGAGTGTTTGAATGGCTAGATTTGAGTGATTACAGTCCAAATATCTTGTTTGGATAATTTACAAAGGGTTGAAGATTTAGATTTGACAAATTTGCCAAGAATTTGAAACTTTAAAATCCTTGAATTTGAAATAACTTCTAAACCTATAGAATTTTAGAAATCCATATATATGACATATTTAAATATTCATGGATTTGGAATTAAGGCATTTCAAATCCTTCACTTTAAAATTTAAATTGAAGTATCCAAATGCAACCTTATCGAATTGCACAGTGAGCCAAATAGATAAAAATAGCATATTTTTGAACCTTGGATCTCATGGAAAGACAGGGGAAGTGCCAACCAAACGACAAGTTATACTTTCTACCACAATGACAAATAAGCACAATGAAAAAAAAATTGGATAGCTTTGAAGGAAAACAAAAGAAAAGGAAAAAAGAAAAAAAATACTGTGACATATTTACAGTTAAAACATTCTTAACTATTTAAATAGGAGGTATGTTTTTATTTTTAATTGTTATAAATTTTGAGTTATCAATGATTATATATAGATGAAAAATATTTTACACCCCAAACTTCAAATTAGAAGTAACTTCGTTTGTTCTCAGCCAAAAAAAAAAAAAAAAAAAAAATAGAGAGAAGAAGCTTCGTTTGTTAAAACGAGAGGAAGTGAGGATCGACTTACTACTGCTTGAAAAAACTATTAGAAACACCATGAACAAAGCGAAAGGCGAGAAGCACTTCATCTTAAGCAAGAAATGGTCCTCGGTATTATGCAGATTTTCAAATTTCAACTCCAAGAAACTTGTTATTTATAAGCCAATGCTAATTTAAGCCATATAAGTAATACTTATGAATTTTGCCAAATTAGGCAAATCGAATTATTATAATTTGATTTGGCTAATCCGATCTAAATCTAACATGGTATATGTAAATTGACAAATCTTATCTAATCTAATTTGGCTAACAAAGTAGATGAATCTAAATATGAAAAGGAAATTAAAGTCCTAATCTTATGCGGCCTATCCCAATGTTGGACAAGGTAAAAAGTTTTTAAAAGGGGGTTAAAGCCTTTATTTTTATTATTATTGAAATTACCATATGTTTGGCAATTTTACTGAAGAGTTTTAAGGGGTCTTTAAAATCTGAAAAATATTTTAAGATTAATGTTGAAAATTGAAGAAATTATAACTAAGCTTTATGATTTACTATTCATGATTTATATATCCAAAACTTTGTTGCACTATTAACTATCCTTTGCAAAAACATTTAAATGCTAGGAAAATTCTTAGTTTACATTGTACTAGCAATATAAGATTTACATTATTAGTTTCTTTGTTTCAAATAGTTCCCTCTTTTATTCTATTGCAATCTTTGAATTATTATACGAAGATCTTTAAGATTTTCATAAAATTAGAGTTACGGATCTCTATTCACATTGCCAAGATAAAGACAAAAAAAAAAAAAAAACTTTTTTATTGTCTAATTTTTTAGTACTCAAGAGAGTAAGTATCCGTTCTCTTACAAAATATTGGATGAAAATTACAATAGGGTCCATTAATTACTTATATGAGAGAATGGAGCATTACTCCTTGAGAATTGATTCCTGTCAGGGTTGTTAGAGATATTATAGAATTTTTTCCATAAACTTTACAAATTAAAGTGTAACCAATTTCAAAAAGTAATTCAAACCATCACTCATTAATTTAGTTATGTAGCATCAATCATATTATTGCCTCATCAATTTGTAAATTTTTTGTAATAAAATTTGTTGTAATTTTAGCATTTTTCCATTTTAAACAGGGGTTTTGCCATCAATAAATTATCAACAGAAAACTCAGCTAATAAACAAAATAATTTTTTTTTTTTTTAAAGATTCTATTATTTATATGAACTTTTTTCATTCCATGATATTCATTTCATGCTACTTTCAAGGGCCACAACAGCAAGTGAAATACCCATATGGCTATCCGATGCAAGGAACGATGGTTAGGTTGCATATTTGCATTGTTCGTATAACGTATGACCTATTTTCAAAATCAAGAGTACGTTTGATACACTGAATGTGGATTATAACAGAAATGATAATTTTTATCACTAGGAATAAAATGTGTTGTAATGGAATAACAAAACCTATTCATTATTATGGTTGTGAGTTGTAACATTAGAATAAAACTTATGATCTATTTTAGGAAATATCTATCTCATTCATACAATTATATTTGCTAAAAAATAATATATTTTAAATTTTAGAGAGATGAGTTATTTTCTAATAATTTTTTATTTCCATAATTGTTAGGTGGATATGGAAAGTTCATTTATTTGGATATATATTAATGTTAGAAATTATTATATCTACTAAGGATTAGCTATTACAACCCTTTTAGAGATGAATAGTTATTCCTCATTTTAAATAATAGCTATTCATAAGAAATGACTATTCCCTGTAATAAAAACATAACCAAACTATTGAATAGCTAAACCATAAAAATAACTATTACATTACAGTGCCTATTACAATTTACTAATTGTGCTCCAAGTATAAAAGTAAAAACCCATTAGTCAGATATGTAAAAATGTAATACACCCACGTTTTCAAATTCCTAACTAAAATATAGCAGGTGAAGACTTTTATATAGGGGTGTCAATGTTCGACCCAACCTGTGAACACGACGCGAACACGACACGATAATAAACGTGTCATAAGCAGGTCAACCCCGCATAACCCACAATAGACATGTTTGACACGCCATTTTATTTGTGTCAATCCGAAATGACCCACTGAAGACAACCTGTTTAACTCTTATAACTAATAAATATTCATTTTATTTTAGATTTGTCAAATACCTTTTATATCCAACATATATTTTAAATTTAAAAAGAAAAGTGAGTAATTACAAAAACTTACAAGGGATATAATTGGAAATTGAAACTTTACAGACCTTGTTCTCTAAACCTTACAAACCCTAAATCTCTAAACCTTCTTATAAATATATAATTTTATTTTTTTTATTTCAGCCATACTATTCACTCTAATATCATATAGTTTCATGCGCAATCCTCAAACTCAAATTCTCAAACTGGGTATTGCTCTCTCTCTCTCTCTCTATATGGATGATAATCGTAGTCATAGTCAAGATTAGTCTATTGTTTGCTCCAATTTTTTCAATATTGATACTTAGCATTTGGCGAGTTCTAAGGATATTATATTTTTGTTGAACTATGTTATTTTTGTTGAACTATGTTATTTTTGTTAAATTATGTTATTTTGAATATGGGTTGAAGTGTATGCACTTCTTTTGGAGTGTAAAGAACTTATTTCTAGATGAATGTTATATTTTTTTTTAAACTATATTATTTTGAATGTGGGTTGAAGACTTGAAGTGTATGCACTGTTTTTGGGATGTAAAAGAAAAAAAAAAAAAAATATATATATATATATATATATATATATTTCTAGATGGACGTTATATTAAATATTATGCAAGTTGAAATAAGTTGTGTTACATTCATGTCAGTCTAACACGATTCGTTTATTAAACGTGTCAAATGGGTTGGGTCAAGTCAACCCACCTTATTAATAGGTCGGGTTAGGGTTGAAGGATCATGGCACGATTATTAAATGAGTCGGGTTAAGATTCAGCCATTTACTCGAATACCCTTACCTTGACACGACATGAACCCGACACGCTAACCCAAATTGACACCCCTACTTTTATATGTAGGGTTTGTATTAGACCATTAGTTAATTTAACAATTACCCAAGCAGGGGACAGTAGCATATTCTAAGAAAGATTTAGGGTTGCATTATAGGTCTCAAAGATTACATATTCATTATGCCTCAATCAAATATTGTGCATATTTACCACGTAACCCCCAGCTCCAATTTCATAACCCAAAAATGAAACAGAAAAGAAAATCTTCTAAATTACAAGAAACCAAACGAGGAATTGAATTGAAAAATCTTCTCCTTTTAATTCATTTGAACAAAAACTGATTCTTTAGAAGAAAACTAAACCCATATTCTAAAAAATAACAATTTTCAAAGGAAATATATCTATTTGACAGAATTCTTTTTTTTTTTTTTTTTTCCAGAGAGGTTAAAATTCAATAAAGAAACTTTTCACACCACAAATTTAGAATATAGAACAAATTCTTAAACCCCCAAAACCCTAACCCCCAAAAAAAATTGAATGTGTAAATTTTTTCATTTAAAGAAGGAAAATTTAAAAAGAGATAAACTTTCTCTGAACCCACTTCATAAATCAATAAAATTATAACTTCTATATTGTATAAACCCTTGAAGTGAAATTTTTTTTTCCACAGGAAACTATGTTCCGTCAAAACAAACACGAAATAGAAAGCAGAGAAACCCTAAAAGCGAGTTTGAAACATTTAATAAAAATGAATTAGATTTAAAATGATTATCAAAAGATTCATTACTAATATGGGATTTGGGTTTTTATTAATTGTGAAGAAAATCTAAAATTTAAGTCTTTTTTAGATGTTTTTGAAAAACTCGATTGGTTTGTCAGGGAGAAGAGGAGTAAAGCGCTGGCCCAGGAAGGAGTAACCCGATTAGGCTAATCACAGTTCACGCCGGGTGGGCCCACGAAGGAGTAAAGCCCTGGCCGTGGAAATTCTTTTCAAAGTGTAAGTAGCCAAACTCGAACTGGGGAACACACTCAGTCGAACCTGGTACAAGCACCTTGAGACCGAGAGCCCAACCAACTCGGCCAACCCCTAGGTTTAAATTATTGCGTATACTAGTATATTATATCTTCCTTTCATGCAAATGTTAATCTTATACATAATATTTACATATGAAATTCACCTTTACGTAAAAGAAAAAAGTAGTACATTGAGTACATCAAATAATCTCATCATAATTTTGATACGAAGGAGTGTAATATTTAGTTAGCTTAGGAGGTCCACCGGTTAATGTTATTAGAACATAGAAGCATAGTGGGGAGTCGTGTTCGAGTCAGTGCTTATTTCACAAAAAAATAGGTCCTAAATAATGAGATCAAATAATTAAAAAAAAAAAAAAAATTGGTGAGACCCAAAATGATACGAGAGAAATCATCAATATCCCATGAGACTAATTTTCCTTATTTATTTATTATTTATTATTTATATTTTTTGGTGGGGCTATGCTATCAAGAATTAGCAACTGACAACTCCACGCACAAACATAATATAAAATTTTTTTTTTTTGAAGTTGTTTTATTCCCTGAAATTCATTTCAACATGTTTCTCAACAAAAAAAAAAAAAAATCATTTCAACGTGACCACATAAGTTGCTTTCTTTATAGTTTCATTTGCTCATTATTTATCCATAGTGGCAACAGCATTTGGTGTTGCTAAGATCGGGATAGCAACCGGGAAAACGAAGTGATTTATGCGCACTAGTACAGGCTTCTTCACATCTCTCGTCTGTACAGGGAGCAGCAATAGTGATTAAATCACTGCATGGACCAAAGAGGCCCTGTCCGAGCGTAGGACCTGTTTTCAAAACCAAGTTAAAATGGAAACCCATTAGACATGCACACTCATGTTTTTAAATTCTACACAAATATAGAGCAAATGAAGATTTGCGCAGTCTATGTACTATACCATTATGGAGTGTTTGAATGGCTAGATTTGAGTGATTACAGTCCAAATATCTTGTTTGGATAATTTACAAAGGGTTGAAGATTTAGATTTGACAAATTTGCCAAGAATTTTAAACTTTAAAATCCTTGAATTTGAAATAACTTCTAAACCTATAGAATTTTAGAAATCCATATATATGACATATTTAAATATTCATGGATTTGGAATTAAGGCATTTCAAATCCTTCACTTTAAAATTTAAATTGAAGTATCCAAATGCAACCTTATCGAATTGCACAGTGAGCCAAATATATAAAAATAGCATATTTTTGAACCTTGGATCTCATGGAAAGACAGGGGAAGTGCCAACCAAACGACAAGTTATACTTTCTACCACTATGACAAATAAGCACAATGAAAAAAAAAATTGGATAGCTTTGAAGGAAAACAAAAGAAAAGGAAAAAAGAAAAAAATACTGTGACATATTTACAGTTAAAACATTCTTAACTATTTAAATAGGAGGTATGTTTTTATTTTTAATTATTATAAATTTTGAGTTATCAATGATTATATATAGATGAAAAATATTTTACACCCCAAACTTCAAATTAGAAGTAACTTCGTTTGTTCTCAGCCAAAAAAAAAAAAAAAAAAATAGAGAGAAGAAACTTCGTTTGTTAAAACGAGAGGAAGTGAGGATCGACTTACTACTGCTTGAAAAAACTATTAGAAACACCATGAACAAAGCGAAAGGCGAGAAGCACTTCATCTTAAGCAAGAAATGGTCCTCGGTATTATGCAGATTTTCAAATTTCAACTCCAAGAAACTTGTTATTTATAAGCCAATGCTAATTTAAGCCATATAAGTAATACTTATGAATTTTGCCAAATTAGGCAAATCGAATTATTATAATTTGATTTGGCTAATCCGATCTAAATCTAACATGGTATATGTAAATTGACAAATCTTATCTAATCTAATTTGGCTAACAAAGTAGATGAATCTAAATATGAAAAGGAAATTAAAGTCCTAATCTTATGCGGCCTATCCCAATGTTGGACAAGGTAAAAAGTTTTTAAAAGGGGGTTAAAGCCTTTATTTTTATTATTATTGAAATTACCATATGTTTGGCAATTTTACTGAAGAGTTTTAAGGGGTCTTTAAAATCTGAAAAATATTTTAAGATTAATGTTGAAAATTGAAGAAATTATAACTAAGCTTTATGATTTACTATTCATGATTTATATATCCAAAACTTTGTTGCACTATTAACTATCCTTTGCAAAAACATTTAAATGCTAGGAAAATTCTTAGTTTACATTGTACTAGCAATATAAGATTTACATTATTAGTTTCTTTGTTTCAAATAGTTCCCTCTTTTATTCTATTGCAATATTTGAATTATTATACGAAGATCTTTAAGCTTTTCATAAAATTAGAGTTACGGATCTCTATTCACATTGCCAAGATAAAGACAAAAAAAAAAAAAAAAAAACTTTTTTATTGTCTAATTTTTTAGTACTCAAGAGAGTAAGTATCCGTTCTCTTACATAATATTGGATGAAAATTACAATATGGTCCATTAATTACTTATATGAGAGAATGGAGCATTACTCCTTGAGAATTGATTCCTGTCAAGGTTGTTAGAGATATTATAGAATTTTTTACATAAACTTTACAAATTAAAGTGTAACCAATGTCAAAAAGTAATTCAAACCATCACTCATTAATTTAGTTATGTAGCATCAATCATATTATTGCCTCATCAATTTGTAAATTTTTTGTAATAAAATTTGTTGTAATTTTAGCATTTTTCCATTTTAAACAGGGGTTTTGCCATCAATAAATTATCAACAGAAAACTCAGCTAATAAACAAAATAATTTTTTTTTTTTTAAAGATTCTATTATTTATATGAACTTTTTTCATTCCATGATATTCATTTCATGCTACTTTCAAGGGCCACAGCAGCAAGTGAAATACCCATATGGCTATCCGATGCAAGGAACGATGGTTATGTTGCATATTTGCATTGTTCGTATAACGTATGACCTATTTTCAAAATCAAGAGTACGTTTGATACACTGAATGTGGATTATAACAGAAATGATAATTTTTATCACTAGGAATAAAATGTGTTGTAATGGAATAACAAAACCTATTCATTATTATGGTTGTGAGTTGTAACATTAGAATAAAACTTATGATCTATTTTAGGAAATATCTATCTCATTCATACAATTATATTTGCTAAAAAATAATATATTTTAAATTTTAGAGAGATGAGTTATTTTCTAATAATTTTTTATTTCCATAATTGTTAGGTGGATATGGAAAGTTCATTTATTTGGATATATATTAATGTTAGAAATTATTATATCTACTAAGGATTAGCTATTACAACCCTTTTAGAGATGGATAGTTATTCCTCATTTTAAATAATAGCTATTCATAAGGAATGACTATTCCCTGTAATAAAAACATAACCAAACTATTGAATAGCTAAACCATAAAAATAACTATTACATTACAGTACCTATTACAATTTACCAATCGTGCTCCAAGTATAAAAGTAAAAACCCATTAGTCAGATATGTAAAAATGTAATACACCCACGTTTTCAAATTCCTGACTAAAATATAGCAGGTGAAGACTTTTATATAGGGGTGTCAATGTTCGACCCAACTTGCGAACACGACGCGAACACGACACGATAATAAACGTGTCATAAGCCGCATAACCCACAATAGACATGTTTGACATGCCATTTTATTTGTGTCAACCCGAAATGACCCACTGAAGACAACCTGTTTAACTCTTATAACTAATAAATATTTATTTTATTTTAGATTTGTCAAATACCTTTTATATCCGACATATATTTTAAATTTAAAAAGAAAAGTGAGTATTTACAAAAACTTACAAGGGATATAATTGGAAATTGAAACCTTACAGACCTTGTTCTCTAAACCTTACAAACCCTAAATCTCTAAACTTTCTTATAAATATATAATTTTATTTTTTTTATTTCAGCCATACTATTCACTCTAATATCATATAGTTTCATGCGCAATCCTCAAACTCAAATTCTCAAACTGGGTATTGCTCTCTCTCTCTCTATATGGATGATAATCGTAGTCATAGTCAAGATTAGTTTATTGTTTGCTCCAATTTTTTCAATATTGATATTTAGCATTTGGCGAGTTCTAAGGATATTATATTTTTGTTGAACTATGTTATTTTTGTTGAACTATGTTATTTTTGTTAAATTATGTTATTTTGAATATGGGTTGAAGTGTATGCACTTCTTTTGGAGTGTAAAGAACTTATTTCTAGATGAATGTTATATTTTTTTTAAACTATATTATTTTGAATGTGGGTTGAAGACTTGAAGTGTATGCACTGTTTTTGGGATGTAAAAGAAAAAAAAAATATATATATATATATATATATATATATTTCTAGATGGACGTTATATTAAATATTATGCAAGTTGAAATAGGTTGTGTTACATTCATGTCAGTCTAACACGATTCGTTTATTAAACGTGTCAAATGGGTTGGGTCAAGTCAACCTACCTTATTAATAGGTCGGGTTAGGGTTGAAGGATCATGACACGATTATTAAATGAGTCGGGTTAAGATTCAGCCATTTACTCGAATACCCTTACCTTGACACGACATGAACCCAACACGCTAACCCAAATTGACACCCCTACTTTTATATGTAGGGTTTGTATTAGACCATTAGTTAATTTAACAATTACCCAAGCAGGGGACAGTAGCATATTCTAAGAAAGATTTAGGGTTGCATTATAGGTCTCAAAGATTACATATTCATTATGCCTCAATCAAATATTGTGCATATTTACCATGTAACCCCCAGCTCCAATTTCATAACCCAAAAATGAAACAGAAAAGAAAATCTTCTAAATTACAAGGAACCAAACGAGGAATTGAATTGAAAAATCTTCTCCTTTTAATTCATTTGAACAAAAACTGATTCTTTAGAAGAAAACTAAACCCATATTCTAAAAAATAACAATTTTCCAAGGAAATATATCTATTTGACAGAATTCTTTTTTTTTTTTTTTTTCCAGAGAGGTTAAAATTCAATAAAGAAACTTTTCACACCACAAATTTAGAATATAGAACAAATTCTTAAACCCCCAAAACCCTAACCCCCAAAAAAAATTCAATGTGTAAATTTTTTCATGTAAAGAAGGAAAATTTAAAAAGAGATAAACTTTCGCTGAACCCACTTCATAAATCAATAAAATTATAACTTCTATATTGTATAAACCCTTGAAGTGAAATTTTTTTTCCACAGGAAACTATGTTCCGTCAAAACAAACACGAAATAGAAAGCAGAGAAACCCTAAAAGCGAGTTTGAAACATTTAATAAAAATGAATTAGATTTAAAATGATTATCAAAAGATTCATTACTAATATGGGATTTGGGTTTTTATTAATTGTGAAGAAAATCTAAAATTTAAGTCTTTTTTAGATGTTTTTGAAAAACTCGATTGGTTTGTCAGGGAGAAGAGGAGTAAAGCGCTGGCCCAGGAATGAGTAACCCGATTAGGCTAATCACCGTTCACGCCGGGTGGGCCCACGAAGGAGTAAAGCCATGGCCGTGGAAATTCTTTTCGAAGTGTAAGTAGCCAAACTCGAACTGGGGAACACACTCAGTCGAACCTGGTACAAGCACCTTGAGACCGAGAGCCCAACCAACTCGGCCAACCCCTAGGTTTAAATTATTGCGTATACTAGTATATTATATCTTCCTTTCATGCAAATGTTAATCTTATACATAATATTTACATATGAAATTTACCTTTTCGTAAAAGAAAAAAGTAGTACATTGAGTACATCAAATAATCTCATCATAATTTTGATACGTAGGAGTGTAACATTTAGTTAGCTTAGGAGGTCCACCGGTTAATGTTATTAGAACATAGAAGCATAGTGGGGAGTCGTGTTCGAGTCAGTGCTTATTTCACAAAAAAATAGGTCCTAAATAATGAGATCCAATAATTAAAAAAAAAAAAAAAAAAATTGGTGAGACCCAAAATGATACGATAGAAATCATCAATATCCCATGAGACTAATTTTCCTTATTTATTTATTATTTATTATTTATATTTTTTGGTGGGGCTATGCTATCAAGAATTAGCAACTGACAACTCCACGCACAAACATAATATAAATTTTTTTTTTTTGAAGTTGTTTTATTCCCTGAAATTCATTTCAACATGTTTCTCAACAAAAAAAAAAAAAAATCATTTCAACGTGACCACATAAGTTGCTTTCTTTATAGTTTCATTTGCTCATTATTTATCCATAGTGGCAACAGCATTTGGTGTTGCTAAGATCGGGATAGCAACCGGGAAAACGAAGTGATTTATGCGCACTAGTGCAGGCTTCTTCACATCTCTCGTCTGTACAGGGAGCAGCAATAGTGATTAAATCACTGCATGGACCAAAGAGGCCCTGTCCGAGCGTAGGACCTGTTTTCAAAACCAAGTTAAAATGGAAACCCATTAGACATGCACACTCATGTTTTTAAATTCTACACAAATATAGAGCAAATGAAGATTTGCGCAGTCTATGTACTATACCATTATGGAGTGTTTGAATGGCTAGATTTGAGTGATTACAGTCCAAATATCTTGTTTGGATAATTTACAAAGGGTTGAAGATTTAGATTTGACAAATTTGCCAAGAATTTTAAACTTTAAAATCCTTGAATTTGAAATAACTTCTAAACCTATAGAATTTTAGAAATCCATATATATGACATATTTAAATATTCATGGATTTGGAATTAAGGCATTTCAAATCCTTCTCTTTAAAATTTAAATCCAAATCCAAATTCAAGTATCCAAATGCAACCTAATTGAATTTCACAGTGAGCCAAATAGATAAAAATAGCATATTTTTGAACCTTGGATCTCATGGAAAGACAGGGGAAGTGCCATCCAAACGACAAGTTATACTTTCTACCACTATGACAAATAAGCACAATGAAAAAAAAATTGGATAGCTTTGAAGGAAAAGAAAAGAAAAGGAGAAAAGAAAAAAATACTGTGACATATTTACAGTTAAAACATTCTTAACTATTTAAATAGGAGGTATGTTTTTTTTTATAATTATTATAAATTTTGAGTTATCAATGACTATATATAGATGAAAAATATTTTACACCCCAAACTTCAAATTAGAACTAACTTCGTTTGTTCTCAGCCAAAAAAAACAAAAAAAACAGAGAGAAGAAACTTCGTTTGTTAAAACGAGAGGAAGTGAGGATCGACTTACTACTGCTTGAAAAAACTATTAGAAACACCATGAACAAAGCGAAAGGCGAGAAGCACTTCATCTTAAGCAAGAAATGGTCCTCAGTATTATGCAAATTTTCAAATTTCAACTCCAAGAAACTTGTTATTTATAAGCCAATGCTAATTTAAGCCATATAAGTAATACTTATGAATTTTGCCAAATTAGGCAAATCGAATTATTATAATTTGATTTGGCTAATCCGATCTAAATCTAACATGATATATGTAAATTGACAAATCTTATCTAATCTAATTTGATTAACAAAGTAGATGAATCTAAATATGAAATGGAAATTAAAGTCCTAATCTTATGCGGCCTATCCCAATGTTGGACAATGTAAAAAGTGTTTAAAAGGGTGTTAAAGCCTTTATTTTTATTATTATTGAAATTACCATATGTTGGCAATTTTACTGAAGAGTTTTAAGGGGTCTTTAAAATCTGAAAAATACTTTAAGATTAAAGTTGAAAATTGAAGAAATTATAACTAAGCTTTATGATTTACTATTCTTGATTTATATATCCAAAACTTTGTTGCACTATTAACTATCCTTTGCAAAAACATTTAAATGCTAGGAAAATTCTTAGTTTACATTGTACTAGCAATATAAGATTTACATTATTAGTTTCTTTGTTTTAAATAGTTCCCTCTTTTATTCTATTGCAATCTCTGAATTATTATACGAAGATCTTTAAGCTTTTCATAAAATTAGAGTTTTGGATCTCTATTCACATTGCCAAGATAAAGACAATATATATATATATATATTGTCTAATTTTTTAGTACTCAAGAGAGTAAGTATCCGTTCTCTTACATAATATTGGATGAAAATTACAATAGGGTCCATTAATTATTTATATGAGAGAATGGAGCATTACTCCTTTAGAATTGATTCCTGTCAGGGTTGTTAGAGATATTATAGAATTTTTTACATAAACTTTACAAATTAAAGTGTAACCAATTTCAAAAAGTAATTCAAACCATCACTCATTAATTTAGTTATGTAACATCAATCATATTATTGCCTCATCAATTTGTAAATTTTTTGTAATAAAATTTGTTGTAATTTTAGCATTTTTCCATTTTAAACAGGGGTTTTGCCATCAATAAATTATCAACAGAAAAGTCAGCTAATAAACAAAATAATTTTTGTTTTAAAAAGATTCTTTTATTTATATGAACTTTTTTCATTCCATGATATTCATTTCGTGCTACTTTCAAGGGCCACAACAGCAAGTGAAATACCCGTATGGCTATCTGATGCAAGGAACGATGGTTTGGTTGCATATTTGCATTGTTCGTATAATGTATGACCTATTTTCAAAATCAAGAGCACATTTGGTACACTAAATGTGGATTATAACAGGAATGATAATTTTTATTACTAGGAATAAAATGTGTTGTAATGGAATAACAAAACCTATTCATTATTATGGTTGTGAGTTGTAACATTAGAATAAAACTTATGATCTATTTTAGGAAATATCTATCTCATTCATACAATTATATTTCCTAAAAAATAATATATTTTAAATTTTAGAGAGATGAGTTATTTTCTAATAATTTTTTATTTCCATAATTGTTAGGTGGATATGGAAAGTTCATTTATTTGGAAATATATTAATGATAGAAATTATTATATCTACTAAGGATTAGCTATTACAACCCTTTTAGAGATGGATAGTTATTCCTCATTTTAAATAATAGCTATTTATAAGGAATGACTATTCCCTGTAATAAAAACATAACCAAACTATTGAATAGCTAAACTATAAAAATAACTATTACATTACAGTGCCTATTACAATTTATCAATCGTGCTCCAAGTATAAAAATAAAAATCCATTAGTCAGATATGTAAAAATGTAATACACCCACGTTTTCAAATTCCTGACTAAAATATAGCAGGTGAAGACTTTTATATAGGGGTGTCAATATTCGACCCAACCTGCGAACACGACACGATAATAAACGTGTCATAAGCAGGTCAACCCCGCATGACCCACAATAGACATGTTTGACACGCCAATTTATTTGTGTCAACCCGAAATGACCCACTGAAGACAACCTGTTTAACTCGTATAACAAATAAATATTCATTTTATTTTAGATTTGTCAAATACCTTTTATATCCAACACATATTTTTAATTTAAAAAGAAAGGTGAGTAATTACAAAAACCTTCTGACTACAACTAATTACAACATATATTTGTCAAATACCTTTACCGACCTAGTTCTCTAAACCCTACAAACCCTAAATCTCTAAACCTTCTTATAAATATATAATTTTATTTTTTTATTTCCGCTATACTATTCACTCTACTATCATATAGTTTCATGCGCAATCCTCAAACTCAAATTCTCAAATTGGTTATTGTTCTCTCTCTCTCTATATGGATGATAATCGTAGTCATAGTCAAGATTAGTCTATTGTTTGCTCCAATTTTTTCAATATTGATACTTGGCATTTGGCGAGTTCTAAGGATATTATATTTTTGTTGAACTATGTTATTTTTGTTAAATTATGTTATTTTGAATATGGGTTGAAGTGTATGCACTTCTTTTGGAGTGTAAAGAACTTATTTCTAGATGAATGTTATATTTTTGTTAAACTATATTATTTTGAATGTGAGTTGAAGACTTGAAGTGTATGCACTGTTTTTGGAGATGTAAAAAAAAAAAAATATATATATATATATATTTCTAGATGGATGTTATATTAAATATTATGCAAGATGAAATAGGTTGTGTTACATTTATGTCAATCTAACACGATTCGTTTATTAAACGTGTCAAATGGGTTGGATCAAGTCAACCCACCTTATTAATAGGTCAGGTTAGGGTTGAAGGATCATGACAAGATTATTAAATGAGTCAGGTTAGGATTCAGCTATTTACTCGAATACCCTTACCTTGACACGACATGAACCCGACACGCTAACCCAAATTGACACCCCTACTTTTATATGTAGGGTTTGTTTTAGACCATTAGTTAATTTAACAATTACGCAAGCAGTGGACAATAGCATATTCTAAGAAAGATTTAGGGTTGCATTATAGGTCTCAAAGATTACATATTCATTATGCCTCAATCAAATATTGTGCATATTTACCATGTAACCCCCAGCTCCAATTTCATAACCCAAAAATGAAACAGAAAAGAAAATCTTCTAAATTACAAGCAACCAAACAAGGAATTGAATTGAAAAATCTTCTCCTTTTAATTCATTTGAACAAAAACTGATTCTTCAGAAGAAAACTAAACCCATATTCTAAAAAATAACAATTTTCCAAGGAAATATATCTATTTGACAGAATTCTTTTTTTCTTTTTTCTTTTTTTTTCTAGAGAGGTTAAAATTCAATAAAGAAACTTTTCACACCACAAATTTAGAATATAGAACAAATTCTTAAATCCCCAAAACCGTAACCCCCAAAAAAAATTCAATGTGTAAATTTTTTTCATTTAAAGAAGGAAAATTTAAAAAGAGATAAACTTTCGCTGAACCCACTTCATAAATCAATAAAATTATAACTTCTATATTGTATAAACCCTTGAAGTGAAATTTTTTTTCCACAAGAAACTATTTTCCGTCAAAACAAACACGAAATAGAAAGCAGAGAAACCCTAAAAGCGAGTTTGAAACATTTAAAAAAAATGATTTAGATTTAAAATGATTATCATAAGATTCATAACTAATATGGGATTTGGGTTTTTATTAATTGTGAAGAAAATCTAAAATTTAAGTCGTTTTTAAATGTTATTGAAAAACCCGATTGGTTTGTCAGGGAGAAGAGGAGTAAAGCGCTGGCCCAGGAAGGAGTAACCCGATTAGGCTAATCACAGTACACGCCGGGTGGGCCCACGAAGGAGTAAAGCCCTGGCCCTGGAAATTCTTTTCAAACTGTAAGTAGCCAAACTCGAACTGGGGAACACACTCAGTCGAACCTGGTACACGCACCTTGAGACCGAGAGCCCAACCAACTCGGCCAACCCCTAGGTTTAAATTATTGCGTATACTTGTATATTATATCTTCCTTTCATGCAAATGTTAATCTTATACATAATATTTACATATGAAATTCACCTTTACGTAAAAGAAAAAAGTAGTACATTGAGTACATCAAATAATCTCATCATAATTTTGATACCAAGGAGTGTAATATTTAGTTAGCTTAGGGGGTCCACCGGTTAATGTTATTAGAACTTAGAAGCATAGTGGGGAGTCGTGTCCGAGTCAATGCTTATTTCACAAAATAATAGGTCCTAAATAATGAGACCCAATAATTAAAAAAAAAAAAAATTCGTGAGACCCAAAATGATACGAGAGAAATCTTCAATGTCCCATTAGACTAATTTTCCTTATTTATTTATTATTTATTATTTATATTTTTTGGTGGGGCTATGCTATCAAGAATTAGCAACTGACAACTCCACGCACAAACATAATATAATTTTTTTTTTGAAGTTGTTTTATTCCCTAAAATTCATTTCAACATGTTACTCAACAAAAAAAAAAAAAAAAAAAATCATTTCAACATGACCACATAAGTTGCTCTATTTATAGTTTCATTAGCTCATTATTTATCCATAGTGGCAACAGCATTTGGTGTTGCTGAGATCGGGATAGCAACCGGGAAAACGAAGTGATTTATGCGCACTAGTGCAGGCTTCTTCACATCTCTCGTCTGTACAGGGAGCAGCAATAGTGATTAAATCACTGCATGGACCAAAGAGGCCCTGTCCGAGCGTAGGACCTGTTTTCAAAACCAAGTTAAAATGGAAACCCATTAGACATGTACACTCATGTTTTTAAATTCTACACAAATATAGAGCAAATGAAGATTTGCGCAGTCTATGTACTATTCCATTATGGAGTGTTTGAATGGCCAGATTTGAGTGATTACAGTCCAAATATCTTGTTTGGATAATTTACAAAGGGTTGAAGATTTAGATTTGACAAATTTGCCAAGAATTTTAAACTTTAAAATCCTTGAATTTGAAATAACTTCTAAACCTATAGAATTTTAGAAAATCATATATATGACATATTTAAATATTTATGGATTTGGAATTAAGGCATTTCAAATCCTTCACTTTAAAATTTAAATCCAAATCCAAATTCAAGTATCCAAATGCAACCTTATTGAATTTCATAGTGAGCCAAATAGATAAAAAATAGCATATTTTTGAACCTTGGATCTCATGGAAAGACAGGGGAAGTGCCAACCAAACGACAAGTTATACTTTCTACCACTATGACAAATAAGCACAATGAAAAAAAATTGGATAGCTTTGAAGGAAAAGAAAAGAAAAGGAAAAAAGAAAAAAATACTGTGACATGTTTACAGTTAAAACATTCTTAACTATTTAAATAGGAGGTATGTTTTTTTTTAATTATTATAAATTTTGAGTTATCAATGATTATATATAGATGAAAAATATTTTACACCCCAAACTTCAAATTAGAAGTAACTTCGTTTGTTCTCAGCCAAAAATAAAAACGGAGAGAAGAAACTGCGTTTGTTAAAACGAGAGGAAGTGATGATCGACTCACTACTGCTTGAAAAAACTATTAGAAACACCATGAACAAAGCGAAAGGCGAGAAGCACTTCATCTTAAGCAAGAAATGGTCCTCAGTGTTATGCTGATTTTCAAATTTCAACTCCAAGAAACGTGTTATTTATAAGCCAATGCTAATTTAAGCCATATAAGTAATACTTATGAATTTTGCCAAATTAGGCTAATCGAATTATTATAATTTGATTTGGCTAATCCGATCTAAATCTAACATGATATATGTAAATTGACAAATCTTATCTAATCTAATTTGACTAACAAAGTAGATGAATCTAAATATGAAAAGGAAATTAAAGTCCTAATCTTATGCGGCCTATCCCAATGTTGGACAAGGTAAAAAGTGTTTAAAAGGGGGTTAGAGCCTTTATTTTTATTATTATTGAAATTACCATATGTTTGGCAATTTTACTGAAGAGTTTTAAGGGGTCTTTAAAATCTGAAAAATATTTTAAGATTAAAGTTGAAAATTGAAGAAATTATAACTAAGCTTTATGATTTACTATTCATGATTTATATATCCAAAACTTTGTTGCACTATTAACTATCCTTTGCAAAAACATTTAAACGCTAGGAAAATTCTTAGTTTACATTGTACTAGCAATATAAGATTTACATTATTAGTTTCTTTGTTTTAAATAGTTCCCTCTTTTATTCTATTGCAATCTCTGAATTATTATACAAAGATCTTTAAGCTTTTCATAAAATTAGAGTTACGGATCTCTATTCACATTGCCAAGATAAAGACAAAAAAATATATATATGTATATATATAAATATATATATATATATATATATATATATATATATATATATATATATATATTGTCTAATTTTTTAGTACTCAAGAGAGTAAGTATCCGTTCTCTTACATAATCTTGGATGAAAATTACAATAGGGTCCATTAATTATTTATATGAGAGAATGGAGCATTACTCCTTGAGAATTGATTCCTGTCAGGGTTGTTAGAGATATTATAGAATTTTTTACATAAACTTTACAAATTAAAGTGTAACCAATTTCAAAAAGTAATTCAAACCATCACTCATTAATTTAGTTATGTAACATCAATCATATTATTGCCTCATCAATTTGTAAATTTTTTGTAATAAAATTTGTTGTAATTTTAGCATTTTCCCATTTTAAACATGGGTGTTGCCATCAATAAATTATCAATAGAAAACTCAGCTAATAAAAAAAATAATTTTTTTTAAAAAAGATTCTTTTATTTATATGAACTTTTTTCATTCCATGATATTCATTTCATGCTACTTTCAAGGGCCACAGCAGCAAGTGAAATACCCATATGGCTATCTGATGCAAGGAATGATGGTTAGGTTGCATATTTGCATTGTTCGTATAACGTATGACCTATTTTCAAAATCAAGAGTACGTTTGTTACACTGAATGTGGATTATAACAGAAATGACAATTTTTATTACTAGGAATAAAATGTGTTGTAATGGAATAACAAAACCTATTCATTATTATGGTTGAGTTGTAACATTAGAATAAAACTTATGATCTATTTTAGGAAATATCTATCTCATTCATACAATTATATTTCCTAAAAAATAATATATTTTAAATTTTAGAGAGATGAGTTATTTTCTAATAATTTTTTATTTCCATAATTGTTAGGTGGATATGGAAAGTTCATTTATTTGGATATATATTAATGTTAGAAATTATTATATCTACTAAGGATTAGCTATTACAACCCTTTTAGAGATAGATAGTTATTCCTCATTTTAAATAATAGTTATTCATAAGGAATGACTATTCCCTGTAATAAAAACATAACCAAACTATTGAATAGCTAAACCACAAAAATAACTATTACATTACAGTGCCTATTACAATTTACCTATCGTGCTCCAAGTATAAAAGTAAAAACCCATTAGTCAGATATGTAAAAATGTAATACACCCACGTTTTCAAATTCCTAACTAAAATATAGCAAGTGAAGACTTTTATATAGGGGTGTCAATGTTCGACCCAACCTGCGAACACGACACGATAATAAACGTATCATAAGCAGGTCAACCCCGCATAACCCACAGTAGACATGTTTGACACGCCAATTTATTTGTGTCAACCCGAAATGACCCACTGAAGACAACCTGTTTAACTCGTATAACAAATAAATATTCATTTTCTTTTAGATTTGTCAAATACCTTTTATATCCAACATATATTTTAAATTTAAAAAGAAAAGTGAGTAATTACAAAAATTTACAAGGGATATAATTGGAAATTGAAACTTTACAGACCTAGTTCTCTAAACCCTACAAACCCTAAATCTCTAAACCTTCTTATAAATATATAATTTTATTTTTTTATTTCAGTCATACTATTCACTCTACTATCATATAGTTTCAGGCGCAATCCTCAAACTCAAATTCTCAAACTAGTTATTGCTCTCTCTCTCTCTCTCTCTATATGGACGATAATCGTAGTCATAGTCAAGATTAGTCTATTGTTTGCTCCAATTTTTTCAATATTGATATTTAGCATTTGGTGAGTTCTAAGGATATTATATTTTTGTTGAACTATGTTATTTTTGTTGAACTATGTTATTTTTGTTAAATTATGTTATTTTGAATATGGGTTGAAGTGTATGCACTTCTTTTGGAGTGTAAAGAACTTATTTCAAGATGAATGTTATATTTTTGTTAAACTATATTATTTTGAATGTGGGTTGACGATTTGAAGTGTATGCACTGTTTTTGGGATGTAAAAAAAAAAAAATAGACATATATATATATATATATATTTCTAGATGGATGTTATATTAAATATTATGCAAGATGAAATAGGTTGCGTTACATTCATGTCAATCTAACACGATTCGTTTATTAAAAGTGTCAAATGGGTTGGGTCAAGTCAACCCACCTTATTAATAGGTCGGGTTAGGGTTGAAGGATCATGGCACGATTATTAAATGAGTCGGGTTAGGATTAAGCCATTTACTCGAATACCCTTACCTTGACACGACATGAACCCGACACGCTAACCCAAATTGACACCCCTACTTTTATATGTAGGATTTGTATTAGACCATTAGTTAATTTAACAATTACGCAAGCAGTGGACAGTAGCATATTCTAAGAAAGATTTAGGGTTGCATTATAGGTCTCAAAGATTACATATTCATTATGCCTCAATCAAATATTGTGCATATTTACCATGTAACCCCCAGCTCCAATTTCATAACCCAAAAATGAAACAGAAAAGAAAATCTTCTAAATTACAAGCAACCAAACAAGGAATTGAATTGAAAAATCTTCTCCTTTTAATTCATTTGAACAAAAACTGATTCTTCAGAAGAAAACTAAACCCATATTCTAAAAAATAAATATTTTCCAAGGAAATATATCTATTTGACAGAATTCTTTTTTTCTTTTTTCTTTTTTCTTTTTTTTTCCAGAGAGGTTAAAATTCAATAAAGAAACTTTTCACACCACAAATTTAGAATATAGAACAAATTCTTAAACCCCCAAAACCGTAACCCCCAAAAAAAATTCAATGTGTCAATTTTTTTCATTTAAAGAAGGAAAATTTAAAAAGAGATAAACTTTCGCTGAACCCACTTCATAAATCAATAAAATTATAACTTCTATATTGTATAAACCCTTGAAGTGAAAAAATTTTTCCACAAGAAACTATTTTCCGTCAAAACAAACACGAAATAGAAAGCAGAGAAACCCTAAAAGCGAGTTTGAAACATTTAAAAAGAATGAATTAGATTTAAAATGATTATCATAAGATTCATAACTAATATGGGATTTGGGTTTTTATTAATTGTGAAGAAAATCTCAAATTTAAGTCTTTTTTAGATGTTATTGAAAAACCCGATTGGTTTGTCAGGGAGAAGAGGAGTAAAGCGCTGGCCCAGGAAGGAGTAACCTGATTAGGCTAATCACAGTTCACGCCGGGTGGGCCCACGAAGGAGTAAAGCCCTGGCCCTGGAAATTCTTTTCAAACTGTAAGTAGCCAAACTCGAACTGGGGAACACACTCAGTCGAACCTGGTACAAGCACCTTGAGACCGAGAGCCCAACCAACTCGGCCAACCCCTAGGTTTAAATTATTGCGTATACTAGTATATTATATCTTCCTTTCATGCAAATGTTAATCTTATACATAATATTTACATATGAAATTCACCTTTATGTAAAAGAAAAAAGTAGTACATTGAGTACATCAAATAATCTCATCATAATTTTGATACCAAGGAGTGTAATATTTAGTTAGCTTAGGAGGTCCACCGGTTAATGTTATTAGAACTTAGAAGCATAGTGGGGAGTCGTGTTCGAGTCAGTGCTTATTTCACAAAATAATGGGTCCTAAATAATGAGACCCAATAATCAAAACAAAAAAAAAAAATCGTGAGACCCAAAATGATACGAGAGAAATCATCAATGTCCCATGAGACTAATTTTCCTTATTTATTTATTATTTATTATTTATTTTTTTTGGTGGGGCTATGCTATCAAGAATTAGCAACTGACAACTCCACGCACAAACATAATATAAATTTTTTTTTTGAAGTTGTTTTATTCCCTGAAATTCATTTCAACATGTTTCTCAACAAAAAAAAAAAAAAAAATCATTTCAACATGACCACATAAGTTGCTTTATTTATAGTTTCATTTGCTCATTATTTATCCATAGTGGCAACAGCATTTGGTGTTGCTAAGATCGGGATAGCAACCGGGAAAACGAAGTGATTTATGCGCACTAGTGCAGGCTTCTTCACATCTCTCGTCTGTACAGGGAGCAGCAATAGTGATTAAATCACTGCATGGACCAAAGAGGCCCTGTCCGAGCGTAGGACCTGTTTTCAAAACCAAGTTAAAATGGAAACCCATTAGACATGCACACTCATGTTTTTAAATTCTACACAAATATAGAGCAAATGAAGATTTGCGCAGTCTATGTACTATACCATTACGGAGTGTTTGAATGGCTAGATTTGAGTGATTACAGTCCAAATATCTTGCTTGGATAATTTACAAAGGGTTGAAGATTTAGATTTGACAAATTTGCCAAGAATTTTAAACTTTAAAATCCTTGAATTTGAAATAACTTCTAAACCTATAGAATTTTAGAAATCCATATATATGACATATTTAAATATTCATGGATTTGGAATTAAGGCATTTCAAATCCTTCACTTTAAAATTTAAATTCGAGTATCCATATGCAACCTTATTGAATTGCACAGTGAGCCAAAAAAATAGCATATTTTTGAACCTTGGATCTCATGGAAAGACAGGGGAAGTGCCAACCAAACGACAAGTTATACTTTCTACCACTATGACAAATAAGCACAATGAAAAAAAAATTGGATAGCTTTGAAGGAAAAGAAAAGAAAAGGAAAAAAGAAAAAAATACTATGACATATTTACAGTTAAAACATTCTTAACTATTTAAATAGGAGGTATGTTTTTTTTTTAATTATTATAAATTTTGAGTTATCAATGATTATATATAGATGAAAAATATTTTACACCCCAAACTTCAAATTAGAAGTAACTTCGTTTGTTCTCAGCCAAAAAAAAAAAAAAAAAAAAAACAGAGAGAAGAAACTTCGTTTGTTAAAACGAGAGGAACTGAGGATCGACTTACTACTGCTTGAAAAAACTATTAGAAACACCATGAACAAAGTGAAAGGCGAGAAGCACTTCATATTAAGCAAGAAATGGTCCTCGGTATTATGCAGATTTTCAAATTTCAACTCCAAGAAACTTGTTATTTATAAGCCAATGCTAATTTAAGCCATATAAGTAATACTTATGAATTTTGCCAAATTAGGCAAATCGATTTATTATAATTTGATTTGGCTAATCCGATCTAAATCTAACATGATATATGTAAATTGACAAATCTTATCTAATCTAATTTGACTAACAAAGTAGATGAATCTAAATATGAAAAGGAAATTAAAGTCCTAATCTTATGCGGCCTATCCCAATGTTGGACAAGGTAAAAAGTGTTTAAAAGGGGGTTAGAGCCTTTATTTTTATTATTATTGAAATTACCATATGTTTGGCAATTTTACTGAAGAGTTTTAAGGGGTCTTTAAAATCTGAAAAATATTTTAAGATTAAAGTTGAAAATTGAAGAAATTATAACTAAGCTTTATGGTTTACTATTCATGATTTATATATCCAAAACTTTGTTGCATTATTAACTATCCTTTGCAAAAACATTTAAATGCTAGGAAAATTCTTAGTTTACATTGTACTAGCAATATAAGATTTACATTATTAGTTTCTTTGTTTCAAATAGTGCCCTCTTTTATTCTATTGCAATCTTTGAATTATTATACGAAGATCTTTAAGCTTTTCATAAAATTAGAGTTACGGATCTCTACTCACATTGCCAAGACAAAGACAAAAAAAAAAATATATATATATATATATATATATATGTATATATATATATATATATAGTCTAATTTTTTAGTACTCAAGAGAGTAAGTATCCGTTCTCTTACATAATATTGGATGAAAATTACAATAGGGTCCATTAATTATTTATATGAGAGAATGGAGCATTACTCCTTGAGAATTGATTCCTGTCAGGGTTGTTAGAGATATTATAGAATTTTTTACATAAACTTTACAAATTAAAGTGTAACCAATTTCAAAAAGTAATTCAAACCATCACTCATTAATTTAGTTATGTAACATCAATCATATTATTGCCTCATCAATTTGTAAATTTTGTGTAATAAAATTTGTTGTAATTTTAGCATTTTTCCATTTTAAACAGGGGTTTTGCCATCAATAAATTATCAACAGAAAACTCAGCTAATAAACAAAATAATTTTTTTTTAAAGATTCTTTTATTTATATGAACTTTTTTCATTCCATGATATTCATTTCATGCTACTTTCAAGGGCCACAGCAGCAAGTGAAATACCCGTATGGCTATCTGATGCAAGGAACGATGGTTAGGTTGCATATTTGCATTGTTCGTATAACGTATGACCTATTTTCAAAATCAAGAGTACGTTTGGTACACTAAATGTGGATTATAACAGGAATGATAATTTTTATTACTAAGAATAAAATGTGTTGTAATGGAATAACAAAACCTATTCATTATTATTTTTTTTTTTTATGGGAAATACTAAAGGACTTTATTGAAAAAATGAGAGAAAAAATTACATAGCTTCCCGAAACACAAGGGAATCAAGAAAAGGTGGGTTTTCCTCTACCCACGTTACAAACTCACTAATTCCTTTAGCATGACGTGCTAAGGTATGTGCTGCTTGGTTGGCTGTTTGTCTCACATGTTGGAATTTTGTTCGTCGAAAGGCTTGCAATCGGTGAAGAGTTCCATCTATGATGTCAACAATTGTGACCCGGGGTATAATGGTGCCACATAGAGCATCAGAAACTACCTTCGAGTCGGTCTCAAAAATCGCCTCCCTGATTCCAACGTCCCATGCAAAGGAGACTGCTTCATCCGCTGCCTTTGCTTCTACCTCTAATGGACCCAACGATAATGGTAAGTGCTTACTCATAGCGGCTATCACCGATCCCTCATGGTCACGTATCATGATTCTGATGCCGACGGTGTGAAGGTCTGAAAAGGTTGCGGCGTCGATGTTGACTTTGTACCATAGGTGTGAAGGTGGAATCCAACGAGGATCCGCTTGCTCTTTGAAGAGAGGCGGAGCAAAGTGGGCTAGCTGAAATTCATTGAGGGTGGAGCGAGCTTTGTGGATAATCTCCTGGCTGGATTGCCTGGTGGAGCCAAGTCTCGCCTTGTTGCGGTTGTACCACATGCACCACACCACTGTGACAACGAGCTCAACTAAGTATTTCCCATGTGCTGCACAAAGATGAGGTACCAGAGAAGATCAATAAACTCCCTGAAGTGTACACCCGTAGCATCAAAAGGTATTCTGGTGGTCAACCATACTTCACGTGCCTTTGTGCAATCCCAAAACAAATGCCCACTTGTTTCTTCGGCCAAACCACATGCTTCACAAGTGGCATTATCAATCACTCCGCGACGATAAAGATTAACCTTGGTAGGGAGGATGTTTCGGCTTGCTTTCCATGCAAAAGTCTTCAGCTTGTTAGGGAGACCAAGGCTCCAAAATTTTTCCCAAAACCGACTCATCATGTCATTGGTCGAGGCACCCTCTGAGGTGGTATTTTGTGACATAGCGATGGCCACTTTGTAGGCGCTATTTACTGTAAAGTTGCCCTTAGGTGTATAGGCCCAAACCATGCGATCATTGGCATGTTGATGGCTCCGTGGAATGCCTAGGATGGTCTGGGCTTCAGAAGGTGAGAAAATCTGCTTGACCAAAGCAACCTTCCATTCACCTGTGTCATCATCAATAAGCTCAGAGACCGTGGAGTCGATGTGGAGCGTGTTTGGCAAGGTGATAGCACGAAATGTAGATGGTTGTGGGATCCATCTATCTCGCCACACTCGAATAGTAGTACCATTTCCTACCTGCCAATGGTGACCAGCATCGACAATGTGTTGGGCTGCCATGAGGCTTCGCCATGCATATGAAGGTTGTCGTCCAAGCTCTGCATGAAGAAAGTCACTGTTAGGAAAATAACGAGCTTTAAGAACACGGTATACCAGTGAGTGTGTGTTTGTTTGCAGACGCCAGCCTTGTTTTGACAGGAGTGCCAAGTTAAAAGCGCGAAGGTCTCGAAAGCCAAGCCCGCCATCCTTTTTAGGTGCACACATTTTGTCCCAGCTCAACCATGCCATCTTATTTTTGCCATTGGATTGTCCCCACCAAAAGGTACGAACCATGCTAGTTAACTCATCACACAAGGTGTTCGGTAGCTTGAAGACACTCATTAGAATAACATTAGAATAAAACTTTATGGTTGTGAGTTGTAACATTAGAATAAAACTTATGATCTATTTTAGGAAATATCTATCTCATTCATACAATTATATTTCCTAGAAAATAATATATTTTAAATTTTAGAGAGATGAGTTATTTTCTAATAATTTTTTATTTCCATAATTGTTAGGTGGATATGGAAAGTTCATTTATTTGGAAATATATTAATGTTAGAAATTATTATATCTACTAAGGATTAGCTATTACAACCCTTTTAGAGATGGATAGTTGTTCCTCATTTTTAATAATAGCTATTCGTAAGGAATGACTATTCCCTGTAATAAAAACATAACCAAACTATTGAATAGCTAAACTACAAAAATAACTATTACATTACAGTGCCTATTACAATTTACCTATCGTGCTCCAAGTATAAAAGTAAAAACCCATTAGTCAGATATGTAAAAATGTAATACACCCACGTTTTCAAATTCCTGACTAAAATATAGCAAGTGAAGACTTTTATATAGGGGTGTCAATGTTCGACCCAACCTACGAACACGACGCGAACACGACGCAATAATAAACGTGTCATAAGCAGGTCAACCCCGCATAACCCACAATAGATATGTTTGACACGCCAATTTATTTGTGTCAACCCGAAATGACCCACTGAACACAACCTGTTGAGCTCGTATAACAAATAAATATTCATTTTATTTTAGATTTGTCAAATACCTTTTATATCCAACATATATTTTAAATTTAAAAAGAAAAGTGAGTAATTACAAAAACTTATAAGGGATATAATTGAAAATTGAAACTTTACAGATCTAGTTCTCTAAACCCTACAAACCCTAAATCTCTAAACCTTCTTATAAATATCTTTTTTTATTTTTTTATTTCAGCCGTACTATTCACTCTACTATCTTATAGTTTCATGCGCAATCCTCAAACTCAAAGTCTCAAATTGGTTATTGCTCTCTCTCTCTCTCTCTCTCTCTCTCTTTATATGGATGATAATCGTAGTCATAGTCAGGATTAGTCTATTGTTTGTTCCAATTTTTCAATATTGATACTTAGCATTTGGCGAGTTCTAGGGATATTATATTTTTGTTGAACTATGTTATTTTTGTTGAACTATGTTATTTTTGTTAAACTATGTTATTTTGAATATGGGTTGAAGTGTATGCACTTCTTTTGGAGTGTAAAGAACTTATTTCTAGATGAATGTTATATTTTTGTTAAACTATATTATTTTGAATGTGGGTTGAAGATTTGAAGTGTATGCACTGTTTTTGGGATGTAAAAAAAAAAAAATTCTAGATGGATGTTATATTAAATATTATGCAGGATGAAATGGGTTGTGTTACATTCATGTTAATCTAACACGACTCGTTTATTAAGCGTGTTAAATTGGTTGGGTCAAGTCAACCCACCTTATTAATAGGTTGGGTTAGGGTTGAAGGATCATGACACGATTATTAAATGAGTCGGGTTAGGGTTGAGCCATTTGCTCGAATACCCTTATCTTGACATGACACGAACCCGACACGAACCCGACACGAACCCGACACGCTAGCCCGAATTGACACCCTTACTTTTATATGTAGGGCTTGTATTAAACCATTAGTTAATTTAACAATTACCCAAGCAACGGATAGTAGCATATTCGTAGAAAGATTTAGGGTTGCATTACAGGTCTCAAAGATTACATATTCATTATACCTGCAATCAAATATTGTGCATATTTACCATGTAACCCCCAGCTCCAATTTCATAACCCAAAAATGAAACAGAAAAGAAAATCTTCTAAATTACAAGCAACCAAACAAGGAATTGAATTGAAAAATCTTCTCCTTTTAATTCATTTGAACAAAAACTGATTCTTCAGAAGAAAACTAAACCCAGATTCTAAAAAATCACAATTTTCCAAGGAAATATATCTATTTGATAGGATTCTTTTTTTCTTTTTTCTTTTTTTCCAGCGAAGTTAAAATTCAATAAGGAAACTTTTCACACCACAAATTTAGAATATAGAACAAATTCTTAAACCCCCAAAACCCCAACCCCCAAAAAAAATCCAATGTGTAAACTTTTTCATTTAAAGAAGGAAAATTTAAAAAGAGTTAAACTTTCGCTGAACCCACTTCATAAATCAATAAAATTATAACTTCAATATAGTATAAACCCTTGAAGTGATTTTTTTTCCCAAGAAACTATTTTCCGTCAAAACAAACACAAAATAGAAAGCAGAGAAACCCTAAAAGCGATTATGAAACATTAAAAAAAAAATGAATTAGATTTAGAATGATTATCATAAGATTCATAACTAATATGGAATTTGGGTTTTTATTAATGGTGAAGAAAATCTAAAATTTAAGTCTTTTTTAGATGTTATTGAAAAACCCGATTGGTTTGTCAAAAAATGAGAATGACAGGCAGTTGTTAATCAATTATCATATAATAAAAATTTACACAATATTGAGAGAGAGAGAGAGAGAGAGAGAGAGAGAGAGAGAGAGAGAGAGAGAGAGAGAGAGAGAAAGTACCTCTGATAAATCTGAGCAACAACGTTGTTTGTGTTTTCAAAAGTGTTTTTTTTTATTTATAAATATATATGTTTTGGAGCGGGAGTTAGAGAGAGAGTTTTCACTTTACACGACCGAGAGACAAAAATAATTTTTGTCTTTGCGTTTGTTTCAGTGTAAAAATTTTTTGGGTGTAAAATAATTTCAGGTGAAAATATTTTCGGGAAAGGAAAATAATTTCTAGTGTTTCGTTGCATTTTAAAAATTATATTAGAAAATAATTTCAAGTGTTTGGTAACATTTTGAAAATGCAAATTTTCTATTGGTTTCTCACATTTTCTCAGCTTCCAAACAAATTTTATCATAGAAAATTTCAATATATAAACTTAAAAAAACAAAAATCACAACAAAACCAAACTCAAACAATTTGGTCAAACTGAGAGAGGGAGGAAGAAAGTGATCTCAGCGAAGATCTTCCATGGGCGACGATCTCGGCGGTGCTGGGTGAGATCTCGACGGCATGATCTCGGAGGTGAGGTTGAGTTAGAGAAGAGAAGAAAAGGGAGATGGGTTTGAAGGGATGTGGATCGGGTACTGTAGAGGGTGGGTTTGAGTGAAGTGTTTCGTCGGCGATGTGGGAGCGACGAATCGGAGATGTTGGAGGTGAGATGGGCTTCGCCGGCGTGAGGGAGAGTTTTGGCTTTGTGGATCGGGTACATTTGGAGCTCGAAGTGGGCGGAGGTGAGGTTGAGTGAGAGAAGAGAAGAAAAGGGAGAAAAATCACTAGTGCGGAGGGAAAAATGACGGCGCTGCCCGTCGAAGTGTGGGTGGACCTCGGATTGGCGTCGGCGTGTGGGGTGGAGCTCTGGCTGCCTTTCGTTGGTGCGTGGGGTGGAGCTAAAGAGCTTGGCGAGTCAGACTGTGTGGAGTGAAAAAATTCCAGAAATGCTTTGAAGGTAAAATAACTCCTGCAATTGTTTTCCAGGTCTGAGGGGTTTATTTTCCGGTCAACGCAATTGTTTTCTGTTTGACCAAATTTTCCATGCGCAACCAAACACACGGGAGGGTGTAAAATATTTTCCCGAATTCATTTTCAGCCAAAACAAATGTAGCCTTAGTAACATTTTAAATACAAAATAGAGAAAAAATAATAATAATAATAATAATAATAATAACTCCCAAAATAATAATAATAATAATTAAAAGTAGGTTTAATTACCACTTTAATCCCAAACTAAGAGTGTTCACAAGTTAGGTCGATTAGGTTTTTGCTCAACTTGTACTCATTTGATCATATCAAGTGAAAGGGAACGAAACTTGCTATTAATTAATTAGAAACAACATCTTGACCTTGCAATTCTTCATGTGTGGTAGTTAGATTCGGTCAAAACCGATTAACGATGGAAATAAAGAGTAAAAGCAATGGGAAGAGACAGAGATTGGTTTCAACAAGATTTGTTTGGAGATCTTAAATTATTTGCTAGACGTAGTCGGAGATGTAGGGAATCAACATGAAAGTCCCAAACCTATGAGAAACAAAATAGAGAAAACACATGCCAATGAAAAAAAAAATCACACGCACAAGGCAGTATTTTCGTGGTTCGATAATTTGCCTACATCCACGGAGTTGCAGAGATTTCACTATTATCAGGGAAAAATACAAAGTGCGGCCGTATAGTTTTTCTTTCTCTCTAAAAAACTACATACAGAAATCCTAATCACTAAAACAACAGTTTTTATATCCTGTGCGCAGGATTCACAATGGGCTACAAAACGGGCCAAATTTTTTTTCTGGGGGCAAATATCATGTGCACAGGATTTACAATGAGCTACAACACGGGTCAACATTTTTTTCATAGGGCATTGCCCCCGAACCCCCAAGAGGCTTGTCCATGAGCGCTACAAATTGGACTTATCGGCCCAAGCCTCCGCTCCATGAACTAAGTCTCAGAAAATCTCTCATTAAAAAACCATGCAACATTATTTCGGGTTAGGTTGTCATTCAGATCAAACACAACTAGACTCCACAAAGTCCAACAGGAGAATACCATATCTCCGCTATATATGGGTAGAGAAAACGTGAGAAACACAACTAAGCTTGGACAAGTTGATTTTGTTGAATTCCTAAGTGGGGAAACCGACACTCGACCCATTTGAGGCAGGTTTTGAAACAGTAGAACTGTCATCTTTTGCTACCTGCCTTGCCATTGAAACCACTAGAATCCTAGTGGGTTGGATCAAGCCAAATGGGTTAGTTGGTTTAACAGGTCCTTGGAAAATTTGTTTTTTAATGTTTACCTAATGTGTTAATTTACTTCCTAACCTTTTGGTATTATTTTAAAATAGTTGTTGCAATTTGTTTTTTAAAGTTTTTGCTAAAGAATAGTTGATGCAAGTTGCAACAACATATGTGTCTATTCTCTCTTTTATTTGCTCAAGGTAGACAACTTCATGGAAAATATGGGCCTTAGAATTTGATCATTCTCAACCTGTCATTCTTTCCGCTACCCATTATCGGTGCCAATGCCCCATGTTATCACTCATCCTTCAGACCCATGATTTTATTCTTCTTCTTTCTTTGTGTGGCCTTTGCATAACTGTAATTTTTCAACTAGTTGGAACTTGGAACATTGGTGTGGGCTCAACGAGATAAGTACTTCAAATGCCATGATTCTTTCTAGCCCATCATTTTTTAGTTGTTTTTCTATCATAATAATAATAACTAGTCGTTAATCCGTGCGATGCGCGGAAAATGTGTTAAGTATGATATATGATTTAATTTTTTTGATGAACATATATGATTAAATCTTGATTTATTTTAATACAATCAAATAAAATGAATTTGTAAATAACACTATATAGCTAAAATATATATTAACAATTATATGTTATAGAACAAAGAAAACATAGAGTAAATTTCATCTTCAAAATCAAATAAGGTGGCCCTGCAATATGAACAACTTGGATTTCATCTTCTTCTTCTTTTTTTCTTCTTTTTTTCTTTTTTATGAAAAGATGGGATTTGCTCTTCTTACACTCTAGAATCAAGAATTGGATAGTCATAAAAATAAACTAATTAAGAAATTCAAAAACCGAAAATCAAAACCAAAGTAGGAGTGGAAAAATTAATAAGCAATTGGAATATTACAAAGGAATTGAAGGTTGATGGTAGGGGATTTGGGAAGCTCTCGCCAATTTTTTTTTTTTTTTTTCAAATAGTCCTCTTTGATCTTTTGTGTTTGCATTTTGGGAAGAAAAGAAAACACAATTTTTATAAACTCCATTATGCAAGAGCTTGGAAAACCCATCAAAAAAAATAAATAAATAAATAAAGTTCTGCCCAGACTCCTTCATACCCAACAAAAGCTAACACACAAAAGCCTTGGAATAATGTTGCTCTCTAAGAAGCTTGGCTCACTCCATTGGGCCATAATCATGCGCAACAACCTTGCTGTCAAAAATCACGATGAAATTTTTTATTACCTACAGCCTTGAAATAACGTTGCTCCCTAGGAAACTCTTAGGGTTTTGTTCTTCTCTTCCTAAGCGTAGGATTATAAGTCAGAGATAAAATAAGAGGTTGTGAGAGATTGGTTGAATTAGTAAGATTGGAGAGTGGAGTGAAGATGGAGCCAGGGAGAAGAGGAGTTGGGTATAAATTCTTCTTCTTTTTTTTATCAGAGAATTTAGTCGGCTATAAAATCGTAATATAATATTTATGTATTAATTATAATATTTATTTAAGTAATGCTGAGGTGAAAAATTGTGGAGCAAGCAGAGCTTCGGTTTTATATATATATATATATATATATATATATATATAGATAATAAAATCTATAAATTAAGTACTATTATTATTTTTAATGACAATGGGTTGGTCTCATGTGTCCTCATTCACTTAAATTCTCTTTTTTTGGCTCTCACACAATGTATCCTCAAGGCTTTCAACTAGAGGCTAATCATTGTTCACGCCGGGTGGGCCCACAAAAGGGTAAAGCGCTGGCCCTGGAAATTCTTTTCAAAGTGCAAGTACCCAACCTGGAACTGGGGAGCACACCCAGTCGAACCTGGTACAAGCACCTTGAGACCGAGAGCCCAACCAACTCGGCCAACCCCTAGGTTTAAATTATTGCGTATACTAGTATATCATATCTTCCTTTCATGCAAATGTTAATCTTATACATAATATTTACATATAAAATTCACCTTTATGTAAAAGAAAAAAGTAGTACATTGAGTACATCAAATAATCTCATCATAATTTTGATACCAAGGAAAGTAATATTTAGTTAGCTTAGGAGGTCCACCGGTTAATGTTATTAGAACTTAGAAGCATAGTGGGGAGTCGTGTTTGAGTTAGTGCTTATTTCACAAAATAATAGGTCTTAAATGGTGAGACCCAATAATTAAAAAAAAAAAAAACAAAATTGGTGAGACCCAAAATGATATGAAAGAAATCATCAATGTCCCATGAGACTAATTTTCCTTATTTATTTATTATTTATTATTTATATTTTTTTGGTGGGGCTATGCTATCAAGAATTAGCAACTAACAACTCCACGCACAAACATAATATAAATTTTTTTTTTTTTGAAGTTGTTTTATTCCCTGAAATTCATTTCAACATGTTTCTCAACCAAAAAAAAAAAAAAATCATTTCAACATGACCACATAAGTTGCTTTATTTATAGTTTCATTTGCTCATTATTTCTCCATAGTGGCAACAGCATTTGGTGTTGGTAAGATCGGGATAGCAACCGGGAAAACGAAGTGATTTATGCGCACTAGTGCAGGCTTCTTCACATCTCTCATCTGTACAGGGAGCAGCAATAGTGATGAAATCTTTGCATGGACCAAAGAGGCCCTGTCCTAACGTAGGACCTGTTTTCAAAACCAAGTAAAAATGGAAACCCATTAGACATGTACACTCATGTTTTTAAATTCTACACAAATATAGAGCAAATGAAGATTTGCGCAGTTTATGTACTATACCATTATGGTGTGTTTGAATGGCCAGATTTGAGTGATTACAATCCAAATATCTGGTTTGGATAATTTACAAAGGGTTGAAGATTTAGATTTGACAAATTTGCCAAGAATTTTAAACTTTAAAATCCTTGAATTTGAAATAACTTCTAAACCTATAGAATTTTAGAAATCCATATATATGACATATTTAAATATTTATGGATTTGGAAGTAAGGCATTTCAAATCCTTCACTTTAAAATTTAAAACCAAATCCAAATTCAAGTATCCAAATGCAACCTTAGTGAATTTCACAATGAGCCAAATAGATAAAAATAGCATATTTTTGAACCTTGGATCTCATGGAAAGACAGGGGAAGTGCCAACCAAATGACAAATTATACTCTCTACCACTATGACAAATAAGAACAATGAAAAACAATTGGATAGCTTTGAAGGAAAAGAAAAGAAAAGGAAAAAAGAAAAAAAAAATACTATGACATATTTACGGTTAAAACATTCTTAACTATTTAAATAGGAGGTATGTTTTTTTTTATTGTTATAAATTTTGAGTTATCAATGATTATATATAGATGAAAAATATTTTACTCCCCAAACTTCAAATGAGAAGTAACTTCATATGTTCTTAGCAAAACAAAAAAAAAAAAAAAAAAAAAAGAGAGAGAGAAGGAACTTCGTTTGTTAAAACGAGAGGAAGTGAGGATCGACTTACTACTACTTGAAAAAACTATTAGAAACACCATGAACAAAGCGAAAGGCGAGAAGCACATCATCTTAAGCAAGAAATGGTCCTCGGTATTATGCAGATTTTCAAATTTCAACTCCAAGAAACTTGTTATTTATAAGCTAATGCAAATTTAAGCCATATAAGTAATACTTATGAATTTTGCCAAATTAGGCGAATCGAATTATTATAATTTGATTTGGCTAATCCGATCTAAATCTAACATGATATATGTAAACTGACAAATCTTATCTAATCTAATTTGACTAACAAAGTAGATGAATCTAAATATGAAAAGGAAATTAGAGTCCTAATCTTATGCGGCCTATCCTAATGTTGGACAAGGTAAAGAGTGTTTAAAAGGGGGTTAAAGCCTTTATTTTTAAAGGGTTTTTAAAATATGAAAACAATTTTAAGATTAAAGTTGAAAATCGAAGAAATTCTAACCAAGCTTTATGATTTACTATTCATGATTTATATGTCCAAAACTTTGTTGCACTATTAACTATCCTTTGCAAAACATTTAAACGCTAGGAAAATTCTTAGTTTACATTGTACTAGCAATATAAGATTTACATTATTAGTTTCTTTGTTTTAAATAGTTCCCTCTTTTATTAAACTATGTTAGTCTATTGTTTGCTCCAACTTTTTCAATATTGATATTTATGCAGGATGAAATGGGTTGTGTTACATTCATGTCAATCTAACACAACTCGTTTATTAAGCGTGTCAAATGAGTTGGATCAAATCAACCCACCTTATTAATAGGTCGGGTTAGGGTTGAAGGATTATGACACAATTATTAAATGAATCGGGTTAGGGTTGAGCCATTTACTCGAATACCCTTACCTTGACACTACACGAACCCGACACGCTAACCCGAATTGACACCCCTACTTTTATATGTAGGGTTTGTATTAGACCATTAGTTAATTTAACAATTACCCAAGCAGCGGATAGTAGCATATTCTAAGAAAGATTTAGGGTTGGATTATAGGTCTCACTTGACTATAATTTTATAAATCCAAACTTTAATTCACTTTTTATTGTAATTTACCAAACTATATGTGTGTGTGTGTGTGTGTGTGTGTGTGTGTGTGTGTGTGTGTGTGTGTGTGTGAGAGAGAGAGAGAGAGAGAGAGAGAGAGAGAGAGAGAGTTCCAATCTCTCTATTCTTCTTTATATCTAGGAGGTTGATTACCCTTGAAGCAATCTTCATCATCTCCATCGATTTACTTCTTTGAATTGGCAAGATCTTACAACTGTTTGGGATTAAAACGATGGTCGAACTAGTGACGTCATAAATAATTTGATAAATAATTTTAAAATTTTTAAAGGTGTGAAAAATTGGTTAATAATTATGTGTATACCTTCAATAATATTAATAAGTGTATATTTTTAATAATGTAAATAATTTAAATTTTTTAGAATAAGTGTATATTTTTTTAATAATGTAAATAATTTAAATTTAAATTTCCCACAAGCATTAAATGATTGTTTTGCTGTCTCCTTAAATTCCCCCCTCTACATAATTTTTTTTTCCAACAAGCATTAAATAGCTAGTGTTTTGAAAATGTTGTAAACATAGTATTTCTCTATGTTCACAACATTTTCAAAACACTTTTACAATAAATTTTAAATGACAGATTGTTACTTGTGGAAAACAAAGTAATTTCAGTGGTGAGTTCTAAATTAGAACCAATAACAACTTATCTTTTATGATTTATAGTGAAAATGTTGTGGATGTAGTAATTTTCAAAAAATACAACATAAAATCAGGTGGTGCCACATTAAAGATTAAATTGCATAAATATCATGAATCATGATACCTAAAATAAAATAATAAATGTTCTACATGTAAAATAGAGTAATTATAAATATTCCTAGAATACTTTATATGTTCTGCATATAAAATAGAGTAATTAGATAGACTATTTCCAGAGTACTTTAAATGCATACTCCCTCATTTCATAAAATAGTGGGTTCCACTAATTAAATTCATGGTGAGACTCACAATTAATGTGGGAGGCGAAGTACACATTTATAGTACTCCTAGAGTATTCAATAATTTTCCTTAAAATAATGTTATATATGTTTCTAATAATTTACCACTATGCATCCTTGACATGATAGTCACTCTAAAAGTAAAAAGTTCTTGTGGGGTGTGAGGGGGCAAGGGTTAGGGTTCAAGTCTCCACTCCAAGAGAGAAATTCACACACATATGCTTAAAGCATGTTTGGTAGATTGTAATAGGCACTGTAATGTATTAGTTATTCTTATGGTTTTGCTATTCTTTAGTTTGGTAGTTTTTTTATTACAAGAAATAATCATTCTATATCAATAGCTATTCTTCAAAATGAGAAATAACTAGTCATCTCTAATAGGTGGAATAATTTCTAAAATTAATATATTTTGAAATAAAAAACTTTCTATATTTATGTAACAATTAAAAAAATAACACATACTTGTCTCAAATTTTAAAAAATAACCATTTATGGAAATATAATTGTATGAGTAAGATAGTTCCTAAAATAAATCTTAAATTTTATTTTAATCTTATAAATCACAACTAAATTAAACTTATTAATAGATTTTGTTATAACATTACAACACATTAGATTCTCAATAATAAATATTACAATTCTTGTCATAATCAATGTTCAGTGTACTAAACATGCCCTTAGATTAGACTAGAGTAAACTTTTTATCTTATATAATATATATATATATATATGCATTTTTTTTTTTTTTTGCTTTTAATGCATCAATGTGATTTCTTAATAAATGAACATCATTAATTAAATAACACCTAAATAAATGGGATCAATTTAATGAATTAATGAGCCTCATTTCATTCAATATGAATTTTCTTTTGAAATTTATTTATTCCTTGAAATTGATTTCAACATGACTACATAACTCATAAGGTTGCATTTCCAAGTCTACTTAGTTTCATTGCTCCTTATATAGCCGCAACAGCAAGTGGTGTTGGAAATGCAATTAGGATATAAAATATGTTGATGTGCTTTTTAATTTGCAGGCTGTGATACAGTTATCCGTTGTACAGGGAGGAGCAACAGTGACTTTTCCAAAGCATTGTTGAGAGTAGGCCTCTCCAAACGTAGGACCTGTTTTCAAAACCAAGTAAAAAGGAAACCCAGACATGTACCCTCATGTTTTCAAAATTCCAGATGATTTATGCAGTCTATGTACTATACCATTATGGTGTATTTGAATGGCAGGATTTGGTTGACTAAAATCCAAATACTTCGTTTAAATTATTTAAAAAGGGTTGAGGATTTGGATTTGACAAATCCTCCAAGAACTTTAAATTTTAAAATCCTTCAATTTGAAACAATTTCTAAACTCATAGAATTTTAGAAATTCATATGACATACTTGAATATTTATAATTTGGAATTAAGGCATTTCAAATCCTTAATTTTAAAATTCAAATCTAAATTCAAGTATACAAATGACAAATTATACTTTCTACCACAATGACAAATAAGCATAATGAAAAAAAAAAAAAATTTGAATACAGCATAATGAAAAATATTGGATAGCTTTGAAGAAAAAGAAAAACTAGGACATGTTTACAGTAGAACATTATTAACTTTAAATAGGTGGTATTTTTTTAAAAAAAAATTGAGTTATCAATGATTATATATAGATTAAAAATATTTAACACCACAAACTTCAGAATTAGAAGGAACTTCGTTGGTTAAAACGAGAGGAAGTAAGAATCGACTTAACACTTAAAAAAACTATGAGAAACACCATGAATAGAGCAAAAGGCGAGAAACACTTAAACTTAAGCAAGAAATGCACCTTGGTATTATGCAGACTTTCAAGTTTCAACACCAACAGTCTCGCTATTTATAAGCCAATGCTAATTTAAGCCATAAAAGTAATACTTATGAATTTTGCCAAATTAGGTAAGGCAAATCTAATCTAAATCTAACATGATAAATGTAAAGTTGACAAATCTTATCTAATCTACTGACAAAGTAGACAAATCTAAAGATGAAAAAGGAAATTAAAGTCTTAAACTTATGAAGTGTTTAAAGGGAAGGGGGGGGGGGGTGGCGGGGGGTTAAAGTCTTTTTTTTTTAATTGAAAGTACCGCATGTTTGGAAATTTTACTAAAGTGATTTAAGGGGTCTTTAAAAGTTAAAAACAATCTTAAGCTTATAGTTGAAAATTGAAGAAATTAGAACTAAGCTTTGAAATACTATTTATATTTTATTTTTATTATTATGCATTTTATGAGTTTTTCTATTGTTCATGATTTATAGATCCAAAACTTTGTTGCACCATTAACTATCCTTTAACAAACACTTAATTGATAGGAAAATTCTTAGTTTACATTGTACTTCCAATATAAGATTTACTTTCTTACTTTTTGTTGTTTTAAACAATCCCCTTTTCTTTTTTTATTGCAATCTCTGAATTATATTATATGATGATCCTGCAACTTTATGGGTTTGACCCCCTCCCAAAAAAAATTGTTAAAAACGCTTAAAAGAAGCCCATTCAGTTTTGCTTTTGGAAAGAGGGAGAGAGGCATTTTCCATGCTCCGAGAGTACTTAAAAATTACTCAAGAGAGAAAGAAGGAGATGAGGTTAAAGCTAAAACTCTTTTAATTGAACTTACAAAAATATTTGACAATTTCACTAAGAAGATTTAAGAGGATCCTTAAAGCTGAAAATTCTTCTAAGGTTAAAGTTGAAATTTAGAGATTTTAGGATGAAACTTTATGATTCACTATTCATGATTTATAAATTCCAAACTTTAATTCACTTTTCATTATAATTTGCTAAATGCGAAAAACAAATATCTTTTTTTCGTTATAGCTTCATTTCAAAAAAGCTTTACTACTAAATTAAGCTCAAAGGTTAAGATTCTACTTTCCCCAACAATGCCAAATAAGCAAGAAGAAGGCTAATGGAAAGCCTTCAAAAAAAAATTCATATAGAACCATAACATATTTACACTCCAAACATTTTGGTTCTTGTTTTTTTTTTTATAAGCATTTTGGTTCTTGTTTGTTTAAATGAAAGGTCTATTTCTAAAATTTGAGTCATCCAAAATCATATATGGACTATAATATATTAACACCCAAAACTCCAAAAACAGAAGGAACTTGACTTACCAAAATGAGTGAGAAACGAATTTCTTTTTTTTTTTGTTTTTGAGAAACGAATTTCTACTTAAAAAAACTAAGACCAGTACTACATAAGCAAAGTGGAAATCAAAAAACACTTCATCTTAAATAAGAAAAATGCACCTCAATATTTTACTGACTATCAACCTCAGCAATCTTGCTATTTATAAGGCAGTAATAACTAATAATGTATGTCATATAAGTAATTCATATAAATTTTCCCTAATTAGACAAATCTAATATATATATATACACACAGATACAAGTAGAAATAAATGTTGAGGCGTTGCCATTTGTGATTTTCATATTTTGAGGTTCGAATACTTGACAAGTAGCAGCTACTTGTCAAGCACTGGAACCTCCAAATATGGCAAGTGGCAAAGTATATATATTATCATATTAACATCACTCTTGAAAAATTTGCTACTTGTCAATGTCAAGTACGGGAAGCTCCAAAAATGCCAAATGGTACATTGCTAGACTTTCAATTCTACTTAATTTATATGAGGAATGGTAGAGATACTAAAATTTTTATTACATTAAACTTACAAACTGATGATATGTTACTAGTCATTGAAAGGTAATTCATATATTTATTTAATTATTTTTTCAAGTGACACTAGAACTAATATGCATCAAGCCCAAAAACCAATAACTAATCACAAAGTTGAGGAAAGGCTGTTGAAGAATACCTAAGATAATGTTTCTTCTTAGATTATTTGAAGAATTAATGTTGCTAATAACATTCGGAATAGAATTTTGTGTTGAAATTGGAGAGTGGTCGTGTCTTAATAAGTATAAAAAACTTTTAAAAAAAAAAAAAAACAAAGGAAAAAGAAACTAAAAAAATGTACACCCCTTTTTATTTTTTATTTATTCCCAAATAATAGCATGCTTCTTAAATTTTCATATATTTTAGTAAAACTATTTAGACATGATGTTGCTTAAATATTTTTCCACAAGGGTTGGAATTGCTAGAAATAGTTGACTGGTTAAAAATATTTTGCTATAAAAAAAAAAGGTAAAACGAAAAAAAAAAAATTAAATACTGTCATGACGGTCGTAAATATCTGAGAAAAGAAATTCTTTCAAAGGAGACTGTAATAAAATTAAAAGCTATTACATAAAAAAATTCGAATGAATTATCTGTGCAGCATTGACAGTTATGCAGTTTATATACGGACCTTATTCATTACATTCTGATCATATTCTTAAAAGAAAACCATATTAATGAAACTTGTTTACAACTCAAGCATTATTTTCAACAAAATCCAGTAAGTTCCAATCAATTCAATAGACAGTTCTTGCTAAATGGCTCCATTGGTTTCAACCATCACTGCCACACTGTTCATCCTGCAAACAGAATGAGAACGTAAAAGAAACTGAATTAGGATCTGTACAGTTAAGATTTTGGTTAGTGGCATAACCGCACAAGTGAATAACTAGCAAAGCTAATGTATAATGAAACAGGTTAGTAGACGACCAAGTCACATCTTTAATTGCTTCAAAACATAAACAATGTTAGACAGTTAGCCATCTTTCATGAAATTGATACATCAAACCACTAAGAATACCTGAGCAAAAATGCAAGAAACAGGTATGAAGCTTTAAAAAAAAATGTCCCTATACACTACCCATCATTAAGTCAACAATCAGCAAATAGGTACAGATTTTCAAGCATGAGAGGCCACATTTCAGAATGTATAGATTGATTCATTCCACGCAGTGTCACAAAACTTAACTAGAAGTCTAGAACACATTTCAGAATGTACAGACTACAGATTGATTCCTTCTTCAAGTTCTTAAAGTCATATTTAATGAACTTGTACAATAAAATCTCATTTACTAACACAACTGCATTCACTAATATTCAAAATCAGAGTCTTAACATCCAAAGTATGTCATCTTACTTCCTTCTTGAGGAATATTTCCATGTATGATGTCATCTTAGTTATCTGTGCTTCCATGCAAGTGTATCTTTGCTCCATGGCCTCCATTTTCTCCACCATCTTACTCATCTCTGCACTAGCTATCATCTTGGCCTCTGTAAGGCTAGATGTTGAGCCCAATACATCAGAGGGGGTTGGTACCAAGCCATATGTGCGCACGTATCCAGGTTTTTCTTGTCCCATGACTTTAAAGAAGATATCATCCCGGTCATTTGAGGTCTTTGGTTGCTGTGATGCTAGTTCCCGGAGCTTTGACTGGCATGGAGAAGATTCAAGAATTCAGATTATAAATCACCTTGAAAATTACACTTAGGAAAATATACAAAACCCCCATGTGTTATACAATTAACGATTTACTCAAAAAAAAATACCACATGAGGCTAAGTGTTATACTCAAAACTTTAGGGGTTCCATGTTTTATGAATACCACAAAGGGGTTTTGTGTAATTTTGCCAAAACACTTGAATCACCAGTGATTTGGTTATTGTGCCTTTTGACTAACTTGATTTATAAAATGTTCACTTAGTCTGCTATTGTTAAGCCTGATATGTTTTCTCTTATCCTATTTCTGGTTGGTTGGAGAGTGATGAGGCCTCTTCTCCACTCTCCCCATCTACCTCTATTCCTAACACACAGCAATTTTAACAAAATGCATAACATAATGAAGCACAAGCAAGCAGAATAACACCCAGAGATAGAAAAGGCAAACTCATGCAAAACTTAGATGGGTAAAATACAAGTTACTTTAAAAAGTAAATAAAACATACAATTTTGGCTGCTGCTTCCTCATTAACAGGTTTCCCATCTTTATGTGTGTGGGTTAATATATAAATCTCATCCCTAGTTGGCTCCTCCCCATTTGGCCTCTTCTCCCTCTGCCCTCACATAGAAAACAAGTTATGGTACATTATGGATGAATGTAAAAAAATATGGGCCACACAGCGCCAATAAAAATTTACAAAAATATAAGTTACCTCCTCCTCACGTAACCTCGCATAGCTCTTACTCCCTAAAGTATGCACATCCTTCATCTTTGCGCGGCAAGCCTTATTTATAGCAGTTCGCACCTACAAAGTTATTTCTATAAATTATCACATTTCCAAATTTCATCTGGAAAGTAGAGTAAAAGATTAATTGAATGTTTAACTCATGTCTCAAAATGTGAATGTCAGTCTTGGGCCAAGCATTGAGACCACCAAAAAAAAAAAACCTTTGGCCAGCATGTAGAATATACCTTTTCCCTTTCAGAGTTCCAGTGGGATATGAGGATCGGCCATTGATGCGGAAGGACCCTCCTATCACGGTGCCTTAGTTGCTCATGTTTAGCCTTTACTATGGACTTAAAGCTCCTCCATTTTGTTGCAAGAGACTTCATGACCCAACTTTTCCCCTTCGGATCAATGTTGAACCTTGACTATAGTACAAAAGGAAAGCATTCAATTACATAACACAGCAAAATGAACTTACATATGCCTGAGCTATCTTATAAGTTGGATACTGTTTTTGAGATGGTTTTGGACTAAGCTTATTGGTGAAACTTAGGTACATCTCCTTCTGAAAACCTAAGTAACTGTATGTAAGTTTCATTTACTTAAAAAAGAAAAACTTTTTGGTAGTACCTGGACGATCAGCCACATATCCTCTTTGGCTGCATCCGGAACAGCCCTCCAGCTGACATAAGTAAGGGGTGCAATGTAGCCATTCCGTGCTATGGTACCCATGAAACTGCTGAGCTTGGCAGCCTCACGGCCAATGGGCTGCCCAAATCTGTTGATTGAAACATCTATTCGCTCACCATCAGACAAGTCCCACAAGGAGAGGCATCGTGAAGGGCCTCGACACCTCTTTTTCCCAGGCTTGCACACTGACTTGCATGGTTGGTTGTTGTGGCATTCTGGGGCCTCTTGAATCTGCTGCTGTGGACCAGGATTGTTGATCACAGGACCTGATGGACAACTTGACTTATAATTACTGCACCCCATGACAGAGTTTGTAGGCGATTGCCCTACATAAAATAGTAGGGAAATATCAGTATTAGCTACAAAATTAACTCCTATATAATGAGAACCAGGTCCTCATTGTTTACATATATTCAAGTCTGTCTTAAATCCTGGTTGTATAAACTAGCAGACATTTTAAGTAACATTACCAAGTGGAAATGAAAACAAGATACCTATAATGCTGTTTGGAAAATTTTAATTAGATGCTTCATAGATCAACTTGTTCCTTGGACAGATAAATAAGCAGATATAGATAAAATAGAACTAAAATAAGAAACTATAATGAATAAGTTTATACAACATAAATATTAGTATGTTAAATACTAAACAGATAGCAAGTCAAAGGATTTATCATCTAGCATACCTGCACTGTCAGCCTGAGGTTGGGAGGGCTGGGCTTGGCTAGTTGCCTGCTGTGGCTGCTGTAAATGATATGACTGGTTGAAACTTAGTATGGGCTGCTGTGGCTTAGGCTGGCTGTGTTTGTTGATCATCGGACCCACTGGACGATTCAGCATGTAATTTTTTCTCCTCAAGCCATGATCCCTACGAGGTGGTAAGTGAGATTGTCCTACAAGGGATAAAAAGCCAATCAATAAAAATTTCAAAATAGATATCTTAATATTGAAATTGGAGACGAACACATAATCCAAATGTATGACTGAAAAGTTATATATAATTTATATTCAACTGGCATTGAAGAGGATTTATATTTGACATGTAACCCACCTGCACTATCATTTGTATGGCCTGCATGAGGTGGTGAGTTTGCTACAAGAGTGAAAAAAAGACCAATCAGTAACAGTTACAACAGAAATACGTATATAATGTCAATAAGAATCTCACAATGCCAAATTCAACAGTCAAAACAGTTTCTTTCATAAAGCAACTGACAAAAACAAGATAGATGAGTGTGTAGTTAAGATACTGGTTACCATGGCCCGAATTGAGGGCCTTTGTCAGCTAAAGTTTAACGAATATGCAGATTGATACTGTCATAGGAGTTGTAATAATAATTTTGAAGAGATAAAGCATTAGTCTATATACAATTAATAGCATATTACATAAATTGAAAGCTTAACGAAACAATCAACCCTGATATGTAGAATTAAGTGCATCGCATACCTATGCTACCAATATCACTGCCAGCCTGTGGTTGGGAGGCCTGTGGTTGGCTAATGCTTTGCTGCAGCTTCTGCGAGTGATATGGTTCGTTTTTGATCAATTGGGGCTGGGACTGGCTGGGTCCGCCAATCATGTGGCCCTCCGGATACTTAGCCACATATTTTTTGCGCCTTGTGTCATACCGCATAGGAGGCAGTGAATGTCCTACCAAAGAATGGATCCCAATACCATTAACAGATACAAAAACAAAATAGATATCTAAATAATGGAATGCTCATAATTCATATACATGTTTCGAAATTCACAGTGATCCTTTATGTATCAACAATCACACACACACACAACACTTAAGGTTTATAATTTTTTACAAAGAAATCCACTAAGCTGTGAACTTCTAAAAATTAGTATAGTCAAAAGAGTCAAATGCATTAATGAGAACTAGCGAAAACTGGTATAGTCAAGTGAAAAGTGTAAATTAATGAGAAATAGCATAAACATGAAACTCTTACCGCTGGTCTTTTGAGTTGGTTCACAGTACAAATTAGCTGCTATCCAGTGCTTCATGAATTTCTTCTTCACACTTGTCATAAGTTCCAAAACATAATCACCCTTGTAATTATACTTGCACCAATGTCTCCAAATGAGTTGTACATCCTTATATACATCCTCAGAATTCAAATACTTCGTACCATTTTGAAGATTGCTGTATATTGTTCCAAAATCCATTGGTGTATCTATGACATTGACGTAATCCTGGTTCCAACCACCAAAAAAAAAAAAAAGAAGAAAAGGAAATAAGGATTAGGACATGAAAACATATAGTACTTGATAAAATAATTTCTAAGTTACTGTATGCGATACTTTATGACTTCAGGCAGCATAATGAAATTTTAAAAAACCATGAGATTTAGTTAAGAATATACTCTTTGCTTCCAAGTACATGATAGTTACAAAAAGACTCTTTTTCTTTTTAATACATGACAGTTACAAAAGGCTGACAAAGGGAGACGGGATAACAAGCTAAACACAAAACTTGTAGTTCTTTAAGAAGGGAAAAAACAAACAAATGCATTGCCCTCATAAGTTATTGAATCAAACTTTAGAAGAAATAAAATAATCCACTTCAAATTCATCAAAGATGAATAGCTAGTGACGAGTGATTAAAAAATGACAAGAGCTCCTATTTTCTTGGCTACATTATATCTTCGGCACCAGAGTTCAAAGACAGATGCATATTCAGGTGTAAGGTCTAATTAACCTCTATATCTTACAATACAAAGTGATGGATGAATGATTGAATCGTCTATCCCGCAATTTCCTCCTTAATTAAGGGCAGACTGAAGCATTCTTCCTTGGCACCATCAAAGCATTTCAAAAAATATACTTACAAAACGTGTCACTTACAGATGTTCCCAAAGCAGCCGGATCCGCTGGAACATTGAAAGGTTTAGCCTCATCCATTTTCATAACCTTGATAATCACCTAGAATTAAACAATTGGAAACAAGAAGAACAAAGTATAACTAAGCATATCAAAAAAATATATAAAAATAAAAAATAAAAATTTAGAAATAGCAACCATAGGCTTTGTTGGGTAATCATTCTACAAAAAATTTCTATCTTTTCAAGAAAAAATTTTCTTTTTCTAAAATTATTTACATGAAAAGCAATAAATCTATCAATGAAACTGCTAATCAAATATACTACCTAATAAAATTCTTAAACAGAAACGCATTACAAAAATTTCCATCATACCATTAAGGCAGCACATAATTCTTGCTCATTATATTGAGGATCATGGATCGACTTTCTCCCTTTTTTGTATGTACTTGAAGATACCAAGCCCCTTGAAGACTTAGGCTGCGAGTAATCACTTTTCCTTGACAATTTAACCCTCTTTAGCTTCCCTTTACTAGGCCAATTAACCAATTTCTGCACTGGCCTCTCCATTGACTCATCCGAAGACTCATAACTACTATATTTACTATATTCAGAACTCTTATCTTCAGAGCTACATGACCAATTGCTGTCGCTCCCAGTTGAATAATTAGAGGAAAATGCACCACCATCCATTTCGGTGTCAAATTCTTCATCACCTCCGCCATCACAATCCTTATCAAATTCATCATTATCTTCAGGATTTTCATCATCAAAGTTCTCAAATGCTTCTTTGTTCTCGGCAATTACAGAGGGCCTTTTTGTCTTGGTACCGTTCTTTCTAAACATACGCCTGCGTTTCATGTTCTATCCACAAAGATGCTTCACATACAAATATTTGTTAGGCCACACCCACATACCGAAAAAAAGGAAGAAAGAAAAAAGAGCTTAATTTACTGAAGTAGGAGCAAAAATTTTTGAGCTTTCACAAGCAACAAAAAATGAGCTTTAGAATTCTGCACTGCAGATAGGCAAAAAAAAAAAAAAAAACCCTTCATGAGCTTTCATAAGCAACAGAAAATCAATGCAGTAACCATAAACAAAAGAAGTTGAAAAATGAGCTTTGAATTTATTACTGAATAAAATGTATCCCTATGTCACATTTCAACTTCTTTAGAGCCGATTCAATCACCATATAATACTACCAGCAAAAAAAAAAATTACAACTTTTTGACGACTTGTTAATGAGATGGCAAATTATGATTAGTGCAACATCACTTAATTTCATGTTATTGGCACTTCTTTTATAGTCACTAATCATAATCAATCACCTCAATAGTTCTAAAAGCTAAAAAAAATAAGTGAAATTTAGTGTCATTAAATTCATAAATAGGCAAAAGATCATACCTAATGCACAAAACTCTCAACTCAAAGAAACCTTGGTGGTGCAAATACATGAAAGAGGAAGAGGTGCTTGAAAAGTTTGTGGTTTTGGGGGGGTATTTAAGGTTTCGAAATGTGAAAAGACAGACATGCGAATGGTCCGATGATGAAGATTAATGAGCATGATAATTAGTACAGAGCTGGTAAAATGGCTCCTTCGTTAACCGTGCGGTAGAGGTGCATGTATATGTGATGTGATTTCATGTCGTGTCTTCTACTTCTTGCTTGTCACTCTCTCTTCAACTTCCATTTGTAGAGCTGTTTGTCTTCCCGCCAATCACCATGGTTTTGCTACTACAAAATTACTGATATGTGACATGCTATTATTGAACGTCACAAACTTTGAAGTGCATAATAGTTTTAAAATTAATATATTTTCTAAATCAAAAATTTATTTATTCACCTAATAAAAAATTTAAAAAAATCATCAATTTATATATATATAGGAAAATTATTAGATATTCCCGGAGTACCATAAATACGTACTCTTCTCTCTCATATAAATGGTGGATCCCACCATAAATTTAATTAGTGGAACCCACTATTCATGTGAGAGGAAGGAGTAAGCATTTATGATATTTCGGGAGTACACAATAATTTATCATATATATTTATTTATTTATTTATTTATTTATTTATGCACTCAAGATGCAAAAATGGTTTTTTTGTTATGAGTTTTTAGAAATTGATATGTGTGTTGATTTGAAATATAGACAATAATGTAAATTTATTTTTTATTTTTAGAAAAAATCATAGTAAACTTTATTTATTCAGCATCACGTTATACAATGAGAAAGAAAAAAGAGAGACATTTTTCTAACCAAACAATGATCGTTTCATTCTCTTTTGCAACTCTAACAAAAGTTAGAGTAACACAGTTACATTGTAAAGAAACACTAATAAATGGTATATTAACAAAAAATCTCATAAATAATTTCAAAAGTATTTAATTTTAAGATAATTGAGATACACAACAAGTTTAAATATAATTGTTTAAGTAAAATATTTAAAAGTAAATAATTTGTGGAATACAATATAGAGTATTATTTCAATTTTACAACCAAACATATAAATAGGTATAATTTATTTACAGTAATATAGATTTCTATTCTTAATATAATTTTTTTACAACCAAACATATAAATAGGTATAATATATTTACACTAATATAGATTTCTATTCTTAATGTAGTTTTCATTTATTATACGAACTGTAGCCTAAGTGTTGTGTATTGGGTGTGCCTTTGGTATAATTTATTTTTAAATTTAAATATCAGCCGATTGAATATACTTAGAAAGGTTTAAGTGAAGTAATTAGTTACAACTTGGAGTATTCACGTTAGTTTCTTCAATTTTTTTTATTAAACTAATTAGAGAAACTCCATTTTTTTTTTATAATTTAGCTATTTATGTTTTTTTTATAGTTATTACATCAGCCTTAATACTACATCACTATTTCAATTAAATATTTTTTATCCACATTTTTAACATCAAAATACACTGCCACTCATCTCAACCACACCGCAACTCATCACAACCACACATATTCAATTGAGTCTTTTTTTTTTGGTAGAAAAAAAATGGGTAGAGGAAGGCAACCAGTGTGGCTTTCCTACCTAGGTTTGACCATAATAGCATCATATTCGCTCCCAGGTAAGACTCCATTCTCTCGATCTATGTGAGTAACTTGCTTATTTTTTAAGTTCACTATTTGGGATAGAAACGGGATATTAGGAACACGAACACATAACTAATTATTTAAGGCTTGAACCCAAATTTCGAGACTTGTTAACCCAGTATTTTACCAACTAGGTCACCTAAATGTTGGTATTCAACTGAGTTTTACAATGTGTTTGGAAACGCTAGAAGAGAGAGAAGGATAGAAGAGAAATGATAGGGAATGTTGTCATTCCCCCTGTTTGGTTAGCATGGCAGATAACAATAAGGTAGAAACTCATTCTCGAGCTCACATATTTGCAATCCACCCTATTTGGGTAAATTTGATAGGAGAATGGTTTTTAAAAAACAAGCACCCACATAAATAATATGGTATGATATAAAATTACATATTTGTCTATAATTTATACATCTTTCACATTTATATAGATATAAAAGTAAAAGTATAATATATATATATATATATATATATATATATATATATATATATATATTCTTTTCATTTCCTTCCTTATTGCAAACCAAACAAAAGAATTAATCCCATAAAAAAAAAAAACAAAAGAATTAATGTTCTTTTCTTTCTCGTTACTTTTATGTTATTTATTTATTTTCTCCTCTTCCCTCCTTTGTATCAGAACAAAACATCAGTATTAGTGTTGATTGTACTTTGATACTATTGTAGTACTAAATATAAAATATAATAAAATACTTTGCTTCACGTGACCATATGGTGAAGCTTGAAAAGTGAAGAAAAAAACAAGTCTTTTCACTTGTCACCTCATTTTGAACTAAGGCACCGTACAATCCAAGATATTACAATTTAAGATATTAAGGGTCTGTTTGGATAGAACTTATTGCTAAAAATTGAAAACTGAAAACTGAAAACACTGTAGCAAAATAATTTTAAAATGTGTGAATAGTACCGTGGGACCCATTTTTAATGAAAAAGTTGCTGAAAAGTGAAATTTGTGGGTCCGTGAACAGTGCACGAATGCATTGTTCACAGAAGATTGGGTCAACACTTGCGGCTGGAGGAAAAAAAAAAAAAAAAGGCAAAACTTGGACGCAAAACGTGGACGCTGCATCCAAACCGCACCTAAGGGTCCGTTTGGATACAGCTTATTGCTAAAAATTGAAAACTGAAAACACTGTACCAAAATAATTTTTAAATATGTAAATAGTGCCGTGGGTCCCATTTTTAATTTTAAAAAATCTAAAAAGTGAAGTTTGTGGGTCCCGTGAACAGGACACGGGACCCACAAATGTGCTGAAAGTCAACAAAATCGGCTACTGTTCATGCACAGTAGCATGAACAGTAGCCTTGTCCCCTGTGAAAAGCGTGCAGCAGAAGGAAAAAAAAAAAAAAACGCTGAAATTTCTCAGCAAAACGCAAACGCAGGTTATCCAAACACACGCTAAATAAGGCACCGTACAACAGCTGGAGTTAAGGTTGCGTTTGGGATTCTTCTTCTGAGGATATTTTAGGGTGTGTTTGGATATTTAGGGTCTTTTTGAATACCGCTGAAAACTGAATACTAGAAACTGAAAATTAAAAATACTGTAGCAAAATAATTTTTAAATATGTGAATAGTGATGTGAAACTCATTTTTAATAAACAGTAGCTGAAAAGTGACATGAACAGTATATAAACAGTAATAAACAAGGCGTGACACTATTCACAGAACGTGAACAGTGCCTCCTGTCCCCCAAAACGCATGCAGAGGAGGAAAAAAAAAAAAAAACTGAAATGCGCAGCATCCAAAACGTAAACGCCATCCTATCCAAAGTAAGATTTATTTTATTAAAAATTAAAAATTAAAAATACTGTAGTAAAATAATTTTTAAATGTATAAATAGTGTTGTGAAACTTATTTTTAATGAAAGTTTTACTTAAAAAAAAAGTTTATGGGTTCCATAAACAGTACACAAGACCAATTTGAACTTCCGGTCTGAAAGTGCATTGACTTTGCTGAAACGCCCTTCTTACAAAAAAAAAAAAAAAAAAAACGCAAATGCAAAAATAATACTTTCGAGCACCATCCAAATGGGTACTTAACTGTTTTATGGCTGTTCTTTTTCTGCAGCCCACAAACTTTGGTTCGTGCTTTAAGTAATGCCTGTGATGAACATCCTTAGTCTTTATCTTCTTACATAGTATAATCTTGTATATTATTTTTGGATTTTGTTTTAATTTGCTTTCTTTCTTTCCTCATTCTTCATAAACTAGTTTTGTGGGGTTAATTTGCTATTACTATTTTCTTTTCAAACAAAATGATATGCTTTTTGTTTTTTAGAATAATAGATGATTTTATTAAAAAATAGAAAAATAATACAAAATTATATACCAATTGAAAATTAGGTGTCAATCCCCTTAAGAGAATGACATTTGCATTTTGTTTTGAAAGGTAATAGAAAATTTATAGAAAATAATTTAAAGTTATAGACCAATTTAAAATTATGTATCAATCTCCTTGAGAGGATAACACCCCCAAGACAAACAAACAAACAAAAATCTAAAGAAATCAATAAACCCAAATTTATCATTTGGGATTTTGACTTTTTGACCTAGGTTTTTATATTTCTTAAAGGACATAGTTTGGCTTCTATCACCAACAGAAAAATGACATTAGCCCTCGTCATTTACATAATTCACTTAATCCAACCAACTAAGTGAGTCATGTGCATTAATAATGGTACACATGTCATCTTTCTATGGGCGGTTAGAGTCCAAGCCTCTAAGCATAATTATGATTTGCATTTGGAACTTGAGATGATTTGCATTTGGAATTATTTTAGGTTGGGGGAGGAACTTGAGATGATTTGCATTTGGAATTATTTTATGTTAATTTTTTTGGGGTTGTTTTTAGTGATTTTTGTTTTTGTTATTAGTCCAATGTTCAAAAAAAAAAAAAAAAAAAGTGTTGCTTTAGCAAAAGTTATAAGTCAAAGTTCTTTATGCTACTTCTATATAAAGAATTCCACTGTTTTTCATGCTCAACTAGTATGCACATGCACTTTAGCCACATGAACATGTTTCTTGGTTGAGAGATAGAGATGACTTTGAAAATCTTGAAAATAAAATGTAGAGACTATAACCCAAGTGAGTTCTTGAGCCATTCATTTTTTTAGAGGGTTATTGTCTTTTGACCTCATTTTTCATTTCGAAGCACATAACTTTGTTATTGCTTAGTCTCATTATTCTTTGATTTGGTCGAATGCTAAGAATTCATCAAATTTTATGCCCCACCTAAATATGTTAAAATCATGGATTTTGAAGAACTCTTCAAATCCTTAAGAGATGATTTTAGGCCATCTTTGTTGATTTTGAGCCTTTATTATTTTCTTTCTTGATACATTACCACTAGTCACCCATTCGAGCCTATTATTTTAGCCGTTTTTTCTCAAACCCTTTCCTAAGGTGTTCCAAGAATGAATGCAATCTAATTGTCTCATTATGATAAATTTGAGGTGAAATAGTTGGAAGAAAAGGAGGACTCACTCAAAAAAAAAAAAAAGTTATAAACAGAAAAGGAAAAATGTTGAAAAAAAAAAGGGAATGTGAAAGAGGAAGAAATAGAGAATGAATTTGTTGATGAAATTTTAAAGAAAAAAAGTGAAAGTGCGATATTCAAGGAGCTTGAGAGAATATATTAATTGGCATATATTCAAAAGAAGTTGTCTCTCTAATTATTCTTGGGAACAATTTTTATTTTTACCTATACCCTTTGTTCTAAATTCCACCTTTTTACCCTACATTACGTCCCAATGAAAGTCCTATTTGATCTTAAGGAATGTATGGTTTGGATCTTGACATGACTAATCAATGTGTGTGGTGTAATATTCTTAGTGTTTGACATCCTTTCATGAGACTATAAATATCTTTTATTTTGCTTCACCGTTCTTCATCTTATTTATATGTGAGATATTAGTCTTTGTTCTATATTATTCTGCTCACATATGTTTGAGAGTGTTACACCCTTTTCAGAGTGATTTTATTTGTTGAGTGTTAACAATTGTGAGATTTGAGTTGAAGCATAACTTTGGATAGAAATTCAAGCCATATTTTATCTTAAGACTAAGGTTGTGTTTGTCTTGGCTAAGCTATTCACACACTAAGTATTGATGGCATATGGAATATCTTTGGTGGTTGTTAGTATTTTGACCTTTGATTACTTATTTCTACTAAAGTAATAAATTTTTTTTTTTTTTTTGTCTTTATCTCGAGTCGCTTCAATTGCTAGGCACTAGCAATAAGCTGGTTGGGGAGTGTGATAATAGCTTAATTTCGCATATTTATATCACTATTAGAAAAGTATTATCATACTTATTTTAAGTTAATTCGTGCATTTTATAATTGATTTTGGAATAATGCTAAATAATCAATTTTGTGCTTAATTGAATTTTAATACGTGAATTTGTCTTTTGTAGGATAATGAAATTAAATAAGTAGATTTGTGCAAAGAAGAAAGCTAATGGACTTTAATTTTACAAAGTCCATGATAAAGTTAAAGAAGGTCAACCCAGTTAAATTCAAGTTCAATTGGAGTAAGGAATCAAAGGAAATTTGCACCTAATCCAAGTCCAATTCAGATTAGGATTCTAACTTGCACACTAGTTAGTATTTGGAGCATAACTTTCATCTCAGATGTTCAATCAAGATGATTCAAGTTGGGCTGGAAAGCTAACTTAAAGGGCTACAACTTTTTAGTTTATCAAAAGTCCGAATTCTGAAATTAAATGAGCCAAAAATATCGATTAAGTGAGGCCTAAAAAGCTGTGATTTTCTCCAAACGGGAATTCAACTTATAATAAGATTCATTGACCTATTTAAAGCTCTTTAGGGCAAAATTCAGGGGAGAGCTGCTGTAGAATATAATTTAGGTTACCTTAAAGTTTCTTTACAGTTTTTAGAGTTCTATTTGTGTTATAGCTTGCTAGAAGTCTTGCTAAGGCAATGGGTAAAACCCAACTATTTATTGGTATGTTCTTAACAATTATTTATTGGTTTTAATGCTTATATTTTTATGTTTTTGATTGTTTTACTCATCTAGAAAAGTGTTTAGTTCTGTATAATCCTTTGATTTATCATAGACTCCGGGCACGTTAAATGCTTAGTATTCCCTGCGAACTAATTCACTAGTTTTGTTTTGCCTAAAATCAATCAATTGCATAAAACTACCTTAGACAATTAATTCTTGATTTTTTATTGTTAAATCATCCGACTAAGATCATCATTCGTATGAATTTTAGTTGAGTTATAAAATAAATATTTTTAAGACTATCAATAGATGTGTTATGTGTGGATCCCTAAACCTTAGCGCTTTAATATATTGTTATTCTCTCTCAATTTGAATTACCTTTACTAAACTATAAAAAATCTCTTCAGTTAAACTTTATTGTTTTAGTTTTATTCTCTTGTGGTTTGCTAATCAATTCCCTTTTTCCTGTGGATTTGACCTCAGACTTTATGAGTTATTACTTCGCGACATTGGGAGCATTATTTAAGTCGCAGCAATATCCTCTGTAGTTAGTTAGTTGTTGTAGTAAGAGTAAGCCACCATTTTGTTGGAAGAATTTCTCTTTGAGCTTGATGTGCTTTCTTCATTCTAGTACCCAATAATAATAGAACTTCCCAAAAGCAATACTAGAATGCCAACACTAGTACCTGTACAAGTTCAAACATACATTTTCACCTAAAATTAATTAATGACTTAGAATTTGATAGTGTCAATTATCTTCTTAATAATTAATGTGTCACTCTAATTTTAAGGATCTTTTCTAATGAATTAATGATATGGCAACACTTGAATAATTCATTATAAATTGAAGGATCTATAAACTTTAGAGGATCTTGATCCATTAAATAGGAGTGTAACTTTTTATTACCCCTTATCAATAGAAGAAATTGTAATTTACATTGAGATATATTGTGAGTAATGGAGAGGAGAGAAATACAGAGCATTTGAATCAACAATTAATTAATATATACTTACTTAGTACAATAATAAAAGTTTTGAATCGATTGACCGAATAACTGCAACCGGTACCATTTTCCATTCCATCACCTTCGTACCCCTTGGAACAAGAGCATTTGAATTCTCCAAGAAAGTTATGGCATATTTTGTTGCAGGGTTTACAACTTCACACTCCCTATACCACTTGAAGGATCTAAAGCTCTCAATAGTACTTTTCTTTTACCCAGAAATATAGTATCTACAAGGATAAATTATTTTTATACACTATTTATCTTATCAAAAAATATATACATTAATATTTGCCATGGGAAGTTTCCAATTACACTTGATTAGCGCAAATCCTATTATGTTTGTTTAGTCTCTAACCTTTAAGTCAAATAACACATTTTGATAAATAGGGTAATTCTATTGTTCATAACCTTGCGAGACATGTTAGACATATTAGTAATATCTCTTTGTGGATGGAGGATGTTTTACCACTAATCAACTATATTCTTGTAACTAATTTTGGCTAGTTTTAAGTTTTTTCTTTAAATGCAAGTATCTTCTTCTAAAAAAAAACACATTTTGATGTTTCTAATTAATGGAGATATTTATAATTTGAACTTCCCCCCCCCCCCCCCCCTCTTAAAATATTATCTAACCAATTTGGTCAAACTCTCCAACACTTGTGTAAAAAAGGGAGTTGCAAGTTGTGAAAATTTTCGTAATTTTTTTGTGATATCTCTCTGGCGGTTTACATTTGATATTCACGAATGAACACTATTTTTAAAGGAAATTGAAATATCTACTCTCAGACCAACATTCACTTTGATAGGATCATCAAATTTATGGGTCAAATTTGGTTAGATATTGCATTTTGCCATAAAACTTCTAGATTTGGCTTAATTTGACTATTTTAACCGGTTGTTTTTCCGACTCAAATTTGATTTTTCTCGATTTTCATGTCTATTTGAAGAAAAAATATATTTTTTAGGTAGAGAGGGTAAAAGGGGTAGTGATACTGACAAATCAAATCAGAGTCCTATCCGTTTTCTCAACAAAAAAAAAAAAAAAAAAAAAAAATCAGAGTCCTATCCAAGCATTAAATAGTGATCAAATGAAATCTTAAAAGTACAGTTTAATATAGTTTTATATGGAATTATGATTAACTAAACTGAGGGAAACACTAATATTTGGCTTCCCGGGCTGGATTTGGCAGGGGAAGAAGGTTTATGTATATACATCAATACATACACCTGTTATATATCAGCAATATTTAAAGATTTTGTGTTGTTTAGATACTTCAAAGTAAGCATTGAGCCAAAAAATAAAATATAATTACGAAACTATATATACATGCCAGTGCCATCCAGCTTTAATTAAGAATATCCGAATCTTAGTACCACAAACTAAAACTTTTTAAGCTCATCCTGAATTAAGAATGACTTAACTTGAGAGAATTGATAATCTTTCGTATAGTATAATAGGAGTACTTTTTTTTTTTTTTTATAAACCGTATAGTATATTACTTTATTCCTTCAGCCCCAAGAAAAATAAAAAATTTATTTATCCATACAAATATAATGGAGCCTGCAACTTTGGAATCGTTTACCAATTTTAAATTTTTACAACTTTGGAATCTTCTACCGATTTCATTTTCTAAAAGTGAAAGCTCTATTCTTCAAAAAAAATTTAAAAAGAAAAAAAAAGTGAAAGCCCTATTATATTATTCTGACATGTTGATGAATAAAAAATTACCACTAAGAAAAAGAATTCTCGGCTTTCCCAAAGTTTTGTTAGTTGTGATTTGTGTATACACTACATCCACACACACACACATATATATCATAGATTAGTTCTAAAAACAAACTTTATTATCTCAATAATTATCTTTCAGCTTGTCATATATTTTCTCTCTCTACTTTTTTTTTTCTTTTATTAAATAGATATTTTTCTCAAAAAGGAAAAAAGAAGAAGAGATTTTTCTCAAATTATCCAAACAAATAAAAAAATCCCTCTTTTTAGATGTGGAAAATGGGATTCAATTAATGACCATAATTAATTATGAATCCCTTAAACAAACCATCGCCACTCATTCCTGATAACGTGAATATTCCAACGTACCCTTCCCTACCAAATCCATGAATTTTCGTCACGCTTTTCTTAATTACCAGAAGATTGGTTCCTCCGCGTGTTTGGTCTGCGATGTTAGGTAACCTCTTTTTCTCGAAGGACAAATTGAAATTGTCAAACTTGATGTGCACGACTTCAATCCTTACCATATGATATGCCACAAAACGTCACGCATGTGAAAACGAGTTCTTTACCTATTCAGCAAAAAACGAGTTCTTTACCTATTCAGCAAAAAACGAGTCTATACTTCAAAGCTAAAACTAAGAAGAAACATTTTATAATCGAGCACATGTACAAGGAAGTCGTCAACCTATGCATAGACTTGACAAATAGGAAACGGCGTGGAAGTAACAGCCTTCGAAGACAAGAAAAATATGCAACACCTAACCCCTACAATGTATTCCAACAAACTCAAAATCTATCTATATAAGTGTCCCCAAGAACCCCACAACCATTTCTAGCTACTCCCCTTCTCCAAAACTCTCAAAAAATTCCTTATTCAACCTTCTCTCATCAGTCATCACGCATTAAATTATATCTAAATCGATATAGATCAAGAGGTCATATCATTAGCACCACTACCACACCATCATCAGCTATAAGGAAAAAAAAAAGGTTTATTACAACGATTTTTAGGTTTGTTAGCACGAAAAAAAAAAATCGTGACAATCTCATCAAATTGATAATCTCATATCATCATCGCCACCAAAATAACCATTTATTCCGAAACCCAAAATGTCTACACCTACAATTAGATCAAGACCTACCGTACCCACCAAGGAACCATCAATAGAGGCCACCGCCACCGCTGCCGCCACCTCCAATGTTGACCAAGATGCCCTAAACCCTCCACTACAACGCCAACCATCTATGCAACAACGAGCAACACAAAGCCTAACAGGCACGGTAGCCAACCTAGCCAACCTCCTCCCCACGGGGACCCTTCTAGCATTTCAACTTCTCATGCCAATCTTCACACAAAATGGATCATGTGACTCCGCCACACGCGCCATGACGTTCGTCCTCCTCGCCCTCCTCGCCCTCTCATGCTTCCTCGCTTCCTTCACCGACAGTGTCAAGGCCTCGGATGGACAAGTCTACTATGGCTTTGCCACCTCCAAAGGGTTGTGGCTGTTTGATTGTCCAGACCTTACTTTTAAAGCCTCGGCAGCAGCTGATGTAAATAAGAAAAGAGAGTTTCGTGATTGGCTTCATGCAGTTTTATCTGTATTGGTGTTTGGTGCTGTGGCATTGAGAGATAAGAATGTTGTGCAATGCTTTTATCCAACGCCTGAGAAGGAGATTCAAGAGGTTCTAAGCATTGTTCCAATTGGTATTGGGATCATTTGCAGCTTGTTGTTTACAGTAATTCCCACCACAAGGCATGGCATTGGTTACCCTGTTACACCAGGCAAATAATTCTTCATTTTTTTTTTCTATAATTATTTTTATTTTCTTGATCATTTCAATTTTGTATAAATGCTTTAGTTGGAAGAAAGTGTAAGAGATACGATTACTTTGTTTCATTAACAACAATAAAAATTAGTTCAATTAATTGAATTTCGTTAAGTGTTCTGGTCCTTCGTAAGTTTGGCTTTTTTAGGCTTTGAGTTACTTTGTTTATGGTCAACTAGGAACGTGGGGGAAAAGAAATCATTAAAATGCATTTTGTTTGCCTGTAACAAATAAAAAATCAGCTAAGTATTCCACAAGGAAATTATCAGTCAAAATAATGAGATCATACACCTCCACATTAATCGGGTCAAATGTTGTCTACAACACACATTTCCATTTTTTTAAATGATAAATTAGTTTCCACTTCCCTGTTCAATTTATTATTTAATGAGCCACTTGTCAATTTTTTACTAGTAAAAATAAAATCTTTCTTAATGCATTTCTTGCTACAATTAACAATGTTTAGAGACTTAATTTTTTATAATATTTTCACAAATGTTGATATGATTTTTTGTGATTGGAGTATCAGCATTTTTATCCAAATTCACTATTGACATAATTTTAATTAGACACCAATTACATCAGACTATATCAGTAAATGTGAAGAAAATAGAATTGACATCCTTAAAACTTCTTGAAGTATTTTTGTGTTATTTGAATCATTGGAGGGAGCTGAAGACTAATAAGAGGTATACAATATCATGCCGTGCAAGAAAGGGGTTAGTCTTATCCAACCCCACATGAAGAAGCAGTTTCTGTAGCTTCAATGGCAACAGAATCTAGTGGCAACAGGCTTTGGCAGTACTACTGATTCCCAATACAATCCTAGTGATGTAGAAACCGATAGTACAAGCTCTAGTGGTACTGATGATTCAAACAATAATGAGTCACATAGCGATAGTGAATGTGATGTTGTAAGCTCAAGTGAAAATGATTCTCATAACACAACATCATTTTGTGGTGATTTGCGTGAGAAATCCAAGAGAGCAATTAGGAGACCATCCTACCTGAAAGATTACCATCTCTATCCGTAGATGGAATTTACTGGTTTCATGCTATGTTCTTTAGATCCTTTGCCTTTTGCACCAACCAAATAATTCTTTCATTTTTTTTTTTTCCTTTGATTTTTGGGAAGGGTTGTACATCATCATAATTAAGGCATATAATTGTACATATTTTAACCTATCAATTTTTAATGGAAAAATAACCCTTTTAATTATTTTTAGAAAGGGTATTAGTTCTATATATCATCTTCGCTGCTTTTGTTTGTTTATTTTAAACGAAAGAAAGTGAAGGAAACAGAATTGTTTGTTTTAGTAAAAAGATAAATTAAGTAAATCATTTTGTTTCTCCTAGAATCTAAATTTTGCCCTTTTTTAATTTTTAATTTAAAACCCCTTTACAATTTTTGGACTGTTTGTAGTAATTAGAATCCTGATTAGAGACTAGCGAAAAAGAATTGCATTTTCCAATTAAGACCAATTCTAACCGATGAAATTTTAGCTAAATCTTTGAATAATACTCAATGACTTGAAAAGTAGAGTTGTCCATATTTTTTTAAAAATGACAATAAATCTTGTTTTTAGTCTAAAATTGGGAAAAAATAATAACTAGTCGTCAAGTAAAAGCTATACAGGTCATCACATTCAGCATATCAATTATTCTTCGTAAAATGATAAAAGCATGTTATCTAGTTAGGTGATTGTGAATATTCAAGGGAAAAAAGTTAGGTGATTGTGAAAGAAAAGAAATTTGCTCCTATTTGCTATCTACTTTGGATTCTTTGAACACAAATTTCACTCCCTATGTAATTTTTTCTATTGAAAATTAAAAGAATTGCATTTTCCAATAGTACTCTTCACACACATAAGATGAAATATGTTTAACCTAACAAATCACGATTTCATAATTTTTGCATTTTACAATAAACCTACTATTAAAGTGAATATGTAATTGGGATCCAAAATTTAATTATCTAAGAATTATCTTCTCCAATAAAAAATTGGATCAGTTATGATATTTCTATTTTTATAAACAATTCATATGAACTTGAATCAAAATTTATTCTTGATACCTTGGAGAAGAAAAGAATAGAAGCAATGCTTTTCTCCAATTTTTTACTATATTCTATTATTAGAAATATTGGAGGAAACTAAATCATATTATAAAAAGTTATAAACGGATACAATTGGAGTATAGTTTAGTGCTGAGAATGTAACAATGGTGAAGCTATCCACAATAGGATGTAAGCTAGCTCCCAAAAGCAATGCCTAGTTTCATTCTATATTAGAACTTTTTTTAAACATTATGTTATTTGTAATGTGGTCTCTTATTGGGCAGAAGATGACAATATGCTAAAAACATTATGAATGATGGCAAGAGAAATACCTACGAATTAAAGATAAATAGTAAGAAAATCATGTTACTGCATAAGCTAGAAAGTTAACCTTTTATGTTTAAGGAAGTGAAAGATTTGTTGCTTGAGTATTTAAATCAAGGGAGACAATTCCATACCATACTAGCCGGTACGGCTGGAGTTTTTTGTGCCAACGCCTGGACTGGTATTGTAATAGACTTGATCAGTACTGCTTTAGATACCAAGTGTACCGGGTTGTTTCGGCCGTTTCAGTGGATTTCAGCGATTTCGGCTGATATATTGGTTTCAAACCGGTATAAGATTTAAAGTTTTTTTTTAGGAAAAACATGAATTTACCAGATCTACACCTCTTCTTCTTCGTTGCTACCAGTCGCTTTCCTTTTCTACTCTTTGTTGTTCTTTGCTTCAATTTGAGAATAATGGCAAAAAAATTCTTCAAATCTTTTTTTTTTTTTTTTGGCTTTGCTCGCTTGTTCACAAGCTGAAAAAAGTTTATCTCCATAAAAATGCAGTTGAAGATTGAGTCCATTGCTATATGCTACCTTCAATTTATACTTGGAATTTTTTAGAACGACCTCATGAGTTGTGGTTCTTTTACCAAAGCTTGTGTGTAGTCAATTCAGTTGTGGTTCTTTTACTAGAGAAAAGAGATAAGATCAAACACTTTTTTTTTTTTAAACAATAACTGGAATCAAGTAGCCCACAGTCACAATTATAGAATTACTCTCATTAAAGCAAAACCGCTAATTCGAAGTTTTCAACTTTGTAAATTGTTATTTGTAATGAATAAGTCTGAATTTATTTGCTTTTCATTTTTTTTAAAACATTAATATATTCATTCTTTACTAATGTACCCATAAGGCCATTATATCGTTTTTAATATTTATATTATCATTTTTTGACAAATAAAGAATATTAAATTAGTTGATTTTTCTTTAGTCCAAAGAAATTTTTGCTTAAATAAAATATTATATTTATTGTGGGGACTAAAAGGACCTAAGTAAGTATTTGGGCATTGGGCTTTGTTGATGGGCGCTAGTTTGTTTAGACTAAAAGCCTCCTAGAACCTTAACTCGGCCCATGAGTCGAGAGTCCGAGGATTCATCCGAGAACGAACATCTCCTCGGACAGACCCACAATGACCCTGGGATTCGCCAGAAAGATCAAGGCAGAGTTACGTAAAAACCGTTGGTTAAAAGGGGGACTTAGGCGCCCTCCAGACGCAACGGTGTGAGGGAAATATCTTATGAAAAGGCTGCCACCTCCACATTAAAAACCCTACACCTACCTCCCTAGCCGCATTAATGGGGGAGTGACCCCTGAACAGTAGAATTAAACTTTCCAGCTATTATAAAAAGACTTCAAGAAGGTGGTGGAATGGGGGATGATTATTTTTGGGGAGGAGCAGAAAAGAAACTAAGAACTGTAATTTTGGCATAAAAGAGAAGTAATATATAAATTGTCCTCGGCTTACGTCCAAGGAGGTTCCCTTGTCATATTTGTCCATCATTTGCAAAGATTGTGGCATTATAGCCTGCTTGTCACGTTTCCAATACCCCTAAACTAGATTGCAAGCCCATACTCTACAAATTTCATTGTTTAAGGTTCATTGGGCCTGAGCCCACGCGTGTTTTTGGGTCCAGGTCCAATTGAGCGCTTACAACGGGCGCCGTCTGTGGGAATCTAGTGTGAAAAGGAACTGGAACACCATGGCAGGTTTAGGCTCACACCATGCAGAATCTCAGGGATCGCAGTCGGAGGATCTGTTTGAACGCCTTGAACGCCGGAGGGATCGAGAGGGTGGTGTTCACACCGAGTATCCTAGGACGAGTTGTGCTCATACTGGAGGCGCCAGTACCACCCATGAAGATGGTGCTAAAGCCATGCAGAAGGAGATTGATCACCTTAAGAAGAAGCTGCACCGCGTCAGGCGCAGGCGTGCTTCACCCTCATCCAGTATCTCTTCCGGGAGATCCCGGGGAAGTAATTACAGCTCTAGGTCATGGTCGCCCCCCAGCAGAACGTCCTCTGGTGAAGAGGATGGCCTATCAAGTCGTAGGAGCAGGAAGCTCCCCTCCAGGGGCTTAGGGAATGATGCCATGAGCCGGGCGTTGCACCAGCTCTCCAAATCCCCATTCTCACGTAGGATTGAGAATGGGAGGCTCCCTAGGAGGTTCACCCAGCCCACCTTCACCATTTATAATGGCCGGACTGACCCGGTGGAACATGTGAGCCACTTTAACCAGAGAATGGCTGTCCATTCTCACAATGAGACCTTGATGTGCAAAGTCTTCCCTTCTAGCCTGGGACTTGTTGCTATGAGATGGTTCAACGGTCTTAAATCAGGGTCTATAAGCTCGTTCAGGGAGCTAACTAGAGCATTTGCGTCACGATTTATTACATGCAATAGAGTTCCTCGACTGTTAGACTCACTGTTGTCTATGGCTATGAAGGAGGGCGAGACGTTGAAAGCATACTCTGACAGGTATTGGGAGATGTTTAATGAGATAGATGGAGATTTTGATGAGGTGGCGATCAATACTTTTAAAGTGGGTCTTCCAACTGATCATGACTTGAGGAAGTCCTTAACCAAGAAACCCGTACGGAGCGTACGTCGCCTCATGGACAGTATTGACGAATATAAAAGGGTTAAGGAAGACCAACAGCAGGGGAAGGGTAAGGCAAAGGTTATCCCGTAGGAGAGAAGGGATTTCAGGTCGGACAGGTATCACAACAGCAAGCTGAGAAGAGATTACTCCGGGCAGTCTGGCTCGGCGGCACCTCAGACAGTTAATACTGTGTTCCGAGAGCCGGTGCACCAGCTATTGGAGAAGGTCCGTAAGGAACCCTACTTCAGATGGCCCGGTAAGATGGCAGGGGATCCTGCCAAGAGGAATCAGAATCTCTATTGTCAATACCATCAAGACGTGGGTCATACCACCGAGGACTGTTGGACCCTCTAGAATCACTTGGAGCAGCTTGCTAGCGAAGGAAAGTTAAAGCAGCACCTGTACCAACCCAGCAGGCAGGGCAGTCAGTCTGGCTCGAATAATCAGAGGAATAACTCATCTCGGCCTCCGTTGGGAACGATCAACGTTATCTTCACTGCGCCTGGCAGGACTGGCTCATGTCCTACTAGGGTGATTGCAGTTTCGGACTCCCAAGCCGAGGTGGGGGGCTCCAAGATGAAGAGATTGAAGCTAAATGTGCCCGTCTTGGGATTTTTAGAGGAAGATAAGGTTGGGACCATCCAACCCCATGACGACGCCCTGGTGGTTACGCTGAGGATAGGGAATTACGATGTGAGAAGAGTAATGATTGATCAAGGCAGTGGCGTAGATATCATGTACCCTGATTTATTTAAGGGGCTACAGTTGAAATTAGAGGACCTCACCCCTTACGACTCGCCGTTGATAAGTTTTGAAGGGAAAGCCGTTATACCTAAGGGACAGATTCGCTTACCCGTGCAATCTGGCTCCGAGACGGTCGAGGTGGATTTTATCGTGGTCGATGCATATTCCCCATACACAGCTATCCTTGCTCGGCCCTGGCTGCACGCTCTGGGAGCCGTTTCCTCCACCTTGCATGTTAAGGTGAAATTCCCTTCAGGAGAATGCATCGAAGAGATTCTCGGCAGCCAACTGATGGCCAGGCAGTGCATATCTCCTGCAGTGTTGCATCAAACCGGAGCGCAGTCCTCAACCTCGGCTGAGAAGGATCTATAGCAATTAATGACTTTAGGTGCGCCCGATGCAGTGTCAGCAGAGGAGGCCGTATGCGAAGACCTTGAGAATTTTTTGGTTTCGAATGATCCCGAAAGGTTCTTCCAGGTTGGGATATGCTTACCACACCAGGAGAAGATGAAGTTAATGGAGTTTTTAAAGAGCAATATTGATGTTTTTGCCTGGGACCCCTACGAGGCTCTGGGTGTCGATCCAAGCTTCATTTGTCATCATTTGAACGTCAATCCTGCTATCCCTCCTAGGAGGTAGCCCCATCGGCGTTCCTCGAGGGAGCATTCTGAGGCCGTTAAAGAGGAGGTGCTCAAGCTCAAGAAGGCTAGGGCTATCAAGGAAGTTTTTTATCCAGAGTGGTTGGCGCATACGGTCGTGGTTAAAAAGAAGAGTGGAAAATGGAGAGTATGTGTAGACTTTACAGACCTAAATAAAGCCTGCCCAAAGGACTCTTTCCCGATGCCCCGCATCGACCAACTAGTGGATGCCACGGTCGGCCATCCTCGGATGAGTTTCTTGGACGCCTTCTAGGGCTACCACCAAATTCCGCTAGCAGCAAAGGATCAGGAGAAAACTGCCTTTATTACTCCAACAGGCAATTATCATTATAAGGTGATGCCGTTCGGGTTGAAGAACGCTGGGGCTACTTACCAAAGGATGATGACCGGGATGTTTGAATTCCAGCTTGGAAAGACCATTGAAATATATGTGGATGACATGGTAGTGAAGAGCAAGGTGATATCTGCGCACCTGAAAGATTTGGACGACACTTTCCAAGTACTTAGAAAGTACAGGTTGCGTCTTAATGCCTCAAAGTGTTCTTTTGGTGTGAGTTCTAGGAAGTTCTTAGGTTATATGGTCACTCATAGGGAAATAGAGGTGAATCCTACACAGGTCAGAGCTATTCAAACCTTACAACCACCTCGGAATCCAAAGGAAGTGCAGAAGTTAACCAGAATGATTACCGCTTTTAGCCGGTTCATCTCCCGGTCAGCTGATCGATGCAGGCCTTTCTTCCAACTGTTGAATAAGTGGAAGGGGTTCCAATGGTCCGAAGAATGCGTTGTAGCCTTCCAACAACTTAAGGAATATCTTTTCCGGCCACCCATTATGTCTCGGCCTGAGGTTGATGAGGTCCTATTTGCATATCTGGCAGTGGCCGTCCATGCGGTCAGCTTGGTCCTCATAAGGAATGACGGTGGGGTGCAAAGACCGGTCTACTACGTCAGCAAGACGTTGAATGATGCCGAGGTGTGTTATCTGCTTTTGGAGAAAGCACTTCTAGCCGTAGTTCATGCCACGCGGAGGCTTCCTCATTATTTCCAATCCCACACCATTGTGGTCTTAACCCAACTGCCTCTCAAGTCAGTATTGCGTAGTGCCGACTATTCTGGAAGGGTGGCCAAATGGGGAACTATTTTGGGAGCCTTTAATATCAAATACAGGCCGCGTACCTCGGTGAAGGGCCAGGTCCTTGCAGATTTGGTGGCAGAGTTTGCTGAACCATTGTTGGAAGAAACTTTGAAGGAATCACAAATGGACGAGAAATCAATTGGTGTGATTACGAACGAAAGACCTGTGACTTGGAACGTATCCGTTGACGGGGCAGCTAACCAGAGATGGTCTGGTATCGGACTCGTCCTGGTATCCCCCAAAGGGATTATCTTCGAAAAATCCTTAAGGTTGGCGTTCTCAGCTACTAATAATGAGGCCGAGTATGAAGCAGTCTTGGTCGGCATGAACATGGTATATAGGATGGGCGGAAAGGAAGTTCACATGCTCTCGGATTCCCAATTAGTGGTCGGCCAGGTGACGGGAACCATGGAGGCTAGGGACCCCAGGATGCAAGAATATTTGACCGAGGTTAAACATTTCCAATACCCCTAAACTAGATTGCAAGCCCATACTCTACGAATTTCATTGTTTAAGGTTCATTGGGCCTGAGCCCACGTGTGTTTTTGGGTCCAGGTACAATTGAGCGCTTACAATTGGCGTCGTCTGTGGGAATACACATGCAGACTCTTTGGCTACCCTAGCGATGTCATCGGCTCAGGGTTTGCCTAGGATTATCCTTGTCGAAGATTTGCTAACGCCAGCTCTTACCACCGTGGGGGCAGCCCGGATCCATTTGATAAGGCCTGGACTTAATTGGATCGATTCTATGATATCTTTTCTGAAAAACGACATTCTCCCCGATGACAAGTCTGAAGCAGACAAGATCCGTCGAAAGGCACCGCGTTTCTGGCTGTCCGAGGATCAGAAATTGTATAAACGGTCCTTCTCCGGACCATATTTGCTATGCGTCCACCCTGAAGCAACGGAGGCGCTTTTGGAAAAACTGCATGAGAGAATTTGTGGAAGCCATACTGGGGGAAGGTCCCTAGCTCATAGGGCATTGACACAAGGATATTGGTGGCCCAATATGCAGAGGGAAGCTCAGAACTATGCCAGAAAGTGTGACCAATGCCAGAGGTTCGCTCCTAACATCCATCAACCTGGAGGAGTACTTAACCCTCTGTCCAGTCCTTGGCCTTTCGCTCAATGGGGATTAGACATAGTATGACCATTTCCGAGGGCTGTGGGAAACAAAAGGTGGTTACTTGTGGGGATCGATTACTTCACCAAATGGGTAGAGGCTGAGCCCTTGGCAAATATTAGGGATGTTGATTCCAAGAAGTTTGTTTGGAAAAACATCATCACTAGATTTGGAGTACCACATACACTCATTTCGGACAATGGCGTCCAATTTGATAGTAGAGCTTTTAGGAAATACTGTGGCGATATGGGCATCATAAATAGATACTCCACTCTAGCTTACCCTCAGGGAAACGGGCAGGCCGAGGCCGTTAACAAAGTGATAGTTAGTGGACTCAAGAAAAGGCTGGACAATGTGAAGGGCAAATGGGTAGAGGAACTACCACACGTTCTATGGACGTATCGAACTATGTCGCGCAGATCCACAGGAGAAACGCCATTTTCTATGACTTATGAGGCCGAGGCAGTGATACCTTTAGAGTTTGGTTTCCCCACGTTGAGGACGAGTACTTTTAACCCAGAAAATAACAACGGCCTCTTGGAAAAGAGCCTAGATTTAGTTGAGGAACGGCGAGAGACAGCTATGGTCCAAATGGCTTACTATCAACAAAAGCTTAAACGAGGGTATGATGCCCATGTGAAGCTCAGACCACTCACGCCTGGGGATCTGGTTCTGAGAAAGGTTGTAGGTACTGCTAGAAATCCAGCCTGGGGTAAATTAGGACCGAACTGGGAAGGACCATATCAGATTATTTTTGTTGCAGGTATAGGATCGTATCAACTAGTTGATCTAGATGAAAGAGTTGTATCACGTCCGTGGAATGTAAACAACCTTCGAAGGTATTATTATTAATAAATGGCGTTTTTGTCGTTTGTGATTCAAATTACAAATGTATATGGACTTATCAATTACAACTCTTGAAATATCAAACAGAAACTTGGTCATGTATGGTCCTCGGACTACGTATCTAGTGGAAATTGATATCTTATTATTTGTTAAACAGAACCTTAGTTATGCTGGGTCTTCGGGCCTTCTACTTTGGGAAAATTAACATCTTAAGTTACTGTTATGAAATATCAAACAAAAACTTGGTCATGTATGGTCCTCGGACTACATACCTAGTGGAAATTGATATCTTATCATTTGTTAAACAGAACCTTAGTTATGCCAAGTCCTCAAGCCTTCTACTTTGGAAAAATTAACATCTTAAGTTACTGTTATGAAATATCAAACAGAAACTTGGTCAGGTATGGTCCTCGGACTACGTACCTAGTGAAAATTGATATCTTATTATTTGTTAAACAGAACCTTAGTTATGCTGGGTCCTCGGGCCTTCTACTTTGGGAAAATTAACATCTTAAGTTACTATTATGAAACATCAAACAGAAACTTGGTCATGTATGGTCCTCGGACTACGTACCTAGTGGAAATTGATATCTTATTATTTGTTAAACAGAACCTTAGTTATGCCGGGTCCTCGGGCCTTCTACTTTGGGAAAATTAACATCTTAAGTTACTGTTATGAAATATCAAACAGAAACTTGGTCATGTATGGTCCTCGGACCACGTACCTAGTGGAAATTGATATCTTATTATTTATTAAACAGAACCTTAGTTATGCCGGGTCCTCGAGCCTTCTACTTTGGAAAAATTAACATCTTAAGTTACTGTTATGAAATATCAAACAGAAACTTGGTCATGTATGGTCCTCGAACCACGTACCTAGTGGAAATTGATATCTTATTATTTGTTAAACAGAACCTTAGTTATGCCGGGTCCTCGGGCCTTCTACTTTGGGAAAATTAACATCTTAAGTTACTGTTATGAAATATCAAACAGAAACTTGGTCATGTATGGTCCTCGGATTACGTACCTAATGGAAATTGATATCTTATTATTTGTTAAATAGAACCTTAGTTATGCCGGGTCCTCGGGCCTTCTACTTTGGAAAAATTAACATCTTAAGTTACTGTTATGAAATATCAAATAGAAACTTGCTCATGTATGGTCCTCGAACTACATACCTAGTGAAAATTTATATCTGATTGTTTGTTGAATAAAATCGTGGTTAGAATTGGGTCTTATGTTATATATCTTTAAGTGTCAGGCAGAAATTTGATAAGGAAGGATCCTCGGACCCCACACTTTACTAGACTTAGCATTTCAGATTATAAGTCCTAAATATTACATGGGTTTGCAAAAGAAGGTACTACTTACCAGCTAAACCAGGTCAGTCTTTGTTAGGTTCTTGCACGCTTTACTTCATAAGGCAAATATGTTTATTGCTGTTTAAAGTTTTAATTGGTCAACTGCTGAAAGTGGAGTTATTTATCTCATTCCTTCTTTTGCTGTGTGCTAATGAGAACTTTTGGTGTAAGCATAAAGAGCAAAAGATGAAATAAACACAATACAGATCAAAATCAAATAAAACTGTCTTTTATTAATTGTGTTGATACATGTATCAATACATGAAAAATTCTAAGTAAAAAAAAAAACCTATGTATGACTCTAAGCTTTCGGAGGAGGATTTTGCTAAGAAGTGCTGGTAGCCTCAGTGTCTTTTAATTCCAGCTCAAAGGAAGACAGAACTTGTTTTCCTTTGTCTGTTGTAGTGGTTAGATGGATCACAGGTTCTACACTTTGGCTCAAGCCCTTCTCGGCACCGCCACTCCCTTCCTTCCCTTTGTTGGAACCTGAAGGTTCTGTAGGATCCGGAATGGGCTCTGGAATCATAGGAGGAAGGGCAGGAAGAATTGTCTCCGGGGCAGGAGCAGCAGCAGGAGCCTCTTCTATCTCCTGTATGTCCAGGGGAAGCCAAATGTTCTCGAATTTCCTCAGCTCGGAGGCTGAAGGAACTCCTGCTACGTTTAGGGCTTCCCCCTAGACTTGCTGACAGTATTCTCGGCACACAGCCGCGAAAGCCTCTGTCAGCTGCTCTTCCGTTGCAGCTACCCCTTCTTTGTAACTAGCCTACTTTGCAGCCTCTAGAGAATGCTTGAAGGTGCTACCTTCCTCCTTTAGTTGTGCAAACTCCTTCTCCAAGTCCGAGCGTTCCTTCTGGGCTTGGGAGAGCTCATCATCCTTTTGATGAAGAAGTTTGCGCTCCCCTTCTACTTGAGTTCTCATCGTTCTCAGATTGGCCTCGGCGCCGTCTCTTTCTCTTTTTAAGTTGGCCAACTGAGAGGAGAGTCTCTCGTTTTCAGCTAGGGCCTAGCCTAAAGACTTCTCAGTCTCCAGACGAATTTCCTGCTCCATTCTGGCCCTCTTCTGAGAATCCTCCACGAACTTCTCAACGGCAAAGACCTCTTGAACGGCCTGTGACAAAGTATCAGAGGGTTAGGGGTAGTAAAATATTTACAAATAGCCAGATATTATAAAGAATGAAATATGCGCACGGAGAGAAACATACCAGGGCTAAGTCCCTTTTCAGAGAAAGGAACAGCTGAAGCTGGCTCATCTTCTCCAAGGCATCCACATCCTTGGGCAACAAAAGAGAACGCTCCAACACCTCGGCCAGATGGTGGGTGTGGCCTTGCTGGAGTGCCCTGATGCTGGACTGGCAAGAGATTGGTGCTCCGTCCAATCTCAAGTCAGGAGACCAGGTAGCCGGTGCTCGACGCACCTCGGCCACGTCCCTAATTTCCCCACTTTCAACTGAACGGGCACGTCCTTTTCTCTTGTCCAGTTTTTGCTACGGGGGTTGTTGTGGCTGTTGTCTGGGCTTTTTCTATTTTTCGCCACCTGCCTCCTCGGCATCTCCCTTCCTTTTCTTCTTCGGCTCCTCAACTGGAGGTTTAGGATCGGCCGGAGGAAGGGGAGGTGGTAAGGTCGGGGGAACTTGGGACCTTCCCGCTCTCTTTTGGGCGACTCTCTCGCCCATTTTGGTTAGAAGGCCGCTGAGTACGTCCATCTCTTCCTTTTCAGAATCGTCTTCGGGACAGGCAACTATTAAGCCTGCAACTCCGGAGGCCTCGGCAGGCTCTTCTTCCTCGTCAGATAGCACGATAAACTGGTTCCCTCGGGGTCTTTCGACGTCCTCGGGTTGAAACCGGTCTATCTCATCGTCCAACGTGTGCGAAGAGGATACTTGCTCCTCCGGAACATCAGTTGCTTGAGAGTGCGTCGAAAGAGGGATCGCCGCGATAGGTCGCGTGTAGAGAATGGTGTTGGGATCGTCAAGGATGTCGTGGTCGGCAAGAAAGTGCGGTCTTGCTACGCGTATCCTCTTACGCCTTCTATCCCCCGCGATAATGGCGTTCTCTATCTCCTAGAAGTCCGAGGATATTGGGTCGTAGCCTAGTATCAAGTGGGCCGCTCTAAGTTGCAAGTCTTCACTCACAAATACTTCTGAGCGCAGGACGCGATTCAGATCAGCAACGTTGCAGTGGCTCAAACGAGGGCGCACAAGTTGTTTATCTGTAAGAAAGAATACCAACAAAGCCAAGCACGGTTAGATCTGCAATGCATATGAGAAATCGAATTGGATGATGTGTAAAAGGAAATGACCAAATAGAAAATTTTGAGATTGAAGTACGGGGTAGAGAAATGAACTCCTAAAGAGTCACACCTGGGTCTCCCCATACAATCGGGCAGTGAGGGCCATCATGCCAGTTGCCTGAGGCGATGAGGTAGTCGTCCTTCATGCCTTTATTAGACTTGGGCAGACAGGAAATCAGTCTAACTACACTGGACCGTGATTTGATGTAGTAACCTACTTTTGTAAGTTTGTGGCACTCATACATGAACACGACGTCGTGCCAAGTGAGGTTCAAGCCCATTTGCTCATGTAGAGCGTCGACACTTCCTAAGACCCTAAATACATTGGGTGCGCATTGGTCTGGGCACAACCTGTGGTTGCGAAGGTATTCCCTAGTTACGCTTCTCATAGGGAGGGTCATCCCACCTTCTATAAAGGCAATCATGGGGATAATAACCTCCCCCGTTTTCCTAGAATCGCCTACGGCTTCTGCCGGACAATATTTCAAACCCACATCGCTGGGAATGTGGTATTTGGCCCTAAAGCCTTCCATCCCAACGGTGGTGTCAAATAAACACTTAAATCTACCCATGTAAAAGAAAGGAAAAGGCAAGTTTGAAAAAGGAATATGGTTAAGAAGGAATCCAAGGACAGAATCCGAGGAGAAAAAGGTAGAGAAAGTAAGGACTTACGAGTTTGCGGTTATTCGAGTTTCCACGGGTTTCTGGAGAGAAAGATGATGATTGACGCTTTGATGTGATTGAATTCTGAAGAAATGAATGAGGGCGCAGTTTTCCAAACGTCATGACGTGCGAGAGGCGGCCTCGAAGTTGGATTTCTCCCACCCAAATTTTCAGGAGATGATGGGGACCGTTGGATGTTCATCTCACCGTTGAACGTGGGGAACAGGGTGTAACTTATAGTCATAAATGCGCACGTTCTGGAAATCGAAGCGCCAAACGGCATTTTTAGGAATGAAACGACCCCCACACGCATGGTGATGTACGAAATGTGTGGAGGTAGCACTAGTGGGATCAAAACCCTATTTTTCTCCTCGGATGAGGAAAAATAAAGTTTTGAGGGGCTATTGTGGGGACTAAAAGGACTTAAGTAAGTATTTGGGCATTGGGCTTTGTTGATGGGCGCTAGTTTGTTTAGACTAAAAGCCTCCTAGAACCGTAACTCGGCCCATGAGTCGAGAGTCCGAGGATTCGTCTGAGGACGAACATCTCCTCGGACAGACCCACGATGACCCTAGGATTCGCCAGAAAGATCAAGGCAGAGTTACATAAAAACCGTTGGTTAAAAGGGGGACTTAGGCGCCCTCCAGACGCAACGGTGTGAGGGAAATATCTTATGAAAAGGCTGCCACCTCCACATTAAAGACCCTACACCTACCTCCCTGGCCACATTAATGGGAGAGTGACCCCTGAACAGTAGAATTAAACTTTCCAGCTATTACAAAAAGACTTCAAGAAGGTGGAGGAATGGGGGATGATTATTTTTGGGGAGGAGCATAAAAGAAACTAAGAACTGTAATTTTGGCATAAAAGAGAAGTAATATATAAATTATCCTCTACTTACGTCCGAGGAGGTTCCCTTGTCATATTTGTTTATCATTTGCAAAGATTGTGGCATTATAGCCTGCTTGTCACGTTTCCAATACCCCTAAACTAGATTGCAAGCCCATACTCTACAAATTTCATTGTTTAAGGTTCATTGGGCCTGAGCCCACGTGTGTTTTTGGGTCCAGGTACAATTGAACGCTTACATTTATATATCTATTTATGAAAATAGCAATAATCTCAAAACGGTACACCAGTATTGACCGGTACTGAAATATTTCGGTTCTTTAGCCAAATCGAAACGGTCTCGGTACAATATTGACTCCCTTGATTCAAATTACTTTCTGAGTCAATTGCCTTTATGATTACCTTCAAGGAACTTTCAACCTGCTATAGACTTTACATGGTTCTTCCCTACCTATTAAGGATGCATATAAGATGACCTCCAAAGAAAATAAGGAATTAGAAAGAAAACTACAAGAATTATTATTGGTTAAACGGTTCATAGCTAAGTATATGTACTTGTGCTTTGCCTGCTTTGTTAACTAAAATAGAAAATGGAGAATGTCAATAGATAGCAGAATCATTTATAAAATTACTATCAAGTATAGATTTAAAACTAGATGACATGTTTGATTTTCGTTAAATTAAAGTTGTTTTTCAAAATAAATTTGGGAAATAGTTATCATCAAATAAAAGTCAAACTTGTGATGAATGGAAATACACCTTTACGACACCACGTGTACTCTTTGGGTGGTTAGTGATGCCTTTTGGCTCACTAATGCCCAGCCTTTAGTACCTTCATGAAGGTCATGAGTCAATTGTTGCAGCCACTTTTTTTTTTTTTTTGATGAATTGTTGCAGCCACATCTAGGGGTTTATGTGGTTGTATGCTTCGATGAAATCCTCATCTACAGTAGATGCCTGAGAGAACATGTGCATTTGAGAAAAATGTTAGTTTAAAATGCATATTCTATGCTAATTTGAAGGAGTGTATACTTGCAACCAATAGGGTAGGTTTCTTGGGTTACCTTAAATGGCCTAAACCACATAGCGTGTAGGAAGTAAGGAGCGTTCATGATTTAGCTATTTTTTATGGAAGATTTATCAAAGGCATAGTACTATAACAGCAACCCTGATTGATTGTTTTAAAAGAGATTATTAGGAATGGACTGATGTAGCTAGCAAGAGCTTCAAGCATCTAAAACAAGCCTTGACTACCTCTCCCATATTGGTTGTTCCATATTTTGAAAAGGTATGTGAGTTTGACTGAAAGTGGAATTGGCATAGGGTGAATGTTAATGTTAGGTCCGGATAGTATATCTTTAGCCTATTTCGATGAGAAGTTGAATGATCTTAGGCTCAAATATTGCATCCATGACCTAGAGTTTAATGTCATTGTGCAAGCCATCAAGCACTGGCAATATTATTTAGCCTACAATGAGTGTTTTTTTTTTCTTTTTCTTTTTTTTTTACACAGCACTAGGCATTGAAATTTGAATTGTTGCTTTCTTGCGACAATTCAAATTTTCAATTAGGCACAATGTTGGGTGCTTAATAAAGTTATAGAGCATAATGGTGTGCCTTTAAAATTTAATGCATTCACAAGTGGTAGTTTAATAGTGTTGCAAACAATGGGTTCATATTCGAAGGGCTCAAGCTATTGATAAAATGTTAAAGGAGATTTTGAAAATTTTGATTTATGATTTTATCATAGTTTGATGAAATTTTAAGATGTATGAGTTTATAACTATGATTTAATAGTGTTGTTGAGGTATTTGATATGAAAACATGTTCATAGCAGTAATTCAAGTTGTCTCTAATAACATTTGTAACAAACCAAGCAACATCTATGTTAGTATATCCCAAAAAGACTAGTCTAGTCACAATTGAGAGTCCTTACATTTATTATAAAGTCCAAATCAATGCGATATATGCTTAATGTGAGACTCAACACATGCTCACACAAAATACACTCAATCAATATTCCAATAAATTGTGATACCCTATAATGATTGAATATGTGATGTGTGGGTGAGTGCTGACTTCAAAAAATTAAAACACATTAAGCACAATTTCGATCAATTGAGCTAGTGTCAAAAGGCAATTGAGGCACAATTAAAAGGCAGTCAAACTCTGAAATTTCAATCGATCAAATTTTGATTGAATGACACAAACTGCTTCTCTTGAGCTACTTTGTGTACAAATGATCTTGAACTTGTAGTGACCTGTTATAATAGACTCATTTGATTGTTAAAATGTAATGGAATTCACCATCTAAAATCTAACGCACCTCGTATGATATTGGATGGTATTCCTTTTCTCAAATGTAAAAGGAATTTTGTATAGAAAAAAAAAAAAGTCAAATTTATATGCTATAGATCTCCTAAAAGATTTAGGAATGCTCTTATGCATACCTGCCAAGAAACATAATTATTTCCATCAAAATGCAATGGAATGGATTGAGATTGGCCATGATCCATCAACAATGAGGTCAAGGATCTCACTCAAGAATTTAATCTTAACTAAGTGAATTCAGCTTTGATACCAATTGAAAGAATCGGTTTAGACTTCAAAAGAGTTATATGCAGCGGATTAATTTAATCATGTGGTCTCAATAAGTCACCAAAGCTATAAAGCATGCAAGGAAGGAAATTATTAAAAAAAAAAAAAAACCATATCCAAAAGAATGATCACTACAAAAGTAACCTACCTAAACTAAAGCAATCCACTATATGAAGAGAAGTTTACAATCTAGTAAATCTTTTATTTCCAAACTCTACCCACTAAATGTATTAACTCTAGTGACTCACTATAGCTCTAGAATTTCTAAACTTTTCGATTTATGACCGCCTTCATGAGTCTTTTGGCTAAAAATTGCAAAAAATGGAGTTTATTATTGTTATAGGTACTGTTCAAAGTTATTTGGCAAAATGAGGAGAGAGACTGAATTTCAGCAACGGTATTGCCGAAATTGCAAGAAAAAGTAGAGTGTGTCAGGGGAGAAAGAAAATTGAATTTCGGTAATGAGATTACCGAAATTCTTGTTGTAAGTGCACAATTGCGCCTGGCCCCAAAAACACACGTGGGCTCAGGCCCAATGAGCCTTAAACAATGAAATTTGTAGAGTGTGGGCTCGCAATCTAGTTTAGTGATATTTGAAATTTGATGAACATGCTAAAATATTACAGTGTTTGCAAATAAAAGACGAACGGGGCAAAATAAACCTCCTCGGACGTAAGTCGAGGACAAATTATATATTATTTCTTTTTTTTCCCTCAAAGGTCACAGTTCTTCTTATTTGTCTCTCTCTTTTCTTTGTCCTCTTTCCTCCTTAAATACTTCTTCTTCTTCCCTCTTTATCCACGTGTCGCACAAATTACCCTTTTAGACACCTGTCCCATCCACCACCCTCTGAAAGTCTTTAAATTATAGCAAGAATGCTGACTTCTACTATTCAGGGGTCACTCCCCCATTAATGCGGCCAGGGAGGTAGGTGCAAGATCTTTAATGTGGAGGTAGCAGTCTTTTTCTAAGATATTTCCCTCACACCGTTGCGTCTGGAGGGTACTTAAATCCCCCTCTTAACCAACGGTTTTTCCGGAACTCTGCCTTGATCTTTCTAGCGAATCCCAGGGTCATCGTGGATCTGTCCGAGGAGATATTCGTCCGAGGACGAATCCTCGGACTCTCGACTCATGGGCCGAGCTACAGTTCTAAGAGACTTTTAGTCTAAAACAAACTAGCGCCCATCAACAAAGCCCGAAGCCCAAATACTTACTTAGGTCCTTTTAGTCCCCACACTTGTCCTGCCCTTACTCCCAAGCCTGCCCGTGAAGTGCCCAAAATACTGAAATGGAAAACTAATTGTGGCAATGGCATTGCTGAAAATAGGAGAGAAAAAAAAAAGGGATGTTATGTCCACAACATTTTTCACAACAAATTACAGGTGGTTAGTTGTTATTGGTTCAAATTTGAACCTAACACTAAGATAATTTTTTTACCCCAATAATAACAATAAGTAACAACCTGCCATTTATGATTTGTTATAAAAATATTGTGAAAATGTTGTGGACGTATCATTTCTAAAAAAATCGTGGAGCCGAAATAGAAGGAAAAGAAAAAAAAAAAAAAAAAAAAAAGTGGCAATGTGGCAATGCCATTGCCACTTTTTCTTTTCTTTTCTTTTCTTTTCCTTCTATTTCGGCTCCACAATTTTTTTTTTAAAATGATACGTTCATAACATTTTCACAATATTTTTACAACAAATTTTAAATGGCAAGTTGTTACTTATTATTATTATTAGAGCAAAAAAGTTATCTTAGTGTTAAGTTCAAATTTGAACCAATAACAACTAACCACCTGTAATTTGTTGTGAAAAATGTTGTGGACGTAGCATCCTTTTTTTTTCCCCCTCCATTTTCGGCAACTTGGTTGCCACAATTCTTTTTTTTTTTTCCCCTCCCATTTTCGGCAATGCCATTGCCACAATTGGTTTTCCATTTTAGCATTTTGGGCACTTCACGGGCAGGCTTGGAGTAAAGGCAGGACAAGAATTTCGGTAATCTTATTACCGAAATTCAATTTTCTCTCTCCCCTGACACATTCTACTTTTTCTTGCAATTTTGGCAATACCGTTGCCAAAATTCAGTCTTTCTCCTCATTTTACCAAATAACTTTAAACAGTACCTATAACAATAATAAACTCCGTTTTTTGCAATTTTTAGCCAAAAAACTCCCGCCTTCGTAGATGATGTATCAGAATTCATTACTAGAATCTCTATCTTATTCCAAGATTCTCTTAAAATATATATATATATATATATATATATATATATTAAAAAACAATGACGCAGTGGACTGTGAATTTATTCTTGATCAGCTTGAAACCAGCAACTCCCTCTTGTGAATTTTAACTTTGAATCCATGGGTTTTTCGAAAATTTAGGTTGTACACCTGGTGGGATATTAGAGGATATTCCCTTTTTCACATGTAAAAGGAATTTTGTAAATAAATAAATAAATAATCAAATTTACATGGACATCATTATCATACTCCTATTACTTATCACAAAACGTTACGTATGTGAAAACTGACATTAACTTCAAAATACCGACTTCCTTCTCAAAAAAAAAAAAAAAAACTTCAAAATACCGACCCATCTCATGAGAACCATGTTGTTGTCAAATTAATAAAGTCTTAAAACAAGGGGAAACTTCAAGGTAAAAAGCCACCTTTCAACTTTCAAGTCACGAAAGTCTTTACTTATCTTATCTAGTTGTCTCCAAGTACCCTCACAACCACTCTTCTAATTCCTTGACGCCACATAGTCTTTCTCACTTGATCACATCCCACATTTCTTTTCCTCCACCTTCTTCATTCACCAAAATCTCTCATTTCACTTCTACAATCCACCTTGCCACCACCACCACCACCAAAATCACCACCTCTAGTCAAATTTTCTCAATTTTAGTACGCAAAGCTTTCGCTTTTGTAAGGATCAATCTTCTTTCGAAGGTTAATTCGTGGCAAACTCCTTTCACTTTATAATTCAGCCTTGCCCATCTTTTCCAAAATCCAAAAAATGTCTAATCTTAGGCCAAGACCCACACCCACCACAAAGCCACCATCCACACCCAAAACCCCAAGCACCACCACCAATACAGACCCTGATCCTGATGACACCCCAAAACCCCAACTCCAACGCCAACAATCTCTCTCACAAAGAGCAATCTCCCAAACCTTATCAACCACAGCCACCTTAGCCAACCTTTTACCCACAGGAACCCTCATGGCTTTCCAACTCCTCATACCAGTGTTCACACAAAACGGCACATGTGACTCAGCCACACGCCCCATGACACTCGTCCTCTTAGTCATCCTAGCTCTCTCTTGCTTCCTTGCTTGTTTCACAGACACAATCAAGGCCTCAGATGGACAAGTCTACCATGGCCTTGCCACTTTCAAAGGGCTTTGGCTGTTTGACTATCCAGGCTCTTCAACTCAAGGCTTGCCTGATCTGAGTAAGTACAGTATAAAGTTCATTGATGTGGCTCATGCTGTGTTAACTGTGCTTGTGTTTGGTGCTGTGGCTTTGAGAGACAAGAACGTTGTGAGGTGCTTTTATCCAACGCCAGGACATGAGGCTCAGGAGGTTTTGGACATTGTGCCTGTTGGTGTTGGCCTAATTTGCAGCTTGTTGTTTGTGGTTTTCCCAACTAGAAGGCATGGCATTGGGTACCCCGTCACACCAGGCAAATAAATTGATCATTTGTTGCTTGCTTTTTTGTTTTGATGGGCCAAGGGTGTTATTATTTTTCATGATCTCCCTTCCCTTTGTTAATTTGCTTTAACTTTTTTTTTTCTTTTTTTGGATTGAAAGATTGTAAGAGACACTGTTTGAATTGGGAGCAGAATAAGTTGGTAGAAATTACAGTCATTTTTATTGATATTTGGTAAAGTAGCATTTATAGTCTTAGTCCTCTTTATTTTTATTTTATGAAATTTGCCTCTGTATTGTTGTTGGGCCGGTTTTGATAATGTTGTTTTTATTTTTTTAAAATGTGAGAAAAAAATGTGTGAAAATATATGTAATATTATTTAAAAATTAAAAATTATTGCTTAAAAAATTTCCGAACAGCCATACAGTCACCGAATTGTCTATTTGTGGTTGAAAAAAATATTGCATCCTTCTGTTGATTAAGAAAAACAAAAACAAAACAAAAGAAAGAGCGAAGAAATCCAGAGTAACTTGTCTAGTTGTCTTCCTATGGCTATGGGCCCGCCTAGGACACGCTGTCCCTCTATGTTGACTTTGTTATATATATTTTTTGTAATAATAGAAAAAATATATATGATACATTAAAAATAAGTGTAAATACAAAAGGTAACCGACTAAAATGAGGTAGATTCATATATCATTGTTATATAAATAAATAAAAAGAAGAAGATATTCATATATCATTTTACATTAAAAATACGTTTGTATCAGTATCATAGAATGACTATTTTATCTTATCAAAGTTATTAATTTTGGAGAATATATTTCACAACATTTTTATAGTAATTTTATAACAAATTCTAGTTGGTAGGTTGTTACAGGTTTTTTATGTAAATTTACTACTAGAATTACTTATTTATTTATTTACCTATGAATAATAGTAAATATCAACTTGTCACACAGAATTTGTTCATAAAATTTGTTGTAAAAATGTAAATAATGTAACATTTATTTTAATTTTATTCCATTTCAATTAAAATGGTTCCAATATATTGTACCTATTGAGCGCTTATCAAATTGATACATATAGCATAGTCATCAAAAGTGTACCAATCCGACAATTGTACTCAACCCAACTCAAGGCGTCAAAGTTGATTTCATTGAGTGACAAGTGGAACAAAAACCTGCCCAAACCAAACCCAAAGACACTCGTACATATATCAATTCTTTTTCAAGATCCAAATGTTAACTTTATGAAGCCAATGGAGTTACAATCCAATGGCACCCTCTTCTCTTTTTCTCTCCTTTGTCACGAGTTTGATCGTGGAATCATGCCTCACACCCCACCCCACCCCCAAAGAAGTGTAATTTATATAACATATAAGGTGAGTTTTACACGTGGGCTAATGGGTCTTTGTGCTTAATTTGTTTTTGATTAATTGTTCAAATTTCAAATTTATTTTTCGTAAAAATAAATTCAACAAAGAAATTATTTACTCCCATTCTGTTTTTGTTGTAAGTAAATAGTATTATGAAAGATGAGATCTTATTTTTCCATCTTCTTCTCTTCTCTTTTATTCATTTACTTTCTCTTCTCCTGTATTTTACCAATCAAATTAAACTCTTCCTTTCTTTTATTTTATTTTTCTCTCCCCTCCATTTCGCCAAAGTATATTAACTCAAATTTTGAAATAAATAATGTTTAAGAAAAAAAAATTAATCTTTCAAATTTATTAAGTCATAAATTATGATTTAAGCAACATCACATCATCATTTTGTCTTATTGATATTATTTTTATTAGGGTTTTATTAACTTATGTTTTAGGGCATTTATTAATAAAATTCTTTTAAAAACTTTTTATGAAAAAAATAAAAAAGTAGCTAAAATTTTTGATAATTTTTTAAATTTTATTATAAATAATTTCATGAAATTAATAATTAATATATACTCTAAAAACTAAGGAATACATTAACCAAATTCATTTTATTATCAACTAATTATAACATATCATCAGTACGCAGTACAAAATCAATAATTGGGAAAATAAAAAAGAATAAATCATTGAATGGGAAGGCATGGCTACCACACAAACTCATCACTCACGTGCTGTGTACTAGAAAAGTTGCCACATATGCCAAAAATATGCCGCTTGGATTCCCCTGGCCCTCTTTTTATTTTTTGGCTGAAGGCCCCTCTTTTCTTGGCCTGTATGTGGATCTATGATTGTATAGTATCAAAAAACAAAGCTCACCTCCCCATAAAAAATGGAACACCATTGTCATGGTGTCATTGAGATTGAGATTCCAAGGAACAGAAATTCAAAACACTCTGAAGTCTATACAAATCTAAAACCTCATTTGACTATCTCCCACTTCCACATTGATCAACCATGTCCATCTATGCAAGACTTTGTCCCTTCATTTCACCCCCACAAACCAACCAAAGAATTTCCAGAGTCACACTCACACTCAAAACACCCACAATTTCTTTTCCACCAAAGCTCACAAATTTAGTCACTATCACAGCTATTCATGGAAAACCCAGATGGGAAAACTTGTTATATACTGCAAAGCCCCGAACTTTACCCATATTCAGAGCTGTTAATGGAAATTCTGAACATTCACCAGTCGCTCCAGCAAAACCCAGCTGGGAAAACTTTTTGGCTACTGCAGCTAGCTTGTACCCTCTTTATGTGATTGTCGGATGGTTTGTTGCTTGTGTAAAGCCATCTACTTTTGCATGGTTTGTGAGTAGAGGTCCAGCTTCATATAGCTTAACTCTTGGATTGATTATGTTGGCAATGGGTCTCACTTTGGAGTTCAAGGACATGATCCGTCTGTTCTTGCAAAGGCCACTCTCAGTAAGTTTTGATTTTTGTTCAAAATGCTTGTAAATATTTTGAGGCATTGTGTTATGAAGTTGCATGTAAATTTGGGTTCTTGGTGAAATTTGAGATATGGGTATGCTTAAGATTGGAAACTTTGAGTTGGTTTTTATAGAAGTTCCTGAAATTGAGCAAGTTGGAAGATATGGAATTCAATTTTATGTGAAAGTGAAAGACTTTGCTGCAGTATTATTTTGTATTACATTGCATGGACTTTTGTCCGTTCTTTGGAATATTGTAATTGTTACTATAAGCCTTTGTTAATCTGAACAGTTTCAGGAAATTAATTAAATGGGAATTCGTTATTGAATTGAATATTTAATTGGGAGATAAGTCAGCTAACATATTTTCTGCATATAGTTCCATAAATACTAATGCCTAAACTCTTTTGCTTGTTTTCCTTAAGGCTGCATTTGCATTTAAGGAAATATGTCTAGTGATACAAAATTTTCCGCTACTGCTGGCATGTTATGATTGGTGCTTAATAAAAGTGATATTAGTGGTGGAGAGGCCATGTGAAACTAGTGTCACACCAATCCCAACTTGCCACCTTAGCAAGTTGTAAAAATATGTGTCCCCAGGATTTGCTTGATAAAAGTTAAAAAGGATTTGAAGAATAGTTACTCGTATAAATTGCTTGATATGAATTTTAACAGTATATGATGTGTTTGAGCTATGAGGATTTGCTCTGACAAAAACACTAGTAATGTTATAGATTTGAAATAACATCTTATACCAAAAAATTTCAAATCCATATATTAGTAAAGCTTAAATCCATCCGTGAATTTCATCAACAGAAAAATTTGTCATTTAAACTAAAAATCGAAATGCAAATTGATCACTTCAAATGCCTCTATCTAAATGAAACCTTAGATCATTGCATAATCAGGTTAAATTTTTTTAAGTGTTCATATATTCTTATTGATGGCTTTCATTGATTTCTTAAGGAGTGTCAAGATTTTAATGAAGCACTAGCTTGATGTCTGTTCTTGAATATGATTTTCCATTTTCTGAGTTTTTTGCTTTGACCTTTTGTTCAGATATTGTTCGGTTGTGTTGCTCAGTACACAATTATGCCAGCCTCTGCATTTGCTATTAGTAAAATCTTGGGGCTTTCACCTTCTCTTTCAGTTGGTTTAATATTGCTTGGTTGTTGCCCTGGAGGTACCGCCTCCAACGTGGTATGATTACCTTTATTTCCCTTACATTGTTCTTTTTCTCAACTTATATACTGAAATTTGTATGCAAAGCTGTTTTACAGAGTCATTTATGCCCTAATTAGGAAGATGTGTTTTAACTACTTTCTAATGATCATTCTCTTTAGATTCTAGCACATTCCAAAGAGGTAGAATTTGAGGCAGGAGAAACTTGATAGCCCTTATGGGACTTACTTCCTAGTTAGGTATGTTATGTAGCTAACCATAGATTCATTAAGAAAGTCAATGTAAATCCTTTACATCTCCAAGACTGGTCGTTCAGATAGAGATATAGAGGACAAATGGTCATGAGATGAAAAGATATTGGCCAGTCATTTTATAGTGAATTTTTTTTTTAAAAAGGGCCTGCCATGGTTGTGGAATTAGCAATTTTCCACTGTAAAAAACGTATTTCCTGTTAGGCCGAGTACCTGCTGGTTGTCTGTTTCCTGTATTTTCTTTATGGCGTACTTTAAAGAGCATTGGGCCCTACAACGAAAGCCTGGGTCTCACAACTCTAGAACACTCACCAGATATAGTAAAATTTAGGTCTTCAGGAGGTGAATTGTTAGCCAATAGCCCAAGCAAATGGTTGAGAGTAGTATTAGCCAACAATTCGACACAAAAGAGCCCTTGTCCATGCATATTATGGGCTTTAAACCCTCCCTATCATTTATCAAAAGCTCCTATCATTTGACCATGCTCCAACTCATACAAGAATCACAAACTTCCATGATTACTATATTAACCCCATCTCATAATCTTATTCAACTAGAGTCTTCTGCATCTAGTTGTCTCTTAAGAGTACCAACCTGTTTTTTGTTATTTTTCATGGCTCATTTTCAAGTAGATATATTCTTTTACAAATGGGCTTTTAATAAAATTTAAACCATAGCATCAGGCATTGTGTTAGGGTCACCTTCAGCTACTATAGAAGTATATAGATATCTGCATAATTATGAGTATAAAATCAAGCTGTTAGAGTTCTACAAGATTGTAAACTTTATTGTTGGGCATAACATTTGCCATTTGAAGAAGTTTACCGATGTTTGTACCTATGCTTTTAAGGTATGGGCCACAATTTCAACTTTTAGCCCAATTAATGCTTGTTCCAAATGTTTGGGATCATCTAGTCCTTTCTATGTCCTTAATTTCCTGTAGGATTCCAATGTTAAGTTCAATGGATGGTGGGGAAATAATACTATATATTGTGACAAACACATGCATCACAAGGAAAATTGATGTTTATCGTTATCCCGTTTGTTTACCAAGTATTAATGTCATAAAGCGGCAAAGCATTCCTGTGATAGAACTGATACTAATCTTACAATTTTTTGAATTTATGAATACTTTTCTTCACAGTTCTAAACATAGGGTGGCAAAGCTTCTATTATGGATCTCAAATTATAGTGGGCTTACATATCTCTGACTTGATGGATACACGTCTCTGTCAATTCTTCTTGGGAGTGCATATTTAGCTAGGTTTCTTACAAATAGAAGTAGAGTGGAAACTAAAGATGTATTTTCAAGTGGCTTATATATTTATACAACTAAAATACTTTTTCCCCCTGTTGCTCAATCTTGAGCATATGTTATGTAAAGTAGTGGAATATGATATCCTTTCCCACAGCTAGTTTATATTGTTTCTGAACTTCTTATATTTTGAGTATGATGTCAATCTGAAACATATCACTCCTTGCTGGTATCAAATATAGATATCTTAAAGTCTATATTTGATAGGTAACATCTGGTCCAGGCAGGAAACTTAGGTAGAGTTGCCATACTTATTTGTCCAAATTTCAATTTGAATTGGAATTATGTTGAACAATTAACCTCTTTCTTTTAGAGAGCAAGATCTGACAATTTTCTCAAACAACTTGAGTGGTGAGCTCAGTTTGATGCTTTGATAGCTTGCAATCATTGGGATGGTTATAATTGATACAAGTTCATTTTAAAAGACTTAAATCCACTGCATTACTTGATTTTAATTTTAGTAGTAGCAGCCCCCCCCCCCCTTCCCCAACCCCCCTCCCTCTTCGCTTTCAAGATCTAGATACTTAGAAGCTTGACAAACTGATTGTAGTGTTGTTGAAGCCAAATGAATTGAGAATCCATTATAATTTGGTAATTTAGTTAAATGGATGGGGATTTTATTTCTAATTGATATGGAAAGTTAAATAAATTATGTCTAGAACAGAAGGTCTTCAATTTTATGAGATTCCAATTTACTTCTGTTTGTGTATTGTTTCAGGTGACCTTAATTGCTCGAGGGGATGTTCCATTGTCTATTATCGTGACAGCGTGCACTACTCTTGGAGCAGTGCTTGTGACTCCTTTCTTGACAAAGATACTAGCAGGAACTTTAGTTCCTGTAGATGCTATTCAACTTTCCATCAGCACCCTGCAGGTGAACTGAAATCTAAATAAGCTTCAATTATATAAAATCATGTATGGATGACATAGTGGTCTTTATTCATCCTGTCTAGGTGGTGGTTGCACCTATTCTGCTAGGTGCTTATATACAGAGTGCATTTCCTGCGGTTGTGAAAATTGTGACACCTTTCTCCCCACTTTTTGCTGTTTTGGCTTCATCATTACTCGCATGCAGGTTTTGGTTTTTTACACTTAACCAGTTGTCTTGAAAATACTTCGTTTTAGGTGTGATCCCTCTGATGCATGTAACCATGCTTTTTTGGGGGGCAGTGTATTTTCAGAAAATATTGTTCTGCTCAATTCAATGGTTGGTGCATCATTGAAATCTGATCTCTCTCCACTACGCCAAGCTCAAGCAATATTATCTGGTGATCTGTGGGTTGTAATGCTCGCTGTGGCATTATTACATTATGTTGGTTTCTTTGTGGGGTAAGTGTTACCCTTCATTTGATGAATTTAATCTGTTAATGTACACTTCGTTCATCAATATGATAGTGATGCATATATTTGTTTCAGTCTGTAACAAGTGCAGGTCTGATTAGTTTTTGAGCTTTGTGTGTGTGTGTGTTTTCTTGGCATAATATATGGTTTGATTCATGTTCATGTTAACTAGAGTTTCATTGAGTACAAAAATGACTCTGGAAAAAGCCCAATATTTAATGAATTTGAGTACTGCAATTTAATAAGACCGAATAGTCTAGACCTGTGATATATCCCTGTGAAGTGCAACATCATTGCAATAAAATACAAAGTTTAATTAGATTCATGTTATATCTCTATCCTCTTCTTCATATGTGCATTTCTTATTTGCCATTAAATATATGATGCAAGATATAGATGCTGTTTTTGACTACCATAGAGGTTCATAAATTCAGCCAATATAGCTAACTTAAATTTATTTTTTATCGTGTAAAATCTGTGTTAGTATTAACCACCTTTGGTTGCTTCAATGGTGATAGCATACAATTGATGGGGCTTTTAACTGCAGGTATATATCGGCAGCTATTTGTGGGTTTAAAGAACCCCAACGACGATCAATATCAATTGAGGTATATGCAATAGAATGTCAAACCGGTTGCATTTAAAGTTCTTGCTTTTGTTCCCTGCTCAAGATTGATAATTTTAAATGTCACAATATTTTCCTTGTGTTCTTTTATGGAACAATTTTTTAAATTTCATTTCAAGTCTTCAGTTTTTTTTTTTTTAAAGATCAGAATGGAATGTCTAAGTCTAATGAAAAAAATTGTAATTAAGCAATGCCTCCAGTTTATCTGTAATGGCAATAGCTTATGGTAATACCAATCAATAATTTTCATTGATTGACACTTCCTTGCAGGTTGGCATGCAAAATTCTTCATTAGGTGTGGTTTTAGCAACCTCCCATTTTTCCTCGCCAATGGTTGCGGTACCTCCAGCTGTGTCTGCTGTGATAATGAATGTGATGGGTAGCAGTTTGGGTTTCCTTTGGAGACAGAAGAACCCATCAGATTCTGAAAGTAGTCCTAAAATTGATGATAATTGACTATGAAACTCCTTTTGAGTGTACTCCATTGGAATTGTTAAAAGCTTAAGTTTACTCATCAATTAAAAGTGTGTATACAAGAAGGCAAAACTTTGATACAATTCCTTAGATGTTTTCCAATTAAATTTAACCATGTGGTTGTATTGACTTTTATGCCACACAAATAGTGTTATTTTTGCCATAGACAATTAACCACATAGCTTGTTGGCAAAACACATGGTTGAATTTAATTAGGAAACTCAACATACAACTCTTAAGGAGTTATATCTAAGTTTTTTCCAATTCAAAAATTTACCTTAATCCTTCCACAACTCAAAGTAGAAGTGCTCCTTAAATTTTTGGCTGCTTATTATGAAACTAGGCTGTGACCTGGATAAAAACATGGATGATACTGGGAGCCTCTTAGTGAATGCTAATTGCTAAGCCCATTTTTCTCATAAGGGCAACACAATGAGAGCTCATAAATACCCAAAATGTCTCATTCCTTGGTTAAGTGATTAATTCCCTATTCATCAGAGGAACAACAAGTGATTAATTCCTAAGGACGTGTTTGGAACAGAGCGGAGGGCAAGGATAGGAGAGTCGAGGGATAAGTGACTGTAATGTACTAAAATTATTATATTTCGGTCACCTTTCTCTATGCTCTTTTTCTCTTATCTCCATCCAAACATAGGGTAAAATTCTGTCTTTTATGGGGTGATCTTCTGAAGTCCATATTCTTGGCTAAGCATTTATCCAAGTTCAAGTTGGGAGGTCAGCCTGAATGCAACTTGATGAATGGTTCACATATTTGTATAGGATTGTAGGGATTTATTTTTTAATCTCAACTATCACATGCCCTTTCCATGACTTGAACGAAATTTTCATGAGGCATCTTGATTTCCTAGCTGATTGTGTATTGTTATAGACAACACTATCAACTTCCAAATGGATAAAGTAGGCTACACAACACAATTATTAGATGATCTTACCAGTTTTATTTATTTACTATTTATTTGTTAATAGGTTTTTTTTTCCCCCTCTTCAGCTTGATTTAGACCAAGCTAAGTTGGCTTGTGATCCTTCAAGACACTGGGTCAATTTTCAACCTTTTGCTTATGGTGATTGAAAATGATAGGCCATATTTTTTGGGCAAGTGTAATATATGCAATAGGCATTCCAACTATAGGTAGAATTTCTGTAATTGCCTTTGTAACAATCTAAATTTTCAAAGGAATTAACTAGGCTATCATTTGTCACTTTGGTTATCTTGTGTGCTCTTGAATGGGTTTATTTTTATCATATTATAACAACTTATTTAGTTATTGTGCAAAAGTACAATTATATTTTTAAAGTTCATTCCATTTTAAAATTTATATACATCAAGGGCATTCTTGAATTGCCCGACATGAATTCCTTGTGCATTGTCTTTCATATAGATATTTTTTGGGAAGCTGTCTTCATATGGATGAAGCCAATAAAATACGCCAATTTATACAAACTAAAATATTATAGATTTTAGGTGTCTCTCGCGTTGGCCCTATGATTATGGGGGCATGAAAAACACATTTGAATTTCACGTTCACGTTCTTTTCAATACCCTCAAAATCAAAACGGTTCATGGTCATGGATATAAAATTCTCTCACCATTACCTCCCAAAAGCTAGAATTGCTGCAAAACATGACAAGGAAATTGTTTTTCTCACTAGGAAATGCATTGGACCTTCTAGTGAGCTTTGGATCTTTCAATGACAAATAGAGAAATGTCAAAAAGACAAACATTTACTAACTTTTTTCACGACCTATTGGCGGAGAAGGTATCTCATTAGATCAACCGTTTCATGAAACATCTTTTCACAATACGTGGGATCTACACAATCTCATGAGACATCTCTCTCACAATTTGTGAAATTTACATATATTCTGAAAGAGATGTCTTATAAGACCGTCTCATAAGATAATTTTTCCTGAAAAAGTAAATTATTATTGATGCAATATCACATTTACATTACCTATTATTAATATCATTTTAATTTGATTTTCATTGACTCAATTAGTAAAGATGGTGTAAAAAAAAAATCTATCATATCTATAAAATAAAAATTATAAAGTCTCTTATCATTGAATAAATGACCATGGTTAGAATTCTGCTTACACCAGAAACTAATTATTATCTTGACTTGATGATAAAGCGTAATTATCAATTTGGAGTAAACATCAACTTATATATTAAAAATCCATTTTATTGTAATGTATATCAATCGCAATTCGCAACATGTCACCTTATTAATTTTAAAAGAAACCTTGTTAATTTTAAAAGATTTCTTGTGATCATGCCTCATGTACTAGACTTATTGTCATGGTAAATAAACCCTTCTGTTTTGTTGTCTACCCTTTAAATTACATGGAAAAGGGTGGACTCAGTGGTGACTAGTGACTACGCCAAGTTTCCACATTGATACATCTATATGGGTTAAATTTGATTAGAAGACATCGAAAGCATTCTCAACCTATATTGTTGATTTTTCCTGGATGGAATTCCCAATTAAGCTTACTCTCTTTCTCAACATACATACATATATTAATATATAGACACACTCACACTCACATGATCCTCTTCCAGTTGAGCAAGACTTCTTAGCACTGAGACAATTTGTCCTCCAATTTGTTCAGGTGCATCTCTCTCTCTCTCTCCTAACTCTCTATCATTTCCTTTCATAAGAACCATTGCATACTTACTGGCTCCATGAGAACCATGGCTAAAGGAACATATAGGCATCAATAGGGAAAATGTTATATAACATGTGGTCCAATTTGTATTGCACTGCCTTTTGGTCCAGCTGAATATTCTTTCAATCATTAATGTGAAGGAGCTTAGGAAGGATTTTGCTTCCTATGACTTCTCTAACCTTATGTTTGGATGAAGGGAGATGATGGAAGGAGAGAAGAGGAAAGGGAAAGGGGGGCTAGATGATCTCTCTCATCTTCCTCTATTCCAAACATATATTAAAATATATGGTGGCAAATTTAGCTGCTCATGAGCTTAGTCAATGGGCTTCAAGATTTTTATATTTTCGGCTAGTTAACCCTACCCATTTTTCTAAAACTATAGACTTTTTTTTTTTTTTTTTGGTTGGATAAATAAGGATTATATTAATTAAGAGAAAAAAAAATAGAAGATCCAAAGCCATCTCTAGAGCCTCGAGAAGAGACCCAATCAGGAAGAGAAGAGATGTTTATGGGCCCATCCCACATTTTGCGCAATTATGAGTTTTACAAGAAAAATGCATATATCCTATAATATAATAATAATTGATAAACCGGGTTTTTGAAGTAGGTTTCTATAATACTTCATTTTGTTATACCTAACAACTTCAGAGAGAGAGAGAGAGATGCCTAATAAGCCTTATATATTTTTCTTATAATAAAGGAATTAAAAAAAAGTATATTATTTTAGAGGTGGGGTGGGATTGGTGTAACTCTTGAGTCCAAATCTAATTAGATTTTTTTTTAAAAAATTTATCTTCTCAATATTTTAGAAAAATTACTTTTATTGAGTCTTCAAATCCGTTGGATGTAATGGTTGTACTAGAAGGAAATTATGTAATTATACACGTAATTATGTAAGGGGGTGAAGGAAATCAAGCATACTGCATATGATACCAAGTCTAGTCTTCTTCACTCTTACTGCAATTTATAGATGTTTTTGATAATAGAACTTCTCTCTGGCATTTATATTTGAGCCATCACATCTCTCTCTTGCTGAACTATGGTATTACAATTTTTAATCCCAAGTGATCTCCTTAGTCTGTGATAGCACATAGGAGGGAAAAAGATATATTACATTTCAAACCCAGAAACTGTTGAGATTACTATATATATATATATATAGAGAGAGAGAGAGAGAGAGAGTTTATGTCCAGCTATGGTATTACAATTTCAGATTATTGTCATTTACTTTTAAAAAATGATAATTGGTTAGTTCTAAATTTTAATTAGTTCAATTAATAAAGTTTTTTGTTATGAAAACTTTTGTACTCTGTTAGCATTTATATATAAATTTTATTTTAAATCATACTTTTCAATTCCTGAACAGGACTTAAGGATTCTCCTTGTTTTGGGTGGACAAAATGTCTTGTAGCACTCCTAGGACAGAATTTCATGAGAATAGAAGATTCAAACTCAGAAGTTGAATTCATCACTGAAAAAAATAGGACCAACCCAGATACATCATGTGACATGTCTCAAACTATTTGCTTGTTTAAAAAATATCTCACCAGATCTCAGCAGAACAAACGTGAATCAAACATGGAAGACTCAGAAGTCTTCAAGAGGAGAACTTCAAGCCCTTTATTGCCACCTAAATTTGGTTATAATTTGAATCGATCTGCTTCCTTCCTAGAACAAAAATTACTTCCCATACTTAGGTACATTTTTTTTTTTTTTTCATTTGTTAAATTATTTGTATAACAATTTCATTTGTAAAAAAGGATCTCTTTAGTTACTTCTTATGTTTATAGGACTGATACATTACAATTCAATTCTCTGGATGGGAAGTATTCAACATCACAACTCACTATATTCTACAATGGAGCTGACAATGTCTATGACAATGTTTCTGTTGACAAGGTATGCAACTTAAATACTTTTCTAAGTCCAAAAATTTTCACTAGACCAAAGTGTTTGTTTTAGCTTTTTAAAGTATCATATTTTAAAAGGTCACAAGTATCTTAGGGTATTTGTTATAGTTGATTTTTTTAATTATAATTTATTAGCTTTCTATAAAGAGTCAAGTCACTTTTAATTTACAAGAGAGTTTGTTTATTGGTTTTTAAAGCATCTTTAACGAGTGCCCAATGACATCTATTAACATTTTATAAAAAAAATATAAGAACATTTTTTATCTATTTTCAAAAAAATAATAAGTAAAAAACTAATCCAAACGCACTGATTTGAAGACAAGTTTTTTTTTTCTCTTTATACACAAATTAATTGTTCACACATTTTCATTGCAGGCCCAAGCAATTATGCTCCTTGCTGGTGATCAAAGCTGTTTGTCAAAACCTGTTGTCACAGAAATGCCAAAAACCGAAGTGACAACACCATCTTATCCACCCAACTTACCATCAATTAATAGCAAGTTAAAAAAAGGTATCGTAATTTGTAGCACAATCATTAATGATCAATTAGGTCATGTTTAGAAAATGATTAGTGACATGATCAAGTTAGAGCATGCAAGAAATGTTCAACCATATAGTTTGTGTTAGAAACTTTAAAAATTTTATAGAGACCATACCATACATATTGCTCAAGAGAATGAACCAAACCCATACTATTTCCCTACAGTGCTAGCATATATTTTATTTAATTGTGCTTGAACTTTCGAGTTATTTCTTTTTTAATAGTTCACGATTTCATTTGCAGATTTTGAAAATTATTATTGACATAAAACCACATGTAAATGATATAGTTTTCTTCTAATCTTGTACTTTGTGTATGGATGCATCATTGAATTACCTTCCAAGCACTTTTTTTTTTTTTTCAATGTCTCAGCTTAGAATATATCTAACAAAGCCTAAATTTCATTGCCATTTTTAGGAATTCCAATGGCAAGAAGGTTTTCCATCCAATGTTTTTTTGAAAAGCGCCGAGAAAGGTAACAACAACAAAAAGGAAAAAAAAAAAACTTAAAAATTGAGGTAGTAGTGAATGTGATTAGTAACAAATCAACAATATATGAAATTTTTTTTTAAAATATTTTTTTTTAAGTAGAAAATTTATACTTTTATAGTATCATAATATTACTCAATATTTAATTTTCCCTTTATCATATTAAAAATACATATTAATTAGAATTCGAGGTACAGGCCTAGAAGAGAATCAACCATTATCAAATTCACCATTATTCTATCTTTGTCAACTAAACGTAGCTCTTTCTACTAAGTATTGAAATTAACAAAATGGAAAGTGCATGGCTCCACAAATTGCCATGCATGGGTATCATTAGTTGTTATGATGTTGAAAAATATATAGCATTAATTGTTAATATTTTTATGTTGTTCTTATATTGAGGAGGTAATTAGACTTAAAATATAGTAATAGAAAAAAATACGTATGATTGACCCTAACTAATTTACTGAAGGTCCATAGTCAGCCCAAAAATTCTAAGATTTAGAATTTTTTTTTTTTTTTTAATGTTTCTTGGCTTTTCAAATAAAATTAGAATCTTGTTATCTTATATATCAATAAGAGTTTGTACTTACAAAAAGAATGGGTTGTAATTTAAAAAACATAACCCTTATGAATTTAAGGGTATGCATTTAGCTAGAACGACTAGCACACATTTTGCACAGCAAAAGCACTCTCTTTTTTTCTTTTTTTTTTAATGAACGCAAAAGCACTCAACTAGATCTTGTTAACAGAAAGTACTTAATTAATCTCTACTCATTACATGGTTTGTGTTTTGCAGGGTAATAAGCATATGTCCTTATGCTCTTCCCATCACAAAAGATGAGGAAGAAGACAATAAGCCAACACTAGACAATGTCGATGAGTCCAATCAAAATCATAGCTTTACTCTTTCACCTTTTCCTTCTCGTTTAGATTATTTTTTACCTGTGTCAGCTAATAAAAACTGTTAAAGTTGGTACATTAATTTTATGGCAAAATGTTATTTTAATATCTAGCCACAAATCCTGCCAATCAACTATAACTGAAGTTCTAAGCGGAGGATATGCCTATATCTTAGTTAAGAGTCTTGTAACTCAGCTAACACCTCTTACTGTTTTTAATGGAGATGTTCAAAGTTGAGATCTTTCCTTCCCGATATAAAATTATCCACACAAGAAAAAAAATCAAAATTTTAGACCTAAAATTTTATTCCTACAAATATGTAATTGTATAAATAAAAAATAATAAAAAAAGCACTAAAAATTGTGCTCTATATATCAAGTTGGAAAGTGTTATCCACAAAAGCGTTGTGTAGTACTTGTGGTGACATGTGTGCTTTATTTATTTTGATAAATTGCAATTTTTATTAACAACAAAAGGCTGAGCAATGATCTGACTTGCAAGCCTCTCTCTTCGGTTCTCTTTCTCTAGGAATTTATCGTGAAATCGTGTTAGGTTAGTGTTGCTATCCATCTCATAGGATTTTGTATGGAATGTGAGAGTCGTAAAGCAATAAACTATATCAAAATTTCATGCTTTCACACCTTCTAAAATTTCATTATACCAAGATAACTTATTTTGAATTTCATAGACTCGTATATATTTTTAAAGTCGTAGAAATCTATATCTTAACTATAAAATAGGGAATCTTTATCAAAGTCAAAAACTACAAAGACAATGGACTTATTTCATATTTGAGTATAAAATAACAAAAATTTATGTATGCATGCTGATGCTAGTTGCCAGGGCGTCTATTTTGGTGGGCAATCAAAATCATAACATCCTCTCTCGTAATTTAACTAGACCAATATGTGTCACCACTCACCACCACCAATTTGATCCTGTTAACATATATAGTGTTGTGGGCTTTAGGCCCAACTAGTTTACTTGTTTAGCACTCTTACTTGTATAACACTCTTACTTGTACTACACTCATATTTACTTGTACTGCACTTATATGCCTCCTATATAAAGGCACTCATGTATATTCTTTCAGTGAGAAATACAATATTATTCAATTCAGTATTTCTAACATGGTATCAGAGCCACTGCTCTGACCTTTTCTTCGCAGTCTTGTCTTTATTGGTGTAACTCCATTCTTAATATTGCTTCCGCTGTCACAACAACTGCCACAGCCTTTCGCCGTTGAACCTTCGAGTCTTCCAGACATCGTCCTCAGGTTCCGGACCTATAGCAGCCGCCGTTGGGGAGTTCGAACACTGCAAAGACCACTGCCTTTTCCGGCACCGCCGTGAATATTGCTCAGATCTACATGTTCGTGAAAACCTCACAGTCATCGGAGTCTCCACGCGCCCTCACGCGCCGCCACGTGCCAGATTGATCCTGCTCACGTCAGCTTGCCACGTCATCTTGCCACGTCAGCCTGCCACGTCATCTTGCCACGTCAGCCTGCCACGTCATCACTGACGTCACCTTCCAGCGCGCTGCTGACGTCACCTTTGACCGTTGACCGTTGACTTTTTCTGAAGTTGACTTTTTGCGGCCCAGGTTCTCCTTACTCAGTTTTTCGCGTAGATTTCATTTTTGCAATCCATTTTTGCATATTTTGCTTCTAAATGAAGAATAAGGACAGGTCTTCTTCCTTTTGCAACAATCATCGCAGACAATCTAGTAAACGCTTTTGCAATTTTTGAAAACGTTTTGGCCATAATATTGAGACTTGCTTTCAGCGTAATAAATCAGCTGTTTCAGGTTCTTCTGCCACTATTGCTAACATTGAGAGTGTCCAACCAATGGCTCCCGTCTTTGCACAATCTAAGTCTTCAGGTCGCACTTTCACCATGACCACAGATGACCTTAAAAACATCATCGTCAATGTCATTCGTATGGTTGGTAATGCATCTTATTCCTCTTCTCTCTCAGCTTTGTCCGGTATGTCTCCTTCCTCTTGGCTTATGGATTCTGCTTGTTGTAATCACATGACACCTCACTCGTCCTTATTTTCTGAACTTAAACCTGCACCACACCCTCTTACTATTCGCACAGCAAATGGTTCCACAATGTCTGGTCATAATATAAGTTCCGTTTCAACCTCCAACTTCTCCGTTTCTGGGGTCTTTAATGTTCCTGACCTTTCTTACAATTTGTTTTCTGTGGGACAATTAGCTGAGTTGGGTTATCGAATCATATTTGATTATTCTGGGTGTATTGTGCAGGATCCAAGGACGGGACAAGAGCTAGGGACCGGTCCCAGAGTTGGGCGTATGTTTCCCGTGGACAACCTTCGTCTTCCACTTGTTGCTCCTGTTTCTATTGTCGCAGCTGCTGCAGTTTCCTCTATTCCTTCTCTTGCTCTTTGGCATGCTCGACTTGGTCACGCATCTTCTTCCCGTGTACAACAATTGGCTTCTAGAGGTTTGCTAGGTTCAGTGTCTACAGAAAATTTTGATTGTGTTTCATGTCAATTAGGAAAACAACCAGCTTTGCCTTTCAATTCTAGTGAATCTATATCCACTGATATCTTTGACCTTATTCATTCTGATGTTTGGGGACCTTCCTCTGTCTCTAGTATTGGTGGATCTCGATATTTTGTTGTCTTTGTTGATGATTACTCTCGCTATAGCTGGATCTTTAATATGAAACATCGTTCTGAATTATTGCAAGTGTATTCTAATTTTGCAAAAATGGTTGAAACTCAATTTTCTAAACGTTTCAAAATTTTTCGATCTGATAATGCTCTTGAGTACACTCAATATGCTTTCCAAGCTGTTTGGCATTCCTATGGCACTGTTCATCAACTAACTTGTTCAGGTACCTCTCAGCAAAATGGTAGAGCCGAACGAAAACTTCGTCATATTCTTGACACTGTTCGTGCTCTTCTTCTCTTTGCCAAAGTTCCTGCTCCTTTTTGGGGCGAAGCTGCTCTTCATGCTGTTCATACTATTAATCGCATTCCCAGTCCTGTCATCCAAAATCAAACTCCATATGAGCGCCTTTTTCGGTCATCTCCAGACTATCACCACCTACGCTCATTCGGCTCTGCTTGTTTCGTTCTTCTTCAGCCACATGAGCATAACAAACTTGAGCCTAGGTCAAGACTTTGTTGTTTTCTTGGTTATGGCGAAACTCAAAAGGGGTATCGGTGTTATGATCCTATTTCTCATCGTCTTCGTGTCTCCCGCAATGTTGTCTTTTGGGAACATCGCCTCTTTGTCGAGCTCTCTCACTTCCGTGCTTCTTTATCTTCCTCTTCTGTCTTAGATCTATTTCCAGATGAGACGCAAATTCCTTTTGTAGCTGCTCCTGACCATCCTATAGCTGATCCTGATCCTCCTGTAGCTGCTCTTGATTCTCCTATTAACTTCTCTGTCCAACCATCAGAAATCCTTGATCCCTTTCCTAGTTCCCCTTTTAATGAACAGGTGGAAGATGAACAGGTCGAAGACGAGCTACCCAACCTTGATCTTGGTTCCCCTACTCCTGCTCCGCCTGAAGATCATGTACAAGACATTCCACCTCGTCACTCAACTCGGGTAAGGTCCATTCCTGCACATTTACTTGACTATCATTGTTACACTACCCTTGCTACATTGCACGAGCCTCACACCTATCGTGAGGCTTCCACTGACCCTTTATGGCAGATTGCAATGAAAGAGGAACTTGATGCATTATCTAAAAACCATACTTGGGACTTGGTCACTCTCCCCCCTGGGAAATCTGTGGTTGGTTGTAAGTGGATCTACAAGATTAAGACTCGCTCTGATGGGTCCATTGAGCGCTACAAAGCTCGTCTTGTTGCAAAAGGTTTTACACAAGAGTATGGGATTGATTATGAAGAGACCTTTGCTCCGGTTGCTCGTATCTCATCTGTTCGTGCCCTCTTAGCTATTGCTGCTGCCAGTAAATGGGATCTTTTCCAGATGGATGTCAAAAATGCATTCCTTAATGGGGATTTGAGTGAAGAAGTTTATATGCAACCTCCTCCTGGTCTCTCTGTTGAATCAAACAAGGTTTGTCACCTTCGACGTGCACTTTATGGCCTTAAACAAGCTCCACGTGCTTGGTTTGCCAAGTTCAGCTCTACCATCTCTCGTTTGGGTTACATGGCCAGTCATTATGATTCTGCCTTATTTCTTCGTCGCACTGACAAAGGCACTATTTTACTTTTCCTGTATGTGGATGATATGATCATAACTGGTGATGACCTCAGTGGCATTCAAGAACTCAAAGATTTTCTCAGTCAGCAGTTTGAGATGAAAGATCTTGGACATCTCAGCTACTTCTTGGGTCTTGAAATCACTCATTCTACAGATGGACTTTACATTACTCAAGCCAAGTATGCCTCTGAACTCTTGTCTAGAGCTGGACTCACTGATAGCAAGACTGTTGACACTCCAGTTGAGCTTAATGCGCATCTGACTCACTCAGGGGGGAAACCATTGTCTAATCCCTCTCTTTACAGACGCTTAGTTGGCAGCCTAGTTTATCTCACTGTTACTCGTCCAGACATTTCCTATGCTGTTCACCAGGTGAGCCAATATATGTCTGCTCCACGATCGACTCACTATGCTGCTGTTCTGCGCATTCTTCGGTACCTAAAGGGCACTCTCTTCCATGGTCTTTTCTACTCTGCTCGGTCTCCTCTTGTTCTCCGTGCATTTTCTGATGTTGATTGGGCAGGAGATCCCACTGATCGCAGGTCCACCACTGGTTATTGCTTTCTTCTTGGTTCTTCTCTGATTTCTTGGCGAAGCAAGAAACAAACTCATGTGGCCCGTTCTAGTACTGAAGTAGAATATCGTGCCCTTGCTGATACCACATCTGAGCTTCTTTGGCTACGATGGCTTCTCAAAGACTTAGGTGTGTCGACATCCTCTACTACTCCTCTCTATTGTAACAACAAAAGTGCCATTCATATTGCTCACAATGATGTCTTCCATGAACGGACTAAACACATCGAGATCGATTGTCATTTTATCCGTTATCATCTTGTCCATGGTGCTCTCAAGCTAATTTCAGTCTCCTCTACAGATCAACTTGCAGATATCTTCACCAAGTCACATCCTAAGGGACGCCTTCGTACTTTGGTTGACAACCTCAAGTTGGTCTCACATCCACCTTGAGTTTGAGGGGGGCTGTTAACATATATATTGTTGTGGGCTTTAGGCCCAACTAGTTTACTTGTTTAGCACTCTTACTTGTATAGCACTCTTACTTGTATAGCACTCTTACTTGTACTACACTCATATTTACTTGTACTGCACTCATATGCCTCCTATATAAAGGCACTCATGTATATTCTTTCAGTGAGAAATACAATATTATTCAATTCAGTATTTCTAACAGATCCCTATCTTTTTCATGAGTCATGTGTGGAATTTACCTGAGTGAACATGATAACTACTAACTAGATAACGTTGACAGCAAAGTTAATTTGAAAAAAAATATTAAATAATAAAAACTCTAATTAATTAATCGTCGTACAAAATATAATATAAATATAAATAGTAATTGGTATGAGAATTTAAATAAAAAAAAAAATCTAAAGCAAGGATCATCATCAAGATTTAACATATTTGTAATTTAGTTAAAATCTAGTTAAATAGTGTTTTGTTGCCCACTTTTTTTATTATCCGCCTAGCAATGTATTATATTAATATATATATTATAATATAGTATATATATTAGATTATATTTATATAATAAAAAAATAATAAAAATTTATACGTATGATGGGTTAATTTTTATATTATTTAATGAATAGAAATAAATTATTTTTTACATATTATGTAACAATGACATAAGAGTCAATTTATATAAACTACATTTATCCTCCCACTTTTTTATTCAACCAAATAAAAAAGTTTTCTACCCTCTCACTTTTTCACCCTTACAACCAAACATTTACAAGGGAAAACTAATTTTTTTTCTATCCTCCCACTAATTTTCTATCCTCCTATTTTTCCACTTACCAACCCTAAATTTAAAGGACAATTAACCATTTTTTTCTACTTATTTTATCAAAAGATGTTTCAAATACCTTTTTCACAACAACTTTAAAAACTTTCTAAATAAAGAGTCCAAATATTCTATTACACATATTGTACTCTACTATATATGTTCCACGAATTAAAATTTGCCATATGTCCACTTATTTCATTAATACTTAGGGGCTGTTTGATAAAGTTGTTTTAGTAACGTTGTTTGTATTTTTTAAAAATACGTGTGGGTGAAAAAGTGTATGAAAATACATGTAATATTGTTTAAAAACTGAAAACATGTGTTTGGGTTTATGAGGGGTTTGATTTAATTGGGATGTGAAAGACAATCATTTATGTTGTAAGCAACGAAAGTGATTGCCAATCAAAAGGTGAAATCTATCTAAGAGCCAAATTCGATGTTGGTGAGTTTAGTGCGCCATGATTAGCAGCACTGACAACCTGTGTTGGCAAATGTTGGTGTTGGTGGTGGTGGTGGTGGTGGTGGTGGTGGTGCTGCTGCTGTGATGTATTGGTCTTTGTTTATTAATATATTTATATTATATATAAGAAAATTTATCTTTTTCAACTGGATTTTTATGTGGTTCAAAAATGCCCTCATTTAGAAATAAGGTCATAAATGTCAAATAATAAATTTCATTTTGAATTAAAAAAGAGAATTTCTAAAATTTAGAATATCTTTCCCTTGACGTTTCCAAAAAAAAATTACAATTACTACTTATCTCTAAAGTTTATTCTTTTTATTTGTTTGAAAAATAAAAAATAAAAAATCTAAATTATAATAGATGCAAACTATTAATCTTTACCCCCAAAAAAATATAAGACCCTCTAAGCACGTGCGTTATTAGCACATGGTCAAAGGGTAGTGTATATATATAATAAAAAATATACATATATATATATATATATATATATTTTTTTTTTTTTTAGGCAAATGAAAAGAGAAAGGGAATACAATTAGACGCTAATGAAATAAGTGTACATGTGACCAATTTTAATTCGTGGAACATATAGAAGGCAATTACTAGGCAAAATTTGCCAAACAGTACCATTTCATAAAAGTTTTAGGAGGGTGGCATACGTTCAAAATTATTTAGTTAGTTGGACTCTTTTTGAAGTCGATTTTACCAAACTTGACTTCCGGGCAACTTTTATAGTCTGACTGGATTAAAAAAGAGAGGAAAAAGCCACGTAGAACTACTAAAAATCGAGTATAAGATACTCAACTTCCATTAAAAGTCGAGTATAGTGTACTCGACTTCCATTATGGTTAAACATTAACTGGAGCAGTAAAACAATATGTGATTTTGGGTAAAACAACATGGAAGTCGAGTATAGTATACTCAACTTCCATTTTGTGCCCTTCAGCTCTTACGGTAAATCAACAATCCAATCATTGAATTCTAATTAACGGAGCCTTCAATCTTTTCTCTCTCCGGTGTCTCTCTCTTCCTACAACGTCTCCGTCCATCATCAACCAACAGGTTCATTCTCTTTCTCTCTAATGTGATTTCTTTCTCTTTATTATTGGCTGAAATGGGTTTTGATTTACTTTTTAGGTTTAGTGATTTGGAGATTTGGGTTTAGTTTTTATTTGTTTTTGTGTTTTTGTTTACTGTGCTGTTTCAATTTTATTGTGCTATTTCAATTTTACTATGCATTTGCAGAATTTGGTACATTTGTTTATCATGCTAGATCTTAACATATTGATAAAATCATGTGAAATGATGTTTGTTCACAAAATGTCATGCTTGTAATAATGTTTAATTTTAATTTTTTTATCTTGTTAGATCTTTGATCTTTGATAAATCTATGTATATATACATGCTAATTGTTGTTCATCTTGTCACTCTTGTAAAACACATCCTTTCCAAAACATAAGCATAGCACACCCAACAACGACACCATCTGCCTTCTCTTTTTCAGCTTCTTTGGTAGCTTAGCTTGGACTAAACTAATATCACCAAGCTCCCCAAAACTGCTCTCCATGTTCAGCCACTCTTCCAGTAGCATCGCTCTTTCCTCTTTTAACTCAGGTGTAGATATTCTGTAGTAGTTAATAGCTTTCTCAAAAAACCCTGATTCATAGAAAAGAAAAGGGTTAGAGCTTGTTTTATTTGTGATGAGATTTAAAACACAATCAAATTATAAATTTAAAGAAGTAAACAATATGATTTCACCAAAAACTCCTTACTTCTAGCATGTTGAATGCATTGCTTCTTTTTTTCATGAAGATCCTCTTGGAGATCATCTTCTACCAAGTCTGAACCCTTCGCATCCTCCTCCATGGCAGACGCCTCAAACTTTGCATAGCTTATCCAGACCTTCAAGTGCTTAGTTTTGTCCAGAAGCTTCTTATAGAGCTCTCTAGTCCTTTCAAATTCACCCTCTGATATTTCAAAATCAATGTATGCCTGTCACAAAATAAATAGATTTATTATTACTAGTTATCTAAAAATCAATGTAGTCAACAAGCTTTAAAAAAATATGCCAATGCTTTCTTACAATCAAGTCAAATTGCTAACCAAAAAAGTGATCATCACATCCAGAATTATGGGATATCAAAGTGGCAAAAGAAATCAGACTATAAGACAGAAATGACCCAACTTACTTCACTTATTTATCAGATATGGGCCCCTTTTTTATTATTTTAGGCATAGCTTCTTTCATTTTTTTGAGTATCAGAAAATTTACTGAAGAAACTATGGAAGGAATCAAGAAACATCAACTACAAACATCATCCTGAAATAAATGTTCATGGTGAAAAGTAATTATACAACTAAAAGGACCATTAACAATTAGGAATGAAAGTTGTAATGAAGAATAAACAGTCTAACTGTATTTTTAGCATTGAGTAAAATGAGGAATGCATTATTGCATGTACCTTCCACAATAACTCTGGCATATCCAGTGCTGGTTGGGCAATTGCAAGCTCAAAGATCGCCCTAGCTTGCTCGGTCTCACACAAAGATCTCTCTAATTCTGCATACTTGCTCCATGCATAACAATTTTCAGGCGCCCACTCCAAATACTTCTTATAAAGTTTTCGGCCACGGTCTATATTTCCAAGCTGAAGCTCTATATCAATATACTTCTTGAACATCTATTAGGTTAAAAAGCACAATCACAAGTGTGAGAATATGCCAAATATAGTTCATATTTAAACTCAATCAGTAAATGACCTTATCTTTAGGAGCTTTGCCAATTGCATTTCCCAGGATTTGTCGTGCAGTCTTGAGATTTAGTTGCTAGATCTCAAATTGAGCAACTAGAAGCCATAATTTTGCAATTTCATTGTGCTATTTCAATTTTACTGTGCATTTGTAGAATTTGGTGCATTTGTTTATCATGCTAGATCTTAACATATTGATAAGATCATGTGAAATGATGTTTGTTCACAAAATGTCATGCTTGTAATCGTGTTTAATTTTTTTTTATCTTGTTAGATCTTTGATCATTATAAATCATTCTCAAAACATGTTTTTTCTTTAAGTGTGTTCCTATGTATATATGCATGCTAATTGTTGTTCATCTTGTCACTCTTGTAAAATACATCCTTTCCAAAACATAAGCACAACACACCCAACAACGACAAAATGAAGACATGCTTTGTAGAATCTGCATGTGCAGAAACTGCATTTGCAGAAATTGGTGCTACATTTGTTGAATTGGCAGAACTTGGTGCTGGTATTTAAGGCTTTCCCTAGCTAATTTTTTTGTGAGGAGGGGGGGAATCTGAAAATTTTTCGTAAATTCTACTAAGCTAATAAAAAACTAAAGATTGTTGGAAACAATACCTATCTCCATAACAAACTAGATATGGTGTAAGTCTCTTTCTATTCAATGTCACTAACCAATATTGCACATTACACAAACGTATTATTTATAGCTGATATGACACAAAAACTTTTTGCAGCATGACGATAGATCCTGGAACCATTGATCGCAGTGAATTGACGAAACAAGTTAAACATCGATCTGAGTTACTGTGGAACCTTGGAGGACAAGTAATTGCATGAGTTTTCTTGTACTATGCATTCATGTCACAACTCTAATTAGTCATAAATACTAAATATTTATTATAATATTTGCAGGATCCTCCTAGCACACTGGATTGTCGAAGTCACCATAAAGAATTGACACTTCGAGATCCTATGGTGGATGATCGTGTCCTTGCCATTGTGAGGTTGCTTGGTCTAGAGGGTTTGCACTTGGTCCCATCCATACAGCTTGACCATGCACTGATCACTGCATTTGTAGAGTGATGGCGCCCAGAGACCCATACATTCCACCTACCACATGGTGAGATGACGATCACATTGCAAGATATAGAAGTTATCATGGGGTTGCCCATCGAGGGTAAGGCAATGGTTGGGCCCACTAAAAGAACTTGGAAAGACGTATGTGCTGAAATGCTTTGAATTCAAATTCCAAATGGCCCTCAAACTGTGCTGAAAGGTCAAAGGATTCTAATACCCGCACTTGTCGAAAGAATTAGACAACCACTGCCTCCAGATGCCAATGAGCTTCAAGTTCATCAGTATGCTCTCTGCTATATACTAGCTCTACTAGGGGATATGGTATTTCTTAGGCACATAAAACTCATGTGAATAAGTGGCAAGTCACTATTGTAAAGTATAACATGGGTCTATATACCTCATTGCATTGATATTTTCCCTTATACAAACTGCAATCACATGTGAACAAAGGATCTTATAGATTTCCCATTTGCCACAAGTACATGTGTTCTCCAGCAATCTTACTTCATGACTATGATCTCCCCCATCAGAGCTATGTGGATTATGTGTTGTGCAAACCTGATATACACCGTTCTGCTGGTTAAATGGCCTCACATAGTGTCTTGTCTCTTTTTCGTAATTTGCTTCATATTTCTCCATGGCATGCTTGCTGAACTCCTAACCATGTTCAATATCACCCAATATTTTAGTGCGTTGATCATTGAAATAGGCGACAAGTTTGCACTAAATGTAGTCAACCAATGCAGATATGGGTAGTCCACATGCACATTTTAGAACTCCATTGAAACACTCAGACATATTGGTAGTCATTGCTCCATAATGGCGTCCACCATCATGTGACAGTGTCCACTTATCCAAACCCTCCTTTGTTAGATAGGAGTACTACTTCTTTTTTGCTATATTGGGATTGAGATCTTTACTGAATTTGAGTTCAGCTTCCTTCAGGCAATCCAATATTTTTTCAAGTTTGCGATCTTGATGCTAGTATCTTGCTTTCAAGGCCAAAGACTTTAAGAATTTGTCATTAAATTGAGTGTTGAAGTTGCTGGCCACATGTCTAATGCAATATTTATGATATACCGGAACATAATTATTGGGCCACTGTGCAATGGATGATATTATACCTTTATGTCGGTCTAATATTATGCAAATGCTGGAATCGGGTACCACATCTCGTATCACAGTCCGCAGGCATTCTAAAAACCATCCCCAACTAGCCCCCGTCTCATCATCCACAACCACAAAGGTAAGCGGAAAAATCTCATTATTAGTATCGATAGCCATTGCAATCAACAACTTTCCTTTTATAATTTCCATAAAGACGAGTTCCATTAATACTAATCATTGGCCTACAATGTGCGAATCTAACAATGGAAGGAGCGAAAGCCTAGAACACATACTTGAATATAATAGTACCCAGTATGTCCTCGTTGATCGACCGAAACTTTACTTATGTACATGAATCGCTATCCTTATATGCCAACGACAACTTCTACAACTTTTGGTACGACTCTTCCCAATTCTCGTGTATGTTTGCAATAGTCTTTTATTTCGCATTTCATATCTTGTAGTACGATATATTGTGATTAAACCTTTCCTTCATCAGATTTTAGAGATCTTTTATTTTGCTGGTGTGATCTTCAAGTACATATTTATGAAGTTTTTTGGCAAGAAAATTCGAATCCATCATTCTGCCATCTTTGTTCACCCCAACTGATGGACAAGTGTGAGGACCGCCGAATACTTTGACAGCCCATAATCCGTTAAGCTTCGGTTGCGAGAATGCTTGGACTTTCCATGCACATGACTTATTTGCGCACTTTACACGCAATCTTTGCTGGTTGGACCACTCAGTTATATAATTCTTATTGTTGTCCAAAGAGTAAACTATTAATGCCTGTTTCACAGCCTCTTTATTAGGGAAAATCAACCATTTGCTAAAATTCATTTTCCGCTCCCAACTTGATGAAAATGGTATCTCAACATTTGAAGGATCAACTATATTATCCCAAGTGTTTGCATGGAATGGCGGGCCATGAGGTTCATATGTAGGGACTTCAGCATGATCACCATTGTTTGTATCATCTTGAAACTCTATAGCATCACCATCATGATCATCCATCACATCATGATGGACATTGTCAACATTTTCATAGTTTATAGTATTCTCGTGAAAGTCATCTTTCCCAATCATCTCTTCATACTCATCTCTACCATGATCAACATCATCTTCGTCTTCGTCTTCCCCCCCTAGAGATTGAATATATTCTTGTTGATCACTAGATCCGCAAGCCTCCATTGGAGTTGGTGTCTCTTGACATGGTACTGTATAACCCCCAACTATAGTGCACGGGGTAAGAGTCGAATGACTATCTGCATGTAATGATTGAAATTCTTCCCTGCTACTACCCTCAAAAGTTATTTGTTACACATCTTCACCGCCAACTTCAATACGAGGCTCTACACTTATATACAACTCAGCAACTTTTAATTGGGGCATAGAATTTATCTTGTCAAACATAATCTTAACATGCTTGTCTTCTTTTATTTCAATAGGCGTGAAGACAATAGGGTCACTGAACACTGCATGAGGAGCACGATATGTAATTTTTATGTCATGCAATCGACGGTCCAAATCCAACTCTTTCATAATTTTCTTTTTCAACTTCTTCAGATTGATCTCCCACCGTTTTTTTAGTTGAATAATCTTTAACTTTTTATCAGGCCCTTCATATGTCACTCTATAAGTCACAGCACTACAGGGCTCCCCACCATAATATAGATATAAATCAATTGAACTCATTACAAGCCTATAAGTCAAATAAGTTTATTAAAAGTTAGTGACAAATATAACACCTTTATTCGATATGAACTACAAAATATTGCCTCAAGGCAAATATAAAGATAACATTGTATAGTCCACCAAACAACTATAAACAAAATTTTAAATTCAAACAAATTTGTACATGGTCGCTAACCTTAAAAAATTAATACGTTACACCTTACAACTAACAAATCATTACACATTACAACACATGCAAATAAATAATATGTTACCCATTCATTCGCATTATACATAACAACACATTACAACAAAAAACCCATTGCATATTTCAAATAACAACCCATTACAAAACACAAATAACAAATGTCAAAACAATAATAATAATAACAATAATAATGATGATAATAAATTACCATTACAAACAGCACACCATCAACAATATATATATATATATATATATATATATATATATATATATATATATATATATATATATATATATATATCAAATGAAAAAGTGAATAATTTATTAAAAAAAAATTGAAGAAGGTTATATTAACCAGGTATAACAAAAATAAAATAAGATTAAAAAGATTTGAATAATTTACCTACAAATTGAAGAAGAAGAAAAGCTTTTTAATTTGTAGAATGTGAATGTGTGGTGAAAGAGAGAATTTGGGCATGAGAGAGAGCTGAGAGAAGTGAGAGTTGTGAGATTTAGTGTGAGGGATGAAGAGATTAAGTAATAATATCTGAGACAATTGAGGTGGTTGTAAAATTAATTAAAACTCGAATTCCATTTAAAAAAAAATTTCACCGTGTTCGCATAACTAACATAGGTGGGGTAGGTGGTGTTTGCCTAGAAGTCGAGTATACTATACTCGACCTTTAGTGAAAGTCGAGTATAGCATACTCAATTTTATATCGTAGATGTGATTGTTTACTCAAGTTTGAAGTTGAGTTCAGTGTACTCGATTTTTAATGGAAGTCAAGTTCACTGAACTCGACTTCTACGTGGTGTTTTTCCTCTTTTTTTAATCCACGTCAGACTATAGAAGTTCCTCGAAAATCAAGTTTGGTAAAATCGACTTACAAAAAGAATCCAACTAACTAAATAACTTTGAACGCATGTTACCCGCCTAAAAATTTTCTGAAACGATCTGATTGGCAAATTTTGCCCAATTACTACGTACCGAACTGTCCCCTCAAGTCCACCGGACAAATCCCAATTCATCACCGCCATTCACGTCATTGTGAATTAAACTATCTTCCTAACTTTCAAAGAATTTTCAAGTTCAACAACGTATATTGGAACCCACAAAAAAAAAAAAAAAAAGTAACTCACAAATAGTAGCGGCGGAAAACGAAAGAAAAAAAAAAAGCATCTGTGAAAAAGAAAGAAAGAAGAAATATCTGAGGCTGGGAACAGAAAAAGACAAAAAAAATAAAATAAATGTTCTGATTCTGACTTGTTGACGAGTCAATTCATGAGAGTGAGTCCCACCTAATGAAAAATAAATAAAATAAAATATATTTTTTCCCACTATTTTAACTCAGATTTTGCTGTGTGAAACCGAGTGAAACTTTAATGCGTAATAAAACGAACTTTACTCTAACGAAGAAAAGCACTCTACTACTCTTTTATCTTTTCTCTTCTACTTGTAAATCTCTCTCTAACCAAAATCCTCTTCTTCCCTAACAATGTCTAAATCCAACGGAGAAGAAGACTCGCTCCCTCCAAACCAAAGCACGAACGCTACTCTAAACTCAAAACCTTTTTCTTCTTCATCCTACGGTCTCGATCGATCCTCCTCCACCTCCTCCTCGTGCTTCTCCGATCGAGATTATGTTGGCCCTTCCTTTATGGGCGCCTATCCTAAGAGATCTCGCGTCCAAGTCAAGCCTCGGAGTGATATAAGTAATCGGGATTTGGATTCTGAAACTGACAAGCTCTTGGTGATCAGTCAACTCGGTGCGAGGAGAACTCGGCGATTTAATCGCTCACTCATCCTATATTTGGTTAGTTTTCTCTGTTTTTAAATCGGCTTTAGCTTTTGTTTGGTTGCTGAGAAAGTGAGGGATTTTTTTGAGCTTTGAAAGTTATTAAAAAAAAAAAAAATCTAAATCTGTTCAGTTACATAGTTAGTTGAAAAATCTAAATCTAAATCGAAATCTATTTTTAATCTTTAGTTAAAAATTTTTTCAGAAGTGTTTGTTCCCAATGAAAATTTCCAGGAAAGATGAGAAAGTGAGAAAAGAAAAAATATGGATTGAAGGATGTGATTACACTTTCACTTGGGTTTTTTTTGTATGTTTTTTTTTATTAATTTAGGCCACATGGTAGTCCAAGTGGCAATCTATGTGATAAGAAAATTATATTTTATTTTGGCGATCAGCCACTTCAACATTTTTTTTAATGGTGAATATCAAAAGTTTAGGTACCAAGTTGTTGACACATTTAAGAGGTTAAGGACAAAATTTTTGCAGCGTGTCAATAAAATTTTAGTTTGTCTTATAAAAAGAAGAAGAAGTCTATTTAGCGAATCAGTTAGTTAGAATTTGGCTTTGTGTCTGGTTAGTTGCTGTGAAAGTGAATGAAAAGTCAAGAGAAAGAGAGAGAAAATTGAGCTTTGAATGTTACTGAAAAGAAGGGAAAAGCCGCCTATTTAGTTAAAAATTGGCTTTATCTATGTTTGGTTATTGAGAAACGGAATGAAAAGAGGGGGGAAAAGCTCTATTTAATCAGTTAGGAAAGTTGGTTTGTATGTTGAGGTAATTGGCTCAGTTTTTATATAAAGTAGAATTTGAACTGGTTGTATTTACGGGTCATTCTATGGTAAGTACTTTCTTTTATTTTTGGCTATAATGCAAAACCCACTCTATCTATGTTTCACCATAATTCATTTCAGTCCTCCAGCTTTGTTTTCTTTCATTTCGTCCTCTAAGTTTCAACTTTATTCAATTAAGACTTCTCCATTGATTTTGTTAAATATTGCGGTTAGTTGTCCAATTTTTTTTTTTTCTTTCAAAAATTTCTAAATTAAAAAAAATCTGATTAATGCTTGAAATATGTTTTCTAGAATTTCTTTTAAAAAAATTTCAATGAAAGTTGATGGAGAGGCCTTAATTAAATAAACTTGAAACATAGAGGACTAGAATGAACAAAAGTAAATTTAGAGGATTGAAATGAACTATGATGAAACTTAAAATGAGGGTTTTGCATTTTAGCCTTCTTTTTAATGGCTTTATATCAGTTTTTTCGTTGAGAAAGTGAATGAAAAAAGAGGGAAAATATTGAGTTTTTTTTGTTATTGGGAAAAAAAAACCTTTTTTTTTTTTTTTTTATGAGTAATAAGATTTCTTGATATAAAAAGAGGGATACCCTAGTACATGGGAAGTGCACAGGGATCAACAAATCAAGTTCAAAAATTACATGAATCCAAAAAAACTAGAAAAGAGGAAAATGATTGGTTTCCCAAAGTTGACCACCAATCCAATAAAGGTTCTAAATAAAAATAATTTGAGGTTTGACATGGATCTCTCATTATCTTCAAAACACTTGCTTTCTTTCCCTACAAAGACACCACATTAAACAAAGGGGAACAATTATCCATATGTCCATTTCAATGATGACCAAATTGACCTTTCTAGCAAGCTAAGGGCCCAATAATTGACTTAGTCATAACCCAACTTACTCCAAATAATCCAAAAACCATAGAACGCAAATCCATAGCAACTAGACAATGAAGGAAAAGATGGTTAACCGATTCACCATTACACTTCACATATAACACCAATCCAAATTCCAAACCTTCCTTTTTTCTTAAATTGTCTATCGTTAAACATTTTCCCAATGCAACAGTCCAAACAAAGAAAGCCACTCGAGAAGGGATCTTTTGCTTCCGTATGCTTTTATAAGAGGAAAAAAATTCATTAGATAGTAATAAGCATTAACCTTAAACCCCTTATTTCTATCTAGTTTCCAACACATTTTATTCTCCTCAATCCCTCTTACAGAAGAGCCATATATGATATCCACGAAACTTGATAAAACCTCCAATTCCCAATCATGGACAACCCTAAAAAATTTACATCCCAATGAAGGACCCTGAATATGTTACATCCCAATGAAGGGCCCAATTAATGAACTTCATAAGCTCATAAGCTCAACCTCACTAACCTCCTTATCTTGACAACCTTATTTCGACAAATTCGAAATAATTCAGGATATTTAACAACAAGAGCAAGAGATATCTCCCCACATCACTTGTCTTGCAAAACTTTAACTTCGACTTGTCACCAATTTCATATAGAATATAGCGAGACAAAGAAGACCAACCCTGGCTAATATTTTTCCACAAGCTAACGCCATAGGGACCAGCAAGTAAACCGATACACCAGCCACCCTAAACACAACCATACTTCACCTCTATCACTTGCCGCCAAAGAGCATCTCTTTCAAGCCCAAATCTTCACAACCACTTCTCAAGCAAAACTTCATTCAAAAGTCTCAAATTTCTTATCCCCAAACTACCTGAAGAAAGTGAAGTGCAAACAGTAGCCCATTTAACCAGGTGAAATTTGGGTTCATCCCCTAGACTACCGCATAAGAAATTCCGTTGGAGTTTCGCACTTCGGGTAGGTAAATTTGATTGAGTACTTTTAATTAAAGTGACTCTACCTCTCTCAGATAAGTACAAACGTTTTCATCTTGTTAATCTCCTTTCCACCTTCTCCAAAATCGTGTTCCATATTGTCTTATCCTTGAATTTTAGTCTCCTTTCCAGCTTCTTCAAAATCAGGTTCCATATTGTCTTATCCTTGAATTTTGCATCCAAAGGAAGACCCAAATTTTCATTGGGATATTACCTTGCTTACAGCCAAGAAAATTCACCAATAACTCTAAATTATGAACCACCCCCACAGTTATCAATTCTGACTTACCCAGATTTGTTTTTAGACCAAAAACAGCCTCAAATCAAATGAGCACCATATGGAGAATCAGAGTCTGATCAAGGTCGGCATCACTGAAAATTAAAGTGACGCCACCAAAGATCTTCCCTCTAAATTACCCACACAAAAACCTAACATGTGTCCTTCATGTACGGCTTTAGCCAGCACAGTTAGTTAGTTAGTTAGTTAGTGGATGGCTTTATCCAACACAGTTAGTTAGTTAATTAGTCAGGTTGGTTTGTATGTTCAGTTTTGATATAAGCCAAATTTTGAAGTGGTTTTATTTTATATCTAGTTTGTGACTCAAGTTAAGACCAATTTTGGCAGGAAGATATATATATATACACACACACACACACACACACACACACGTGTGTGTGTGAAAATGGCAAATTTTATAACCTTATTTTTGGAGGAAATGTGCATTTGAAAAGACCAAATATGAAAATAGGTTTTATGGGAATATATGTGGTCCAATTGGACGAGTCTTATAGACAACCCAAACTGAAAACTATTAAAACTAATTTGGTTTTTGGAAAGGTAGAGGAAATGAGAAGTAAAAGTACAGATTGAATGTCAAGGAATTTGTCGATTTGGTTAACCAAAGAAGAAAATCACCCTAACCATGGTTTTTTTTTTGTTATAAAAAATTTCTTCTTCTCTCTTTTTTTCCCCCTGCTTTGCTTTTGGGAAAATTATAATTACATACCACGAGTTTTGGGGAAATAACATTGGCTTTACCCTATTGTTTCGCATTAGACAAAAGATTCCTTTAAAATAAATATACTACACCAGTCACTTTGCTGGTGTAGCCCAGTAATGGATTGAGGAGCCCCTCCCAAGTAGTACTTAAGGTCTGGAAGTAACTCAATGAACCATAAACAAGTTTGATTTTTTTCCCTGTGCTTATATTTCCATTTATATCCGTTACTTATTGGCGTTCTCTAGAGCTGGGGGAGAAGTTTGGGTTGCTTTTATTGGAGAATAAGATCATTAATGCACCGCCAAAGGGGTTTCCATCATGGTTCTATGGGAAATCTAGCTAACATGGTGTCTACTTATATCAGTACATATTGTTAAGTCTGAAATTTGCCACTTCTATTTTCAAAAGATAGCCAATGATGTTGATGTGTCAAATTATTTTTTGTATTCTTTGTTTGAGCTTCTCAGAGATAGCAGTTGATGACTTGCTTCTCAAATTTTTTTTGGGGGTTTTATAATTTTGTTTCTTATTTCTTTTGCAGCTCAGTTTCACTTGTATAGTATCTGTACCTTATGCAGCTTATCTACAAAACGGAGTTGCAAAACTTCAGGTTTATATTTTCAACAATTGTTGAACATTCCTTTTGACTTTTGTTGGTTAATTTTTTATGCACAATTTTAATTTGGTTTTGTTTGCTTGCAGGAAGAGAAAAGTAACCTTTGTCTTCTTTGTGGTGATAACTATATTTGTAATGGTTCAATTCCTCATTTTGGTAATGCTGTTAGTAGAACTGTTGCCTTGTATACTGTGGTGTTCACAATCTTTATGCCATTTCTGTTTTACAAATATCTGGACCGTCTTCCCCCAATCAAAAGACTTTCGGAGAGTACAAATATTAGCAAAGAGGAGGTTTCCTTGAAAAAGAGAGTTGCATACATGGTGGATGTGTGTTTCTCTGTATATCCATATGCAAAGCTGCTTGCACTTCTCTTTGCAACTATATTCCTTATAGGATTTGGTGGATTGGCATTGTATGCAGTAAGTGAGAGTAGCTTTACTGAAGCTCTATGGCTTGCCTGGACTTTCGTAGCTGACGCAGGAAATCATGCAGACAGGGTTGGCACTGGGCCAAGGATTGTTTCTGTCTCCATAAGTGCAGGAGGCATGCTGATATTTGCAATGATTCTTGGTCTTGTTTCTGATGCTATCTCAGAGATGGTGGATTCACTGCGGAAAGGAAAGAGTGAAGTCATTGAAAGGGATCACGTACTTATTCTTGGTTGGAGTGACAAATTGGTAATCTTCTTGAGTGCATTTGAGCTTGATTCACCTCCAGTATCTAATTTTCATTGGCAATCTTCAAGTGATATCTAGATTTTCCTTTAACTTCTGGATATTGTTAAGATTGTAGTGTAGGGGTGATTGGTAAATACTGGTTTAGCTTTTGGAAGTTGTTATGGAACTTTTGAGATGCTGTAATTTTTAGTTACATATTACCAAAACTTTCATCTTTCAGCCATTAAGAAGTTTTAGAAAGCATGAACTTAACTGTTTCTGGAATTTCATGTCTAATTATGGTTCTTGAGGTCCATTAGAAAAGGAAAATAAGTTGATATGAATAATTGAGTGTTACCTTTTAAGTGCAAGTTTTCTGTCCAAAATTTTGTTTCAGCATATACAGGGCGCATGTGAAGTTAGATTTGTTGCTAGCACCCCTTAACAGTTTTGGTTCTTAAGTTATTGAATGGTATATCTCTATGCCTTTTGAAAGTGCAAAGCGAACCTCATATGCCCTTGATCCTTCCTGTTTTTGGCTTCTCTAAGCCTCAACATATTTAGTTTGATGAAATGGGTCAACTGCATAAATTTTGAGATCAAAGTGTCAAATTTGTTATGATAAAACAATTCCAATTTATTTTATGATTGTTGGCTATAGGGTTCACTCTTGAAGCAGCTTGCAATAGCAAACAAGAGCAATGGTGGTGGAGTTGTTGTGGTACTTGCAGAACGAGACAAGGAGGAAATGGAGATAGACATAGCAAAGCTAGAATTTGACTTCATGGGGACATCTGTTATATGCCGAAGTGGCAGTCCTCTTATACTGGCTGACTTAAAGAAGGTACTTTTTGGCATCTAAGATTCCTTCTCCCCCACTCTTCTTTTTTCCTGATCACTGTAGTTGCTTGCTCTTTTACTTTCATCATCTTTTAAAAAATACATCTTTTCATTCTGATATTTTCCCTCTCCATATTCACAGGTCTCAGTTTCAAAGGCACGTGCTATCATTGTATTAGTGTCACATGAAAATTCTGATCTGGTTACTTCCAATTCTCAATGTCCTTATGCTTCTCAGTGATTTATGTTGTTTCTTTGAAACAAAATAACTTATATGTTCATATATTTGTTAACAGAGTGATGCACGTGCTTTGAGGGTTGTACTCTGTCTCGCTGGAGTGAAAGAGGGTTTAACGGGTCATGCTGTTGTGGAGATGTGTGACATTGATAATGAGCCCCTGGTGAAGCTTGTTGGAGGGGATCTTATTGAAACAGTAGTTGCACATGATGTAATTGGACGCTTGATGATACAATGTGCTCTACAACCCGGACTTGCACAGGTTACTTGCTATGCTATAGTTATTCACAAATTTGAAGTCAGTGACTTAGCCAACCTCCTTCCCCCCCCCCCCCACCTCCTTTTTTTTTTTTTTTTCTAACTTATCTTTGTTGGGGTGCGCATGTGGGAGAGGGGGAGGGGGGGGGGTGTATAATTGCACTCCTAGGTTCTTCTAAATGTCACTGTTGTTTGCATCAAACTAGTTTCTTGCTTGTGTGACAAATTTTCTTTAGTGAGCTCCACTCTTAGTTTCAAGTTCTTATAAATTTGATATTGATTGTTCGCTTCTTAATTAGAGCCAGACTCAAATGTGGGAAAAAAAGCATAATTAGGGCTAGTGTTTATGATACCAAAATGAGAGGCCTCTGCCTTTCCATAGTTACCTATAATCCAGCATTCTGCTTTGTGTACATCAGCATGTTTTCTCAGTTCTCTCTGTTAAACTTATCTTGATTGCGGTGGTGATACAAAATTAATTTTAAGTAATCTTTTCATGTCATTCTTGGGCCAATTATTCTGGTCTGTTATTTTGTGCAGAATGTGTTCACTTTGCGGGTCTCTTGTAGTTGTAGGGGTTTAACATGTAAATCCTTGTCTGCTATTCTGTCAGTGTAGCATCATACTGAATTCTAAAATAGCTTGTAAACCCGTTTGACACACATGTTTTTTATTTAAATCAATTTTATTAGCCATGTATTTAATTTAAAGTTGAATTACAGTATATGTTATTTAAGACCAACAATAATAAATAATTAGTGGTGAAGTTTATGTAAGGTAATAACATTATGTCTTCAAACAAATTGTCTGTACATAAAGATGACAAGCAAATGAGAAAAGATCGGTGTCAACTTGGTGGATTTTTTAGAAAAATCTCAGTGAAATTACTATCTCAAGTTGAGATGGTCAGGTTATTTGGGGGCTGTTTGGTAGTGTAACTAGAACAACAGTTTTCAGTGTTTAAACAACATTACACGTTTTTCCATACTTTTTTACGCACACATATTTCCAAAATATATAAACAACGTTACCAAACACTCCCTTGAATTTTCTGTTTCTGTTCTCAGTTAATTAAATTGAAACGTTAAATGACTTTTAAAAATGAAAAAAAATTCCTAGTATGAATTGCAAATTAAATAGGCATATAGCGGTTGTAATCTTAATTGTATATAACTGAGCCGTAGTGCTTGTGTAATTTATAAACAAATACAATAGAAGTTAAATACGTCCTTAATGAGAGAAAGGAGATGATTCATTGGAAAAGTCAAGAAGAGACAGTTATCATGAGGAGATGTCTAATAGGATAGTGGTGAGACTAATTAATGAGACTCAATTAACAATACTAATTATTAGATTGATGAGTCTCATCAACTGATTTTGGTTAAAAATTCTTCAGAAAGAAAAGCACACAGAAAGCATGGCTATCTTGTGGTCATAAGTACTAATGTTTTCCTATTCTGTTTCTAATTATATAAATATCACATTTGTCTTATTGTATGAAATGAAACCTATGAATTATACAGCCTCTCTTCTACAATTTTAGGTCCCCTTGAATTCTAAATTTAAACTATATTTTTTTAATCTATTCAATTCCCCTTCTTTTGGCAGATATGGGAGGATATATTGGGGTTTGAGAATGCTGAATTTTATATCAAAAGGTGGCCTGAGTTGGATGGTCTGCATTTTAAAGATGTTCTTATTTCATTTCCTGATGCAGTTCCCTGTGGAATTAAGGTGGCTGCTGAAGGCGGAAAGATAGCCATAAATCCAGATGATGATTATATTTTGAAAGAAGGGGATGAAGTCCTTGTTATAGCTGAAGATGATGACACTTATGCTCCAGATCACCTTCCAGAGGTTATTTTTCCTTCTTGTTTTCTTTTCTAAATCCATGTAGCAGCAAACTGTGTACACGTGTATTTTTTTCAAATTGGTAGTTGCAGTTTAGGAAGTTACAAAACTTTATGTCTGACTAAATTCTTACATTTGGCTACGTAATTTCATGATGTTCATTTGGGAAATTGAAAAGATCCTGCAATCATTAGCCTTTCTGTCCAAGTGTTACCACTCTGTTTTAAAGTGGGCAGGTCTGGGATATGAAATTGGAGTGCAGGTTTTTGGGTGTCAAGAGGGCCATCCCTTTTGTTTGAGCTGCTATTGGATTTGATATGAAGCTCAGAAGCGCAGATGTCCAACATTTACATGTCATGTAGTGTAATCTATTTTTAGTAGATAAATTTTATGTTCAGTTTCTATAGGTGATACGTCACTACAATACACGGAAAGAAATCAATGTGAACAAGTTGATCTTTCCATGTTGTGTATTTATAGATTGACAGAAAGTGGGCTATTGATAACCACTGGGTCTGATCTTTATTATATTTTCACCTATAGGTATATGAAAAATAATGTTTATGTTTTTATGTTCATCGCGTTTGATGGTTTGTTGTAGAAAAAAAAATTTCGGTTGTCTTTCCTTATCTCATTTATGCTCTGTCCTCTTTGCAGGTACGTAGGGGTCTATTTCCAAAAATAGACGACCCTCCAAAATATCCTGAGTATATATTATTTTGCGGCTGGCGCCGTGACATTGATGATATGATTATGGTAACTTGCTTACACATACAAAGTAAATTGTTGTTTATAATTTAATTTTTAGTGTTACCTTAAGGTGCCACTTTGTCACATGATTCAATTCATTTTTACTATAACCTCCTAGCTTTTTTAGATAAGTTGTGCATGGTGAACTTATTATAAGAATTCTGAGGTTTTCATACTAATATACAAAAACAGAGACAAGTTACCAGTTATATATTAAAGAAATAAATAAATTAAGAAAATTAAAATATTCATCAAGCAATATGGAAACTGGCTCTATAAGCCTTCAATATGGAGCTCCAACTTTATCAGTGGTTTGCCATTTTTCAGGTTCTAGAGGCATGTTTGGCTCCAGGTTCGCAACTGTGGATGTTTAATGAGGTTCCAGAAAAAGAAAGAGAGAAGAAGTTGATTGAAGGTGGACTTGATGTATCTACATTAGAGAACATAGAACTTGTCCATCATGAGGGGAATGCTGTCATTAGACGGCATTTAGAGAATCTTCCTTTAGAGAAATTTGATTCTGTAAGTCTTCTTTGGTATTCCCTGCGTGTGTGTGTGTGTGTTTTAGTATAACAACCTTGAGAAAAAAAAATTAGAAGACTTAAGGTAGAGAAAGATTAAAAATAACATCATAAGAAGTAATTATAAGGACTTGTCAATTAAGGAAGTAACAAAAGCTATGACTTTGGATAGAATAGAATGGAGGACAGGAATATGTGTAGCTGATCCTGACTAATCTTGTTGAGGATCCATAGCCAACACCAAAAAAATTGGGACTAAGGCTTTGTTGTTGGTAAGTCTGGATGGATTGGAAGTTTGTGTGTAACATTGGGTTTTGAAAGCGCAAGATCATGATTTGCAGGTTAGGCTTATGGTGAGGATTCTTCGACTACCATGAGATTGATGGATATCAATGGAAGTTGAAAAAACATTAGGATTCTAATATATGTGTGCTTTTTAGAGATGGCTTCTAATATATTTAATGTAAATTGGTGAATCTTGATGATTTTTGAAAGTTGAATGAATATAGGGCTTTACTAGACCTAACAATTAACTGAATTAATGGCTGAAAAAATTAGGTGAAGAGAACCGTTCTGCAGTTAGGTTGAAAATCATGGAAACAAATCTGAAATGTAGAATGTATATGTCTCTGGAAACCGAACTAGACAACTCATTGTCATTTTGCTTGGAATTTCAGTGTATGTGGAATTTTTCCCTAAACTTCATCATATAACCAATCTTCTTTCTAACATATTGATCTGCTGCAAAATACTTATGCCAAAATTAAAACCGGGGGCTTCTATGCCACATCCATACATGCTAACTTATGTAAGCTATTCACAACATCTAAATTAGCATGGTAGTTAATTTACAAAGCAGATTTTCCCCTTTTTTTGAGTATGAACAAGAACTTCTGGAAATTTCTTTTGTTAATTCTTTAATAACTTACTAACTCTAAACAGACAGATTTTAATTCTTGCAGATGAATTGCTGGAGGAATCTGTTGTGCAAGCTGATTCACGATCTCTTGCCACTCTTCTTCTAATTCGAGATATACAGGTAGCTACAATTGCAATATTTTGTTCGAGTGTTCATGTGTTTTAAGTTTGTGATTGTCCTTTTTGTTTATAGGTCAACCAAAACTTTTATAACCACCATACATTGTCATTGTACATACAGATATCTCAGTTCTGACTGCTGATAAAATCTGCATGTTATCTAATGGATTGCAGTCAGAGCGTCTTCAACATAAAGATCGAAAGTCAACTTCTTTACGGTTCCCTGGGCCCTCTAACAGCTCTTGGATCCGTCAAATGCAGAATGCTTCAGACAAATCAATAATTCTTAGTGAAATCCTGGATTCTAGGACGAGAAACCTGGTGTCAGTGTCCAGAATCAGTGACTATGTGTTATCAAATGAACTGGTCAGTATGGCACTAGCAATGGTGGCTGAAGACAAGCAAATAAATCGCGTTCTTGAGGAGCTGTTCGCAGGGAAGGTACCTTTCATGCTCCATCCTTTATTTGTTTATTTCTGGTTTGATGAACACAATAATGTTGCTGATAACGGCCAGGAATTCATCAGTCTACAAATGTCTTCTTTTCTGATAAATAATTTCACCTTTCTGGAGACAGAAGATAGAAGTGCTAATGCAATCTAATTAGGAAGAGAGCAATATGACCCGGTCCAAATTTCTTTGTTAGATTCTATTACAGTGGAAAGAAGAGACTAAGCAATGAGAACATTAGTAGTCCTTGTGAAAAAATTTTAGTCTTTGATACCATATGAGCTGATGCATATAATAGTTAGTTGGCTTGCTTATTGAAAATGGGTGATCATAATCCCTATTCTTTCAATTTGTCATACTTATTAGCAGTCTTGCTGTTGACTAAGCCTACATTTAGTATGCTTAAGCAGGGCAGAGAGTTTGGTTAATCATGATATTAGATGTATACTTCTTGTATAGCTATATTTCGGAGTATCAACCTTCAGAGTAATTTGAGAATAGAACACATTATTAGTTGACATAGTAATTTGTCTCTCCATAAAAAGACTCTCAATGAAATGGATTTTCAGATACAGGCACCGTTGAGTTTGCTAGTACTTTCCAAAACTAATGGTGGTCAAACATCTTCCCTTGACACTTGCAATGCAATATCATATGAAGCACATGAAAATTGTTTCTCATGCTACATTGTGCTAAGGATTACGTTGCCAATGATTTAAAATTTGAAGGCATTGCGGAGCTGTCACTGCATTCCACATTGTGTATGTTGTCCAAGTGATTACAAGAAGTTCCAATTACGACTAGTCCACTTTAAATTATTACACGAGTGAAGCTAGTTTGTCTTTGGGTGGTGACCAATAGTACAAAGTAACTTGGTAGCTTCTAGTAGCTCAGGAGAACTGCAACATAATGTGGTTGAATAGAAATTTGAGCGCAGGAGATTGTAGCACCCTAAGACAAGGATTTGAAATGTGAGTTGCCAATTATTTGAAACTTGGAAGCATTTTGTGGGCGTATGTTAACCGTTAATTCCCACATCGAGTAGGTACTAGATCTGTCTGAATAATTTTGAATAATCCTTTTAAGCTATCACGTTGATGTGGCTAGTTGCTACTGCATCCCCAAGTTATGACAGTTGCTACTGCATCCCCAGGTTATGACATCTCCTATTAAGAAATAAAGCTTACTAGGCAGAATAGAATAGTGGAGGGATTTTAGGGAGGATGAACAATTTAGGAGAGAAAAGTGGAGAGAATGCATTTTAAGCAATTGTTTGGTAGGGAGGGGGGAAAGAAAAAAAGTGGTGGCATCCCAGGCCCCCAAAATATTTTCTCCCCAAAATGGGGAGAAAACTGGTGGGATCTGACCAAAATGCCCATGTGCATAATGCACATGGGCGTTGTTCTTGCCAATTGTGTTTTTTTTTTTTTTGGGGGCATTCTTGCCCTTTTTTTTTTTTTTTTTTTCATTTTCATTTTCTTCTGTGCATCGTTCTTGCCATTTGCTTTTTTTTTTTTTTTTTTTGGCTTTTCTTGTACTTCTCAGTAGTGGTTTTCTTTTTTTTCTTTTTTCTTTTTGTGCTCATCTTCCTTTGGCTTGTGCTATTTAAAAAAGAAAAAAAAAATTGAAGTGTCCATACACAATGTTTTTAATAAAGAAATGTTACTTTTTTGTTTTATTTAATAGGGACATAATTGTAAATTTTATACCAACTTCATTTTTCATCCTCTTATTTTTCTCGTCAATCAAACAAATAAATTTTCCATCTCTCCACTTTTCTATCCTCCCAATCAAACATAAATGGGAGAAAACTAAATTTCTTCTATTTTTTCTTCATTTTCTATCCTTCCACTTTTTCACTCCTCCAACCAAATGGACCCTAAATTTGTAAATTGATATTATTTTAATGTTTATTAAACTCAGCTCTCTCTCTTTAGTTGCCTAGCTGGGGAACTTACCGTAATTTTTTTTACCACAAGAATAATCTGATCTTAGGTGGATATATTTATTTGCTCTTTCTATAGTGGGGGGATACTGATGCTTAACTTGTAAATCTTTTAACAGCTACGGCTCATAACTAATGATAACCCATTCAAATATAGAAAATTAGAAATTTGTGCGAATTTGACATGTTTTCATGCAGGGGAACGAGATGTGTATCAAGCCTGCAAAATTCTATTTATTAGACCAGGAAGAACTCTGCTTTTATGATATAATGATTAGGGGTCGTCAAAGGCAGGAAATTGTGATTGGCTACCGCACTGCAAATGCAGAGCGTGCCATAATTAACCCTCCACAGAAGTCAGAACCAAGAAAATGGGCCATTGATGATGTTTTTGTGGTCATCTCATCTGGTGAATGAAATGCATAATAGTTCTTTTGCACCAACCTATGCTAGCCCACCTTATTCTTGCCCTCTCAGCCATACTATTAGTCAGTAAAATTAAGCATCTAGGTGTGAATTCATCACTGTAAGAAAGCTATATAGTTAATGTTGCAAAAGAATCTGAAGGCTCCTATTGAAGGTGGTTAGATCTCTATCCACAACAAAGATTCATTGATGATGATTTCTTGTTCCCCAAACGTAAGTTTTGCAAACACAGGCTTGTTGACTTAACTGGATTGGACAATACACACCAGTTAGATGACAGCAGGGTGAAGGGACAACAGTTACTCGCAAATATTTTATAGAATTGAATGAAAAATTATGTTGGAAAGGTAGTAGATCTTGATGGAATGGATGGAACAACAGTCTGGGGAAATTCCCTTTTATGGCCATTTTTGTGTAATATCATGAGCTATCCCTTGTTCATGCTGGAATTCTGGAAACTGAAGTCTGATGGCATTTTTTAGTTACCCCCTCCTACTAGCGTAAATTTTTTTGTCAGCACTTTCTGCCTCCTTTTGAATGATATGTAACATAGCAAGAAACAGGTAGTTACATGGATCAACTCATGTAGACATCAAAAAAGCAATGGAAGATTGTAACTATTCTGTTTGTTTATTTATGCTAATGGAGGATTGTAAGTATTTAGTTGAATCCTAATAGTGATTTGCATGTTCAATGTTGCTTATTTATTTATGTTAAATGAGGATTGTAAGTATTTAGTTGAATCCTAATAGTGATTTTGAATATTCAATGTTGCATATTTATTTCAATTGCAATTTATTCCAATAAGATTCTCTATAAATTGTAAGGAGGCCAATATGATGATTTGGAATTGTTTATTTACTGGAAGTACAGTAGGAAACGAAGGGAGAAAGACGCTTGCCAAACGCTCTGATCTAATATGGTTTCATACTTCACCTCCCCATTTCTTATTTTTTTGGTTATATCAAGACCATATGCAACCAGTTCTACCAAAGGAATCACTGACATAAATATTGATGAAATCAACCGGCTTACACTAGAACTGCAACCTTATTACACAACAAAAACTTAATAAACTCAAACTCAACAAACAAAAGCAAGATTGTTCATTTTTCTCACACTAAAACCTTTGACCCTTTCTCTACACCATGTACAAAGCAATTTAATGAAAGGCCCTTGGAAAATTTGCATCAATCCCTTTTGAGAAATGTTCATCATGTCAACTGCTAGGTTCTCCATCATCAGCGCCTCAGCATCTCCAGACAACTGCATCTCTAAACTTCTCTTCCCTGCATTTACTTTTAGACGTGAAGTCATAACTCTATAGAAACACATGCCTTTAAGATGAGTAATTATTCTTTACTTTGGGAGCAATGCTCTCCCTTCTTATATCATAATGAGTGTTACTGATTAAATGCGGTAAAATCTATCATTCATGTGAGAAAATGAGCATTTCTTCTATATGTATGGAAAATAATTGAAACCACACACACAATTTTAGCATAACAAATAAATACATGGAACTCAAATGTGAAAGAGAAGATACGTATGTCAGATGCATTATATACTTTCTTCTACCATAAAATGATGATGAGGGAGTATAGTTCCTGGTGGTTTAGGTAGCTTGAGAGGGCATGATGAAGGTGGAAGTACAGGGAGATTTTGACCTAATATTTTATTTCTACAAATATGCAATTGTATTTTTTTTTTTTTTAACCACACTGAAAAATGTGCGCTATATATTCTATGGGTGGTGTATATTTACACACCCTCACACACACGCTCAAACTGCACATAAATCATGACTCGAAGTCATAATTTTCAAGTTAGAAAGCGTGTATAATTGAGTGTGTGAACTAATTTTTACTAATATTTTACTATGTATCAAGTTGGCAAGTGTTTCCACATTAGCATTTTGTAGCACGTGTTGTGGTGATATATGTGCCTTTTTATTTATTTTTTGATAAACTGCAGTTTTTATTAACAACAACAGGCAGAACAATAATCTGACTTGCAAGCCTCCATGTGTGCTTTTGTGAGATAGAGTGGTAAGACATTAAGACTGCAAATTCTGAAATGCAATTTTACCATCCAACTTGTTAATCTAATGGAAAAGGTTTACATTCTCTTCATTTCCACCTCTCTTCTGTTCTCTTTCTCTAGGAATTTCCGACTTTGTGGTGAAATCTTGAGAGGTTAGTCATTAGCGTTGCTATTATACCAAAATTTCATGCTGCCACATCTTCTAAAATTTCATTATACCAAATAAGAAATGATAACTTACTTTAAATGACATAAAAATCATAAATATTTTTACCATCTAGAAATTTAAATCTTGACCATAAAATAGGAAAAGTTTTATATTTTTTCTGTGGATATAATTTTTACTACAATTTGTTAAAGTGATTGACAGTAAATAGTAGAAAATTACTTCCACACAAATCTAAAATTTTTTTTTTTTCACTACTCACTCAGCCATTTCAACAAGTTATGGCAAAAACTCTGTCCTTAGGTTTTCTCAATCTTTATTTGTCTTAAAAGAGAGAAGATGAAGTTAAGGATGGCTAATCAAAGTCAAAAACTACAAGACAATGTACTTATTTCATAATTGGGTAGAAAGTAACAAAAATCATGTATGCATGCCAGCAGCCATGGCGGCGATTTTGGTGGGCTATCAAAATCAAAATCATAAAATCCTCACCACCACCAATTTGATCCCTACGTTTTTCATGAGTCGTGTGGAGCCCACAGTTGTGAACCGAATAAGTAGATAAGGCCATAGCTTTTATCATTCAATTTGAAGACATGAAAGATTATAAGATGATGTTGACAGCAAAGTTAATTTGCAAAAATATATTATTAACTAATAAAAACTTAAATAAATAAATAAATAAACAAAAATTAATCATCATACAAAACATAATGTAAATGTAAATTGTAATTAAGATTCAAAATATCTGTCAAGTTTAGTTAGGATTCAATATAGTCTAATTATATTTATGTTTCTCCAAAATATCAATTCATATATTAAATTAAAAGATTCATTAAATATAATAAGTTTAAATATTTCATCTGGATACTTTTCTTTTGAACTAATATCATCTGTATACTTAAAGAGTAAATTGAGATAATAAAATCAATGTTAAAAATGAGTAATTGATTTATGAAAAATTATCTTATGCGTTAGATATATGGAGTGCGTCTCTCACAAGCATGTGAACTCCATACTTATGGGACTCACATGCCTATAATAGGCTCTATACGTTTGGCTCACAAGATACTAGCTCTGCACTTAAGTTGTCACCATTAATATTGGAAAAGGGCAACAATCATGCATGTCGAATTATGTGCATTGATTCTAAATTTTTAACACTATCGAAGTTTATCACTTCTAAACAATTGCTTTCCTCCTGTTTTTGCATCTTTGGTTTTGGATTGTAGGGAGTTGCTGAGTAGACGATAGAGTACTGTAGTACCGTAAGGCCAATCATTGTGCTAACGTTTAGAAAAGGAGGGGGGAGATCGCAACCTAACAGAATAGTTGGGTTTAATTACTATTCAAATGTTGTAATTTTGTATGATCAAAGGGTATCACCCTTATCAAATTGATTCATGCCCTCTATTGTAACAAACTTTAATTAATAAATAAAGATAATAATATATATCTAAAAAAAATTTTGAAAAGTCAACCATATATCACTTTTTGTTTTTTCATTTAAGTATAATCATTTAGAATTTTTTTTTTCAGCAAGTGAATTTCCTTAGGGAAGAGGGATTTGTTTTCTTATGGCCAATTAACAAGGAGGCATTTCTTTGAGGCATTTCTTTAGGGCAGGGACTAGGGAGGCAATTATATAATTTGAATATGGGTTAGGGTTTATTGTTGTAGGGAAGGTCATGGTTTCCATCATTGAAGATATGAAAAAATTGCTTCCCTCTTTTCTTGTTGGAATATTCATGATCCCACTGTTAATCACAGGTGAGGTGTGGACCGACAAGGTATGAAGTAGATAAGGCCAAGGTACAGGTTTATTGATTTTTACAGGGAGAACTTTCATCATTTTTTTTTTACTTTGTGAAATAATAGCTTCCATCATTGAACATATCAAACATTTGTTTTCCCATTTTCCAGTTGGAATATTTACAATATGGCTCTCTTTTCCCCCAAGATTTTTTGTTGGTCAATGGATGCTATTGCATCTTGTGCATATACTGGGGGGATAAGGGATACTTTTAAAAAGCACAAACACAAAAAAACAAAAAAATTGTTATAATATACTTTGTCAACTCCCATTTCCCTAACTTGTATAATTAATTACATTTTAATTTTTTTTAAATGTTATGTCATAGTATACTTTATTGGTAAAAGTAGGGAGTGGGGCTACTTTTTTCTAATAAGTACTAATTGTGCCTTTTCCAAAAAAAAAAAAAAAAAAAAACTAATAGTGCCTATAATAGCAATAATGGGAACATAATTTATTTGCTACCTTTTTTTTTCACAATTTCTTAAAGTAAGAAGTGATTGAATCAACATTATTTATACATAAATTCACCACTAACATCAATTTTATAAACCAATCACAATATGTTGGGTTAACAATTGTAACAAAAAAAAAAATTGTGAAAATTTTAGTGCTATTCGTCTTATTGATAGTTTTGCGTGCCATAAATTTATTGACATTTGGCACACAATAAAGTTTCTCATTGTCTACAATAAAATGACTTCTATTGCACTTATCCTTATAATTCTTCTTCACAAGTATTACTCATGAGCATTTTTTAATACAATCTGGTGTTATATTTGTATGCTATTATAGTATGTGATTATCATTTTATTGTAGACATTATGTGGTTGATTTATGCAATTATTATTTTATATGATAATAACCTTTTGATAGTTAATTTTTGGCAAATAAATTTTTTTTTTCACATTTTTAAATTTCTAAGCAGTCTATTTTCCACACAAAAAAAAAAAAAAAATGGTAGAACAAACATAGGACTTATGGGTGTAACTAAAAAAAGGGAACAATAAGATTTATAGGTATAGTAAAACAATTATCTAAAACAATTGTGCTAATCATGTGGTATAATTGTTTTTTTTTTTTAATTATAGGGTGGTTAGCTTGTCATAAAATTAAATGTAGGATAGAAATTAATTCAGACATATAGTTACATTAGATGTAGTTTAATTGTACTTGAAAAAGATATTAATGTTTGTACTTTATTTTATTTTATGATACAAGATAAAAATTATATTATAGCCTAATATAAGTGTATATGCATATGAAGTTTCCTCTTAGAGACTTGAACCCTGACCTTATTTGGCCCTACCTCACAAAAATTTTATACTTATAGAGTGACTATCACGCTAAGAGTGTGCGGTAGCATGTTTGTACTTTATTGATAAATGTAACGAAGTGTTTGAATTTAATTGAAAATTTTCAATAAATTGCACATAAGGTGTTATATCTAGGTTTTGTCTTATAATGTAATAAATGACTCTCTTTTTTTTGAGAAAGATGTAATAAATGACTTAGTTAATCTAGTCATGATTTTCTTTTATTAATAAATTATAGTTCTTCCTAAAAAAATTTATAGCAAAACTTTTTCACCAATTTTTATTTTATTTTATACAAGATAGAATTTTTACTATTGCTTAATCTAAGTGTATATGTGTGTGAAGCTCTCTCTCAGAGGCTTGAACCACGGTCCTTGCTCCCCACACCCCACACCCCATAAACATTTATATTAGTAGAGTGACTACCGCATCAAAGGTGCACGGTGATTTTTTCACCAATTTTGATAGTGCTTCACGCCTTCACCCTTTTAATGCGCATGAATACAAGTCAAACAATAAAAGATGTTGTCATATGATGGGTTAGTAAAGCCTCTTACATATTTTATAAATTAATTAAATAAATCTCCAAAGAGCCAAAAAAAAAAAAAAAACCCTAAAAATCTTTTCCATGCACAAAGCAAACGTCATCACTTAAATAGTTTGGCTTCATTAGTGTACTGTAGAGCGTGGACCCTTTTTTTTTTTATATAAAATATATATTATGGAAAAGTAGAAAACAAAACAATCCAAACAAATCTCTAGCTTCATAGATGAGAGTGGACATTCTACAAAGCACATTATTCCATCACATGTGATTGTATATTAATATTACACCATGTCTGTTAACACCATATAGTGCCTTGTGCATGACACTTCCACCGGCCAAACACAAAATAGATCATTACGCACTAAATAATAACGTAAAACTAAGAGTTTTATAACTTAATTAGTCATTATATTTTAATGTTATTGTTTCCAATAGAGGTATAGTGTTTGAATCTCTCCTCTGGTTAAAACTATCGAATTATAAAAAAAAAAAAATATTGATGACTTAGAAAGTCTAATAAATCAAGCATTTTTATTTGAAACATTAATCACAACACCAATATATTTATTATTAATAGACTTAAGATTTTTTTTATGGACTTAAAGATTTTTTTTTATTAATAATGATTGAATTACATTATTTGAAACACAAAATAAGCACTAACAGCATGAGGATCAGGGGCGGAGCTGCACTTACCAATGGCCCCCCAAAATTTTTTAAAAACTTCATAATGTATATGTGTTTTGCAATTTTTTTAAAATATTAGACCTTAAACTAAAAAAATAACTCCTCCAAAAAATAAAAGTTGGCCCCTACAAAAAGTAATTGAACAACTAATTGTGGGTTCCAAAAATTATTGGTTAATAACAACAAACTATCCATCTTGTAAGCAAAAAAAAGTACTTCTTTTTAGTTTTTTCTTCTCTTAATTGGTAAGTTTTAGTTGTTGAGTTCAAATAGTAAGTTTTTTATAAAAGAAACTTCTACTTAGAGTTATTTTGTTTTATTTGGATTAAGTCTTTCAATGTTGTTGTTAAGTTTCGGGTTGTTTTTCAATACTTGATTTAGTCTTAAGATGTTAAATGAAAAAAACTACACCGAGAATATGTAATGTTTGAGGTGACAATACTTAAAAAGCAGTTTTCTTAGACATACATACACGCATGAACATATCAATATGTAGTTGTGTGTAAACATATCAATATGTGTGTGTGTGTGTGTGAACATATCAATATGTAGTTATGTAAATGAATGTATATATAAATATGTAATTCGGCCCCTCAAACAAAAATTTCTGGCTCCACCCCTGATGAGGATAATCCCAACTTCCTCACGACTATATACATATGGTGTTTTCTAAGGTTAACAACTTCTAACTATATAGGTAGGTTAGAATTTTAACCACTTCACTCATAATAAATACTCTTGTTATTACTTGGATAAAACACTAATCAACTTTGGTATAGGCAAAGATCTGGACCTAAATATTTTATTTGACAGAAAAATACTCTACTAATTAAGCTAATCGTAACTACGAATAAATCATCTTTAACAACTCAAAGTTCATGATAAAGTTATTATTCATAATCCCAACTATTATAGAAAATCCATAATAAATTCAAAATTACGTAACCAAAATTATTATTCGTAGAATTGATGGCTTAATTGACTTTAGGACATCTTATCCAAAAAACAGGTAGATCATGCAAGAAAGCAGCAAACTATTGTCAGGTTAGAAAGTTTGAAATGCCAAATCCCAGTCTTTTCATAATGTTCCAAAAAACCTTAGTCACTAGTAGATATCTTAACATATCTAAATAAAGATGATTATATATTATCATTTGTGTGATTTCTTTGAGTGATTTACAGCTAGATAGTATTTAATCAAACTTAGAAGGACCGAACTTGGGTAACACCGTCAGTGATGGAGTGAATCGTGTTTATTTCAATGATCATGTTCTTAAGAAATTGATTAACAAAACCACCTAAAATTGTCACTATCAAAAATTTCAATTCTTTTTGACATTTATATCTGGGACCAGAAAAAGCTGCACTAGTTGAATGACTGACAATTACATGTATAATTATTAACTCCCTTAATTTTTATAGAAAAATTTTCAGTTGTCCCCACTCCCATTCGAATGACGAAAAATTGAATGCAGATTAATAGAATTATATGCAGGTAACATATACATGTACCAGATTTAATGTAAAATTAATGCTAATATCTCAAAAACTAATGGTATGGTTGGTTAGAAGGGTTTTGGATACCTTGTTCATTGCATCATCAAAGTCAACTCTTAGACGAAAAATCCTAACATTTAGGTAACTACAAGTCTACAATTAAACCTTTCTTGTTTGAAAGGGTCAAAACACGTCCATCTTATTTAATTTAATTTTTTGTGGAAAGTATGCTAAAATATATTTATACTTAAAAAAATGAGAAAAAGTGAAATTTTAAAAAGTTGTACATAAAAAACAAAAACTAAAAATTAAAACTAATACTAGATAGACTTAATAATAAAAAGTTTTGACAGAAATATATAAAATTGTCCCTCCTAAAAAGATTTTTCCAAAAATAAATAGATAATAGTTAACGCAAAACTTAAGAGTTCTTTGTCTTTATGAAAATTATGGACAAACTTGTGAGCAAAGAATGTATTCACTAATGTTCCTCTGCCTTTATTGAGAGCCGACACAGTTTTTGTCCATAAAATTTGGTTGAGATTAGATTATTATCTCTCAAAGTTAAAATTTTAATTACAGATATTTGTCTTTCCTCTGCTTTTAATGAGAGCCGACACAGTTTTTGTCTATAAAATTTGGTTGAAATTAGATTATTATCTCTCAAAGTTAACAATTTAATTACAGATATTTGGCTCTGAAAAAAAAAATAAATTCATATCAATTTTATCCTTTAGTATATGTAATACAGTAATAGACGTGTGCTAATATTTCAATGTATTAAAATAATTAAATGATATATAAAAAGAAAGACCAAATTCATAATATTCAAATATTGCAAGAATATTTTTTTGTGAAGAGTAATTAATGTAAAAAAGATTACTTCTAGAAAAAAAAAAATTCAAAAATTGTCAATACTTGCAATTTTTGTTTAGTTCTACATCTTTTATCAAAACACGTTTAAAATACCTTATTTCATATACAAGCAAAACTTAGGTACTGTATTTAAGTACTGTTCTTTAAGTTCATCTTTTAAGATTCTGGTATGTGAATTTTTTCTCATGAGAACCTAGTGTATTTTTAAGTTAAGTAATCATATGGCTAAATTTTAAAAAAAAAACCTAAAAAATTACACCGAAAGTACTGCACTAAGCTTTATTCTTCACGTAAACTTTGACAAACTTTCCAAATAAAGCCTTTAAAACTGAAATTTTTTTTTTTGATGAGTTTAAAACTGAAGTTTAAGCTATAACAACTAACCACTTATGATTTGTTGTAAAAATGTTGTAAAAATATTGTGGACGTAACATCTCTCCTAAAGAGAAATGATATGTCCATAACATTTTTACAACATTTTTACAACAAATCCTAAGTGGCAGGATGTTACTGGTTGTTATTGTTGGGGAAAAAAAGTAATCTTAGTGTTAGGTTCAAATTTGAACCAATAACAACTAACCACCTATGATTTATTGTAAAAATATTGTGAACGTAACACCTCTCAAAACTAAAAACGGAAATATGGAATGCAATTACCGAACTGTAGAGTCCACCACCAGACAAATCCCAAATCATTACCGCCATTCACGTCATCATGGATTGACCTCTACGGCCCACATTCATGCTAAACCTTAAAGCATGAGCTATCTTCCTAACTTTCCATGCATAATAATAAAAATATAAAAAAAATTTAGGAAACTCAATTCCATCACAGTAAAAATTCCTTCCTTCATGCGAAGGATAATTAAGCAGCGTTTGGAGAGTGGCTGCGTTTTGGCGTCTGTATTTTTCGCTCTTTTTTTTTTTTTTTTTAATTGAGGAGTGCTCCATCACACTTGTCAGTGTTTTTTACTGTTCACGTCTGTTCATGCACTGTACACTGGACTTATTACCACTTTATTCAGAAAAAATATATTAAAAATAGGTCTCACGGCACTATTTATACATTTAAAAATTAGTTTATTACAGTATTTTCAGTTTTCAGCAAAATAAGTTATATCCAAAAAGATCCTTAAAATATTAATAGGATAAGATTCCTCTCACCTAAAGCCTCAAATTCTTTCAAATTTTGTAGTCGAATATATGGCATGTGACATTTATTTGGTTATGTGCAGTAGTTTACATGGGATTCTACAAATTGTTGAATTGTTTTAATTCCATTGAAGGGAATTAGAGAGTTTAAATGAAAAAAAATTGAATTCCCAAATTTTATGATATAAATCTTGAAATTGAGGTATAACCAATTATAAAATATATTTATTTATTTTGTATTATTGAGTTTACACTAACCAAAATTATTAAGTAGATTCCAGTTAACTCAATTGATAGTTAAATAAGAGATTTGAAGATCAATCGTTATCTGCGTCAAAAATTAATTAATATCTTGATTAGTGTCGGATGATATTTTAGGATTTCAACCACAAATATCATCCGACACCATAAAAAAATTTAATTACTCCTTGCTTTAACTAAGTTCAAACTTACATAAATGCTAGGATAACAATGCATTATGAGTCATTAAATCATTATCCAATTTCCCAGTGTGAACTAGGTGAAAACCTAACTCAAATATATATGCATTCTAGAGCCTAAAATCTTGAATAAAAAGTTTCTATTTAAAGAAAAATATATAAATAAAATAAATAAACTTTCTTTCAGACAAAAAAAAGTCACTCTGCTCTGTCTCTTTCTCTAAAGAATCTTACATCTCCAAGTGAACCTGCTCCAGTACAATAAAAAGACACACAAACACAACAAGCAACCCACTCTACTACAAATCTCTTCTCTTCTACTTTTCTCGATCTCTCTCAATCACCAAAATCTTTTTCTCCTCTTTTTCACAATGTCCAAATCCAACGAAGAAGAAGAAGACTCACTCCCTCCAAACCAAAACACAAAACCTTCTTCTTCTTCTTCTTCTTCACAGAGACCACCACTTCTCACAAAATCCAAAACTTTAACCGAACTACGCACCACCACCGCCGCCGCCGCCGCTTCCGCCGCCGGCCCCGGTGGTGCCGAAACCAATCCACTCTTCTCCACCGTACGACGCATCAAAACTCTCCCAACCTCCGCCTCTTATGTTTACCCGTCCTTTCTCGGCGCCTATCCTAATAGAACTCGCGTCCACCACGTCAAGCCTCGCAGTGCCAATCCTGACTGTCCGACTGTTGATGGTGATGTGAAATCTGCAGCGTCGCCTGAGAATAGTAGTAGGGATTCGGATTCTGAAACTGGCAAGTTTTTGGTGAGTTCGGGGAGTCAGGCGAGTTTGGTGAGTCAACTAGGTGGGAGGAGGACTCGGGGATTTAATCACTCGCTCATTCTATATTTGGTTAGTTTCTTCTTATTCTTTGTTCTTAAATCGGCTTTAGCTTTGTTTGGTTGCTGAGAAAGTAAGGGAAATTTTCTTGTTGCTTTGAAGGTAAAAAGAAAAGAAACTGTACTTAGTTTGTCAGTTAGTTAGTTAGGTAGTTGGAAATTGGCTTTATATCTGAACACTGAACAGTTGGTGAGAAAGTGAACGAAAAAAGAGGAAAAGAAAAAGTAGGGCTTGTGTCTGGTTAGTTGCTGTTAAAGTGAATGAAAAGTCAATAGAGACAGAGAGAGAGAGAGAGAGATAGAGAAAATTGAGCTTTGAATGTTACTGGGAAAAAAAAGAGCCTTATATTTAGTTAAAAATTGGCTTTATCTATGTTTGGGCTATTGAGAAAAAGCTCAATTTAATCATTTAGTTAGTTAATTTGGTTTGTATGTTGAGGAAACTAGCTCAGTTTTTGTATAAGTAGAATTTGAACTGGTTTTATTTATGGGTCATTCTATGGCACATACTTTCTTTTTATTTTTCGCTAAAATGCAAAACTAGTCTTCTATGTTTCACCAGAATTCATTTCAATCCTTTTAAGTTTCAAGTTTATTCAATTAAGATCTCTCCATCAATTTTTGTTAAATATTGCGGTTAGTTGTCCAAATGTTTAATTTTTTTCTTTAAAATTTTTAATTAAAAAAAATCCAATTAATAATTGAAAAATATTTTCCCTAATTTTTTTTTTTAAAAATTTCAACGGATGTTGATAGAGAGCCATAATTGAATAAACTTGAAATTTAGAAGATTGGAATGAATGAAAGCAAAGTTAAAGGAGTGAAATGAATTATGTTGAAATTTAGAGGGAGAGTTTTGCATTTTAGCCTTTTTTTTCCCTAATGGCTTTATGTCAGTTTTGTTGTTGAGAAAGTGAATGAAAAAATAGGGAAAATTTTGAGGTTTTTTTTTTTTTGGTTATTGGGACAAAAAAAAACCTCTATTTGTCAGTCAATGAGGTTGGTTTTTATGTTTAGTTTTGATATAAGCCAAATTTTGAAGTGGGTTTATTTTATGTCTAGTTTGTGGCTCAAGTTAAAACCAAATATATGTGTGTGTGCGTGTGTTTGAAAATAGCAAATTTTATAGCCTTATTTTTGGAGGGAATGTGCATTTGAAAAGACCAAATTTTTAAATAGGTTTTATGGGAATATATGTGGTCCAATTTTGGCCAAGTTTTATGGGCAGAAATTTTTGCCAAACTGAAAACTATAAAAACAATTTTGGTTTTTGGAAAGGTAGAGGAAATGAGAAGTAAAAATACAGATTGAATGTCAAGGAATTTGTCAATTTGGTTAACCAAGAAAATCACCTTAATCATGGTTTTAAAAGAAAAAAACTCTTTTTTTTTTTTTCCCTGTTTTGCTTTTTGAAAATTATATTGACATACCCCGAGTTTTGGGGAAATAACATTGGCTTCACCCTATTGTTTTGCATTAGACAAAAATGAATAACCTCCTTTAAAATAAAAAAAATATACTACACCAGTCTCTTTTCTGGTGTAACTCAATAAAGGATTGAGGAGCCCCTCCCAAGTACTACATAAGGTGAAGAAGTAACTCAATGAACCATAAGCAAGTTTGATTTCTTCCCCTGTGCTTAACTGCTTATATTTCCATTTATATCAGTTACTTATTGGCGTTCTCTAGAGCTGGTGGGTGAAGTTTGGGTTGCCATTGTTGGAGAATTAGATCATTAATGCTACGCCAAAGGGGTTTCCATCATGGTTCTATGGGAAATCTAGCTAACATGGTGTCTGCTTATATCAGTACATATTGTTAAGTCTGAAATTTGCCATTTCTATTTTCAAAAGATAGCCAATGATGTAGAAGTGTCAAATTATTTTTTGTATTCTTTGTTTGAGCTTCTCAGAGACAGCAGTTGATGACTTGCTTCTCAAAATTTTTTTTGGGGTTTTTATAATTTTGTTTCTAATTTCTTTTGCAGCTCAGTTTCACTTGTATATTATCTGTACCTTATGCAGCTTATCTACAAAACAGAGTTGCAAAATTTCAGGTTTATATTTTCGACAATTGTTGGACATTCCTTTTGACTTTTGTGGGTTAATTTTTATGCAAAATTTTAATTTGGTTTTGTTTGCTTGCAGGAAGAGAAAAGTAACCTTTGTTGTCTTTGTGTTGATAACCATATTTTTAATGGTTCAACTCCTCATTTTGGTAATGCTAATATTAGAACCGTTGCCTTGTATACTGTGGTGTTCACAATCTTTATGCCATTCATGTTTTACAAATATCTGGACCGTCTTCCTCCAATCAAAAGACTTTCGAAGAGTACAAAGATTAACAAAGAGGAGGTTCCCTTGAAGAAGAGAGTTGCATACATGGTGGATGTGTGTTTCTCTATATATCCTTATGCAAAGCTGCTTGCACTTTTCTTTGCAACTATATTCCTTATAGGATTTGGTGGATTGGCATTGTATGCAGTAAGTGAGAGTAGCTTTACTGAAGCTCTTTGGCTTGCCTGGACTTTCGTAGCTGACTCAGGAAATCATGCAGACAGGGTTGGCACTGGGCCAAGGATTGTTTCTGTCTCCATAAGTTCAGGAGGCATGCTGATATTTGCAATGATGCTTGGGCTTATTTCTGATGCTATCTCAGAGAAGATGGATTCACTGCGGAAAGGAAAGAGTGAAGTCATTGAAAGGGACCACATACTTATTCTTGGTTGGAGTGACAAATTGGTAATCTTCTTGAGTGCATTTGAGCTTGATTCACCTCAAGTGTCTAATTTTCATTGGCAATCTTTGAGTGATATCTAGATTTTCCTTTAACTTCTGGATATTGTTAAGATTGTAGTGTTGGGGTGATTGGTAAATACTGGTTTAGCTTTGGGAAGTTGTTATGGAACTTTTGAGATGCCACTAATTTTAAGTTATATATTACCAAAAGTTTCATCTTTCAGCAAATAAGAAGTTGTAGAAAGCTTGAACTTAACTGTTACTGGAATTTCATGTCTAATTATGGTCCTTGAGATCCATTAGAAAAGGAAAATGAGTTGATATGAATAACTGAGTGTTTCCTTTTAAGTGCAAGGTTTCTGTCCAAAATTTGGTTTCAGCATATACAGGGTGCATGTGAAGTTAGATTTGTTGCTAGCACCCCTTTATAACATTTTTAGCATTTTGGTTCTTAAGTTATTGAATGGTATATCTCTATGCCTGTTGAAAGTGCAAAGTGAACCTCATATGCCCTTGACCCTTTCTGTTGCTGGCTTCTCTAAGCCTGAACATATTTGGTTTTTATGAAATGGGTCAACTGCACAAATCTTGAGGTCAAAGTGTCAAATTTATCAAGAGAAAACAATTCAAAGTTAATTTATGATATGTTGGCTATAGGGTTCACTCTTGAAGCAGCTTGCAATAGCAAACAAGAGCATTGGTGGTGGAGTTATTGTTGTACTTGCAGAACGAGACAAGGAGGAAATGGAGATAGACATAGGAAAGCTAGAATTTGACTTCATGGGGACATCTGTTATATGCCGAAGTGGCAGTCCTCTTATACTGGCTGACTTAAAGAAGGTACTTTTTGGTATCTAAGATTCCTTCCCCCCCCCCCCCCCCCCTCTTCTTTTTTCCTGATCACAGTAGTTGCTTGCTCTTTTACTGTCTCTCATTGTCTTTTAAAACTATACATCTTTTATTCAGATTTTTCCCCCTCCATACTCACAGGTCTCAGTTTCAAAGGCCCGTGCTATCATTGTATTAGCGTCACATGAAAATGCTGATCAGGTTACTTCCAATTCTCAATGGCCTTATGCTTCTCAATGATTTATGTTGTTTCTTTGAAACTAAATAACTTATTTGTTCATATATTTGTTAGCAGAGTGATGCACGTGCTTTGAGGGTTGTGCTCAGTCTCACTGGAGTGAAAGAGGGTTTAAGGGGTCACGTTGTTGTGGAGATGAGTGACATTGATAACGAGCCCCTGGTGAAGCTTGTTGGAGGGGATCTTATTGAAACAGTAGTTGCTCATGATGTAATTGGGCGCTTGATGATAAAATGTGCCCTGCAACCCGGCCTTGCACAGGTTACTTACTATGCAATAGTTACATTTCTATCACAAATTTAAAGTTTATTTGAAGTCGGTGACTTTGCCAACCACCACCCCCCTCCCCCCCGCCTTTCTAACTTCTCTTTGTTTGGGGCGTGTGTGTGTGTGTTAGTGGGGGGGGGGGGGTGTAGTTGAAGGAAAAATTCTTTAAAGTTATTCATTATATATTTATGAAATCCAATTTCATAAATATATACTTTAGTAATTTCTTACTAAAGTGGTTAGGCTTAATTCTCTGAATAACTAAAACCATTAAACTTACCTCAAGGGAATATTTTATATCTCCATCAAGAGACTATGAATTCCATATTGAGAATATGTGTTCCATCAACACTAAATGTGGCTGCCCAACATACTGAGGTTTTGACCGTCACTTCAAGTCTCACTCCTGATATATTAAAGTAACCTACACTTCATGATCAAGTCCATTATTCTCTCAGGATTAAGAGTTCATGCAAATAGAAGTCGTGAGATTTATTATTCATTTGACAGTCATTAGGAGAATAATAAATCTCACAGCGGTCCTGTTCAATATATTTTAACTCTTAAAACATATTAACATATCAACTAGAAGTCTCCACTTCCATGATTAAGACAAATCATCTTAGTTGACACGTTATAGTCTTCGCAGATGAAATGCCCAATTTCATCACCGACTACGAACTATAAATTCTGAGTTTACAAAGAACTTGTGATTTACATCTTCTGTGACTTTTCACATAAATCACATATAATGCATCTCATGGACTATATGATAATGTCCCATATTCATGTTACCATTATTTTAGATAATAATAAAACAACTTTATCAATCACAATATTAAGTCATACATCATGTCCTACATAATGTCATACATAATATCATACATAGCATCATACAATAGAATTTAAGGGCACTAATCCTAACAGTAGTTGCACTCTAGGTCCTTAGAGCCAGACTCAAATGGGGGGAAAAAAAACCTTAATTAGGGTTAGTGTTTATGATATCAAAATGAGGGCCTCTGCCTTTCCTTAGTTACCTATAATCCGGCATTCTGCTTTGTGTACTTCAGAATGTTTTCTCAGTTCTCTCTGTTAAATAACTCGACTGTGGTGGTGATTCAAAATTAATTTTGAGTAATTTTTTCATGTCATTCTTCGGCCAATTATTCTGGTTTGTTATTTTGTGCAGAATCTGTGCACTTTGTGGGTCTCTTGTAGTTGTAGGGGTTGAACATGTAAATACTTGTCTGCTATTCTGTCAGTGTAGCATCATACTGTATTCTAAACTAGCTTGTAGATCTGTTTGACACACATGTTTTTTGTTTAAATCAATTTTATTATTCATGTGTTTCATTTAAAGTTGAATTACAGTATATCTTATTTATGACCAACAATAATAAATAGTTAGTGGTGAAGTTTATGCAAGGTAATAACATTAAGTCTTCAAACAAATCGTTTGTAAATAAAGATGACAAGCAAATGAGAAAAGATCAGTATCAACTTGGTGGATTTTTAGAAAAATCTCAATTAAATTACTGTCTTAAGTTGAGATGGTCAGGTTATTTTAATTTTCTGTTCTCAGTTAATTAAATTAAAATGTTAAATGACTTTTAAAAATGAAAAAAATTCTTAAGATGAATTGCAAATTAAATAGGCATGTAGCGGTTGTAATCAAAATTGTAAATAATTGAGCTGTAGTGCTTGTATACTTTATCGATAAATACAATAGAAGTTCAATACGTCCTTAATGAGAGAAAGGAGACGATTCATTGGCAAAGTCAAGTAGAGCCAGTTATCATGAGATGTCTAATAGGACAGTGGTGAGACTAATTAATGAGACTCAGTTAACAATACTTATTATTAGATTGATGAGTACATCAACCGATTTTGGTTAAAAATTCTTCAGAAAGAAAAGCACACAGAAAACATGGCTATCTTCTGGACATAAGTACTAATATTTTCCTATTCTGTTTCTAATTATATAAATATCACATTTGTCTTATTGTATGTCATAAAGCCTATGAATTATACAGTCTCTCTTCTACAATTTTAGGTTCCCTTACTTTAATCCTAAATTTAAACTACATTTTTTAATCTATTCAAATCCCCTTCTTTTGGCAGATATGGGAGGATATATTGGGATTTGAGAATGCTGAATTTTATATCAAAAGGTGGCCTGAGTTGGATGGTCTGCGTTTTAAAGATGTTCTTATTTCATTTCCTGATGCAATTCCCTGTGGAATTAAGGTGGCAGCTGAAGGCGGAAAGATAGACATAAATCCAGATGATGGTTATGAGTTGAAAGAAGGGGATGAAGTCCTTGTTATAGCTGAAGATGATGACACTTATGCTCCAGATCACCTTCCAGAGGTTATTTTTCCTTCTTGTTTTCTTTTCTAAATCCTTGTAGCATCAAACTACGTGCATGTGTATTTTTTTCAAATTGATAGTCACAGCTTAGGAAGTTACAGAACTTTATGTCTGACTAAATTCTTACATTTGGCTTTGTAATTTCATGATGTTTGTTTGGGAAATTGAGAAGATCCAGCAATCATTAGCCTTTCTGTCCAAGTGTTACCACTCTGTTTTAAAGTGGGCAGGTCTGGGATATGAATTGGGAGTTCAGGTTTTTGGGTGTCAAGAGGGCCACCCCTTTTGTTTGAGCTGCTATTGGATTTGATATAAAGCTCAGAAGCACAGATGTCCAATGTTTACATGTCATGTAGTATAATCTATTTGTAGTAGATAAATTTTATGTTTGAGTTTCTATTGGTGATGTGTCACTATAATATAAGGATAGAAATCAATGTCAACAAGTTGATCTTTCCATGTTGTGTTTACCTGTAGACATGTGTATTTATAGATTGACAGAAAGTGGGCCATTGATAACCAGATTTAAATGGAATATATGTCATCAGTGATTGTCCAGCATAACCACTGGGTGTGATCTTTCTTATATTTTCACCTATAGCTATATGAAAAATAATGATTATGTTTTTATGCTCATCGTGTTTGATGGTTTGTTGTAGAAAAAAATTGTTTCAGTTGTCTTTCCTTATCTCATTTATGCTCTGTCCTTTTTGCAGGTACGTAAGGGTCTTTTTCCAAAAATAGCCGACCCTCCAAAATATCCCGAGAAGATATTGTTTTGCGGCTGGCGCCGTGACATTGATGATATGATTATGGTAACTTGCTTACACATACAAAATAAGTTATCGTTTATAATTTAATTCTTAATGTTACCTTAAAAGTGCCGCTTTGTCACATGATTCAATTCGTTTTTACTATTACCTCCCAGCTTTTTTAGATAAGTTGTGCATGGTGAACACGGTATAAGAAATCTGAGGTTTTCATACTAATATAGAAAAACAGAGACAAGATACCTGTTAAATATTAAAGAAAGAAAAAAATTAAGAACATTAAAATAGTCATCAAGAAATATGGAAACTGGCTCCGTAAACTTTCAAAATGGAGCTCCAAATTTATCTGTGGTTTGCCATTTTTCAGGTTCTAGAGGCATTTTTGGCTCCAGGTTCGCAACTGTGGATGTTTAATGAGGTTCCAGAAAAAGAAAGAGAGAAGAAGCTGACTGATGGTGGACTTGATGTATCTAGATTAGAGAACATAAAACTTGTCCATCGTGAGGGGAATGCTGTCATTAGACGGCATTTAGACAATCTTCCTTTAGAGACTTTTGATTCTGTAAGTCTTGTATTCTTTTGTATTCCCTGTGTGTGTGTTTTAGCATAACAACCTTGAAAAAAAAAAATTTAGAAGACTTTAGGTAGAGAAAGATTAAAAATAACATTAGTAGAAGTAGTTATAAGGATATGCCAATTAAGGAAGTAACAAAGGTTATGACTTTGGATAGAATAGAATGGAGGAAAATAATATGTGGCTGATCTTGACTAATCTTAAGGATCCATAGCCAACCTCTATAATTTGGGACTAACCGACTATGGCTTTGTTGTTGTTAAGTCTGGATTGGAAGTGTATGTGTAACATTGGGCTTTGAAAGCGCAAGATCATGATTTGCAGGTTAGGCTCACGGTGAGAGTTCTTGGTCTACTATGAGATTGATGTATATCAATTCAATTTGGAAAAACACTAGGATTCTAATATATGTGTGCTTTTTATAGATGGCTTCTACTATATTTAATGCAAATTGGTGAATCTCGATGACGTTTGAAAGTTGAAAGAATATAGGGCTTTACTAGACCTAATAGAGAACTGACTTAATTAATGGTTGACAAAATTAGGTGGACAGAATTTCTCTGCAGTTAGGTTGAAAAACATGGAAACAAATCTAAAATGTAGAAAGTATATATCTCTAGAAACAGAACTAGACACCTCACTTTGCAGGACATTATCATAAGCTGTAAAATGCATGAACTTGGAATTTCGGTGTATGTAGAATCTTTCCCAAAACTTCATCATAGAACCAATCTTCTTTCTGACATATTGATCTGCTACAAAACACTACTGCTAAATTTAAAACCGGTGGCTTGTATTCCACATCCATACATGCTAACTTATGTAAGCTATTCACAACATCTAAATTAGCATGGTAGTTAATTTACAAAGAAGATTTTTCCCCTTTTTTGAGTATGAACAAGAACTTCTGGAAATTTCTTTGGTTAATTCTTTAATTGCTTACTAACTCTAAATGGACAGATTTTAATTCTTGCAGATGAATCACTGGAGGACTCTGTTGTGCAAGCTGATTCACGATCTCTTGCCACTCTTCTTCTTATACGAGATATACAGGTAGCTACAATTGCAGTATTTTGTTGGAGTGTTCATGTGTTTTAAGTTTGTTATTGTCCTTTTTGTTTATAGCTCAACCAAAACTTTTATATCCACCATACATTGTCATTGTACATTCAGATTTCTGACTTCTGATCAGTGATAAAATCTGCATGTTATATAATGGATTGCAGTCAAAGCGTCTTCCACACAAAGATACAAAGTCAACTACTTTACGGCTCTCTGGGTTCTGTCACAGCTCTTGGATCCGTGAAATGCAACAAGCTTCAGACAAATCAATAATTATTAGCGAAATCCTGGATTCTAGGACTAGAAACCTGGTTTCAGTTTCCAGAATCAGTGACTACGTGTTATCAAATGAACTGGTCAGTATGGCACTCGCAATGGTGGCTGAAGACAAGCAAATAAATCGTGTTCTTGAGGAGCTGTTCGCGGAAGAGGTACTTTTCATGTTATATCCTTCATTTATTTATTTTTACTTTTTTTCCAGTTTGATGAACACAATAATGTTATTGATAATGGAAAGGAATTCGTCAGCTTACGAGTGTCTTATATTCTGATAAACTATTCTGCCTTTCTAGAGACACAGTGTCACGCCCCAAACCCAACTATAAAGATAGGTAGGTACATGACAACCGTCGCATGCTTATAAAGGAAGCACCTACAAGTATGCAAGACCTTCTTAACAACAAAAATTTATCCTCAAAAGATTAAAACAAATAAATCCAAAATACCTCAACAATTTCTTTATGAATAGATTTCTAATAATTTAATAGGAACAAAATCCAAACCCTATGTACATAATGTCAATTGGCCAATAAATATAAAACTATTAGAAGACCCTCCAATCCCAAAATCACAACGCAACATCAAAACTCCCAAAATTTGTTATTCTTCACAATTTGAAACTGGAGAGGAAAAATGGTGAGTTGACAACTCAATAAGTAACTAAAATCCTAATAAGTTCCATCAAACAATAGATTCGTAAAGTAATAAGATGTAATATGAGTTTTTAAAAGTTATAATACACTATGGGTTTTCAAAAATAACTAAAGAAGTTTCATAGTCTTAAAATAGTAAGTTGCAAATAGATCACATACTTTAATCTTACAAATATATATCATAGATGGTTTAGAAAGTAGTCAGTTTTCCATATATCAAAAGTTATAACTTATAATAGGTTCCAAAAATACATAAGCAGTTTAAATGACTCAAAATAGTTCAAATACTCAAACATTTCCAAAATCACATATGTAGTTTTAAGGACTCAAAATAGTTCAAATATTCAAACGTAATTCATATTCTTAACAATCTTATGACTATGGTCACACTATACCTCGTGATTGGGTATCAATGAGAGTACCAATGAATAACTCTCATTGGCAGGGTATCAGAGTACCAATGGATAACTCCTATTGGTTTGGGTATCAGAATACCAATGAATAACCTCCATTGGCTGGGTATCAGAGTATCAATGAATAACCCCCATTGGTTTGGGTATCAGAGTACCAATGAATAACTCCCATTGGCCTGGATATCAGAATCAATTCATAGTCAGATTGTCCATAATCATATATATGAAATCATAATTCTAACAAAAATATATCTTATTCAAATACATATATATATATATATATATATATATATATATATATATAATCATATATTCAATATACAAATATATATGTGATATTTCTATATTCTTTACTTTGAATCAATATAACTAAATAAAACAATTAAATAAAATAAATCTTATATTCAATGCTCATATATATTTGTGAAAATTCTTTATTCTTTATTTTGAATCAGTATAGCTAAAAATAATTAAATAAAATACATCATATATTCATTAATCAGATATATTTATGATAATTCTTTACTTAAAATCAGTAATACAATAGAAATAAAATTGTAACAACTGTAAACAATTTTCAGTAGTTAAAATATGCAAAATAAAACCAATTAGGATAAGATTATTTATCTCCAAAAGCTATTCCAAAAGGAATTTTTCCCTAACACTCCCTCTAAAAATCCTTAGATTTCACCTAAAACAATTTTACAGGTACCATTTACTCAATAATCAAATAATTTAAGAAGAACTTATAACGCTATCTTGCCAGAAAAGAAACTATTACAAAAACTAATAATTTCTCATTATTAACTCACAAAAGAAAAATCCACATATTCATAACATATATTTTTTTTACTTTCTGCCACCCTTAGTTCACTTTTGAGATTAGGACAAAACTAAATACATGACTATATTATCTAAATCAAAGCACCTGGGCTTTTATGGATACACAAAATATATATATATATATATTTTTTTTAACTTGTTAGAGCTCAACTCCATTAATTCGGTACTATTCCTTTAATAAAGAGCGGTGTAGAAATTTTTTTTTTTTTGATAAGTAATAAGTCTTTTATCGAAAAGAATTGTGGGAGGGAAACGTAAGGTGACCTGTATGGATGCTAAGGAGCTCAGATGGCCCATGGTTTCAAGTGATGGGCCAGAAGTTTTAAAACATACAGGTGGGCTTGTTAAAGCCCAACCCGTGGCTACAGCACCTTCACTTAATGAGGGTACTTAGTCAAGCCTACTTGGTCATATGTTAGTTCTGATGCCAAGTCTTCGTGGGTCAAAGGCGAGAGCTCGAGAGGGAGTTCGTGGGATAACTCTGGGTCGCCGGTGACTGCAACGGTGCCAGAATCAGAGGAAGACCACCCCGATGAAGTGGCGAGGGCGACGGGGGCTCCCAAACCTGGGTTTTCCGGCGAGGTGGTGACTTATCGGAGGAAGAGGGATGTGACCCATCCTCCGATAGCCGGTGTTTTGAGGATAGGGTTGACGGCGAGGTCGATGGGATCGGGGTCACAAGAGGACGAGGAAGGGGAGATCCCAAGCTACGGCGAGGGAATGGGCGGCGCTACTGCTGCTGATACGAAGCCCGATGAGGAACCAGGGACTCACAAGGAAGAGGCAGGGGAGGTCCTGCGCTCCGGCGAGAGATGATCACGGTACCGTTGGGGAGGCAGTTTCTCTGTGGTTTTACTGATCTCGTCTCTGTGGAAGATGGTTCAGATGGGCTTTCAGTGGAAGAGGTTTTTTGGAACCGCCAGAATGGGTGGGAAAGATGATTAGAGGTTTTAGTACTTTTGTGGGCTTCCCAATTGATTGTTGTGAGAGACAGTATTGATTTTCTTCAAAAACTTGAGAGGGTTTGGGTTTGGGAGCAGCAAGCGGCTGCTGTCTCTACTCGTCCGGTAAGCAATTCAAACCAAAAGGGGATGAGAGAGTTAAGAAATCTGTGCAGAAACTTGTCTCACGAAGTCTAAAAATCTGCAAATTCCATCTTCGTTCAACGCAACAAAAGGCATAAATAAAGATTTAAGTTACTGAACATAGAAGAATCTGCAGTAACAGTGTCTAGTTTACCGAAAATAAATCCAAACTTGCATCATTAATACTCTTTAGTAATTAAATTATTTCACTGCTGGCCAAAATACCCACATAAAATTAAAAAAAAAAAAAAAACTTTAATTCTAAATAAAACTTAGATTTGACAAGAAAGAGATTCTCAAGCTCTTATCGCAAATGTGTAGTTAATCTTTCTCTACTTCAGTCTTTTGAGTAGTCTCCTCTCTCAAAATATCTCTCTATTGATTTAATAAGCTTTTATATATATATATATATATATATATATATATATATATATATATAGTTAGGGCTTCAACCTTATTTTCTAAAAAATTTCTTATAATTATAAATTATAAAATTGACCCCACAAAAGATTTACTTAAATACTTTTTTTTTTTTTCCTGGGATTACACACAGGATAGAAGTGCTAATGAGAACTAATTAGGAAGAGAGCAATATGACCCAGTCCAAATTTATTTGTTAGATTCTATTACAGTGGAAAGAAGAGACTAAGAAATGAGAACATTAGTAGTCCTTGTGTAAAAATGTTGGTCTTTGATAGCATATGAGCTGGTGCATATAATAATTAGTTGGCATGCTAATTCAAAATGGGAGATCGTAATCCCTATTCTTTCAATTGTCGTACTTATTGGCAGTCTTGCTGTTGCCTAAGCCTGTATTCAGTATGCTTAAGCAGGGCAGAGAGTTTGGTTAATCATAATATTAGATGTATACTTCTTGTATAGCTATATTTCGAGTATCAACCTGGAGAGTAATTTGAGAATAGAACACATTATTAGCTGACATAGTAATTTGTCTCTCCATAAAAGACTGTCAATAAATAAATTTTCAGATATAGGCAGTGTCAGGTTTTCTAATACTTTCCAAAACTAATCCTCCCTTGACACTTGCAATGCAATATCATATGAAGCACATGAAAAATGTTTCTCATGCTACCTTATGCCAAGGATTTGGAATGTTGCCAATGATTTAAAATGTGAAAGCGTTGCAGAGATGTCACTGCATTCCACATTGCGTATGTGGTACAAGTGATTACAAGAAGTTCCAATTACGACTAGTCCTTTTAAGGTATTACACAAATGAAAAGCTAGTTTGTCTTTGGGTTGTGACAAATACTACAAACTACAAAGTAACATGGTAGCCCCTTTTAGTTCAGGAAAACTGCAACATAATGTGGACTGATCAGAAATTTGAGTGCGGGAGATTTGTTGCACCCCATGACAAGGATTTGAAATGTGAGTTGCCAATGATTTGAAGATTGGAAGCAATTTGTGGGTGTATGGCAACTGTAACTCCCACATCTAGTGGGTAATATATCAGTCTGAATAATTTTGAATAATCCTTCTAAGCTATCACGTTGATGTGGCTAGTTGCTACTGCATCCCCAAGTTATGACATCTCCTATTAAGAAATTAGGCTTGCCTAGGAAGAATAGAATATACCATCTGCTACAAATTTTAGAAATATGGTAGTGTCTCTTTGTAAATTGATATTATATTGATGTTTATTCAACTCAGCTCTCTCTCTTTAGTTGCCCAATTGGGGAACTTATCCATAATTATTTGTACTACAAGATTAATCAGATCTTAGGGGGATATATTAATTTTCTCAGTGGGGATACTGATGCTTAACTTGTCAATCTTTTAATAGCTACAGATCATGCTATCACTAATGCACACTATACAAATCTAGAAAATTAGAAATTTGTGTGAATTTGACATGTTTCTATGCAGGGGAACGAGATGTGTATCAAGCCTGCAGAATTCTATTTATTTGACCAGGAAGAACTCTGCTTCTATGATATAATGATTAGAGGTCGTCAAAGGCAGGAAATTGTGATTGGCTACCGCACTGCAAATGCAGAGTGTGCCATAATTAACCCTCCACAGAAGTCAGAACCAAGAAAATGGGCCATTGATGATGCTTTTGTTGTCATCTCATCAGGTGAATGAAATGCATAATAGTTATTTTACACTAAGCTATGCTGGCTCACCTGATCCTTGCCCTCTCAGCCATAATATCAGTCAGTAACATTAAGCATTTAGGTGTGAATTCATCTCTGCAAGAAAGCTATTTAGTTAATGTTGCAAAAGAATCTGAAGGCTCCTATTGAAGGTGGTGAGGTCTCCATTCACTACAAAGATACATGATGATTTCTTGTTCCCCAAACGTAATTTTTGCAAACACAGGCTTATTGATTTAACTGGATTGGATGATACACACCGGTTAGTTGACAGCAAGGGTGAAGGGTTTACAGTGATTCACAAATATGTTGTAGAGTTATTTTTAAATTTATGTTAGAAAGTTGGTAGATCGAATGGATGGAACAACATTCTGTGGGAAAATTCCCTTGTAAGGCCATTTTTTGTGTAACATTATGAGTTATTCCTTGTTTACCTGGAATTCCTGAAACTGAATTCTGAGGGCATTTTCTAGTTAACCCCTCAGCTACTAGCACATATTTTTTTTTGTACCCCCTTTCGAAGGAAATGTAACATAGCAAGAAATAGGTAGTTACATGATCAATTCATGTAGACATCAAGAAAGCAATATAAGATTCTAACTATTCAATTTGTTTATTTATTTATGCTAATGGAAAATTGTAAGTATATAGTTGAAACCAAATGATGATTTTGCGAGTTCAATCATATCCATTTCAAATGCAATTTATTCCAATAGGATTCTCTATAAATTGTAAGGAAGGCCAATGTGATGATTTGGAATTGTTTATTTACAGAAACTACAGTAGAAACGGAAGGGAAAAAGATGTTTGCCAAAATGCACTGATCTAACATGGTTTCATATTTTACTTCTCCATTTCTTTTTCTTTTTTGGTTATATCATGACCATATCCAACCAGTTCCACCAAAGAAATCACTGACATAAATATTGATGAAATCAACCAGTTTACACTAGAACTGTAGCCTTATTACACAACAAAAACTTGATAAACTCAAACTCAACAAACAAAAGCAAGATTGTTCATTTTTCTCACACTAAAAGCTTTGACATTTTCTCTACACGATATACACAACAATTTAATAAAATAACTTTCGGAAAATTTGCATCAATCCCTCTTGAGGCAGCTCTCACATGGAAATGTTCATCATGTCGACCACTAGGTTCTCCATCATCAGCGCCTCAGCTTCTCCAGAGCACTGCATCTCTAAACTTTTCCCTGCAATTTACTTTTAGACGTTAACACAACTCTATAGAAAGCACATGCCTTTAAGACGTGTAATTATTCTTTACTCCAGGAGCGTTGCTCTCTGTTCTTATGTAATAGTGAGTCTCATTAATAAATTTATGGCATTCAAAAGATTTTGCTTAGTAAATATTAAAATAACCCTCTATAAATGAAACCGCACACACAATTTTAGCATAATAAATAACTATACAATACTCACATGTTGTGAGAGAGATAATACATATGTCATATGCATAAAATATGCTAAAACATGAAAAGTGTCACTAAACTTTTCTACTCAGATAAGTAATAGTTGCAAGAAATGGCAGAGAACACCTACCATAAAATGATGATGGGGGAGTGCGGTTCCTAGTGGTTTTAGGTAGCTTGAGAGGGCATGATGAAAGTGGAAGAATAGGGAGATTTTGACAATTGCAGATCTCAACCATGTACCCATCAGGGTCATGGAAGAAAAGCTGATCAACTGTAATTCCACCTTCTTCCACCACTGCTGTAACATACTCAATATTCAGCTCCTCTAGTTTCTGTATAACCAGATTCATGTCTGTGCATTGGAATGAAATGTGGTTGTCTTTTGGATTTATTGCGCTTTTCTTTGTTGGGACATCATGGTCTGACTCCAGCAAATGTATGCCAATTCCATAGTTGAACATCCTAAAGAAAAACCCATTTTAGTTAAGGAAATGAAATGATTAAAAGAAAAGCAAATTGCTCAGCCAAGCACATGAAAAATCTTTGAATTTGGAAATGGAATCAACAATTGATGGACTCACAGTTATGCATGCACCAAAACAACTAGTATTTTTGGATTTGATTGTGGGTGCGTCAATTGCAGGTTGAGAAATATATACTAAAAATTACTAATAACTAAATTATAATTGAAATCATATTATTTGAGTTAATTAAATAAATTAGAATTTTAAGTTATAAAAATTAGATCCGTGGTTGAAAAATATATATTCTTTTACTAGGAAATTGGCTTTAAAAAAAAAAAAAAAACATAAAGATTAGTAGAGAGTGGAGGAGAGGAAGCTGGGAACCAGCTTCATGAGATGACAGAAATTATTACAACTGAATTATCACTTTTTTTATCACTTGAGCTTCGACTATTTATTTTATTAATAAATTATAACTAATAATTTGATATTTTTATATCGTAATGGTAGGTTTATACAGTATATATATTTTTATACATATATAATATAAATATAATCATATAATATTACATATGCGTTAATTTACTTAAATGTAGTCTCATATTATAGCGAGGACGTTAGCTATCACATTATTATATTTATATTTAAGTTTGACTTGATTGTTAAATAATTAATGATCATAGAAAACTGTTCCTTGTCCAAACTCCAACTTTTTATAAACAGTTTGATCCATTTTCAGCCTACTAACCAGATGATTAGGTTGTGAGCCATACACAGCACATAGGACCATGCATCACAACTCAGCTAGCTGGCTAGCAAGTGCATCTGGGCCATCTGGTTGCATGCACAAACACCAAAAAAGCTTTTCCAAAAGAAAACCATTAAACAACAAAAAGAAAAATGGCTAAGTGAAAAAAGGGCTTACCAAGCTCCTTCAAAGTTGAAGGAGGAAGGGCGTTTGATGAGCACAAATCCCAAGACTTCCTCATAGAACCTTATGGACCTTCTCAGAGACTTGCATACAAATGAGACATGATTCAAAGACAGTAAAGGCATTGTTGATGAAGATGAAGATGAAGATGAAGATGAAGCTGAAGATGATGATGACCATGGCTGTATTTCCCCCATTTCTGTAGCTAGATCTCACTGTCTCAAATTTTCTCTCACTTGATTTTTTTTTTTCTTGACAATTATCACTTGATATTTTTGTAGCTGTGTACTAAAGCCACACAATCATGTCCTATATATAAAGGCATAGACCATGTGCTTGTATGTGTGAAGTGTTGTAAGAGAGAAAGTGAAGTCCAGCCCACCAAACAAAACAAAACAAGAAAATCAATGAGTAAAAACAATGACATCAACAATTAACTATTAAGTATTATAGTAATAGTTATAGACCTTAAACTAATAATGCTACGTTTTCTTTTTTATTTTTACTGCTTTTAGTGTTATTATTTTGATTCTTCCTCTATTTTTTTTTATTCTCTCAATACCTTACACATCCATCGAATCAAATTCACATAATCCAAAGTATTGCAATTTTATCGGAGCTTTTCCAAATTATAATCTAGTATGTAATTTAGTTCAATCTAGTTAAAGGCCTTATAGCTGAACTAACACTTTCATACACAAAGTACTTGATCTAAGGAGAAAAATATTCAAGTTACAAAATTAAGAGCATATTGTAATTATCTCTAAAAAAAAAGTAACTTAATTCAACCCTAATAAATGACTCAATATATATATATATATATATATATATATATATATCTCATCAAAATTATATAATCTGAGATATAATGCGGGCTATAACCACATTTTTTTAGCTATATTTATGAAAAACGCGATCATAACTAACTTATAACTGCGTTTTCAAAAAATACAGTTTAAACTATTGACTCAGCCGTGTTTCTTGTTGCTTTTTTACTATTATTATGCATGGAGAAGAAGAAGAAGAAGAAGAATGGTAGATAGAAAATTAATAATAATAATAATAAAAATAAATACATGATTGTAGAACCATTTTTTTATCCATAAAACACGTTGTCAGCTCAAATATGTGGCAAGCTTATCCACACCGTCCACTTGTTTTCAACATGTGAACCACGTTGTTTGAGTGTACTTATTATTAATTAAAAATGTTCGAACTGTCACATTAATATGTAACGTTGGAAGTGAGACATGAGTATGGGTTGGACCATGTCGTGATAATTATTTTAGACCTTTAGTTAAGTTTGAACGTATATGATTTCATAAAAAAAAAAAAAAACATATATGGTTGATTTTTTATAGTCCTATGTTTTAGACAGAGATGATGTTAATGTTGGATAGTAAAAAAACAAGAGGAAATGCAAGGGAAAAAATCACTGGATAGTTGCATGGATATTTGGAATTCCAGAGTGATAGAGGCATGTCTGGTGGGGGTGGAGGCCCCAATATATTTCCAGAGTGATTCAATACACTCTACATCGTCAATTTTTATATCTTGTACCCGGCATATATGCCGGGTGTGAGACACAAGGGCAGGCCCCACAGTGTGTGGGGCCCGCCCCTGTGTGAGACACCCGGCATATATGCCAGGTGCAGGATATACCGCCTCCTACATCGTGTCGTGGCCTAGTAGAATGTCCAGCTCTGGCCTCCTTTCAAAATGACTCAGAAGTTCAAACTCCCAAGGCTGAGTTGCCCTAATGTTGGAGGACTCTTACCTCCAATTCACTGGAGTTGACACAATGTGAACGTGATATGAGTACGCGATTGAGTAATTAACAATAACAGCGGGCAAAGCTTATCTCCAAGACTTCAATGAGTTGAACATGTAATGATGATAATTCATGGTCAAAAGTGTATATATATTAAAATCATGACTGATTTACTGCGCTGAAATACTGAACTCAATCTCTTTTTTTTTTTTTTTTTGAGAAACATACACACATATATAAGAGAAGGTTGATGAGATACACGCCAACATCAATTGAACTCAAGCTAAGTCCATTAAAAGTGTGGCTAACATACCACTGCATACCCTTGGTGCGATGGTTGCTTCATAGGTATAAATGCTTGTGGAGTGTGGGGGGCAAGGGGCAGGGTTCAAGTTTCTAGGAGGGAGTTTCACACACATTTACACTTAGATTAGATTAGAGTAGAAATTCTATCTTGTATAAAAAAAAAAAAAAAAAACAAAAAAAAAAAAACGTGTGGCTAACATCTAATGTCTTGTCATGGAACATTAATTCATATCAATTTTATATTCCATCCAATGCATTGAAGGATTTAACACAAAAAAAAAAAAAAAAAAAAAACCTTACAACATAAGATATAACACCTATAAAATTTACTTAAATTTTGCTTATAATGATAACAATTAAAATGACATATATATTCTTAACTCAATTAAATTAGTAAAAACCAGAAAAACTTGAAAGAATGGTGGAGAGGAAGAATATATTTTATTTCCTTGAGTTACATAAATGGAAGATGTTACACCCTTTTGTGATCCGCTTCAATATAATCTATGTTACGTGTGAGTTAATCCTATTAAATGAGCCAACCAAGGGTCATGTCAACTAGTGGGCGACCCATTGTCCAAATTCTAATAGTTGGAATATCTGAAACTCTCATTAGAAAATTAGAAAGAAAAATCTAATGGTAGCTTTAAGGAAAATAATTTACAAAAAATGTGGGTTAATTGCAATACACCGAAAATTTTGAGAATTAATTTACAATCAACATTGAATTCAAGAATTAAACAATGGAACTCTTATGCCTTGTTTGGATTGAGGGGGAAGGAGGGAAAGTAAAGGAGAGTAGAATAAAGTAAGTTAAAAACAGGTTAATTTTGGGCTAAATTTATTCTACTTTATTCTACTCTCCCTCATTCTCCTTGATTCCAAACAGACTATTAGATAAATTTTGACTTAGTGCACTCCACTTAATTAAGCCACTAACTCGTTTATTTTAACACTGATTTGGATGGTACGTTGAACATTGAAAATCAATTTTGAATGAGAATATAAAAATTGTTAATTTCAAAATTGAATAATTTTAGACAACACAGACGACCCATAATTTAGAGTGAATATATTGCTACAATTAACCCATATTTACATCGCATTTCATTATGACAATATCAAAATAATTAAACTTGAAAAATTTTATCCCAGGAAAAAGTATCAAATGTATGTATAGGTTTTTCCTTCTCTTGAAACATATCTTGTACTGTATTTTGTACAGACTCCAGCATTATTTTAAATCATTTATTATGTATTACCTTCTTCTTGTTCGTATAATTGAATAATTTGTAGTCGGTGGTCCCCTTGGTGGCTAGCTAGGGGGTTTGAGTTCTTTTCTAGAATCGATGCTATTAATTTGAGATATAAAAATAAAGTAATTTAGAAAATAGAAAACAAAAGATATGATAATATTATAATTATTTTTTAAAATACGATAATATTTCTCCTTATAGCGTCTACTTTATTTATAGATATGATAATATTATAATTTATGACATTTGTTTTATAATATATATATATATATATTTTTTTTTTTTTTTGACAAGGAAAACGTTAAACTTTTATTAAGTAATTTCAGCTAAATCAACTTGGATGACAGGAAAACAATGAGGTGGAACACTCTTCATCCACACAACAAAGTTAGAGATATACTTAGCATACCTAACTAGACAATGAGCAACCTTATTATTACCTTCTCTCTTTACATGAGAGTAACGTAATTGATTAAAAAAATTAGAACAATGACGCACATCCTTAAGCAAGATTCCACTATAAGATAACATCTCTAAATTGTCAGTCAACTTTCTCATTAAGACATCAATTGATTTCTGGTGGAGGCGGTGTTCGAATCTCAAATATTTTATTTGACGATAATAGACATTACCAATGGAGCTGATCATAGAAACTTTTTTTTTTTTTTTTTTTTTAAATTTCCTTACTTGACATGACAATGTCTTGGTTTTATCTCAATTTTATTTCTTAAAGAAAATAACAAGCTTTTATACGTTTTGAAGTTTGAACTTTGAACGCTTCTACTAGTCCACCCCAGGTGATTTACTAGTACGTAACAACTGCTTCAACGAATATATAAACACTCTTTCCTTGGATAGAGACTTTATAAAAATCAAATGACAATAAGTCGATAAATTGTCAACATCTACGCAAAGAAAAAAAATATAAATTCAACATCTCCACACTGAGATCCACCACTTCAATGATTACATCCAGAATTTCATTGCAATGATCATACTCAATGGAAATGTTCTAATTATTTAGTGTCTTATCTTAATATTAAGCAATTTAAAATTTGGTTTAAAATTATTATTTTAGAAGGCCACCAAGAAAAGTATGATCATATTATATTTCAATATTTAAAACACATATTAAAGAAAAAAAATTCAAAGACAACACACTCTTTCATGTTTGTTTCGTTATTTCTTTATACCTTTCTATAGCAGCAATGCTTCTTTTTTTTTTTTTTTTTGAAAAAGAAATAAAAGAAAAGAGAACATTTTTTGAGGGTTGCTATGGTTAATTTGAGACTAATTTGTTTCAAACACGTGTTGCCCTATAATATTCACACGCAAAACTTACATGTCAAGAACATACCTAACTAGACAATGAGCAACCTTATTACCTTCTCTCTTCACATGAGAGTAACGTAATTGATTAAAAAAATTAGAGCAACGACACACATCCTTAAGCAAGACTCCACTATAAGATAACACCTCTAAATTGTCCGCCAACCTTCTCATTAAGACATCAATTGATTTTCGGTGGAGGCGGTGTTCGAATCTCAAATATTTTATTTGACGATAATAGACATTACCAATTGAGCTGATCATAGAAACTTTTTTTTTTTTTTTAAATTTCCTTACTTGACATGACAATGTCTTGGTTTTATCTCAATTTTATTTCTTAAAGAAAATAACAAGCTTCTATACGTTTTGAAGTTTGAAGTTTGAACGCTTCTACTAGTCCACCCCACGTGATTTACTAGTAACAACTGCTTCAACGAATATATAAACACTCTTTCCTTGGATAGAGACTTTATGAAAATCAAATGACAATAAGTCTATAAATTGTCAACAACTACGCAAAGAAAAAATATAAATTTAAAATCTCCACACTGAGATCCACCACTTCAATGATTACATCCAGAATTTCATTGCAATGATCATACTCAATGGAAATTTTCTAATTATTTAGTGTCTTATCTTAATATTAAGCAATTTAAAATTTGGTTTAAAATTATTATTTTAGAAGGCCACCAAGAAAAGTATGATCATATTATATTTCAATATTTAAAACACATATTAAAGAAAAAAAATTCAAAGACAACACACTCTTTCATGTTTGTTTCGTTATTTCTTTATACCTTTCTATAGCAGCAATGCTTTTTTTTTTTGAAAAAGAAATAAAAGAAAAGAGAACATTTTTGGAGGGCTGCTATGGTTAATTTGAGACTACTTTGTTTCAAACACGTGTTGCCCTATAATATTCACACGCAAAACTTACATGTCAAGAACATACAATGTCCCACACGTCTTAGCAAACATGCATTAAAAATTATATACATTACTTCGTAACATTGTTCATGAGCTCCTTAGAAGCTTATAACATGTAAACCGGACTTTTACTTTTAATATTATATAATAAAATGCAAGAATTTGAGATAGTTTTAATTTTAATCTCTATCACTATTCTAGTGTTTTCCTTCCCTTCAATTCTATTATTTGTGGCAGTTAAATACCAACTTACCCGTGTGATTTTTATATTATAACTAATCCGCATTTGGGGTCGATATATACATTGGTACTTCAAAATTAGAGTTGATGCATTAAAAAACTATATTGTAACCGTATTTGCTTTCTTTCTTTTTTCTCTTTGATATAGTGAAATCACTATAACTCTGAGTACATAAGTACATTGTCAAATTATGTATATATCTTATGTTATGTGATTATTTTCTTTATGCAATTTTTTTTTCCTGGTTTCACATCTCACAAGTTTTAGGAATTAAGTTAAATTCCCGGTTTCTTTTTAATTTTTTTTCTTTCTTTTAAGTTAAATTCCCGAACGCATAAATGTCTCTAACATTATCCAAAATCTAGTAATTAAAGCAAATAAAACCCAAAGGAATCTCTCTCTCTCTCTCTCTCTCTCTCTCTCTCTCTCACACACACACACACACACACACATTGTCGTGTTGGGTTAAACGGTGGAACAATTGGGTCTTTGTGGTGGCAGGAAAATGATGGTGAAACAAATATGTCTCTGCTCTTAACTCTAAGCTCTTCACTTGGCACTTTACATGCAACTTCATGGTTGGCACAATGGTTGTAATTAAGCCATTTCTCTTGATGGGTGCATTTCAAAAGACACATGGCTGGTAACTTGTAAGCCATTTCTCTTTCAAATATTGCTGGTATATTTTACGTGGTCTCGAGTTTGATTTCGATCATAGCATCGAGTTCATTTCTGATTCGAGAGTATGCCAAATGAAGAAATTCATGACATTCTTTGACACTATATATATATGCACTCAGAAATGTCCACCTATATATAGTCATGCATGATCTATTTACACAAAGTTGTGCTAGGACAACTAAAAATGGCATAACTTTGTGCCACAACTCACCACGTGGCAAGTTGTGATTGGTGTCTATGGGTCATATGAGAACACACCTTCACCAATCACAATTTGCCACGTGGCAAGTTGTATTGTGCTCCTAGCATTTTCCATTTACACACCACATAGATAAAAGTTATTAGGTTTTTTTTTTTTTTTTTTTTTTTTTTGAAGACAAGATTATGAGATCACAACAACATGCGTGGAGTTGTTATTTGAAATTGTGTCACTGCATTTACTCTAAAATTGACATGTAGAAATATCATCAAACACCACCAGGTCCACCACGAGTCTATATATATATATATATATATATATATATGCACTCAAAAATGTCCACCTATATATAGCCATGCATGATCTATTTACACAAAGTTGTGCTAAAACTACTAAAAATAGCACAATTTTGTACTACAACTCACCATGTGATAAGTTGTGATTAGTGAAAGAGTGTCTATAGGTCATATGAGAACACACCTTCACCAATCACAACTTGCCACGTGGCAAGTTGTGTTGTGCTCCCATCATTTTTCATTTACACACCACATAGATAAAGGTTATTAGGCTCTTTTTTTTCTATTTCTTTTCTTTTTTTCTTTTTTTTTGAAAACAAGATTATAAGATCACAACAACACGCGTGGAGTTGATATTTGAAATTGTCACTGCATTTACTCTAAAATTGACATGTAGAAATATCATCAAACACCACCAGGTCCACCACGTATAATCAATCTTTCGACCATGACTTATATATATATAGAGAGAGAGATATCAAGGTCGATCATACATATTATTATTATTATTATACATATTTGATTTTTTTAGTATAAAACACCGATTACGTTTAATAGATTTTTGTAAAAATGATAGTGTAATAATCACAACTTATTACCTAATAAATTGTGAAAAATATTTTAAAAAGATTTTGTATGTTCAACTTGTAGGCAAAGTACTTAAACAAAAATTGTCCGCAAATTTGTTTTTTGTAGTTTTCTGTTCTCAATGTTGGTTCTTGATAAGAGTTTCACATCCTACCCTTGTATGGCTACATGGAACTTAGTTTCATGAGTTCAGTGTTTTTAGTGCATACGATTTGTTGCGACGACATATAATAAAAATTAGACATGTATTACCATCATAATAAGTCCAATGCTCTAGAGCATTGGATCTTGTGCCCTGCATGATGAAAGGCAAGCAAATGAAAATTTTGGCAGTCAGCTTGGATCACTTCTAGCTTAATAGCTACTAGGCCAACTGAGATTACTTGTGATCATTTTGTAACTTGGGCATATGTTTGTCAACTATTCTGACGAAATGAAAGGGAAAAATGTGTGAAGCACAGTTTCTTGATAAAGTAGTTAGCAAAATAATTGGTGTGTCAATTATATAGTTCTCTGTCTCAAACACATCAGATAAGGAGTAATATAGGTACAATTGTTTGCATCTGTACGTAGTGGTCATAATTAAATTCATAAATGACCCACCTGAAAATAACCCAAAGCTAAGCTTATAGTGACTAACTATGAGGATGACTGCTCAATGATGTACACCAAAATTTATTGAGCAGTTAGGCATGGTTTTTCACTTCATTATCAGCTCTTTAGTCTTTACTCAACACCACCTTCCACTACCACCACAACCACAACTATGAGGATGACTCAGTATCGGTACACCGTACACAGTATTACATGTACTGAGAAGGCAATTAATTCCTATACTGATATCTTGGCTAACCTTAAAGAACACTGAATGAGTTGTTTTTGTTGGGTGAACTCTTGTACAATAGGGCTACACATCTACATAGAAACAGAGAAGCTATCTTTGGGCATGTACTACTTGAACTGTTGAACTTCTTGTCCTAAATTTATTGCAATCCTTATTTACCAAAGGATTTGTCACGTTCAGGTAGCGTTTGGATAGAAATTATTGTATCTTAAGTCTGCGTTTCTAGTGTTTCACACCTCTTTTTTTTTTTTTTTTTTTTAAATTGAGAAGCACGTGAACACAGACCTGCCAGTAGGTTCCGTGCACACCACCTCGTTGACAATCAAATTTGCACTAGAATGGCACTGTTCAGTGGGTTTCGTGCACTGTTCACAGGACCCACAAACTTCTTTTTTTAACAAATTTTTTTTTTCTATTTACACATTTAAAAATTATTAAAAAGTCAGCTTATTTTACTATCTAACTTAGGGCTGTCCAGAGTACCCGACGACCCGCTGGACCCGATCAGCCCGACTGAAACCGACCCATCACGGCCGGACCGACACCTCCAACAGGTCGGTGATGGGTCCCAGTCTTCAGAACCCGACCCCGGTGGGTCAAGTGATGGGTTTTGTCCTAAAAAACCCAACCCACACGACAAAACCTCAAAAAGAAGCTGAAATCCAGCGACGTTTGGGTTTCTCAGTTCCGATTCGGCAACGTTTGGCCTTTCTTTACTCAAATATGCTCAAATCCTCACTCAAATATGCTTAAATCCGGCCAACTCCGGCAAGATGAAGCTTAGATTCGAGGAAATCTAAAGAGAACTCAACTGTATTTGGTAAGATCGAGCTTAGATTCAAGGAGATCTGGTGATAACAAGCTTTGAATTGAGGAGATCCGACGAGATCAAGCTTCGATTCGAGGAAATCCGGCCAAATCCCAGCAATTTTCAGCAAAAACATGTACAATCCGGCGAGAAAATGCAGAATCTGGTGAGTTTTTTCAAATTCCAGCGACGCTTTTTTTCAGATTTCGATCTTTTCTTTATTTCGGCAACCCGCTGGCCCAACTGACGCTCACCCGCACCCAAAACCGACTCGACCGATTTTTCCGGTGGTCGGTTATGAGTTCCTCCGCCCCTCCACCCGACACCGGCAAGTCGAGTTCGGGTTGGGTCCAAAACTGACCCAACCCGACCCGTGGACAACCCTAATTCAACTTATTTTTCTACTATTTTTGAGCCCATTACACTTTTTGGTACTATTCATGAGTCTCATTGTACTATTTCAGCTAACTTTTATCTTTATTTACAATACTTTAAGTAAAAAGTTTTCAGTTTCAGCAAAATAAGTAGATCTCAAATAGACCCTCAATATTATGGCTTTGCGTGTACTCTTTTTTGGGTATTGATAAGAATTTCACTCCAACTAGAAATATACTTGAATATATAAATAACAATGATTTAATTCAAACTCTACAACTCAATCCAAAAATATAACTATATATATATATATGAATTTCACACGCTACCCTAAAAAGGATAGCATGTGAAGAATTTAGGCAATTAGTTTTGACTATATCTTTTGCCTTTGTTTAGATACAAGCTTATTAGGGCAACTTGAGATTATATTACTAATAATCATCATTTGGTGACATATTACTTAGCATGCGAATCACATCCATCTAGGATTCTAGGTGAAGTGAGTCACATCTATCTGTCAGCTATAGTCTAATGAAAAGGAAGACTTATGTACGAAGCACATGCAATTTGTATGCAGAGTAGTTGCGAAATATTGTGTTAAATTAAGAGATGATGGTCTAGGTCAAATGTGTGGATGAATTATTAGGTTTGCTACTATTAATTGTACGGAAAAATCTTAGGTGTTATATGGATTACCCAATAAATTTAAATATATGATATTGGATCAATTTAATCATGTATTACTATGGTTTATAGGTGGAGTTTGTAGTATGTCTTTATATTAAAACTCATTTTTTCACTTCTCTTGTATGTGTGTGTGCGCATGTTTGTTTCTCAAAAAAGAAGAAGTTATAATGATATGTTTGAACTCAATTTGTAGGGTCATTGGGCCCAAGAATGTGTGTGGGGTTGGTCCAAGAGTATTTTGTGAGCTAAAGGCTCAATCCGAGGACACTGAATAGTCCGAGGATGTAAAAATGTCAACTCATAAAGCAATATTAATAAGTAAAAAGGTGATACCTCAACAAGTATGTCCAAGAATATAGTTTAAGGAAGATTATGTCCTCGGCTATGTAAAGCCAAGGTAGGAGAAGGGCTGATTAAACATCCACAAGCAATATGCTAGAAAATCCTATAGGTAAGGATAAACACGGTAAACATAGAAGATAAGAAGAAGAGTGGTGGAATATCTAAGATAAAGCTGTTGCCACTGTCCCGGCATTGAATGCTTTGCAACTACTATTATGACCTCATTAATGGGGAAGTGAGACCTGAGCATCAAAGTTAAGCTTTGCTCCTATCTCCAAAGACTTCATGGAAGGTGGATAGGACAAGTATCTAAACTAGTAATCTAACCCCTACGTGGAGCATGAAAAGGAGAAGAAGGATGGGATATAAAAGGAAGAAGGGACCTTTAGGAGAGGGGATCAGAAGAAACAGAGAAAAAACATGGTATACCTCACTATTCATACTGTAATCTATCTTGGGAAGAAATAATATAAATCATTCTCGGCTTGTGTCCGAGGAGAAGATTCTTTCATATAAACGGTTCCTTGTGTGTATCATTGTGATCAAAGCCCATCATTCTTGTTATCTAACATCACTAGAACCTATATTTCAAGCCTACTCTCTACAAATTTAATTATAAAAAAGCCATTCAGGCCCATCTCCTTCTAATTGTGGGTTCGAGCTCAAATTGTGTCCTTACACAATTAATTAGAGAATTTCAAATACTATATATAAGTAATTGTTTTTATATAAATGGGATAGAATTTTAATGGCATCACTAGCTTTATAATGGTTTCTATTTATTATTTGCATGCTTTCGGAACTCTTATTAGATTACAAAAAAAATATCTTTACTAATTGAATTAATTGAAATTTACCTAAATAACTTTACTTAAGTTTTAGATAATAATATGGCTTTGTAAGATTTTTTCTCTTTTCCGGGGCTTGACGAGAATTCCACAAGCTACAATAAAAAGTAAAAACAAAGGGTACGTGGCATATGAAAATTTTGGGATGTGGCTTGGACTACGTATTTTGTCTTGTTCTAATATGAACTTATTGGTAGCCCTACGTATCACCAATTCATAATAACTTCTTACAAAGAATCATAGGAATATTAGAGGTTTGTCAACTAGCCTGAAAAGGAGGAAAAAAAAAAAACATATATGAACTATGAAGCCTAGAAGATTCAATTGTTTTTATTGGCTTTGTAATTGTACCTGTTACTATTTTTATTTTTGCTGAATTGTACTAAGTAACTATTCTTTGGGTCATGGTAATCAATAATTACAGGCACATGCTACGCCTACACTACTTCAGAGCTAGCTAGCATGTGACTGTGGGGCAATTTGCTTGGACCAAAGTGTCTTGTCTTCTTATGATCAGATCTGATTCTAGCTAGACCAACTTTAGAGGTCTTATCATCATTTTTTTTTTTGCTTTGCTGAGTACTTATCATCATTTCCACAATGGAAGGGTTGGTCAGTTGTTCTAGCTATCACCAGCAACTTTTTGCTGTATAAGTTTTTTTTTTCCCCTTCAAATTTATATAAATAATTTAAAAGAAATTGAATTAATGGACAAAAAATTTCTACATTTTATTTTTATTAAGGATCTCTAAACTTAAATATAGAGATCTTGGTATTTTCCAAATCTAAAAACTTCAATTAATGTAGTATCATGTATGTCTACTCTTGTAGTTTACAAAAAAATAAGAATATTAAGAGATCGAATTCTCATCTTCATTATAAAACAACAACAACAACAACAACAACAACAACTTTACTTATTAGGTTTGCTACTATTAATTGTAAGGCAAAATCTTAGGTGTTATATGGATTACTCAATAAATTTAAATATATAATATTGGATCAATTTAATCATGTGTTACTATGACTTATGAGTGGAGCTTGTAGTATGTCTTTATATTAGAACCCTTTTTTCACTTCCCTTGTGTTGTGTGTGTGCGCACGCGTGTGTTTGTTTCTCAAGAAAAAAAAATTAATGATGTGCTTGAACTTAATTAATTAGAGAATTTCAAATACTATATATAAGTAATTTTTTTATATAAATAGGATAGAATTTCAATAGCATCACTAGCTTTATAATGATTTCTATTTATCATTTGTTAGCTTTCGGAGCTTTAATTAGATTACAAAAAAACCTTTACGATTACAAGTTGAAATAATTGAACCTCTCCAGCGTGTAAGTAACTTTACCTAAGTTTTAGGTAATAATATGGTTTTGCAAATTTTTCTTTTCTTTTCTTTTCCGGGACTCGACGAGAATTCCACAAGCTACAATAAAAAGTAAATACAAAGGGTACGTAGCATATGAAAATTTTGGGATGTGGCTTGGACTTTGTATTTTGTCTTGTTCTAATATTTTTTGCTAAACTTTGTCTTGTTCTAATATGAACTTATTGGTAGGCCTATGTATCACCAATTCATAATAACTTATTACAAAGAATCATATGAATAGTAGAGGTTTGTCAACTAGCTAGCCTGACAGGGGGGGGGAGGAACATATATGAACAATGAAGCCCAGAATATTCAATTTTTTTTTTTTTTTGATAAGAGAGTATTCAATTGTTTTAGTTTCCCACATGAACTTATTGGCTTTGTACTTGTTACTATTTTTATTTTGGATTTTATTAATGTGTGTCCTAAGAACAAATAATAGTATACTATTTTTAAAAAAAGTTTTATCAAAAATTGAAAAAATTTTATAATTTTTTTAATTCTCTATAAAATATTTTAAAAAATAGATAATTTAATATGCACCCTTAGAGCTTATATTAACCAAAATATTTTATTTTTGCTGAATTGTACTAAGTAACTATTCTTTGGGTCATGGTAATCAATAATTACAGGCACATGCTACGTACACTACTTCAGAGTTAGATAGCATGTGATGATGTTAAGAACTGTGGGGCAATTTGCTTGGACTGAAGTGTCTTGTCTTGTTATGATGGATAAATTTTTTTTTTTCAAAAATAATATACTATTGTGTGCTTAGATCACATGTTAGTAAAATTTTTATTATTATTATTTTATTTTTATTTTGTTTTGCTGGTTACTTATCAAGTTATCATCATTTTCCATAATGGAAGGGCTGGTCAGTTGGTCTAGCTATCACCAGCAACTTTTTGCTATATAAGTTTTTTTTTTTTTTTTTTTCCTTCAAATTTATATAAATAATATAAAAGAAATCGAATTAATGGACAAAAAATCTCTACATTTTATTTTTATTAAGGATCTCTAAACTTAAATATAGAGATCTTGGTATTCTCCAAATCTAAAAACTTCACTTAATGTAATATCATGTATGTCTATTCTTGTAGTTTAACAAAACATATGAATTTTTGTGTAATATTCACATGGTCTATTGGCATTTCTCCCCCATTTGTCTGTTAAGAATATTCAGAGATCGAATTCTCATCTTCACTATAAAACAGCAACAACAACAACTACTACAACATAATAATAATAATAATAATAATAATAATAATAATAATAATAATAAATTGCTCTTAATTTCATTGGATTTGTATAAAGTTGTATGTGACAAAGAATTCATCTCTACTTGATACACATTGTAGGTTTGTTTGGATACAACTTATTTTGCTGAAAACAAAAAACACTATAGTAAAATAATTTTTAAATGTGTGAAAAGCGTCGTGAGACCCATTTTTAATTAAAGTCTTGGTGAAAAAAGATGTTTGTGAGTCCTGTAAACAGTGCACATGACCTACTAATAGTGTCATTCTAGTGAAATGTGTGGACGTTCAAAGTGGTAGTAGGTCTCATGCACAGTGCATGAGACCCATTGGTAGGTCTGTGTTCACGTGCTTCTGGTAAAAAAAAGAAAGAAAGAAGAAACACAGACGCAAAACATGCTGCTTTTCATTTGAATCCAAACGCTGCTTGTACATTAAATTTGGTGTATATTTCCTTATTAAAAATTAGAGGGTAAAACTTTTGAATAACCTAATGCTAAGATCTCTTTTGTTTTTTTCTTTCTTCATTTTTTAATGAATTTTGTGCTCAAGGCTTATGCCAACTTTATCTGTAAGTTTGTAACCACTTGCATCAAATTTTTGAATATAAGAGCATTCACAGCAGTGGAGCTAAATAGCTATATTGCTATTTTAGCTCCACTCAAACCCCAAAAACCCACATGCAGCAGTGGAGGCAAAGCTAAAAAATTTTAGCTTTGCGCTACAGTGCTCATGTATCAATACATGAGCACTGTAGCTGAAAGTTATAAAAAAAAAAAAAAAATTTTATTCGGGCACTGAAGCACTCTCTCCCATTTCACTCTCTCCTCTCCTCTCCATTTTCATTTCACTCTCTCCTCTCCTCTCCATTTCCATTTCACACTCTGAAGCTCACCCACGTCGACGCCGATCAGCTGAGACCCACGCCGACGCCGATCAGCTGAGACCCACGCAAGCTCGCCGCCGATCAGACCCAGGCCGATTCAGCTCCACGCAAGCTCGCCGCCGATCAGACCCAGGCCGATTAGCTCCACGCAAGCTCGCCGCCGATCAGACCCAGGCCGATTCAGCTCCACGCAAGCTCGCCGCCGATCAGACCCAGGTCGATTAGCTCCACGCAAGCTCGCCGCCGATCAGACCCAGGCCGATTCAGCTCCACGCAAGCTCGCCGCCGATCAGACCCATGCCGATTCAGCTCCACGCAAGCTCGCCGCCGATCAGACCCACGCCGACATTGTCCTCCTCACCGAAGCCCAGTTCTATGATTGATGATTTTTATTTTGTTTATAATTGGTGATTTTGTTTGGTCTGGGTTGAGGAAAAAGATTGGAGATTTCGGTTGGTTTTTTTTTTTTTTTTTGCTGCTGTGGACTGCTGGTGGTGGTGGTGGTGGTGGTTGTTGTGACTGTGGCTGATGGTAAAGGTGGTTGTGGTTGGTTGTATGAATATTTTTTGAGTTGTGGGATATATTATTTTATTGTAGGAAATATATTATTTTATTGTGTTGAAAGCTAAAATAGATGCACTGCTGCAGCATGTTTTGTAAAGTGTATAGGTAAAATAGATAAAGTAACTTTTTGTATAGCTAAATTGCTAAAATTTTAGATCCACTGCTGTGGATGCTCTAAGAAAGTTGGTTACAATTTTCAATTTGTACACTGATTTTTTTTTCTTTTTTTAATTATTGTTACCATGCTTCAAATTAATTATTTTTCCCCACTATAGTGAGTTTATACTTTACCTAAAATCCTCCCCACCATCCTCCTTTGCCCTCTTCATCATATCTGCCCTTATTATTGTATGCCATCCACATCTACAAATATTTTGAGGGCTTATCATCTGAATTCAGTTTCGGTTTTACTGAATTGCCAATTTCATAATTTAGTTTTAACACCCTTCCAAATTGACTTGGTCAATTTTTATTTTTTGGAAAACTCACCATTGTTTATGTAATTATTTTTTAATATATTTCTAAATTTTGGTTTATTGAGAAAGAGACTTTTATAAATGCGTCACTATCTTAAACATTTGGTATATACATCGTTTCTTTTCTTATATGTAAACTCTTCTAAAATATAAGTAAAAATTTCAACAACAAAAAAATCAAAAGATGTGGTTGTGGCTTTGTTCAACAACATTCATAATCGCATATAAAAAAAAACAACATTCATAATAATAATAATAATAATATTAGTAAAGAGCTTTGTTCAACAGTGCTGAGTTGTGTACACATAGGATACGAGTAGGACTGATTCAGACAAGGCATGTGAAAACAATAAAAGTCGCGTAGGGCCTTAGCTTTTAAATTGAAGAAATGATGACTTTTGCATTGTTTGGTTGATAGCAGCTCGTACGTTTTACAGTACACAATAGGACTGTCTAAACATGTCGATATAAAGAAGGAAAATTCTTGCATTTCTCACATAAGAATATATGAGATTTTATAATTTTATTTTATTCTAATTTAGGGTTTTTGTAGTTAATTTTAGTTTTTAGGGATGCTTTAGATTAGGGTTTAAATTTTAGGATTAATTGAAGAGTGTCATTACTTGTCCCATACAATAAATAAATAAAAATAGTTATTCATACTAGTACAGTAGTACAATAAATTTAAGATTTATTTTTTTAGTGGATTTTAGATTCTTTTATTTAGAGATTTCAGAATTTGTTTTCTTGTATTTTTTTTAAAATAAAAATTTCCATTCAGTGGTAAATTGATGCTGTCATGTGTTTATGATTCAAGAGATGATAAGATCGACCTATATGCTATATGTTATTTTTGATTGTTCCATAAGAAATGCAAAAAAAGAAAAAAGAAAAAAAATGATATATAGGTAAGAATATTAAATTACAAACTAAATCCTACCAACTAGAATAATAAACCTATATATCTAACCCTAATAAAAGCCTTTTCTACATTTGACTCCTTTCTTTGTTTATGTTCACATAATAATGTCGGAGGTTAAGGTTAATCACATGTTTTGAATGTGATCATTTCTTTTTCTGAGTAAATCTAATTTTCTTATAACCAAAAGAGATACAACAAAAGGGTTTTGGGATCTGTGAACACAAACAAAAAAGAATTCAAGGATTGCAGACAAGGAGAACGATCCTTTTGACCATTATGTCGAATTTCATTCATTACTTAAGGACCATTAATTCATATGGAAAATGTGATTTTTTTTTTCAAGAATAATTTCAAACTTAAATATGAAATTAGGTTGTGTACTACATAAGATGAATAGCAAGCGTAGAATCAGTTTCCAAGTAAATAAATATGAAACTCAACTCCCAAGCCATGAGTAGACCATGTCTAACAGGCTAAAATATTCAAAGTATCAACTACTCGTACCAAATTTTAGATATAAAAATTGTATTTCAACCTTAATTATGTTAAAGTACTACAGTTTATTTGTAAAATCCCTCAAAATTAAAATAATGAATTTCATTAGCTTTAAATTTAATACTATTTAATCCCTAAAATATTCAAAGTATCAACTACTCGTACCAAATTTTAAAGATAAAAATTGTATTTCAACCTTGTATTAATTAAAGTACTATATTGTATTTATAAAATCACTCGAAATTAAAATTGCAACTTTCATGGCTTTAAATTCAATGCTATTTTGTTTATCAAAAATTCAATGCTATTTTTTTATTCGGATTATATATTATTATTATAGATTATACTTCTTTCATTCTATATTGTTGGTCTTTTTTTTTTTTTTTTAATAAACTTTTTAAGGGACAATATTTAATGCATTGTTTGTGCGTTTTTTATAATTTTTTTTAAAAAAAAGGTGATATCTTGTGTATGGATTACTTGGGTACATCCTTTATCTAAACTCTGCCTACAAAAATAATAAATCCAAAAAAGTGAATAAAAAATAAAAATAAAAACTAAAAAGAAAGGGCAAATGATGGAGAAGATATCATATGAGGAGTTGCTTTTATGAGATGTAACGTGATCCACACAAATATAAATAAATAAAATAATAAGAAGTACTATATATGCCTACATACATATATATATGTTATAGTAGAGTTAATTGATAAGGTCCAGCTTGTATCCACTTGCCACTGGACCCATTAGGATATAGACATATCCAATCTTAAACACATATCAGCTTGTGTCTACTGGCCCACTGGACCCATTAAGATACGGACATATCCAATCTTAAACACATATCTCCATTCGCATTCGCATCCAACTTATCCGGTGACACCGGCCACTGGAGCACAAGCTCCACCTACTTCTGTTCACGTGATGATGAGAAATGAGAATAGACAAGACAAGGCCCTGTCATATTTCATAACAGCCTGTATTCCTCCAACCGTACAGATCATTGAGTGAAAAGTAGTTCTAAATAAAATGCTTTGCTTATTAAAATTGGCCATACAATGCTTTGCTTATTTTGTTAAAATTAATTTTTTAAGTTAAAAATATTATAAATAAAAGTAAAAGTTAATTAAAATAGTATCATAAAACTTAGAGAATATTGAATTTTTGCCTTTATTTTGTAAAAATAAGAGCAATATGTTTCTATTTTGAAACTATTTAAATCCGTGTCCTTATTTTCGAAACTCGATTTTAACAAAATCAAGTTTGGTATAAAATTCGATATCCACAAAATCGAGTTATATGTAAATTTTTAATTGAAACTCGACTTCAGCAAAATCGAGTTTCACTTATTTTTATTTTTATTTTTAAATTAAGTGGCAAAATATACATAGAACTTGACATTGCTAATGTCGAGTTTTAAAACAGAGACACGGACCTAAATAGTTTTAAAACAAAGACATATTGTTATTTTTACAAAATAAGGGCAAAAACTCAATATCCCCATGAAACTTATAAACAGTATAAAAAAGTGCAGAATTATAAATAGTAATAAAAATAAACTAGATCATAAAATAAATGGACAAAAATAATCTTTACCTTGCAAATACTAAACCAACAAAAATGAAGAAACGTGGGAATTCCATTCCTATTATTTTTCACTAGAAAGTAGAAAGTAGAAAGTTCTTTTCCTTCTTTCCCCCACTTTGCGTTACATGCATAAAAATATTTAATGGGTGCCACCTTAAAAATCACACTCTTATAATTGTTCAACACGCAGCTAAACCTACCACCTTGGGCCCAGCCCATCTACCACCTTGGCCTCTACCCTTCCACTTTTCTTGTCTAGAAACTTCGACTTAGCAATTATACATTCTCACAAAGTCACAACATTACAAAAGCTGATTGATTCATATTTATTGGGGTTATCCGTCTGTCCCACACAAGTGTTTCAGCTCAGCTCCAAAAAGATGAGTGTGTGATCAGCATATTTGCAGTAACTTTTTTATGTAGTATTTATGAAAGACAAATGTTAATATTTACCGTGCGGTGGTTATTAATGTTGCACTAATATGGGTCTTATTTAATAAAAAATTAAACAAAAAGAAAAAAAGACATAAAACTAACCCACAACTAATTTTAATATTTTTTTCTCTATGAAGCTGGTCTTACAATCTAAAAACTTCAAAAATATGACATAAAGCTGCAATAAAACTAAAAAAAGAAAAAAGAACAAAGGGTTGCACTTAACGGGAACCTTAGAGTGCCTGTTAATACAACTCTTTATGAAAATATATAGATTTTTAGTAACTTTTACGTTAATGTGTGACAAAAAGTTAAAAATTAGTTTCTTTCTAAAAAGTTAAAAGCTATATTATTTGGAAAAAGAAACCGAGACACAAAAAAAAAAGAACAAAAAAGAAGGTAAATGCCAATTGCTATTTTTTGCTCACCTTGCGTGTATGTCTCTCTTTCTTTTTACATATTCTACTTATACTTTTTCTAATACAAATTCTACTATCATCCCCCAAAACACTTATTTCTCTCTTTCTTAGCACTCTCACGAATGCTCTCCTCTTTCATTTCTATCTCTTAAGTGTTGAGACCACCTCATTAAGGATAATAACATACCTTTAACCCACCTCAACCCGACTCATTGCTATATTATCACATTGCTTACCCACAAGCACCAAAACTGCGCCACAATTACAATACCCCAATAGTCGTAGCCTAGCAAGCCTCAACCTACGAAAAAGTTTTTAGTCTTAAGCACAAATGGGAGCTCCAAAGGCAACATGGTCCGAGGTGAAGGTTTGATCCAAGACTATTTAGGGAACTAGTTGGGAGGTTTTTCTCTTTAAGTTAGCCATACAACCAACATCACAATTGAGGTTTGGGCAACAAGAACATGATTGACACTAACATGGGACAGGGACTTGGAGAGACAATCCTTGACATGGATTCTCTTTTTGTCTATTAGTAATTACACAATGAGCTAACGATCCCTTGAACATCCATACTTGTTTCTGATTACAGAAACCTGCGCACTAAAGAATGACAGGTAGAGGTAAGACACATATGCTGGGAAGTTAACTTTTAAGGTGATCAGCTAGCATCAACGGAGGCAGATAACAAGAGCAATATGTTGAGCCTCCGCCTTTTGTTGTACCTCATTTTCAGGAATGTCATGCATGAATGCTTGAATTGCTAGACACGTCAGATTTAAGACATTCATCCAATCATAAGGTGTCACAATTGCCATATTCTAACAAGCATGAACAAGATCAAAATCAGGGCCAAAATACATAGAATGACCACTAACAAAGGACGAGCACCAGAACCCAATCACATTTAGTTTTAAGCACACTTTTTTCCTGGTCATGTTACAACATTCATCAAGTAAAATATGCATCAAACTTCCTAATCTGTTGGTGTGTGCATCCTTACAGCTGAAGACACAACAGAAACTTTTCTTTTTATATTTAACAAACATAGGTTCTGGAACGGTGTCCTACACGGCTGTTTCAGTCACTGAAGTTGTGATACCTCCCTCCAGCAATTGATCTCAAGTGAATTTTCTAAAGTAAAGAAAGGGAAATGAAAGAAAGGATAGTGTTAAGAGAGTTGGAAAGAGAACAAATCTCTTGCACAATGTTCCTTTCAACATTGTTGTCATGAATATTGTATGTGTAGTTGGCTAGCTGTGTTAGAACTATCTATTATTTCGGTTTTCTACTCACATATTGACTAAAACATCCATCAATTACATGAAGTGCTAACACTGGCAGTGTGGCATTATACTTCTTCATAGAAAGGGAATCAAATATCTAACTAGAATTGAAGAGAAAATGGAAGAATAAGGGGAACAAGGCTCGTGGAGTTGTCTTCCAAAGAGAGAAGAGAGCATCGTGTGTTGTCTTAAAGGCTTAATTCAAAAGGCTCATGCCAGAAAGTGTGAAACACAAATGATGATATTCATTTAGATAGTTTTTTCACTTACATATCAGCTTGGCGTGGACCTAAAGCCAAAACCAGAACCTACAATACTGAGGATAACTCAGCAATAGCAGTCAGCGTTGGCATTGCCTCAGATTCTTTTGGCCCTCTCCTATCCAGTTCAACCCTACGGCCCTAGCATTAAAATGCACCTTGCCTGCAATATGATCGGAAAATCAATACTAAGAACACCACTTTTGATCACAAACTTCCCTTTGGCACAGCTTGAAGCATGAAAAACAAAATATTACCAAGTAGAATATAAAGCATCAACAACATTCACTGTTAGAACTTAGAAGAAAAAAACAGGAAAGCATCTTACCAAACACAAACAATTGGACAGTTGCAAACCTGGAATAATGCACAAATGAAGTTCAAAGGCACTCATTAATTGTATAGATTCAATTTTCAAAAAATGATTTCATTTTCCACTTATATAGATGTTAACATGACTATGTTCAAAACAAAGAACATATACTTGCAATTAACGGCTAATCTTGACCATTTTAAGGCACATCTGACATGGATATAAGACTGCATCAAGAATCAACATTTAACAATACAAACACAAACTATGAATTGTTTATGGAAGAAATGCCCCATTTCATGACATAAAACTTATTACAGTTCTAAAAATTCAATGAAGCAAATTCAATGAAGCAAATTACCAAGTAAAAATAAATTATTAATGTCTTATTTCCAATGGTATCCACAACAATCTAGTGAGTGCATTCACTTCATAATAGAATAACACATATCATCAAGTGAATGTGAATTGAGCATCAAGTCAAGAAAGGAACATACATTATTTTAAAATTCCCATGCCAAAGCAACCCGCCAAGACATCCACCCTGCCTCTACCTGCTCACTTTCTGTATCCTTTGTAACACTCCCCTTACAGCAGGTAATTAACACCAACTTGCACCTTCTCACTCTTCTTCTTCTTCTTTTCAATATGAACATCATACTACCCTGCGGTACCAAAAACTTACTTGTCAGTTAATATAACCTTTACATTATCACCATCCACTTAACATTTCTCTTTGAATTTTCCAAGAATTCACCCAGGAACACACATCCATTCACCCTTGATTCTAAATTGCTCTTTGGTCTTTCTCAGCTATCAGCTAAATGCCTAGAACAAATGCATCCGCTTTTGCACTGCAAGAGGACAACAGAAGCCAACAATTCCCTTTTTCTTTTTTAATTGCCACTTAGCTTCCTACCTATCATCCTCTATCAATCACATCAATCTCCCTATCACCTCACTCACATTTCTTCCTTTCCTTCCACCCTTTCACCACTAGATCTTGAAGCAATCTCTCTCTTAGCACCAGAAGCTAAACCAACAGCCTGCTTTCGCCGTTTCTTCTTCGGCACCTTATTCATAAGATGAATATACCGATACCGCATACCCATCAACGGATGCTTCTCCACCAAGAAATCCTTCCTATAAGCCTCCCTAAGCACCACGGTCTGCGTCCTAATTTTATTCGACAGATAAAATATCCCCGGATGATGAACCAATGCCGTCTTAAACCTCCCTTCAAACCCCAAATACTCCCCTAAGCAAAACACATTCTCCCTCTCCGTCTTCTTTGACACCAACAACCATAACAACTCGTGTAACACCGCCACGGCCCACTTCTCGGCCTGATCACTATTTGGCGACAAATGGAACGCATTCTCATAAGGAGACACATAAGGCAATGCTTGCCACTCCTCAACCCAATCCCTCACCTTCTTCTCCAACTCAAAACCTTTCGTCAAACACATGGGGAACATAATTCTCACACCTGTCTTGCCCCCCAAGTAACAATCTTTCCCTACCCTTCTCTCCAATTCAGACACTGCCAACTCCTCCCTCCACTTCACAAGCTCCAAACCAAGTACTTCCTCACCACTCCTCTCATCTCTCACCTCACAAACATTAAAATACTCAGGATAATCACACAGAAGTGTCAAAATGTAATTTTGAGGAAGACCCAGATCCCATTTGAACCTCTCTATCACGTATAAAGGCAATTTAGACGCTTTGGTGAGCATTAACAACTTGGTGAGTCTTCTAACAGTGTCATTTCTATGAGTAGGTGAGTTGTGAATAGAGGACTCGTCTTTGTGAATGGAAAGGAATTGAGGGGTGAGTTTGAGGTGAGGAGGGGATTGCGAATGAAGGAAAAGAGAAGGGTATTTGAGGGAAAAGTTTGAAGTGGTAGTGGGGAGGTTTAGGTGGGGTTTAAGGAGAGAAGCTGTGGAGAGAGGGAGGGTTTTGGAAGGGGTTGAGAGGACTTGGTTTTTGAGAGAGATGGCTTCTTTGAGGTCCTTTTCACGTTGGACTGCAAAGTCGAGGTAAGGGTCTCGGACCCATTTGATTCTGGCGTTGATGAAGGTGCGTACTTGGTGGTAACAGTGTGGGAGCTTGGTGGTGTTGTTGGTGTGTGCTGGCATGGTTTGGTCGAACTGTTGACTGTGATTGTGAGCGTGCGTGTCTTATGTTTTTCTGGTTTCTGTTGGTGGGGTAATGAGGAAGGTGATATGGGCTTGGCCCTTTTATATATTTCATAGTTATTGAACCTTAAGAGACACCCGTTGAACTACACCAATTGACCCTATTTTAGGAACAATTTTTTTTTAATCCTTTTAGGGTCAATTTTTTTTTCCCAATCAGTGTATACTTAACAAATTTTACAAATTTTCTTTTTCACAAGTGTTGAGAGACGTGATTATTATTATTATAATGAATATTTATTATAATGAATATTTACTATAATAACTTCATATGAAAGTGATATTACTCTAATTATAATGTCACCTTAAATGTAATGAAAGAAATTATTGAATTTGTTGTATATATAGGTAACTTCATCAATTTCACGTGTCAATCTACGAACATTTTCCCCCTGTTGTAATAACCTAGTTACCATACCAAACCATCCATTGCAATGATACTCGTTAAAAATAACCTTTAGATCATTTTTTTTTTCCTTGGGAAGATTTAATATAACACGGTTGGATATCATCTGATAGCAAATTAGGTACTCTTTTGTTGTAAAATAAAGGGTTAGGGATCAAATCCCACCTAACCTAAAGGCACTCCCTAAAAAGAAAAGGAAAAAAGGAAAAGAAACTCATTAGTATCTTGACTAAATGGTAAAAAATAAACAATAATCATTATGGAATGGCCAATATATGTTCAAATTCTATGGCCGATTTATGATCAAATTCTTTTACTTTGATAAGAGCTATAAGCCTATAACGATGAGCTGTGCAGACAGATAATTCACTTTTTTTACTTCCACAGTGATGAAGTTTATCAAATTGAAGTATTTTCATCACAAATTGCACAAGCACAAAATCCAAGGATCCTATCACATTTCCATTTAAAAGTCTAGTTTCTCGAATGGCATTTTTGCCACTGTCCAGAAACAAGTTCAGATAGGCATGTCCGATCAATGTTGCCATTGTCCAGAAATGATATATAAATATAATTGGTGAGATGCAGAAACGTCAATAATGCACAACCTATTTTAGAAGCTAACTACCAGAGGTATAAATGTCAGCCAATAGCTTGAAAACAGTTTCTGCAGCACTGAATTTGGGTACACATTCAAAATCCACAAATTTGTGGAATTGTTTAAGACAAGCTAATATAAAAGCAAAGAACGAAGTACATGGTCATAAGGGTACAGTTACAAAAATTTAGGAGGGCAAACCCGAGTAAAATATCAGAAAATTAAGTGAAGATTATGGAAATTTAAACTCGTCTAGTGAAATCTGGGATTAGTGGGCACGGGTCATCTTTACTTTTGGCGCTGCCTTCTTCATTTGACGAGCACGCTCTTTTGCTTCTCTCTTGCGAATAGCCTCTGCAGTAAGCTTTGCCTCAGCCTCCTCCAGCATCTTTTTCCTCTCTGCCTTCTTTTTCTGCAAAGCTTCTTGCCTAGCATTTTGCATTTCTTTATATGCCTCTTGAGCAGCCTTTGATCTGGTTGCTTCTGTTTTAGATCGAGCCTGCACTAGCATATTTCAGAGTTAAAAAATCATGACTTAGCTAGCAAGTGTTGTTTAATCAAATAGAAGAACTTTATTATAAGTTTGACCCACCTGCGAACTGAGCTTGTACCGCCCAATCAAGTCGATATAATAAGGTATAAGTGCTACCAATCGAGTCATATCAGCCATGTTATTGGCGTCAGGGAGGGCAAACTTGAACAATAGCACCTTCTTATGTGTGCCGGGGCTTTGATCAGAGAAATGCATTGACATGAAACCCTTTCCGAATTTCTCAAAAGCTTTTTCTCCAAAAACCTGCACAATACCAGGTATGGTTATATTTAAAGAAACATAATGCAGATGTTTCTATCTAATTGTGTGACGTGGGTTATTTGGAGGGAGAGAAATAATCGCATATTTGAAGATTCAGTGCTTTCCATAGCTTTATTTGTGATGACTTTGTTTGATTGGTCACGTGCATGGGGATTTACTTCTAGAGAATCCATTCTGCTGTTTTTAGATTCCCTTTCTTCTTGTACATAGTTTTTTTGTTTTTCACTGTTGCTTGTACTTATCTTCTTGCCTACTTCATTTCTTTGATGGAGTAGTTTTTTAATACAACTTTTCTTACCTATCAAAAAAAAAAAAAATCTATCTAATTAGAATTGTGTGGCTATGATGCTAGATTGCCTAAGATTTACTTCATTGCATAGCGTAGTTCTTAAATAGTAGGAATATCAAGAAAGAGGATGCACAGTTAGACCTGAAAGCATTTACTATAGAAAAAAAACAAAAAAACAAAAAAAGAAAAGAAAGAAAGAAGACCTGAAGGCATACAAGATAGCATGACTCCAAAGCATTCAAAATTGGGGACCGGACAACAAATAGAGCATTATGATGTTTAGTGGGGTGAAATATGCAACACTAAATACTGGAGAAAGACTATGCAGCAAGGAGAGGATAACATTGATATAATTTGCATGCTCTAGTTAATTGATTTATTAAAGGTTCCATCATTTTCCAATTAATCCAGTGCATGTGACAACATTACAGAGGAATTCAGTCTGTGCACAAGTTAAACCAATCTTTTTAATGGGACAGAACATGCAGAACACCTTTTAGCCCATTTCAGATATAGAAAATGTAAGGTAAACATCATTAAATTTTCCAAAACTAGCAGTAAACATCTATGGAAGCTATTAGGATATGATAAATTTAATCATTTAACCACATACTTCTAACACTCCCGCTCACATGTGGGCCAAAACTACCTTTAATTGGTGAGACCTAACATGTGGGAATTTAAATGGGAGGTAGAGTAGGGGAGACAAAGATCGAACTCAAAATCTCATGCTTTGATACCATGTTAAATTACTAATTGTTCCAAAAACTTAAGCTATTGGGATATGGTAAATTTAACCACATAATACTAAGGCCAATTCTTTGCTAATTAACTATTGAAGCAAGATCTCTATAGTACTCATCCAATGATACATTCAATACAAACCTTAAAAATTTTATAACCTTTCATCAGGCAATGTCACACATACAATCGTGTCAAGTGCCTCTAGTGTTTAGCTTCCAGAACATGCAGCTCACATGCATGCACAAGCACCCACACACATGCAGACGCATTCAGAATTCTAAAAACCCCCCCCCCCCCCAAAAAAAAAAAGCCCCGCCCTTTTACATGCATACATACACATATTCACTGCAGCTTGGATATCAAACCCCCCCCCCCCCCCCCAAAAAAAAAAAGCCCCGCCCTTTTACATGCATACATACACATATTCACTGCAGCTTGGATATCAAATTAGTTTTATTGACAATTAAATTTCAGATTACACTAATATTATGTTTCTTATTTTTTCTTCATCAAGGCTTCAATTAAAAATCACTAAAGCTCATGGAATTCGGGCCAATCTCATTGGAAATTACAGAAAATCAGATCTGAAAATTTTTAGCCATAAATTTAAGAACCAACACTAGTACTATTGGATTGGAACTCCCACAAATGATCCAAAGGTGGGTCCTTTAGGGATGACCAATTTCAAGGAAAAAAACCAACACATGAAGCAAAGTGATTAAGGAACTATGGAAGCTAACCCATGCACAAACAAAATGATTATATAAATCTAGCATCAGCTTTCATAGTTACTTATACTCTTGCTTCAAGAAGTGGACCTTTTATTCTTGGTATGGCCATTCTCTAATAATAGAAAACAAATAAAATAAAATAAAATAAAGGCTGCTACATAAAAGTTTCTGGGTAACCCTTAATGCTACTACTGTTTTTATGGGTGATGCTCAAGTCATTAAACTAAAACTCATAATTAAAAGGCCAAACCCTCCACAAACATGGACATTTAAATCTACTCATCTCAAGGAAGCAGAAACTCACCACATTAAATTAAATATTTCAGCACACACATGCACACACAAAAACCCTGAAAGTATAAATCAAAGAGGAATAAGAAAATAGAGAGCAAATAAATAAAGTGCAAGAGAGTTGGTAGACAAATAGGGAGAGAATTATAAATAGAGCAAGTAAATAAGAGAGCTCCTTAACATTGTTCTGTCCCTCGCATTGAGTTTTGGCCAAAAAAAGTAGTTTTTGCTGTAACACTTGCTCAGACTCCCTCTCAACTCTTAACTTTCTCACTCGCGTATCTCTCTCCACTGCATGGAAGAAAGGCTTGGGAGATAATTGTGCACTCTACAAGTAACGAATTACTCCACTCAACTAAGCCTTAATCTCAATTAAATTGGGTCAGCTATGGATCCTCATCAACTAATTGAAATTTGTCATATTTATTCCACTCTGTCATTCTATCTTATCTAAACCCATTTTCTCTATCTAAACTCATTCTACCTCATCTGAACCCATTACTTCTATCCATATTATTTTAGGCCTCCCTAATTACCACATCCTTCACTACTTGTACTCATGTTATTTTAGGCCTCTCTATTCCTCTCTTTTTAGCCCCTTAACTTGAATTAAATCATCTTTTTATTCTCTGCTGTGCATGACCAAACCTTCTAATGCGAATTTCCCACATCTTTCTTTTAATAGCAGCCTTACATTTGAATGGATGACTTCATTGCTTATCCTGTCTTTCCAAGTTTTCCCACTCATCCATCTATTTTTTTTTTTTTTGATAAGTCCATCTAAAAATTCTCACTTCATGTATAATCATTTTATGAGCATATTGCTTCTTAAAATCCCAATAATCATTCTCTTATAGCAATCCCATATAAAGTTAAGCTCTCATACTTTCTCCTCTTATTTTTAAATAGTTTTGGAAGTAAATTAGTTTATCTTTCAAGTAAGTGACAAATTACAAGATGTTGGAAAAAATTGTATATCCTAAAACATGTTACTAATCAAGCAGGGTTCCATCCATCAACAAAATTTATGAAGTTCATTCATAATAATTACAAGGAAGAAGAAACAGCTATGCAACCATATAAAAACTAAAACCCCACTATGTACTACAATAATCAATACCTAAATAGCAAAACATCAAAATTCAAATTATCCTCATAGTTTCCCATACAGACACAAATTACCTAATCAAATACAGTTCAAACAATCAGGAAAATCAAACATTTCAATCAAGCACTAGCTCCTCACATTCACCTATCATAATTCAGACCATACAAAAACTTCAATCCAACTACTTGCTACACTAGACAATAACTACACAAAAGCTCAAAGCAAACAAAACCAATTCCCACAGGTCAAATACCTATAAACACGAACAAAATAGTTTCAACCAAGCACAAACTTCTCACATCAACAACAACAACAACAACAATCAAGCCTTAAACTCGAAATTTCGGATCAACTCTGAATCCTCACTAGTACACTTATCCTTTTCCACTGTTCTATTCTATCCAAAGTCAAACTTTTGGTTACTTCCTCAATTGACATGTTCTTTTTTAGTACTTATCACATCAAATTATCAACATTCAAATTCAACAACTATACTAAACAACACACAATGCAAAATCGAAGAAAAACCACCAAAATTGAAATGTCTTTTCCACCATTCTAATCACATACTCATTGTTACTTCCTTAACTGAAATGCATTTTTTATAAACTACTTCTCACATCAAATTATCAATATCCAAATTTCAAACCACACAACAACAACTAGGCTAAACAAGAATTCAGCAAATAAATCAATCAAAAACAAAACCAATCCCAACCTGTTCGAGCACGGCATCCGTGATCAAATCCCCAGCAACCTCCTTCGACTCCGAAATCACCGCCAACTCCTCACTCACCCACTTCTTCCCACTCGGCGCCGGCACCATTCCCGCAAACTTCTGCAAATCCCTAACCTCCTTCTGCATAGTCTTCGCCGCCTTCTTCTTCGCCACCGCGAAAACCACATGATCCATCGCCTCCTCATTCATATACACCTCGAAACTAATCTCGTCCTTACACGGCACCACCATATTATACAACCTCGAAATCAAATCGTGGCGGCTCTTCAACTCCATGGTGGCCAACAAACCCTGGCAATACCTCCGCCCGCTGGCGTAAAACTTGAACACGGTCTGACCTTCCTTCAACAACAACGGCGAATCGTCGCCTTCTCCGACGCCTAAGAGGCTGAAATTCCGATCGAAGATCGAGTCCTTGGTCGCGAACTTCGACGCCCAAGCGAGAGCGAGGTTCTCGTTCTCGCGCCTCCCGGTGAAGTAGTTGATGGCGAAGACGATGAGGAAAGAAACGCTCACGATCTCGATCGTGTACGTTTGAAGCGAAAAGGGTTTCGGCGGCTGAACCGGTTTCGATTTCGGATCGGAGGGAGTGGCATTTTCGGTAATTGTTGGGGTTTCCAAGGGCGGTTGTTGGATTTCCTCGATAGGCAAGCCTTCGAATTCGTCTTCGTCCCAGTACTCGAAGCTGGTTGGCTTCGGAGAATCCGAGGGGATTGGGTCTGGATTCGGGTTCGGGTCTGGCTGGGTGGGTTCGGGTTCGGGATCGGGATCGGGATCGGAGAGAGTGAGAGAAGGGGAATGGAGGAAAGTAGTAGGGTAGAGGAAATCGGAGTCGGATTCGGAGTCGGAGCCGGGTTCGGATTCGGGGTCTTCGGAGTCGAAGCCTTCGAAGTGGGAATCGGAGAAGACGAGGGAAAGGAAGAGGAAGAGGAGGGAAAGGAAAGCGAGGAAGTGGAATGGTTTCATCGTGTTGAATGAATGAATGAATAGATTTGAAATGAGTTTATTTTTATTAGAGAGAGAGAGTGAGGGTATTATGGATTATGATGGTATCATGTTATCATTGTTATGAGTGATTTTGAGTTTTTTGTGAAAGACGGACGGTGGGAGTGGGAGAGGAAATGGAAGTGAATAAGGGTCCGCCGGGGTTGGAGGGGTAACTTGGTAAATCTGACTACTGATATGATTTTTGTTTAATAATTTTTGTTTAGGAGGTGATTTTTACATTACGCTCCGTTTGTTTTAATAGAAAACCTTGTGTAAAGATAATTTTTCTTATTTTTCAGTGTTTGGTAGTATAAAAAAAGATGAGTCAAAGGAAAATTATTTTTGGTTAACATAAAAAGTATGGCTTATTTTTAAAGATTGTTTTCCATTAAATTTTTTTGGAAAACAACTCTATCTCATAGCAAGCTAAATAAGGGAAGTTATGAGGTTGTTTTATATAGCATGATTTAGTGCTTTTTTATTTTTTATTTTTTATTTTTATTTTAGAGAGAGTTTTAACTTTAGGTGTCTATTCTTAATTATAGTTCTTTATCATCAGATTAAGATACCAATCAGTTTCTGGTATAAGTAAGGATTGAACTCTAGATCCCTTATTCAACTATCAGAAATTTTACTAGTTAAGTTAACTGAGACTTTAGTTTAAATATTGAAAATTAATAAATTATTTTTTTTAAATGATAATTAGTTACAATGGAATACGAGGGAGGCTGCAAATATCATGAGATGTCATTTATCAGTATATCCTTGTTGCAAGAGAAAGCCATATATAGTTTTTTTGAGTGTTGGGTAGCCAACCTTTTATAAAGTGTAACTTAAGTATCGCCATTAGAAAGCTTGTAAACAAGTCAAACTTTGTTGAATATTGAATATTTGATTTTGGTTAAATAACAAAAGTAAAATGTTTAAGCTCAAAGCAAGTTTACAAATAATGTTCAAACTCAAGCTCATTAAAAAAATAAAAAATCTCTAATTGCTTGAGCTCAATTTTGGCTCTGCTTGACTCATTAATTAAGTCAAGCTCTAACTTAATATCAAGTTCAAATTTAAACTCAATATCAAATACATGAGGTTGAACTAAAAAGCATTTAATCAAAGTTTTAATCTAAACAAAAAAAAAGCTTAATAAAAAAGGACAACACACTAACTAAAAAATGAATTTTTCTTCCATGCGTGAAAAATGAGAAATTTCAAAGACAACGCATAGCCATGAGGTGAGATGAAAGGGTTACCAATAGGTGAGGATTGTAACGACGGTTGTGCAAAGAAAGAGAGAGCTTAGTGATGTTTGAAGTTTGAACAATTGAGAATGGAGAGAAGTGGTAGTGTGAGAATATTTGAAGAACCAAGCTTTTTGAGGAAGTCTTGTTGAAGTTCTTGAGGTAGAGAGATCCTTGTTATTGTGTAAATGATATTTGAATTAAATCAGTGTAGAAAGTCAAAATTTGAAAGAGAAAAGGGGAAAATGACGTATCATCTGATTTGTTTTATATCGAAACTTAATGTTCACGAGCATTTTTTTTCCCCATGAACTCGGCTTATTTATTAAACAAGTTTGAAAATAAAGGTTCAGGCTGTGTTTGTTTAGAAATAAACAAACATAAATAATCTTTGTATTTACCCAAGCCCCAATTGTTCATGAATAGCTTGATTGAGTTAGTTCATTTATAGCCCCTGTTTGTTTATAGCTTTAGGAATCGAGTGTTTCGATTGTATAGTAGTGTACAAATTGGAGTGTCTACTACCAATTCAATTAAAAAATTAAATTTCGGTCCCTCAAATATTTAGTAAAAGATGGAAATTTAATCATTTCATTAATTTTCATAATTAATGATAGAATTTCAACTTATGGCATGATATTTGCTCTTTACCATTGATTTTTGGTGTAGATGAAGTTCAAACAACAAATCTCTTATTCAAAAACAAAAGATTTTACTAATTGAGCTAAAGTTTGATAATAGATTTGCTTCTCATTCAATTGTCCTTCATTCTATTCTCATTCATGTTATACATGACAATCTCGCAATTTTTTTTTTCTTTTTGGCATTTTTTGCCAAATAGCATAATTTTAGGAAAAAATGTATCCTACCAAACTTATATAGTAATGTAAAACTTTTTTGAAACTCGAGTTTGCCAAACCCAAGTTCCAAACATTATGGGTTTACATGGCAATCTGACCAAACATAATACTTGGAACTCGAGTTTCACTTAGGTTGCATTTGAGATTAGAATTTGAAGTCAGTTTATTTTACTATTTAACTTATTTTTGCTATTATTCAGCTAAGTTTTGCTACTATTCATGAGTCTCACTACGCCTTTTGGTATTATTCATGAGTCTCATTGTACTATTTCAGCAAGTTTTTACTTTTACCTATAATACTTTCAGTGAGTTTCAACTAAATAAACTGTTCTCAAATGACAAATTCGAGTTTCAAAAAAAGTGTTATATAACTAAATAAGTTTGGAAAATTGCATTTCTCCTCAATTTTTCCTTAAATTATGCTATTTGAAAAAGTTAGCCCTTTATTTTCTTCTCTTTTCTTCCTCTCTTCTCTAGCCTCTCAGGCTGCCACCTCTCTTATAAGCATCCCAAATCATGCTCACTTGCTTCATGGTGGTAAGGCTCATTGACTAAGGGTGAATGGGATGGTCCATTGTGAACTCCCTATGGATCTGGTCTTTAATGACCTTTGGCCATATATTCTCACTCACTCCTTGACACCCAATAACCCGTTGCACACCTCAATTACCCAGGCCTCTTGTCTTTTCATTGAAGTTTGAAATATTATAAAACTCACTGAGGGTAAAGGGGACTTAAACAGTTAAACATGATGTTTACATGATGTTGGAGCATTTTAATATTAAATAATTAAAATGAATAAATTTTATAACATAAATGTAAAGATGTGGGAGTGAATGTGGAAGATGAGGAGTTAATGAAAATGTTTAATCCCACATTAAAAGGAGAGAGACTATTTTGTTCTTTTTAATTGTGGTGATTAATGAGCTAACATGAATTGTCTCATATATTGGGCCAGATACGTGCGCAAGGGGGAGGTGAATGGTAGAGGTAATTAATCAGATTAATTTGGGTAATAATTTCGTGAGGCCCATTAAGCCTATAAATAGACCCATTCAGACACAATCCAAGTGACTGCAATATACACTAAAAAAAAAATAGAGAGATTCTTGACAAGGAAGGGTGTTCTTTCTGGTGGAGCTTTAGGCTTGAACATTTTGTGCAGAGGTTGTTCTAGCCATACGGCACTTGTTGGGCTGTTATATCCTAGGGGAGACAAGTCAGAGATGGTTTGCACCGGTTACAAAATTTAGCCAACCAAGGGCTTGAATCTCCTTAAAGAGAGCGAGTGCCGTGCCTCAGTCCAAATAGTGTTGTGTAATCTCTTTCTTTAAACTAATAAAAATTCAGAAGTATTATTCAGTTTCTCTTAGTGTTATTTACACCAACACATGAGAAATAACAAGTTACAAAACTGATTGACAATAAATCAAGCAAGAAAATCAACACTTTTTTGAGACCTATTGTAGATTTGTTTAGAAATTGAACTTGATCAATCAACCCCAAGTAGCGAGAGGCACAAGACTACATGGCATTCCAGGAGAGAATTCTTTCCAATATGTGGCTTTGAATTTTTCTTTGATTCGATAAGGTCTTCAATGTCATGATGGAGATGAGCAAATTTATTCATATAGTGACCTTTGCTTTGAGGTACTCACAATACTTGTTGGCAAAGTAATTTGGAGAAGAAATATTTGGAGTATAACTACCAAGATCCAATGGCTTCATAATTCCTTTGCTTCATAAATCCTTGAATGCTTTCGACAAGGGCATGCCCAGTGGGGTCAGCTCTCTTGGTCCATTGCAAGCATAAACAATAGTAACATCATTTGACTTGCCTTTGCATGGGCTACTTGTCCTAATTGGGTACCTGTAGAAATCTCATTTTGTATCCAGTTAATAAAATTTAGTCCCCAATCTCAATGATGAGCTTGTCATGACTACAAAAGGTAATTGAAGTTATTTTGATAGTTTAGAAGTAATCACAACTCAAAAGTGCTCAAATCGCTTTGAAAACGATACTGAAAAATGACCTTTGCTCACTGTTTTGGACATAACGTTTGATACAAAAATAATTTTTGACTAAGGTTTATTTCATTGGAAATTAAACATCCTGGGCTTTAATTTGAACACAAATTTTGCCTAATTTGGACTTAAATTGAGAGAGTAATGACTGTTTGAAATTGGGCCAACTGGGCTGTTTGATTTTTTTGGGTTTTAAAACTTCATTTTAAGGGCCCAAAACATAATGTTTTGATGTGGGCTGGCCCATGGACCATTGAGAACATCCGAAGATCATGAAAAAGTCTGAAAACCCTAATTTTAACTTATAAATACTCACCTTATGCCTCCAATAAAAACTAGCTAGAAAGAGTCATTTTTAGCCTCCATCTTCTCTAAAACCCTAGTTCTCTTTTCTAAAACAAACACACATCACCTTTGCACGTTTTTGAAAATTTAAAAACCTCTCTTTAGTTAGTTCTAAGGCAGAAACTATTTTCCCAATTTGATTTCTCAAAAACTTTTTCAAAACTAATCTTGTTTTTGAGTTGTGATTACCTATAAACTATTGAAATCTTATTTTACCTTGATATCTCATTGAATCTTGTTGTGTAGGCACTGAAGGGTTGGTTAAATATCAATCAAGTTTGTATTCCATAGCAAGGTGAGTCTCTCTTCATGGCTTTTCCTTGATTTGGTTCTTTTATAATTTATGTTTTTGTTGTTCTTAGTTAATTTATATGTTATTCATGCTTAGAAATATATTTTGTTTTGTTTGATTTTATTTTGTTTTGTCTCATCTGTTTTAAATGGAAAGTTGATATGATTTGTTATATTGATGAATATATTTTGATGTGTTAAGTGTTGCTCATGTTTGTTGTTAGATCCAATGTATGTTCAGGAATAGATTTTGTTTTATTTATCTTTGATATCTTTATTGTTAGTTTAGGTTGTTTAGTTTGATATTAGAAGTATGTTAGGTTTGGTTTGATTGTTATTTTGTTGCTTGCTTTAAAACTATGTTTTTTGGGCGTGTATGCATGCACATATTGGAGGCTTGCTTAAGCATACTACGTATGTGTACGCATACTCGTGTCCAGAAATGCAGATTTAGGGTTCTTGCAATTTTGATTGTTTTGCTTGGTTCTAAATTCTTTGTTTAAGTCTTTTTTAGTCTAATTTTCACATGTTTAGGCCTAGGGTTAGTAAAATAACATGTTTCACATGCTTCGATTGTTGAATTGATAATTAGGGTTTATATCTTGTTGTTGAATTGATAATTAGGGTTTATATCTTGGTTGAATCACATGAACATGCATTAAAACATAGGTGTTGTGGTGCTATGAGGTAAATGAGGTAAGTTATGCATAATTACATAAACATGCGTTTGATTGGGATGATGAGCATGATATGGTTTATGAACATGAAGAATATGCTTGGCTAATACCATGATGCTATGCTTGGATGTTTGGGACATGCTTGATGTTAATACCTTATTGATGCTCCTGTATTGTGATATGCTTGCTACCTTGGATGAGATGAGATAGATGTATGATTGGGATGTGATATGTCATGATAGATGAGTGATTAGGTTTTGGGATGATTAATGTCATGTTGATTGTTAGATGTATGCTAGCTTGTGTGTGAGTATAGATGCAATGTTAAATGTGCCTTTAATAGGGTTAAGAAGTAAGACACAATAAGTGGAAGCCTACATTGGGGTTGGGCAGTTTTGGGTGCCTAACATCTTCCCAAGATTGTACCTTAACTTCGAACTCATATCTCTAGTAGTAAGATCTATGGTCCTTTCTCAAGAGGACGTTATATATATGGTTCCTAGACCATTACAAAAACTAGGTGGCGACTCCCCCTTGTGTCCACAGTGGCAACTCCGCTGGGGATTGTGAGTTTAATTTCTATGTGTCCTATGTCTTAACCTTAATAAAGGCTTATTCAAGACTTGTTTGTACACACATCACTTGGTTTTATTGTCCCTTTTACCTCGGTTGGTGATGAGTTTGAAGATGGAAGGCTCCATTCAGGCCCAAGTCTTCCAAAATTCATCCCACTAACTCACAATTGGTGCCATCACCTATAATTGACTTTGAGTACGTTAAAGGTTTGCTACCAATCCACTATGGGGTCCACTTAAGCCCTCGGTTGGAATCATAACCCACAAAGTTGTGAGTGACCTACTTATCTTTCCTTTTAGCTTTAAGGAGCCTACCCACACTTAGAGAGATCCTAGATCCTATCAAAAGGAGGCACCTTTATATATCTCTCGTTTATTCAACCATATATCTTGTGATCACATAATTCCAAAGGAAAAATAAAAGATATAAAGGTGAAAGGATGACCCAAGAGTTATGGTATACCCTAAGAATGTTAGGACAAAAAAAAGGAGTTATTACACATAAGAGGCTTATCCCAAAGTCCAAAGGTATATCTTAACTTGAAAGGTTCATAAGGCCATAACCTAATTGCTATCATAAGCCCAAATCAAAAGGCCATTTGAAAAAGAGGACCTTGGACTTAAGGTAACAAGTATGCTATGGACTTAGCATCTAATATCCTTCAAAGTCCAAAATGAAACTCCCTAATCTTGGGTCTCTTTGTTGCATGCCTAGGCCCAAAATGATGAGAATTTCATGGACTTTAAGAGGAAGGTTACAATATATCCTAGCTAGAGGGCTAATTCAAAAAAATTTCAAAAAAAAAAAAAAATCTTTTGTAAATAATTTTTTAAGAAGTGAAATTTTCAACAAAAAAAAAAAAAAAAAGAGGGAAAAGTTTTTGAAAAATAATTAGAAAATTGAAAAGAAAATTTCAAAAAGAAGATGAAAGATGATCCACAAAGTCAAGATATACCCTAAGTTTTGGGCCCATTCAAAAAAAAGTTCAAATCAAAGGGGCCATAGATCATGAGTATACCATAGACTTTGGAGGAAGGCATTAGGCCATAAAGTCATAACATACCCTAGCTTTTGGGTCGAAATTAAAAAATCTTTTTCAAAAAGAAAGAGAGTCCAAGATCATGAGTATGTTATAGGCTTTATTGAAAAGATGTTAAACCTGATGAAACCAAAAATCGTCAGTTGGGTCACTCATCCAATCTAGAGCTTTTGACGGGTTTCTGAGACCTACAAGAGATATAAAGCTAGTCAAAGAGACCACCAGGGTGAGCCCCGGTGGGGTGGGGGAGCTTCCGATGCTTTAGTCAGTATCCGCCCATATATTTTGTATATAGATTGCATTTTGTAGTCTTTTTGACGTACCTTAGCAAATGGACAGATTGTCCATTTTATAGGTAGCTTGGATAGATGTTGTGCTCATAATCATCTTCATGTACATAATTGTAGATAATTATTTCCCTGTGTGTAACGGTCTCCGTCTTAGTGGGAGTTTAAGGTTGATGAGTGACAGTCATCATTAATGTGTTGAATGTGCTTGAGCGGTTACATCTTTTTCCATGATGGTCTACTAATGATGCAAGGTCGTCCATATTCATAGAAAACTTTAATGATTTTTCTGGACTCATTAGTTGCCCCCCATTTCCAAGCTTGATTTTGTGTTGGTCAGCTTATGGAATTTCCTTGACTTGTTTAGATTTAGACTTCTTTGTCTTTCAATCAATATCTTCTTTGAGGATGGTGGTTTATTTATGACGACTTCTTAGTGTCTGCCTTTGGAAGGTCCTTTTGGATGTTCGAAGGATCATTGCTTGATCTTGTGAATAAGCTAATTTCTTTGGATGTCCATTTTTGATCACTGCTGAAGAGCAAGGTGATTTCTTTGGAGGATCATTTTTATCAAAATTATTCTTTTATAAAGAATTTTATCCTTATTGCTTTGGACGATTTAATTCTTGCACAAAGAATTTACCGTTGAACACTTTTACTCTTGCATGAAGAATTCGCCGTTGAACGACTTTACTCTTGCATGATGAATTTGTCATTAAATGATTTGTTTATTATGTGAAGAATTTTATCAATATTACTTGGATGATTTAATTCTTGCACAAAGAATTTACCGTTGAACAATTTTACTCTTGTATGAAGAATTTATTGTTGAACGATTTTACTCTTGCATGAAGAGTTTATCATTAAATAATGTTATTCTTATATGAAGAATTTTATCATTATTACTTTGGACGATTTAATTCTTGCACAAAGAATTTACCGTTGAACAATTTTACTCTTACATGAAGAATTTATAGTTGAACAATTTTACTCTTGCATGAAGAATTTTATCGTTGTTACTTTGGATGATTTAATTTTTGCACAAAGAATTTACTGTTGAACGATTTTACTCTTGCATGAAGAATTTATCATTGAATGATTTTACCCTTGCATGAAGAGTTTATCATTAAATGATTTGATTCTTATATGAAGAATTTTATCAATATTACTTTGGACAATTTAATTCTTGCACAAAGAATTTACCGTTGAACGATTTTACCCTTGCATGAAAAATTTTATCATTGTTACTTTGGACGATTTAATTCTTGCACAAAGAATTACCATTGAACAATTTTACTCTTGCATGAAGAATTTATCGTTGAACAATTTTGCCCTTGCATGAAGAGTTTATCATTAAATGATTTGATTCTTATATGAAGAATTTTATCATTATTACTTTGGACGATTTAATTCTTGCACAAAGAATTTACTGTTGAACGATTTTACTCTTCCATTGAACGATTTTACTCTTGCATGAAGAATTTTATCGTTGAATTTTTGGGACGGTTACTTCTTGAGTAAACTAATGATCACATGGGGTTGTAGCTTCTTTGGAAATTTTGTAGCTTTATGCCTCCTTGAGATCATGCCGCTTTGGACCTTCTTGAGGTTATGCTGTTGTCTAAAGTAAGTAGCACATGCGTTTCAAGTCTACGAGACTCAATTGAACTTCTTAGATTCATGACGATGAAGCATATGCTACTAATAATATAGCCATATTAGCTATGATAGTTGCAACAATTTTATAGCAATATTTTCAACATGTTCAACACATTTGTAATAATCATGCAAGATTGATATGTATTTAGTTCCGATAAAGAAAGAAAGAAATGAGTTACCTCAATAGACGACCTTAAATCTTGATATTATTTTTGTACAAACCTTGATTTTTTTCATTGTTTTAGTCTTCTTGATGGGCTCCTCTCTTTTAGGATCTCTTTTGTTAGGCTTAACATGTTTGAGGCCTAGATTGTTTTGGTTTTTTTGTAGGTGCTAGAACTATGCCACATTGTTGCCCCCATTCAAACATAAAAGGTGCAGTTCCTGTTTGTTGATGACTAGAGGAATGGCCTTTTCATGGATTGAACCTATTTTCCTTGAGGGCTTTTTCTAGAAATTGAATATCCAAGCCCACCTTTGCAAGGACCCTATAACAAGCATGCTTGGCTTGGAACCACTTTGCTCACATGGCGAGTAAAATAGATATGTGTGTGATACTTTTGGTACCCTTCTAAGCTAATTTCTTTTCAACAAGCTCTTTTTTGTTGGCTTCAAAGCTACTGGGCCTTGACTTGCCATTTGTGATGTCAAAAGAATTTTAACAACCTTTGGTTGTATTCCCCTTTTCCACTTAAGAGTTTTTGATCTCTTTCTTGGCTTGCTTTTCTTGACAAGTTCTTATTCTAAAGTTTATAATCTTAAGAATATAGGTACAGTCAAGCTAGTCTAGTTACACTAGTGAGAAGTTTAGTACTTTTGCTATGTGAAGTGTTAGACTTAGAGCGACATTGTTAAGCAAGAAATTCACAAATAATATTAACCACAAATGTATAAAAATTTTTGGGGCTTAATATTTATTTTTATATAAATGAAGTGTAATTGAGTTCATGCCAAGCATTGGATTAGTAACTCGGTTTACGAAAGCATGATGCGTTAACGTACAAAAACCACCAAAGATTTCTTGAAACCATGTGGTGGGATTTATGCATCAATTGTAAAAGCATGTTGGACTAGTATACAGAAGGAAAAATCAGAATTTCAAACGCATACATAGCCAAACCATTTTGGTACAGCATGCTATATATATTTTCTGTTTAACGAATTCATATGGACATAATTTGATACTATTTTGAGAGTAGATTGTATGTTAATATGTAACAATTCAAAAAATGTTCTTTCTCAAAGTCAAAGTAGCATGTATAATTGGGAAAATTTAAATCATGATTATTATGTGTGAATCTATATGCTCATTAGATTTCTCCTTAAGTGGTCCTTAATTGCAATACTTAAGCAACATAAATTCTTAACCTTAACCGACAATATAATTGACAGGTTTTTAGGTAGATTTATTCATCATGTAAAGAAGATAACCAGGGATTTTAATTCGTAACTGAAATATTATCTCCTGTATTTTTTCTTTATTCGGTTTCAGTATATATTAGTCAATTGCTTGTTTACTGATCCTTTCAATTGACATAGGAATTAATATTAAATTAAACATGAGAGGCATGTGATGACACATGCTATTGGTGAATAACATGGTGCATGGGCTTATTGCCCATTCATCTTATTACCCATTTAGCCTTATGACTTATGAGTCATGCACATGGGCTAGCTTTAGGGTTCCCCCATCTTCTAATAGATGGACAGCCTAGATTTATTAATCATAAGAAATCACATTGAAATTATCAAGTAACATACCGGGCAATATGCTGGTTTGAAGAAAACGTTCCCATCTTGATCTCCTTTTTGACAGGCTCTTCTTGATAAGTTCTCTTTAACACTGTTCACCATCTCTAGACCGCATAACATCACCATATGTGGTTTTTCAGAAAACTTTATTTGTTATACATCCTCTTTTGTGGATGTTTTCAATCTCATAGATGACTGCTACAAAATTAGTTTTCTTGGATATGTATATATAATGTTTTTGCCAAACATACGTAAATCGTACATAAATCAAGACAGTTTTCACAAGGTGTAGTTGTAGTAGAAAAATAAAATATTTATTATTGTTGGCTTCCACCTATCTAATACTGATTAGATTTGGCTCAGCTTAGCTCATTGGATTTTCTCTTATGTCCAAATTTAGAGTTTCTAAATTTGGTAAGATAGTAAAATTTGACTTTAGCCTCTTTAGTGTCTAAACTCTAAAATTATGATATAATTTCGGTAAGACAAAAAATTTTGGCTTCAACTTTCTCTAATACCGAAAATTAAGATTTATTATCTTTGGCATAGCAATAATATTTCACTTCCTTTTCTTTATCTTAGCAAGATGCATTAGGAGAAAGTAATGAAATAAAAAGCCATAATTAATCACATAATACATGAACATCAACCAGGATGCAATCAACATACCAATTATTTAATGCTATAAAGAGACACAAATGATCTCTTCGTGTTATAATAGGAAATGTAGTAAAGGTGTAAAACCCTTTTTTTATGGCTATAATCAGGATATCAATTAGGCCATAACATATAATTATATTTGGCCTTAATGGCAAGGATCTCAAAGGCACCGGTTTGACTTCTTAGCCACTAATCTTCTTCGAATTATGTAGGTTGTAGCAATTAAGGTATTCATTCCCCTTGGCTTCCACACATACCTGATGCTAATTGGGTTTAGACTTTCTTTTCTTGTTTTAAACTTAATTTCATGTTTAAAATTAGGATTCTAAATTTGGCAAGATAATAAAATTTGATTTTTGCCTTTTAATGTCCAAAATTATAATTTTAGTAAGATAATAAATTTTCTCTAATGTTCAAGCATTGAGATTTATTACCTCTTGCAAGGTAGTAATATATTGACTTCATCTTTCCTATTTAGGCAAGATATGTTTAGGAAAGAAAAAGGGTGATAACTAGCAAGTGGCACCATACATGTGTCAACATGAACATAGTTGAATTCTGTGCCAAACAAGTGTGTCTAACATCAGGCATTATACTAAACAGTACATGTGAAATTGTGAATTATAAACATGGGATTTGCACCACATTGGGTTGATTGTATTTATCTTAAGCAACATGTATATATATATATGTGTGTGTGTGTGTGTGTGTGTGTGTGTGTGTGTGCGCGCGCGCGCGCGCGTACATCTCATCAATTGTAGCTTAAATTTTTTTATAAAAGCCTTTAGCCGAGACTATGATTCCCATTCCTTCCATTTATAGATCACCATATATAGCAACTTCAGTATGATTAAATTGAGATCTAGAATAAATATAGAAAGACAAAGCTGTGATTTGGGACTACCATTACTATGGTTGACCTGAGCAATGATACTCAAAGGAAGGCTCAGTGGGTTAGGCCATGTATCTTTGGGGTGATTTTATCTTGCTCTTGCTTCTTATATTTTTTAAAAAATAAAGGTATAAGAATTACTTTGGGTTCTTGATGCAAACCATCTCGTTCGTGCCTAAGGCTGTTAGCCCACAGTAACATGACGACATTTTTTGCCAAATCACGTCAACGTGATTTGATTTGGCCTCCAAATTTTGTGTGCATGTCTTCTTGGGGTGGAAGGCTCTGCAAGACTGCTTTTGTAGCAGGCGAATCTGCTTCTATTGGAGGATCTTTACACGATATTCAATCTATCTGACTGAGACTAACTACGGTATCATGGTGTTCATATTTTTTTTAATGAACTAAGTGACCCTTTGTAACGGGAAGAGAACAATGACTTGCCTTTTTCCAACAGACGGGGCCAAACTAATGAAACCAAAATCGTCAGTTGGGTCACTTGTCTAATCTAGAGCTTTTGATGGGTTTCTAAGATCTGCAAGAGAAATAAAGCTAGTCGAAGAGACTACCGGAGTGAGCCCCGGTGGGGGAGCCTCCGATACTTCAGTCAGTATCTGCCCATATATTTTGTATATAGATTGCATTTTGTAGTCTTTTTGACGTACCTTAGCAAATGGACAGATTGTCCCTTTTATAAGTAGCTTGGGTAGTTTTTGTGCACATAATCATCTTCATGTACATGATTGCAGGTAATTATTTCCCTCTATGTAACGGTTTCCGCCTTAATGGGAGTTTAAGGTTGATGAGTAATGGTCGTCATTAATGTGTTGAATGTGCTTGAGTGATTACATCTTTTTCCATGATGGTCTACTAATGATGCAAGGTTGTCCATATTAATGGACGACCTTAATGATTTTTCTGGACTTATCAGAATCCATCTGTGCTTTGGGAAAGTTTTGAAACCCTAAAACCCAAAGACATGGGTAGGCTCACCAAGAGCCCAATAAGGATTAAAAGAGGAAATCTTTTTTAACCAATTGACCAAACTCTTCAAACTAGGGGCAAGACCCATTTAAGAATGAAAGATGACAGTGGATCAAACTTTTGAAACTAGGGGCAAGGCCCTTATGAGGGGAGAGAGTGAACATTCAAGATGGGTTTCGTAATGGGACAAGTAAAAGATTTTGATGTGTTAAGTAAAAGGTTTTGATGTATTAAGCTAAAGTTTGGTAACATTTTTTTCTCTTAAAAAAAATTAAAAATAAAAGAAAGAGAAGATGTGGAGTTCTAAATGTCATGGCTCATTTTAAATTCAAGTTCAAACAAGTTTTCCATAAAAAAAGAAATTTTCCAAAGCATGATGGACTTGTAATATAAATGGGGCATAGATTTTTGTGTTTAAATTCATTGATGAGACCATTTTCATAAACCTTAATAGAGCACAAGATGTGGCCTAACCTTGCAAAATTAATGAACAACCTATGCTTAAGCCTAAATGAGGATGAAAGGGCGAGATGAGTGACTTGTAATTGGATTCAAAGCTCAAAGAAAAAAAAAAGCCAAAAAAAAAAAGAAAAAGAAAAAAAAAAGAATGTTGGGTTTGGATCTAAGTGAGGAAAGATGAGAGAGTGAGAAGTGTGAATGATGTAATTGGGCTTTAAGCATAGGAAGAAACATGAATTTTGAAAGATTGGTGTAGCTCATTCTATTTCTAAGTCCAAGATAATGAAATGATACAAGACTTAGAATACAAATGAGGCATACATATAGTCCACAAGTTGATGCAAGCAAGAAAAGTTGATTAAGACGTTAGGTCCAAAACTTTAAAAGACATTGGGAGCACATATTTATTTGATCAAATTTTATTTCAGGCACAACAATACTCCCTACTCAAAAGATCTTCCTAAGTTCACTTGGTTTTGATCACCTACCCTTAGTCACCTAAAGGAAGTTGACACTATTGTACTAGAAGGCATGGTTGGAGCTACTATTGAGGCAATTATCCAAATGTTGGCTAAGCAAGGAGAAATGATAGCACAATTGGGAAATTGCCTAAATTGTTTGGAAGAAGAAAGAAGGAAGAAACCCGAACAAGATAAGGAAGGTAAGGAAGATGAAGTTAATCATGGCAAGAATGGGAAGATAGACAAGAGAGCTGTTGAGACCACCATCATAAAGGAAAATATGGAAAAGATGCAACAAGCCTTTCGCAAGGCCCAAGGGATGGATGACTGAGGTTGATGTGCTTAAATCGTTTTGAAAACGATGCTAAAAAAGGACATTTTCTCACTGTTTTGGCCATAACTTTTGATACAAAAAGACTTTTAGATTGAAGTTCAATTCATTGGAAAGTAAACATCCTAGGCTTCAATTTGAACATAAATTTTTCCTAATTTGGACTTAAATGGAGTGAGTTATGACTGTTTGAAGCTAGGCCAACTAGGCTATCTGATTTTCTGGGTTTTAAAACTTCATTTTAAGGGCCCAAAACATAATGTTTTGATGTGGGCCGGCCCATGGACCATTGAAAATGTCCAAAGATCATTAAAAATTCTGAAAACCCTAATTTTAACTTATAAATACTCACTTTTTAGCTTCCATCTTCTCTAAAACCCTAATTCTCTTTTCTAAAACTCACACACATCACCTTTGCATGTTTTTGACAAATTGAAAACCTCTCTTTAGTTAATTCTAAGGCAGACAATATTTTTCCAATTTGATTTTTCAAATCCCTATAAACTATTGAAATCTTCTTTTACCTTAATATCTCATTGAATCTTGTTGTGTAGGTATTGAGGGGCCGATTAAATATCAATCAAGTTTGTATTGCATAGCAAGATGAGTCTCTCTTCATGGCTTTTCCTTGATTTGGTTCTTTTATAATTTGTGTTTTTGTTGTTCTTAGTTAATTTATATGTTATTCAAGCCTAGAAATATGTTTTATTTTGTTTGATTTTATTTTGTTTTGTCTCATCATGTTTTGATTGGAAAGTTGATATGATTTGATATATTGATGATTATATTTTGATGTGTTAAGTGTTGCTCTTGTTTGTTGTTAGATTCAATGCAAATTTAGGAATAGATTTTATTTCATTTATCTTTGATATCTTTATTGTTAGTTTAGGTTGTTTAGTTTGATATTAGAAACATGTTAGGTTTGGTTTGATTGTTATTTTGTTGCATGCTTTAAAATTGTGTTTCTGGGGGTGTATGCGTACGCATACTAGAGGCTTGCATACGCATACTCGTACCCAAAAATGCAGATTTAGGATTCTTGCAATTTTGATTATTTTGCTTAGTTCTAAATTCTCTGTTTAAGTCTTGTTGAGTCTAATTTTCACATGTTTAGGCCTAGGGTTAGTAGAATAACATGTTTCACATGCTTTGATTGTTGAATTGATAATTAGGGTTTATATCTTGGTTGTATCACATGAACATGCATATGAACATGAACATGCATTGATGCATAGGTGCTATGATGCTATGAGGTAAGTGAGGTAAGTCATGCATAATTACATGAACATGCATTTGATTGGGATGATAAGCATGATATGGTTAATGAACATGATGAATATGCTTGGCTAATACCAAGATGCTATGCTTGGATGCTTGGGATATACTTGATGTTAATGCCTTGTTAATGCTACCTTATTATGATATGCGTGTTGCCTTGGATGAGATGAGATAGATGTATGCTTGGGTTGTGATATGCCATGATAGATAAGTGATTAGGTTTAGGGATGATTAATGCCACGTTGATTGTTAGATGTATGCTAGCATGTGTGTGAGTATTAATGCAATGTTGAATGTGCTTTTAATAAAGTTAAGACATAATACACAATGAGAGGAAGCAAACCTTAGGGTTGAGTGGTTTTGGGTGCCTAACACCTTCCCAAGACCGTATCTTAACTCTAAACCCATATCTCTGGTAGTAAGATCAATGGTCCTTTCTCGAGGGGATGCTATATATATGGTTCCTAGACCATTACAAAAACTAGGTTGGTGACTCCCCCTTGTGTCCACAGTACCTTAACTTCCTTTTCCTTCATCATACTTTTTAAAGATAAGATCTTGAACTATTTGTCCTAATTGTTCATGCTTGGTGTAGACACTACATTTTGTATCCGCTAATAAATTTTGGTCCCCGGCTCCAATGATGATATTGATATATGTCAACCAAGGGTAATTAAAGAGTTCACAGTAGTTTGGAAGTAATCACAACTCAAAAGTGCTCAAATCGCATTGAAATCGATACTGAAAAATGATCTTTGCTCACTATTTTGACCATAACATTTCATCCATAAAGAAAGTTTGTATGAGGTTCATTTCATTGGAAAGTAAACATCTTGGCCTTCAATTCGAACACATTTTTTTGCCTAATTTGGATTTATATTGAGTGAGTTATGGCCATTTGAATTTGGGCCATTAGAGCTGAGATTAGGGTTTTTGGGGAGCATACATATGCATGAATCATGCATGCGTATGCATGGTCGGGACTTGCATACGTAGGCCTCTAGGTTCCAGAACTTCATTTTTAAGGGCCCAAAACATCATTCTTTGATTTGAGATGTTTTGGGCCGGCCCCTAGACCCTTGGGAACGTCCAAAGACCATTAAAAAAAAACCCTGGAAACCTTAATTTTAACTAATAAATACTCATCTTATATCTCCAATCAAAACGCTAGAGAGTTATTTTTTGGCCTCCATCTTCACTAAAACCCTATTTTATCTTTTCAAAACCCTAGGGTAGCACCTTTGCACATTTTTTACAAATAAAAAACCTCTCTTTAGTTAGTTCTAATGCAAAAACAATTTTTCTAAATTGATTTCTCAGAACCTTTTTCAAAACTTTTTGTTCTTGAGTTGTGATTATTAACTATTGTTGTGTTCTTTGATTATCTTTGTCTTCTCCATCTAATCTTTGTGTTGTAGGCCCTGAGGGGTCAGTTAAACAATCTTAAATCTTTGATTCTAAAGTAAGGTGAGTCTTTTTCCATGATTTCTCACTTTGCTACATAGGATTCATATGATTCTCTGTTTAATACTATATTATGTGTTCTTACTTGTTATAGTTGATTTTATGTTTTTTTTTTGTTTATTAATCTAACCGTGGCTTATCTGTACACATTTACATGACAAAGCCATTAACGTATGCATGCATGCCCTTGTAGGGTCAGAAACCCTTTAGAGATTGGGTATGATCTAATGTGTAAGCAACGAGGTTGCTTTTCCCTAGGGGTTAATCACAGATGTTGTGTAAATAGGATGGATAGAACCTGGACTAGAGCATAACTTCTTCGACGTAAGCAAAAAAGGCAAACTTGCAAATGAAAACTAGACACTTTCCCCTTGAATCATTTTGAAAACAGTCCTATGAAGGATATTCTACCCTAGGCTGGGATGTTCACTCGGCTTTGGCTCTTCCTAGTCCTCACAGGTTTTGACTTAGTCTAGGCCAACTATATGAGACATAACTTAACAAGTAAGTTGGTCCTATTCTTAGGGGGGACCTCGATCATCTAATCCTTCCTTTAATAGAAGTTGTGGGATAGAGCGAATCAAGGGGGCCTTTTAAGCATAGTCATGTCCACCCATGGACCTAGGAAAGCCTACAATTCGGCATCTAGTAACTATCTAGGGTATATGCATCCAGCATCTCCTTCAACGCTGAGTCTGGTTTGACCCAATATGAGGGGTGATGCAGATAAAGGTGTAGCATAAGTTAAATCTTACTACCCTAGGTTCACACATGTGAAGGAAAGTTGTAAAGCATACTTTAGGAAAGCAATAAAGCTTCACACATACGAAAATACCTTAAAGCTGGTTTTGGAAAACCATTTGAAAAACATTTTTGGAAAATATTTTTGAGTTTTGAAAATGGTATACTAGGATATAGTAAAAGTATTTTTCAAAAGGAGAGCCCCAGAGGCTAATGCCAATTCAATGTTTTTGAAAGCCAATGTCCAAAGATTAGGATCTTATCAAAAACGCTAAAGGCTAAAATCTCTAAGTGTCCCCTATGGAGTTGCCAGTCTATCAATGCCTCGCGGCTGCTCAACCACCCATTGTGGCGACGCTCGTGCACTTCCACTTTTTTGTGCATGAAAAATGTCGTACCTTGGGTATGTTACTAGAATATGAGTTGATTTTAAGGAAAGTACCAAGGGTAAGTGAAGTCAACACCAATCATTGGGTTTTTCTATGTGTAATTGATCACCTGACTCTATTTGATTTTATTAGTGATCCTAGGCTAAGAAAAATGTCATTTTCCTAATCTAATGCGGATGGGTGAAAAATCTTGATTTTTGAGTTCGAAAATTTGGTTATGTGTGGAGAAGGTGTTAGGCACCCCACATCGCCTGTCTGTAGATAGTCTTTTGTTTTGGTAAAAACATAATTTTCGGACATTGGCAGTTGAAAACAAGCTATTGGCATTAGCTTTCAAGGCTTTAAGCAAATTGGGCTTTGAGGTTTGGATTTGGAAAGGGTGTGGTCTTGATCAAAACTTCCCAAGTGTGTTTTAAATCGTTGCCAAATTACTAGGGCGAAAATCTAGCAGCATTTTGCCTTATTTTCGTGGCAGAAATCCAGTAGCGCTTCGCCTCAGATGCGTCATAGCATACAAAAAGCTATTCTTACCAAGCTTTTGACGTGAGAATACGGTAATGGGGATGCCCTATTTTCACGGTAAAAATTCAGCAGAGTTTCATGTTTGGTGCGCTATGGCACACCGGCAAGGTTTCATGCCTGTGTATATGGCACGTGCCAACGTGCTCGTGCTTAGGATGAGCTAGAGCCCCTCAAAGCATTAAACACATTGATATGTGACGCATACACGGGGAAACCAATGTCACTTCATGACATGGATAAGGACGGTCAAACTGTGGTGACTATGCACATAGTATGACATGAATATGCACCTGCAACAAATGCCTTGAGCAAATACTCATGCCACAAGGTCAAGAGCACTCATTGCTAGAGAGAGTCGCTCACGTAGCCACAAGAGTCCATCAAACAAAGTGCACGATCATCCACACACACGCAAACATATATACACACACACACACACATGATGCATAATGCTATCATACAGAGTAGGAAAGTAAAACAGACATTGCCAACGTTGCAGGGGTATGGCCCAACAAGGTACAAGAAATGTAAAACAAACATTGCCATACCCAGGGAACGCGGCCCGAGCAAGGAGCAGGAAAAATAAAGGGTACAAGGAGAGGGGAAACCCTAATACATGCTTTAGAAAAGAGGCTTAGAGAGAGAGAGAAAGAGAAAACCACTCAGGAGGGGCTAGGCCCCCTAATCTATAGAACATTGCCCTTTGTGGGCTTGCATCCTTACCCTTCTGCTTATGCCTAGGAGGTTGCACCCCTGCTCCAAGTGTCCACGCTCCATGCGTGTGCATGTAATGATAAAAGAAGCAAGTCAACAGATAAGCAAAGAAACAAATAGAAGGAAAGCATGCTAAAAGACAAGCTAGCAAAAGATGCCAAATGGGGCTAACAAATATGTTATCAAACAAAAGACGATGTCTCAAAAGGACAAATGTAGGTTTGGATCGAGTGTTCATAGTTCCATGAGATTGGAGTATGGACGACATATAGACTTATGCATGAACATGTAGGCATGCGTGCAAAGAGGAAAAGAAGCAAAGAAAGCCAAACGGGAGGCATAAAGCAAGCAAGGCAAGGATAACAACATCGCATGGAGCGGAGAAAGGTGTGTATCAAGCACACCAACACCATGGAGGTGTATCTCACAACTGGTCACACCTAAACAATCCACAAGAGGGACGGGTACAACCACACAAGCAAGTGGCCCTAAAGATCGACAAGCACAAACCCATGAAGGGCATAAAGCATGGAAAACCTACATCTAGACCGGAAAACATGGACATAAAGCGTAGAAACAAGCAGGCATACATAGACATGCATAAAGGAAATGATCCAAACCCTTTGATATAGGCCTAGGTGTATGGATGTAGGCCTACACCATAAGATCTAGATCTACACCCTACCAAAATGGCCAAAACACAAGAAAAAGGAGATAACAAGAGATAGAAAGGCTTTAGAAGCACATGGCATAGCAATCAACATGTAGATCTAGACACATGAACATGGCAAGGAACACACAAAAATATAGATCTGACCATAAGCATGACAAAGAACACATAAACAAGTAGATCTAAGCACAAACATGACATAGAGCACATAAACACATGGTTCTAAGCAAGAACATGGCAAAAGGCACATAAATACATGGATCTAAGCACAAACACAATATTAATGCATATCCTAGCCCAAGAAGGCTAGGCCGACATCATAAAAGTGTTAAAACATGGTAAAAAAAAAGTAAACATGCTTGGAAAGTTATAGAACATGCTAAGATGCAAGATAATACAAGAAAAAGCTAGGAAAAACAATAAAGCATATTATAAAGCAAGATAAAGCAAAGGGTGTAGATTGTAGCTAAAAAGATACATCTACACCCTTTAAACCTCAAATCTAAGGTCCTAAGACCAAAAAGAGAGGAAAAAGAGTGCAAGAACACTACCTCTTGATTGTTGAAAAAAAGAGAGGAATCAAAGGTTTTTTGATATGTTTTTGGGAGAGAAATGTAGAGAAAAGAGAGAGAATTTGCCCAAAACCCAGCTCTAAAACACCCAATATTTCTTTTCCTTTTTTTTTTTTCTCAATCTAAGGGGGGTTTAGGGCATTTATAGGCAAAAAGTGACTTTTCAACTCTAAAAGTAGCTGCTGGCCAAGCTCTAGCAGCCACTTTGTGGCCGCTGACTTGTAACGGCTTGATGCCTGCCCGGGCTTGGATTGGGTTGATCTTGGTGTCCCTGAAAATGTTTGGATGTGTAGTTTCTGGAAAGCTAAAGAACTTTGAAATCCAACGATTGGATCAAAAGTTATAGCCTCAGGAAGCGAGCTGATGCACCTTGCACGATTTTCAAGATATCTCGACCGTTTTGACTCCTATTTCAACCAATGAATAGTCATCGGAAAGAGAATTCAATAATCTTTTCGATGATGCTAGTTTCAACCCATTCCGATGGTCAGATCAAAATTAGGGTTTTTGGGTGCCCTCGAGAGTCAACCTCGGGTCAAACTTGGTCAAAATTGACAAAAATCACTGAGTAGCTTAGGTTTGATGTAGAAACATGAAAATTGTAGTTTAGGGATTGTTTTGACCAATTTTGACTTTTAGTCAACTCAAGGCTGACTATGGGCATTTTGGTCAATTTGACTTGAAATGATACTTTGAGTGCTCCGATGCCCAAACAGGTTGCGTCATGTCAATTTAATTGTTTCCGCGGCCCCTTGAAGAAAATTTAATATTTTTTAAAATTTTGGAGTTTGACATGTAATTGAAGGCGGACAAAATACGGTATCTGCACTTAAGTATTAAGAGCATGCCTTTCCAGCTCCTAGTGATCAGAAACTTGAAATGAACAAACGAGAATCACATTAAATAAGAATAGTAATTTAATTCAGACTATTGAATTAGAAATGTGGGTTGGAGTCCCTTCAGCTATTCATTAACATTTCATGTCACAGTCTCAAAGAAAGTGTATTATTTATAACTGGTCAGTTTGAACTTTTGGTGCACCTAATTGTAGAAAGTCAACCTCATATGATTGTCACTACGATTTCAAACTTGGACCAATAGACTTGCAAGCTGCACCAAACGAAAAAAAGAAAAGAAAAGAAAAGATATGTTTAAGGACAAATACTCCAACATTTCAGATTTTCCTGCATTTTTAAAAATTATCTAAATCTCTTGCATGTTGCACACGTGACATAAACTTGAGTCTATTCCATTGTTTTTCTTTTCTTATAGCTAAAGCATTATTATCTAAATAATATCATTCAGTACCATGGGATTCTAATCTATTATTAGTGATTACTATGAAGGATTCTAATTTGTCTATATCTATATACTAATAATATAAAATAAAAGGCATGATCATGAATTTTTTTTTTTGGCATCTTGTAATTATGTAATATAAGTCTTAAAATCCACATTTTTCTGTGTCATTATAAAATATATTTCTAAAGTAATTTTTAAAATTACAAATAGAATACAGATACATGGCTTTGAAACGAGTATGGGCTATGAAGCTTAAAATCCCAAACAAAATCAAGGTGTTTGGACGGAGAGCTTGTCATGACATTCTGCCTACAAGACTAAACCTTACCAAGCGACAGATCATCTCTGAAAATGCTTGCCTGATCTGTTGCAGAAGCCCAGAATCAACCATTCATGCACTACGGGAGTGTGCCGCTACACAGGATGTATGGGCTGGAAGTATTAAACTTCTGCAGAAGGGCAGCAGTGTTTAAGGTGAGATGCTCCACTTGTTGGAGTATTTGCTGGACTGAATCGTACTGGGGGAGATAAAGCTTTTCTTGACTCAGGCTTGGTTCATTTGGAATAGGCGTAATGGTGTGATACATGGTGGCAGATTCATTAATCTCGCAAGTCTGAATCGGCGGGCAGCAGAATACGTAGAAAACTACAGGCATGCTCAAGATCAGCCAGGATCGACATTTAAATTGAACTTTAATGCAAACCAGCTAGGAAGCATGGAAACCACCTCCAGAATCGACATTTAAATTGAACTTTGATGCAGCAGTGTTTTCCAAGGTCAACAAGTTTAGTTTTGGTGCTATAATTTGCAATTATAAAGGTGAAGTCATGGTTGCCATGTCTGCCAGAGGGCCGACAGTGTACAGCAGTGAAAGAAAGGCCAACTGTTAGCATGTAGAAAAGTAATTGAGTTTGGTATTGATGCAGGTTTTTCCAAGCTTGTCATTGAAGGAGATATTGTTAATGTTATAAAAGCCATCTCATCGCCAATAGCCAATCTGTCTTTGTTAGGGAACGTGGTGGATGATATCAAATATCTAATTTGGGGCTTACAGTGGGTGAGTATCAGTCACACGAGGCTCAGTGGAAATAAGGTGGCTCATGTGTTAGAGCAACATGCTAGAAATATTGTTGATGATATGTATTGCATAGAGGATTCTCCTCCACTAGTTGTGGAACACTTGTATCAAGATGTTTGTTTTTTATGAATGAACTAGTAAGTTGCTCGTGCGATGCACAGATAATTTTTTGATATTTTATGTAAGATGGTTTTAAATAATATTGTAAATATATTATAAAGAAAAAGTAAACTAAATTAGAATAAAAAAATATATACTTTTTGAGATATTAAAATTAGTTTTGTAGTTACACGGTATATTTGTAACCTTTTAAAAGTAAGATTATTATTATTTTTTAAATCATGAAATTAACTAAAGATAAATGCAAAAGAGTAACATGACCATGAAAATCAATTAATTTGTATTGTGTTCACATATATCATACCATAAAATGAAAGTATGTCTAACTCTCTCACCATCTTTTACTCATCGATAATGTGACATTAAGACATAATGTGGGCAAATATGTATGCAAGTATCTTATAGATGATTTAAAATTAAATCATGGTAAAATATGGTTTTACATTGCACACCAAACATTCTCTCTACTTATATACCCAAAACAAAAACTATCCAACCAAACTACCAAAACCTAAATCATATTTAAGCACCTAATTTTTTTAAAAAAAAAAAATACTCGTAGGGGTTTCGGGGTTTTGATGGTAGTGGGAGGCCTGTATAACAGAGGTAGTGACCTCTTAGATTCCTCTTTAATTCTCTCTCTTTCAAATGCTTTGATAGTCTCGGGTCTCTTATTTTGGTAATATATAGTGAAACAATACGCTTTATTTAATAATCCACAATATTTTTGTGTCTCTCTATCTCTCTTCAGGACCTTATATGGTTAGTTATTACTATTAGTCCTTAATTATTATTATTTTTTTGCTTTTTTTAAAATATTGAAATGGTGAGTATGCTAAAAGACATGAAGAAAAGAGAAAAATGTGGTCCAAGCTTAGTCAATTAATGAGATATTAATGAGATAAAAGTAAAGTAAGTTAATGTAAACTTTTGCGTAATAGTAAAAAAATAAATAAATAATAACGATAGAGGTTAAAAAAAGCTAAATGCAAAATTAAAGCGGAAATTATGTAGAATGTTTAGCATATTTTAAAGTAATAACATAAAGTAACACATTTTTTCCAATTCCAAAAAATATTTATAGTTAGTTTTCAATTAGAATTGTTTAATATACCAGTGACATCAGATAATCAGTTACATTATATGAGAAACTCACCTGGTGTTGATGATGTAGAGAGATAGAGCCAAGAGAGGGTGTGTTAGACTTATTCCAAACTCAAATGATATGTATACATTGCTCGTATTATTATGATTTTTTTTAGAATCACAAAAATTAAAAGTTATTCACGATTTGAGATAGATTAAGAAGAGAATCAAGCACAAAGGCACAATCCCTCGTGTGTGATGTGTGTTTGATTCAAAATAAAAATAAAAAGATAATTGTTCCACATTGCTTAAGAGAGTGTATTGTGGTATGCTTTTGTGTTAGACTCATTCCCTCTCCTTTGCTTCTATGTATGATTGTTTCTCCCAAAAAAAGGACAAAAAATCAAAATGATAGAATGATAGCATACTGGGGAAACAAATATAATTGTCAACAAAAGAATTGTGGAACGTTTATGAACAAAGAAGGAAAAAAAAAAGATTTTGCATCTCCTTTTTTTTTCTCCCCCTAATATCAATATTCATGTCAAAAAGAAATAAAAAATTGAAGTTTATATGATGTGCCAAAACATTAGTATTTTACTAATCCAATCAATTCTTGCACCAAATAGAAGATGGAACAAAATCCACCTAGGTTTATGATTTGCAGGATATGACGCTTGTGCTATATGGAAGCATAAATGCATTGCACTCATTTTTCCTGAAATCAAATTGTTAAAATTGGGAGATTTTGGTTTTTTCAATTATCTTTTGGTCACAACTTAATTTAAAACACAGAAAAACAACCACAAGCCTATTAAAATTTGAACCTTGAAAACTCATTCAACCACAAAGTCTCTGTAAAATTTTGGACTAATAATGGGAATTAGAAAAACTTACCCCCACGCTAAGCAATATAGAAATAACACAAAACATGGTTAGTTTTGCTTAGAAGAATTTAAGCTTTATATATGGGAAGCTAATATTAGGAAAGTAAGATAAAAGAGCCTCTTCATTTTCATTGATATAATGGGTATGACATGAGAGAACAAATTGTAATAAAAAAGTAACTTAAGAAAAAGAGAAAAAAAAAAATTAGCAAGGATTTGGTAGGACATGTGGGCTTCAATTGTTTGGTTCCACTCGCCATTGCCATGCCTCCAAACCACCCAAATTAGATCAAAGCAAATAGTTCTTTTGGGGCTTTAATTGTGGAGAGATAAATATTTAAGGCTATAAGCTTTTAAGATGGTGCAAAAGAAATATGAGTTAAGTTTGGTTGGTTAGTCCATTTAGAAAAGAAAATCTTTAGAAAAAAAAAAACAAACACATAGCAAATCATCAAATATTGTTGAAAGCAACCAAAGGCACCCACCCAAACAACATATCAATAACAAAAAAGTATTGTAAGTCTTTATAACAAAAAAAGAAGAAATAGAAGAGAGATAAAAAGATAGAAAAAATGTCACTTACAGTTGTTGCCTGAAAAACAGTTAATGAGTGGGAGAGATCTTGGTGATTTGGTTCCAAGCCAACCTTGCCATAGGTAAACAAATGTCACGAAATTGAACAAAGAATTAGAATTGGGTTTAATTTTTAGGTAAATACAGTGGTATATTTTTGTTTCTGGCAATACAGAGATGAGTTTCTTATTGATAAGGAAACCAAAACACCAGTAATAGGGACTACCCAAGATAATAATTGAGGGACCTCAACCATCACAAACTGGCAAAAAAACTCCCCATTCTTCTAGATCATAATTTGTGTAAAATAAATGAAATGTTGGATTGACACCTTAACTTTCTCATTGCAATCGAAAGCTTCATAATAGACTCGTTCAAATGCTTACAATTAACCATTACATAGATAGATAACTTGATAGAACCACAATTGAATGAAAGAAATCTCACCATTCTTTGTTTCTTCTATGAGCAACACATGAAATAACTATTTTTAATCCAACAATCATGTCGTTTTAATCCCAAAACGTCATAGCAATTTGAATCAACAACTGTGGAAAAAGATAGCTAACATAATCAAAAAAGACAAAAGAGAAAGTACATTTAATATAAAGGCTTTGAAAGCCTTTTCAGAATTTGGGGTCGCAATTGCTAATAGAACAAAACCCAAGATCTGTTGATTAAAGCCAAAAGTGATGGGATTTTCAATAAAAATTAATGCCATAAATACCAAATGATTAAACATTGAACTGAAATTGTGAATCCAAAAAGAACAAAGTTGTCAAACAAAGCAGCTAGCACAGGGAAAACCAATTACATATGGATAGACACGTCTAAAGCTGATTAGCAACAAATCCATTGATTAAAAAAAAATGGGAGGAAAAGAGGAAAAACTCACCTTGAGTTGCTACTGGTAAAACAATGAGAGAGGAAAGAGAGATTGGAAATCTTAAAGGAATTTAATACCAAGTGGCAACTAAAGCATTTGAAGAATTCAAAGAGTCAGGGGTGAAAAGGGATGTCATATTATTTATTATCATTAACTAATCCTTATTATTTACATAAGGTATTAAAGATGGGCTTGGGTTATTTACGATGAATGATGTTTGAGTAGTAGAGAAGAATGGCATGAAGAAGTTAATGTGAAAAGCTAAACATAATATTAGAGTGTCATATGGTAGGACCTCGTGCTTTTCCGCATGAGGTCTCTGCTTATATATATATATATATATATATATATATATATATATATATTGAATTGTCATTCTCTATTCCATTTTATGCATCACAAAAAAAGAAGAAGTTGTTTTACTCTCTCTCTCCAAATTTACCACTTTTGAATTTGCATGTTAGTTTGCTTTCTTGACATTAGAGCATCAGCCAACACCTTTTGGTCATGTGACTTTTACACATTGGCTATTAGATATCTTTCTTGGTATTTACACAGTTAGCTTGGCATCTACACGCCTAAATCTAAGTGGTTCCCATTAAGTTTAAGTCTATAAAATTATTTATTGTTGATTAGAAATAAATAATAAAAATTAAATAAATCATTAAAATTTTAAATTTAAATGGATGTACATTCATTTAAATCTTTGCTTACTAGAAAGTTAGAGAATCACACATGGTGTGGGGGGTAAAAATGCTTAAATGCACATTTGGGCCTTGGGCTTGATTTGTTGGTATAAGTCTGTTTAATCAGAGTCCTCGAAGCTCACAGGCCAGTTCGCACTACAAGAGGCAGAGGAGTTGTCCGAGGAGGAGTATCTCCTCGGACGGGCCTAGTAAATGCCATATGACGTGCTAAAGGATTTAGAGACAGCATTCTAGAAGATCTATTGGGTAAATGCGTGATCCAAGCACTCGTTAGAAGGAGGAACGTGTGAGAAATACCAGAAGAGAAAAAAGCTGTTACCACCACATTAAAGGCCCTGCACCTACCTCCTTGGCTGCATTAATGGAGGAATGACCTCTGAACAATAATATTCAGCCTTCCAGCTATTGTTTGAAGACTTCAAGAAGGTGGTTGATGAGACAAGTATCTATGAGGAAAATCTGTGTTACACGTGGAAGAGAAGACGAGAGAGGTAAGAAGAAGGGGGACCTTTTTTGGAACGAAAAATTGTAATCTTTTGCTTAAAGAAAGAAAGACAATTCTAATCTAAACATAATAAACTAATGAAGTTCCACTAACACTACCAAATTTGAGAAAAATATACAAAATAATTTAAATTAATGGCCCATTAATGTACGTGAGAAAATAGAAAGATAAAAACCGAAAGATGATGAGCAAAACCCAAAATGCAAGTATAGTTACACCAAATTATCTAAATCATGCTATGTAATAAAATAACATTATATTTTTATATACTATTTTTATAATGCAATTGCGCATAACATTGAACAATACAAAATAAAATAAAAAGATAACAACTTAAAGACACAAAACTAAATTGCATCAACATAAAGTAGAATTCTAAAGAACACAAAATTTATTAGCATAAAGTAGAGATATAAAAAGTAAAAAATCCACCAAAAAAAAGGAAAAAGAAAAACATGAGAGAGAGAGGGAGAGTAATAACCTTTTTTGTATGAGAAAATATGTATCGAATGAGGGAGAATAGGAGATTTATAGTAGGAGGATGGGGATTAGAAGAGTTAAAATAAAAGGAAGAGTGATATTAATGTTAAAAGTAGTGGAGAAACGAAAAGGAAAATGGAGAGGAAAAGGTTGGTGAAAATGTATGAGTAAGGTACCAAATTAATAAGAAGAAGAAGAGCCAAGAAATAAGAGAAAAATGGTTTGAAATAAGTGGGTAATGTGGCAGCTGATGTGGCTTAACCAGAGCGTAACAACAGTAAATATTACGCTTCAACTTTTAGATATATATAGATAGATATAGATGAATGAAGGTTTCGCTTTCAAAAAAAAAATTCAAATAGTATTAAACTATATTAGTTCATTCTAATTAGAACTCATCATCTCGATAAAGCACCCCAATACTAACCAAATTGTCATTAAATTAAATTTTATCTTCTTTTCAAAAAAATTAATTTAAAATAATAAGTATTTTTTTTTGTTGTAATTAATATTTAAATATGTATTTCTAAATATATTTTGTCAAACTTTCTCATGTGTTGCATAGTTTTAAGATTAGTAGTATATTAAAGTCGAAACTCAATAAATAAATATGAATTAGATTTTAATTGCTCTCAGATTTTGTGCCTAGAGTTATTCTAATTACATTTCACATATGTTTTTAATTTTTTTACCAAATGTCCCTTCAATTTAAACTACTTCTAACTCATTTAAAACCTCATCAAGCGCATCTAAAACTAGTTCTAGCACATTCTATTCGAGACCATCAAGAAGGCATTCAAGCACACTATTAAAGTTAGAAGGGAGTTGTGTTGACAAATTTTAGAGTATTCTTTAAGTAATTGTGGAATTAGTCAGTGTGAGTATGATTCAAGCCATATACATCTATAATTTCTAACGTGTAAAACGATGTAACGACCTTGCCTCAATTGTGTAGATATTATCTTCTTTGGGGCTCACACCCCTCACAATTTTGTTCTCCACTAAAGCACACAGCAGTAGAGAAAAGACCTCTACACATTGAAAGGAAGTCATTCCTTATAAACACATCCCCATGTACTTCCTTAGGCGATGTGGGATTTCATGGATTGCAAGACCTCTCCTTTAGGTCTCTACAATCTACCCCATTTACAAACACACGCATTCTCACATGTCGAGCCCATACTTCTTGCTAAAAAGGGGGTCTTACAATCCATGAAATCTCATATTGCCTAGGGATGTGCTTATAAGGAGTAACCTCCCTTTAATGTGTCGAGGCCTTTTCCCATTGCTATGTGCTTTAGGGGGAGAACAAAACCGTGAAGGGTATGAACCCCAAAGCAGACAATATCTATACAGTTGAGGCAGGGCCATTAAAAATAATGTGTAATTTGGAGTTTTCTAATGGAAGTTATGACCATCTTATTAGAGAGTATTTGGACAGATAGAATGCACTCCTAAAATAGCAAATTTGAATTATTATACTTTTAGCCATTGTTTCTTTGCTTTTTAAGATGTCTTTCCTAGTTCTTAAGTCATGGTAATAAGTCTTGTGAGTCGGTCTTAAATATTTCACCATTTTTGTTTTTTGGGGAGAGTATTTTTTTTTTTAATTAAATGATTTGTCTTCAAAACGAAAATTGGTACTACCTTGTTAGTGTGTACTTATAGTTTCCCTTTGCTTGGAGCTCATTTTCATTTTTTTTTAATCCTCTTTTTTACCTTGCTTTACTACTTTATCCCCAATCCTCGCTACTATTTTATCCATGATTTCCTTTTTTTTCTTAGCTTTATGATCTTTCATTTGGATTTCTCTTAATTTTGCCTAGTTATTCCCAATTAAGCTTTGCTCATCAGTCATCATCACGTGCTCCAAAGCCATTTTATTATATTAACATGTTTTTTGGTTAATTGGGTTGAAGCCCAAATTAGTAAAAGGGCTACATAGAATTATTTATGGGTGGGGCTTATTTTGATGGCTTGGCATTTTTTTTTTTTGTTTAGTAACATTATAAACATAACAATTTTCATAATAATTTTCAAATTTTCACAATATTTGAACTGTTAGTCTTAAATTATATTCATTTGAAAACACCACAAATATTTTTTTATCATCTACAAACTACAATCAACTATTCAAATTTTTCCTCAGGTTTTGTTTTTTGTTTTTTTAGAATGTTTTTTTTTTCAATGTGGTGTCTTTTTACCATGTGGCGGTATGAACTTTGTGGTGGTGGGTCTTTGTGGTGTTCGTATGTGGGCCTTTTAGGTAGCTATAGAATAGTGTGGAATGTGGATGGGGTAACTTGGGTTTAATCATTGGGTAGGAGTAGTAGTGATGTTGCATTAAGGCCCAATATCCCATTCTTGTGGGCTGATGGTTCAAAACTGATACATCGTATTGGGTCTGGTTGTTTGAACTTTGAACTATTCATATTAGATTGAGATTATGTTTTTTTTTCCTTAATAGAAGGTGACCAAATTTTTTGGTTTTTGCACCAATGCTAAAAGACAAAGACAAAGAAACTAAGCTTACTGAGCCAGAAATGATGAGCCAGTGTATTCTTTGTTAGATGATGAGTAATGAGTTTGTGTATGAGAGTTTCATCACCAAAGTTATGATCAATGAATAAAAATCAAGCGGTAAAAAAAAAAAAACCCCAAAATTGAGATATTGATCAATTTGATCTAATAAACATGAACAATAGGTAATCATATATAGAACCAAGTGCTTACATAGCCATCAAAAACAATATAATCAAAGAATTGGTGAGAGAAATTTTCAATCTTTCTTAGTCTCCATGCAATGACTATTTTTCCTATTACTATCTGCCATATATATACTGAAGAGGAGAAAAATCACCATCGTCCATCATATGGCAAAAGAAGAGAATATAGGATCGTCTATCAAGCTAGCATCATCCATATGATGAACGATTACAGAATAAATTAAATGAGTTCCCCATAAATGACATGGGTAACAATTAACGTGCCAGATAGGCAAAAGCGTAACCGAATGACCAATGGGCAAAAAACCATTGAAGTCTATAACGCCTCCGCATTCATTATTAATGAGTGTTAATTTATCAAGATCATCCATCTCTTGATGGATGAATCAAATACTATTCAATGCAAGGCGTAACGTACGGATATTAATGATGAACAAAGCCAAAAAAGACATTCAATGCCCAAGACAGTTAAGGAGTAATGTACGGGCACCAACGAACAAATAGCCGTTGGTAAAAAATAAAAGCCAGCCGTTAATACCAACGGCTCCATATCCCATAAATGCAAATATTCATTCAGACAATGAATACAAGGGCTATAAAACCTACACAAACCAAAGGGAGGGGGGTACACAATTCTCATCCCAAAAACTACTCTCAAGTTAAATTCTTTTGTAATATACTTCAATTGAATTTCATTCTATCTTAATCATTGGAGAGTTTTTGGCAAACAACACACCGGTGTATTTCTTTCTCTATTTCATATCTTATTGCAAGTTCATCTCTGGGCGAATCCAACACCATCGTCCTTCTACATAGACGAGAACTTAACTGACAATTTTCTGTATCATCATATACCATTCATTCATCATGTTAATAAGAGACAAGTGTCTCAAAATAGTTGAGTCCATCCAACTCCAAAGCAAACTTGGTGTCTTTTATTAAATTTTCCTGACAGGCCCAAGTTGTGATGGTAATATTAATGATGATGGGTCTTCATATTGCCTCTTGTTCACGATATTTGTAGCTTTGTTGAGAACCCCATCATCATGTCTTTGCGCTTGGATGTTATTATTCCGATTGTCCTTGGTCTCAGAAGGGAAGGAGGCCTTCACTTTTTGGCCCAAGAACTCCGCATACAAGCATCGAAGGAGCTAAAGATCGAATTCATGATTGTCTTTCTCGAAAAGAAATTGGTAGCCTAAGTGGGATTTATTAGGAAATTAAGGTAGAGAAAGTTGTAGAAAGAGAAGCTTTCGTGTAGTGTGAATGCCTGAGTTTGAGGAAGGTTTGGGGTAAGAAAGGTTTACATATAGAAGGTAAAAACCAAAAAAGAAGAGAACAAAGGGAGGAATATCTGGAAGGTGCATATACAGGTGCTTATACTTTTCCTAGTTGGACTTGGAATCTAGGAATTGCGTACGAAGCGAAAAAGCTTGGAAATTAGATACATTCAACAAAAGAAAAGGGTTGGGAAGAGACTGTGTAAGAGAATCAATAACAACTTGACCAAGTCAACAGTCACGAAGCATATTGTGTATGTAGTATTGCCTAAAAATATTAGTCTTTTTTTTTCAAAAATAAAATTTATAAGGTTTTTCAAGATTGAAAATTGCAAAAAATAAATAAATAAAAATTCTCTTTTAAGCTATTGATGGCCGCTTTTTTGACAAAATGGAAAAGGGAAGGATCACATCTTTAACACCTTCAACACATTAAATTATGACAACAAACCATCATCTCTGATCGGAGTATCACTTGTTACATTTAGAGAATTTTCCCAATGTTCAACACTAACATGTGGAATGGACAAGGCTTTAAAAACAATAAGCTTAAGGAAATAAATTTTTACAATCTCTTACAATCAACTATTTTTTGATAGCTCAATAGGGAAGAAGGGAAAAATGAGATTTGAATCATAGATATTAGGCACCATAAAAAGTGTCACTATCATTGAACAATCAACCTCATCTTTTACACAATAGTTGAGGTAACATTTTATAATTTGTGCCAATAAAGGTTGTTTTAATAGTGAAGCCATATGAAAGTGATGTTGATTAAATCACAATTCGCAACAATTTTGAAAAAGATTATGAAATTTTTTTATTTCCTTACTTTACTTTTATTTTTTTTAAAAAGGGATTATAGAAAGAATCCATTTTGAGAGAGAGAGAGAAGCCTAGACTTATTGCTAGATCATAACATTTGGAACATTGCATGGAAGAAAGCAACATAAAATAAGATTTTTATTCAAATTACGTGGACATAAATTGAAGTTAAGAATGTTTTCTTCTTTGAAATAGGAAAGAGAGTAAGCTACTTTTGTATTAGAGCATTGGCATTATGTGTGCCGAATGCCCAATTTTTGGCATTTGGCACACCATTTGCTACAGTATAATTCTACAATTAGAACTGTATATTCAAAAATACTGAAAATGATCTTATTATTTTATTAAACTTCTCTCTCTCTCTCTCTCTCTCTCTCTCTCTCAGACTTCTCTCTCAATCTCAACCTCTCTCACTATCTTCCGCATAACGCCATTGATCTCAACCACACCTCTGATCTCACTGCCGATCTCAGCCACTTCTCAGCCAAGTGCCAATCTCACCATCTTCCCTTAGCCATGCTGCTAAGAGCTTTGATCTCTCTTAATCGAAGGTTTTGGGTTGTGGTTGTAGTTTTTTTGGGTTATTGTGGGTTTTTTATTTTTTTTTATTTTTTTATTTTGATGAGTTGGTGGTGGCCTCATTTTGGCAGGTATTAATGGTTGTGCGTTGATCAACAAGAAGTGGTAATTGTATTGATTTTGGGTTTTGGTTATGGTGGTAGGTAGTGGCTAGTTGATTTTGGGTTTTGGTTATGGTGGTCTGTGGTAGTTGGTTAATTTTGGGTGGTGGTGGGTTTGTGGTAGTGATGGGTTGTGATGGTGATGGGGGTTTCGATCTAGTGGGGTGGGCTGTGGGTAGTGGTGGTGGTGGTGGTGGTTGTAGGCTGTGGGCGGTACTAGAGGTTTTGTATTTATTTATTTTATATTGTATGAGTTTTTCTAGATTATTTTAATGTGTTGTATGGAAAAGTAAAACATCTTATGTAGGTAAATTGTAAAATGGTGTGTTAAAATAGACAAAATAACTTTTTTAATTTGTGAATATATATATATATATATATATTTTATACCACAATTAACGCTGATGCTCTTAAAGACTTGAACTTAAGAAGTCATATATCACATGATACTTGTTAGGTTCTAAGTACTTAGGAATTAATGTATTAGAACTCTAATATGTATTGTTGGCAAACCATGATCAAAACAGGTGTCTAGTTATGTTTTAGACTGACTCAAAGTATGTGATTTATGTAAAGTTGGAATCAAGTTAACTGCAGAAGTTACTGTACATTTCTTCCTGACTCGATCGATCGAGAATTAGACTTGACCGATTGAAAGTCGTGCAAATTTTTTTTTTTTTTTTGCAGATCTTCCAACTCAGCCCTAAGCCCATATGACGTGTAGGGTTTTATGTTTTGCCCTAGGTATAAAAAACAAACCCTAGTCACGTTTTTGAGGTTGCTCATATTGCTGTTTGTGTAAATCTCTTGTGAGATCTGAGAGGTGCTTGCCTTCACACAAGCTTGGGATTATCAAGAAGGAGATTTCTTCGAGAACTTGATGATCATTCAGTTGCTGCCATAAGAATTTAAAGATACATAAGCGGGAGTGCTTGTACTTGCTGGAGAATCCAAGAAAGAAGGAGTCCGTGGTCTCGGAGCTTGCACGTGGTTGTGTCAGTAAGTTCTACTGGTGGTTAGCAATAGGATGTTAATGGTCTAAGTCGCTATTGTACAATTTCGATTCTTTCATAGTGGATTCAGGCTTACCTTGAGGATAGCTAGGTTAAATCCTCCCCAGATTTTTTACCGGTTTGGTTTTCCTAGGTCATCATATCTTTATGTTTTTATATTCCGCACTTTACATTGATATGATTATATGATTGTGATAACCTAGATCTAAAATTTGGACTAAGTAATAACTTGGCTTGTTAACTAAGTTAATTCAATTGTAGTTTAAGGGGTCTAAACAAACTCTACAAGTGGTATCAGAGAAGGTAGCTCTTGTGTGTAGATCTTTTGATCTCTAAGCTGATCTTTGACCCCTGTTGTCATGGAACACGAACACTCTCTTGTTATTCCTCCTCACTTTGATGGGAATAACTATGCTTACTGGAAAGTAAAGATGAAAGCTTTCCTGAAATCCATAGATGAGAGAGTCTGGAACTCCGTTGAATATGGATGGGAGAAGCCCACTACTTCTGTGAGTGAGTGGCAAACTTCTCAGAAAGAAGCAGCAGCCTTCAATAGCAAAGTTATGAATGCTATCTTTAATGCTGTTTTTATGGAGGAATTTAAGAGAATCTCTAATGTTGAGGTTGCTCACACTGCTTGGAATATCCTCCAGACTGTGCATGAAAACATAAAGGCAGTTAAGATCAATAAGTTGCAATAATTAACAACTAGATTTGAAAGCATTAGGATGTCTGATGATGAATCTTTTGATGAATTCTATGCTAAACTAAATGACATTGTTAATTCTACATACAACTTGGGTGAAATCTATGATCAACCTAAATTATTAGGAAGATTCTTAGATCTTTAACTGAAAATTTTAGACCCAAAGTGACTGCCATCACTGAGAGCAAGGATGTGGACTCCATCCCTATTGATGAACTTGTAGGATCTCTTCAATCTTATGAGTTGGACCTACCCAAAACTTGCAAATCCAAATCAATGACTCTTAAGTCTGTTCATGATGTTGAGGTTGGTGGATTTGATGATGAATTCTCTGCTATAGAGATTGCTTATCTTGCCAAGAACTTTAAGAATTTTCTTAGAAATAGCAACAGAAAGGCAAGAAGTAAAAACACTGATGAACCTAAAAATTTTAGAAAGAATGATCCCACTAAGGCTAACAAACTAGATAAACTTAGAGAAAAAGTAGGTCAATCTTCAAACAATTTTATGGGTCCTCAATGTTTTGGATGTCAAAGGTATGGTCATATGAAATTTAAATGTCCAACATTCTTGAGGTCTAAGGGTAAGGCTATGGCTGTAAACCTTAGTGATGATGAAGTTTCTGATGATGAGTCTGGCTGTGACGAGGATGGAAACTTCATTGTTTTCACTGCTACTACTGTAGTAAATGAAAGTGTGGTGGTTAGGGGTGGCAAAATTTGACACGACCCGCGAACCCGACACGACACGACACGAAATTAGCAGGTTATGGGTTGAGGCTTAACGGATTCGTGTCATATTCGGGTTGACACGGCTAACCCGTTTAATAAATGGGTTGGGTTAGTGTTGAACACATTGAACCCGTTTGACCCGTCTTACCCATTTAATTAAATAATATTTCACCAATATACCCTTCAAACTCTAGGTATATAAACTTATTAGTTGTTGTGATTTATTTTCTTTGACATATTGTGATTGATTATTTGTGATATTAAAATATGCTTTAATTTTGAATGATTATTTGTGATGCAGTTACTCGTTAGTTCTGAATTTTATATTAAAAATATTTATTTGTTTGTTTTTTCATTAATTTTTATTTTTCATTTTGATAAAATTTGATAAATAGGTCGACACGACTAACCCGTTTAATAAATTGGTCGTGTTAAAGTTGAAGAATCTTGACCCGTTTAATAAACATGTCAGGTTAGTGTTGACTTATGTAGTAGAATACTCATGACTTGACACGACACGAACCCGACACGCGAACACGAATTGCCACCCCTAGTGGTGGTTAAAGAGAACCCTTTTGATGGGGAACTCTCTAAGGATGCAGATCTTCAAGAAACCTACAATAAACTTTGCAAAATTGCTGCAAAGGATGCTATGAATGTTGAATTAGGCTTAAAGAAATTTGCATATCTTGAGCTTGATAAGAAAAATTTGCTTGTGAATTTGTTTGATGCTACTGATCTTTTGAATAATGTGAAGACTGAGAATATGCTTTTACTTGATAAAATTAAAACTTTAGAACATGAGTTATTTGTTACTAGAGAACAAACGAATAGGTCTGCTAGTTCCAAATTTGATCAGATGTTGAGTGTTCAAAAGTCTCCTTCTAACAAAATTAGGTTGGGTTTTGTAGAAAGTATCAATGTGTCTGCACCAAATTCCACAATCTTTGTTCCTTCATCTTCTTCTGAACCCTCTGTGAGTGAGGTGGTGAGTGAGGTTGTCAAACCCCCTGTGCGTGAGGTTGTCAAACCCATAGAAGTTTCTCCTCTCAAGAAGATTAGGGTTGATCTGAAAGAGTCTAAATCTAAGGAGTCTACCCTTTCTAGGAACATGACACATGATAAGCCTGGATGAATTTGTCATTTTTGTGGAAAGTATGGGCACATTCGTCCAAACTGTTACAAGCTTCAAGCTGCTAAGAGAGCAAATAAACCAAAAGTACATGTGCCTCAAGCTCATGATCCTATGGTACTTATTGGTGAATTGGTAAAGACTCTAAACTTTTATTCCAATTCTGGAGTTGGAAATTATTCTAATATGAATAAGAACTCCAATGCTCAAGGTTCATCTAAAAGACTTTGGGTGCAAAAGGCTCAATCTAAGTGAGTCTTTCTAACATGATCCTTGTACTTCATTGCTCTACTCTTTGTGAACATTTTTTTTATGATTCTCTTTTTTATTTTGTTTTCTTTGTTTTCTAGGATTTGCATTGCATAACATACATGCATTTCATTCTAGGATTTTTTATTTTCATAAAAAATATATAAAAAATGTAAAAAATTATATATAGGAAAAGAAAAGGGAAGCAAAATGTGTTTTGCATTTATTTTCTTGGTTTTTGAAAACAAGGTTGGTCAATTTATTTACACATAACTTATCTATGTACTTTGTTTAGCTTGGATGAGCTTAATTCTTGCACTATACTAGTTGAAGCTATGTAGTGCATGTTGTATGTGAAGATGTTTGTAGTTTTTGACTACTTTGTCGTGATCTTAAAGTCACAAGTCTTTGACTGACGGACTTTGACTCTTTTGAGAAAAGCATAAATAACCATCTTACCACTGTTCACTAGTCAATCATGAATACCTTAATGCATATCGTAAGATTTTGTGCTCGAGAAACTGTAGTATATGCACAAAAAGAACATAAGGTGCAGTCTCGGTTTAAATGTTTAAAATTGGTGTGTACATTATTGGACTTAATGTAAGAATCAAATACATAAAATTGGTGTGTACATTATCCCGGCTTTTATTTAATAAGTTTCTGAAAATCTTAAGATCTGTGTGTAAATTATGAGGCAAACTTAAGAAACTTACATGATTGCAAGCTTATGATTTAGGAAATGTGAGAGTTATATGATGTAACTCTTTAGGTGATAGTCTCTTTTAAATTCTTTGTGATAAATTTTGAAGACTTTGTGATTGATTTTTACTTACTTATCACCTCACATGTATCTCAAGTTTCTTGCTAATTGCACACACTACACAAGTTATCTTTTGCTAAACTTTGTACATGTTATTGTGTGTTTTTGGTCTGACCAACCAAGTTTAAAAATGCCTTCAGTATTTTGCAAAATCATTTTGATGTTTGAGAATTTAAGGAAAATGTTTGAAAAATTGGGAAATTGGGTTCAAAACTTGTGTTTTTGAAAAACATTTCATCTCATACTCATGCATTTTATTCATAAAATTCAATGCTTTGAGGAGTTTCTGCATAAAAATGTTTTATTTCTTCAAGAACTGGTTTTTCCAGAATTTCGACCGGTCGAACATGTTATTCGATCGATCGAAATTGCGATTAAATTTTTTGGTCAGCCACTATTTGTTTCGATCGGTGCTCGATTGGTTTTCAATCAATCGAAGCATTTTCGATCGATCGAATCTGTTTTTTGATCGATTGAAAATCGTATAGAGACTTTTTTAAAAGAGTTTTCTTCTCACGTGTTCATCCACTTTTCAAAAAGTATTTCAACTTTTCTCTCTCTATACGAACCGGTCAAGACTTCCATAAAATTTTTTGTCATTTTCCTCCGTTCTTTTTGCAAGGTTTTTCTATCCAAAGGCTGGTAAGACCTTTATACCCTTCCTTTTGCATTTTATTTCATGTTTCATGCATAAATTCATGTTTTTAAGGGATATTTTCAGACCTAAGCAAATTTTGGAATTTTTGATGTTTCAAGCCTTATTTTTTGAAATTGATTGATGGGTTTTTGTCATACAATGCTATAATCATGACCCATAATGTTTAATTTGATCAATTTGGTGTTTTATGAAGAATTGAAAATTCTAGGGCTTATTTTGTTCCGAATTAGGGTTTTGTTCAATTTGAGTTGGATTGATGAAATTGATTTGTTGATTTAATGTAATTGATCATTCTAAACTGTTTTCTACCTTGTGTGATGATCAATTGGTCAATTGAGTAAAATTTCTACAAGTGGTTTTTGAAAATTTTAGAGTTTTTGTTTTAAACTCTATGCTCAAGTCAATTTTGTGTTTCTAACCTTCCAAATTTGAACCTGTTGTCACTGCATTAGAGCATGCATCATGACATTTATCTGTTCATGCATCATTTAGTTTTTTTTATTATGCTGATTTGCAGTCTGCCCTTGTGTTTTTGTTTTTGCTCTTTCTCTTGTGTCTCTGTTTCTTTCTTTAGCATCATGCCTGGGAAGACTAGAGCCAATAGGTCATCCACCTCTACTTCTGATCCTTCCTTTGAGAGTGATAGTTTTTTAGTGCAAAGCACCAAGAGACTTTTGAGACCCTTAACACTAAGAGAAAGATTTGGGCTGAGCGTAAGGTTTTGTTAAATGAGATTGATCCTGCTATTAAGGCAAACTTTGAGTGTCGAGGCTGGTTGTCTCTTTTGGACTTTGATTCTCCTCCTCCAGCCATCTTAATTAGAGAGTTCTATTCGAACCTCTCTGTTCACTCCTATGATTCTGGCACTCTTGTGAGGAGTTGGATTCGTGGTGATGAATATACCATTACTCCTTCGATAGTGGCTAATGCTCTTGGAGTATCGCTTGTTCAGCATCCTGTTTATCCCTATGATGTGTCTCCTCTCCTAGACGACATCATGTCATATATCACTGGTACTGCTATCCGGTGGGGTTCTGATCCTCGAATCACTTCTGCTAAGCTCACTGAATCTACTTATTTTATCTTTAGGATAGCGTGTCATTCCTTGTGGCCTATTTCTCATCTGCATACCATTCCTTTGGAGCGATGTGTCTTCTTGTATGCACTTGTTACAAATGCTCCTATTAGTTTTCCTCATCTATTTCTTCATTCTTTGAACGAAGTTTATAGGGGTTCCTCTATGGCTCATGCTCTTTTTCATCCTATTTTTATTCATAAGATTCTATTGTTTTTAGGTTTATCTGACTTCCCCGTTTCTGAGCCCGTCCATGTTATTGCTCCCATCGGTGCCACTTTTCTTAGGTAGAGGGCTGCTCAAATGAGAAAGCACTCTAAACGTCCTAGAGTTGAGTCTTCTGGTACCATACCCCCTTCTTCTTCTACAAGTGTTCCCTCTGGTGAGGAGTCTGCTAATCCTGTTGGCAATGCTACTGCTGATGTTCCTCCACCATCGACTTCGAATGACTTTGACATTCATTATACGTTGGAGTCTGTCATGACCGTTCAGGCGGCTCATGGTCAGATTTTGGTGGACATTCTGGATGAGATCCGTGCTTTGCGAGCAGATTTGACGCTTCTTAGACGTTCGTCTTCGCCGCCTCCTTTTAATGATGGATTTTGATTTGTTCTTTGGCATTCCGTCTTGATGATGGATTTTGATTTGTTCTTTGGCATTCCGTCACAAAAATGGGAAGTAAATTGTACATCTTAGGGGGAATTTTGTTTTTTGGAGAGCTTGAGACTTTGTTCTTTGAAAGCCTGTGGAGATTAGATTGTATCTAGGTGCTTCACTATGTACTTATTGTTTTTGGCTTTTGATGAATTCATGTTAGGCGGAGTTTCATTTTTTTTGGATATGTTTCTTGTTTCACTGCTTATAGACTTATGATTATGAGTTATTCATTGATATCATTGATATTTGTCTATATTTTGTGTTTTTGTGAAATCAAGAATGTTCTTTTTATTTACTTGTATTTTTCACACATAAGTTTATGCGTTTTGTTTAGTGTTTCAGAAAATATACAGGTTGATTCAATTGAGTTGCTGTCTACACTTGTAACTGATGGATAGTAGTTAGAATTGGATTTGTTATAATAGGCATATTTTTGTATAGGGCTTTATTTTGTAAACTTTGAGCTTTTAGTTGTGTTTTGTCACAGATTGCCAAAGGAGAAGTTTGTTAGGTTCTAAGTACTTAGGAACTAATGTATTAAAACTCTAATATGTATTATTGGCAAACCATGATCGAAACAGGTGTCCAGTTATGTTTTAGACTGACTCAGAGTATGTGATTTATGTAAAGTTGGAATCGAGTTAACTGCAGAAGTTACTGTGCATTTTTGCTTGACTCGATCAATTGAGAATTAGATTCGACTGATTGAAGGTCGTGCAGATTATTTTTTCTGCAGATTTTTCAACTCAGCCCTAAGCCCATATGATATGTAAGGTTTTATGTTTTGCCCCAAGTATAGAACGCAAACCCTAGTCATGTTTTTGAGGTTGCTTATATTGCTGTTTGTGTGAATCTTGTGTGAGATCTGAGAGGTGCATGCCTTCACACAAACATGAGATTATCAAGAAGGAGATTTCTTCGAGAACTTGATGATTATTCAGTTGCTGTCATAAGAGCTTAAAGATACACAAGCGGGAGTGACAAGCTTGAGATTATCAAGAAGGAGATTTCTTTGAGAACTTGATGATCATTCAGTTGCTGTCATAAGAGCTTAAAGATACACAAGCAGGAGTGCTTGTACTTGCTAGAGAATCCAAGAAAAAAGGAGTCTGTGGTCTCCGAACTTGCACATGGTCGTGTTAGTAAGTTCTACTGGTGAGTAGCAATAAGACGTTAGTGGTCTAAGTCGCTATTGTACAAGTTCGATTCTTTCATAGTGGATTCAAGTTTATCTTGAGGATAGCTAGATTAAATCCTCTCTAGGTTTTTTACCGATTTAGTTTTCCTAGGTCATCATATCTTTGTGTTTTTATATTCCGCACTTTAGATTGATTTGATTATATGATTGTGATAACCTAGATCTAAAATTTAGACTAAGTAATAACTTGACTTATTGACTAGGTTAATCTAATTGTGGTTTAAGAGGTCTAAACAAACTTTACAATACTTATTAAAAACCATTAGACCAACCACATGGATGAGACTGTAAATATACAAGAAAAAAGGCATAGTTCCAAATTCCCCTTTGAATATATATATATATATATATATATATATATATATATATATATATATATATATATATATATATATATAAAAGATAATTACAACATGCTGCTAACCCCGCAGTTCGAACTCTTTTCCTTCTAGACCTCCAAGCACTTTATGCATGAAGATGTATCAATTCAGCTACAAGGCCTTTTTGAGAGAGTTTAAATTTATGATGTCCGCTCCTGATGATAACTCTTTATTATTAGACCAAGACACCAATCAGTTTTTAGTGTAGGTGAGGATTGAACTCCAAATTTCTTATTCAACCATCAAAGACTTTACTAATTGAGCTAACTAGAACCCACTTTCCCTTTGAATCTTTGATGGACTTCATCTCACATCCGTACTAAAAAAGACTAACTGAAGCTACAATAAATTCATGTATACCATACATGTATACATATCGTGTACCTTTTATTTCGACCAACTGATGTGGATTTTTTTATTTATTTAAGAAACTGATGTGGTTTTTCAAACGTTGTTGTAAACTTGTAATTAGACAAACAAAGCACTAAATGACTAAAAGATTACTACTGCTTTCATCTAAAAAAACTACACAAATGCAAGAACCTCACTTCATGATCAAATGTCCCAAATTATTGAAGCTTCAATTACTTATTACAGAGCTCAGAGAGAGAGAGAGAGAGAGAGAGAGAGAGGAACAAAAAAAAAACCACTTATTACAGAGGGTAATAATGAACCCACCTTTGAAACATGTCATAACATTCTCTACGGTTGTACTCTGGTGCAACATGACCAGCACCCTATATACAATACAATAGGAAAAAAAAATGTTACTTTTCTTTGTAGATCAGAAGTAAAGAGATGAATCAATAATAAGAGTATGGTTTACTTGCCTTTACAGTTGCAAATGTTAAACGAAATCCATTCTCAGAATACTTTCTTGTGTACCTAAATTAAACAAGCAGCATAGCTAAGAAATGGATCTTTTTTTTACAAAATACTCAAAGCTTATGAAAGATTAGATTGCAACAAATTACTCACCCTGCAATTTGACCATCAACAAGCCAAGGTCGCCAATCATTGACAATGGTCAAATTAAGTGACTTTATCCATTGTTCTGTGCCCACAAATGGGACAACCATATCGCGATCACCACTGTTGAAATGGGAAAATCTTTAGAAATGAGCAGCTAAAAATAATCTAATTGATGGAAAAATTTATAATTAGACTCAAAATTAGTGAAATTTAAGATCAGCAAATTTAATGCGAGTCAATTTCCTTTATCAAGAATCCTCCACTAAGCAATTTTCATCCATATTTTGATGGTAAGTGTAACATTCAGTAAATTGATACAGTAGAGGGGGGAATCAAAACTGACTTCAATGTTTATACGCCAAATTTTAAAGTAGACATGCCCTTGGTTTCATTTTATCAGCTTGATATCAACTTAGCTTAGACTATTTTTTTAGTTTATTTTCCGATTTTGATAAAAATTATATCAATTTGTGTGGTTTGATTCACTAATTGCCTCTAACTAGACAATGTTGAGTGCAGAAAATCGCAAGTGATTACCTCTCCACCAGGACTTGTAAGCCTTTCTTACTGAGATATCGATGAACATCAACCACACTCAAAATATCCTCTGTGTATGATAAGCTCTCGTTGCACCTCTTCCAATCCCAGACAAAACCCTGGTGCCACAAGGATGGCATCTCAATAAACTTATATGGATTCAAATAACATAACACTGAAGAATTTATGTACCTGTCGAACATGCAAAGCGTCTTGAACTCTGTCATCATTGAACCACATGTATGATAATGCATATCTAAAATTCTGCAGTTAAAAGTGAACTGGTTAATCACAGAGCTATATATTTATATATTTCAAGAAAAGGGTAATGTAGCTTTCAAAATGAATCACACAAGAACATATCTCACTATATGTGATGTGGAACTCTATAAGAGGGAATTTTTACCCAACACCGATATTCATGAATTCTTGGTGGAGAAAGTATGAAATCTGCAGAATTTTCTTGTACAGATCTTCTATCCAGTTCGGTTTTAAGGCTTGGAGAAGCATTAGCGCACTTTGGTTCCAAAATATTATGACTCCATATATCTTTTATGCACTGCAGTTCCGATTAATCTGTCAGTTTTTGGAAGAAATTGAGTAAAACAATATTATCATTAAAAATCGACTCACTTTTTTGTAATATGCAAGAGCCAAGACACATGCTGTATTGGATGGATCTACGTCCACATAGTTCTCTTGGCAACTTGTTTTGAGTTCCTGCAAAGATGTAAACATAAAATCAGCACCGAGGTGTTACAACCATAAGGAAGACATCATAACCAGTTAATATGAAAAATAAGAAATCAGCAAATTCAATACAATGAAAGTAAAGCTTATGTGACATCTTTGCCAACATTTTCAGACAAAATGTATATAATAAGAGTCCCAGGATGCCTAAAATGGCGAATTACCAGTATCCCAAATCTTTAAATTGTTAGTAAATATTCAATTTAATTATTTAACCATTATTCTATACTGCATACCAAGTAAACTCCACTCACCTCATAAAGTTCATCTGATATCAGTGCCATCCGATAAGCGAACATTATTTTGGAATTTTCATCAATTACCGAATCTGTACGTGGGCTCCCAATTAAATACCCCTAAATTCATTTGAAAGAAGAATGTCACAATCACTATGCAACAGCAAAATAAATGCCCGAATAATTTAAGTGAATTAATATAGGTCATGTACTTTGAGGTTCATTCGTGGCTTGACTTTAGCTGCAATACCTGCAAGTACTTGTCATTCCAAGATCAATGAGTAACTCAAAGGGGGATCAACTCCAATATACAAATTCAAGTTCCACAATTCCACAAATAGTTATCAATAAATTATCTTACCATCTATGACCTTCTTTGTCACTAATGGAACTATAATGCCTGAATAAGAATCACCACCAATAAATAGTTGAACTGGGAGATATTGTGGGTGTTCATCTAGCCACTGCAACATAGCTCAAACACATGAATGAGTATTTAAACTTGTCCAAGACCTCTTATTAATATCTGTAATGGACCATTTTGGATTCCTACATTTCTGCTATAATAATTATATGTATAACGAGTGGAATTTTCCTTCTTGAAGGTATGAGCTTTTACGCACCTTCCTGAGGAATTGATAGGATTGTTCAGATGATTTTGAATCTGAGGTAGGCCAGCCTTCTGGAGTTCTTGCATAGGAGAATCCAGTGCCAACAGGTGCATCTAGAAATATGATGCTGGCTGTCTGGATAATGATCACAACAGATTAATAACAATTGTAAAATAAGAAACAAGGACAGAAGTAGAGAAAGCTGCTTGCTAAAAATAAGTACCTTTGTCCATGCATATGGGTAATATACCAATCTTGGTAAGCCCCCAGTGTAGTTGTTAATCTGAAATTCCAGTGGACCTGCACAGAATTATCAAATTAGATTACAGCTTTTTGGCTTATGAAAGAAGTCACTCAACTAATTAAAGGCAGGAAAGCCACTCAGCCCACTCTTCACTAATTATTAGAGGCTATGAAACTATTCAAACAGTTGGTTGAATTTAACTTGTTCTAATATTTCCTTCTTCAAACCAAACCCTTCTGTGCCAAAAATTTTACAAAATAATTATAATGCTCTTTGATATTGAATGAAATCCACAGCAAAAAGTAAATTACATTGGTGGTCATCAAGTTACAATAAATTGAAGAAGTCTGAAGTCATTCATTCAAACCTGCACGGTCGCAATCTTTTTACTTGAGCAGATCCAAGTTAGACCTTTTTACTTGTTTTATTTCCCTTTTTAAGCCTAATCAACTGGTACTAAGACACTAGCAATCTTTATTAAAAAAATGTACTAAATGTTAGTATATTCAGGCCACCTTTCCTTGTACTCTTCTTTCCTCTCCCTACATTCCAAACATACTAAAAGTGTTTGTGCATAAAACATTATATCTCATTCAAATATACACTAAGGGGAAAGGAATGTTAGTGCTTGTTACATACACTAACATGCTCATAGAATGGAATGATCATAAGGGAATGGAATGTATTTAAAAAAAAAAAAAAAAAATGAATGGAATGGAATTAAGTAACCTTGTTTCGATGTCTTAAAATAAAGGAATAGAAAGGAATGCGAACGAATGAAATGTAAGTAGTCTTATTTAGGAGTAACATAGAAGGAAATTAATAGAATTATTTTGTGACAATATTATTATTAGACCCCCATTTTAAATAAAGGGTTGAATATATAAGGGTATTTTGAGAGTTTCAGTTAAAAATTCATTAAATCTAATTTCATTCCCTCCAATTTCTCCCAATTTCAGGAGACTGAAAATTGAAGTTTTAAAGGAATAGAGAAGAATGAATGTTCCATCCTACCCATTCCATTCCCTCCCACTTCAACTCTGAAACAAAAGAATAGACTTTCCATTCACTCCATTAAAATTCCCAAACAAGGAAAGGGGAAAATATTTTAAAATTATTATTTTTATTCATTTTCATTTCATTTCATTCCATTCCCTACTTCCAAATGAGAGCTAAAAAATCTTACTTTCATGCTTCTCTTCTTATCACATATTAGCCGGTAGACTCCCTAACTAAGTTTGTAACCTAGCCTCTACTTCTCATCTCACATTTGGTGCTCTCTCTCTCTCTTTCTATCTAACCGCCAGAACTCTTTCTCATCGTTGTTGGAACTCCATTCATCCATTAATCATTCTTTGTTAAAAAGAAGGTAATGAAAATGTCTTTTTCTCATTCAGTCTTTGTTAACATCACTGTCAAGCCTCCATTCCTCCACCAATTTATGTTTGTTGGTGATGAAGAGTTTCGGTGATATTTGAGGGATTTGGTGTGGCTTATCGAGTTTGAAATTGCAATGAATGTCTATTAGGGTTTTAGTGTCCAGACCTAGGCCTCTTATGCCCATGTGTCTTTGAACAAAAAATTTAATTTTCTAATTCAACCTTTTTCTCCTCTATTTTGAAAATAAATTTTGACAAAATTGGAATATTATGTGCAATGACCTAAATAGTAATTATTTAATGAACAGAAAATTAATAGTTGAAATACTAAATCAAACCATAATTTTTTTATAGACCTAACAAAATTGAATCTAACTCAACAAACAAACCAACAAAATGTGCTGCTTTTAAAACTTGCGATAGGTTGAGTTGGGTTGAAAATTTCTCAACCCAATCCATGCGCACCCGTAATGAGGGATTCATACTAATGTGATTTACCACAAACGAATCAACAAATACCATCAAGACACAAAACTCTTAACAGCAGTTTTATTACATCTTCAATGTAGTGTAAAAGCCAATGCCACACATAAAGGTAGGATTGTTCAACCCAAACACTAACTTGACAAACTTGTCCAACTTGAAAGTACCCAAGCCGAAGGCCTCTAGATCCATGCAACAAGTCAATAGACGACAAGTCCGAGCTACCAAAACATGATCATCTCAAGTCATGTGATGAGTTTCCCATCTAAGACCCTAAACCCAACCCATCCAAAGTCGTAGTTCTTCACCATTCCTTCACCCAAAGTTGTCGTTCTTTGCTTTTTGCCACTACCCTCTCTAGCTCAAGCTTTGCTTAAGATTCTACTCAGATCACGTCGATCGGTGCCACAACATCTTGATGGTCATAAAATAAATTGCAATTTCAATCAATTCAATACTCAAAGCTCTCATTCTGTGACAATCAACCACCTAGATTATCACGTTCAATAGTGGGTTGGGCATTCTTAGACCACCATGATCGGGTCAATTGACAAGTTGACACCAAACCTGAGTCTGGCCAACCAATGAACACCTTTATTTATAGGAATAAACCAAACGAGGGTTACCCAAACACACAAGATTTTATTAATTTCTTGAGTAAAAGGAAATGTTTAGAACAGCACAAACTTTTCTATTAAAAAATTGACTAGCTATCTCTGGGTTTGAATTTATAGAGTATCAAATACACAAATGTTATCAAACTTAAAATTGGCCATAAATGTTAAAAGCCTTCAAAAATATTGTATGATTCAACTGCATGACACAGGCATATCAAGTGTGTCTAGCTAGTAATGCTTTAGCACAAATGCGCTATCAAAAAAGCTAATGATGTTTCAGTTTTTAGTTTGGTCTCATCTATGAGACTAAAAGTAATCATTTTTAACTTGAAGAACTAAAATCACTTGTTTACTAAACTTCAGGAACTAGTCATAGATTTAATGCAAAAATTATCTAGGTTAAAGTTAAAAATTTTGGAGTTTTCAGAGAAATAATAATAATAATAATCTAGTTTACAATTCATTGTTTATGTTTTATAAATCTAGAACTGTACGACACTATTCACTATAATTTGACAAACACTCAAAATGCTAAAGTTTTTAGTTAAAACTCTCATATATTAGAAAAGCTCTACTAAACTATACTTTGACAAACACTTAAAACGCTACAGTTTTTAGTTAGAACTGTAGCGTTAAACTATACTTCTTACAACAAAAACAAATGGTTAGAAAGAAAATTCTTATTATTAGCTTGGATTGGTTAAAGAGTGTGTTGGATACAATATATTTTGTCTCACATTTCCTTAAAAGTTACCATTACTTTTGAATGGAGTTTGTAATGTGCATTTGTGTAGAATTTTTATAGCTTGTTTGGATGAATGGGGAGTAGAGTAGAGGGAGGAAGAGTAAGTTAAATTACCTTATTTGGATATTTTTTAAGGAATGAAGGGAAGAGACTTTGAGAGTTTTCGAGGGTTTCTAACTACTTCTAACCCCTCATTTTTAATTCTTCCAATTTGAAGAGATTTAGAGGGAGAGTAGAGCATAGAAATGCTTGACCAAATGAATTACCAAATTTACCCTTACCATATTAACAAAATAACAAACTATGAAAGTGCTAATTATTTCCCTCCTCCTTATTTAATTTTAAAAACATCCAAATAAGATGGAAGATAATCATTCCCCTCTACTCCTCTCTACTCTCCTCTCCCTCCAAACTTCCAAACATAGCATTATTCTCTCATCTTTGTGTGAGTTTATATTTCAAAATAATAATTAATACAATAAGATGTTCAAAATTAATATTTTTTCTTTATTTTCAAACGAATATTTTTTATCCGAATGCCACTACATTCTATACATCCAACATGCTTTGATAGTTGATTGTTGACACATAATGGCCCGTTTGGTAAGTGCGTTTAAACAACAATTGTCAAATTAGAAAGGTTTTTTTAAAAATACTTGGGGCCTCATTCAGAGCATTTTGGTTCATCGATATGGCTGATCACCAGTGTATATGATTATGTCTCATGACAAAAAAACACTATAAAGAGGTGGTTTTAGCAACTTGAGTCAGGTTGGTAGAGATGAGGAGAAAGACATTGAGATTTCCTCTAATTTGGCGTAGGGTTATATGGAAAGAAAGGACAAAGGGAGGGGAGGAGAGATTTCCTCTAATTATTCATTGTATTTCCAATAAAATGAATAATTATCCTGTCTTGTCAACAGTATTATAACTTCATGGTATTACCTAGTCTAACCATTTATAACAACTAGTAAGTTGCTCGTGCGATTCCTCTTTCTCTCTCTTTCAAATGTTTTGTTAGTTTCAGGTCTTTTTATTTGGTAATATATAGTGAAATAATACATTTTATTTAACAATGCACAACATTTTTGTGTTTCTCTATCTCTTTCCAGGACTTATAGATGATTTAAAATTAAACCATGGTAGAATATGACTTTGCATTATGCATCAAATACTCTCTACCTATATAATCAAAACAAAAATTATTCAACCAAATTACTTAAACCTAAATCATATTTAAGCCCTAATTTAAAAAAGAATAAAGGAAAGACAAAAATTACCCGTAGGAGTATTGGCGTCTTGATTGTGGTGGGAGGCCAGTATAACGGAAATGGCGACCCCTCAAATTTCTCTCTCTTTCTTTTAAATTTTTTGTTAGTCTCAAGTCTTTTATTTTGGTAATATATAGTGAAACAATACGTTTTATTTAACAATCCACAACATATTTGTATTTCTATATCTCTCTCCAGGGCCTTATCTGATTAGTTATTACTATTAGTCCTTACTTTTTTATTTTATTTTTGCTTTTTTTAAAACACAAATAACGGGTATGCTAAAAAACATAAAGATCAGAGAAATGTGTGGTGTAAGCTTAAACAACTAATAAGATATTAATAAGATAACAGTAAAATAAGTTAATGTAAATTTTTAGGTAACAGGAAAAAAAAATAAAAGAGGTAAAAAAAAAAGAAAAAAAAAAGTTAATAACAAGATTAATGCACCACTTGGCAAGACCTCATACGTTCTTGCACAAGATTTCTACTTATATATATATATATATATATATATATATATATATATATATATATATTGATTTAAAAAATATAATACTATGTCCTGCTGTACCAAATGTGAAAAATTATTCTTAAATTCGTAATTTTTTTTTTCATATTTGTTAATGTATCCTTCATACACACAACATCCATAATTTTATGCATAATGTCACATGTTTTTTTTATAGATAAACTTCCAAAATGACCATATGTGGAGCCAAATTGAAACCATTGTTATGGATTCCGTTCAATTCCAGCCGAAATGGCCAGAATATCTCATACCGGTGTGTAAACTGGAATAGTAATACCCTCCATTCCACCTCGGATTAAATTTTGCCCCATTTCGGCCCGTTCCGGGCATTTCGGTCAATTCCGGCCAATTTCGGCCGAAATTCATTTTCTATCTAGTATGATTTTGGCTTCTTATTTTCCCTTCTTGAACTTGATCAGCGTCCTGTAGCTCCTAGTCTCTCTATCATCTCTCACTATCTGACCCTCTCAACTGTGACAGAGAAGTTGAAAATAAAATTGAAGAGCAAGATGAAGCAAAAATGGTGTGACTTGTGAAAAAAAAAAGGAGATGAAGAAGATGAGAATGAGTGGAGAAAGGAGCTCAGTCGTGAAATGGTGAAGAGAGTGAAAGACTAGCAATCTGCAATAATGAAAGATAGAAGAAGTAGCATTAGTAGGTTACAGTGTACCAGTCACGTGGGTGGGCTGGGAAATGTGAAAAAGTAGTTAGTAGGAAGCTTCTTGGAAGCTCAATTATGTACCATTATCAAAAATGTGAGTTTTATTTATAAAAAAAACCATAAAATAAACGTCCGTTTGGATAGAACTTATTGCTGAAAACTGAAAACACTGTACCAAAATAATTTTTAAATGTGTGAATAGTATCGTGGGACTCATTTTTAATAAAAAAATTCTGTAAAGTAAAGTTTGTGGGTTCCGTGAACAGTACACGAACCCACAAATGTGCTGAAAAGTCAACAAAAGTGGGCTACTATTCATACACAGTGTATAAACAGTAACTTTGTCCCCTGACCCGTACAGCAGCAGCAGTAGAAGAAAAAAAAAAAAAAAAAAACAACGCACGTGGCCACAAAACGCCCAATCCAAACTCAGCCTAAATGTTTTTAAAAAATAATAATCCCACCTTATTTTAATAGAAAACTATATTAAATTCATTATTCTACCTCAGAGCAATAATAATAATATATAAATATATATTTTACCAGTAATTTTGAAACGGTATCTAAAATTTGCCGGTATCGAAATATTCCATTCGAAATTTTGAATACACAAACCGAAATGGCAGGTTCCGAAATGATATTCATAACATTGATTGAAACAGAAGGCTTGTAATGAAGTTTGCATCAACTATGAGCAAATGTTAATTTCCAATTCTAGTTAAAATATCGAAAAGTGTTAAGTCCTAAATGGTTGCAATGAAAGCAAGAACAGAGAGAAATAAGGGTACCAATTTCATAGACAAGTCCACAAAAAGAGGAACAGCCAGGTCCTCCTGTAAGCCAAAGAAAAAGAGGGTCTTGTTGAGGATTTCCTTGAGACTCAATGAAGTAGTAGAATAGCTCAGAATCCCCCACACTTATGTATCTGAAACGGAAAACCCATTAAAATTTTCGCAATGAAACAAACCTATATATTCTACACTCAAAATGCAGTTCAAACTTCCAAAAACTTACCCTGTTTCGAGTTTAAATGGTAGTTCACCATCAAAGCCAGGCAGATACTTGACAATGGAGCCAGAGTAAACTGTGTTTGCTGAGAGAATTAACACAAGAAGCAAATGCAAAGACGCCCATCTTGGCAGACTGACAGTGTTACTGGCCTTCCTTGGAAATAGCATGTGAGATACCATAGCTAGCCTCAAAAATAAAAAATAAAAACAAACAAACAAAAGGTAGTGCCTGAAATTTTTTGGCTGCCGTAGTGGTAAAGTGCGGGACTTTATAAAGTTGCAGACGGGAACCTAGTGGGAGAAGTTAATTTATCACAATTTAGACCATCTGGAGCAGATATGTCAAATGTTAAATATTTAACATATTTAGTATGTAAAATACTAAAAAAACTCTTTTTATTAGATGTGTTAAATTTGTCAAATTTTTATAATATTAAACAGTATCGTTGCAATTTACCATGGTACGAACAAGCCATGGCAAAATATATATTCTTATTTTATTCCGTTTTCTCTCTCCTCATTACAAATATCTCTCTCTCCGTCTTCTCATCTCTGTCTTCTCTCTTCGTCTTCCACAGCACGCCGATCACCAAAGGCCACCACTCGAAGCCGTCAATCTCACCAAAGACCACCACTCGACGGCGCCGACTATCTATCTTCTCTATTTCGATTCGGGTTCTTTTTTTTTCCTTTTTTTTTTCCATTCATGTTTTTTGGCTGTGGTTTGATTGGTGGGTTGGGTAATGGGTGGGTTCAAATAGGCAGATCAATGGTGAGTGGGTTCAAGTTGTGGGTTATGGCGGTGGGTGGGTTGAGTTTCATGGGTTGTGGGTTATGGCGGTGGATGGGTTTGGGTTGTGGGTTATGGCAGTGGGTGGGTTGAGTTTCATGGGTTGTGGGTTATAGGGGTGGGTGGGTTGAGATGGTAATGGGTGGATCAGTGGTGGTGGGTTAATCGACTGGTGATAGGTAAATCGGTGGTGGTGCTGATCTCTGTTCTGATTTGTTTTTATTTTTGTTTTTGTTTTTCCGTTTTGGTGGTTGTGATTTGATGGTGGATTCGGCGACGATTGTGAGTTGATTTTGGTGGTTGTTTTTATTTTATTTTATTTTTCTTCTGGTGATTGTGGCCGCAACAATTTTTTTGGTTATTTTCTGGTTGTTGTTGTTGGTGTTGTTGACGATGATGATGGGGAGGAATTTAATATATTATTTTAATGTATTGTAAATATTATTTTAATGTATAGAATTGAAGAATAAGACATCTAATAAATGAAATGTAAAATGATGTGATAAAATAATAAAGTAGAATTTTAGTACTGCAAAATGGTATTTCTTTTACAACATCTACTACAAATGCTCTAAAAGACTCTACTTATTTTTTTTCATGAATACTTGATAGTGTTTTTAGGACTAGTATTTCTTTTTACCCTAATTTTGCCATAAATCTAACCTGACAAATGGGAGCGGTTAGTAACTAGTCTTGAATTTATAATTGGTACTCAGTAAGGGCCCAAAATAAAAGTGTATGTGATAAAAGTGTTTAATTAAGAATGTACTTTGAGTCATAATTCTCAATTTAATCTATATATATATATATATAATTAAAAATTTTAAAATTCTTAAATTTTTTACATCATCATTATTTTTAAAACATCAATATTATAAAACAAAAATTCTGATTGTAATAACTATTTTCACTATTTTCACTATTTCTCCCCTGATACTCCTTCTCATTCCTAATAAAAACCCGATGAACTCTTTCTCTTTTCCAATTTTTCCTTCTTCTCCGTTCTTCTGCATTTACTCTTCTTTTGCTTCTTTGGCATTTCCTTTCTTCTTTCTGTCACGGGTGCCCAAAACCAAAAGAAATCAAAAGTCTTTTCCAATAAAGCTGTCTACCAATATGGCAGACACTACCCCTTCTCCATGAAAAAGTTGGACATGTGGCCACGCTTCAACCATTCATTTGCTTTTAAATTTTTTAAACTTTTTTTCATTTATTAATTGCGTTTTTTATAGGACATTTAAATATTTAATTTCATTATTTATTGGTATTATAAACCCACATATTCGTATATTAAGTTCATGTACTGTTCTTCTCAACAACCATCATGTACTGTTATTGTAAATTAGATTTATATTATAGATTAAATCGGTATAATATTACATAAATTTATAAAAAAGTGTACAATATTATACATATTTACAATGCCATCACATGTCTTTTTATTCACAAAACTGCCATTACATCATTTTATAAAAATATTTTTTAAAAATAAATAATCAAATAATTATTTTTAAATATTTTAGCTTAACAATAACTGTAAATAAGTTCCGACATAAAAAAAATAGTAAACAAATTACTTTATTTCAATTCAGGAAAAACAAAACCTTATTTCAGCCCAAAAATAGTAGAAGTAATAATCAAATTATTATTGTCTAAAGTCTAGCAGAAATGCACAAAAAAATTGCATAGGTGATAGCTTAAACTCTTCCTTCATTGTTTTTTTTTTTTTTAAGTAATAACTTAAATTCTTTATTCATTATTGGATTTTTTTCATAATCAATAGTTTTTTCGTGCATCACACAAGTTAGTGACAAATATATTTAAACTTTAACAGTTGTATTTTGAGAACACATCAAAACAGATTTCAATATTTTTGAATAATAGCTCTCAAGTGACACAATTGCAAATGTTGCAAAAATCATGACACCTAACGGTGTTTACAAAACTGCATAAACCGCATAAATCGTAAAAATTACACTAAAATCGTTAGTAAAATGGCATAATCGTACCGCACTGAAAGTAATAGTGCACCGCATCGCACCGCACCGCATGGTGCAGTGCGGTTTGTAGTTTTATAATAAGAAAACCGCATAAACCACACCGCACCCTCTCTATATATTAATATTTTTAATTATTTTTAATATTAAATATATTATTAATAGTTTAATAACCCTCATTTTAAAAAAAAAAAAAATTGATAACTCTAATAAGTGTTGATTATGAAAGTCAGCTCAAAATAAAGAAAAACTAGCTCAATAGAACAAAGAGAAAAATTGGTTTTGAACTGAGTAAAAAAAGCCTAAAATTTAAAAAATATACCAACTTCAAATCATTCAAACCACAACTTATACACCGTACCATATTACATATGTGACAACAAAAATAAAGTACTATACTGTTATAATTTTGGTTAAACTTTAAACTATATTGCACATTGCATAATATATGTGATCTTAAAAATAAAGTACGGTACACTTCTAATTTTAGTTTAACCACACTTTAAAATATAGTGATAAAAATAACTCAAAATCGCACTGTACCCAGCGCGAACACCTTTAGTGACACCCTCGTTAGCCCAAAAGACTTGTCGTGGGACAGTGGAGCAGTTATCCAATCTTTTCAGCTAAACTCCAAATTTTCGGAAAAAAAAAAATATAAATTATTAATGTAGTTTAGCACGTGGTTTACCCAACAAAATCCCCAACAGGCCTGCTTCAATATTCAAGTTGTGTCAGACCAAGAGTGTAGGTGTTTACGTGACCCAAACCATTCGGCACAGTGCACTGTCATGTACTACTATAATTGACCGAAATAAATTAGGAGGAGGAACTGGTATCGGAAATTGGGACATGATCTACCGACTGTCCTTTGTAATAATAGATTGTTTTCTTTTCTTTTTTAGAAACAAACAAACAATATAATGATATATTATGTTGGATTGTCATGATCTAGCTTTTCTTTGTAAAATTTAACTTCTTCTGTGGTTCTACTGCCCCACCATTAAATTATTGTAGTTATGTGAGTGTGACCATTGACTTTCGGAATGCTATTATGTGTCGGTACTAGAAAGGAAACTTATCTGTTATCAAAAAAAAAAAGAAAAAAAAGAAACTTATCCAATTTTGACTGTGTTGATTGATGTGCCGACAGGCATTGCTACCCTGAAGTGAGTTGATGTGTCGACAAGCTTAGGATGGGATCAAGCTGTAATGATTTTTTGTATTCATGACACAATGGGACGTATCTGAACATGCTTTTTCCTGAGATTTTTATTTTTTAGTTTTAATGAGTTCTCCCTTTCACCCAAAAAATAGGATTCACCACATTCCTTTTATTGCAGCATAAATCTGTCCCTTGGGCCCTAGCAAATAAATATAAAGCTTCTATGCATAATGTGAAATGGAAAATGTAAGACTAAAATACAGTTAGATCCCTTAAAATTTGGAATTTTTTTTTATCATTTATGTTTTTAAAATTTTATTTTATCCTATAAAGTTTAGAATTGTTTTCATAATAGCTTTTTATGTTTCAAAATTTTCATTCAATCACTGTGTATATTTCTTGTGGTGATCACTTTACAAGTATAAGTGTTTGTGGGGTGAGGAGTGAGGAGGGCAAGAGTCAAAATTCAAGTCTCTAGAAGTAAGCTTCACACGTATACACTTAGATTATGTTAGATTAGAATTTTTATCTTATATAAAAAAAATAAAAAAATTTATTTCATTCTATCTTTTAAAGTTTGGACTTGGTTTCATATTGAACCTTTATGTTTTACAATTTTCATTTTCATGAAAGGCCAAATAGATAATTGAATAAAAAATGAATGGTCAAAATGACAATTTTGCAACTATAGGATGCATACTTAGTGCACAAAACTTCCACTTTTGCATGGTTTGAAGGTGTTCTTGGTAGACGATTCTACTCCTTTTATATATATATATATATATATATAGAGAGAGAGAGAGAGAGAGAGAGGTTGGATTCAAATTTCACCTGATGTAACTTTAAGAAATATTACACTAACCAATAATTTTTAATTGAATGTAAATTTTGACAAATCCATCATTAGATTATACTATCTTCGTATATTCTCCATACTTGCAAAATTTCAAGGTGATCAAAGATCAATAGATATATCATCAATCAATTGTTTAAATTCAAGTTTTTTTGGTTTGAAATAATGCAGAAAATATTAGTTTATGGATCAAATAGTAAATTACATCTGATCGGCATGAAATTTGACATGTATGTTAAGAACATATAGAACATGTAATTCAATAGTTGAATTTTCAAAATATAAATTCAATAATAAGTTATTGAACTCAGCCCTATATATATATATATATATATATATATATAGACTCATCAAATTAACGAGTCATAATCAAATTAACCAGTTCCTTAATATTATCCAAAAGGCTGTTGCAGATGTTGCAGCAACCCCTTGTGTTTCAATCCGATGTTGGAGTACTTTACCCAGATGGGAAAAGAATAATTGGATGAATGTTCAACCTTCCAAGCATCTTGTTCTTATTAATGGATATACTCACCAAGGCCAATGGTATGAAGGCAATGCTTATGTTTCCCATAAACATCCTTATGCTCTTGCTGAATGTTGGAGAAGTTACTTTAATAATCGAATTCTTGATGTCTTTGAAGAATTATGGAAAGATTACCATTTCTTTGGCTGTACAGATAGAATTTCTGTTTTTGTTAACAAACCATATACTGCTGCGGTCCGGCACTTACAATGGGTAGAACATGATGACCCAAGAATATTCCTCACAAGAGATCCTATTCACGAACCATTAATGTATTGTGGTTTCTGTAACCAATATTCAACCTATCATGAACATGAATGCAATGATGATTCCCCATGGGATCCCTTTCCAGGAGACCCTTATGTTGGTTACCCGTCTGATACAGCATCTACTTAGAAGCATATTGATCCAGCTAGATGATGTTACTGTTTGTCGACAATACTTTCCTGACAATAATGACCCATTGTTGACTATTCCAAGACTCAAGACAAAATTATTCTGCTGATACTTTTGGCACTACCAGCCATCTTACTTTCGATCTCAAAAGCCGATTTGATTCCTTCCAGATATTGCACTCCTTTTGCCCCTCACGGGTCCTGATGTGAATAGTAAAACGTCATTATTTACTTTGTACTGTTTACTACTTTATTCACTTATATAAGGGGGGTTGTCCCTTATTGTTAAACTCAAAATATTTTTCTAGGATTTCCCTTAGAACTCTCTCTAGGACCTCCTTAGATCAAGATATCTCACTACAAAGCTTGTAACTAGGAACCAGGACTAGCTTTCAAGCCTTGTACTATTTACCCAACCCGTTGATTACCCAACCTGTTGATCAGTGTAATCTTGTTGCTACTACTACTGTAAGTACTTTGATGTATATTCAATAAACAACTGCTGTTTTCAATACTTTGAATTATTTTGATATACAACTGCTTGGCTGGTTCTACCGCCTTACTTTCAATTATTATTTACTTTGAATTATTCCATATATCTGCTATCTGTTGTGCTTCCGCCTTCTGCGCTGTCGTCCTTCCCCCTTTATGGTTATATATATATATATAGAGATGTTATTCCCAAACTTGAACCTGTGACCTGTCGTTTTTGGTGAAAGGTGCTTACAATCGTACCAAAGCCTCAATCTATTTTGAAACGTTAATAACCAAAATGAAAATAACCTCAAACTCTATAGGTCAAAAGTGTACTTTAGTGAAAATATTATAGATAATTCAAAACATAGTCAAGCATATTTAGCTTGAAACTTGTCCTTTTAATTTTTAGTGGGAAAATGCTAATTTCCATGGATATTGAAAATTAGCTTACTTCCACTGCTAAGTAACTTTTACTTAAAAGAACTTCAAAACTTACTAAGTAACTTTTACAAATTGTTGGCTTACTTCCACTACTATTGTGCACTAGAGGAGACACGAGCACAACAAGTGTCAACCATGTGTCCCATTTAGTGTATAAGAGCACTAGATGGTAAGTTTTACTTATTGTTAAGTTTTGATTATTAGGCAAAATTGGCGGTCGCTTAGTATTTTTTCTTTCTTATGGAATTGGAAAACTCACTATTTTTCCAATATAACCAAAAATATTATTAAGCCAAACAAAAAGAACTAAACAATCAAAGGTCCTAACCCATCTTATTCCTCTCAAACAAAATTATAATTTGGAAGAGAAAAGATGCCCATTAGACTTATACCAAGCAGGCCATTTTGCTATTCTATGAGCAAGATCGAGTTTCCTATGTACAAACAAACAAACAAAACCTTAAAATTCAAAGTGTTAACACCTGTCATAAATGTATATGATACATGCTCAAATTCATCTACTCATCTTACCTTCTCTACACATAGCTCCTTATTATGCCTCAAATCAATATGAATATATATATATATATATATATATATATATATATATATATATATATATATATATATATATATATATATATCACATACTATAGATAATTGCAGAAGCCTTTTCTTGCAATTAAGACTGTGCAAACACATAGGAAAAAAGACCCATTTAAAAAACTGCCACATATACAATTAAAAAGTTGCAAAATACCACACATTGCACTGTTTAAAGGCTTTAAACTTTAATGTTTATCTCATACGCTTTAAACTTTAATGTTTATCCCACACGGCTTAAAACAAATTTCGATTAAATTAAAAGATTGAGAGAATTTGTGAGAGAGAGAGAGAGAGAGAGAGAGAGAGAGAGAGAGAGAGAGAGAGAGAGAGAGAGAGAGAGAGAGAGAGAGAGAGCAAGTCACAAAGAGTGGAGAGAGAAAAATCTGAGAAATTTGTCCGCCAACCATAAGACAATCCAAGCCAACCCCTGGACAATTAAATTGTTGCGTGAATTCATGCAACGTTGGAGTCCCAAAACCGTCTTCCTTGCGGAGACTAAGTTAAATAAGAAGAAGACGGAGAAGAGAAGAAGGTCCATGAGTCACCTCAACTGCCTCTTTGTGGTTAGTGAGGGTCAAAGTGGAGGATTAGCAATGATATGGATAAAAGACACTAATTTGGATATCATAACCCAAACCACATTGATGCTATTGTCACTGAATCTGATTTTGGTTTTAAATGGAGGATTACAAGTTTTTATGGGCACCCTGATGCCAATCAAAGGAACAAATCATGGAAGCTGCTTGACAGGCTCAACAATAGGTACCATCTCCCATGGCTCTGCCTAGGAGATTTTAATGAAATCCTGTCTATGAATGAGAAACAAGGAGGGGTATTAAGGTCACAACAACAAATGGATGGCTTTAGGCATGTAATAAACACCTGCAATTTCAAAGATCTTGGTTACAATGGCTCAGACTTCACATGGTGCAACATGAGAGAAGGCAATAACTGAATTTACATGAGGCTGGATAGAGCCCTTGCCACTACTGATTGGAGTAACCATTTCCCAAACACCACGATTCACCATCTCATAGACTCCACCTCAAACCATTGTGCCCTATTAATCACTAATGTCCTCTCTGCCAACCTCTGTTGAAGTGTTGATTCCATTTCAAGGCAACGTGGACACAGAAGGTGGAATGTAAAGAGCTCATTGAAAGAGTCTGGGACTCATGCCTTGACACAAGCACACCTGAGGGCCTCTCACAGGGTCTCAAGTATTGTGCTACTGAGATATCAAGATGGAACCACTTAGTTTTTGGTCACATCCCAAAGAAGATCCACGATAAAAGGAAAGTTCTTAATTATCTGGTTTTAAGAGATTTTGAAACTCAGATTTGTTTTTATTTTAAGAAAAAGTATTGTTCGCATGCAAATTATTGACATTCAAGAAAAAGATTATAACAGTTACATAGGAAAAAAATCATGCTTTAAAAAAAACAATTACGAATCATTCATGTTATGGACGTAAACATTCATCAACATAAAAGGACGCATAGAAACGATAGAGTGAAGGAAATAGCCTCTTGCATGAGCACTCTTTGTTCTTGAAAGGATGTTTTAGGGTTCAAAGAAATTGGTTCAATTCTCTTTGAAACCTAAAAACCCTAATTTTGGCATCTAGTAACTATCTAGGGTATATGCATCCAACATTGACCTTCAACACTGAGTCTAGTTTGACCCAATATGAGGGGTGATGTCAGATAAAGGTGTAGCAGAAATTAAATCTTACTACCTAGGTTCACGCATGTGAAGGAAAGCTGTAAAGCATACTTTAGGAAAGCAGTAAAGCTTCACACATACGAAAATACTTTAAAGCTGGTTTTTGGAAAACCATTTGAAATACATTTTTGGAAAATATTTTTGAGTTTTGAAAATGGTATACTAGGATATAGTAAAAGTATTTTTCAAAAGGAAAGTCCCGGAGGCTAATGCCAATTTCAATGTTTTTGAAAGCCAATGTACAAAGATTAGGATCTTATCAAAAGCTCTAAAGGCTAAACTCTTTAAGTGTCCTCAGTGGAGTCGCCAGTTTGTCAACGCCTCGCGGCTGCTCGACCACCCATTGCGGCGATGCTCGTGCACTTCCACTTTTTTGTGTATGAGGAATGTCATACCTCGAGTGTGTGACTAGAATATGAGTCGATTTTAAGGAAAATACCAAGGGTAAGTGAAGTCGCCACCAATCATTGAGTTTTCCTATGTGTGATTGATCACTTGACTCTATTTGATTTTATTACCAATCCTAGGCTAAAAAAAAGGTCGTTTTCCTAATCTAATGTGGATGGGTAAAAAATCTTGATTCTTGAATTCGAAAGTTTGGTTACGTGTGGGGAAGGTGTTAGGCACCCTACAACGCTTGTCCGTAGACAGTATTTTGTTTTGGTAAAATCATAATTTTCGGACATTGGCAGTTGAAAACAAGCTGTAGGCATTAGCTTTCAGGGCTTTAAGCAAATTGGGCTTTAAGGTTTGGATTTGGAAAGGGTGTGGTCTCGATCAACATTTCCCAAGTGTGTTTTGAATCGTAGCCAAATTTCCACGATGAAAATCTAGCAGCATTTCGCCTAATTTTTGTGGCGAAAATCTAGCAGCGTTTCGCCTCAGATGTGTCATAGCACACAAAACGCTATTCTCACCAAGCTTTTGAAGTGAGAATACGGTAATGGGGATGCTCCGTTTCCACAAAAAAAATTCGGCAGAGTTTCATGTTTGGTGCGCTATGGCACACCAGCAGGGTTTCATGCCTGTGTATATAGCGGTGCCAACATGCTCGTGCTTAAGACGAGTTAGAGCCCCTCAAAGCATTAAACACATTGATATGTGATGCATACACAGGGAAACCGATGTCACTTGATGACATGGATAAAGACAGTCACAGTGTGGTGACTATGCACACAGTATGACATGAATATGCATTTGCAACAAATGCCTTAAGCACATACTCATGCCACAAGGTCAAGAGCACTCATTGATAGAGAGGGTCGTTCACGTAGCCACAAGAGTCCATCATACAAAGTGCACGATCACTCACACACACACGCAGGTGCGCACACACACACACACACACACACACACACACACACATCATGCATCATGCTATCATACAGAGCAGGAAAGTAAAGCAGACATTGCCAACGCTCCAAGGGTATGGCCCAACAAGGTATATGAAATGTAAAACAAACATTGTCATATGCAGGGAATGCGGCCAGAGCAAGGAGCAGGAAAAATAAAGGGTAGAAGGAGAGGGCAAACCCTAATACATGCTTTAGAGGAGGCTTAGAGAAAGAGAGACAGAAAGAGAAAAGCACTCAGGAGGGGCTAGGCCCCCTAATCTATAGAACATTGCCCTTTGTGGGCTTGCATCCTTGCCCTTCTGCTTGCGCCTAGGAGGTCGCACTCCTGCTCCAAGTGTCCATGCTCCATGCGTGTGCATGCAATGATAAAAGAAACAAGTCAGCAGACAAGCAAAGAAACAAATAGAAGGAAAGCACGCTAAAAGACAAACTAGCAAAAGATGCCAAATAGGGCTAACAAACATGTTATCAAACAAAAGAGGGTGTCCTAGAAAGACAAATGTAGGTTTGGATTGGGTGTCCATAGTTCCATGAGATCGGAGTATGGACGACATACAGACTCATGCATGAACATGTAAGTATGCGTGCAAAGAGGCAAATAAGCAAAGAAAGCCAAACAGGTGGCATAAAGCAAGCAAGGCAAGCATAATAACATTACACAGAGCGGAGAAATGTGTGTATCAAGCACACTGACACCACGGAGGTGTATCTCATAACTGGTCACACCCAAACAATCCACAAAAAGGACGGATATAACCACACAAGCAAGTGGCCCCAAAGACCAACAAGCACAAACCCACGAAGGGCATAAAGCATGGAAAACCTAGATCTAGACAGCCAAAAATGGACATAAAGCGTAGAAGCAAGCAAGCATACATAGACATGCATAAAGGAAATGATCCAAACCCTTTGATATAGGCCTAGGTGTATAGATGTAGGCCTAGACCACAAGATCTAGATCTACAGCCTACCAAAATGGCCAAAACACAAGAAAAGGGAGATAACAAGGGATAGAAAGGCTTTAGAAGCACATGGCATAGCAACCAACATGTAGATCTAGAAACATGAACATGGCAAGGAGCACACAAAGATATAGATCTGACCATAAGCATGGCAAAGAACACACAAACAAGTAGATCTAAGCACAAACATGGCACAGAGCACATAAACACATGGTTCTAAGCAAGAACATGGCAAAAAGCACATAAATACATGGATCTAAGCACAAGCACAATATTAAGGCATATCCTAGCCCAAGAAGGCTAGGCCAACATCATTAAAGCATTAAAACATGGTAAAAAACAAGTGGACATGCTTGGAAAGCTATAGAACATGCTAAGATGCAAGATAAAACAAGAAAAAGCTAGGAAAAACAATAAAGCATATTATAAAGCAAGATAAAGCAAAGGGTGTAGATTGTAGCTAAAAAGATACATCTACACCCTTTAAACCTCAAATCTAAGGTCCTAAGACCAAAAAGAGAGGAAAAAGAGTGCAAGAACACTACCTTTTGATTGTTGAGAAAAAAAGAGGAATCAAAGGTTTTTTTTATATGTTTTTGGGAGAGAAATGTAGAGAAAAGAGAGAGAATTTACCTAGAAACCAGCTCTAAAACACCCAATTTTTCTTTTTCTTTTTTTTCGATCTAAGGGGGGTTTGGGGTATTTATAGGCAAAAAGTGACTTTTCAACTCCAAAAGTGGCCACTAGCCAAGCTCTGGGGGCCACTTTGTGGCTGCTGACTTGTAACGGCTTGATGGAGGCCTGCCTAGGCTTGGATTGGGTTGATCTTGGTGTACTTGAAAAGTTCTGGATGTGTAGTTTCTGGAAAGCTAAAGAACTTTGAAATACAACGATTGGATCAAAAGTTATAGCCTCAAGAAGCGAGCTGATGCACCTTGCACGATTTTCAAGATATCTCGACTGTTTTGACTCCTATTTCAACCCATGAATAGTCATCGGAAAGGTAATTCAATAATCTTTTCAATGATGCTAGTTTCAACCCGTTCCGACAGTCAGATCAAAATTAGGGTTTATGGATGCCCTCGGCAGTCAACCTCAAGTCAAACTTGGTCAAAGTTGACAAAAATCACCGAGTAGCTCGGGTTTGATATAGAAACATGAAAAATGTAGTTTTGGGATTATTTTGACCAGTTTTGACTTTCAGTCAACTTAGGGCTGACTATGGGCATTTTGGTCAATTTGACCTGAAATGGCACTTTAAGTACTCCGATGCCTAAACGGGTTGCGCCATGTCAATTTAAGTGTTTCCGCAGCCCCTTGAAAAAAAGTTAATATTTTTGGAAATTTTGGAGTCTGACATGCAATTGAAGGCGGACGAAATACGGTATCTGCACTTAAGTATTAAGAGCATGCCTTTCCAGCTCCTAGTGATCCGAAACTTGAAATGAACAAACGAGAATCACGTTAAATAAGAAAAGTAATTTAATTCAGACTATTGAATTAGAAATGTGGGTTGGAGTCCCTTTAGCTATTGTCTAACATTTCATGTCACAGTCTCAAAGAAAATGTATTATTTATAACTGGTAAGTTTGAACTTTTGGTGCACCTAATTGTAGAAAGTCAACCTTATATGATTGTCACTACGATTTCAAACTCGGACCAATAGACTTGCAAGCTGCACCAAACGAAAAAAAAAAAAAAAAAAGAAAAGAGAAGATATGTTTAAGGACAAATACTCCAACATTCAGATTTTCCTGCATTTTTAAAAATTATCTAAATCTCTTGCATGTTGCACATGTGACATAAACTTGAGTCTATTCCATTGTTTTTCTTTTCTTATAGCTAAAGCATTATTATCTAAATAATATCATTCAGTACCATGGGATTCTAATCCATTGTTAGTGATTACTATGAAGGATTCTAATTTGTCTATATCTATATACTAATAATATAAAATAAAAGGCATGATCATGAAATTTTTTTGTTGGCATCTTCTAATTATGCCATATAAGTCTTAAAATCCACATTTTTCTATGTCATTATAAAATATATTTCTAAATTAATTTTTAAAATTACAAATAGTATACAGATACATGGCTGTGGAACGAGTATGGGCTGCCTTGTGGAGCTTAAAATCCCAAGCAAAATGAAGGTGTTTGGATGGAGAGCTTGTCATGACATTCTGCCTACTAGACTAAACCTTACCAAGCAACGGATCATCTCAGAAAATGCTTGCCTGATCTGTTGCAGAAGCCCAGAATCAACCATACATGCACTATGGGAGTGTGCTGCTACATGGGATGTATGGGCTGGAAGTGTTAAACTTCTGTAGAAGGGCAACAGTGTTCAAGGTGAGATGCTTCACTTGTTGGAGTATTTACTGGACCGAATCTCATTGGGGGAGATGAAGCTTTTCTTGACTCGGGCTTGGTTCATTTGGAATAGGCGTAATGGTGTGATACATGGTGGCAGATTCATTAATCTAGCAAGTCTGAATCGGCGAGTAGCAGAATACTTAGAAAACTACAGGCATGCTCAAGATCAGCCAGCTGCAAAACCAGTTATGCAGACGACCAGGGAAGCATGGAAAACACCTCCAGAATCGGCATTTAAATTGAACTTTGATGAAGCAGTGTTTTCCGAGGTGAACAATTCTGGTGTTGGTGCTATAATCTGCAATTATAAAGGTTAAGTCATGGCTGCCATGTCTGCCATGTCTGCCAGAGGGCCGATAGTGTACAGCAGCGAGGAAGGCAAGCTATTAGCATGTAGAAAAGTAATTGAGTTTGGTATTGATGCAGGTTTTTCCAAGCTTGTTATTGAAGGAGCTAATGTTAATGTTATAAAACCCATCTCATTGCCAATAGTCAATCTGTCTTTGTTAGGGAACGTGGTGGATGCTATCAAACATCTAATTCGAGACTTACAATGAGTGAGTATCAGTCACATGAGGCGTTACGTCATTTTAATTTTTGAAATGGTGTGACACATGGTGGCAGATTCATTGATCCAGCTAGTCTGAATCGGCAGGCAGCAGAATACTTAAAAGACTACAAACATGCTCAAGATCAACCAGATGCGAAACCGATTATGCAGACCAGCAGGGAAGCATGGAAACCACCTCCAGAATCGGCATTTAAATTGAGCTTTGATGCAGTAGTGTTTTCCGAGGTGAATAGGTCCAGTGTTGGTGCTATAATCCACCATTATAAAGGTGAAGTCATGGCTGCCATGTCTGCTAGAGGGCCAGCAGTGTTCAGCAGCGAGGAAGGCGAGCTGTTAGCAGGTAGAAAAGCCATTGAGTTTAGTATTGGTGCAGGTTTTTACAAGCTTGTTATAGAAGGAGACAATGTTAATGTTATAAAATCCATCTCATCACCAACAGCCAATCTGTCTTTATTAGGGAACGTGGTGGATAATATCAAACATCTAATTCGGGCCTTACAGTGGGTGAGTATCAGTCACACGAGGCAAAGTGGAAATAAGGTGGCTCATGTGTTAGCGCATAATGCTAGAAATATTGTTGATGATATGTATTGGATAGAGGATTCTCTCCCTAGTTGTAGAACACTTGTATCAAGATGTTTGTCTTTTATGAATGAATGAATGAAGGTTTCACTTTCAAAAAAAAAAAAAAATTACAAATAGTATAAAACTATATTAGTTAATTCTAATTAGAACTCATCATCTCGATCAAGCACCCCAATACTAACCAAATTGTCATTAAATTAAATTTTATCTTCTTTTGAAAAAAAAATTAATTTAAACTAATATGTTTTTTTTTTGTAATTAATATTTAAATATGTGTTTCTAAATATATTTTGTCAAACTTTTTCAAGTGTTGCACAGTTTAAAGATTAGTAGTATATTAAAGTCGAATCTCAATAAATAAATACGAATTAGATTTTGATTACTCTCAAATTTTCTACCTAGAGTTATACTAATTACATTTCACATGTGTTTTTAATTTTATACCAAATGTCCCTTCAATTTAAACTACTTCTATCTTATTTAAAACCTCGTCAAGTGCATCTAAAACTAGTTCTAGCACATTCTATTCGAGACCATCAAGAAGGTATTCAAGCACACTATTTAAGTTAGAAGGGAGTTGTCTTGACAAATTTTAGAGTATTCTCTAAGTAATTGTGGAATTAGTCGGTGTGAGTATGATTCAAGCCATATACCATCTATAATTTCTAATGTGTAAAACAATTTAATGACCCTGCCTCAATTGTGAATGATGGGACTGACGAAGTTAAGCATAGACGAAGCTGCCTTCATGGACAAACATGACCAGTATCCGCGTCATCAGAAAGAGTTAATGCCATTCAATGGTGCCAATAAAGCCCCAACCGTTACGAGACCAGCTGGACGAAGCGGTGGAAATGCATTAAAGTTCATAACTCCACCATAGACGTTATCAGGGGAGTCATTAACACCCCAACGGCTATAATCCCCAAGGGTATATAAAATCCTCGCAACACCAACACAAGGTACAGAGACAGCATCACAACCTGAACTAATTTATTCTTGATATTTCGATTATTGCCTTCTTTCATACTGACTTTGCCATCGGAGGCATTGTAGCAGGCACCACACCGGTGACCACTTGAATAAGTTCTTGCCCCCGCAGGTTCGTCAAAGTACTGCCAGGAACCATCTGAACGAACCCCAGAGAAACTAACGAGATACCGCTTCATCAGTTTGGCGCTATCTGTGGGAACGACTTTCTCATACAACAAGAACGTGGTTCCTACCAGCTCCAGATGGAATCCAACCAGGACTCAGCGGCCTTGGCACAGCAAGTCCAAAATCTCGCGGCCACTGTCGAAGAACTTACCAGATAGAATCAAGAGATGAGACAGAGGTTACAGCAAGAAGAGAACCGGTCAAGAGCTGTCCAAGAGGACAAAGGGGATAGCCATGGAAGAAGTGACCGATGGAGAACGGTAACCCCAGAGGAACAGCATTCCGACATCCTCCAAAAGATGAGAAATGAGATGGATGAATTAAGAAATGCCATCAAAGAAAAGACCGATCGAAGCCTGGATAAAATGGTCAGAGCGACGGACTCCCCTTTTACCATGGCAGTCTTAGAACGACCGGTACCAGCGAAATTTCGGCTGCCTCAGCTCGAGCCTTTTGACGGGCTCAAGGATCCCCAAGATCACCTTAACACCTTCAAGACGACCTTAGGCCTTTAACAGCCCCCTGATGAGATCATGTGTCGTTCTTTCCCCACTACGCTGAAGGGAGCTAGACGAGAGTGGTTCACGAGATTGCCCACTTCGTCCATCGACAACTTCGAGCGCTAATGCGTTTTCCCGCGCCATTTTGTCCTGGGCAACGCCCCAAGAGACCAGCGGATCACCTACTCACTATTAAGCAAGGAGAGAGGGAGACCTTGCGGTTGTACGTAAAACGCTTCACTCGAGAGACCCTAGAGGTGGACGACGCAGACGATAAGGTCCAGCTGACGACATTTAAAGCAGGGCTTAAGTCTAGAGAATTCGTCGTCTCGCTAGCAAAGAATCCGCCCCGGACAATGGCGGAGATGCTATTGAAAGCTCAAAAGTACATGAATGCTGAGGATTCACTGGCGGCCATCGTAGACGAGGAAAAGCCAAAGAAGGAAGGAAGGAAGGAAGACGAACGCAGGGGACAAAAGAGGGAGCGCCCAAGCCGCTGAGGAGGTGACATTGATAGACGAAAAAACGAGAAAGCTCCACGACCGGTAAAATTCACACCTCTAATTATGCCTGTTGACAAGATTTTGACGCAGATCCAGGATTAATACCACCTAAAGTGGCTGAGACCCTTGCACTCGTCACCAAGTGTGCGTGACAAAAGCAAATACTGCCGATTCCACAAGGATCACGGCCATTACACGGATGATTGCCGAGACCTGAAAGGACAGATAGAAGAATTGATATGAAAGGGAAAGCTTCAGAAGTACGTAAAAAAAGGGGACTCCAGCAGGTTCAAGGAGGGCGACACGAGCCAACGCGAGTCCTCGTCCAAGAATGAGATTCGCCCATCTCAACCACAAGATGTGATCGGGGAGATAAGCACAATAGCAGGAGGACCTTTCATGGGGGGATCATACAAGTCCCTCAAGAAAGCATGCCAAAGGCAAGTAAACAGTGTCCATATGGAACTCCTATTGAAGCAAAGACGGACGAACCAGGATATATTCTTCAGCGAAAAGGACGCAAGGGGAGTAAGGCAGCCCCATAACGACCCTCTGGTGATAGCACTCACAATTGAAGGGTTCAACACTAAGAGGATCCTCGTCGACAACGGTAGCTTCGCAGACATCATGTACCTATCGTCCTTCCAACAGTTGAAGCTAGGTCCTGGTAGATTACGCCCGTTCGAGTCCCCCCTCGTCAGCTTTAGCGGTGACAGAGTATATCCCAAGGGCATTGTGACGCTAAAGGTCACAATAGGCGCCTACCCGAAGCAGCAGACCCGTCATCTGGACTTCTTAGTGGTAGATTGCCCCTCTTCGTACAATGTGATCATTGGGAGACCCACGCTCAACCGGTGGAAAGCAGCAACGTCCACCTACTGCCTAATTATAAAATTCCCAACCGAAGACAGAATCGGCGAGGTAAAAGGAGACCAAGTTTTGGCCAGAGAATGCTACCAGGCCGTGTTGGCTGTAGGAGAAAACCACACATGGACAATCGAGGGAGAAAAAGAAGACAACATGGAAGCCCTAGAAACGGTGGAACTCGTTGAGGGGGAAAACTCAAAGGTGACGAGGATAGGTACGACCATGAGCCCCGAGATGAGGAATGAACTCGTCCGTTTCCTTAAGGGAAATTTAGACGTATTTGCATGGAGTCACGAAGATATGCAGGGTATACCACGCCAGGTAATCCAGCACGAGTTGAAGACAGACCCCGAGAAAAAACCCGTCCAACAGAAACGACGAGTCTTTGCCCCCGAAAGAAACCAAGCAATCACGGAAGAAGTTAGCAGGTTGTTGCAGGCAGACTTCATCCGAGAAGTTTACTATCCCGAATGGTTGGCCAACGTCGTGCTAGTGTAAAAAGCAAATGGAAAGTGGAGAATGTGCGTGGACTTCACGGACCTGAACAAGACTTGCCCGAAGGATAGTTTTCCCCTGCCAAGGATAGATCAGTTGGTAGACTCTACGGCTGGACATAAGTTACTAACATTCATGGATGCATTTTCAGGTTACAACCAGATAAAGATGGCTAAGGAAGATCAGGAAAAAACTACTTTCATCACAAGCCAAGGACTCTACTGCTATAAGGTAATGCCCTTTGGACTGAAGAACGCAGGAGCAACGTACCAGAGACTGGTAAACAAGATGTTCAGCAAGCAAATTGGGAGAAATATGGAGGTATATGTGGACGATATGCTCGTCAAGAGCAAAGAAGAGTTGACTCACCTGGACGACCTGGGAGAGACATTTAATACCCTCCGAAAATACCAGATGAAGCTCAATCCTAGTAAGTGTGTGTTCGGGGTAGCTTCAAGAAAGTTCTTAGGATTCATGGTATCCCAAAGGGGAATAGAAGCAAATCCGAAGAAGGTGCAAGCAATACTCAGCATGGCATCACCCAAGACCGTCAAAGAAGTCCAAAAGCTCACGGGAAGGATAGCTGCACTCAATAGGTTCGTCTCTAAAGCAACGGGCAAATGTCTTCCATTTTTCAAAACGTTGAAGCAGGCTTTCTCCTGGACTGACGAATGTGAAGCAGCCTTTCAAGAGCTCAAGCGTTACCTTGGTAGCCCGCCCATCTTGAGTCCCTCAAAAGCAGGGGAAAACCTTTATTTATACCTAGCAGCATCAGCTACCGCCGTCAGTGCAGCCTTAATTCGAGAGGAAGATAAGAAGCAGCTTCCAGTTTACTATGTCAGTCAAGCCTTTCCGGGAGCAGAGGCCAGGTATCCCAGGATTGAGAAGATCGTTTTCGCCCTAATAGTGGCTTCACGAAAGCTACGACCATACTTCGAAGCACACCCTATCCTTGTAATGACGGACCAACCTATCCAAAAATCCATGAACAAGCCTGAAGCAGCTGGGAGAATGGTCCAATGGGCAATTGAACTCAGCCAGTTCGACATCGAATACCATCCCAGAACGGCCATCAAGGCGCAAGCTCTAGCAGACTTCATAGCTGAGTTCACCCTTCCAGAAGATGACGATGGCAAAGATGAGGTGGAACGGTGGATGATTCAGACTGACGAATCGTCAGCCCAAAAGAGGGGAGGAGTAAGGGTCATTATAAACACCCCCAATGGAGAAAAACTCCAATATGGAGTCCAATTAAAATTCCCGGCAACCAACAACGAGGCTGAGTACGAAGGTATATTGACGGGACTGAGACTTGGCAAAGCCCTTGGGATTAAGAACCTGCTTATTCAGAGTGACTCGAAGCTGGCAATAGGGCAGATCCGAGAAGAGTATGAGGCGAAAGAAGAGAGGATGCAGAAGTACCTCAAGCTGATTAAACATTTAGCCTGTGGGTTCGATAAGTTGGATTTCGTTCGGATCCCGAGAAACCAGAATGCGGCGGCAGATGAGGGCGGCAGAATGGCCTCGTCTGAAGAAGAACCAACGAACAGTGAAATTCTCATGGAGATTCAGAAACACTCCAACATCGAAGAAGTCCCAGTATTCTCCATCTAGAACATAGGTGGTTGGATGGAACCGATCGTCTCATATCTTCAAGACGGGCATCTCCCTCGTGACTCAGTGGAAGCCAGGAAGATTCAAGCAAGAGCAGCTAGGTTTACAATTTTGAATGATACCTTATACAAAAGAGGGTTTTCCCTGCCTTATCTGAAGTGTGTCGACGAGGAAGAAGCCAAATACGTCCTTCACGAAATCCACGAAGGGATTTGTGGAGACCACGCCGGGCATAGATCCCTGGTAAGCAAAGTTGTTAGAACAGGATATTTCTGGCCAACCATACAAGCAAACGCCACGGAGCTCATCAAGAGGTGCGATAAGTGCTAGAGGTTCGGGAACGTCCAGAGGCTGCCAGCAGAAAAGATGATGACGATTACCTCCCCGTGGCCATTCGCACAATGGGGGATTGATATAGTCGGCCCATTACCCCAAGGAAGAGGACAAGTAAGGTTCCTGCTCGTCGCTATCGACTACTTCACTAAATGGGTCGAAGCAGAAGCAATGGCAACAATCACAAAGGCAAGAATTTGTAGCTTCGTGCGGAGAAATATAATTTGCAGGTTCGGGATTCCGCGAACAATTATTTCAGATAATGGCCGACAGTTCGACAGCCAGGGATTCAGGGACTTCTGCTTAGGGCTAGGCATCAAGAATAAATTCTCGTCACCTGGACACCCGCAGTCAAACGGACAAACGAAAGTAACTAATCGAACACTGCTAAGAATCATCAAAGCCCGGCTAGACGAAGCTAAGGGCGCGTGGCTGGAAGAATTGCCCAATGTCTTATGGGCCTACAGAACAACGGCAAGAACCCCAACGGGAGAGACGCCTTTCAGGCTCACTTATGGCACTGAAGCGGTAATCCCCGTCAAGGTGGGTATGACCAGCACCAGGTGAGAAGTGTTCCACGAGGAGAACACCGACGACCAACTTCGAATCAATCTAGATTGCTTAGACGAGGTAAGAGATAAGGCCTTGAACGTGACGATGAAGTACCAACAGAAGATGACTGAATACTATAACAAAAGGGTCAAGCTCAAAAGGCTAGGAATTGGCGACCTCGTCCTACGCAAGGTGACTACTGCAACTAAAAACTCCGCCTATGGGAAGCTCGGTCCCACGTGGGAAGGACCTTACAGAGTCGTGCACTACTCCCGGCAAGGTAGCTATCATTTGGAGACCCTAGACGGACAAAAACTCTCGCGACCCTGGAACATAGAACACTTGAAGAAGTACCACCAACAGATGTAAATCAAGAATGTACCGATTCCTCAAAATTAATGAAATAATGGTTCAAATAATGTGTTCATACAGGTACCGCCAATAGAAAGTCCCGGAGACCCGGTACCAAAAAAAAAAAAAAAAATTGCCTCAGTAATAAGATTCCCCACAGACGGATGTACATTTTTGACGAAAGCAAAAACAAAAATTTGCCTAAGTAATAAGATTCTGCACTGACGGATGTACATTACTGATGAAGGCAAAAACAAACGCCTTACTAAAGGAAAATGCTTAAGTAATCACGTTCCAACTAGATGAACATACATTACTGACGAAGACAGAAGAATTAACATACAGGAGAACATGTGTAAGTAGATACGATGAAAGCCTAAAAACCAAAGGCCATTGTTTATACAAAAAAAAAAAAAAAAAAAACCCATAAACATTGGGCTAAAAATGCACATGAAAATTTTTAAATGTCCTAGAAATTGAGCCTTAAAAACATATCAGGCACCTCAAAAAAAAAAAAAAAAAACAAAGAGAAACTTCTTGATAACAAGTTCAAACATCCAGAGCGGCATTGTCTTCAGCTGGGGCATCGAGGGCAGAGGCATCGACGACACGAGCATCAAGAATGTCTCCAGGAGCTTCAGCTACGGCGGCTTGGGCAGCCTCGTCAGCAGAGATCTCCCTATCGACCTCCTCCATATCCAGCGCCTCCAAATCTACCCCGGAAGGATGCTTAATGCAATACCTCCTCAAGAGCTCGAACCCTTTAAAATACCAGCTGAAGAGCACGGAGTTGTACTCCTCAGTCTACTGGAAGCCCTCGATGGCCCTGGAGGCGACGACCTTAATTTTTTCCTTCACAGCTGCGAGCTGCTCATCCTTTTCCAGAACCAGCTGCTGCTCAACCTTAAGGTCGTCACCCAGCTTCTTGACCTCTTCCTGGGATTGGTGAACATCCTCCATCGCGGTTATCAGATCCCTCTTCAGCTTCGAGTTCTCCATCTCCAGGACTTTGATTCGAGAAAGCGAGGACTCGACCTTGGCTTCCGGAGCTAGATACTCCGCTGAAAGATGAACAGTTTCCCCCAACACCTAAAAAAAAACATGCGAAGGAATAAATAAGAAGGGGGGCATATATGTAGATGCGTCATGTAAAACAAGTAGGTTACCTGGACGAGCTTATGGATGTGACGACCCATCAACTCATTTGGGGTCAAACCTGAGAACACCTTTAGGTCCTCAGCAGTCACGACCCCATGAGCCCGAGCCGTCGCCAACTTCTCGTTGTCCCAAATAATGGACGAGCAAGCGGCTTCCTTTCCTCTGTCCGATGTACGAGGCCTTTTGGAAGCAGGTGTTGGGATCTCTTCAACCGAGGTAGCTGGAGAAGCGTCCTCGTTGTCTCGGCACCCGACACCACGGGTGTGGTCGAAGCCGTCGGAGTAACAGAAGAGACTTTCCCTTTTACACGAACCACCTTCTTCCCGAGGTTGGATAAAGGTTCGTCTTTCTTAGACCTCATTTTCTCGTACATACCCTTGTTGAATTTCGTCGTCATCTCTGCGAAAAAAAAAATTTATAAGAGAAAGAGCAAGTCAAACAAGTACAGCCACAGGGTCGAGTCTGACGAACTCAGAAGCTTACTCTTCTTTCCCTCGATATCAAGGCTCCGCAAGACGTAGGGAGACGGATCGGGGCCGAGGTTGTAAAAAGCAAGTGTCCTCGGGTCTACTAAGTCGTCCCAGTTTTCGATGGTCTGGGAATACGTGATGGCTGCCTCAACGCGCTCCTGGTACCTACTTTTCAGCTTTGGCCTTCGTTTAACTGCACAAGAACGAAGAAAGTTAGTAACAATAACTTCAAAAAAAAAAAAAAAACGAGAAAGGAGACTGACGCACCTAAGGCCGGGGTTCCCCACCGACGAAGCAACCTAGGGATCTCATCCCAGTCCTGGCTAGAGGGAGTCTCAAAATCGTCCCCAGACACAAACACAAATCTGGACTTCCAGTACCTGAAGGACGAAGGTAAGCCCTTGACGATCTTGGTTCTTCTCTCCCAAAGTACTAGTTCATAATACCCGTACTCTTTGGACTCTTTTAGACGGTATAAATAGACGAGCTCGTTTACCTTCATCATATCCCCGTTAGCAGCCAACCATATTTCCATACAGTTGACCACTATTCTCCACGAATTGGCCATAAGCTGCCCAGGGGCAATCCCCCGATATGCCAGGAGCTCCATCACAAACAGGTGGACAGGAAGCCTAAGTCCACAAGTAAAAGCGGCGTCATAGAAGCATACTTCACCTAGGAAAAACTGGCAAGCCCTATCATCGTCAGTAGGGCGACGAACACGAACCCGCTCTGGAAACTGAAACCTATCCCTAAACCGACTGACGGTGTCTGAATCTAACCCGCACGGCTCCATGAGGGCATGAAAAGCCCTAACCTCTCTAAAGGTCGAAACGGCTGTATCTCCCTCCATAGGGCCGTCACTAGACGACAACCCAGTGTCGAGATCACTAGACCTAACTTCAGACATCGATTGCGGCTCCCTCACCAAGCCTTCGAACCAATCGATCGACTCTTGGAGCAATGGAAACAAGTCACCTAAAACAATGCCTAAACTGCTACCCTAAAAAAAAAACCCCTCAAATTGGGAAAAGCGCCCAAAGACCCCCCTAAGCGAGCAAAGAGAAAAGAAATTGAAGGACAAGCTTCCCTAACCTCTAAATTACTGACCATGAACTCCCAGGCTAATAGGAAAATACTAAAATTCCCACAAAAAAGAGGGGGAGAAACAAACAAGAACACAGAAAAAACCAAGAAACAAAAAACCAAAAAGAAATCAGATACTTGCGAAGAAGAAAAAAAGAAGAAGGAAGAAGAAGAAAAAGCTTACCTCAAAGAAGAGAAGCGAGAAGCCCAACAGCCAAGCAAATACCAAACTCGGAAAGAAGCAAAGAAATATACGAAGAGGGTGCTCAGAGGAGATGAACTGAAGTTTGAAAGAAAATGATAGGTAAAGTACAAAGAAAGGAGTTTAAAAACCAAATGGAGGTGAAAACCGAAAATCGGCGGGAAACCCAAGGGTCAATCCCTCTCCAGCCACATCACGCCATGTGGCCACGACCCACGTAACGCCGCCACCATGCATTCAATGCGGCACGAAATCCCAAAGGACAAAAAAAAAAAACTGTTCGGCTTCCACAATCGTCACCAACGACCATGAAGCCCGGGGGGCATCTGATGGGACTGACGAAGTTAAGCATAGACGAAGCTGCCTTCATGGACAAACATGACCAGTATCCGCGTCATCAGAAAGAGTTAATGTCATTCAATGGTGCCAATAAAGCCCCAACGGTTACGAGACCAGCTGGACGAAGCGGTGGAAATGCATTAAAGTCCATAACTCCACCATAGACGTTATCAGGGGAGTCATTAACACCCCAATGGCTATAATCCCCAAGGGTATATAAAACCCTCACAACACCAACACAAGGTACAGAGACAGCATCATAACCTGAACTAATTTATTCTTGATATTTCGATTATTGCCTTCTTTCATACTGACTTTGCCATCGGAGATGTTGTGGCAGGCATCACACCGGTGACCACTTGAATAAGTTCTTGCCCCCACAAGTTCGTCAAAGTACTGCCAGGAACCATCTGGACGAATCCCAGAGAAACCGACGAGATACTGCTTCATCAGTGAATGTATTATTTTCTTTAGGGCTCATGCCCCTCACAATCTTGTTCTCCACTAAAGCACACAATAGTGGAGAAAAGACCTCTATGTATTGAAAAAAAGTCACTTTTTATAAGCACATCGTCATGTGCTTCCTTAGGCGATATAGGATTCCAAGGATTGCAAGACATCTCCTTTAGATCTCTACAATCTACCCCATTTACGAACACACACGTTCTCTCATGTAGAGCCCATACTTCTTGCTAAAAGGAAGCTCTTATAATTTATAAAATCTCACATCACCTAAAAAAGCACATAAAAATATGTTTATAAGGTGTAACCTTCCTTTAATGTGTAGAGGCCTTTTCCCACTACTATGTGCTTTGGGGGAGAACAAAACCGTGAAAGGTATGAACCCCAAAGCGGATAATATCTACACAGTTGAGGCAGGGCCATTAAAAACAATGTCTAATTTGGAGTTTTCTAATGGAAGTTATGACCATCTTATTAGAGAGTATTCGGACAAATAGAATGCACTCCTAAAATAGCAAAATTTTGAATTATCTTACTTTTAGCCATTGTTTCTTTGCTTTTTAAGATGTCTTCTCTAGTTCTTAAGTCTTGTGAGTTAGTCTTAGATACTTCACCATTTTTGTTAAATGATTTGTCTTCAAAACGAAAATTGTTACTACCTTGTGAGTGTTTACTCATAGTTCCCCTTTGCTTGGAGCTCATTCTCACTTTTTTTTAATCCTTTTTTTACCTTGCCTTCACTACTTTATCCCCAATCCTCGCTACTATTTTATCCATGCTTTCCTTTTCTTTCTTAGCGTTATGATCTTCCATTTGGATTTCTCTTAATCTTGCCTAGTTATTCCCAATTAAGCTTTGCTCATTAGTCATCATCATGTGCTCCAAAGCCATTTTATTATTTTAACATGTTCTTTGGTTAATTGGGCTAAAGCCCAAATTAGTAAAAAGGCTACATAGAATTATTTATGGTTGGGGCTTATTTTGATGGCTTGGCATTTTTTTTAGTAACATTATAAACATAACAATTTTCATAATAATTTTCAATTTTTCACAATATTTGAACGGTTAGTCTTGAATTATATTTATCTGAAAACACCACAGATTGTTTTTTATCATCTACATACTACAATCAACTATTCAAATTTTATCTCTAGTGTTGTTTTTTGTTTTCTTTATTAGAATGTTTTTTTTTTCAATGTGGTGTCTTTTTACCATGTGGCAGTTTGAACTTTGTGGTGGTGGGTCTTTGTGGTGTTCGCATGTGGGCCTTTTAGGTAGCTATAGAATGGTGTGGAATGTGGATAGGGTAACTTGGGTTTAATCATTGGGTATGAGCAGTAGTGACGTTGCATTAAGGCCCAATAGCCCATTCTTGTGGGTTGATGGTTCAAAACTGATACATCGTATTGGGCCTGGTTGTTTGAACTTTGAACTATTCATATTAGATTGAGATTATGTTTTTTTTCCACAAGAGAAGGTGACCAAATTTTTTGGTTTTTGCACCAATGTTGAAAAGACAAAGACAAAGAAACTAAAGCTTACTAAGCAAGAAACAATGAGCCGGTGTATTCTTTGTTAGATGATAAGTAATGAGTTTCTATATGAGAGTTTCATCACCAAAGTTATGATCAATGAATAAAAATCAAGCAGTAAAAAAAAAAAAAAAAAAAAAAACCCAGAAATTGAGATATTGATCAATTTGATCTAATAAACAAGAACAATAGGTAATCATAAGAACCATGTGCTTACATAGCCATCAGAAACAATATAATCAAAGATTTGGTGAGAGAAATTTTCAATCTTTCTTAGTCTCCATGCCATGACTATTTTTCCTATTACTGTCTGCCATATATATACTGAAGAGGAGGAAAATCACAATCGTCCATCATATGGCAAAAGAAGAGAATACAGGATCGTCCATCAAGCTAGCATCATCCATATGATGAATGATTACAGTATACATTAAATGAGTTCCTCATAAATGACATGAGTAACAATTAACGTGCCAGATAGGCAAAAGTGTAATAGACGAACCAATGGGCAAAAAACCATTGAAGTCTATAACGCCTCCGCATTCATTATTGATGAGTGTTAATTTATCAAGATCGTCCCATCTCTCGATGGATGAATCAAATGCTATTCAATGCAAGGCATAACGTACGAACATCAATGATGAACGAAGCCAAAAAATACATTAAATGCCCAAGACAGCTAAGGAGTAATGTACGGGCACCAACAGACGAATAGCTGTTGGTAAACAAGAAAAGCTAGTCATTAATACCAACAGTTCCATATCCCATAAATGCAGATATTCATTTAGACAATGAAACCAAGGGCTATAAAACCCACACAAACCAAAGGGAGGGGAGTACACAATTCTCACCCCAAAAACTTCAATTGAATTCCATTCTATCTTAATCATCAGAGGGTTTTTGACAAACAACACACCAGTATATTTCTTCGCTCTATTTCATATTTTATTGCAAGTTTATCTCTGGACGAATCCAACACCATTGTACTTCTACACAGACGAGAACTCAATTAACGATTTTATGCATTATCATATACCATTCATTCATCATGTTAATAAGAGACAAGTGTAATTAGACAACACACACGTTCTCGCATGTGGGGCCCATACTTCTTGCTAAAAGGAGGGTCTTACAATTTATGAAATCTCACATCGCTTAGGGAAGCACATGGGGATGTGCTTATAAGGTGTAACCTCCCTTTAATGTGTAGAGGCCTTTTCCCACTGCTATGTGCTTTGGGAGGAGAACAAAACCGTGACCTTGCTCCTGAATGATTTCCACATGCTCCTTCATGAACTTCCCTTAGAACATAGTTTGACTCGTCAGGAGCCAAGCACCTTAAGTAAGGTTGGGAGAAACCTCGCTTGTATAACACTTCATTTATGAGAACGTACTTGGTTGCCTTGACCCTTAACTTTCTCGCTTCATCCTTGTCTTCTGGAAGCCTTCCATCTTTGAGATAAATCATTATTGGACTTATCCAATTTTCTCCTCCTCCTATCTGCTGTACGTCAGGGATGTTTATGCTCGGCATATATTGGATGTTGCCGCACTCGTCTGTAACCCCTGCCGAAGCTACTTTTGCTAAGGTATCTGCTTCCGTATTTTCCTCCCTAGGTAGTTGAACAAAAATTACAGCTGAAAATTTTCGTGCAAGTCGTTTTACTTTGTTGAGGTATTTCTTCATTCGATCTTTCTTAGTATTACACATTCCATTTACTTGGTTAATGACTAGCTGAGAATCTCCTCTGATTGTTACTGACTTTGCCCCTAAGGACTTAGCCAATTACAATCCCTTGAGTAGAGCCTCGTACTCAGCCTCGTTGTTAGTAGTTTGATACTGCAGACGGGCTGCATACTCCAGTCTGTCACCCTCAGGGGACTTCAGTATAACTCCAATCCCTCCTGTATACAATGTGAACGATCCGTCTACATTAATCACCCACCTTTCAGTTCCTTCGTCCTTGTCCAGGTCGTCCTGGCTGGCAATGAAATCTACTAATGCCTGCGCCTTTATCGCACTCCTTGAGAGGTATCTGATATCAAATTCGCTGAGCTCAAAGGCCCACTGTACTAGCCGTCCAGCAGCTTCCAACTTGTTCATTGCCTTCTTTATGGGATGGTTTGTTAGGACATTGATGACGTGTGCCTAAAAATAATGCCTCAGCTTCCTGGAAGCCGTGATCAATGCAAAGGCTAGTTTCTCCATCATCGGGTATCGTCCTTCTGCTCCTCTCATTGCGTGGCTTGTGTAATAGACCGATTTCTGGACTCTCCCCTCTTCTCTGACCAACGCTAAGCTTACTGTGTGTGAGGACACTGCCAAATACAAATACAACTCTTCCCCAGGTACGGATGGGCTCAACAGCGGCGCTGTCATGAGATATGTCTTCAAGTCTTGGAAGGCCCTTTGACACTCGTCCGTCCATTCAAATGCCGTCCTAAGGACTTTAAAGAAAGGTAAACACTTATCAGTAGCTTTCGAGACAAACCTATTAAGGGCGGCGACCCATTCAGTAAGAGACTGAACTTCCTTGATATTCTTTGGTGGTTCCATATTCAGTATTGCCCGAATTTTGTCCGGATTTGCTTCAATTCCTCTGTGCGACACCATGAACCCCAAAAATTTCCCCGATGACACTCCGAAAGCACACTTGTTTGGATTTAATTTCATGTTGTACCGCTGCAACGTATCAAAAGTCTCTTGAAGGTCGTCCAGGTGTTTATCCTCGTCCTGGCTCTTTACCAGCATGTCATCTACATAAACCTCCACATTTCGCCCGATTTGAGGACGGAACATATGGTTAACCAGCCTTTGGTAAGTCGCCCCCGCATTCTTCAAACCGAATGGCATTACCTTGTAGCAATACAACCCTTAGCTTGTAATGAATGAGGTATTCTCTTGATCCGCTTCATCCATATGTATCTAGTTGTAACCTGAGAAAGCGTCCATAAAGCTAAGCACTCTGTGACCAGCCGTCGAGTCCACCAGCTGGTCAATGCGTGGCAATGGGTAACTATCCTTGGGGCAAGCTTTGTTTAAATCGGTGAAGTCCACGCACATTCGCCACTTGCCGTTAGCTTTCTTGACCATGACCATGTTCGCTAACCAATCTGGATAATAAACTTCTTGGACGAACTCTGCGGCAACCAATTTCTGTACTTCTTCCTTAATGGCATTGTCTCACTCAGGAGCGAAAATCATTTTCTTCTAACGCACTGGTTTTGAATAAGGACACACATTTAGGCTATGGGTAATGACACTCGGATCAATGCCAAGCATGTCCTCATGACTCCATGCGAAGACATCGAGGCTTTTCTTCAGAAACCGGACCAAAGCGCGCTTTGCCCCCTCTTCCATGCTCGCCCCAATTCTAGTAAACTTCTCAGGCTAGTTATCGTCCAAAGGGATGTCTTCTAATACTTCAGTGGGCTCCACTGCGATCCTTCTCCCGTCTATACTCATTGCCTGCATGTGCTCGTCCATTGCCAGCATAGCTAAGTAGCATTCTCTGGCAGCTAACTGGTCTCCTTGTACTTGGTCTACTCCGTGCTCGGTTGGGAATTTGATGGACAAGTGGTAGGTAGAGGTTACTACCTTCCAGCTATTCAAAGTTGGTCTTCCAATAATTGCATTATATGACGATGCACAATCAACAACAAGGAAATTTACCTCCTTAGTTATCTGCTGTGAATATGTTCCCACAACCACTGGTAATGTGATGGTGACCACTGGTAATGTGATGGTGCCCACCGGTTGCACCTTCATTCCTCCGAATCCTACCAACGGCAAATTCACTGGTCGAAGCCGATCTCGTCCTAGCCTCATTTGCTGGAATGCGGGGTAGTAGAGAATTTCTGTAGAACTGCCATTGTCTATCAACACCCTCCTAGTCATGTAGTCAGAGATGAGTAGGGTGATGACTATCGTGTCATCGTGTGGGTGGTGAAGTCGTCCTGCTTCCTCGTCCGTAAACGTAACGGCCTGCTCGTCTACTTCGCTCGTCCTAGGAGGTCGTCCAGAGAGCTGGATGTTCTGCACCACCTTCAGGTATGTCTTCCTTGACTTGGATGACTACGCTGTCGAGTTTCCTCCTATAATTACCCTTATTTCTCCGAGCGGGGGACGTGATGATTTTTCCACCTTGGCTTTCATTTTCTCATCTCTTTGGTCTCGTCCAAGGAAGTTCCTCAGTTTTCCTTGTCTGATGAGATTCTCTATCTGCTGTTTCAAGTCAAAGCACTCGTCCGTATCGTGCCCGTGGTCTCTGTGAAAGCGGCAGTACTTGCTCCTATTACGCTTGTTGGGATCTCCCTTCATCTTATCCGGCCACTTCAAGGATGGATCATCCTTGATCTGCATAAGAACCTGCTCTAGTGGCATAGTCAGAGGCGTATATTACTGATTCCTCGCAGAGGAACTAGCCTTCTTACCATCCTTGTCTTTCCTCTCGTCTACCCGAGCTTTCTTTGGACGAGGTCCCTGATCTGAATAACAATGGTGACCCGCTTCTAAGCGTTCTGCCCTTTTTCTTTTCTTGGCTATGATAGCGTCCTCAGCATTCATAAAATTCTGGGCTGAATGGACGAGCTCGGCCATAGTCTGTGGTTCCTGCTCGTAGAGCTTATGAATGAACAAGTCAGAATAGACCCCATTGTGGAAAGCGGCCAACAATAACTTATCGTCTATCTCGTCCACCGTCAAGGCCTTCCTATTAAACCGGGTGATAAAGGATCGCAAACTCTCATTTTCCCCTTACTCTATAGTCAGCAGACTAGAAGATGAGCACTTGCGGCGCTGTCCTCCAATGAAATTATTGACAAACAACTTGCTCAATTCTTCAAATGATCCCACCGAGTTTGGGGGTATTTTACTGAACCACACCTACACTGGTCCCTTAAGTGTGGTGAGGAAAGCTCTACACATAATCTCGTCCGGGACCCCTTGAAGGTGCATGGTCGTCTTGAAAGTAGCAATGTGATCGCACGGGTCGCGATTTCCATCATACGAATCCAAAGAAGGCATTTTAAATTTTGGAGGTAGGGGGTGACTGTTGATGGAAGCCGTGAAAGGGGAGTCCGTTCGGTGAACCATATCATCCACTGGGTTCGCGCGCCTTATGTTTTCCCTCATCTCATCCATGGCTTTTCTCATCTGGTCCATCTCTTTCTCCAAGTGTGGCACTCTTCTTGAAGTGATACCCCTTGTTTGATCTTCGAACTCGACATTTTCTCCTCCACCTTCTTGACTCGGTGCCCATCTATCCGCGTGCCCATCTTAGTGCTCCCTCCTGAGGTTGATCTCCCTATTCAACTCCTGGTTTCGAGGTGTCAGTTTTGCCATAGCGGTGGCCATGGATTGTATGTGTTGAATAGAAGGTGGTTGCATGACAGGCGCTGACCTGCGGTCGCGAAAGGGGTTGCTAGAAGCATCCCTACTCTCTTAGTGGCCTGGGTTAGTAGCCCTTGATCTCATTCGAACCATTTAGCCTTTTTTCTGGGAAAGGCTAATCCTTGACAACAAAAACACAGTCGAATGAAAAGAACAGTGAACAGTGCTTGTTTGTTTTCTTATCTTTCCCCACAGACGGCGCCAACTGATGATGCAAATAAAATCAGTAGGATGGATGCTTCGAACTTGAAAGGACCACTTGCTCTCTCAACGGCCTAAAAAAAGAAAGAAAAGCGATCAAAGGTGACCGGGGCTGCTGGCCAAGAACCCTCCGATGGCAAAGTTAGTTTTTCTCTCTATATTTTTGGAGTTCCAACTTTTTGGGAGCAAATCAAAACGTACTTTTGCTTTGTCTGAATAAGCGTTTATATAGTGTTCTAATAGACGGTTATCGAAATTGGAACCTCCCCTGGATTCAAGGAAGCGCAAGGATTAAACGTAACTCCCATAACTGTTTAGGAGTTATTCTTCTATTTCACAACGGATACCCGGCAGTTATGCGTGGAATAAAGAATTATCACATTATATTCGGAGATTTTCCTAAGTATGATACCCTCGTCCTAGCATTCCCTCGTCGAGTGTATTTTGGCACATGAATAGGGGTCGTCCCGTCTAGCGGTCGAATTCCTTCAAGACGAGCTTGTCAGCACTCTAGACGAGTGCCTCATTCTCTGGTCGCACTTACCTCGTCCAAGGCTCTTCCTCCTTGGACGAGGTAGTTACAGGTAGGTTTTCGAGGGTGCTTACAATTCTAGCTGGGTTACGGACGACCTATATGGACGACTTTAAGATAGGCAAAATCAGTATCCTATCATATATAATTTTTATTTTAAAAATCTAATTTATAAGTGGATAAAGAAATTTAAAAATTAACAATTTATTTTAGTGGTCTATTTTGTAGAAAAAATTGTGTTTTTTAAATTTTATATATATAATTTTTATTTTGAAATTTTAATTTATAAGTGGATAAAGTAATTTAAAAATTAATAGAAAAATTGTCATATTTTTTAGGTAATGTTTTAGTAGAAGTTAGAGTTGCATTTTTACCAGATTATCCTGTAATTTTATCTCTACTTAAACATAGGAATATAGAGGCATTTTTGAATTAAAAAAATGATGAATCCAAAAAGAAGAAGCCCCTTAAATAATAGTATAGATAAATAAATATATATATATATATATATATATATATATATTTTAGCAATAATTTCAAAATGGTTTTCAAAACGGTATTCGAAATTGGTCGGTACCAAAATATTTCATTCTAATAAAGAAATGGAAACGGATTTTAAAATGGTATTCATTGATTGAAACAGAAGGCTTGTAATGCAAGTTTGCATCAACCATGTGCAAATGTTAATTTCCAATTCTAGTTAAAATATCGAAAAGAGTTGAGTCCTAAATGGTTGCAATGAAAGCAAGAACAGAGAGAAATCAGGGTACCAATTTCATAGACAAGTCCACAAAAAGAGGAACAGCCAGGTCCTCCTGTAAGCCAAAGAAAAAGAGGGTCTTGTTGAGGATTTCCTTGAGACTCAATGAAGTAGTAGAATAGCTCAGAATCCCCCACACTTATGTATCTGAAACGGAAAACCCATTAAAATTTTCGCAATGAAACAAACCTATATATTCTACACTCAAAATGCAGTTCAAACTTCAAAAAACTTACCCTGTTTCGAGTTTAAATGGTAGTTCACCGTCAAAACCAGGCAGATACTTGACAATGGAGCCAGAGTAAACTGTGTTTGCTGAGAGAATTAACACAAGAAGCAAATGCAAAGACGCCCATCTTGGCAGACTGACAGTGTTACAGGCCTTCCTTGGAAATAGCATGTGAGATACCATAGCTAACCTCTAAAAAAAAAAAAAAAAAACAAAAGGTAGTGCCTGAAAAATTTTGGCTGCTGTAGTGATAAAGTGCGGGACTTTATAAAGTTGGAGACAGGAACCTAATGGGAGAAGTGAATTTATGAAAAGCTTGATAGTGTTTTTAGGACTAGTATTTCTTTTGCCACAATTTTGCCATAAATCTGACCTGACAAATGGGAGTGGTTACTTATTGTTTTCACAGACTCATTAGACTCAATTTCGTAATTAGTCTTGAATTTATAATTGATACTCAGTAAGGACCCAAAATAAAAGTGTATTTAATAGAAGTGTTTAATTAAGGGTGTACTTTGAGTCATAATTCTCAATTATATATATATATATATATAATCGAAACTTTTGAAACACCTACCATTTTTCATGTCATCATTATTTTTAAAACATCAATATTATAAAGCAAAAATTTTGATTTTAATATCTATTTCTCACCGTTTCTCCCTAATACTCCTCCTTCCTTATTAAAAGGCGATCAACTCTCTCTTTTCCAATTTTTCCTTCCTCTCCATTCTTCTGCGTTTATTCTTCTTTGGTGTTTCCTTGAATTTTTTTTCCATTTAACTTTAATTTTTTAAGAATATAGTTAGTTGTCCTGTTGCAAAACAAAGTGGAAAACTGACATCTGGAGTTTCAAATACTCGAGATTAATGGTAAAACTCGAGTTTTTGAAACTCGAAACCCAAGCGGTGGAAGCTGTCATGGAAAAAATTCCACGTGGAACTCGAGTTTTAGAAACTCGAGTTCCACCATTTTTTCCTTTCGCGTGGAACTCGAGTTTTAGAAACTCGAGTTCTACCATTTTTCCCTTTCAGATCATCCTTCGTCTTCCTCGTGTTCTTTTGAGTCAGACCCATCATTCTTCTTTGTGCAGATCGTCCAATCGGAGCTCCAGCATTCTGGGTTCTTCCTCTGTTCTTCCCTCTGTTCTTCATCGTCAGATTGTTCTGGGTTTCTTCATCTTCTAGGGTTTCTTCATCATCTTTGTTCTATTCTTCTTCTACTAGGTTCATCTTCGTTCTGTTCTTGTTGTTTAATTTTCTGGGTTTTTCTTCACCTTTGTTCTGGGTTTCTCTCTTCTTCATCGTTCTGGGTGTTAGGTTTCTCTCTTCTTCTCTTCTTCATTGTTCTAGGTACTGAGTTTCTCTCTTCTTCAAAGTTCTGTTGGGCTCGCAGTCTGTGTCTTTGGTAGAACTCGAGTCTAAGAGACTCGAGATCTATGTGGCATTTTTTCACATTTCTGTCCAAGTCATCAGTACAAAGCGAGTCTTCGAGACTCGAGTTTTAAAATTGAACTCAAGTTTTAAAAACTCAAGATGCTAGTTTATTAATTTGTTTCATACGTGTGTTAACTTACTATATTGTCCTCCCTTACTATGCTAGGAGTTCAAATCTTCTGTCCTACTTTTTCTGCTCCTCTCTATATTCTACCAATAAAAACTTGCCACGTATTCACCTAATTATTAATTAATAATAATATTTAATTAATTAGATAAATACGTGACAAATTTTTATTGATAAAATATAGAGTGAAGCAAAAAAAACAAAACAGAAGATTTGAACTCTTATGCAGTCTGAAAATTTCCTCCCGTTTCCTTTCTTCTTTCTGTCACTGGTGCCCAAATAAATCAAAAGTCCTATCCAATAAAGCTGTCTACCAATATGGCAGACACTACCCACTCTCCATGAAAAAGTTGGACATGTGGCCACGCTTCAACCATTCATTTGCTTCTAAATTTTTTAAACTTTTTTTCATTTATTAATTGCGTTTTTTATAAGACATTTAAATATTTAATTGCATTATTTATTGGTACTACAAACCAACATATTCGTATATTAAGTTCATGTACTGTTCTTCTCAACAACCCCTCATGTACTGTTATTGTAAATTAGGATTTATATTATAGATTAAATCGGTATAATATTACATAAATTTATAAAAAAGTGTACAATATTATACATATTTGCAATGACATCACATGCCTTTTTATTCACAAAACTGCCATTACATTATTTTATAAAAATATTTCTTTTAAATATATAATCAAATGATCATTTTTAAATATTTTAACTTAACAATAACAGTAAATAAATTCCGACATAAAAAAAATAGTAAACAAATAACTTTATTTCAATTCAGGGAAAAAAATTCAGCCCAAAATTTGTAGAAATAATAACCATATTCATATTGCTTAGTCTAACTGAAATGCCCAAAAAAAATTGCATAGGTGATAGCTTAAACTCTTCATTCATTATTATTTTTTTTAAGTAATAGCTTAAATTCTACATTCATTATTCAATTTTTTTTCATAATTAATAATTTTTTTGTGCATAGTATAAATTAGCGACCAGTTATCTAAACTTTAAGTGTTATATTTTGAGAACACATCAGAACAGATTTCAATATTTTTTTGCGAAAATCGTGACACCCACGTTAACCCAAAAGACTTGTTGTGGGACAGTAGAGCAATTATCCAATCTTTTCAGTTAAACTCTAAATTTTCGAAAACAAAATGTATAGAAATTATTAAGGTAGTTTAGCACGTGGTTTACCCAACAAAATCCCCAACAGGCCAGCTTCAATATTCAAGTTGTGTCAGACCAAGAGTGTAGGTGTTCACGTGACCCAAACCATTCGGCACCGTGCACTGTCATGTACTATTTACTATAATTGACCGAAAAAAATTAGGAGGAGGAACTGGTATCGGAAATTGGGACATGATCTACCGACTTTCCTTTGTAATAATACATTATTTTCTTTTCTTTTTTGATTTTTGAGAAACAAACAAAGAATACATTGTCTTCGATTGTCATGATCTAGCTTTTCTTTGTAAAATTTAGGGATAATTATATTTTACTTATTTGTGGTTTGTTTTTAATTTGATGTGCTTATCTATGATTTAAAGTTTGACACTTTGCCCACCGTTATTCTGCCGTAACCCACCTCTCTCTCAGCCGTTACTCTAACACTAAATATGTAAAAAATCAAATCTCAAACAGATCAAAATATACTCAATTAAATCTTTATGGTAATGACAATTTCCCAATTGACTATGCCTTCTTTGAAGGAGTGAGCCAGCCCATCGTTGAATGAAGAACACAGTGCTCAAATATTCTCTTTTCCAACATTTCTCATACACACAAATTCAACTAAATACAAAAAATTTCATCCCAAACATCTTCAAATCCAGTAAATCAAAACCTAACCAAATCAATTATAAAACATAAAAATCATCCAAAATAACCAACAAAGCTATAAACTTCACAGGTTGAACACTAATTACACCACCGCTACCACCACCACCGGCCGAAAACCCAGATCTTTAAGGCTCTCTCAGTTCAAGCTCTTGATGTCTGGTCCTCTCTCTCTCTCTCTCTCTCTCTCTCTCTCTCTCTAACACATCATCTTTATCTCTCTCTTTAAACCCATGGTTGAAAACCCAGATCGGTAGTGATTATGTGGGAACACAGTGAGCGAAGCGCAAAACTCGGAGGTCTTGCTGTTGTTCAGAACGCAAAGCGAATTGATCGAGTGGTCGTGTGGTCCCAAAGGCAGATGAACTCAGATGAAGTTGCGGAGGTCCCAAAGGCGGATGAACTCAGATGAAGTCGCGGAGGTCCTAGTTGAGTTTGGCCTTGTGGGTCTTCTTTATTTGGATAAATTTCTTGTCTGTTGATATGAATTCCCCAAATCCTTGTGGGTCTTCAACATGACTTGTTGATATAAATTTCCTGTTTGGATAAACCTAGATCCTTGTGGGTCTTCTACATGATTTGTGCTGTCAGATTGAGAGATGAGAGGAAGCAAACAGATGAAAATTGATATTCACCCAAAAAAGGAGAGAGGGATTAAGAAGATAAATTTAAGATTTAAAGCAACTACAAAGTAACTTTATTCATGTTGTACGTCTCACTCATGAGCTGAGTGTTAACAGTGAAAGGTGCAATATTCTTAGAAACTAGAAAATTTGAGTCATTAAGTCAGTGATCTTGTGTAGGTTGATCTGGATTTTTTTTTGGGTATGTTCTTCGTGTTCAAGATTTGTGTGAATAGAGAGAGAGAGAGAGACAAATATCACTTTTTGATCTCTTTCTCTTGCATTTTTGTGCTATTTTTTGTTTTGGGAGGAGAAAGACATAAAACTTGAGTAAAAATACCTATTTACCCTTAATTTTAACAGAGGTGGATTACGGCAGAGCAACGGTAGGAACCACAGGTGGGCAAAATATCAAACTTTAAACCACAGATAGACATATCAAATTAGAGGCAAACCACGTGTAAACAAAATGTAATTATCCTTAAAATTTAACTACTTCTGTGGTTCTACAGCCTCACCATTAAATTATTGTAGTTATGTGAGTCAGTGTGGCGACAAGCATGGCTACCGTGAAGTGAATTGACGTGCCGACAAGCTTGTGGGATCAAGCTATAATTAGATTCTTTGTATTTATGACTCAATGGGATGTATCTGAACATACTTTGTCCTGAGATCTTTATTTTTTAGTTTTAATGAATTCCCCTTTTCACCACAAAAAAAAAAAAAAAAAAAAAAATCACAGGATTCGCCACATTCCTTTTATTTCCGCATAAATTTGTCCCTTGGATCCTAGCAAATAAATATAAAGCTTCTATGCATAATGCGAAATGGAAAATGTAAGACTAAAATACAGTTCACCTCTAAAAATTTGGGATTTTTTTTTTTTCATTTATGTTTTAAAATTTTTATTTTGTCCAATAAAGTTTAGAATTGTTTTCATATTGGCTCTTTATGTTTCAAAATTTTCATTCAACGACCACGCATCCTTCTTGCGGTGGTTACTTCACAAATATAAGTACTTGTAGGGTGAAGGGCAGTGACGAACCTACAGTGGGGCAGGGGGGGCTATAGCCCGCCCACCCCCACCCAAAAAAATAAACTAGGATATATATGTTTGTGTGTGTGTTAAAATTTTACATTTTGGTCTTAATAGCCCCCATTTAAAAAAAAAAACTGGTATACATATTTAATTTGGAAAATTAAGATTTACTCTTAAATATATATATTTTTGGATCTCCTCTGGAATAGCATCGAGTTCTATTTTAATAATTGTGTTGAAATGTTTAAGAAACACTTATTTTATACATCATACTTTGTTGATATTTTTATAATATCAGATGTTTAAGAAACACTTATTTTATATGTAGTATTTTGTTGAATATGATATAGATGTTAGTTTTTATATTCATAAAAAAAAATAAAAAAAATTGTTTCAAGCTTTGGCCACCCCCATGTTCAAATCCTAGTTCCGTTCCTGGTGAGGGGTGATGAGGGCAATAGTCAAAATTCAAGTCTCTAAGAGTGACCTTCACACACATACACACTTAGATTATATTATAGTAAAATTTCTATCTTATATAATAAAAAAAATTATTTCATTTTGTCTTTTAAAGTTTGGACTAGGTTTCATATTGATCCTTTATGTTTTATAATTTCCATTTTCATGAAAGGCCAAATAGATAATTGAATAAAAAATGAATGGTCAAAATGACAATTTTGCAACTATAAGAGGCATACCTAGTGCACAAAACTTCCACTTTTGCATGGTTTGAAGGTGTTCTGGGATACAAATTATACCTGATGTAACTTTAAGTAATATTACACTAACCAATAATTTTAAATTGAATGTAAATTTTGACAAATCCACCATTAGATTATACTATCTTCATATATTCTCCATGCTTGCAAAATTTCAGGGTGATCAAAGATCAATAGACATGTCATCTATTAGTTGTTTAAAATCAAGTTTTTGTAGTTTGAAATAACGCATAAAAGATTAGTTTATGGATCGAATAGCAAATTACATTTGATCGGCATGAAATTTGGCATGTATGTTAAGAATATATAGAACATGTAATTCAACAGTTGAATTTTCAAAATATGAATTCAATAATAAGTTATTGAGTAATGTAACATTACTTAGAGTTACATCAAGTATAACTTGAACTTAGCCCTATATATATATATATATATATTGGAGATGTTATTCCCAAATTTGAACCCGTGACCTGTCGTTTTTGGTGAAAGGTGCTTACGATCATACCAAGGCCTCAATCTGTTTTGAAACTTAAATGGCCAAAATGAAAATAACCTCAAACTTTATGGGTCAAAAGTGTACTTTAGTGAATATTAAAGATACTTCAAAACATAGTCAAGCATATTCAGCTTGAAACTTGTCCTTTTAATTTTGAGTGGGAAAAGGATAGTTTTCATGGATATTAAAAATTAGCTTACTTCCACTGCTGAGTAACTTTTACTTAAAAGAACTTCAAAACTTACTAAGTAACTTTTACAAATTGTTTAGGTTTGGCTTACTTCCTCTGCTATTGTGCACTAGAGGAGACACAAGCACAACAAGTGTCAACCTTGTGTCCCATTTAGTGTATAAGAGCACTACATGGTAAGTTTTACTTGTTGTTAAGTTTAAATTACTAGGCAAAATTGGCGGTCGCGTAGTATTTTTTCTTTCTTATGGACATTGGAAGACTCACTATTTTTCCAATATAACCAAAAATATTATTAAGCCAAACAAAAAGAATTAAACAATCAAAGGTCCTAACCCATCTTATTCCTCTCAAACAAAATTATAATTTGGAAGAGAAAAGATGCCCATTAGACTTATACCAAGCAGGCCATTTTGCTATTCTATGAGCAAGATCGAGTTTCCTATGTACAAACAAACAAGCAAAACCTTAAAATTCAAAGTGTTAACACTTGTCATAAATGTATGTGACACATGCTCAAATTCATCTACTCATCTTACCTTCTCTACACATAGTTCCTTATTATGCCCCAAATCTATATGAATATATATATATATATATATATATATATATATATATATCATATATCATATACTATATATAATTGTAGAAACCTTTTCTTGCAATTAAGACTATGCGAACACATAGGAAAAAAGACCCATTTTAAAAAACTGCCACCTATACAATTAAAAAGTTGCAAAATATCGCACATTGCACTGTTTGAGGGCTTTAAACTTTAAAGTTTATCCCATACACTTTAAACTTTAATGTTTATCCCACACGGTTTAAAACAAATTTCGATTAAATTGAAAGGTTGAGAGAATTTGAGAAACAGAGGGAGAGAGAGAGCGAGTCACAAAGAGTGGAGAGAGAGAAAATTTTGAGAAATTTGTCTGCCAACTACGTCAAGCTGTAAGACAATCCAATCCAACCCCCGAACAGTTAAAGTGTTGCGTGAATTCATGCAACGTTGGAGTCCCAAAATCGTCTTCCTTGTAGAGACTAAGCTAAATAAGAAGAAGATGGAGAAGAGAAGAAGGTCCATGAGTCACCTCAACTACCTCTTTGTGGCTAGTGAGGTTCAAAGTGGAGGATTAGCAATGATATGGACAAAAGACACTAATTTGGATATCATGACCTACGGTCCAAATCACATTGATGCTATTGTCACTGAATCTGATTCTGGTTTTAAATGGAGGATTACAGGTTTTTATGGGCACCTTGATGCCAATCAAAGGAACGAATCGTGGAAGCTGCTTGACAGACTCAACAATAGGTACCATCTCCCATGGCTCTGCCTATGAGCTTTTAATGAAATCTTGTCTATGAATGAGAAACAAGGAGGGATATTAAGGTCACAACAACAAATGGATGGCTTTAGGCATGTAATAAAAACCTGCAATTTCAAAGATCTTGGTTACAATGGCTCAGACTTCACATGGTGTAACATGAAAGAAGGCAATGACAGAATTTACATGAGGCTAGACAGAGCCCTTGCCACTGCTGATTAGAGTAACCATTTCCCAAACACCATGGTTCACCATCTTAAAGACTCCATCTCAAACCCTTGTGCCCTATTAATCTCTAATGTCCTCACTGCCCAACCTCTGCAGAAGCGTCAATTCCATTTTGAGGCAATGTGGACATAGAAGGTGGAATGTAAAGAGCTCATTGAAAGATTCTGGGACTCATGCCTTGACACAAACACACCTGAGGGCCTTTCACAGGGTCTCAAGCAATGTGCTACTAAGTTATCAAGATGGAACCACTCAGTTTTTGGTCACATCCCAAAGAAGATCCACGATAAAAGGAAAGTTCTTAATTCTCTGGTTTTAAGAGATTCTGAAACTTAGATTTGTTTTTATATTAAGAAAAAGTATTGTTCGCATGCAAATTATTGACATTCAAGAAAAAGATTATAACAATTACATGGGGAAAAATCATGCTTTAAACAAAACAATTACGAATTATTCATGTTATAGACATAAACATTCATCAACATAAAAGGAAGCATAGAAAGGATAGGGTGAAGGAAACAACCTATTGCATGAGCACTCTTTGTTCTTGAGAGGATGTTCTAGGGTTCAAAGAAATTGGTTCAATTCTCTTTGAAACCTAAAAACCCTAATTTTAGCAGCAAACATCAGAGAGGATCAAAGAATATCAGCAATCTTTAACTCTCAAAACGTATGCATCTCAAAGCGTAAAAAAAGGTGTTAAATTATGAGGTTCAACCTCTATTTATAAAAGTCAGTGGACTCTAAAAAATAGATTCAGATGATTAGGGTTTGAATCTGGACGCATCCTTTTGTGAAAAGGTCGAAAATGGTGTGCCTTATCATCACCCAAAGGCCGTTGGGCCAAAGCCCACAAGGAGAAAATTCGGCCCTTTTAGAGTGCCGTTTGGCACTCCAAAAGTGCTGAATTGCCCTCGGGACTCCGAACACTCTTTCATGTTCGAGTGTCATTTGGACTCCTCTTCTAGGGTTTTTTAACCGATCCGTATATCTAGATGTGTTTTCATCCTTTGGCTATGATTTTTTTTATCTCTTTTCTAGATAACTTAGGCTTTTTAAGAACAATTATCTTGTGGATAAATCCCTCAAAATAAATTCTGATAAATTTCAGATTATCCACAATTTTATTGTTATCCAATCATCATTTTTATTCGTATGCATGCATCCCTATTTTAAACACTAATTCTCAACTAATCACAAAGTTATTTAATTAATTTTAATTATTTTACCAATCAAATGTAATTGAACAAGTTTGAAAATAAAGGTTCAAGCTGTGTTTGTTTAGAAATAAACAAACACAAATAATCTTTGTATTTACCTAAGCCCCAATTGTTCATGAATGGTTTGATTGAGTCTATTCATTCATAGCCCCTGTTTGTTTATAGCTTTAGGAATCGAGTGTTTAGATTGTATAGTAGTGCACAAATTGGAGTTTCTACTACCAATTCAATTAAAAAGTTTAATTCCGGTTCCTCAAATATTTAGTAAAAGATGGAAATTTAATCATTTCATTAATTTTCATAATTAATGATAAAATTTCAACTTATGGCATGATATTTGCTCTTTATCATTGGTTTTTGGTGTAGATGAAGTTCAAACAACAAATCTCTTATTCAAAAACAAAAAATTTTACTAATTAAGCTAAAGTTTGATAATAGATTTGCCTCTCATTCAATTGTCCTTCATTCTATTCTCATACATGTTATACATGACAATCTCACATTTTTATAATTTTCTTTTTGGCATTTTCTGCCAAATAGCATATTTTAGGAAAAATATACCCTGCCAAACTTATTTAGTTATGTAGATCTTTTTTGAAACTCGAGTTTGTCAAACTCAAGTTTCAAACATTATGGGTTCACATGGCAATCTGACTAACATAATACTTGGAACTCGAGTTTCACTTAGGTTGCGTTTGAGATTAGAGTTTAAAGTTAGTTTATTTTACTATTTAACTTATTTTTGCTACTATTCAGCTAATTTTTGCTACTATTCATGGGTCCCACTACACCTTTTGGTATTATCCATAGATTTCATTGTACTATTTCAGCAAATTTTTACTTTTATCTACAATTCTTTCAGTGAGTTTCAACTAAATAAACTATTCTCAAACAGAACCTTAGAACTTGAGCTCCAAAAAAAGTGCTACATAACTAAATAAGTTTGGCAAATTGCGTTTCTCCTAAATTTTTCCTTAAATTATGCTATTTGAAAAAATTAGCCCTTTTTTTTTCTTCTCTTTTCTTCCTTTCTTCTCTAGCCTCTCAGGCCGCCACCTCTCTCACAAGCATCCCAAACCATGCTCACTTGCTTCATGATGGTAAGGCTCATTGGCTAAGGGTGAATGGGATGGTCCATTGTGAACTCCCTATGGATCTGGTCTTTAATGACCTATGGGCCATATATTCTCACTCACTCCTTGACACCCAATAACCCGTTGCACACCTCAATTACCTAGGTCTCTGGTCGTTTCATTGAAGTTTGAAATATTATAAAACTCACTGAGGGTAAAGGGGACTTAAACATGATGCTTATATGAGAAATAACAAGTTACAAAATTGGTTGACAATAAATCAAGCAAGAAAATCAACACTTTTTTGAGACCTATTGTAGATTTGTTTAGAAATTGAACTTGATCAATCAACCCCAAGTAGCGGGAGGCACAACATAGCATTCCAGGAGAGAATTCTTTCCAATATGTGGCTTTGTAATCTTCTTTGATTCGATAAGGTCTTCAACGTCATGACGGAGACAAGCAAATTTATCCGTATAGTGACCTTTGCTTTGACGTACTCACAATACTCGTTGGCAAAGTAATTTGGAGAAGAGATATTTGGAGTATACCTACCAAGATCCAATGGCTTCATAATTCCTTTGGTTGATAAATCCTTGAATGCTTTTGACAAAGGCATGCCCAGTGGGGTCAGCTCTCTTGGTCCATTGCAAGCATGAACAATAGTAACATCATTTGACTTGCCTTCGCATGGCCTACTTGTCCTAAATTCCTTTGGGTACCTATAGACACCTCATTCTGTACTTGGTTAATAAACTATTGTCCCCGGTCTCAATGATGAGCTTGACATGACTACAAAAGGTAATTGAAATTATTTTGATAGTTTGAAAGTAATCACAACTCAAAAGTGCTCAAATCGCTTTGAAAACAATGCTAAAATGACCTTTGCTCACTGTTTTGGACATAACATTTTATACAAAAAGAATTTTTGACTGAAATTTATTTCATTGGAAAGTAGACATCATGGGCTTTAATTTGAACACAAATTTTTCCTAACTTGAACTAAAATTGAGTGAGTTATGACTATTTGAATTTGGGCCAACTGGGCTGTCTGATTTTCTGGGTTTTAAAAATTTATTTTAAGGGCCAAAAAAATAATGTTTTGGTGTGGGCTGGCCCATGGACCATTGAGAACATCCAAAGATCATGAAAAAGTCTGAAAACCCTAATTTTAACTTATAAATACTCACTTTATGCCTCCAATCAAAACCCTAGCTAGAGAGAGTCATTTTTTAGCCTCCATCTTCTCTAAAACCCTAATTCTCTTTTCTAAAACAAATACACATCACCTCTGCATGTTTTTGACAATTCAAAAACCTCTCTTTAGTTAGTTCTAAGGCAGAAACTATTTTCCCAATTTGATTTCTCAAAAAAAAATTCAAAACTAATCTTGTTTTTGAGTTGTGATTACCTATAAACTATTGAAATCTTCTTTTTCCTTGATATCTCATTGAATCTTGTTGTGTAGGCACTGAAGGGCCAGTTAAATGGCAATCAAGTTTGTATTCCATAGCAAGGTAAGTCTCTCTTCATGGCTTTTCCTTGATTTGGTTCTTTTATAATTTATGTTTTTGTTGTTCTTAGTTAATTTATATGTTATTAATGCTTAGAAATATGTTTTGTCTTGTTTGATTTTATTTTGTTTTGTTTCATCATGTTTTAAATGGAAAGTTGATATGATTTGATATATCAATAAATATATTGTGAGGTGTTAAGTGTTGCTCATGTTTGTTGTTAGATCCAATGCATGTTCAAGAATAAATTTTGTTTTATTTATCTTTGATATCTTTATTGTTAGTTTAGGTTGTTTAGTTTTATATTAGAAGCATGCTAGGTTTGGTTTGATTGTTATTTTTTTGAAATTGTGTTTTTTGGGTGTGTATGCATGCGCATACTAAAGGCTTGGGTACGCATACTCATGTCCAGAGATGCAGATTTAGAGTTCTTAAAATTTTGATTGTTTTGCTTAGTTTTAAATTCTCTGTTTAAAGTCTTGTTGAGTCTAATTTTCACATGTTTAGGCCTAGGGTTAGTAGAATAACATGTTTCACATGCTTTGGTTGTTGAATTGATAATTAGGGTTTATATCTTAGTTGAATCACCTGAACATGCATATAAACATGAACATGCATTGATACACAGTTGTTGTGGTGCTATGAGGTAAGTGAGGCAAGTTATGAATAATTACATGAACATGCATTTAATTGGGATGATGAGCATGATATGGTTTATGAACATGATGAATATGCTTGGCTAATACCATGATGCTATGCTTGGATGTTTCGGATATGCTTGATGTTAATGCCTTGTTGATGCTACCGTATTGTGATATGCTTGCTGCCTTGGATGAGATGAGATAGATGTATCATTGGGTTATGATATATCATGATAGATGAGTGATTAGGTTTTGGGATGACTGATGTCATGTTGATTGTTGGATGGATGCTAGCGTGTGTGTGAGTATAGATGCAATGTTGAACGTGCCTTTAATAGGTTTAAGAAGTAAGATTCAATGAGAGGAAGTCAATGTTAGGGTTGGGCAATTTTGGGTGCCTAACACCTTCCCAAGACTGTACTTTAACTCTGAACGCATATCTTTGGTAGTAAGATCTAGGTGGCAACTCCCCCTTGTGTCCACAGTGGCAACTCCGCTGGGTATTGTGAGTTTAATTCCTATGTATCATATGTCTTAACCTTAATAAAGACTTATTCAATACTTGTTTGTACACACATCACTTGGTTTTATTGTCCCTTTTACCTTGGTTGGTGATGAGTTTGAAGATGGAAGGCTCCATTCAAGCCCAAGTCTTCCGAAGCTCATCCCACTAACTCACAATCAATGCCACCGCTTATAATTGGCCATCGCCTATATCTTGTGATCACATAATTCCAAAGGACAAATAAAAGATGTAAAGGTGAAAGGATGACCCAAGAGTTATGATATACCCTAAGAATGTTGGAAAGAAGAAAAAAGAAAAAAAAGGAGTTATTACACATAAGAGGCTTATCCCAAAGTCCAAAGGTATATCTTAACTTGAAAGGTTCATAAGGCCATAACCTAATTGTTATCATAAGCCCAAATCAAAAGGCCTTTTGAAAAAGAGGACCTTGGGCCTAAGGTAACAAGTATGTTATGGACTTAGCATCCAATATCCTTCAAAGTCCAAAATGAAACTCCTTAATCTTGGGTCTCTTTGTTGCATGCCTAGGCCCAAAATGATGAGAATTTCATGGACTTTGAGAGGAAGGCTACAATATATCCTAGCTAGAGGGCTACTTCAAAAAAAAAAAAAATTTTAAAAAAGAAGAATTTTTTTTTTTTTTGAAAAGAAGAAAAGTTTTCAAAAAAAAAAATCTTTGTAAATAATTTTTTAAGAAGTGAAATTTTCAAAATAAAAAAAAGAGGGAAAAGTTTACGAAAAATAATTAAAAAATAATAATAATAATTTTTAAAAGAAAAATTCAAAAAGAAGATGAAAGATGATCCACAAAGTCAAGATATACCCTAAGTTTTGGGCCCATTCAAAAAAAAGTTCAAATCAAAGGGGCCCAAGATCATGAGTATACCATAGACTTTGGAGAAAGGCATTGAGCCATAAAGTCATACCATACCTTAGCTTTTGGGTCGAAATTCAAAAATCTTTTTCAAAAAACAAGAGAGTCCAAGATCATGAGTATGTTATAGGCTTTATTGAAAAGATGTTGAACCTGATGAATCCAAAAATCGTCAGTTTGGTCACTCATCCAATCTAGAACTTTTGATGGGTTTTTGAGATCTACAAAAGAAATAAAGCTAGTCGAAGAGACCACTGGGGTGAGCCCTGGTGGGAGAGCCCTCGATGCTTCAGTCAGTATCCGCCCATTAATTTTGTATATAGATTGCATTTTGTAGTCTTTTTAATGTACCTTAGCAAATGGAGAGATTGTCCCTTTATAGGTAGCTTGGATAATTGTTGTGCTCATAATCATCTTCATGTACATAATTGCAGGTAATTATTTCTCTGTGTGTAACGGTCTCCGTCTTAATGGGAGTTTAAGGTTGATGAGTAACGGTCGTCATTAATGTGTTGAATGTGCTTGAGACGTTACATCTTTTTCCATGATGATCTACTAATGTTGCAAGGTCATCCATATTCATAAACAACTTTAATGATTTTTCTGGACTCATCAGTTGCCCCCCATTCCCAAGCCTGATTTTATGTTAGTCAGGTTTAGGGAATTTCCTTGACTTGTTTAGATTTAGACTTTTTTGTCTTTCAATCAATTTCTTCTTTAAGGATGGTGGTTTATTTATGACGACTTCTTGGTGTCTGCCTTTGGAAGGTCCTTTTGGATGTTTGAAGGATCATTGCTTGATCTTGTGAATGGGCTAATTTCTTTGGATGACCATTTTTTATCACTGCTGAAGAGCAAGGTGATTTCTTTGGATGATCATTTTTTATCAAAATTATTCTCTTATAAATAATTTTATCCTTATTGCTTTGGACGATTTAATTCTTGCACAAAGAATTTACTGTTGAACACTTGTACTCTTGCATGAAGAATTCGTCATTGAACGATTTTACTCTTGCATGAAGAGTTTATCGTTAAATGATTTGTTTCTTATATGAAAAATTCTATCAATATTACTTTGGATGATTTAATTCTTGCACAAAGAATTTACCGTTGAATAATTTTACTCTTGCATGAAGAATTTATCATTGACCGATTTTACTCTTGCATGAAGAGTTTATCATTAAATAATTTTATTCTTATATGAAGAATTTTATCATTATTAATTTGGACGATTTAATTCTTGCATAAAGAATTTACCGTTGAACGATTTTACTCTTTCATGAAAAATTTATAGTTGAACGATTTTACTTTTGCATGAAGAATTTTATCGTTGTTAGTTTGGAAGATTTAATTTTTGCACAAAGAATCTACTGTTGAATGATTTCACTCTTGCATGAAGAATTTATCGTTGAACAATTTTACCCTTGCATGAAGAGTTTATCATTAAATGATTTGATTTTTATATGAAGAATTTTATCAATATTACTTTGGACAATTTGATTCTTGCACAAAGAATTTACCGTTGAACGATTTTACTCTTGCATGAAGAATTTTATCGTTGTTACTTTGGACGATTTAATTCTTGCACAAAGAATTTACCATTAAACGATTTTACTCTTGTATGAAGAATTTATCGTTGAACGATTTTACCCTTGCATGAAGAGTTTATCATTAAATGATTTGGTTCTTATATGAAGAATTTTATCATTATTACTTTGGACGATTTAATTCTTGCACAAAGAATTTACCATTGAATGATTTTACTCTTGCACGAAGAATTTATCGTTAAACGATTTTACACTTGCATGAAGAATTTTATCGTTGTTACTTTGGATGATTTAATTCTTGCACAAAGAATTTACCGTAGAACGATTTTACTCTTGCATGAAGAATTTATCGTTAAATGATTTTACTCTTGCATGAAGAATTTTATAGTTGAATTTTTGGGACGGTTACTTCTTGAGTAAACAAATGATCACATGGGATTGTAGCTTCTTTTGAAATTTTGTAGCTTTAGGCCTCCTTGAGATCATGCCACTTTGGACCTTCTTGAGGTTATGCTGTTGTCTAAAGTAAGTTGCACATGCGTTTCAAGTCTACGAGACTCAATTGAACTTCTTAGATTCATGACGAAGAAGCATATGCTACTAATAATATAGCTATATTAGCTGTGATAGTTGCAACAATTTTATAGCAATATTTTCAACATGTTCTACACATTTGTGATAATCATGCAGGCTTGATACGTATTTAGTTCCAATAAAGAAAGAAAGAAATGAGTTACCTCGACAGAAGAACTTAAATCTCGATATTATTTTTGTACAAACCTTGATTTTTTCATTGTTTTAGTCTTCTTGATGGGCTCTCTCTCTTTTAAGATCTCTTTTGTTAGGCTTAACATGTTCAAGGCCTAGATCGCTTTTGCTTCTTTTTTTTTGTTTTTTTTTTTGTAAGCGCTAGAACTAGGCCACATTGTTGCCCCCATTCAAACATAAAAGGTGCAATTGATGTTTGTTGATGACTAGAGGAATGACCTTTTAATGGATTGAACCTATTTGCCTTGAGGGATTTTTATAGAAAGCCCACCTTTGCAAGGACCCTATAACAAGCATGCTTGGCTTGGAACCACTTTGCTCACATGGCGAGTAAAATAGATATGTGTGTGATACTTTTGGTACCCTTCTAAGCTAATTTCTTTTCAACAAGCTCTTCTTTGTTGGCTTCAAAGCTACAGGGGCATGACTCGCCATTTGTGATGTCAAAGGAATTCTAACAACCTTTGGTTGTATTCCCCTTTTCCACTTAAGAGTTTTTGATCTCTTTCTTGGCTTGCTTTTCTTGACAAGTTCTTATTCTAAAGTTTGTAATCTTAAGAATATAGGTACAGACAAGCTAGTCTAGTTACACTAGTGAATAGTTTAGTACTTTTACTATGTGAAGTGTTAGACTTAGAGCGACATTGTCAAGCAAGAAGTTCACAAATAATATTAACCACAAATGTATAAAAATTTTTGGGGCTTAATATTTATTTTATATAAATGAAGTGTAATTTAGTTCATACCAAGCACTGAATTAGTAACTCGGTTTACGAAAGCATGATGCTTTAACATACAAAAACCACCAAAGATTTCTTGAAACCATGTGGCGGGATTTATGCATCAATTGTAAAAGCATGTTGGACTAGTATACAGAAGTAAAAATCAAAACTTCAAACGCGTACATAGCCAAACCATTTTGGTACAACATGCTATATCTTTTCTGTTTATCGAATTCATATGGACATAATCTGATACTATTTTGAGAGTAGATTGTATGTTAATATGTAACAATTCAAAAAATGTTCTTTCTCAAAGTCAAAGCAGCATGTATAATTGGGAAAATTTAAATCATGATCGTTATGTGTGAATCTATATGCTCATAAGATTTCTCCTTAACTGGTCCTTAATTGCAATACTTAAGCACCATAAATTCATAACCTTAACTCACAATATAATTGACAGGTTTCTAGGTAGATTTATTCACCATGTAAAGAAGATAACCATGGATTTTAATTTGTAACTGAAATACTATTTCCTGTATTTTTTCTTTATTCGATTTCAATATATATTAGTCAATTGCTTGTTTACTGATCCTTTCAATTGACATAGGAATTAATATTAAATTAAACATAAGAGGCACATGATGACACATGCTATTGGTGAATAACATGGTGCATGGGCTTATTGCCCATTCATCTTATTACCCATTTAGCCTTATGACTTATAAGTCATGCACATGGGCTAGCTTTAGGGTTCCCCCATCTTCTAATAGATGGACAGCCTAGATTTATTAATCATAAGAAATCGAATTGAAATTATCATGTAACATACCAGGCAATATGTATGTTTGAAGAGAACGTTCCCCTCTTTGATCTCCTTTTTGGCAGGCTTGTCTTGATAAGTTCCCTTTAACACTGTTCATCATCTCTAGACCGCATAACATCACCATACGTGGTTTTTCAGAAAACTTTATTTGTTATACATCCTCTTTTGTGGATATTTTCAATCTCATAGATGACTGCTACAAAATTAGTTTTCTTGGACATGTATATATAATGTTTTTGCCAAACATACGTAAATCATACATAAATCAAGATAGTTTTCACAAGGTGTAGTTGTAGCAGAAAAATAGAATATTTATTATCGTTGGCTTCCACCTCTCTAATACTGATTAGATTTGGCTCAACTTGGCTCATTGGATTTTCTCTTATGTCCAATTTTAGAGTTTCTAAATTTGGTAAGATAGTAAAATCTGACTTTAGCCTCTTTAGTGTCTAAACTCTAAAATTATGATATAATTTCGGTAAGACAAAAAATTTTGGCTTCAACCTTCTCTAGTGCCAAAAATTAAGATTTATTATCTTTGGCATGGCAATAATATTTCACTTCCTTTTTTTTCTCTTAGCAAGATGCATTAGGAGAAAGTAGTGAAATAAAAAGCCATAATTAATCACATAATGCATGAATATCAACCAAGATGCTATCAGTATACCAATTATTTAATGCTATAAAGAGACACAAATGATCTCTTCGTGTTATAATAGGAAATGTAGTAAAGCTGTAAAACCCTTTTTATGGCTATAATCAGGATATCAATTAGGCCATAACATATAATTATATTTGGATTTAATGGCAAGGATCTCAAAGGCATCGGTTTGACTTCTTAGCCACTAATCTTCTTTGAATTATGTAGGTTGTAGCAATTAAGGTATTCATTCCCCTTGGCTTCCACACATACCCAATGCTGATTGGGTTTAGACTTTCTTTCCTTGTTTTAAACTTAATTTCATGTTTAAAATTAGGATTCTGAATTTGGCAAGATAATAAAATTTGACTTTTGCCTTTTAATGTCCAAAATTATAATTTTAGTCTAATAAATTTTCTCTAATGTTCAAGCATTGAGATTTATTACCTCTTGCAAGGCAGTAATATATTGACTTCATCTTTCCTATTTAGGCAAGATATGTTTAGGAAAGAAAAAGGGTGATAACTAGCAAGTGGCACCATACATGTGTCAACATGAACATAGTTGAATTTTGTGCCAAACAAGTGTGTCTAACATAAGGCATGCAACTAAACAGTACATGTGAAATTGTGAATGATAAAAATGGGATTCACACCACATTGGGTTGATTGTATTTATCTTAAGCAACATGTATATATTCATATGTGTGTGTGTGTATATATATATATATATATACATATATATGCGCAATACATCTCATCAATTGTAGCTTAAGTTTTTTTTATAAAAGCCTTTAGCCGAGACTATGATTCCCATTCCTTCCATTTATAGATCACCATATATAGCAACTTCAGTATGATTAAGTTGAGATCTAGAATAAATATAGAAAGACAAAGCTGTGATTTGGGACTACCATTACTATGGTTGACCTGAGCAATGATACTCAAAGGAAGGCTCAGTGGGTTAGGCCATGTATCTTTGTGGCGATTTTATCTTTGCTCTTGCTTATTTTTATTTTTTATTTAAATAAAGGTATAAGAATTACCTTGGGTTCTTGATGCGAACCATCTTGTTCGTGCCCAGGGTTGTCGACCCACAGTAGCAGGATGACATTTTTTGCCAAATCACGTCAAGGTGATTTGATTTGGCCTCCAAATTTCACGTGCATGTCCTCTTAGGGTGGAAGGCACTGCAAGACTGCTTTTGTAGCAAGCGGATCTGCTTCTATTGAAGGATCTTTACATGATATTCCATCTATCTGATCGAGACTTACTACAGTATCATAGTGTTCATATTTTTTTAATGAACTAAGTGACCCTTTGTAACGGGAAGAGAACAATGACTTGTCTTTTTCCAACAGAATGGGCCAAATTGATGAAACCGAAAATCGTCAGTTAGGTCACTCGTCCAATCTAGAGCTTTTGACAGGTTTTTGAGATCTACAAGAGAAATAAAGCTAGTCGAAGAGCCATTGGGGCTCACCCCGGTGGGGGAGCCTCTGATACTTCAGTCAGTATCTATCCATATATTTTGTATATAGATTGCATTTTGTAGTCTTTTTGACATACTTTAGCAAATGGACAGATTGTCCTTTTTATAGGTAGCTTGGGTAGTTGTGCTCATAATTATCTTCATGTACATAATTGCAGGTAATTATTTCCCTCCGTATAACAGTCTCCGTCTTAATGGGAGTTTAAAGTTGATGAGTAACGGACGTCATTAATGTGTTGAATGTGCTTGAGTGATTACATCTTTTTCCATGATGGTCTACTAATGATGCAAGGTTGTCTATATTAATAGATGACCTTAATGATTTTTTTGGACTCATCAAACTAAGACAGGAATCAATTTTTGATGTAGGCGGAGATTGAATCTCATATCTCTTATTCAACCATTAGAGACTTTATCAATTAAGTTAACTAAAACCCACTTCTCCTTTGAATCTTTGATAGACTTATATGGTGATACCTCTGTGAGAAAGAAGACTAGGAATTACCTCATCTCACATCCGTACTAAAAAAGACTAACTGAAGCTACAATAAATTCATGTATACCATACATATCGTGTACCTTTTATTTGGACCAACTGATGTGGATTTTTTTATTTAAGAAACTGATGTGGTTTTTCGAACATTGTTGTAAACTTGTAATTAGACAGACAAAGCACTAAATGACTAAAAGATTACAACTGCTTTCATCTAAAAAAAACTACACAAATGCAAGAACCTCACTTCATGATCAAATGTCCCAAATTATTGAAGCTTCAATCACTTATTACAGAGCTCAGAGGGAGAGAGAGAGGAACAAAAAAAAAACCACTTATTACAAAGGGTAATAATGGACCCACCTTTGAAACATGTTATAACATTCTCTACGGTAGTACTCTGGTGCAGTATGACCAGCACCCTATATCCAATACAACAGGGAAAAAAAAATGTTACTTTTCTTTGTAGATCAAAAATAAAGAGATGAATCAATAATAAGAGTATGGTTTACTTGCCTTTACAGTTGCAAATGTTAAACGAAATCCATTCTCAGAATACTTTCTTGTGTACCTAAATTAAACAAGCGGCATAGCTAAGAAATGGATCTTTTTTTTACAAAATACTCAAAGCTTATGAAAGATTAGATTGCAACAAATTACTCACCCTGCAATTTGACCATCAACAAGCCAAGGTCGCCAATCATTGACAATAGTCAAATTAAGTGACTTTATCCATTGTTCTGTGCCCACAAATGGGACAACCATATCACGATCACCACTGTTAAAATGAGAAAATCTTTAGAAATGAGCAACTAAAAATAATCTAATTGATGGAATAATTTATAATTAGACTCAAAATTAGTGAAATTTAAGATCATCAAATTTAATGCGAGTCAATTTCCTTTATCAAGAATCCTCCACTAAGCAATTTTCATCCATATTTTGATGGTAAGTGTAACATTCAGTAAATTGATACATTTGAGGGGAGAATCAAAACTGATTTCAATGTTTATACACCAAATTTTAAAGTAGACATGCCCTTGGTTTCATTTTATCAGCTTGATATCAACTTAGCTTAGATTATTTTTTTAGTTTATTTTCCCATTTTGATAAAAATTATATCAATTTGTGTGGTTTGATTCACTAATTGCCTCCAACTAGACAATGTTGAGTGCAGAAAATTGCAAGTGATTACCTCTCCACCAGGACTTGTAAGCCTTTCTTACTGAGATATCGATGAACATCAACCACGCTCAAAATATCCTTCGTGTATGATAAGCTCTTGTTGCACCTCTTCCAATCCCAGACAAAACCCTGGTGCCACAAGGATGGCATCTCAATAAACTTATACGGATTCAAATAGCATAACCCTGAAGAATTTATGTACCTGTCGAACATGCAAAGCATCTTGAACTCTGTCATCATTGGACCACATGTATGCTAATGCATAATTAAAATTCTGCAGTTAAAAGTGAACTGGTTAATCACAGAGCTATATATTTATATAATTCAAGAAAAGGGTAATGTAGCTTTCAAAATGAATCACACAAGAACATATCTCACTGTATGTGATGTGGCAATTTATAAGAGGGAATGTTTACCCGACACCAATATTCATGAATTCTTGGTGGAGAAAGTATGAAATCTGCAGAATTTTCTTGTACAGATCTTCTATCCAGTTCTGTATTAAGGCTTGGAGAAGCAAAAGCGCACTTTGGTTCCAAAATATCATTACGAAATAGATCTTTTATGCACTGCAGTTCCGTTTAATCTGTCAGTTTTTGGAAGAAATTGAGTAAAACAATATTATCATTAAAAATCGACTCACTTTTTCGTAATATGCAAGAGCCAAGACACATGCTGTATTGGATGGATCTACGACCACATAGTTCTCTTGGCAACTTGTTTTGAGTTCCTGCAAAGATGTAAACATAAAATCAGCACCAAGGTGTTACAACCATAAGGAAGACATCATAATCAGTCAATATGAAAAATAAGAAATCAGCAAATTCAATACAATGAAAGTAGAGCTTATGTGACATCTTTGCCAACATTTTCAGACTATATGTATATAATAAGAGTCCCGGGATGCCTAAAATGGCGAATTACCAGTGTCCCAAATCTTTAAATTGTAAATAAATATTCAACTTAATTATTTAACCATTATTCTATACTGCATACCAAGTAAACTCCACTCACCTCATAAAGTTCATCTGATATCAGTGCCATCCGATGAGCGAATATTATTTTGGAATTTTCATCAATAACCGAATCTGTACGTGGGCTCCCAATTAAATACCCCTAAATTCATTTGAAAGAAGAATGTCAAAATCACTATGCAACAGCAAAATGAAATGCCCAAATAATTTAAGTGAAATAATATAGGTCATGTACTTTGAGGTTCATTCGTGGCTTGACTTTAGCTGCAATACCTGCAAGTACATGTCATTCCAAGATCAATGAGTAACTCAAAGGGGGATCAACTCCAACATACAAATTCAATTCCACAATTCCACAAATAGTTATCAATAAATTATCTTACCATCTATGACCTTCTTTGTCACTAATGGAACAATAATGCCTGAATAAGAGTCCCCGCCAACAAATAGTTGAACTGGGAGATATTGTGGGTGTTCATCTAGCCACTGCAACATAGCTCAAACACATGAATGGGTATTTAAACTTGTCCAAGACCTCTTATTAATATCTGTAATGGAACATTTTGGATTCCTACATTTCTGCTATAATAATTATCTGTAAACAGAGTGGAATTTTCCTTCTTGAAGGTATGAGCTTTTACACACCTTCCTGAGGAATTGATAGGATTGTTCAGATGATTCTGAATCTGAGGTAGGCCAGCCTTCTGGAGTTCTTGCATAGGAGAATCCAGTGCCAACAGGTGCATCTAGAAATATAATGCTGGCTGTCTGGATAATGATCACAACAGATTAATAACAATTGTGAAATAAGAAACAAGGACAGAAGTAGAGAAGGCTGCTTGCTCAAAATGAGTACCTTTGTCCATGCATATGGATAATATACCAATCTTGGTAAGCCCCCAGTGTAGTTGTTAATCTGAAATTCCAGTGGACCTGCACAAGAATTATCAAATTAGATTACAGCTTTTTTGCTTATGAAAGAAGTCACTCAACTAATTAAAGGCAGGAAAGCCACTCAGCCCACTCTTCACTAATTATCAGAGGCTATGAAACTATTCAAACAGTTGAGGTTGAATTTAACTTGTTCTAATATTTCCTTCTTCAAACCAAACCCTTCTGTGCCAAAAATTTTACAAAATAACTATAACGCTCTTTGATATTGAATGAAATCCACCGCAAAAAGTAAATTATATTGGTGGTCCTCAAGTTACAATAAATTGAAGAAGTCTGAAGTCATTCATTCAAACCTGCACGGTCGCAAACTTTTTACTTGAGCAGATCCAAGTTAGACCTTTTTACTTGTTTTATTTCCCTTTTAAGCCTAACCAACTGGTAATAAGACACTAGCCATCTCTATTAAAAAAATGTACTAAATGTTAGTATATTCGGGCCACCTTTCCTTGTACTCTTCTTTCCACTCCCTCCGTTCCAAACATACTAAAAGTGTTTGTGCATAAAACATTATATCTCATTCAAATATACACTAAGGGGAAAGGAATGTTAGTGCTTGTTACATACACTAACATGCTAATGGAATGGAATGATTATAAGGGAATGGAATGGAATGAAATATATTTAAACAAGAGAAATGAATGGAATGGAATTAAGTAACCTTATTTGGATGTTTTAAAATAAAGGAATGGAAAGGAATGCAAACAAATGGAATGTAAGCAGTATTGTTTGGGAGTAACATAGAAGAAAAGAAATTGAATTATTTTATTACAATATTACTATTAGACCCCTGTTTTAAAATAAAAATGTTGAATATATAGGGGTATTTTGGGAGTTTTAGTAAAAAATTCATTAAATCTAATTTCATTCCCTCCAATTCCTCCCAATTTTGAGGGACTGAAAATTGAAGTTTTAAAGAAATAGAAAAGAATGAGTGTTCCATCCTACCCATTCCATTCCCTCTCACTTAAAATCTCAAACAAGAGAATAGACTTTCTATTCTCTCCATTAAAACTCCCAAACAAAGAAAGAGAAAAATATTTTAAAATTATTATTTTCATTCATTTCCATTTCATTCCATTCCCTACTTCCAATCAAGGGCTAAACAATCTTACTTTCCTGCTTCTCTTCTTATCACATATTAGCCGGTAGGCTCCATAATTAAGTTTGTAACCTAGCCTCTACTTCTCATCTCACATTTGGTGCTCTCACTCTCTCTCTCTCTTCACACTTTTTAACCATCAGAACTCTCTTTCCAGGGCTTATAGATGATTTAAAATTAAACCATGGTAGAATATGACTTTACATTGCGCTTCAAATACTTTCTACCTATATAATCAAAACAAAAATTATCCAACCAAATTACTTAAACCTAAATCATATTTAAGCCCCTAATTTAAAAAAGAATAAAGAAAAGAAAAAAATTACCCGTAGGAGTTTCGATGTCTCGATATTGGTGGGAGGCCAGTATAACCGAGATGGTGACCTCTCAAATTTCTCTCTCTCTTTCAAATGTTTTATTAGTCTCAAGTATTTTGTCTTTTATTTTGGTAATATATAGTGAAATAGTGCGTTTTATTTAACAATTCACAACATTTTTGTATCTCTCTATCTCTCCCCAATGCCTTATCTGATTAGTTATTACTATTAGTCCTTACTTCTTTTTTTTTTTTTTGCTTTTTCTAAAACACTAAAACAGTGGTTATGCTAAAAGCATGAAGATCAGAGAAATGTGTGATATAAGCTTAAGCAATTAATGAGATATCAATGAGATTACAATAAAATAAGTTAACGTGGACTTAACAACCTTAATAAAAGAGGTAAAAAAAAAAAGGCTAATAGCAAAATTAGAGCGCCACTTGGCAGGAACTCATGCACTTTCGCATGAGATCTCTGTTTATATATATATATATATATTGATTTAAAAAATATAATACTATATCCTGCCGTACCAAATGTGAAAGGTTATTCCTAAATCGGTAATGGTTTTTTTCATATTTGTTAATGTATACTTCATACACACAACATCCACAATTTTATGCATAATGTCACATGATTTTATAGATGAACTTCCCAAATGACCATATGTGGAGCCTAATTGAAACAGAAGGCTTTTAATGCAAGTTTGCATCCGCTATGTGCAAATGTTAATTTTCAATTCTAGTTAAAATATCGAAAAGTGTTAAGTCCTAAATGGTTGCAATGAAAGCAAGAACAGAGAGAAATAAGGGTACCAATTTCATAGACAATTCCACAAAAAGAGGAACAGCCAGGTCCTCCTGTAAGCCAAAGAAAAAGAGGGTCTTGTTGAGGATTTCCTTGAGACTCAATGAAATAGTAGAATAGCTCAGAATCCCCCACACTTATGTATCTGAAACGGAAAACCCATTAAAATTTTCGAAATGAAACAAACCTATATATTCTACACTCAAAATGCAGTTCAAACTTCCAAAAACTTACCCTGTTTCGAGTTTAAATGGTAGTTCACCATCAAAGCCAGGCAGATACTTGACAATGGAGCCAGAGTAAACTGTGTTTGCTGAGAAAATTAACACAAGAAGCACACGCAAAGACGCCCATCTTGGCAGACTGACAGTGTTACAGGCCTTCCTTGGAAATAGCATGTGAAATACCATAGCTAACCTCAAAAAAACAGAAGGTAGTGCGTGAAAATTTTTGGCTGCTGTAGTGATAAAGTGCGGGACTTTATAAAGTTGGAGACAGGGACCCAGTGGGAGAAGTGAATTTATGGCACTAAAGTGTTTTTGGCAAATTGTTTGGAGACTATATTTTTGTAATTCTTTAAAATATGTGTCAGTAAAAATGTGTGTAAAAATGTGTATAATGTTATTTAAAATATAAAAATATGAGTTTGAATTGGATGACCAAACAGACCCTAAAAAACTGTACTTTTTTTGTTTTAATGAAAACTTGATAGTGTTTTTAGGACTAATATTACTATTTCTTTTTACCACAATTTTACCATAAATTTGACTTGACAAATGAGAGTGGTTATTTATTATTTTCACATAAACCCATGAGACTTAATTTCGTAATTAGTCTTGAATTTATAATTGATACTCAATAAGGGCCCAGAATAAAAGTGTATTTGATAAAAGTGTTTAATTAAGAGTGTACTTTGAGTCATAATTCTCGATTTAACATATTTGAACTTTAAGCATTGTATTTTGAGAACACACCAGAACATATTTCAATATTTTTGAATAATAGCTCCCGAGTGAATATTTTGAATAATATATTTAATATATTTATTAAGGTAGTTTAGCACGTGGTTTACCCAACAAAATCCCCAACAGGCCTGCTTCAATATTCAAGTTGTGTCAGACCAAGAGTGTAGGTGTTCACGTGACCCAAACCATTCGGCACCGTGCATTGTCATGTTGACCGAAAGAAAATTAGGAGGAACTGGTATTAGAAATTGGGACATGATCTACCGAACTTTCCTTTGTAATAATATATTGTTTTCTTTTCTTTTTTGTTTTTTGTTTTTTGAGAAATAAACAAACAATACATTGTGTTGGATTGTCATGATCTAGATTTTCTTTGTAAAATGTAACTTCTTCTGAGGTTATAGAGCCCCATCATTAAATTATAATAGTTATGCGAGTGTGACCATTGGTTTTTGGAAGGCTATTATGTGTCTCCTATTTTGAATGATTACATGCAGTTACTTTCTAGTCATCTCCAGATCTGGCTTAAGCATTGCTACCGTGAAGCAAATTGATGTGCCAACAAGCTTGTTAGGGTGGGATCAAGCTATAATTAGATTTTTTGTATTTTTGACTTGTTAACGTATAGTATTGTGGGCTTGGCCCAACTAGATTACTTACTTGTATAGCACACATTGTATTATTTATACTGCACTCATATTTACTTGTACAGCACTCATATGCCTCCTATATAAAGGCACTCATGTATATTATTTTGGTGAGAAATACAAGACTATTGAATTCAATATTTCTAATATGGTATCAGAGCCACTGCTCTGACCTTTTATTAGCAGTCTTGTCTTTATTGGTGTAACTTCATTCTCAATATTGCTTCTGCTGTCACAACAACTGCCACAGCCTTTCGCCGTTGAACCTTCGAGTCTTCCAAACATCGTCCTCAGGTTTCGGACCTGTAGCAGCCGCCGTTGAGGAGTCCGAACACTGCAAAGACCACTGCCTTTTTCGGCACCACCGTGAATATTGCTCCAAAAAATTTTCCAAAGGTACCACGAAGATTGTCTTGCTCCAATCTACCTTTTCGTGAAAACCTCACAGTCATCGAAGCCCCCACTCGCCGCCCAAAGCTTCTGCACTGCAGCCACACGCCGCCACGCGCCTCCACGCGCTGCCACACGCCAGACGCTCCTGCTGACGTCAGCCCTAGTGACGTCATCATTGCCAAGTCATCGCTGACATCACCCGCCAGCACACTGTTGACGTCACCTGCCACGTCACCTTTGACTTTGACCGTTGACTTTGATCGTTGACCGTTGACTTTTTCTGGAGTTGACTTTTTACAGTCCAGGTTCTCCTTACTCAGTTTTTTGCGTAGATTTCATTTTTGCAGTCTGTTTTTGCATATTATGTCTATAAATGGATAAAAAGGATGTTTCTCTTCCTCGCCTCATCAATACTATATTGGAGGGGACTAGGAATTACTTATCTTGGTATCAAGCTTTGCGCAGTTTTCTTAAGGGTCGCATGCTCTGACATTATTGCACTGGTGCAATTACTATTCCTGTGAAGGGGGCAAGTGAAGAAGATGCTGCCTTTCTCAGTCGCATGATTGAATAGGATAGTCACAATCATATGATCCTCACATGGATTCAAAACACTTCCATTCCCTCCATCTCCAATTTGCTTGGCAGCTTTGATGATGCGAAATTAGCATGAGATATGTTGGCCAAAAGATACTCTACCACTCACGGATCCATGAAATATTAGTTAGTGGTTGAATTGCATCAACTCAGGCAAGAACCAGGGCAGTCCATCAATGACTACTATGATCAGCTTTGCTTCATTTGGGACCAAATTGACCTTTCTGATCCAACTTGGGCATGCTCAAAAGATGCTCAACAATATGCTGCTATTAGAGATGAATTTTGTCTCTATGAGTTCCTGATGTCACTCCACAAGGACTATGAGCCCATTCGAAGTCAGCTTCTTAATCGTTGTCCTCCTCCCTCTCTTAATACTGCTGTAAACGAGTTAGTAAGAAAAGAAGCTCGCCTTGCAACTTTTAGAGCCCAGAATAAGTTTAATGTTCTGGCCCTTACTCCTTCTGCTCCATCCATAGAGCAACCTCAGCACTTATGTGATCCTTCTGGCTCCAGCAATCATCGCAGACAGACCAATAAAAAGTTCTACAACTATTGCAAGCGCTCTGGCCACACTGTTGAGACTTGTTACCGTCGCAACAAATCTACTGCTGCAATTGCTAACACTGAGTCTACTCCACCAATGCCTCCCATTTCAGCTGAGTCCCAGTCTTCTGGATCCACTATCAACCTTTCACCCACTGAACTACAGAAGATCATAGCTCAAGCTGTTCGTATGGCTGGTAATGCATCTCTTTCCACTGCTCTCTCAGTTTTACCCGGTAAGTCTCAAACTTGGCTTTTTGATTCTGCCTGTTGCAATCACATGACACCTCACTCGTCCTTATTCTCCAAACTTGACCCTACTCCACATCCCCTAAATATTCACATAGCTGATGGTTCCACCATGCATGGGAATAGTCTTGGTTTTGTTTCAACCTCCAACCCCTTTGTTCCTAGGGTCTATCATGTTCCTGACCTATCCTATAATTTGTGTTTTGTGGGACAATTAGCTGAACTAGGTTATTGTCTTATTTTTTACTATTCTAGGTGTATTGTGCAGGATCCGAGGACGGGACAAGAGTTTGGGATCGGCCCTAGAGTTAGGCGTATGTTTCTAGTGGACAATCTTCATCTTCCACCTGTTACTCCGATGTCTGTTGTTGCTACTGCCGCTGCAGTGTCTTCCTTACCCTCTCTCTCACTTTGGCACTCTCGTCTTGGTCATGCACCCTCTTCTTGGGTACAACAATTAGCTTCTAAGGGTCTGTTAGGTTCTGTGTCCAAAGACAATTTTGATTGTACTTCATGCCAGTTAGGAAAACAGCCAACTTTACCTTTTAATAATAGTGATTCTATTTCTAATAGTATTTTTAAGTTAATTCATTCTGATGTTTGGGGACCTTCTCTTGTTGCTAGTATTGGTGGATCTCAATATTTTGTTGTTTTTATCGATGATTATTCTCGTTACAGTTGGATATTCCCTATGAAATCTCGTTCTGAAATTTTTCCAATATACAGTAACTTTGCAAAAATGGTTGAAACCCAATTCTCCAAAAGAATCAAAAATTTTCGTTCTGATAATGTTCTTGAATACACTCAATATGCTTTTCAAGCTCTGTTACACTCCTATGGCACTGTACATCATCTAACTTGTCCAGGTACCTCTCAGCAAAATGGTCGAGCTGAACAAAAACTTCGTCATATTCTTGACACTGTTTGTACTCTTCTTATTTCTGCCAAGGTTCCTCCTCCATTCTGGGGTGAAGCTGCTCTTCATGTTGTTCACACCATCAACCGCATTCCAAGCACTGTCATCCATAATCAAACTCCGTATAAGCGCCTCTTTGGGTCACCCCCTAACTACCATCACCTTCGCTCTTTTGGATCTGCTTGTTTCGTTCTTCTTCAGCCTCATGAGCACAACAAACTTGAGCCTCGATCTAGACTTTGCTGTTTCCTTGGTTATGGCGAAACACAAAAGGGGTATCGATGTTATGATCCTGTCTCTCATCGCCTTTGTGTTTCACGTAATGTTGTCTTTTGGGAACACCGTTTGTTTGTTGAACTCTCTCATTTTCGTTCTTCCCTCACTACCTCATCTGTACTTGAAGTCTTTCCAGAGGAGTTTCATGTTCCTTCTTCAAATCCACTTGATCCTCCTTTGGACTTCTCTATTCAAACACCAGATCCTTTTAATGTCTCTTTTGGACAGGTCGAAGATGAGCAGAATGATAACGAGATACCCCAACTTGAGCCTGGGTCCCCCACTCCTGCTCCGCCTGAAGATCCTCCACAAGACCTTCCACCTCCACAAGACATTCCACCTCGTCACTCAACCCGGGTAAGATCCATTCTTACACATTTACTTGATTATCATTGTTACACTGCACTTGCTACATTCCACGAGCCTCAAACCTATCGTGAGGCCTCCACTGACCCTTTATGGCAGATTGCAATGAAAAAGGAACTTGATGCATTAACCAAAAACCATACTTGGGACTTAGTTACTCTCCCTCCTGGACAGTCTGTGGTTGGTTACAAGTGGATCTACAAGATCAAGACTCGCTCAGATGGGTCCATTGAGCGCTATAAGGCTTGTCTTGTTGCAAAAGGTTTTACACAGGAGTATGGGATTGATTATGAAGAGACCTTTGCTCCAGTTGCTCGCATCTCATTTGTTGGTGCCCTCCTGGCCGTTGCTGCTGCTAGACAATGGGATCTTTTTCAGATGGGTGTTAAAAATGCATTCCTTAATGGGGACTTGAGTGAAGAAGTTTACATGCAACCTCCTCCAGGTCTCTCCATTGACTTCAACAAGGTTTGCCGCCTTCAACGAGCATTGTATGGTCTTAAACAAGCTCCTCGAGCCTGGTTTGCAAAATTTAGCTCTACTATATTTCGCTTGGGTTACACTGCCAGTCCTTATGATGCTGCCTTATTTCTTCGTCGTACTAATAAAGGCACCATTCTACTTCTCCTCTATGTAGATGATATGATCATAACTGGTGATGACCTTAGTGGCATACAAGAACTAAAGGATTTTCTCAGTCAGCAGTTTGAGATGAAAGATCTTGGCCACCTTACCTATTTCTTGGGTCTTGAAATCACTCATTCCTCAAATGGTCTTTATATTACTCAAGCCAAGTATGCTTCTGATCTTTGTCTCGTGCTGGACTCACTGACAGCAAGACTGTTGATACCTCATTTGAGCTTAATGCGCATCTGACTCCCTTGAGGGGGGGGAAACCATTGTCTAATCCTTCTCTTTACAGACGATTGGTTGGCAACCTAGTCTATCTCATAGTTACTCGTCCAAATATTTCCTATGTCGTTCATCAAGTTAGCCAGTATTTGTCTGCTCCACGGTCGACTCACTATGCTGCTGTTCTGCGCATTCTTCGATCGATACTTGAAGGACACTCTCTTCCATGGCCTTTTCTACTCAACTCAATCTCCTCTTGTACTCCGTGCATTCTCTGATGCTGATTGGGTAGGAGATCCCACTGATCGTAGGTCCACCACTGGCTATTGTTTTCTCCTTGGCTCTTCCTTGATTTCTTGGCGAAGTAAGAAACAAACCTTTGTGGCCCGCTCTAGTACTGAAGCAGAATATCATGCTCTTGCTGATACCACATCTGAGCTTCTTTGGTTACGATGGCTTCTTACAGACTTAGGTGTGTCTACATCCTCTGCTACTCCTCTTTATTGTGATAATCAGAGTGTCATTCACATTGCTCACAATGATGTCTTCCATGAATGGACTAAACATATTGAGATTGATTGTCATTTTATCCGTTATCATCTTGTTCATGGTGCTCTCAAGCTCTTCTCCGTCTCCTCCAAAGATCAACTTGCAGACATCTTCACCAAGTTCCATCCTAAAGGACGCCTTCGTGATTTGGTTGACAACCTCAAGCTGGTCTCACATCCACCTTGAGTTTGAGGGGGGCTGTTAACGTATAGTATTGTGGGCTTGGCCCAACTAGGTTACTTACTTGTATAGCACACATTGTACTACTTGTACTGCACTCATATTTACTTGTACAACACTCATATGCCTCCTATATAAAGGCACTCATGTATATTATTTTGGTGAGAAATACAAGACTATTGAATTCAATATTTCTAACATGACTCAATGGGGTGTATCTGAACATGCTTTGTGCTGAGATTTTTATTTTTTAGTTTTAATGAGTTCTCCTTTTCACCCAGAAAAAAGATCACAAGATTCACCACATTCCTTTTATTTCAGCATAAATTTATCCCTTGGGCCCTAGCAAGTAAACATAAAGCTTTTATGCATAATGTGAAATGGAAAATGTAAGACTAAAATACAGTTGACCCCTTAAAATTTGGGATTTTTTTTTGTTTATCAATTATGTTTCAAAATTTTTATTTTGTCCTATAAAGTTTGGAATTGTTTTCATATTGGCTCTTTATGTTTCAAAATTTTCATTCAACCACCGCGTATCCTTGTTGCGGTGATCACTTTATAAGTATAAGTACTTGTAGGGTGAGGGGTGAGGAGGCAAGAGCCAAAATTCAAGTCTCTAAAAGTGAGCTTCACACACATATATACTTAGATTAGGTTAAAGTATAATTTCTATCTTATATAAAAAATAATAATTATTATTATTTCATTCTGTCTTTTAAAGTTTGGAATTAGTTTCATATTGATCCTTTATGTTTTACAATTTTCATTTTCATGAAAGGCCAAATAGATAATTGAATAAAAAATGAATGGTCAAAATGACAATTTTGCAACTATAGGAGGCATACCCAATGCACAAAGCTTCCACTTTTGCATGGTTTGAAGGTGTTCTTGGTAGACGATTCTACCCCTTCTATATATATATGGGTTAGATTCAAATTATACTTGATGTAACTTTAAGCAATATTACACTAATCAATAATTTTTAATTGAATGTAAATTTTGACAAATCCACCATTAGATTATACTATCTTCGTATATTCTCCATGTTTGAAAATTTTCAAGGTAATTAAAGTTCAATAAACATGTCATCAATTAATTATTTAAATTATATTTTTGTAGTTTGAAATAATGCATAAAAGATTGGTTTATTGATCGAATAGTAAATTACATCTGATTGGCATGAAATTTGGCGTATATGTTAAGAACATATAAAACATATTATTCAACAGTTGAATTTTCTAAAGATGAATTCAATAATATTTTATTGAGTGGTATAACATTACTTAGAGTTACACCAGGTATAACTTGAACTCAGCCTTATATTTATTGGAGATGTTATTCCCAAATTTAAACCTGTGACCTGTCGCTTTTGGTGAAAGGTGCTTACGATCGTACCAAGGCCTCAATCTATTTTGAAATGTAAATGCCCAAAATGAAAATAACCTCAAACTTTATGGGTAAAAATTGTACTTTAGTGAAAATATTAAAGACACTTCAAAACATAGTCAAGCATATTCAGCTTGAAACTTGTTTAATTTTGAGTGGGAAAAGGCTAATTTTCATGGATATTGAAAATTAGCTTACTTCCACTGCTAAGTAACTTTTACTTAAAAGTACTTCAAAACTGACTAAGTAACTTTTACAAATTGTTTAGGTTTGACTTACTTCCACTGCTATTGTGCACTAGAGGAGACACGAGCACAACAAGTGTCAACCATGTGTCCCATTTAGTGTATAAGAGCACTAGATGGTAAGGTTTACGGGTTAAGTTTTAATTGCTAGGCAAAATTGGGGGTCGCTTATTATTTTTTCTTTATTATGGAAATGGAAAACTCACTATTTTTCTTTTTCTTTTTTTCTTTTTATTTTTTAGATGAGTGGCAGAAACTATTTTTCCAATATAACCAAAAATATTATTAAGCCAAACAAAAAGAATTAAAAAATCAAAGGTCCTAACCCATCTTATTCCTCTCAAACAAAATTATAATTTGGAAGAGAAAAGATGCCCATTAGACTTATACCAAGCAGGCCATTTTGCTACTCTATGAGCAAGATTGAGTTTCCTACGTACAAAGAAACAAACAAAACCTTAAAATTCAAAGTGTTAACACCTGTCATAAATGTATGTGACACATGCTCAAATTCATCTACTCATCTTACCCTCTCTACACATAGCTCCTTATTATGCCCCAAATCAATATGAATATATATATATATAAATATATATATATATATATATATATATATATTTATATCATATACTATATATAATTGCAAAAACCTTTTCTTGCAATTAAGACTGTGTGGACACATAGGAAAAAAGACCCATTTAAAAAACTGCCACGTAAACAATTAAAAAGTTGCAAAATACCACACATTGCACTGTTTGAGGGCTTTAAACTTTAAAGTTTATCCTATACGCTTTAAACTTTAATGTTCATCCCACATGGTTTAAAACAAATTTCGATTAAATTGAAAGATTGAGAGAATTTGAGAGAGAGAGAGAGAGAGAGAGAGAGAGAGAGAGAGAGAGAAAGAGAGAGAGAGAGAGCGAGTCACAAAGAGTGGAGAGAGAGCGAGTCACAAAGAGTGGAGAGAGAGAGAAAAAATCTGAGAAATTTGTCCGCAAACAACGTCAAGCTGTAAGACAATCCAAGCCAACCCTCGAACAGTTAAAGTGTTGCGTGAATTCATGCAACGCTGGAGCCCCAAAATCGTCTCCCTTGCAGAGACTAAGTTAAATAAGAAGAAGATGGAGAAGAGAAGAAGTTCCATGAGTCACCTCAAATGCATCTTTGTGGCTAGTGAGGGTCAAAGTGGAGGATTAGCAATGATATGTACAAAAGACACTAATTTGGATATCATGACCTATGGCCCAAATCACATTGATGCTATTGTCACTGAATCTGATTCTGGTTTGAAATGGAGGATTACAGGTTTTTATGGGCACCTTGATGCCAATCAAAGGAACTAATCGTGGAAGCTGCTTGACAGACTCAACAATAGGTACCGTCTCCCATGGCTCTGCCTAGGAGATTTTAATGAAATCCTGTCTAGTGAATGAGAAACAAGGAGGGATATTAAGGTCATAGCAACAAATGGATGGCTTTAGGCATGTAATAAACACCTACAATTTCAAAGATCTTGGTTACAATGGCTCAAACTTCACATAGTGCAACATGAGAGAAGGCAATGACAGAATTTACATGAGGCTGGACAGAGCCCTTGCCATTTCTAATTGGAGTAACCATTTCCCAAACACCACGGTTCACCATCTCATAGACTCCACCTTAAACCATTGTGCCCTATTAATCTCTAATGTCCTTTCTGCCCAACCTCTGCAGAATCGTCAATTCCATTTTGAGGCAATGTGGACACAAAAGGTGGAATGTAAAGAGCTCATTGAAAGAGTTTAGGACTCATGCCTTGACACAAACACACCTGAGGGCCTCTCACAGGGTCGCAATCAATGTGCTACTAAGTTATCGAGATGGAACCACTCAGTTTTTGGTCACATCCCAAAAAAGATCCACGATAAAAGGAAAGTTCTTAATTCTCTAGTTTTAAGAGATTTTGAAACTCAAATTCGTTTTTATTTTAAGAAAAATTATTGTTCGCAAGCAAATTATTAACATTCAAGAAAAAGATTATAACAATTACATAGGAAAACAATCATGCTTTAAACAAAACAATTACGAATCATTCATGTTATGGACGTAAACATTCATCAACATAAAAGGAAGCATAGAAAGGATAAGGTGAAGTAAACAACCTCTTGCATGAGCACTCTTTGTTCTTGAGAGGATGTTTTAGGTCTCATAGAAATTGGTTCAATTCTCTTTAAAACCTAAAAATCCTAATTTTGGCCATAAACATTAGAAAGGATCAAAGAATATCAGCAATCTTTAAGTCTCAAAACTTATGTCTCTCAAAGCGTAAAAAAAGGTGTTGAATTATGAGGTTCAACCTCTATTTATAGAAGTCAGAGGACTCTAAAAAATAAGTATGGACAATTAAGGTTTGAATCTATACACATTATTTTGCAAAAAGGTCAAAAAGGGTGTGCCTTATCGTCACCCGAAGGCTATTGGGCCAAAGCCCACAAGAAGAAAATTCTGCCCTTTTAGAGTGCCAAATTGCCCTCGGGACTCCGAACACTCTTTCATGTTCGGGCGCCATTTGGACTCCTCTTCTAGGGTTTTTTTACTGATCCTTGTATCTTGACGTATTTTCATTCTCCGTCCATGTTTTTTTTTTTTTTCTCTTTTCCAGATAATTTAGGTTTTTTAAGAAAAATTATCTTGAACAATTTTCTTGTGAATAAATCCCTCAAAATAAATTCTAATAAAGTTCAGATTATCCATAATTTTATTGTTATCCAACCATCCCTTCTATTACTATACATGCATCCCTATTTTAAACACTAATTATCAACCAATCACAAAATTATTTAATTAATTTTTAATTGTTTGACCAATCAGAATTAATTAAACAAGTTTGAAAATAAAGGTTCAAGCTATGTTTGTTTAGAAATAAGCAAAAATAAATAATCTTTGTATTTACCAAAGCTGCAATTGTTCATGAATGGCTTGATTGAGTTGGTTCGTTTATAGCCCCTTTTTGTTTATAGCTTTTGGAATCGAGTATTTAAATTGTATAGTAGTGCACAAATTGGAGTGTCTACTACCAATTCAATTAAAAAGTTGAATTTTGGTCCCTCAAATATTAAGTAAAAGATGGAAATTTAATCATTTCATTAATTTTCATAATTAATGATAAAATTTCAACTTATGGCATGATATTTGCTCTTTATCATTGGTTTTTGATGTAGATGAAGTTCAAACAACAAATCTCTTATTCAAAAACAAAAGATTTTACTAATTGAGCTAAAGTTTGATAATAGATTTGCCTCTCATTCAATTGTCCTTCATTCTATTCTCATTCATGTTATACATGACAATCTCACAATTTATAATTTTCTTTTTGGCATTTTTTGCCAGCATAATTTTAGGAAAAATGTACCCTACCAAACTTATTTAGTTATGCAAAACTTTTTTAAAACTCAAGTTTGTCAAACTTAAGTTTCAAACATTATAGGTTCACATGGCAATCTGACCAAAAATAATACTTGGAACTCGAGTTTCACTTAGGTTGCATTTGAGATTAGAATTTAAAGTAAGTTTATTTTACTATTTAACTTATTTTTGCTATTATTCAACTAATTTTTGCTACTATTCATAAGTCCCACTACGCTTTTTAGTATTATTCATAAGTCTCGTTATATAATTTCAACAAGTTTTTACTTTTATTTACAATACTTTTAGTGAGTTTCAACCAAATAAACTGTTCTCAAATGGACCTTTAGAACTTGAGTTTGACAAACTCAACTACCAAAAAAATCGCTACATAACTAAATAAGTTTGGCAAATTACGTTTCTCCTAAATTTTTCCTTAAATTATGCTATTTGAAAAAATTAACCCTTTTTTTTCTTCTCTTTTCTTCCTTTTTTCTCTGGCCTCTCAGGCCGCTGCCTCTCTCATAAGCATCCCAAACCATGCTCACTTGCTTCATGGCGGTAAGGCTCATTGGCCAAGGGTGAATGGGATGGTCCATTGTGATCTCCCTACGGATCTGGTCTTTAATGACCTATGAGCCATATATTCTTCTCTTGTCGTTTCATTGAAGTTTGAAATATTATAAAACTAAAACTCACCGAGGGTAAAAAGGACTTAAATATGATGTTTACAAGAGAAATATCAAGTTACAAAACTTGTTGCCAATAAATCAAGCAAGAAAATCAACACATTTTTGAGACCTATTGTAAATTTGTTTAGAAATTGATCTTGATTAAGTGATTATTACTTGTTTTTTCTTTAAAAATAGATTTACAGTATTATTCACACGTTTAGAAATTATTTTAATACAATTTCAGCAATAAATTCTATCCCAACGGATCCTAAAAATCATGCAAGAGAAGCTTTTACCTTGAGAAACCTATGGTTGAGTGTGGGTACCTAATATGGAGGCTTGTGTAATCCAAGCCTCACCACATTTACAAAGAGGCCAATGGTTGTGGGGATGTTCTTACCAAGAGAAGATTAAAAAAATTTGATATATGACCGAGTAATCATTTAGTTAGTTGTTAATGCATTTCATTCTCTTTTTCTTTGGAGTATATTGCAAAAAACAAAGAAGGAATTTTAACCCCAAATGTTGATAAATCCCAATTTTGCAAACATCAAATATGGACATAATTAAAAAAAATGATTATCAAATCACATAATCACAACCACCAGTTTTTTAATTTGAAGATCTCATGCACAGTATTTTGATTTGATGATAAAGAGACTAATCAGAAATCAATTCGCATTCTGATTACACCAAAAAAAAGAAAAGATAACAATCTGTTTAACTTTATTGAGGAATTGAACCCCAACCCAAATTTTTAGTTTATTTTATTTTCCATGTTATCTATGGTTAATGTTAGCAGTAGTGGTACTGTAGTAGGCAAAAAATTACCAAATTGGATGGTAATCGCACTCACACGTGAACAACAGACAGAAAAACCCAACAAGATCTATCTAACCTTAAAAAACATTAGGCTCCGCACTTCACACAAAACAGTAAAACACAAAGTAAAAAAGATAAGCAAATAGATTCACCTCTCAGAGAAAGAGAGAAACCCCATCTCCAGTATCGAGTATACATATATGTAAGGATCCAGCACATTTCGTTATACAGAGAAACACGGTTGAGAGTTTGAGAGACTATACAATAACGCTGTTGCGTTGTTAGTTCTCAACCGTGATTACTCTGTATAAAAATATGGATTGGACCCGATTGAGTGAGACACTCTTCGGCTTTTGGCTTTCTTTCACGGTCATATGCCAAAAGAAGAGGCATGCTAGAGCGCCGTACAGAAGAAAAGAGGGGTCTAGATTGATAGTGAGTGTGTTTAGGGAAAAGATAAGTATTTATAGGCCCTGGGTTTTCTTGCGTAGTTGCCTAGGTTTCTACTAGGAATACCTTACTTGTTTACCGTGGGATATTCTCATCCGACGGTGATCACGATAATGGGCCTTGATTTGGGAATATTGTTTTTAGGTGGGTTCTTTCAATCAATCATGGCCGTTCAAAATTTATGAGGAAAAAGAAAATAATAATAAGAGAAAATTTCTGTACGCAACTTTTGTGTCAACAATAGTGAGGTGAGTTGCGAATGTGATCTCCCATGAATGGGAAAGGAGCACAAAATTGTGGTGGTGGAAAAACTATAAAAGAGTTGTTTTTTTGTCTACACCATCAATTTGTTGAATTTTTTTTTCTTTCTTGGATTCGCTTGAGTAATTAGCTTTGATTTTTTGACTATTACTTCTCTCTCCAACCAACCTTTCTTTCTCTCTTATTCTTATAGAGATAAATGCTTAATTGATTCATGAAAAATAGTAAGTAATATTTTAATATAAAAAAATTCATAAATAACACCTTATTTATTAGTATATTTTTGTTCATCTATTAAGGTTTTTAGAGATTGAGAGAGAGTGGTAATCTGCTTGTTAGTAACCACATAGTTTGGAAGCGAAAATGTTTATTATGATAATTTGCACTAACTCTACATAATTCAATTAAGACATGGCAGTGATTCGAGAAGGTCCTTGGGAGGTGAGTCATCAAAGCTTCTAGATAAAGAATACGCCACACAGGATTAGCAAAACACCTGTCAATTCGTTCTAATATCAAATTTGAAATGGGTCTACAGTTTGTCCGCGTGAACTTTAGACTCGCAAAACCCAAATTCAACATATTACACTCATTTAAACATTCCTTAAATTCTAGTACTCTATTCAAATTGACATGGTTACCACCAGACTTATCTTCATCGCACTGAACTTCATTAAAGTCTGCCAACATGAGCCAAGGTAGATTATGGAGGTGGGCTACAATTTTAAGATTATCCCATAATATTCTTCTGTCAACCAACCTAGGACTAGCATAAATAGTAGACATAAGCTAGGTAAGATTGGAGGAGCGCATCTTAACAGTAGCATATATTTCCTGCTTTGTGGATGATAAAGGAAGAACTTCCACCTCTTCCGATTTCCATAGAATCCACAATCCCCCAACATAGCCAATTGTATGCGTAGTAATAAACCTATCAAAAGGCAGCCCTTCTATAATTTTTGCTGCTCTGTCTCCTCTCACTCTCATTTCTGCCACAACAAATATGGTAGACCGATGGTTGATAGCCATTTTCAATAATTTTCCTTTGGAAATCTAGATTCAAAGCTCCTCTACAATTCCAGAGTAGCACATTCATTTAAACAAATTGACCAAAAGGCACCTCAAGTACCGGTGGATTAGTATTCATTGCAACTGCCTCCACCATACTCCACCCCATCCTTCTCAATAGATCTTTGGATGCTACCCAGTCTGGCTTCCAAATTATCATGTGTTTCAGAATGCTTAGAATTCCTCTTTGCAACGCAGAAGCACATCGCATCTCTGCACCAAAGCCATGATTTGAATCAGTTTCAGAGTTGGATGGTTCCCCATATGGGTCGTGGCCATCCCTCTGAAATCCACAAGCTTCCTCTCTTGAATGATCCACTCGGATTTGTCCCAATAGGGCACGACTAATGGCTGTCTTTGCTTGCTCAGCTCCTCCGCCGCTTCCCACGAGACCTTTGGAACATCCGTGAGGAATTTCCATCACGGATTGGGTGTGAGATTCCATGCATTGTGCTCCAAAGGAAGATTCCCCAATCTGATGCTTTCTGGGGTTATGGGGAATAAACACCAAGATTTTGAAATCCGGACTGGATCGTACAGTTTGACCAAAAAAATCTTGAATCGTTCATTTTTGCAATTCTTTTAGCCTCAAGAACCACTCTATGGGAAAAAAGCACGAACCCATGCAAACTACGATCAAACCTTACGGCTCTAAGAACTGTGATCAGACCGCTTCTCACAGTTCCCTACTTCTTAAATCTGAACTAAAAAATAAAAAATAAAAACACAAAAAAAGAGAAAATGAAGAAAACGACGAGGAAGCAAGCAAGGGTGGTGCCATAAAGCAATTGCTTCTTCTTCATCTTCTTCTCTGTCGGTCTCCCCCACTCTTCTTTTTTTTTGCTGAACTTTGTTAGTGGTCTGCATTCTTACTTTCTCTTTCTTTGTATTTGTTAGGACTACACTGACACTCTGCCTAGCATTCAAAAATGGAAATATTGAAAGGTTCCTAAGTTCTCCACGTGTATACAAAACTGACACTAGCTGCCTAGGAAATATTGAAAGCTTTTCAATTTTGAATAAAAGGTGAACTCCCCAATCTCAACACGTGAAAGCTCTCCATTCCTTCTTTTTGGCCTTTGAGCCCAAGGTGATGTGACATTATGTAGTGCATTGCCAGATTACATTAGATAATTTAAATATTTTATTTTATTTGAAGTAAGTGTACTTCTCATTTTTATATTATAATAGTTATTAAATTATTATCATTATTATTACTATTATCACAAATTTTGCTAATTATCATATAAATAAATAAAGATATACTTTATTTATATTTGCTTAGGATTTCAAATTTTTTATTTATTTGGTAAAAATTATGATATAAAAAATATTTGAAAGATAGATCTTTATATTAAATTAGACTATTTTAGTTAATTTTTTTTATTAATTTAATGTTTTTATTTATATTTAAAATAATTATTAAATTAATTATGACGTCATCACGGTTCGACCTCGGTCAACCTCGATTCGACCTCCAAAATCTTGAACATCTTCTTTTTACGGTTCAATGAACGGTCCGAGTCTGAAAATCATGATAAACACTTCCAAGCCTGCCCTAGTTCCTCCTTGAACTACCCCAGTGTTTCGTTTGGCGCCGCTCTTATCTGAGCTATTATCTCATCTGGAATCGCCATCGCTCGATTCCTGTACCAGATGGCCCACTCGGACCTTGGCAGTGGGGTTAACCTTATCAAAATCTTTTACATTCTCAACTTGATTATCACTCCCTAACCCTTTTGATGACAGAATCAACTCACCCTTTTCCTTGGCATTGTGAGTTAGCCGTTTATGGCTTTTTAATCTTTTTAGGCTTTTTGAAATTCTAACCCCTAGACCTTCACTTCCCTTGGATTTGTTCTTGGCTAAGGCTTTCCTTTTGTTCCCTAATATTTGTCTCGAATCCTACTGACACCCAGCACTTGGGTTTTCAATGCAATCCTCCATCACACAATCCTTTCTCTTCTTAAGGTCACTCTGCGGGTTTTGGGCTGCCACAGCATGTGTGGTCTCACTTCTTAAGTCAGTCGAATCACTATGATCTGACTTACCAAGATCCTCACTTGTTTCCACATGAGCTAAAGTTTGAGAAAGGTTCGAGTGACCCTTAAATCTAATCTGGGATGGAGTATTAGACTTAGCTGGCCCACTAGCTTTTCCCGGCCTAACATTACCCTTTTTCCTCGTGACTACCATTCAGGGCCCATAGTTAGGATTGGGTTGGATTTCCTCTCTAGCTTCGTTGGTTTTCAACGAGACTTGTACTTTCTCCTCCCTGCTTGGTTGTTTCACATGCAGTCCGCAATTCTCCTGCTTATGTCCAAGCTTGCCACAGCAGAAACAGAGAGATGATATGCCTTCATATAAAACTCTTTGCACTAATCTTCCCACCCGAATAGAGCTAATAACCTCATATAAAACTGCTTAAGTGGTTTATCTAAGTCTATCTGAACGCGTAACCTTGCATAACCTCCTTTGGTCTTTGAGGTTGTGTAAAAGTCAATACGAAGTACAAGACCAATGACACTCCCAATTTCCTTCAGTATAAATGCATCATAAAATTCAATTGGCAATTCAGAAAATCTTACCCATACTACCACCGACGTAAGCTTGGCCTCAAAAACTTTGAAATAAGGTTCCCAAGGCTTGATTGCAAGGAAATACTCCCCTATAATCCACGGTCCTCCCCGAAGAACTTTGTCATAGTCGTTGATACTACTAAATCTAATTAGGATAAAATCTCTGCCCAAGGTCACACAATCCATCTTCGCCATTGGTTTCCATGAAGCATTGATTTTGAAAGTTAAGTAGTGGAATCCAACTAACCTACCATACACTTTCACTATCAAGGCCTTCGACCATGGCACCCTGATGCGAGCTTTCATTTCTTTGGAGAGTTTCACCTTAGCCATACCTTCTGTAAAGGCTCCATCTCGATTTCCGATTCATATCCTCCCTCCTAATCTTTGTTGAACTTGAATGCCTGCTCATACCCTCTAGGGATATCTCCCACAAGGCTGTCTCTGTAGCTCACAAGGTTCCTAGGTTGCAAGAAGCTTCTTGCACCATTACTTTCTTTGAATTTTTTTACACTACAATGCAATTCATCCTCTTCTTCACTTGATCGCTGGGCTGGTGCGGAGAACTCAACTTCCATACTTTTTTTTCCGTTTTACTGAAGTTTGAAATATTGTAAAACTCACTGAGGGTAAAGGGGACTTAAACATGATGTTTACATGAGAAATAACAAATTACAAAACTTGTTGACAATATATCAAGCAAGAAAATCAACACTTTTTTTGAGACCTATTTTAGATTTGTTTAGAAATTGAACTTGATTCAGTGACTATTACTGAACTCATTAAATCAAGCAAGAGCATGAAAACCTTTTACTTTTAGAAACCTATGGATGAGTGTAGGTACCTAATATGCAGGCTTGTGTAATCCAAGCCTCACCACATTTACAAAGAGGCCAATGGTTGTGGGGATGTTCTTACCAAGAGAAGATTAAAATTTTGGCATATGATTGTGTAATCATTTAGTTGGTTGTTAATGCATTTCATTCTTTTTTTTTTTTTTTGGGAGTATAATGCAAAAAAAAAAAAAAAAGAATTTTGACCCCAAATTTGACGTAACCGATATAATGTTGGTAATTCCCAATTTTACAAATATCAAATATGGACATAATTTTTAAAAATATATATAATTTTACAAATATCAAATATGGACATAATTTAAAAAAAAAATATGATTATCAATTCACATAATCACGACCACCGGTTTTTTTATTTGAAGATGTCATGCACAGTATTTTAATTTGAAGATAAAGAGAGTAATTAGAAAAAAAATAAAGCTCAGTTTATCAATTCACATTCCGATTAAACCAAAAAAAAAAGAAAAAAAGAAGATAACAATCTGTTTAACTTTATTGAGGAATTGAACTCCAAACCCAAATTTTTAGTTTATTTTATTTTCCATGTTATTTATAGTTAATGTTAGCAGTAGTGATATTGTAGTAGGACAAAAAATTACCAGGTTGGATGGTAACCACACGTGGACAACAGACAGAAAAACCCCACAATATCTATCTAACCTTAAAAAAACATTATGCTCCGCAAGTCAAAACACAAAGTCAAAAAGATAAGCAAATAGGTTCATCTCTGAAAAAGAGAGAAATCCCATCTTCTCCAAGATCGAGTACATATATATATGTAAGGATCCAGTACATCTCGTTATACAGAGAAACACGGTTGAGAGTTTGAGAGACTATAATAGTGTTGTTGCAATCTTGCAAGTTTGTTAGTTCTCAACCGTGATTACTCTGTATAAAAATATGGATTGGACCCGATTGAGAGGGACACACTCTGGCTTTCTTTCACGGTCTTATGCGGCTATGCCAAAAGAAGAGGTATGCAGCAGCGCCGTACAGATGAAAAGAAAGGTCTAGATAGATGGTGAGTGCGTTTAGGGAAAAGATAAGTATTTATAGGCCCTGAGTTTTCTTGCGTAGTTGCCTAGGTTTCTAGTAGGGATACCTTATTTGTTTACCATGGTATATTCTCATCTGACGGTGATCACGATAATGGGCCTTGATTTGGGGATATTGTTTTTAGGTGGGTTCTTTCAATCAATCATGGCCGTTCAAAAATTTATATGATAGAGGAAAAAAGAAAAGAAAATAATAATAATAATAATAAGAGAAAATTTGTGTACGCAACTTTTGTGTTGACAGTAGTGACGTGAGTTGCAAATGTGATCTACCGTGAATGGTAAAGGAGCACAAAATTGTGAAGGTAGAAAAATCAAAAAGAGAATTGTTTTTTTTGTCTATATCATCAATTTGTTGATAATTTTTTTTTCTTTTTTGGATTCGCGTAAGTAATTGGCTTTGATTTTTTGTCTATTATTTCTCCCTCTAACCAAGCTCTCTTTCTCTCCCTCTTATAGAGATAAATGCTTAATTGATTCATGAAAAATAGTAAATAATATTTTAATATAAAAAATTCATAAAAAACTTATTTATTAGTATATTTTTAGAGATTGAGAGAGTTGTAATCTTCTTGTTAGTTTTACTCATTCCATACTTCCTGCCAAGATGACGAATACATCTTAAGATAATGACAGATAACAGATAAACTACCGATAACAATCCAAAAATAAGGATAGCAATAATCAGCCAATCTCATGCATCAAATTGATCACATCCTAAATGATAGGAATTCTTTTTGATCAAATTGATCTAACAGATAGCAGATGGAATTCTAAGCAACTTGAAAATTTGAAATTTCAGTTCCTGCGTCTTCAAATGCATCATCCACGGCTTTGAAACATAATAAGTTTTTGTTTTTGGTAAATTACAATATATTGAGTTTAGTGTTTAGATTTTGTAAGATGAGAACAAAACCTAATACCCAAATCAAATCAAGTGCAAATTCTTAATTATATCCATATGGAGTACATTGTTTAAGCCAAATGTTGCTTCAATGACCTGATAGTCGTTCTCTCAGTGGATCTTCCTTATGAGTAAAGGAACTAGTCCTCCGGTATATGAACTGCCAAGCCTGTTGGTCATTTGTAGTATAGACGAGGATGGGCATCATGCTTAAATTGTAAGCATTTATCTCCAAAACAGTGGTTGAGTTCATGTTCAGTTTTTTTAAGGCAGCAGCAAGTAACAACGTAATGCTAAGGGGCACACATGAAGGAGCAAAAATGTGTGCCTCCTCATGAACTGCAATACTACCTGTATGGTATCCTTTCTTTAGGCCAGCCATAATTTGGAGAAAAGACATGCTCTAATTTTCCTTGATTACTTCAGCGGGGGTTTTTCTTCCTCTACCAAGAAGTGGATTATAGACTTGACCACCTCATTATCGACAATAGTGGCATCCTGAGAAATGAAGAAAACATTATGCATCTTTCCAGGGTTGAATGCAATGGCATGAAATGATAAAACGAGTACGAGAAGCAATGAGATTGTATTACATGGCCAAGTATCAGCTTGAAAAAGAAATTTTAATTGCTCAAGAATAAGAATTCACATAATCAAAGTCTACAAAATGTAAGAATTCCCTGTTACTTGGCTAGGCTTAAAATGAAGCACACTTGAAGAGATGAATTAATAAATTGTAAATTCAAAAGTTTTCGTTAAGATATTACGGCCCAGAAACCAGAGGCAGATACATTTTAGGGCATTGAGGGAAAAATCCTTTTTTTTTTTTTAAGTGAGGGAAAAACTTAATTTGACTTGGGGAATAGACAACCTATGCTTCATGGGTAGCATTAGGCTTAAGTTAGCCTTACAAGCCTTCCCAAGTAAATTGTATTAGAGATGAGTGAAAAATTAGCAAGCTTGAGTGGCCTCAGTTTTAGGGCCTAGCATGTTCTATGAATTGGGCATGTATAGATACTGCTAACAGAGCAGCTGAGAGGTCTTGTATCCATGAATTAAGGAATGGCAAAAAGAGCATTCTGTCTCACCAAAGGAATTACAAATAAAGTGATTGTAAATTGTATTGTTGACATTGGCTGAGCCCATTGGGAAATATTTAATGATGAGGTCAAGGTCAAGCATGATGGAGCAGTAACTAGTTTGAGAACATCATTTTAAGGAGAGATGAATTTCCTATTAGATGAAGCTTTCAGATCTTACACACACATATACACACATATAAGAATGCATTAATTGTGGATGAATTTGCTTCACATATAAGAATGCTTTCTTATAGTTTATCTTGTTAGAGTTAAGCAATCATGTTTATGCTTGACCTGCTGATGCTATAGCAGGCTGCAGCTATAAATGTTGGTCACTGGCTTGCAGCCCCATAACAGGTACCTGCACAAGCTAGAATTAATTTCCACTCCTTTGACCCTAGCAAAGTCAAAACCCTAGTATTTTCTAGTCATTCTGTGGAACCCTGCCTACGTTTAAGGACATTTACCATCCACACCATCTATGGTGCAACAGTCCAATAGTTTGGTTTGCGGAAAATGTAACGTCCCTAACAAGGTATAACCCCACAACAAAGATTAGTCAACCCACAACTCAGTTATCAATTTTGGTAATGCATTGTTGTAAGAGAAAATCATCCAGATGGTTAGACTCTGCATAGGACTGACTTTGAGGAGATCCAGAAAGAGACAATGATGTTTATTAACGGTGGACTAAATGCAAGCTGATTACCCTGACATAATGAATATTTTCTTTGCTGAATATAGGACAGATAGCAATTGTTCTAAAAATAGTTTGTTCCAGTCAGAAATAAGCATGTTCTCACAGGTTGAAAATAACATCAAAGTATACAAATATGAAGCAAAATAAATGGTAAATCTCGCTTTCTAATTAGCTCCTTCAAAATTAAATGTTAATAAATTGGAGCAAAATAAATGGTACCTCTGGCTTTCGAATTAGCTCCTTCAAAATTGAATGAAGAGTTAATCGTAGTTCCTTGAACAGAACTGCAATTTGGGCTGCTGCTGTCAGTTTTAACCATCCATCTATGATGACCAGTCCAGTCTGCATTAGAAAATCAAAATACAGTTGCAAAAGGAAGATGGCTAATGAAAAACAAAGGAGCACCAGATAATATTTAGCATTCAAAATTTCAAATGCCATCTGTCTTTCAGTCAGGTTTGTTTGTTTTGTTTTTGTTTTTTTGTTTTTTGTTTTTTTTTTGAAAAGCAGTCAGTTAACATCATAAGAATGAACATAATTTATTGGAAAGCCAATGCAACATTAACAGGTACAGCCAGGATTTCCAAATTATGAAAACCAAAATGGGGTATGAATGCAGTATCTTCTTTGTTGGTCCCTTTTTTTGGTTTATAAAAAAGGGGGGGGGGGGGGGAACTAACACATTACAACCAGAACAATTGAACAGAAAAATTAAAAGATCAAGAAAACAAAGGAATATGACCTAGGGGTCAGCACCTAGGGTTGGCTGGAGTCAACACCAGGCCAAAGAAACCAGAAGGCTTTTTTCATTCATCAAATCATCATCTCCCTTGCAAAGAGTACGATTGTTTGCTTCTAACGGATTACTAAACCCTAGTTCTAGTTGGCATAGGAAACCCTAAAAAGCAAACTATTGTACTCTTTTCAAGGGAGATGATGATTTAATGAATGAAAAAAATAGCCTTTTGGTTCCAAATATTAAATACTAATAGCCTATAAATTACCATGAGTTAAAACATTAAAATACAATTGACTTGAAACATAAATAATACTAAACTAAAATAAGAGTCTTTTTTTGTCTCGTCCCACAGCAGGGACCATGGCAGCTCTGCCTCTGAAATAAACACCTACTTGGTAGTTGAAACGGATGCAGTCATATTGGCTAATGCTTTCAAGAGAAACCAGTCCAAGTAATTCTAAGAAGGGTGGTTTCTGTGATTTTTCAACTGCTAGATCCTTGGAGAGAGTGGCAACTTCAATGATTAGTGGGCAGATTAGTTATGCAACATAAACTTAATATCAGTCATTAAATTCCAATTCTGATCTCCCAGCTTCTTTTTCAAGGATTCAATATTAGAGCTGCCCCTGAATATTCTGGTCTTGGATTAGTAAAAAGGTTTTTTTTTTTTATTAATAAATTCTTTTGGAACAATGGAATCTTACTTAATAATTAGTAAGGGGGGGGGGGGGGGGGTTAATACTGTGACCTCACCCTCCAACCTTGTTTTTGGTGCTCTTTTTTTCCTTTTTATTTTTTAGACAAAGAAATTCGTTAAAGAAAACTGCAAAAGGGTTGCAAACTGCGAATCGACCAATGATGAAAGCCATAACACTATTGCTGTGCATGGTCAACGGTCGACTACCTAGACATCCCATTTGACTGACTGCTGACCATAAACAACCAACATGAACTGCCCATAAGCCAAAAAAGACCACCATAGACAATCATCGATCACCACCAATCAACATTAGACCAGAGATAAACCCCATGATCAAACCCACTGCTGGCATCACGATCAACTTCCTGTCTTGTGATTAAATTCATTGGTGTATTGTGTGCTTAATACACATTGTTATCCACTTTTGATAAGCTACATTTTTTAATTAGATGCCTTAACCTCCAACAGAAAAAGTGATGTCTGGCCAAGTCAGATCAAGTAAATCAATTTCAACTCTCCTTTACCTTCCAGGATTCTCAAATGCCTCATTCTCATCTTTACTAAGCTTAGTGTTTAAATCCATTCAGTGTCCACTGGTTTAGCTCCCAACATACTTGTCTCCACAGGAATGTCATGGGCTTCATATATGAAGAGAAACACCCTGCTTTGATCTTCTGCCTCAATGAACGCTAGCTCAAATGGCACTTCTTCTTTTCTCAATAATGGGATTGATGGTAAGGTTGTGGGTTCAAGACTCCTAGGTCGCATGTGTAACTTACTGATTAAAAGAAACTATGGCATTACACAAAAATAAATTTTCAAATCTTTTTAACAAGAAGGGCTTTGGTTTACATCATGCTCCAGCCTGAAGGGAGTGTACAGAGAGTTCTGCATTAGTGAGGGTAATATTGTAAATTTACCATTTAAGTAAAAAATATATAGATGAGCCAAACATAATTTGTGGTAGTCTCCACAAATCTTCCTTTCCCTTAGTACAGTTCATAACAAAGACTAAATGAAATTAAAATACACTATGACCATCTTGTTAGACAAGGAGCACTTATTTTGAAATGATTAGCAGTAACTTCATTTTCAGATGCTCATGCATTTATTGAAGGGAGAAATAAAAAAGATACCTGATGCTGAATATGAATGGAGCCACCGAACAGCAAAATAGAGTAAGGAGAGATGACAGAAGTATCTCGAAGAAAAACTTTGTTGGTTTCAACCTGATAAAAAGAAAAATCAGAATGAAATTCTAAACCTAATGAAAAAATAGAGTGAATACTTAGGAAAAAATTAAAAGAATTAGTGGAGCAAACAGTGGTTAAACAAATATTATCCCCAAGGCATAATTGGAAGTCACCACTCAATATGATTAGTGTTGAGTTATATCGTAATTGCATCATGTTATGATGACTTCAATAACAAAAAGAATCTTATGGAATTTTAATTTACTTTTGTAAACAGACAATTCTGATATAAATTTATTTTGCTACTACATAGCGCAAATGAACATCTATTTCCTGTTCTGAGTATATAATTTCCTATCAGTCTTTCTTTTGTCGGAAACCATCCATCCTAAAAGCTTAAGCTATTAGGAAGAGGCTGAATGTAAATCAAGCACACACTATCAACCCCCCCCCCCCCCTCCTTCTCCTCTCTTTCCCTTCTTCTCTCTGTTCTCTGTGCAAGCTAGCCCAATAATCAAGGATCAAATGTGGACCTTGCACATGCAGAACAAAACACAGAGACAAATATCAAGACGGAAATTGAAAAAAGTGCGTTCAGGATTCAAACATGAAACTGTTACTCTTAAGATTGAATAAAAATTAGAACTACAGGGAGCTTGTATTTTCACAATCCTAGAGCTAAAGATAAACTATTGTTTTCTCTTGCTGAGCAATCAATTCCAACAAGACAAGTGATTTGCATAAGCATACAATACAGGAAGCTCATCAAAAAAAGGATAACTTAAAACTTGATTAGGCACCCAGACTACTGTGTTTGTTCTTTCCAGCACATAACTTTATTTTAGATTAGTTTATTCTTAAATCAAGAATGACAGGAATATACAATACTTTATTTTCATTGCAGAGTGAAAAAAAAAATGATGTTTTTAGTTATCCAGGACTATAGACAATTATTTTTTCACCTTTTGTAATAAAAATAAATAAATAAATAAAATCCAAGTTTTTAAAAGAACATTGTTCGTAGTTGGAGGTACTAATTCCTGCTTGTTTGATGCATCTAATGAAGAAATTCTGAACCAATTTGAATCATAGAAGGCTAACTCAACAATTAAAGGGAATTTCAATTTTGGGGACAGCGTAGATACATAAAATTTAAACGTCATTTTATAATATTATTGTTGGATGTTAATTGGATTATGTTTAACAGCCATAATTTGATCAAAACTAATTAAGAGACATAAAAATGTTTGTCAATAGCAGTATTATAGCAACACATCAATAAACCAATATTAGGACAAGGACATGACAAGTAGGAACAAGAATGGATCCATGGGATAAAAGTGCAAACCTTTTCAAGGTAAACAAGGAAGGGATACTGAAATGCTTTCAAGTTACTGTTTATAGAAGAAGGGTGTATACTAACTTCTCTCCTTCCATCGTACCAAACAGAACGACCCTGTTTTACAGGACCAACAGACTGTTTAAGGCTGCCTAGAGCAACTCCAGCAATGCCTTGTTCAGTGGCCGCCACATTAGGATATAAGCCTGCACATAGTATAGCCTGCAAGGGTACTTCAAAAATCTTTGTTTAGAAAAAAAGGAAAATGCTATACAGGTTGGTTCAAATTTAGACATGAGACGTACAAAAAAAAAATTTAGACATGAGATACAACTCCTTAATTTTCATGATTATAGAGAATAGTCAACTACAAGCAAATTCCAAATACATGATCCACTAAAGAGACAAGCTGACACGCATGTAATTAACCATAAACAGTTGTTTCCTCAGATTCCATGATGATCAATGCAAAACATTATTAATTTAAGACAGAAATGGAAAGCAAAGCCAAGACACAAAATGTTGACAGCAATAAGTTTATAGAAACTTGGTCCATGAGCATTTGGCCCCGTTGATAAAGGGGATGTGTGAAGTTTTGTCATGCATTCGGTTTAATTCTTGCCTTGCATAACAATGTCCATAGAAATTTAAATGAACGCAACGGGAGTTCAGCAATTTAAGCATTCATCTCAACTACTGAAATCCATTTAAAATGAAAGATAATTATATCATTCTGCTGTCTAGCGATGAAATTATTGTTTTGACTGCATTCCCATTGGTTGCATATGGACAAAAGCAAGGATGTAGCATACCTTCAAATGACAAACTGATTACAAAATACATGCATATCTTTTACAACCATGCATCCCTTGGTATAACATACAAAAAAATGTGGAATTTCAAAAAAAAAAGAGCACATTTAAATAGGGTATGGTCCTGAAAATATCATCAAAGCTTAGTCAAGGCAACAGAAGCTGGATACCAGGTTACCAACAACAAATACAATCCCAACACAAAGTGCAAATGAATGGTATTGAAAATGTCTTCTGGTATTGCTGAAAAAGTTGCAAAGTAGTATACATAATCTACCCTATCTAATGATCTAGCATATAGCCCTAGATGTGAAGGATATATATATATATATACACACACATATATATTAATTTTGGAAAAGTAAGGAGGCAACACAAGTACATACTCACAGCCCAAAGGAATCCAACCAAGGGATACAAAGCAAAGGATAAAAACGATCACCACTATAAGGAATCCACCAAAACGACAGCACCTATTGGATTCCACCAAAGGATAAATCTTAAACAAAAAGAAATCCTTCTTGTCAAAGCCAATTTTCATTCAAAACAACAATTTTGATGCCAAACCATACATGACCTAGGACTTAAATAGGACCAACTTCAAACAACCCTCCAAGTATAGGTAATCTGACTTTCATTTTCAAGACAAAAACATTTGATAAATTACAGGATTGATCAAATATTCAAAATGCAAGACCCATTAACAGAAGTAAAAGCAAGAGAATTCAAAATTCACTATTTTCGGAGTGCATTCTGAAAGAGTAGACACTATTGTAAAATGGCCATAAATTCCTCTAGGAAACTCCAAATGGTAACAGTTTGATGTATTATAAACTAGAGAGTAGAGACAGAGCTTTGCAATGGTGTACATGGCTTGTTGGCTAATATCATTCCAAAATATTTTTTGAAACAACCCTAAAAATCTCTCTTCAACTTCTTTGAACTTAGTGTGGTTGAATTATCAAGGACCAGTGTGATTGGTCTTACCATTTACCTAGCTTCCAGAGAGTTGTTTTTGTTAAATTACCAATTGTCCCAAAAGCTTAAGTTATTGGGATATGGTAAATTTAATCATTTAACCACACAATTCTAACATTTCCCCTCACATGTGGGCCGATACTACCCTTTAATAGGTGAACCCCAACATGTGGAAATTTAAGTAGAAGGTAGAGTGGAAGAGACAGGGATTGAATTCAGGACCTCCTGCTTTAATACCATGTTAATTACCAATTGTTCCAAAAGTTTAAGCTATTAGGATATGATAAATTTAATCATTTAACCACACAATTTTAACGGTCTTTTAATGTGTCCTAGACTTTTTCCTTAAACTCTGTTGTCACCCTACCTATTAGTTAAAAACTACCAAAAACGACATATAGTCTAAACGAAGCTACTGGGAAATATATACTCGTGGGCAGTCAAGCTCTTCTATTTTCGTTCATGTTTTCTCTTGCCAATCTGTCTCATCCAGTGGAGAGAACAACCTTGAAAAATTAGTGTGTTCTCTTTATCAATAGACAAATGTATCACTTTTTAAATTTTTTTTTTTTTTAAATTTTATATATATATGTAAAAGACAAATGTATAGCTCCACTTTATACAAGATAAGTCAGTGCATGAAGCAAATATAACCGAATGCTTTGTCAGTATCCAGAAGGAGAAAATGCATCTAAATACAACTGACCTTTACAACAGATGAATGATGTGAATATTTATTGAATGGTTGCGATGCATCAGAAAACCAACTGCCAAGATTCTCTTTCTTTCTTCTATCAATCTGAACCATAAAAGCATAGAATTTTCAACTTCATACACAAAGCATTGAAGATTGGAATTTAATGTAGAAATTTCCATTGGGACAACACTTCAGAAAGGAAATTCAAAAAGATTATATTCATATTTAATTCAATTAAATCATAACGATCCAAACTAAATAGAAAGAAAAAACAACTTTGCATTTTCCAAAAACTCCTGTGACAGCATGCAATCTTCTACACATCTTTATCACTCATAAGTAATATTTGAAAAGAAAATAGGATTGCAGGAGATACATAAATACTTTTTCAAAAATGAGAGACCATAAGATAGTTGTGCGGCTTGTGCTTGTGCCCTAGCATCAATTGGTAGTGAATGCCCCATTATCAAGTTGATTTTACTCCTATATATGTAATTAACTTTGGAAAGGTGAATGCCATATTAGTCCTTTGCAAAGCACCAGCCACAGTTGCACATAATTACAGACTTCATATGGCCAATACCGATTGAACAATTATTAGTTTATTAGGGAAAAAGAAAAATGAAAAAAAGCCCAGGATAATACAGATCTGAAAGTAATATGTGCAAATGAACTCTATCAAAAGAGTGGCATAAATATCAATTATGCATTTTATGATAGGTAATAATAATTTTATTGAAAAGAGACTACTTAGTGGAAAAATACACGAAGTAGCCTAAAGAATTACAATTGAAAATAATGACATAAAATATCAATTATCCATTACTGGGGAAAAAAAAAAAAGGCAATGTACCTGATATTTTTTTGGAGAGTTGATAAGGCCAATGTCTGCTAGCAATGATCCAAACTGTATTCTCATGTCTCTAAACATATATTTCAAAAAAAAAAAAAACTGAGAAGAGTTGTGGTATAAAAAACAAGACAAAATAGTATCATGCCAGCATGCTCTAAACACAGGTATGATATAGACTTAGTTGTTCTTTGGAATGATTCTGTAAACAGAAATTGCAGGCTTTTACTTATGATGATATGAAGAAAGGCAATGGCTTATGCAACTGCCTTTCAGAAAAAATATTGGATATATATATATTGATAGGTAATGTAAGATATTATTATTAATAAAGCTAACCTGAGTACATTGGGGATGTACTATGGGAGCACAAATTAAGAACCAAAATTACAACGATAAGTAAACAAGAAGGAAAAAAAAAAAAAAAAAGGATATTGTAATCAAATCTTAAATAGGTTTGATTTGTTACACTGAACAGTAAAGGCAACCTAACTGAAACCCACCATCAGAAATATGTATTTGTATGACAGGTGTTTCTTTCTTTAATGGGTGGTGTGCCAAGTAGGTTTGCAGGTTGTAAGTTGAGAACTGAATATTCTATCACAGCACATGCAAATTTGCAACGATATCATCATGCAGAAGCCAATAAGTCATGTTGATATTGACATAAGCTATATTGTAGTGAAGAAACCAATGTGACCAAATGCACATGCATCTGCATATTCTAGGTCTTACCCAGGAAGAAGCATATTATTCTTTTTAAACAAGTTATTCTTTTGTAGAAACCACAAACTATCACTTGGACCTCAGCAAATACAAGATACAATTAGCTTGGTCACTAGAAGTATATGATTCTTGACTGGACAAGGCAATGTAAATAATTTTTTCAAAATAGGTTGCTCACATTATGTGACAAGAAATATAGAAAAACAGTAACATTAATTCATACAAAAATCTAGAGAAAAACAGCTATACCTTATCATGTACATAACCGAACCGCTTAAAAAATATGAGCTGCAAAAATGTTGAGCAGCTTTAACTCCTTTCTGCAAGAACCATGTTTATCATATCAGCAAACATTGTGATTCAAGACTACAAAATGTCATAATATTTAATCATGCCAATTATACATGTTATAACACTGAGAAAAACAACAGGGGATCTTCAATACTAAAATCATGGCTTATTTGATAGGCAAAAATGCAAGTCAAGAAAGAGGGAGTATCTACCATTCTCATGGAAAGTGTAAAGTAGTCTACAATTTGAATTTAAGGCAAACTGGAAAAAGCAAATTGGAACTTTAAACTGGTATTACACCAGTGGTGATTGAGTAACATGTATGACTGCAACAGAGTGGTTTTTGGCCACTAAACAAAGCAAATAGAGGTAAGGCAAACACCCACTAACCTCATGCAGAACCTTCTCCCATTTCCTATAAGCAGTCATCATTAAAAGGTGGTCAGATTGCCTATCAACATCAATTGGATCACTAGGACCATCAACCTTATCAGTCAAAAGTGCCAATTTTGCTCTTTCAACATTTTGCCCCTGGAAATCAAAACAGTTGTACATACTTCAAATTCTTGTTTCAGAAAAGTTAAGCAGCAAATTAAATTCTTGCAACATTAATAGACAGACCTCATCTTTTGGATACACAAATGGAGATTTGTAGCTCAAAAATGCTGAAATTGAGAGAATGGGAGATAAGCAACCAAATATTGCTCCATATAGCATCATCTGCAGTTTCAAAGGAGAACAATATGAAAATTCTACCAGGGTACACAACAGTCTTTCATGAAGAAAAGTAAAAATATCTGTTTATGTGTTTTTCTGTGTGTGAGAGTGAGAGATAGAATCACTTAACCACATAATTCTAACAAAACTTATTTTGAAAGTGGGAAGACCATTTATTGAATAAATTATAGTTTCAGGTAAGAACATAAACATTTAGGAGAAAAATACATCAATAACGTAATAGGAAAAACTTCACCTAGCATCAAAATCAAGAAATGCAGAATTAGGTTAACAAAAAATTTCCTAATACCTCAATAAATTAATTTTCTATAGAGAGTAAAGAATAAATTATTATTTGATGCACACCTTCCCAATTAAAACATCAACAGGGAGTTTTGCCAAATGATGCCCAAGAGGTGTCAACTCTTCATCACCTTCAAGTGCCCCAACCTAAAAAGAGGCCAGTTGTACGGTATAATGTTATGCAGCAAAAAATAAATTCTAACTGGTGTGAACAAAAAATGACTAGTTAAGTAATAACAACCATGAACACTATCGAGTATTTTCACAATATGCATAATATTATTATTATTATTATTATTATTATTATTATTATTATTATTATTATTTCAGGAGAAATAACATATGTAGAAACTAGTAAAGCTTCTTTTTTGAACTTTTTATTGCAAAAGTAATAAAAAATTTATAAAGACAAAGGAGATGGTTCATGTACATCAAAAGTGTACACATAACACTCCCAGAAAATACACACCCTAATCATTTGTGTGAAAAGAAGGGAAATAAATCTACAACCAAATTCATATAATCATATCACTTGTGCCTATGGTTCAAGAGCACTCAAATGTTGATCTCAATAATCCAGAATTCAGCTCCACCACAGTTTGTTCTACATCACTGAATGTTTGATTGCCCTTTAACCCCATACAGTCCACATTAACAGAAGAACCTCCACGCTTGGCATATCGGCTTCACCAGCAAGCAAGTGCATCAGTGACCCTCCTAGACATCACCCATTGTACCCCAAACATAGCAAAAATAAAGGTCCATAACTCCTGAGCAACCGCACAATGGATTAGCAAATGGTCCATTGTTTTATTATTACATCTACACATGCAGCACCAATTTACCAAGTTGAAACCTCTTTTGATTAAATTGTATCTGACGTTTCCCAAAGCCATTGCCCATACCAAAAAAGTGACTTTCTTAGGTGCTTTGGTGCACCATACATTATTCCATAAGAATCTTGCATAATAGTAACCACAAAGAGCCTCATTATGAGATTTAACATGAAATTTTCAACTACCCTTCTATCTCCACCTCATTAGATCACTTTCTATTTGAATTTCCCTTACAAGTGACAATTTGAGGGGGTAGAGGGATGGGCTTTTTTGACTAGTGCATTATGTGTCGTTGTAATGGGGAGACGGTAGATCATTTGCTACTGCATTGTGGTAAGGCTTACCGGTTGTGGAGTTTGGTGTTTAGATCTCTTGGGATTTCTTGGGTCTTGCCAAGATCAGTTGTGGATACTCTTTTGGTTGGTGGAATTGGCCTGGAAAACATTTATCTAGCATTTGGAATTTAGCTCCGCTATGCTTAACGTGGTGTCTATAGAGGGAGCAAAATTGGAGGACGTTTGAGGACATGGAAAGTTCTGATGGCTAGTTATTGGCTTCTTTCAATGGCTCACTTTTTGATTGGTTTAGGGCTTGGGGACTCACCTCTAGTGATTCTCTTCCTATGTTCCTTAACTCCCTTCATTGTAATTAGTATCTTTCCTTTCTGTTTTTCATTTTCTTTTTCTATAATTTTTATCTCTGCCTTATGACTTTCTACATGAGGTAGAATTTTTTTAATATACATCTTTATTACTTATCAAAAAAAAAAAAATGTACAATGGATGGGGGATTTCTTGTAATTCTTTATAGATCACTAAAGTCTTCCGTCGTAACCTTTAGGATTCTCTTCCTTTAGAGAATTCCGTTTATTTTATTAATAAAATTCTTTAAAACTTTTTAAAATTTTTTTTTTAAAAGTAATGATAATTATGGTCTTTAATTCAACAATCCCAAGAAATTCTATTAACATGAATCAGGCTTGCTGATTGTTTCCGATATTATCCATACATTTAAAAGTAAATCATAATCATCACTTTCAGAACCAAAACTACCTCATATAACAATGAAATTGCTGAGGTAATAGCCTCCTCCCTAGGAGGTTCTAACGCCTGAAACAGAAGTTAAAAAATAAAAACAGTTAGACAGTTCCATCAAATTAAACATCTGCAGTTAAAGAATTGTGTTACTTACCTCGGATAAAAGAGGCTTTACATAACCCAGAGCAAGTAACTTAATCTGTAAACACAACTCCACTAGTGGCATCCGAAGCATCTCAGGAACCTTGGGAAAAAAAGATGGTAAACGAGTCCTTTAATTAACAGAATTGGAGTGAAAAGCACAAGATATGCACCTTTAGAGCCTATTTTTTTCTAGCAGAGAGTACCTGAAAAGGGCGCATGAGTTTCTCAAATCTATTACGAGTATACAAGCAAAAGCATATTCCAGGTTTTACACGTCCAGCTCTTCCTCTCCTTTGCCTTGCATTTGCTTGAGATATCCAATCTTCAACCATGCTAGACAATTTCTATAAGAGACCAATTTAAACAATTAGATTCCAGGATCAATTACAGCATACAGGGAGTACAGAAATAAAGAAAGTGACAAGTTTCAATAATTACCAAAGAAGGATGTAGCTATAGGGAGAAAGACCTCTATTAGTGTCTAAGTAACACAAGTTGATCAGAGCAACTCAGCCCTCTTATGGTATCCTTTCTATTCTACTTGCAATGTTTACTACCATTATCTCTTGTACAATCCTAATTTAACGCAGTGGCAAGAACATATTAACTCATTGGATTGATAGGTTCAGCAAATGTTGGGTTCCACAGAAATGGAACATCCTCCCCTTTGTAAGAGTAAGGTGAAGGATGAGATCATGTGTTCAAGACCCAACAAGTGCATATGTAAATAGCAATAAAAAAACATATTCAAATCTTTTCCAACAATACAACTTTTTTCTTTTTTCTTTTCTTTGGGATAGGTGATAAAAGAAACCTAATTACCAATCTTTTTCCAACCATAAAATTTCTATTATTAAAAGAAACCTAATTACCAAACCAGCATTGCATATTAGATCATAAGAACAAGAAGCAAAACTGTCTCAGTTCTCTTCCATGAAACAGTTGCAACAAAATTCCAAAAACTAATACAATGTCACTATCCTTTTGCAAAAAATAAACATGTAATTTGACAAAAACAAGTAATTTGACACACACACAACGCTAAACTTTATTAAACATGTAGTATCTTCTTGTTACATTATTTCTCTTTCTTGAATAGATCTTGACAAAAAGGAGGAAGAATGCCAGAACATGGTCTTATCTTTGGCAATAAGATGGAAATTACTATACTACAGAAATATAATTGAATGTGTATGAGTGGCTCCAATATGAAGGATGTAACTGTATACTACTGCCCTTCTAATCAACTAAACATTTCATTAGAAAATGAAAAGGCACAACCTTTTGAGGGTTATAACGATTCTCCTTATGCTTTCCACAGTCAATGACATATACCACATCGTCTATGGTTATACTCGTCTCTGCTATGTTTGTAGCTATAATGACCTGAGACACAAGATATTGAAGATTATAATAAATAAGTTTGGCACAAGGAGTCAAAGGGCAACAGAAGCTGGGAAACATCACACAAGTATATGTCAAACAAACAACTAAAAGTACTACAAAGGCATTTCTTCATCAAAGTGAGTACAAAAGGACTACAAAGACACATCAAGAGAGAACAACCTTTGTTGTTTTAGATCTTCCTTTAATGAGAATGGTCCAGTTTAATTAAGAATCCAAGCATCAATAACTTCAGACATGCATGTTTTGTGAATTTCCACCATTAACTTCAGGCATATATGGCATTGAATTTTCTACACCAATTACACAAGATCTCATCACCAATTTGTGCATGAATTTATATTGGTGCATGAATTTTTAATAGATCACAACCAGAACAAAATGAAACAACAGGAACATAAAGGGATATGACCAAATTTTTAATTCCAAGTTATAAATAAACAAGAACTTTCATGCACCAATATAAAGCAATGAAGCATACAATTTATTTAAATGATGACTTCAAGAGTGTACAAGATTTATCATAAATGGTGATCTGCAAAATTTAAATGCAAGAACCAACCAGCATAGGTGGCCTTAAATGCAAGAACTTGCCTTGCGTATGTTTTCAGGAGGACGTAAAAACACTTTTTTTTGATCAGTTGATGCAACGGATGAATGTAAAGGAAGAATCCAATCAGAAGATGGCCCGCCAAATCGGTAAGAAGCAACTAGCTTATCATGTAACGTGTAAATTTCAGACACCCCCTGTTATGCAGTACAGCAGAATAAACATATAATAATATTTTCCAGGAGAAAACAATAAGGCATACATAAATGACCCAAGAAAGGATGATGGAAAGGACATACAGGTAAGAATACAAGTATGGAACCTTCGTCACAAGTTTCATCAACATGACAGATTAGGTCTTCAAGAAGATCATAATCAATAACATCTTCATTCACTATTTTCTGCACCCCAAAAAGGAAGAAGAAGAAAAGGTGAATTTGTCAAATTATGAAGTCACCTTGAAAGTGGTCTCAGGATTAAAATCTTGAAGACATTTACCAAATTCTGTCGAGTTTGTTCACTGTATGATTGATAACTGCTTGGCGAATAATAGGGGTTAATACAGTCTTCTGAGAGCAGAGAATCGTCTCCCCATGCAGATAAGACAAGATTCTTCTTGCCCCTACGGTTATTTATGGGACCACTCTGGAACTTTGACAAAGCAAGAGCTCACAACTTAGAGGATGACTATCAAAATAGTACTCCATAATCCAACCAATAATCATTAAAAAAACAAAGGTGAAGGAAACAATATATGACATTATTAAAATTGTACTCATTAATCCACTCTTTAGAAAATAGTATACCATATCAAATACGGAATAACCTGCCTGGTTGAACTGACATTATGACAAGCACCATAAAAACGGAGAGAATAATATTCAATCATCATTGTACATTTGATAGCGGGCTAAAAAATAGCTGAAAAGCATTTAGTCATGGTGAACTACCACTGTATTAGCACATAAATCAAGAAATTTGGGTTAATATATAAGGTACATGTATGGATTTGAATTTCATAATCAATTCACAAAGCGATTTCATAATTGGGGAATGGAATGCTAGATACTTTGAGGATTGTAAATGGTCTATTCTTGATATAAAGTTTTTTTTTTTTTTTTTTACAGTATTCTCCTCAAATGGAGCTTAGTTTTGCCTTCATGTTCTTGTTTGTTCCTCCCTGTTCTAGTTGATCATTGTAATCTAGGTTCTTAATTTCTTCCATTGAAGTACATTTCCAGTGTACTTGGGTTGACTATTTTTAATAAAAGCTCTTACATTATTTATAATAAAAATAAATAAAGAAATAACAAAAAAACTAGATCTGAGATAGTGTTTTCTTAATTCCATAAAAAAAGTGCACAGTTTAATTTTTTAAACCTCTCAGCACATATTATGAATGTGCACAAAGAAAAGAAAATATTAGGAAAAACAAATAGATGGAACTATGAAAAACTTGACTAGTACAACAGAGAAAAAGCTAGCAAGAGATGTTTAATAATTCCATATCAAATTGAGAATAATCTAGTACTCAATAATAAGATACCCTTTGATTGGTGGATGTTTCGTTCCTTATAGAAGCTGGAGAATCTGAAGCAACGTGATAACTAATGCTTTCATATATATCCTCAAGAAAGTAAGTTGTCACAGGATGAGTTCTGCCTTCTGCAGTAATTACAGGGCAGTTACTAAAGTATCTGGAAAACAAATTGGAATCTACAGTTGCAGACCTGAACATTTAGAACATAAATAAGTCAAGAAAATCAAGACAAGCTCACTAAAGATGAAAACAGACAAGATATGCATAATTATACAATACAACAAAGTACAAAATTGCATACATAAGGATGATTTTCAGTTTTGGTGCGCCATGAGCAGATTGCTTCTCTATCAGATTCTTTAAAACAATGAGTAGGAAATCACCCTGAAAAAAAAAACTAGCCAATTATTTACTCCTTTTTCAAGTCAGTCTTTATTTCTTCCTGTTACAACTTCCATATTGTTAGTCAGATTCTCTCTGTACAGGAGATCACACATAATAACAGGCTTTTAAACAAAGTAAATAAATGAAATGCAAACCCAATAAACTTAACCATATGAGAAGAGGAATGTTAAATACTTATTCCACCTACTGACAAACAAATAAGATCACCAACCTCTAGGTGGCACAGATTTTACAGTCACTTATGCATCTAAGGCAAACAAGTGTTACAAGTCACACAAAATTAACTCAAGTAAAACCAAAAGTAAATATGTTGTCCATCAAGCAAGGCAGAGGAGTGACAGGAACTATGTTACAATTGCCAACATTTATGCTACTAAAATGATTGAAATTGTGATATTGTGATTACATTTTTATCAAGCCAATTGTATGCACCATTTCCATGAAAGCGATTCATCAACATTACTAAAAATAATAAGAATATATAGAGTAAATTTTAACATTAATTCAAAAACAAAAAATTCTCAGAATCAGATCATTTGTTTTCCTTTTCGCTCTTAATTAGCCTGAAATTTTTTTGATATTAGCCTTGCAACAAGTGGGAGTGGCCTTATACTGAAACATTGCCATGTTCTGCATATTCAAAGAGGTTTACCCCCAGTTAGCAGCCAAATTTAATGTCAACTCTGATTTTGATACCCTAATGCAAGTAGAAATTGGTGACCTTACATATTTAATTCTCCTGATCTTGGCCAGTAGGATATGGAACTGTTAATCCAAATCTCTTTGCAATCAGATAGCAAACAAGATTAGTTTCAGATATATAAGTCCTCTAATTTAATAAGATGGACCAAACACAATGTTCTAGGACCATTGATTATTATTAATTCATTTAAGAGACTTTGACATAATTAAGTGGAGAACCACTTCCATTTCAAAGGTTGTCAAATTAGCTAGCTTTAGAGCAGATTGGTTAACTAAACAGGAGTTTCTATCTCAAGAGCTTTTGATGCAACCAAGGAGCTTGGGCTTATTGCTTTTAAGTGTGTACTACGCTAATCAGCTCTAACCCAAATAGCACCTTACACATATAACAATAGGGTAAGGGGAAATTCATGAATTGACACACTGCACACGCGCGCGTTGTGTGTGTAATTTACTAATAAAGAAAAAAGGTTGCTATGGGTGAACAACAACTTCATCTCAATGTTGCTTCTGTCACTTTGGCAGATTCATATAAGATCTTTTTTTTGATAGGTAATGACAACTATATTAATGAAGAAGCCAACCCATGTACATTGGGGATGTACTGTGGGGCAAAAATCATGAACCAAAATAACAACAATTCATATCAGATCTACACAAGACCTAAGTTCTCCCTACCAGATCAAAACCATTCATGCATTTGATCAACTACGAAATGGCTAATGCAAATCAACTAATTATTTAAATACCCAATACCTTATTTTTTAAAACTACCTAAAGTTAAACTAACTCACCAATAGAGACCGTTCATGCACTTCATCAACTATGACATGTGTGATGTCACTCAAGTTCTTGTCCCCCTGAAATTGAAAAACATAACAATTAAGGTTAATGTGCTTCTAAGGGGAAGAATAACATAATAATACAATACTTCCCCTAATATATAACTAGTCATATCATCATGAAACAATAACTTTGGTAAGTTAAAAATATTTAAGTCACACGTGCAAATGTCAAACCAAGTATAGAATATTAAAAAAATGGACACCAGGCAGTCACTTCTAATGACCGCTTTAAACTATACTAATAATGGTTGTAATCACAAGAAATTCATTAATCTGAAACAATTTGGTGAAATAATTATTATGTATCATTAAAGGTAATGTATGAAACACAACCAACTTAACTCAACTAAGTCTTATACCAATTAATTAATTTAGGATAAGCCTTTAATTAAAATGAAAGAAAAGAGTATATTCTAAATGACATTTAATCATTAAAAAAAAAGTGGAGTGGCATTTCAAGTATAGGCTTTTCTTTTTATTTTAATCAAAGAATTATCTTAAATAAATGTTATGTTCACTTCACTTTGAATGATACTCCCTTCGTCCCAGTTTGTTTGTCCTCTATTCCATTTTGGGATATCCCAAAATATTGTCCTATTTCTAAAAATAAAAGTCATTAATTTACTAATGTTCCTATTATACTCCTACTTTATTTTCAAAACCATTTGAAAAGAAAATTAACAAATACTTTTAAAAAATCAATCTAATTGGGGCACCTTTTTAATTGTCTCATTAAGAATAACTATTTTTAAAAAAAAGTTGATAAATTTATTTAAGGGTAGTTTTGTAAACTTATACAATTTTATAAGGCAAACAAAACAATAAATGGTGTTCCCTTAAAAAAATTGACTTTTCAAACAAGACAAACAAATTGGGATGGAGGGAGTAAATACTAGATTTTTAAGGCTGCAGCAAGAAAAGGGAAGGACAAAGAGAAAGATTAGTGACGTGATTTATCCACTAAAATTGGGAAAAATAAAGAGAGAGAGAGAGAGAGAGAGAGAGAAATATGTCAGACAGCATAATAATAATTTAAAATAGCTAGGTTGCCATTGATAGATCAGTAAGGGTTCGTGAAGTAAAGCATTTCAAGCATCTACACAATTTATAGGCATGTAAAATTATAGTACTAGAACCAAAACAACCACCACCACAACAACATAACAATTTTCTTTTTTGGATAGGTAACAACATAACAATCAAAATTTAGATCTGATATGAAATCAAAAATCAGCATGAGTACCATAGAGATTACAATAGATTCAGTAACATCACCCAATCAAACAGAAGGGCATACCGCAAATTTTCTCAGAAGAATGCCCGTAGTACAAAAAAGAAGCTTTGTTTTTTCACTCCTGAGATCACAAAATTAAAGCAAATATAAGTAATACAGTTAACACACACACACATATATATAAAGTGAAAGGTACATTTCAATTGGCACTGCTAACATGATTACTACTTGAGTTTAGTCTTAAGTATCCTGATGGTGATCAGTAACTCTCTCTGCTAGTTTATATACGCACACCAAACAAAATTGCAAACACTTGATTCTATATACTATCAAGAACATCTTAGCCAAACACGTCAACATCAGATTACTAACGAAAGAGAAACCCAAAAAGATAGAAACATAAGGCAGAATCTGAAATCACAACTGAACTCCAAAACTGTGTGTCTATGAAAAAGATTTGAGATTAAAAAAATGGATCGTGTAGAACTATAGAATACTGAAAAAATAACAACAAAATGCAGTCAAAGCAATATAAGATGATGCCTCTGATATTATAAGCACCATAAAAAACCAATTAGTTGAGCAGGCATATGAACACCTTGCACTATCAAGACGGACTTGATAACCAACCAAAGAACCATCTGAACCTGGTGAAGGTTCACAGCGCTCATCAGCAACTCTTTCAGCCACAGAAATAGCCTACAATACAACACAGCAAAGATAAACAACAGTTGCCAAGTAAGAAATAAAAGCCTGCCCTGTGTTTCAGTATAAAGCAATCTCAAAATTAAAATTATTTGCAGAAAATTATGCAAAAATCTATCTCCTAATGATTAACATGGCAGTTTTATAACATAGTATCAACCAGTCCAGATTAAATATGTTTTTCGAGGATTAATAACAATAATCACAAAGGATGATTAACAAACAATGAGGATAATAAGTTAAATAGAGATAATATGTTTCCACCAGTGCATTTGCAGCTGTCATACTGCCTCATAATGCCCCTAAACAAGCCTCAAATAGACCTGCACTAGAATAGAAAAGGTAGAGCCAAGCAACCCAAGCCACCATCAAGACAATATTTGCAAGAAAATGACTACCAACTACACGATTTCAAGCAACAGGGTAATGATTTGAAGCATAATAATCAGATAGATGAAATATTTTAATTTGTGCCAATTTCCCTATATCAGAGAATTGAACTTCAAAAAAAAAATGTACAGAGGCAGATTAACCATTTCTGATGTTAACCTCATGAGAATCAGGGGCATTTACCTTGTTGGGGATCATAAAACAGCTTCATTGTCATTGCTTTTCTTGTCAATATAAAGCTTGAGATAGTACTTGAAGTGAAATTCAGAAAGAAACTAAAGTGTAGTAGCACTCTAAGTGCTTTTTTTTTTCCTAGGTAAAGGCGGGGGGGGGGGGAATGGTCCGAATCCTGGTGCCCAGGCAACACAAGAGGTGCTAGAACCACCAGAGTATCCCTCAAACCCCAGAACTCTAGGTTCATATATCAACATATGTTACATATCAATATTTTTTATTATGACGGTAACCTCACCAAGGCAGGGCCCTTTGGACCCACCCTGGGGAGTAAATAAGTTTCAATTTAAATCTCCAACCAAAGGGTGATAGGAAGGGTTTTCTTGTCCAAATCTGTGATATGTAAGAGCATTTTATCTATGACATCTTTAGGTTGTATGCAATGTAACACATTATTTTTTACAAGAAATACCACATAATAATAATTTTTTTAATTATTGGTAAGGTTATCGAGCTCCACTAGCACCTCTTCCTCTTGCAAGTGCTAGGTGGAGAGTAGGGTTGAGGGTTCAAGGCCCACAAGGTGTGTGTTTAATTTACCAATCAAAAACAAAATTATTAGAAAGATTGGTATTAGGACCTTCCCACACCCCATGCCACTTTACTACCTAAGCTCCAGACCAGCTCCAATATCATTTTCTATTTCACTTTACTGGATTTATGCAGAATAATATGGACAATCTTATTTGTGAGAATAGTGTCACGATCTGAGGAATCACTAGCTACATTTGTGTTGTCCCACAAAGAGTCAAACTATAATTAGGGTTCTTCGTACTCACTTATATAGCCCAAATAAACCTAGAAAACACCCGATGTGGGACGTAGCGCATTCTAGTGAAAAACTTTCACTCAAACAATCCAATAAATCTGATCCACACAATCCAAGGTATTATAAGCACCCTCGCTTGAATCCTTAATGTCTTATCAGGTCCTGCCTTATGCTACAACTCCTACCCCACACAGCATTATCTGGTTATTTCTAATTTTGTCATGGCCCAAGGAAGTTCCAGCCACATTTACACAACATCTCAAAGAGACTAGTCAAGTTACAATTAGTGCTCATTATAATCACTTGTATAGCCAAGCTCAACCTAGTAAATACCCAACGTGGAACTCAACACACAACCATTTAACACTTACACTCATACAATCCAATCAGATCTTATTCACACAATCCAGGTATCATACATAACCTTGTATAACAAGAAGCAACATGCATGAACAACAGAGTTAACAAATTAACCAAGAAACTAAAGATGCTTTACATTTGAGTTGAACAAGTAATGTTGATTGCAAGATTAAGGCAATACACAACTGAATTGAGATACCCACCGCTATTCTTCTTGGTTGCGTGCATATAATGTTACATTGTCCACCACATCCTGATTCAATCATTTCATCCAAGATAAATTGTGGAACCTACATAAAATGCCAATTAGATAACACATTGTTGTGAAGTAATAGAAATTTATAGAAAATGAAAAGGCTACTCAATGTTCAATGATGAACATAAAGCACCTTGGAAATATACAAGTAAATCAATAGGAAAATCTAAGAGAAATTTGGAAATAAAAAATTGAAGTACAATTAGTAAAACTCCATGTCCGAGACCAATCATACAAGGTAACGAGCAGCAAAGACTTCAATTGATCAATAGGTCTTGATCTATTCAAATGTGCAACTATTTCGTTCTTTCCACACTAACCACATCATACACACTGGCACCAAATTCCATACATTCAAGGAATGTTTCTCAAACCAATTGCGCCAACCAAAGCTAAGGATGCCACCTTGTCCAGCAACACCCATTGAATCCCAAAAATCCTAAATACTTCACTCCATAAAGCATCAGCAATCTCATAGTGGATCAAAAGATGACTGATTCTCCACTGCAACGACACATCCAACACCAATTGATGAGCAATAAACCTCTCTTGTTGAGATTATCAATTGTGAGAATCTTACCCCACCCAGCTGACCACAAAAAGAACGACACCCTCTTGGGGACCATCACATGCCAAAAACTCTTCCATGGAAATAGATAGGCATTATTTCCATGGATAGCACTATAAAAAGAAGGAACATCGAAATTGCCACTCCCAGTAAACTTCCAAAGAAACTTATCATCCCCCACCCCTCTAGGCAATTTTATATAAATATGATCTAAAAATGAGAATTGGAGAAGAGTAACAATGGCAGCACCAAAGCTCTAAAAATAATACACCCATAAGTAGTATGCATCACTGCAAACTAATTAATCTTTACCTGAGTTGTCTTCCCAGAGCCCGTTTCACCACAAACAACAAGAACATTATTCTCCTTCAATAGTTGCAGAATATCACCCTTCAAAGCAGCAATAGGAAGTGCAGCTCTAGTTTTCAACATGTCCTAAAGGGAATAACAAGTATTATAGAACATAGAGAAAAACATAATGTATGTACTAATAATGCACAAGGAGATATTAAAAGAACTATAATGGCAAAAATTGGAGTAAAACCGCAGCCATGCAAAGTACTAACAGCATGGAATATAATAATTATCCAGCATATTTATGTGACTTTCCCAAACACATACTGCTGACCCCAAACAATAAGATCTTGTAACATAATGAAACTCACAATTATTAAGAAGCAAATAAAGAAAATATACATACAACAAATTGATTCAGTTTGCTTGTATGGGGGGAGTGGTGTTTGGGGGGGGGAAGAAAAACACATATAGAACAGGCCATGTTTCAAAAGAAAGGTGAAATTAGACTCAAGGTCCTCAAGATTGAATAAAATGCCTAAGACCCAGCAAATGTTACACCTCCTGAGGTACTAGATAAATGCCAACAAAATACAAGGCTTTCAGAATAATACAAGTAAAAGTTTAAAAGTTGAAGCCTACTTGAAGGGAGTTCCTGATAAAGAGAGAATTGAAAAAAGAATATAACAACCTTGTATCTCTGCATTTTCATTTTATTCTCATGTTTCTGTCTCAAATATGCACTCTCTGCTTCTTTCCTTTGATTTACTCCTGCAACATGACCTTGACAAAGTTAAGAAAGATAAATCAAAATTATATTTGTTTTTACGTTTCAATAATACAAATTGACTTGGCCCCCACTAAAACTTTTTTACAAATTTTGGACCTATGTTTTTTGAAAGTAAATCAATGACCAGTTAGTTTAGCATCCACCTAATGTCTGAAACATAACACTTATCAAGCTAAGAGCTTTATTGTACTAGCTGATAAAATATTTGAAATTGTTCTCTCACATTTGAGCCTGAGCTTATTGGCACACAAAGAACAAGATATGGAAGGGATAAATGAATGAACATACTATCAACTAATGAATCAGAGCCGGCAAGAGTCGAATTTTCATTTTCTTCAACACGGAGCTTCTGAAATTTTTCTGGAGGCAAACAAGCTGTAACATCATCAGAAGCAGCTGAGCTAGAGTGATCCGCATTCAATAATGAATCCACAAAATTAGCCCTCCGATCTTCCACAGTGTCTTCCACGTCGGCCAATGATTCCCCTGTAAGGTCTCAAATGTTATAGCAATAGCCAACGACACTTACATGACATTTTGACTACCCCGATAAACAATATAATCTCAAACTACCAAAGATATTTATTAACTAATCTTGAAAAAGGCAATTAATATACAAAGAATTCAAACACTTTTAATAGTTTCAACAATAGATCTTAGAGAAGGGAAAAAGAGAAGTCACCTTCCTTCCACTGCATGACAAGAGAAGCATAGGGCTCCGTAACTAGTAGGTGAACTGGGAGATCTGGAAACAATTGACAAAGAGCAAATGCTGCCACTCTATTCTGTGCGTCCTGTCATCAAAATAATTCATATAAGTTATATTCACAAGTAGCCAGCCAATTATCCAACATGTGAGTTGACTATATATATATATATATATTAAATGGGATACAAGGAGGGAAGACAAACCACCCATTCTACAAATGGAAGGAGAAAACCCCTTATAAAAGATAAAATCACTAGTGATGAAAACAAAGTTTTAGAAAAAGGAAAAGGGAGACGAAAGGATGATCCTACCAAAGTGTAATGAGAATTTTAAAAAAAAAAAACTGTACTAAAGACACAAACAAGCAGTAAAAATCCCAAGGTCCTCTTTTTACATCAATATAAAAAATTCAAACCCCAATTTTTTCAATTAAAAGATCATTTCCATCTCATTGCCAACCATGATTAGCCAAAATAATAACATGAATGTTTACAAACACACCACCATCATCCCTAAATTCATATTAGGCATAAAAGTTTCACATCCAAAGACTATGCATGTTTCAATAGTCCGACCTCCTTTCTAACCATAAAAATATAACCCAATAATACCCTGTCGGATCAAATCCTCAGCTGATAAATATTCGGGCAGCTAGAGACCATTGTAGCCTATCAACAAACTTTAAGAATTTCCAGTGAGATGGACAAAGACCCATTGTGCATTCTACATAAGTATGTAAAATGTCGGAAGAAGCAAAACTATAATTTTTCGAAGCAAAACTATAATTTAATAAATAAATAAAACCCTGAAATCCAGGTATAAATCGAAACTCTTAATTAATTGAGGAATAATATCACCATTTTTGTTTAATAAGATACCAAAGTGGAGGATGATTGAAGTGAACTAACATTAAATTAACAACCAAAAACAAAACCAAGTGAACAAATATTAAAAGATTAACAATATATTAACACAAGTTAAATGCATCTTTTTTTTCTTTTTCTTTTTTTTCTGTGTGCAGATAAATGATACAAGCTAAATGCATCTATAATGTCAAAATCTACATCAATGACCCAGAAGTCCAGAGTCCAGACCACTACAAGATGTTAAAAATAAAAATGAAACAATTAGGACATCAACATACATATACATATGCAGTACGAAAATATATGAGCATTGTTCACAGTACTTCTTGCTATTTTTTTTACATTAGCATGATATTTTATATTTATATATTCTTGTAATCATGCCATAAACCTTTATATAAATATGTGCTAGGGTAAGGGACTGACTAATGCAGCCCTAGACCTTTTCTCAAATTTCTCTCCGTTCTTCTTTTATCTCCCTTGACCCTAATACCTCATATTCTACTATTCAACTAGCATGAACGGCACAGGGAATAGTGAGAGTACCTCAGCAGATTCAAAAGTTTCATCCTGATTTGGAAGCTGAAGGGTAATCAGTCCCCCAGCTTTTCTGCTCTTGCCCCTCCCACTAGCTTTACGCAAAACACTGACAGTATAGGAGAAACTATTTCCTTTGCTATGTACTTTATTAAATTTCGGAGCTTCCCACCCTGATCTTTGACATAATTGATGAAGAACAGCCTTGGGAATTTTTTGTGGGTCCCCCTATCATTGCATATCACAGAATACAATGAAAATCAGATAAAAATTGCAACAAATAGGAAATAAATAAAAGCATACAAGCGACATGAAAAGCAAAAAGAGGACAAACAATAAGCATTTTGAAGTTCTAATATGAGTCCACCAATTAGAAAAGATATAAGATTTTTTATATGGTAAACAGAAATGTGGACATGCCACTTTATTACAATTGAGGGTGTGCATGGATTGGGTTGGAAAGATTTTTCAACTAAACCCAACCCATCACATGCATAGAAACCAACCCAACCCATGGTTGGCTCGGCAACCCAACCCAACCCAACCCACAGTTGGATCGGTGGGTTGTGCTTACATGTTTTTTTGATTTTTTATGGATAGGGTGATTATGTGTTTCATGCCTTGTAAAAACTTGGATTCTCATTAATTATTTAATTTTTTTATAACAAATTATTACAATTCACATAATATGCTTAAATTATATTGCGAATTTCCAAATTCATCAAAACCAATTCTTAAAATACTAAATAAATAAAACAAAAAAAATTAAATAAGTGTAATAAAATAAAATTATATATATAGTGAGTTAAAAAAACCATCAACCTAAACCTAACCCAACCCGAAACTCAAAATAAAATTCCAACTCAACCCAACCCACGAAAACCAACCCAAGGCATCGGTAGTTGGATTGGGTTGGTGGGTTTGATGTACACCCCTAATTACAATGGTGCATCATTTTTTTATGAAGTTACAGTCACGCATCAAATACTGTACTTTTAGAGTCTTCTAACACAAAATTACAGCACCAAAAACCTTTTGAACTGTATCTATTTCCAGCTAAATATGAGAAGTAAAAGCTACACATCACTTAAATTTGATTACAAGTCAAATATTTCATATTATAATCAATGGTATTACTTCCAAATGCCATCTAATAAATTACCTTCTTCCAGATGCCATCCAACTTTTCTAAATTCTTCTCATTATATAATTTTCTCATCTTTTCTTGCTTCTGAAGTTTCAAAACTTCAGGAGGCAAAACATCATTAGATGTCGCATCTTCTGAAAAGAAACCACCAAGCTCTACATCATCTGACTCTTCTTCCGTAGCAGGTTTTTCCTGAATAGGTGAACTAGGAGAAGATTTGATTGAATTCTCCTTTGAGCCACAGAAATCCACATCATTTCCATCAAATGTTGATTCATCTGCACCCACAACAAAGGGCAAACCATCTTCAACATTGCACAATGTTGTTATCTCAGAGTAACTGTAAGGCATGGAACTCGTAATTGTGTCCCCAGATGTACAAACACCAGCTTGTTCATGTTCTACTTCTAATGCCATGATGTTATCTGATAATCCTGCTCAGAAAAATTAAACAGCAGATTAAAAAATGTGCTAAAAAAATAATGCTTAATATAAATCAGGAAAAAATATTATAATTTTTAACCTAGGGCAGCCAATTCTTGTTTAAGTTTGCGGATGATATTGCCTGCCTGCTCCTGGCTTTTCTTATCCCTTTTTTCCTTGGCTTTTGTTGCTTCCAACCGTGCAGCATGGTACTCCTTTGCTATAACATCATAAGACCTAGGCCCAGATACCTATTGCAATAAAAATAAAAGATGAAAGAGATAGTCAGTATCTTAAGGAAGAGAGTATATATATATATAATAGAAAGATAGTAATACCACTTTACATCAGAAACCATACAAACCTTGGTAGAGACAATCACAGAACATTGAGAAACTATACTTTCTCTATAAAGAGCTAGTCTACATTGCTTTTGCACTCTCACAACACGCAAAAGGAAAGGCCCATTGACACCAGTGTAAAATTTAATTGGTTTTTATACTGTTCCATTAGTTTTTTTTTTTTGTTTTTTTTATAAGATTTATACGTTGGTAAAGCCACCAATGCATTCATTCCCTCCCTTTATGCATCATGCTTGTCAAATATCAATTCAGTTAGGAACCAAGAATTGTCTTATCCATATACTGTTGCAATTTAAAAATGAGCTTGTGGAATGTGGATCTGATAGAAAATGAATGGATTGATGTGAGATTTAGTATGCATGATGGGTATGTAGAGAACTCCACATTTGTATTTGCTTAGTGTCATATATTATGTTCACAACCAGTCCCAAGTCCAAAAAAGAAGAAGAGGGTTGTGATAAATTGATTACCAGCTTAAAATTTAGCCATTTTATTATGAATGGATCCACTACAAATACATGTTAAGATATCCTCATATCCCCTACTAGTGACACACTGCATCCAACCCCAGATGCAATGAAAGTGAGCAAGGGTTAGCTTGGGCATTCCCTGTAAACAAAACGCTACATCGGCACTTGGGTGAAATAAAAATTGGGTAACAGTTCTCACTGTTAGTCCAAGAGAATAAGATTTTTATAGGCACTTGGAATAGAAGGTTTTTAATTGGGAAACTAATGGAAATCTAGAGAAATTTAACTTACAGAATATTACTTATGGTATACAAGAAAAAATAAAGATAATAACCGGGTAGGGATAACATAGATAGACGTCTTCAAAAAGAAGTTGCTTAGATTAGGAAAATAGTATAGATAATGGTGGCAAACAATTGAAAGTACCTCTTGAAGAGAATCAACTGCATCATCTTCCCATGTTGTGGATTCGTCCTGCAAATAATATATAACTATTATTAATTCCTTTACTACATTAACTATTTCCCATAACAGTATTCTTTTAAATACATGTATAAAGATACATCCACACGCTAGACAAAAATGTTCAAAAGATTTTGAAATGCACACTGCAAGGCAAACCTGATATGGGTTATCAAAATGAAAGAAAATGGAAATGCACTTGATAAACAAAAAAACACATTCCACGAGATGGTAGTTGAAAAACCATAATGAATTAAGAAGGCAATGGTCATCTTAAGCACAAAAGCTTGCTAAATAGATAGCACCAACAGCAAAATAATTTTGAGCTTCAAACTTCTAAAGCGGTAACTGAAGTCAAACTCAGAATTTATTTTACTTATAAATATAAAAAGTCAAAATCATAACTCCTTTTTCAGTAGATTTATTCATTAGATGATTTCTTCTTTAAAATAAAAGAGAAACCAACAGAAATAATTGGGAAGTGTGGGAATACAAGAGAGAGAAGATAAGGAAAACTACACTCATCAATGGTCAATGAATTAGGGAATTAATAGTGAATCTCTTTCAAATGTAGACTAATCCAGGTTTTTTTTTTTGTTGTTGTGTAAATGCCAAACTATCTCCTAAATTATCACTTTTTGATAAGTAACATAACAATTAAAAATTTGTCAAGTGAATAACCTAAAAACTTCACTTACCCAAAAAAAAAATCCCAAATTTCTCAATTAACATAAGCCTCCATTGATGTCAAATATTATTCAATGTCTTGTCATCAAGGGATCAACCCAAGGAAGAAATTATGCTGCCATATCAACAGATGAAACATAAAAAAGAGATGAAGTATATAGAGATTAATTGAATTTTCTAACAATTTTCGCTAGAACATCTTTTTCTTTTTTTTTGATTAGTACAAAAGATGTATGTTCAAAAAGCTGCCTTTATGCAAACAGGGCACAAAGCAAATCAAAGATTACAAAAAGAGAAAAGCAAAGAACAAAGAAGGAAATTAATTACAAAGAAGAAGAGAACTAAGGAACAAAGGGAGAGAATCACTAGATGTGAGTCCCCAAGCCCTAGACCAATCAAAAAGAGAACCACTAAAAGAAGCAAGAAACTCGTCATGTCCAAGCCCTCAAAAGTCCGCCGATTACACTCTCTCCAAATACACCACATTAAACACATCGGAACTAAATTCCAAAAGTTAGACGAGTGCTTCCCCAACAATGACCAGAAAGAAGCATATTCAACAACCAACAACTGCACTACCAACATACAAGACAATGGACAACCTGAGAAACAACACCATAACTATACAACAAGCTGTCACTCAATATTATACAAGCCACAAAAAACTTGACCGAAGTACTATTTCTTCATGGCATTATTTTCATTATGCAGCCTTATGCCTTCCTCAGACAGCCCTACTATTGATCAGTCAGATTGAAGGAAAAAACAAAAAGAATGCACCAGCATCAGTCCGTATTAAGGAAGAGAGTATGCAATTTGCAACTCAACACAATAACCCATTGAATCAGGTCACCAGTCCCCTATCATTTACAAATCAGCAACTCAACACAATAACCCTATATCACATCACCAGTCCCTTAGCTCCTTTCATTTTAGATTTCAACCGCATGTTACAGTAGTCAGCAAATTTCCCATCCCTTTACTATACACTAAAAAATTTAAGCCATATACAACCACAATCTTCAGAAAAACAACTTTTCTGGATGCAAAAGACTTTTTCAATCATTTTCTACTCCTTTCTTTCTGAATGTGGCAGATGACTACAGCAAAGTTAGCATTTCTCAGCTCTTTATGAACATAAGGGTGTTTGTGTTGCCTAGTCATCCATTCTACCTCCGATCTAAGGCAAAATTCCACTTGTAATTTCATAAAAAATAGCAGCCCATATTCTATTAGAGACTGAAGAAGCCTCTGATTTTCTGCAATTTTCTGGCATTGAATATGATTGAAATTTGGCAGAACCCACATACCCATGTGACATCCTGAGTTTTAAGATTTTCCTTTAAAGACCAGAAATATGGAGAAATGTCTTCCAATACTGTTGTTGGCCAAAGCCACATCCTCAAGATTTCTCACCATTTTCAAAGCACTGCGGGCAGAAAATACCCCATAAGCATCAACTTCCAAATTCTTTGTCACTGTTTGCCCATTCTAGAACACTACCCTTCCACAGTCCAAACCTCAAGTGAAGAAAGGTTTGTTGAAAGTAATAAATACTTTTGACCTCTTCTGAAAGTGACGTAGGAGAATTTAAGCCCAGAGATAAAAGGGGAACAAAAACAAAAATCTTTTGACCATTGTCTTTTATTTTTCTGCGTATATTGAATGAATTATTATGTCTTGAGTATTTCAAAAGGTCATGTGACTAGTGCGTGACTATTAATGAAGTTGGATGATTACAATTTAACTGTTGTGTAAGATGAAAGGCTAGGATTCAAGGGTTTCTAAATATAAATGGGCTCTTTTGAATCATTGAAGGCTGCATTTTCTTATCTAATCTACGAAATTTCATACTTGAATATTTCTTGAGTTTTTTGAGCCTAGAAATCAATGTTTTAGAAACAAGATAATAAGTTAGTACACTAAGCTTGAAGCTACTAACCATTAAAAAAAAAGCTACAGTCTGTTCCAGAAAATCTAAAAATAACAGAAATATCTTTGAATTCAAAAACATAAGAAACACAAACAAATGAAACAGCAACATAAAATAAATAAAAATAAAAAAAGTATGCAACTCAACTAAACCTGCAATTGATTATGTAAGGCCCCAAAAGACTAGTTAAATATTGTATTTGAGATTACTCACGTGTGTGTGTGTGTGTGTGTGGATATATATATATATATATATATATATATATATATATATATATGTGTGTGTGTGCGCGCGCTCAGGGCAACATAATTATTCTTCTCAATGAATGGCCCTTCGACAATAACCAAAGCATTGAGCAAATTCCTTTGAGCAAATCTCTATTTCTAAGGCTATTGGTTCAGGGGAAGAGGAAGTAATGGAACAGGGGTGAGGGAAAGGGAATGGAGGAATTGGTTTCCATTTGTCAAACTAATGGCAAGGGAAGGAGGGGGGCAGGGGGAAATTGAAGGATTCCTTTCAATTTAGGGCCACCACTTTGCCTCCTTACTTTGGGAGGAAATTATTGAAAAAATTCCAAAACTGAGAAAGTGTTTTCTTTTCATTTTGTCTATACTCTTTATTTTCTGAATCAAGCCCACCATTTGATTTCCTTCATTTTGTTTCCAAGATAACCAAACACCCAAGGGGAAAAAAGGTCGGCCATCCCATTTATATGCAACCAAGCATAGAGCAAAAGGTTCCAGTAGAATTCAGCAAACTCCTTGACCTATTTCTCAACTCCAAATACAAAATCAGGATGTTATCCCCAGTAAGGGCAGCAAATGGACCATGCCAAACCAAGTACTAGTATGTTGACACTAGCTTGGATGCCATGACATCATCCTTTTTTAAGCTCAGTTATTATCACATCTCAGCGAATGTTAAATTATTTTTTCATGCTATTTATTTTATTTTATATATATGTATAGATATATAGGCCAAACTAAAAGAGTAGTCAAAGAAATGGGCACTGAACATTTTAGTAGTTTTAAAAAGGAACAATTTGAAGGTCGGCCCATAAAACCTATACCCAAATCAAGCTTAAAGAGATCCTCAAACCATGCAAGCACGTGTAGAAATAGAAAAGCAACCAGTTGATAGAAATAGCTCAAACTTTCAACTTATTGTCCGCCTCCTCAATTCATTATAAAAAGATTAAAAATAAATAAATGGTATGAAATTTCTGATATATAAAATTTCAATTGTTCCTTAAGGATCTAGTGAAACATAATACTATCAAGCATTTTTAACCTATATGCATTCAGCAATAAATCAAACTGAAAAGAAGAAAGTTTGAGCATCTGAGAAGAATTAAAAGGCATATATTTCAATATTTCAATCCTAAAACTAGGTTTTGAAAAAGGGGAAGCAGTGTGTAAAAATGCCAAGGCGGCCTCTCTCTGTACCTCTTGCTGTTGTTCCATGTATTGCCTAATCCAATCTGCCTGAGAAGGTTGGCGTAAATCTAGAGTATCATCATCCCGCCGCCCCTTGATCTTAACAGAAAATTCTGGAGCTTCCTCCTCAATCTTAGTTGATAGGTCCACCGAAGGCGCCCAATCTTCCCGTGAATTCAATATGACACCAACTGAACCTCCTGAACATGGCATTAAAAGGCAGTAAAATCATTATCCAAAAACCAATGCAATTTCACTCAATTACTCTAAACTAAAAAAAATACCCAGCTTCACTATATAATCATAGCAAATTGAACTCTACCTTCATTCATACGCAGATAATTCTCGCTAGCAAACTTCAGTGGGAGCTCATTACCCGGCAAATTCAAGCATAACCAATCAAGACCAGCCTCAAATGTAGCACCCTCCTATTCAAAGTAACATACAAGAACAATCTTAGAAAGCAATAAGATACTTGAAAGAGCTATGCTTTCAACATTTAGTGCCAAATCACATTAAAATCTCCTTCAAAATAAAAAAAAAACAAAAAAAAAAAACAGCCATTGGGTCATAAATATCATCCAATCCAACAACAACAACCAAGCCTTAGTCCCAAAATTTTGGGATTGGCTATGGATAATCATTAGTGCATTTCATTGTATTCTATTAAATCAAACTCTTTGTTACTTCCTTAATTGAAATTCGTAATAAAGTGTCAGTATCAAAGAAAAAAAAAAAGCCCCTATAGCAATGCCATCAAATTTTCTTTTCCTTTCAATTTTCTCGGAAAATCAAGTGTCTTTGCTTTGATTTTCTTAGCAACCAAACACTCCCATTCTTCAGAACGCAAACAATTACACTCGAACTTCAAATACTTTTCCTGTGTAGCATCAAATTTTCTTTTCCTTTCAATTTTTTACGGAAAATCAAAGTGTCTTTGCTTTGATTTTCTTAGCAACCAAACACTTCCATTCTTCAGAACGCAAACGATTACACTCGAACTTCAAATCCTTTTCCGTTGCAGTATTGCTTTATTTTATTTTCGATTATTTGATTTTCTCGGAAACCAAACAGAGTGAGAGAGAAATGAGAGCAACCTTAAGAGCGGAGAGAGCAAGTTCAATCTGATCATTGGTGAAGCCTTCGCAAGAAAGCTTCTCGTAAACGGTCTTCAGCTTCTTTGCCTTCTGAGCCTTCGACAGTGTATCGTCGACCGGAGCCGAATCGGACCGGGCCGAGTTGTTGCTGTTGTTAAGCAAAAGCCGGCGGAGGCGGTTCTCGTTCTCGGCCGAAATTTGGAGTCTCGGACCGGACGATGAAGATGAAGATGAATTTTGCGATTTCGAATTCGGCTTGGTATTGTTACTGTTCTGCTTCTGCTTCTGTTGCTGCTGCTGCTGTTTCTTTTTCGGAGCCATTTTTGCTTTGGCTTTGCAGAGCAGAGGATTTCGGAGTTGAACAAAAGTGTAAGAATTTCAAGAGAAACTACAAGTCCTGAGGCGTGAAGAAAACGACACCGTCTTTATTTATTTATTTATTTATTTTCATTTTAGAAGAATCTGTATGTCTTAGATTTTCTAATCAAGTCCAAATATTATGCGTTTCTCAACCCAAAAAAAAAAAAAAAAAAATCCAAATATTATGTATTTAAAAATTAATTGAAGAATTAAAGTTACAAAATTAAATGTATTTAGATACTGCTTATTTGTTATAAATTAAAAATTTATTACTGAAAATACTGTAACAAAATAATTTTTAAAGCTATATATAATACTATAGGACCTAAATTTATCTAGAAATATGTGAAAAAATGAGTTTAATGGTACATAAGTCAAATAAGAAAAAATAGGTATACTAGAGTGTGATAAGATCAAAAGCCCAGCACATCATGTTAGGGCTTTATATGGTATTATTGTTTTCCGTTATTCTATTTTATTGTAAACTATTTACTCTTCACAGTCCATCACATTAAATGGATGTAGCAACTTTAGGGGATTTTGTCTCTTTTGTAGTTGCTTCATCAATTCATCTTTCGCCTATATATATATATATATATATATATATATATATATATATGAGCCTTCGCTCCCATTGTAATGTACTGAGAAAATTAGAAAGATAATGAAAGTAAAATAAATATATATATAAATTAGTTCAGAAATAATATGTTGGGGTAGATCACCACTAGAGAATAAGTAATTTAGATATAATATCATCCTCGTATTTTATTCTCTTATTTTTATATATATATATATATATTTCCTCTATTTTACAACATATATTTAATATTTTAAGGAATGTAGAGCTATTTTGATCATTTGGTTACGGGAATATGGGAGCTTTTGTGTAATTTGAGATCTGTCAAAGGTTTGTTGGAAAGTAGGTGAAAACGTTTGATTTGAAGAAGCTGAGTGGTAGTTTGGTAATACGGGAAAGCTTGAAGTGAGTTGGACCGATGGGCTTAGGCTTGATCTTGGTTGGGCTTTAAGAGCAAATTGGGCATGTATGGATTTGAGTTTTATTGTGTTAAAATGAGGTGGGCTTGGGTTTATTTGTCACAAGTTGGGCTTGTAATCGAGTTATGGTTTTTATTAAAAGATAGTTAAATTGGGTGACCCGACCAAATATTATCCAATTGAAATCTCACTAGCCAATGGGATTTCAAGAAAACAGAAAACCATATACAAAATTCTAAAAGCGAATAAGGAAAAATATTACAAAGTTATAAATTCATGCAAAAGGATCACTCTTATGATTTTGCACTTCCAAGAGTCTTTGACTGGGAGCCAATATTAATATATTATAACAATTGCAGCAATCTATTATGGAATTACAACCATTCTTCATATGTTTTGGTATGTGATAGTCTCTCATGTAAGTTGCCAAGAAAATTCCCCTAGATGATTTGGTTACTTAAATTGAAGAGAGAACCGTGTTTTCTTATACACGTATTATCTTATGATGTAATTTATGCTTCAGTTAATGAACAAAAAATGATGTACGTCACATCCCAAAAGAAGAAGGAAAAAAAAAAAAGATGTTGTAAAATAGAGGAAATATATAGGTAAGAAAATAAAATATGTGAATGATATTATTTTTAAACTGCTTCTTGTCTAGCGGTCATTTATCACAACATATTATTTCAAAAACTGATATACACATCTCTTTTTCTCTCTGTGTTTCTCTAATATTTTCAATGCGTACGACAATGAGAGCCAAAGCTCATATATATATATAGGCTAAGGAGGAAAGGTTGAAGCAGCTAAAAGCGAACAAAATCTCCTAAAGTAACTATTATTATTTAATGTGATGAACGTATATATGTTCATCACCCGTGGAATAGTATACAACAGATGAAGATTATACCAATTCATTTCAGGTAAAGAATGTAGTGAACAACTCCGTCTATAATTATAACAAGTGAGGCTTGACAATTGAAAATGCAGCTGTGTTCTTGGTCAACTAATTATTTGCTATAAAAGAATAGTAAAGTGTAGGTGCACCACTGTCTACTCAACTCTTTGTTTTTAAATCTTTGTAGTTTTATATATATACTAATTGTTAAAAAAAAAAGTTTTGTAAAAAATTAATTACATCTCAAAATGATTGTTAGATAGTTTGTTACTAGCAATGAGCGCAAAATAATAGTTAAAAAATGTGAAAATCTCAAAAACAAGTAAGAAAATTTTCAACAAAAGTTATAAAATAATTTAGATGAACAACTCACATATGAACAAGAAATTTATTAAGAAAAACTAAAAGAAATTTGCATCTAAAATAATTAGAAGAATAAATTTTAAGTAAAAAATATATATTATTTAATTAAATTTGAATATATAAAATGCATCAATTTAAACATCTCCTTAGGCCCTAAAATTCCTTGGACCACTTTGTGTTTTCATTGATTCAAACACATATTTGCATTTCTAAATGAAGTTCAAACAGTTTTTTTTATTAAGAGTAATTAAATTCAATGCAACTATATCTATGAATTTAATTGGATAATCTAATGTATTACATTTAAATAATTGTTTCTAGATTTAGCAAAAATAATAATAATTGTTCCTAGATTTTACCCACAAACTTTTTTTTTTTTTTTGAAAACTACTCACAAACTTTGGTAGTTGCTCTGAAATGAGATCTTTCTTTTGGAAAGCCCAAACTTCATCCAAATTCGATCATTCATTCTAGTTTATATTATATGACTAGCTTCAGTATAGCAGGTTGTATCAAAATAAAATCAATATCAACAACGAAGACGATAATTATCTTTTTATTTATTTATTTTAAATCAAGAAGACAATATAATTAAAGAGCAAGACGTCGGACAATATGGAGGATTTGTGGCACAAGACAAAGACGGCCTTCTACTTTGGACTTATGGCACAAGACGGCCTTTTTATTTATTTTTCAGCAGTGAATCTAGGCCTTCTACTTTGGAATTGTTGTGGCACAAGACGGCCGGCAATGTGGAGGATTTGTGGAGCTTTTGGTTAGGAAGATTTTATGCGGAGTCCAAATTTTTTGTCTCACTTTTCTTGCTCTACTCTATACTCCACCAATAAAAACTTGCCACGTGTTCACTTAAGTAATTAAATACTATCATTTTTGACTTATTAATGCTATCATTATTAATTAATAGTAGTATTTAATTAATTAGGTGAACACGTGGCAAATTTTTATTAGTGGAGTATAGAGTGGAGTAGGAAAAGTGAGACAGAAGATTTAGACTCTTTTGAGAGGAGCTGGGATTTGTGAAAGGGAACAAAATTGGGAAACAATCAAAGACTGCAAGAATATAGCTCGAATACCATGTTAGAATTAAAGGAAAATTTTTGTAAAGAATTGAAAGAGTACAAGCAAGAGAGAGAACATAGGGAAAATGATTAGATACTCCCGGAGTATCATAAATGCGTACTCCTCCTTTCACATAAATAGTGGATCCCACCATGAATTTAATTAGTAGGACTCATCATTCATGTGAGAAAAGGAAGTACACATTTATGGTACTCCGAGAGTACATAATAATTTCCCAGAACACAGAGGGTTACGTCACGGAAGATGCTCTAGTAGCTACATGCCTACATCTTTGACTATATAAATGAAGTATGTTATACATAGAACCCGAGAATATTACAAATTAGGCCACTAAATTGGGCCACATCTACTAACTATATAAAATGAGGCAATGCCTCTACAGAGCTCCTTTTGGTTTAGTGAGCCATTTTTTTCCCCAAGTTTTGGACAGTTGCTATAGTGCCACTTTGGTTTGTTCAAGTGGCACTGTAGTGCTATAGCATTTTTTTTTTTTTTTAAGTTTTCCGTTTGTACTTTTTTTTTCTTTTAAATATTTATAAGAACTCGCATATATATTTTTATACTGCCACAACAAATTTTACAATTATTAAAGTGTCAATTTCTTATAAAGTCAAAATAAAATAATAAAATATGAAACTGTGACCAACCACAACTGAAAATAAATGTTTTGTGATAATGTTATGACACTTGTTGGGTGAATGTGTAAAAGCTACAGTACTTTTGGTTTATTTAATATGTACTGTTCATCTTTTTTTTTTTTTTTTTTTTTTTTTTTTTTTTTTTTAGTCATCAATTTGTGTTTATATATATATATATATATAAAGAGCAAATAGGCTCATGAATTGTGTTATGAACAGTATTTTTGGTTTAGTGACTTGCCTTTTCCCCCCTTTTTTTCTTCGAGTTCACCAACTTGGTTTGAGCATTTTTTTTTTTAGGATCTTTATATATTTACTTTGTACTTGTAATGTAAGCTTACATTGTATACACACAAAAAGTAGTCATCGATTTGTGCTTTTATATATATATATATATATATAAAGAGCAAATAGGCTCATAAATAGTATCATGAACAATATTTTCGGTTTAGTGACTTGCCTTTTTCCCCTTTTTTTTCTTCGAGTTCACCAACTTGGTTTGAGCTTTTTTTTTAGGATCTTTATATATTTACTTTGTACTTGTAATGTAAGCTTACATTGTATACACACAAAAAGTAGCAAATATTATATACATTTAATAAGCTCTACTACAGTAGCTACAATGCTCTGTTTTTTATTTTTTTTTATTTTTCTTCAATCTTCCGTTTGTACTTTTTTTTCTTTTAAATATTTATAAGAACCCGTATATATATTGTTATATTAACACAACAAATTTCACAATATTTTCACAATTTTTGAGGTGTCAATTTTTTAGAAGTCAAAATAAAATAATAAAATATGAAACTGTGACCAATCACACAAGTGAAAATAAATGTTTTGTGAAAATGTTGTGACACTTATTGGGTGAACGTGTAAAAGCTTCAGTACTTTTGATTTGTTCAATATGTTTAGTTCATCGTTTTTTTTTAGTCACCAATTTGTGCTCTTTTCTCTCTCTCTCTCTCTCTCTCTCTCTCTCTCTCTCTCTCTCTCTCTCTCTCTCTCTCTCTCTCTATATATATATATATATATATAAAGAGCGAATAGGGTCATGAATAGTGTTATGAACAGTATTTTTGGTTTAGTGACTTGTCTTTTTCCCCTTTTTTTCTTTCTTCAAGTTCACCAACTTCGTTTGAGTTTTTTTTTTTTTTTTTTTTTTTAAAGGATCTTTATATGTTTACTTTGTACTTGTAATGTAAGCTTACATTGTATACACACAAAAAGTAGCAAATATTATATACATTTAATAAGCTCTACTACAGTAGCTACATTGCTCTATTTTTTTTTTTTTTTTTTTTTTTTAAGTCTTCCATTTGTACTTTTAAAAAAATATATATTTATAAGAACCTGCATATATATTGTTATATTGACACAACAAATTTCACAATATTTTCACAATTATTGAGGTGCCAATTTCTTATAAGTCAAAATAAAATATGAAACTGTAATTAACCACAATTGAAAATAAATATTTTATGAAAATGTTGTGACACTTGTTGGGTGAATGTGTAAAAACAACAGTATTTTTGGTTTGTTCAATATGTACTAATCATCAATTTTTTTATTCCAATCATTGATTTGTGCTCTTTTTTATTTATATAAAAATAGCGAATAGGCTCATAAATAGTATTATAAACAATATTTTTGGTTTAGTGACTTGCCTTTGTCCTTTTTTTTTTTTTTTTCAAGTTCTCCAACTTTGTTTGAGCTTTTTATTTTTTATTTTTTAAAGGATCTTTATATGTTTGCTTCATGAACAATATTTTTGGTTTAGTGAGTTGCCTCTTCCCCTTTTTTTTTTAATTTTTTTTTTTATATATATTTCTTCAAGTTCACCGACTTGGTTTGAGCTTGGTTTTTTTCTTTTAAAGGATCTTCATACGTTTACTTTCTACTTGTAATGTAAACTTACATTGTATATACACAAAAAGTAGCAAATATTATATACATTTGTAAAAAAAAAAAAATTGTACAAATTTTGCAAATGTGTACAACAATTACCAATTTTTATGTGTTTACAATATATATTTACATTGTAAGTGTAATCTCTCTCTCTCTCTCTCTCTCTCTCTCTCTCTCTCTCTCTCTCTCTCTCTATATATATATATATATATATATATATATATATAAAGAGTGAATGGGAAAAGTTACAGTAATTTTAGTTTGTTCAACTTTCACTGTTTTGCTGGCCATTTTTTTTTTTTTTTTTTTTTTGTGAATGCATAGAGTTGTAGTGTATTTGCTATATTATTTTTGGTTTGTCCAATTCACGCTGTTTCACATTCTAATAAAATATTAACATCACAAATTAGCACAATATTTTCACAATTGTTAAGGTGTTAATTCATTATAGGTCAAAATAAAACAATAAAATATAATACTATAACCAGTTACAACTGGAAATAAAAGTATTGTGAAAAAGAAGTGTTATATCCACAATAATTTTCACAATACTTTCATAACAAATCATATAGGGTAAATTGTTATTGGTTATAATTTAAATTTAGTAATGAAACTACTTTTTTGCCCACCAATAACAACTTGTAGTAACCTATTACTTATGATTTGTTGTGAAAATGTCATGGATATAACATTTTTTTTGTGTGAAAAATGTTAAGACATTTTGATGTTGTTACAATATTTTCAAAACTGCTGAACTGTCAATTCTTTACAAGTTAAAATAAAATATAACAAAATTATAAAGATATTATGAAAATGTTGCGTCATTCTGTTGTGCTTTTAGAAATTTTTTGTTGGTTTAATCAACTTTGTTGAGCCAAAATTCACTATTCCACATACACTTTTCTTGGGTTGACTTTTTGTATATATATATATATATATATTTTTTTTTTTACACACTATTTTAAGTAAAAACACATAGTTTTGCACAAAAAAACAAAAACAAAAACTTAGGAAAAAAAACATTTTTCATCCTTTATGTTTGGGGTAGTTTACAATTCTTCCTTAAACTTTAAAATCAAGCAATTTTTCCCTTAATATTTTGAAAAAGAGCAAATATGTCATATTGTTATTCTCTCAGTTAAACCCTAATGAAAACTGATGATTCTTAAAATATTTTATTGTATAATGTCTAAATTACTCCCACTAATTTTATCATCCCAAAAATTTTCTTTACGTATTTTGAGTTTTAAATGATAAAAATTCTTAGAAAGTTAGAATTATAATATTAGGTGTTTTATTTGTTATCTAAAGAACATTGATTTTCCAGGTTTAAATTTTCAAAACTTATAATTTATCTAATGAAAAATTCGATGACACGTGCCTTTTGTTATCTTTTTTTTTTTTTTTTTTAAATTTATTAGCAAAACTCAGTTGTTTATTGTTGGAAGATGATGATATTCGTTATCATTCTTAGAAGTTTTTAGAAAATAGATATATTGTCTTTAGCAAGTAGGTACTAAAAACTATTATAGTTAATAAATATTTATATGAAATAGCTACCCTAACTTTGTGGTTGATCAAAAATCTTAAACGAATGAGATTAACTTTTTACGACATAATTATCAAAATTCTTAAAATTAATTTGTTTTTTAATTAATGTAAATCTCTATATACTTTAAAAATCAAATGATTCATATCTTTGTTTTGTAATACAAATAAAATCTAAAATTGACTTTAATTACTATAGTACTTTTTTTTCACGGCAAGCACGTGTCTTGCATGTGCTACCCTAACTAGTGGGCTATTACAAATATAAGCCACAAGAATATTATCTTTAGAAACAAGAAAACCTATAAAAAGAGGATATGTTCATTATATAATGTTTATTTGTTATGATGCATGCAAATTTTATTCATAATCAATATCCCACTTATGATTCACGTTAAATGAAATTTAGTAACTAGATAAACTCTAAGTTCAGCTGATGTGAACTTCTATGATTTTAATAAATATAAGGTTTTTTTTTTTTGAGAATGTAATAAATATAAGTTCATAATTAACATGCTCAAATTATAACAATTTCAAAAGTATATTCTAAACATTTATGCGATAGAAATTCTAGATTTTAACTTAAAAAACAATATTCTGGGGTTTGTTATATAACTATGCTAATTTTATCTTCTGTTACAATAATTTTTTTTTAATTTTTTTTAAGAATTAAGTTTAATATTTTCACAATAATTTTTTTAATAGGAAACATAACAAACTTTTATAGTTTCTCTGCAATGACAGCATTCTTCTGACTATTGATTTAATTAGGCAATAAAAATGAAAAAAAAAAAAAAAAAAACTCCAAAGTTCATCCAAAATGATCAATCTTTTGGATCAATCATCCATTCTATATATATATATATATATATATGAACTATGTAAGTGTAATTATTGTTAATTGTACCCGTATATATGCACAGTATTACACACTAGTTTATTTAATAGGACTAACTTCAATATAGTAGACTATTTCAGAATAAAAACAATAGCAATAAGGAAGACAAAATTAAAGAGTACATAATAACCCGCAGCACAACATTTGGGTGCCTATGAATCTAAATGTTGTGAAAAGCCATTTTCAAGGGTATGGGTGGATCTGAAAAGGCTTCAGTTGAAATTTGGTCAAAAACAAACCTGTTGGCGGCCTCTATATAGTGAATTTCGTCCCAATTTACTCTAACTAAGGGGCGTTCACAGGAACCAACATATATATGGCTTCCATTGAATGTGATTGTTCCTCCACAGCCAACACTACTGCTATAATTGTACATGCCACCACAGCCACAACAAGCAACTAGGGGAAGCTCAAATCCTGGTATTTTCAACCAAACAATTAATAAACTTGAAATTTTGTTTCATTAATAAAATATTTTAAACGAATGAATAAAAATGATAAATGCGAATAATCATCTAAATCTATGAGATTGATCATCATTAAAAACTGCAACGGAGCTACATTTGGACTAAAGGGCCGTGGCGCCTTGATTTTTATTTTTTAATAACATGTATAGAGTTAAAAATAAATTATAGTATATACTTAAGTTTTTATAGTATTTAGTTAAAATTATATGTTAACTTTTTAAAATTTATAGTTGATTCAATATGAAAAATCAAATTGGTCAAAAGAGACCTCATGAAATAGAAATAACCAACGGGCCAAAATCCATAGTCCTCATTAAAAAAATAAAAAAATAAAGGTTAATTAGAACATGAACTTGAGTAATGCTACCATATTGAAATTGTCGGATGTGGCTTCATGCAATTACCACACCTATGTGAGATGTAAAAATTAATTGGTAATTTTTATTTAAAACTTTTTTAAATGTGCCAATCTGTGCATGAATCACCGGTGCTATCACAAAATCAATAAGGCAAAGCTCTCTCTCTCTCTCTCTCTAAAAAGAAAAAAAATTGGATTGATCTAAGAATTAAATAATAATAATAAAGGATAACTATGTCTATAGTTTAGTGTGAATAAAACATAATATTGAGCATTTTCGATAGAGTAAAATTGAAAACACTATTTTTATGTCAAAATATTTGGCTTTTACATTTTCTCAAATTATATTTTCTCTCATTGTCAAAATCAGCAATTCATCTTTTTTTTTTTTATTTATTTATTTTAGCCAAAGAAACCCACAACAAACCGCGTTTCCTGTGAACTTTATATTTAAATTGTACTCCATATTTATATTGAACTTTATACATCTTTTATGTGCCTGGACAACTATTTTTGACTTCTCTAGTCATCTTGCTTTTTTACATGGGTTTGGGGAGAGTTTAATGGGGTAACTAAACTAATGGTCTGTTTAAATTGAGGGGAGGGAGAGGGAGAAAAAGAAAGTAGAGTAGAGTTATCGAAACAAGTCATAATTTGGTTTTGATGATCAACGTTCTTTCATTTGTAATTATTCTTTCCTGCCCCACTGTGTTTGGGAAGCTTGGAAGAAACATTCTTTATTTGTTTCTTAGTGATAATGCAAGTTTGGTTTTAGTAAGGAAAACATACAAAAAAAACATTTGACTTGGTCATTGTTGGAGCTAGGCTAGACTTTGTCAAGAACCCCTCTATTTTTTGTTTGTGTATATTGCTGTCATATGGATTGGGTTTGAATGAGTCTATTTATAGGCTCAATAGACCTCACGAAATTATTATCCAAATTAATCTGATTAATATCTCCATTCTTCAGCTCCTCCTTGCTTACGTATCTAGCCCAATATCTGAAACAATTCATGTTAACCCATTAATCACCACAATTAAAAAGAATAAAATAGTTCCTCTCATTTTCAATGTGACATTTTCACTAACTGTCCATCTTTCATTTTTTTATAGAAAGATTTTTTTTTTGTAAATATTTTTTTTTAGTTTTAACTATTATTAAAAAAAAAAGATTAAGTGAATTGATAATTTTTTTTATACAAGATAGAAATTCTACTCTAGATAATATAATAAGAAATTGTAACCCAATTGTATATTTCTCAATACATCCAATAAAGTGATATTCAGTGAAGTTTTAGCCATTGGTTAAAACTAAATTTGTTACTAAACTTTGTCTTTTTTTTTATAGAAAGTTTTTTTTTTTTTTTTTTGTAAATATTTTTTAGTTAGAACTATTAGAAAAAGGAAATTAAGTGAATTGATTTTTTTTATACAATATATAAATTTTACTCTAATATAATTTAAGTGTATATTTATGTAAAACTTTTTCATTAATTTAAGTTGATTTCCAGGAAGAAGTTTCACACACATATATACTTAGATTAGGCTAGAGTAAAATTTATATCTTAAATAAAAAAGATTTCGCTACTTCATTTTTCAAAAATAAAGAACAATGTAGCTTTTCCAAATGAATATTTTATTCATTTTTTGAAAAGTGTTAGTGTGGATGTGTGTGTTTTGAAAAGTTAAAGAAATAATAAAAAAATGAATAAAAAAAGAATGTTTAAATAAAATAGAGTTTTGAATAAAGAATTAGATTTGAGATTTTTGAAAAGTGGTTAGTTAAAAAAATAGTCTTATTCTAAAATAGAGGGAAAATTATGCCCAAACCAATGTGGATAGTGTTAAACATAGGAAATTACTAAATACACTAGGAGTACTATAAATGTGTACTCCTCCCTCTCACATGAATTGTGGGTCTCACCATAAATTTCATTAGTAGGATCTATCGGTATGTGAGAGGAAGGAGTACGCATTTATAATACTCCGGGAGTATCCAAAAATTACTCGTTAAATACAGGCAATAGAATGTTTGACCACAAATTGAAGTGAAATAAGTAGAAATGGGTGGTTGAAAATTTTAGGAAAATCTTCAAATTAAATAAAAGAAATAGGGAAGAAATGTGACATTATTTGCAGCCCATAAATATTCAATTTCAAACCAAAAGAAAAGGGATTTCTATGTGGGGTTCCAACTTACAAAATGTTACAGTTGAGAATAGGTTTATTGATCTGCGGAAATTTCTCGCACGGAATTGACAAATGAAATCCCTTGCTTGCCCCAGTAAAAGGTTTAGAAGTTTTAGTGATTCAATGACTCAAGTCACATAATTAAGTTTATATATAAAATTTTTGTATCATAACTTTTTCCACAAGTTTTAGTTGATGGACTATGAGTAAGTGATTATCTATCACTCACACCATATCATCAAATTATGGCACATGGTGTAGATAGAACTACAAAATGTTTTACAAATGTCGAGGTAACAAGCTGTTATTTTTTTTTTTTTTTTTTTGAGGAACATTAGTCAATGATAAAGTCATTATTGGATATATTGTGCATAATAATTTACTCTTGTGATTTTGTAAACAAAAACAACAAACAAAAAAAGTATGTAAAATAAATAAATAATTAAGAATAATTAAATATACTCATAGACCATATGAATGTAGAATAATAAGTGCAAATCTAATTAAGGCTAGTGTTTGACACTATCTTTTTAAAATAGATTTCGCCACTCGCACTATTTACTCTTAGATGTCAAGCACAACAATATAAGTTCACAACGGAAAAAAAGAAGAAGTCTCTCTCTCTCTAAATGAAATGAGAGAATCACTATTTATAGACACACTTGCACCATTTCATAAAAGATGCAACCCTACTCAAAGATTTCATCACTTTAATTATGTCTAGTGGGCACTTTAGAAGTCAATTTCTCACTTACTCTTTAATGGTTTTGGACTAGGAATCGCATGGCAGGTTGGGTATCATGAATATCCACCCCAACTTGAGGGGAAGTGTTGATGAAGACAAACTCTATATGGCAAGCTCACCAACCAAATCAAGAAGAGTTGAAGACCAACCCAATATGGAAATTACACCAACCAAATCACTGTGTAATCAACAAATTCAGAAAATTATTGTGTATTTTCGGAGTACTATAAATGCATACTCTCTCCTCTTACATGAATGGTGGGTCCCACTAAATAAATTCATGGTAGGGCCCACTATTCATGTGAGAGGAGAAAGTATGCATTTATGGTACTCTATAAGTTCCTAATAATTTTCCAACAAATTCATACACACAAAGAAAGCAAAGGATACATGCATAAATGCAGATTAAATATATGCAGGGATGTTGTTTCTGAAAACCGTGAATATAAAGGATCCTCCCTAACACAACACAAAAGTGGAGAAACAAAAGACTGAAAAGCTCTGTGAACGTAGGCTCTTTATGATCTAACCACGTTAAATGGTTTTTCTTGCCCTATGGTTTCCTTTATTTTTCTCAGAATGGTTTCTATCGACAACATTATTGATAACCTCAAATGAAAAATAACCGACTTTAATTTTTGCTCTGCAATGAGAGCGTTGTTCTGGCTATTTATTTAATTATACAATCAAAATGAAGAAAAAAAAAATGCCCAAAGTTCGTTTGTATATGGTAATTTATTCATTCTACTTTATATAATAGGACTATATTCAGTACAAAGCAGGCTGTTTCAGAATTAAACCACAATATCAATAAGGGAGACGGTAATTAAAGAGTACATAATAACCTGCAGTACAAGATTATTTTGATTTATATATAGTTGCCTGTGCGGCTGTGCCTATAAATCCAAATGTTGTGACAAGCCATTTTCAAGGGTATTGGTGGATCTGAAAAGGCTCCAGTTGAAATTTTGTCGAAAACGAACTTGTTAGCAGCCTCTGTATAGTGAATTCCATCCCAATTTACTCTAACTGAGGGGCGTTCACACGAACCAACAAATATCTGGCTTCCATTGACTGTGATTGTTGCTCCACAGCCAATACTGCTGCTATAATTGTATATGCCACCATAGCCACAACAAGCAATGAGGGGAAGCTCAAATCCTGATATTTTCAACCAAACAAATAATCAATAAACTTGAGATTTTGTTTCTTTTCGAAAAAATTGTCACTTAAGTACAAATGTTAAAAAATGATAAATATTAATAAGCATCTCAGTTTATGAGGTCGATCATTATCAGTATTAGTACTTTTCTGGTTATATAATATCGTCAGTCTTACCATATTCCTTTGGTTTACTATATAGAGAGTACTTGACAGAGTAGATGTCGACATATGTGATTGCAGCTAAAGGAAGATCCTTCCTGAGTTGAACTATGGCCTCCTTCAACTTGTGGTTGAAATATTGAGCTACATCATTATAAGGCTTTGCGCAACCATAGCTATCCCTTTGAGCTGATAGAAAATTTGCCAAAATAAAGGGAGGGCAGCCAATTGGTCCCGTGTTGTGGATCCAAAACGATCTAGCTCCCAAGTTAAATATATTCTACACCATAACTTTCACTTGATTAGCATTAAAAGAAAACAAACTTTATTTGCCTGTTTTTATTGTCTCTCTTTTTTCTTTTTTACTAATTGGTTTAACAATTGTATGTTTCTTCTTGAAGTACTAGGCCAAGGCCAACAAGGCAGCCCATTTTCAATGACAAATCGTAGAATATATTTAAGTACCTTGACATTAATGGAGAACTTGTTTACTATATCAGGGATAGAAGCACTGACTTCCTCTGTAGTCATGTTACCAAAGATCCCCTCAGCAAGATCATTCTGACCAATATCGAATGTGTATAAAGCTTTTGGAAAATAATACCCCTTGGGCAATAAATATGCATATATACCTCCTACAAGAAAAATCAAAGGCCCAATATAAAGCAAAAATTCATTTGGTAATGCAGATGTTTGTTATAAGCACCCTCAATTCTCTAGAACTACAGTACCCAATATTAAGAACAAGTGAAGTGTTTACCCATTGACCCATTTTACCTTTCTGCCTTAGCTCTTGTGATCTGAACTTGAACTGTATGAATTCTGAGTATTCGACATCGAGGTAGATGGGACTAAATGTACCAGCAGGTATAATACTGGTTGGTAGTCTGATTGTGGATGCATATGTAGCAAAATTTGCACCGTGTGTGAAGTTGGTCCCCAAGGAATCAAGGTAAGCGCTCAGATATGGGAGACCAAGACTCTTTGCTGTAACCATACAATGTGATTAAAGTAAACAATTGATAATTAAGCATTGCGCTTAGAGTGGAAATTAAATTAAATTAATCTTGACAATGCTGCAGACAGTAAATTTCACAATCTTTTCCACAACTTATTGAGCAACATATGTGAACATTCATATCAGTTTATGCAAAAAATATTGTCTATTATTACATACCAATTAACAATTATAGAAATATTATGAAATTTGTTTTTGTGTTTAGATTTACTTATTTAACTTAGACCTGAATAAACGGTTAGTCCCCTAGATTTTACCAACTAGCAACTGCCAAGTGATGGCAAGGATGGTTGCTAAAAAAAAAAAATTCCTTAACCGTACTTAATCTAATTGCCGGCCTTTGGATGTGTTTATTTTATTTTGAAAAAATAACGTGGGATTCTTTAGTGTAATTATATTTTTACATTATAAAATAAATAAGATGGTGGAAATTAAATCATCAAGTGCACACTAATTATAAAGAAGTTAGCCTAGAATGCTTATGAGTTTAAGAAGGAAAGGGTTTAAATTACAAGGTTAACAGCATATTGTAACTATTTTTAAAAAAAATATTAAAGTAGAAGAACAATAGTTACGTAACCCAACCCAACTCCTCAATGGAGAGAGTTTCCGATTTGACGAAGACATTATTTAGTTCTTTTACTATTTGGTCTAGCTGCGAGGCAATTTTTTTTTTTCTTGTTTCTTACTCAAATGAGAAATCTACCGCTATTGCTAATCAACTTTCTCACTACCTACACACAAGGGAGGAAAAAAATAAATAAAAGGAAAAACTGCTAATACTTCTCAATATATCAAAGTGATAAAGAATCCCACGTTACCTGGGTTTGTGTGTGTGTGTGTGTGTGTATATATATATATATTAGAGAACAGTCGAGTTGTATGCAAAGAAACGAAGCTGAAGTGTCTCTTCCTATGGTCAAGTGACTGAATCTTTATAATTTAGAATTCTGCTAAACCTATCCTGAGTCTGACCTTAGAAAAGAGAAAGGGGGATTGCTTGTTAGAGTAACCAATTATATTAATTTGATCAGAGATTGCATGTTTAGTTTTTATAGCATAAATACTTGAATAGTAAATCTCATTATAAAAATAGATTTTTTTTTTTTTTTGGCTGAAGATTATAAAAATAGATATATGTATTGCTTGGTCTCTCCAATTTATAACATAAGTTTTTGAGTTTTTTTTTTTTTTTTTGAACAAGAACTTAAGTTTTTCAGTTGGTTTTTTAAAATTGGAAAAAAAAAAATTCTTTACTACTAAAGTACTAATGGATCATTGGGATTGGGGATCTAAGCAATGTCTCATAAATTAGATAGTTGGAGTTGGAGTTGTAGTTGACGTGATAACTTGGTGGTAATATTATTTTTTGTAATATTTATATCTGAGGTTTGAACCTCACATTCTCACACAAACATGAGGAAAGAAGAATTGTTAAGGCAAGAAACTTATATATAATTATCCCTCTTTTCATTTCTTACAAAAAAAAAAAAAAATGCAAACTTTAAACTAGTGTCCAATTTCACTCCTCAATATATATAGACACACATATCGTGTACTCCCTACAATGATTGCATTCAGTGGCGGCGCCACATATAGGTCAGGGTGGTCCCAGGACCACCCTGACCTGAATTCTTTTTTTTTTTTTTAATATATATATAATAAAAAAAATTTATTTATCTACCTATAAAAAAAAAATTAGGAACACCCTCAAAAAAATTAGGAACACTCTCAAAAAAATTTTATGCCAATAAAATTAAATTTTGGTAGATTATTTGTTACATTTTGGCTGGTACCAGTTTTTAGAAGAAAAAAAAAGAAAAACTCTTAAACTGACAAACTCGTCAGCACAACATGTCATTACTTGCGTCGAACGCCTAAAAAACAAATCCAACTATCGCAAAGGTCGGCTTCTTCTTCTTCTTTGCTTGGTCTTAGATGTTCTGCTAGTCTACCTCTTCTTTCTTTTTTTACTCTAGTTTTTGCTTTGTCAAGTTTTTTCTTTAGTTTGCTTTTTAGACTTTTAGCTTGCTCACCCCACCCACATGACAAAGCTTTGGAAATGACAAAACTCAAAAAGCTAACAAAAGATTTTGATTTCAAATTTATTTATTGGGTCTTGCCTCTTCCCAATATGATATACATATATACACTCTTATTGTACTATTTTTTGTTGTTGTTTTTCATTATTCAATTACATATTTATGTTTTAATATTCTAAAACAAAAATTGTTATGTAATAACTAAATGATTTGAGTGTCAAAAAAGAAAAACTAATGATTTGTTTATTTGAGTTTTACTTATTTGGATCAATAATTTTATGTTGTATAAGAAAATATAAATATTTTTTATTTTTATTTTTTTTTAGAAATCCCGAAACACCCTGAAACGGTGCATCGAAATAGATCGGTACCAAAATATTTCGTTCCACTAAACAAACCGAAACAAGGTCCAAAAGGGTATTCATAACATTGCTTCCCAGCAAAAAGAAAAAGCTAAAAAAAAATTTGAACTAAAATCTAAAAAATAAAAAATTGTAATAGAAAATCTGAAGAAAAAAAAATTGTAACAGAGTAAGCCCACCAAGGAATACCCTGAGAAACAATCCTGGAGCCGCCACTGATTGCATTACCAAAATACACATGTTCCAAATTAAAATATCATTCAAAATCAACTCAAATGGTTACATGATAAAGAAATTAAAGGAAACTATCCTCATCAGATGCGATGTTTTTTTTGTCTAGTGTATGTGAGATTAGGAATTAAAGAAACCAGGAATTCAAAAAAATTAGAAAAAAAAATGGTGAGTCTTGATAAGGTATTAAAAGTGGACTGTGAAGGTTTTGAGGGAAATATCAAAGTGGACTGTGAAGGTTTTTTTTTTTTAATTTAAATTTTTGGATAAGTTTGTTTGGAAAACATGAATTAGTAGGAGAGTGTTCTATTTTGTAGGTACTTTAAGTGGAATTATAGATATATTTTTACTGGGTTGCCTTCAAATTTTGTCCCTATTAAACGTAGAGTCTAGGGGTATTTTCGAGCCATATAAAAGTCCAGTCCATAGAAAGGAATCCTATTATAAATAGTATATATAAAATAAGACCCCAAACATTTAGTAAATTTTGCATGATAAAACCCCAAAAGTTAAGGATATTCGGTATGATTTACCTTATAATAGATTTATCTATTTATTTATTTATTTTGCATCAAATATCTTTCATGTATGGTATAACTATTGAATTAAAAAAAAAAAAAAATCTACTACTAAGAATACTCATGATTAATTTTATAACAGAGACATCCATAATTTAAATTTCAAATTCCTCATTCTCCAATAATTGTAACTATCAGATTACAAAACAAAAAAAAGGGACCCATCCAACCGATTGCTAGGCCTTTCCGAACCAACAGGCTCTTCCCTGCTAAAATAGTGCAAATATATAATGTTTATAAACATAATGCTACTTATGCTCCATTTGTTTCGCTATAAAATGTTATATGAAAAATATTTTCAGCATTTCCTATGTTTATTTTACTATAAAATTTCGTCAAATCTCAATATATATATATATATATATATATATATATATATATATATATTACCATAAAATCATTAATAAAATGTTATAAACGTTTTACAACATTGTATCTTTTAAAAGTTGGTAAAATATTTAACAAAAACTCATAGTATTTAATTCTCATCCAATTAGGGACAGAGGCAGGACTTCATGTTTGGGGGATATAATATAAAAAGAAAATTATTATAAAATTCGAATGAGTATTAAAAAATTGTCATAAAAACACAACTATTAACTATACCAATTATCTATTTTGTATCATTTGTGGCTAAACCAATTCAATAATAATAATAATAATAATAATAATAATAATAATAATAATAATCACCCACCAACATAATTGGGTCCCGTCTCATATGTTTATTGCTATTCTTATAAGGATAAAGTTTAGCTATAAAATTGATTGTAATCTAAGACTACATTACTTAATATCATTAATACAACTACATATTTCAGAAATCTAATCGTTAAATTGTATGTTTTTCATACTTTTAATATATCAAAATTTTGTGTCAATCAGATATTATTTACTATAAGATCTATAAGATTATATTTTATGCATAATTTTAAATTATAAAAACTTGCAATCTAAACAATTTATTGATGACATAGTTGTTAATCTTTAATTTTCTAGAAATTTTGCAAGTATAGAGGACATAAGAAGAAAATGAATTCAATGATAAATTTGTCAAAATTTACCTCCAATAAAATGATGTTGAACTATAACCAATTTTATAACTAAACTTTGTCCTGCTTATAATAGATGTAGGAACATAGGTGAAAATTTTTATCCATACTGTAATTTTGGACCCATTTGATGGTCAAAATAACCAAATACCACTATTTAGTAAAATATGTATGGATCTATCACTATTTGCGAAATAATTAGGGATTTATCACTTTTTTAAAACTCGAGTTCCATGAAAAATAGCTACTATTTTTTTATGAAACTCGAGTTTCAGAAACTCGAGTTCCATAAAGAATAACATGACAAACTTGAAGGCTATATTTTTAAAAAACTCAAATTTCTGGAACTTGAGTTACATGGCAAACTCAAGTTTCACAAACTCAAGTTTGTGAAACTCATGGGTCATTATTGAAACAGAGAAAGGGAGAAAGATAGATGCATAAAGCTCTCTGTCCCTCTCTCTTCTCTATTTCAAACAGTATTAGGAAATTGAGAAAGTGAGAAGATAGAGATCTCTTGCTCAAATGAGAGAGAGAGAGAGAGAGAGAGAGAGAGAGAGAGAGAGAGAGAGAGAGAGAGAGAGAGAGAGAGAGAGAGATAACAGATTTAGGGGCTGGAGTGCGGCTTTGCCATATGTGAAATTGTTTTTCATTAAAAATATTTTATGTTTATGGAAAGTGAAACAAATGGAACAGAAAAGCATTGGTTTTGGTACTTCATTTATCCTTTTATTTGTTTGATAAACGAAAGGGGGGGGCGGGGGCGACCATATGTGACTTACCCCTCAGGGCGTGACGTAATAGGGGCACCCCCCGTTAGGGAATGTTGGATTTAGCTATAACTACTGTGACTGGGGTGTCACAGACCTCACCCTAGCACCTCAAGAGAGCCAGCAGAGGAGGCGCAAAGCAAGCTAGGAGCCCACCCCTCACATGGTACCCGCCACAACTCGAACGAGGGACCTTGTGCTTGCTTGCGGGATCTCTACCAACTGGGCCACCCCTCTTGGGGTGGTACTTCATTTATCCTATCGGTGTAAATGCAGCATCCTAATATTTTTGTCCACTCCGGAGTGCTCTAGAAAGTTCTCCCTGTAGAATGACACATGACCCTTCTATCATGTCAATGTGGATAAACCGGGATGATCTATGAGAAAATGAATGTCCATGAATCTTCACGGGCTTACTAGTAGTCTAGTAGTGCAAAGGGCAAACTTAATCTTTATACTATGTTTTTTATTTGTGCAATATTTAACAGAACAAAAAGGCAGTACTTTCTAATTTTTATCAACACTGCATTGATAACTAAACGACCTCACTTAACTTGTGCATATAAAGAAAACTAGGCTATAACAGTGGCTATGACTATCATGAGAATCTAATTTCTTTATAAGAGTAAGATATGCTAAAAATAAACAAGGTACATACCCATGAAATCGATCATGAGCCGGCCATCCGAAAACCTTCCAGCAGGTTTGTGAAAATAGGTCTCCCCATAAGGTGGTGTTGGTGTTTTAAGGGACGTAGCAGACAATCCACCGGTATCAGAATTTGAGTCACCAAAGTTAAAAATTGCTGGAAAGTTGCACTTTTTCAAACCAAATACAGGATTCACTGTGGAAGCAAACAACAAAAGCATACAACAAAAGAGAGGGACAGAAGTTGCAAAGTTGAGATTAATGCTAGGAGACTTCATATTGGATAAAGAAAATGAGACGCAAATGATATTGAAAACAAGAACTAAAGTTTGTTGCTTATATTATGTTGGAACATTTTTATATTAAATACAATAGTTTAAATATTAATTAATTGCGGACTTAAACGATTTAATATTTATACTTTTTATCATCAAAATCTGTCTATTTACAGCTTTTATCTTTAGGGTCCGGTTTGATCTATTCAATGAGCATTTTATGCTCACACGGCTTGCTATCCAGATCTTCAGTAGTAGCCATTATTCAATTATACGTCACTATAATTATTATCAAACGTTTGAATACGTCACTATATATTCAGGCCTATATGTCCGGCCATGAGAGAGATATAGAAGAGAAACTTTTATGCATACATATTTTCATTGTAATAGAAAAACTACCTATATATTTACTTTGTTAGTTTTCTCATCTTTTATAAAAATAATATATCCTTGTATATACTTTATTTCTGGGTGAAAAAAGAAGTACTATTGAAAGCTATCTATCTTACAAGTGGTGTTGGCTTGTAAGGATGATCAGCAAGGTGCCTAAGTTGTTGTACCCCAAGGCGGCACGACAATATTTTTAGTTTATTATATTGGAAATCTCGTAGATTGCTTGTATCGTCTCAAGACAATGATATAATCCACGCCTCAATTCTACCATCTAAAAACTTATGAATTGACGACAAATTATTCTCATGTTATGAGGCTACTTTAAAGCATCATTGAGGTAATAAGTTTAAATTCTCTAATTTTATGGTAAATTCTAATTTATGTGATATGTTATTATTTAAATATTAATTTGAATGTTATTTATTTATTAAGTATTGTTCTTAGTAACAACATGTTGCAAGGAAATGTGCATTTCCCTGTCCTATATATATATAAAAAGATGGTTGTCAAAGGCATAGATTTCGCATTCTTCTTTGAAATCTGCTGATGACGAGTATTATGTAACTTAAAACCAATTTAAAATTCTAGAAATCTTTTTGTAGGTCAATGAATCTGTCGGTTCATGTGAATTTTGAAGTAAGATGTGGTTTCTCAAGAAGGAAATCTAGGACCACAATTTGTACGCACAATTTTGCCACAACTCTAATATAACAAACTGTGAGTGATGAGAAAATTATAAGAAGTTCATATGAAAGTATTAAACAAACGCAAAAAGTAGTTCATGTGAAAGTAATAGATAAATACAAAAAGTTGATGGTCTTAGAATATTTTAAAATGTCTGTATACTAGAATACAGATTTTTTATGATTGTTTATTCTTTAATTCTTACAAAATTAAAATAAGAGTGAGATTCTTGTACATAAGATGAAAGAAAAAACCGTTGACAAAATGGATCTCTTTGGACATTAAAAGGCTTTGACCTATACTCCATCAACCGACCATATCACGACAATAACAAAAATTAAGACTCAAAGTTGTGTATAAATATTTTCTCTTATATCTTACTCTTAACACGTTCTATGCGCTGGTGGACAACTATACATCTTTGGCTTACCAAGTCATCTGAAACCATCCTTTATGTGCCTAGCTAGTGGACATCTATCTTTGTCTTACAAGTCATCTGAATCTGATAGAGTCCCAAAATGTTGAACATATGATTTGTTCACGATTACTTTACCACCCAACGTACACAATTTGTAGTTTAAAAATAAAAAAGTAAACGATTTGATTAAGAACTAAAGGCTGAACACAAGCCAGGATGTTTGACCTGAAAGCTGAAAGCGAAATGAAATAGGAATAACCAGAAATATGGGTGATGGAAAAAGTTCCTTGTCAAATTAAATAAAAGATATTTGGGAATAAATTGTGAGCTTACTTGTACGCCAATAACAATTCACTTTCAAACTCAAAGATTTGGGTAGAGTTCCGTATTTGGGGTTCCAACGTTGGCTACTTGGCTTGTTCCAATAAAAGTATACAAGATAGAAAAATTATGCGATAGAAAAATTATGCGATAGAAAATAAAATTTTATTTTTTCACATAAATATAAAGTCTTTTTTTTAATGAGAAACTTGTAACTTTATTAAAAATAAAATAAATTCAATACATCATGAGTAATAGCTAACTCAATCAACGATGAATTTTCCTCTATCCGTTACATAATTATCAATATTATCTATTTCTTTGGCAAACTTTGCCAGAAGATGTGCAAGTTTATTACCTTAATGACACTTGAACTAATCTAAAATCTTGAAATTTGTATGCGATACCAATCAAAATATTTGAGACAACCATAAGAGAAGTACATAATCCCAGTAGGGAGTCAGCTACAATCTTGGAATCACTCTCAACTACCACATGGTGCCCTTTTTCATTATCATCTACCGCCCTTTCTTTCTTCCCGCCCTTTCTTTCCAAATTTCTTTCTGTCTCCAAACTCTTCTGCTCTCTCTCTCTCTCTCTCTCTCTCTCTCTCTCTCTCTCTCTCTCTCTCTCTCTCTCTCTCTCTCTCTCTCTCTCTCTCGTTTGTGTTATGTGTTATGGGTGAGGTTGAAGATTGTTAGAGCCACGGTGGCGTCCTACGAAGTGTAGATCGGTGGCTATGGTGGTGGTTGTTTGTTGTTTTGGTCAGTGGTTTTGGATTTGGATTTGGGTCGGTGGTCTCTAGTCCTTTTTGTTGTTTTTTATGGGTAGAGGATGGGGCATTGGGCCACAGGAGGTGATTAAGATTTGGGTAAGTGATTGTTCCAATTTAAATCACGGTGGTTATGATTTTTTTCAAATAAGTTTGTGGTGGGTTTGTGAGTGGTGGATGAGTTTGTTGTTTTGGGTTTTGGCAGATTTTGGTGAGTTTGTGGTTTTGGTGGTAGTTGTTGATTATGGTGTGCTGGTGGATTGAGGCCGTGGGTTGTTGGGTGTTGAGGCCTTGGATCGATCAATCTCTCTCTGGTGAAATTTTTCTTTGGTGGGTGTGGGTTGATTGATTTGGTGGTTGGTTGTGGGTTTGTTGTGGGTGGTGACATTGAATGGGTGGTGTTTGGTGGTGGCCATAAGGGGATGGGTTGGTTGTTTTTGCCTGGAGAAGAGAAACACACGCAAAGAAAGAGAGAAAGATAGAATAAAAATGAATTATAAATAATAAATAAATAATATTTTAATGAGGTAATAAAAAAAATAAAACATTTGATGTATGGTATATTAGTGAAGTGTTATAATTGATAAAGTAGTGTTTTGAGATGTTAAATGTTATATTTTTGGACATGTTTGATAAGAATGGTCTAAGTAATGTAGAGCTATTTTGATCATTTGGGCATGGGACTATGGGAGCTTTGTTAGAAAGTAGGTGAAAAAGTGTGATTTGAAGAAGAGTGGTAGTTTGGTAATATGGGAAAGCTTGAAGTGAGTTGGACCGATGGGCTTAGGCTTGATCTTGGTTGGGCTTTAAGGGCAAATGGGGCATGTATGGATTTGAGTTTATTGTGTTTAAATGAGGTGGGCTTGGGTTTATTTGTTACAGGTTGGGCTTGTAATCGAGTTATGGTTTTTATTAAACGATAGTTAAATTGGGTGACCCGACCAAATAGTATCCAATTTCAAGGAAACAGAAAATCATATAAAAAATTCTAACAACGAATAAGGAGAAATCTTACAAAGTTATAAATCCATGCAAAATGATCACTCTTATGATTTTGCACTTCCAAGAGTCTTTGACTGGGAGCCAATATTAATATATTATACCAACTGCAGCAATCTATTATAGAATTACAAGCATCATTCACATGTTTTGGTATGTAGTAGTCTCTCATGTAAGTTGCCAAGGAAATTCTCATAGATGATTTGGTTACTTGGATTGAAGAGAGAACCGTGTTTTCTTATACACACATTATCTTATGATGTAACTTATGCTTCAGTTAATGATCGAAAAATGAAATACTTCACATCCCAAAAGAAAAAAGGCAAAAAAAGAATAAGAAGAAGATGTTGTAAAATAGAGGAAATATATAAGCAAGAAGATAAAATATGAAGATGATATTATTTTTAAACTGCTTCTTGTCAAGTAGTCATTCACCACAACATATTATTTCAAAAACTGATATACACATCTCTCCTTTTCTCTGTGTGTTACTCTAATATTTTCAATGCTTATTACAATGGGAGCGAAAGCTCATATATATAAACTAAGGAGGAAATGTTGCAGCAGCTAAAAGCGAACAAAATCTCCTAAAGTAGTTGTTTTCATTTAACGTGATGGATGTATTTACGTTCTTCACCCGTAAAAAGGGAATAGTATGTGTGAGTTTGGATTGCACTGAAAAGTGCTAGCGTTTGCATTTAGCGTTTAAACAGTGGGTCTCGTACACTGTTCACGAAATTCATAAGTACGAAATTCAGCAAAATTTTCATTAAAATTAGGTCCCACGACACTATTCACACATTTAAAAATTATTTTGCTATAGTGTTTTTAATTTTCAATTTTCAGCAATAAGCAGTATCTAAACAGAACCTTTATAACAAATGAAGATTATACCAATGCATTTCATTTAAAGGATGTAGTGAACAGCCCTGTCTATAATTTATAATAAGTGATGAGGCTTGACAAAAAAATGCAGCTGTGTTCTTGGTCAACTTTTTTCTTTATAATAAAAGCACGAATGCGCGCATGCACTGTAGCACTGTAGCACTGTAGCTACAACAATACTTTGATTTAGTGAGTCACTTTTTTTCTTCTTTTTTTTCCAAGTTTTGAATAGTTGCTCTTTTTTTTTTCCCACTGCTTTCTTTTCTTTTCTTTTCTTTTTTCTCTGCTTTTTTTCTTGGGTAATACCCTATCCACTCTTTTTTATTTTTTTATATATAAAACTGTTAATTAACACATTAAATTGTCACAATATTTTTGCAATTGTTGATATGTTAATTCCTTATAGGTTAAAATAAAATATCATACTAGAATCATCGACAACTAAAACTAAAGGTATTATGAAAAAAGAAGTGATATATCAACAATATTTTTTGTAACACTTTCACAACATTGTTCATTAGGCTTTTTTTTTTTTTTTTTTTTTTCCACAAACCATAGTATGCCAGTTTTGGTTGTGCTGTTTTTGTCTTTTCTTTTAAATATTTATGTGTATGTATAGTTACACTGATTTAACAAATTCTTACAATATTTTCACAATTATTGGCAATTTGCACTGTTCATTGGTTTTTTTTTTTTTTTTCACAATACGCTGGTTTTGCTTGTGCTTTTAAATATTATATGTGTATACACAATTATATTGACACAACAAATTTTTACAATATTTTCATAATTATTAAGGTGCCAATTTTTTAAAGGTCAAAATAAAATAATAAAATAAGAGACTAAGATCAATCACAACTAAAAATAAATGTATGGTGAAAATGTTATAACATCTTCTTTTTGTTACAATATTTTCACGATTGCGAGATATCAGTAATGAGTTCAATTTAAAACCAATAACAACTTGTCATTTATAATTTGTTCTAAAAATGTTATAGATTTAGCATTTCTCTCAAATAAAATAAAAATATAACTATTCTGATCCTAAAAATAAAAGTATTGTAAATTTTTTTTAATATTTTGTTATATTCTTAGATTTCTTTTTTAGTATATATAGTCAAATTGGGTGAGCCAAAATTCACTGTATGTTTTACGCACAATTTTCTTGTATTTTCTTTTTGCTTTTTTTTTTAATGCATAATTTTAAAGCCAGTAATAATTTTTTCCTAAGATTCGTTGTGAAAATGTTGTAGATGTAAAAATTAAATAATAAAATATCAAACTGGGATCTACCACAATTGGAAATAAGAAATATTATGAAAATGTTGTGACGTTTTGTTATATTCTTAAACTTCTTTTTTGTGTGACATTTTGTTGTATTCCTAGGCTTTTTTTTTGGGTCAAATTTAGTAAGCCAAAACTCATTGTTTTAGGCATAATTTTTTTCAATTGGAATTTTATTTTATTTTTAAATATACGATTAAAAGTGGTTAGCCTAATTTAAAACTAATAGCAATTTACCACCTAAAATTTATTATGAAAATATTGTGGACATAACATTACTTTAAAATAAAATAATAAAATGTCAGATTAGGACCCACAATAGCTAAAAATAAAGGTATTGTAAAAATATCGTGACTTGTTGTTGTGTTTCTAAACTTCTTTTTTGGTTTATTCAATTTGTTGAATTGAAATTCATTGTTTAATGCATAATTTTTTTAGGTTGATTTTTTTTTACACATTGTTTCAAGTTTTTTTAAAAAAATAAAAAATAAAAACACACACACACACATAGTTTTACACACACATAAAACACACACAAATTGACGAAGTAACACTTTCCTCCTTTATGTTCGGGGTAGTTGCATTCCCCCCTAAAGTAAAGTTGAATAATTTCATCATTTATATTTTGTAAATGAGCATATACTCCTATTGTTTTTCTCTCAATTAAACCCTAACAAAATCTTATAATTCCTAAAATATTCCATTGTGCAATGTCTACTATACTTCTACTAAATTTTAATGTCCCAAAAAATTTCTTTGTGTATTTTGAATTTTATGTAGTAGACTAGTAGTCATGCTTGGAAAGTTAGAATGATAATATATGGTGTTCTATTTGTTACCTAGAGAACACTAATTTATTAGGTTTAAATCTTCTACACTTATAATTTTATCTAATAATTAAAAACTTTGATGACATATGTCTTTTGTTATTTTGTTCTTATTTTAATTTATTTTCCTACTTAAAAGGATATTCATTAAAAATAAGTAAAGTAAACACCGTAGTTAGACTCATAAAATAAGATAATAAAGAAAGAAATATGAATAACAAAACTTTCATTGTAGATGATTGCAAATATTTAATTTAATGAAGATCTTCAAAAAATTTGTAGCATATATTATTATTCATTGCAAAAATTTAAATATTGTAGAAAAATGATCTTATTCATTATCATTCTTTGTAGCATTTTTTGGTGAGTAAATATTACATTTAATAAATAAGTTCTAAGAAATTGTCATAGTACATAGATATTCAAATAGCTATTTTAAATTTAAATACATGACTTCATACTTCTTCAACAAAAAAAAATTATGTTAATTCTCTTACTAAAGGGCTAACACGTGCAAGGCACGGCATCCCACACTAGTGCTATAAAAAGTGACTTTAGCAACTAAGCTGATCACATATCTTGTCATGGTTTGGGGTTATCTTGTGTGTCATGAATATTGTCTAAGGAGAAACCAAAAAAAACAAACAAACAAACTGGAGGGACACACCTGAGGTATATATCAAAGTGACATATACTCTCTGTAGGTAACTAGTCATCCTCAGCCTCATCCTCATCCCACATTCGGATCGTACCTTAACCTTGAAACAACAGTCTCCCTCTTCCATATTATTATATCTTACCCTTACCCCACTTCCCCTTTCACCATTTCCTTCCAAACTTTTGAAGTAAAAGCAAAGAAAACCCAAACCTAACCAATCATATCAAATATAGCTTCTCCATCTTATTCTCCTTCTTCTTCGTGCACCGCATTCTCACCACAAACGCACCACCATGGAGCCCTTTTCTCTTCCTCAAAGCCCAACCCCAGATTATAGCTCCAACGTTGACACTTCCAGTCCCTTCCGATCTGTCAAAGAAGCCGTCGCCATTTTGAGCGAGCGCCTTCTTCTCGGAGAAATGTACTCACCATCTCCAAAGCCTTATAATGTGAATGTAGGAGACATATTCTCACCATCTCCAAAGCCTTATAATGTGAATGTAGGAGAAATATTCTCACCATCTCCAAAGCCTTATAATGTGAATATAGTTCCAAACACTACAAGAAATTTGGTATTTAGCGATGACGACAGCCCTACAAGAAACTTGGTCTTTAGCGACAACAAAAGAGAAGATGAAAGCTTGGTTTTAGACGCTCTAAAGAAGCTTGAAGCTGAGCTAGAGGAAACAAAGGTGGAGTTGAAGATGTTAAAAGAGAGAGAGTCTGAAACCGAGGTTGCATTGGCTTCTTTAAATGCTGAGCTTCACAAGAACATGTCAAAGTTGGCCAAAGCCGAGGCAGCTGCTGCAACAAATGCATTGATAGTAAACAGAAACAGAGAAGTTAGAGAGGAAGAGAGGAAGAGAGAGTTGATGATTAGAATGGAGGACTCGACCACTTTGGCTCAGATATTAAGTTTAGGTGAGGAAGGTTATTTTGGAGGGAAAGTGCATGAGAAGAAGGCGATGAAGAAGAAGCCTATTATTCCTTTGGTGGGAGATTTGTTTTCAAGGAAGAAACGGTCTTCTAAAACCATGCAAAACCCTCTATATTCATCTCCCAACTTGTATAATTGAGAATTTAATGTGTCTTTAATTTTTGAGAAGGAATGTGTCTTTAATTTGGTTTTATGTCTCTTTTTTTTTTATTATCTTTATGAGATTATAAGAACGTTAATTGCTTTGTGGAGGGAATATGTATGCAAAGGTTATCTATATCTATATATATTCATGAACTATCTAAACCTTTCCATGGTTAATATTTTGTAGTCATATTTGCTAATCTGTTGAATGAAGAAAGGGACTTTGAGTTTAGTAACTTTTAGTTTCCAGTTACACTCATGTCTATTGAAGTTTCAAGTTTCTCTTTTTAATCTCCTCATTTTCAGACGATCATCTTTTGGCCTTTGCTACTAATCAATGTTGATTTTGAATGGCATTACCAATCAACTATTGATTAGGGATGTGCATGGATCGATTCAAATTGGGGTTAAGTTAATTTTTGACCAAAGAAAACCTACTCATATTAAGAAACTCTAACCCAACTCAACCCATTTAGCCATAATAACTAGTAGCAAACTCAACACAATTCATAGGAATTGGTTAGTTTATTAGGGTTGCGGTCATTTTGACAATCCTAATAAATAAAAAAATCATTTAACCATTTAAGCTCATTATTCAATATAAACGATTACAATTTGCACAATTAAACTTAATATTCAATTAATCAAAAATTAATCTCAAATACCAAACTAAATCAAGATAACAAATTTAAATAACTCCCAAAATTTAAATTAATAAAACTAGTAAATTTGAAATACATATATGTTTTAAACTATTAATAACATGGATCGGATCAGAACGGCTTTGCTAAGTTAGTGTGGTTTTTTTTTGAGAGACACACGCGTGCGCGCGCGCGCGTGCACACACACACACACACACACATATATATATATATAGGAGAAGGGGATAAGATAAGGGAATACACTCACACGCCAATACCAAAATTGAATGCTAAGTTAATGTGGGTTGAATACACACCATTACTATCAATAATTAATCTCAAAGGTTCCAATTCCTAAGAATCATCAATTTTGTAGACGATCTTGAAAAACCACCATATCGTGGCCACCCTCATCACTTTTAAACCCCCCCCCCCCCTTCTCCTTCATCTACTTTGGTTTTGTTTTAGGTTGATGGCCATTGGTTTTTGATGGATAATATTTCAAAAAAATAAGGGTTGTGACCTAGAAAGGTCCAACCTACAAACTCAATCATGATTCAATTGTTCACCTGAAAACATGCATGATGTAGTGAATTTTTTTTTTTTTTTTTTTTTCCATTTAACAGTAGATTGCTAAGAATTTCGTTAGTTGCTCAGTTTCAAAACAAAGTGAGAAAGTAGCATCTCGAGTTTTAAAATTGAGTTCCGGGTAGAAATCGAGTTTCTAGTACTTGAGATCCTCAGCTACAAACATCTGACGTGGACTTTTTTCCATGTGGAGCCACGTTGAAATCGAGTTTCTAACACTCGATTTGTGATCTTGAAATCGAGTTTCTAATACTCGATTTGTGATCGTATTTCAACCCCTCAAGACTGAACACTTTCACTACCCTTCACACCCAGACTCCAGAATACTCACTCTCTTTCAAACCCCAAATCCATCAGCAAACTCATCGGCGAAGACAAGCGCATCTCATCAACGGCAAAAAACCCATCGGCAAACCCTCCTTCTACCGGAGACAAGCACATCATCTTTGGTGGAAAACCCATCGGCAAACCCTCACTCTACCAGAGACAAGCGCATCTCATCGGCAGCAGAAAACTCTCGTCTCCTCTTATCGACTACCTCTCACTGTCTCGCACTCTCATCCATTGGGAATTTTTTTTTCCCTCATTTCCAGATAACCCCAAGCCAGAAAACACTTAGAGAGGTTTATTTCAGCAAAAATCGAGTTTTGCAGACTTGAGATTAGTGGCATTTCCTGAAGAAAATCGAGTCTCAAACACTCGATTTTGCTTTGTGGAACTCGAGTCTTGAAGACTCGAGATCTATGTGGCATAATAGTGCAAAATAGTGTCCAACTCAACAAGTAGAAAACGAGTTTTTAAGAGTCGAGTTTTATATCGAACTCAAGTTTCTAAAACTCGTTATGCTAGTTTCCAAATTTCTTTGAAACACGTTTTAACTTGCTATATTAGATCTAGTCACTATATTAGTCTGCAAATATCCCCATGATGTAGTTGGCTTATTTTAATTTGTTGGTTAGCAACATTTTTTGACATCCTTCACTCAATGTAATCTATTTTGGGTGAAACTTGACCTGTTACAACCAATGGTCCAATATAAAGATTTTTTTAAAAGGAAAAAAAAAACAAAAAAAAAAACTGGTTGACATATAAAAGAAAGAAAGACAGAAATCTCCCAACCAAAATTTGGGAAAAAATATGTAAAGATACCTAAAATTTATATATCATATTTTAGATTAGGTATCAAGCTTTTAATTTTGTCAATTAATTAAATTTAGGTTGGTGAATTGTTATTGACTGTAGCTACCTTCAGTAGGTGTGCTTGGCTAGGATATAGTCTTGTCACTTGTGTGCGATGGTTGGGCATATATGGAGCTTGCTTACGCATAGTAGAAAGGAGAGTAAAATTATTAAAGCAACTACATCAGCTCGTGGATAGTCTTCTAAATTATAAAAAGTATTTTATTTTATACATTTTAACCCAAAACTCCCCACAACAGTCTTTGTAAAAATGTCTAAATATACACAATAATTTTGTAAATGAACAGTAACCGTGCATATATATATGGTTACTGTTCATTGTGTAAATAATTTTTTTATTTTTTTTCTCTCCTCACTCTTTTTCTCATTTCCTTTCTCACCTTGCTCTCACGGTTACTATTCATAGGGTTAAAGAAATGAATATTTTATTTAAATAAATGTGTATAATAGACAAATTGATGTGGGTGTTTTGTAAAAATACGCGTGTAAAATAGAAAAAGTAGGTTTTAGATGTGTAAAATGGAAAAAAATTTGCACATACTGACGTGGATGCCTTAGAACCTAAAAAAATTCTTAGCTGATGAAGAGCCTTTTTATGAAAGTGACTCTTCTCACAATAGATGGGGTCTTATTATAAAGGAAGCTTGTATTGCAACACACTTGTTCTCAAAGCAGGTGCTAAAACCCCGTACCAAAAGCCTCTCAATTATCATCAGTAGGTGTGCTTGGCTAGGATATAGTCTTGTCACTTGTGTGCGATGGTTGGGCATGTATGGAGCTTGCTTACGCATAGTAGAAAGGAGAGTAAACTTCTCAGCTGATGAAGAGCCTTTTTATGAAAGTGACTCTTCTCACAATAGATGGGGTCTTATTATAAAGGAAGCTTGTATTGCAACACACTTGTTCTCAAAGCAGGTGCTAAAACCCTGTACCAAAAGCCTCTCAATTATCATATAATATATATATATATATATATATATATATATATATATATATTGTGTATGTGATAATTAAATTATTTATATTTGATGTCTTTATCCATCTATGTTGTTCATTTTATATTATTCTAGATAATTGAGCAGAGAAGAATAGAAACCCACTATTAAACTCTGCATTTCACCTAATTTTTGTTTATAAATCAATTTAGCAACTATAAGACAAAGAAGGCAGAGGGAGAAATCTCTATTTAGAGCAAGGAAGTGACTGCTAAAAAAAAAAGTTATGTAGGTGAAAATAAACACAAAATATTATTAACCACTCTCTGCTAATGAAAATGAATTACCAAGATGAGTATGAATTTTCCTACAAAAAAAAAAATGATTAGTATGATTTTCAAATTAAAATATTTTAATGAATTAATAATAACTTAATTGACAAAATAAAAAAGATTATCATAATAAAAAAAAAACCTAGATAATTTAAATAATTTTTTTATATATAAAATAAAATTTCTCTTCTAACTTAATCTAAATATATATATATATTAAACTCTTTTCTGAAAACTTTTAATTTAAAAGAAAATATATAATAAAAAATTTTGATTTAAAATATATCTTATGACCTTTGATTTACATGAAAGACTAACTTCAAAAAATAAAAATAAAAAATAAAAAATAAATGAAAAAGAAATTAGCGGCGCCAAATTAATATAGCGAAAGATACTCCCCGAGATAACTGGAGGGACTGTTTTGATTCCCCTTTTGGTCCTTCTCTTCTGCTCTCTTCGCTTCTCTTCTCTGCTTCTTGTTTGTTTCCCAAGAAAAACCAAGCAAAATAAAAGGCAATATATGAGGTCAGAAAAAAAATAAAAAATAAGAAATCCCAGCTCTTCTATTACTAGCTCAGAGAAAAGAATAGAAAAGCGGTTGAGACTAACAGAGATGCAAACTGTGGTGGTGAATACGGCGTCGTATTGCGGCAGATCCCTCCAAGCCCTAGAATCTCCCTCTTCCTCTTCTTCTTCCTCTTCTTCTCGCTCCTCCAAGGTTCTCTCTCTCTCTCTCTCTCTCTCTCTCTCTCTGAATCAATTTCATTAATTTTTTTTTTCTTCTTTTTTGGTTTCAATTTTTCTAAATCGGAAGCTAAAATTTGTTGACAGAGTTGTGGGAGATTGTTTCGAACACATGTTTCTCTCGCGAGAGGGTATAATCCGGTGCGGCGGAGCTCACGCTGTTCCGTTCAATCTCGTTCACGCAGCTTAGGTTGGTGTATTTTTTTTATTTGAATTGAAAAATAGGGCAAATTGGTTGATTTCTGTTGATTGTTTCATTGAATTTTGTAGCTGTTTGTATTCCAAAGTAATTTAATTAGATCAATCAAATTAAACCTAAGTGTATGCAAATTCAAAACATTTTTGCTTTTTTTTTTTTTTAAACTTTTTTGTGGACTATCTTTCTGCTAAATTGCTAATGTTACAAAACTAAAAGTTTTTTTTAACTCTGAATGAAAAGAAGAAGAAGAAGAAGAAGAATCTAATAATTTTTGTACTTGATTATAGTGGACCATGATTATGTGCATTTTGGCTATGTAATAATTGGGAGTCAGAAGGCTTTTAGCTAATTTAGTATGATTTGTTATGGGCTAGTTTCAGTTGCTTAGTTTATTTAGAGATATTTTAATTACGACGACAACAACAACAACAACAACAACCAGGCCTTGGTCTCAAAGTTTTGGGTTCGGTTATGGACCCTTAATAGAATAGTCGGGGTTAGCCATAAGTTTTATTTTCCACCATTTTTTATTCTATCATAAGTTAAATTCTTTATTACTTCTTTAATTGATGTATTACAATTAATGTTATTTTGGTCTTCTTCTGACTGAGCTCTAAAAAAAATGCACGCGACAGACAGATGGGTAAAAACTAAAAAGTGCAACATTTAGACCATTTTTTTTTTAATTACAAGTCAGATTGCACATAAGAGTTTTGTGTAGTTAAGGACCCAACTAGATCATTTTATGTTTTTATAACATTCAATTGTTATTTTTGAAACTTGAGAAAAATCGGATAAACTTTTAAGGACCAAATATGACATTTGTACTATAAGCTACTTTCCCTATAGGAAGCATACAAATGGTAATTAGCATTGCCATTTGTTCTGTCACAAAAATTGCAACTAATTGTTAATGGTGATCTTGGTATTTAAATCTGTCATTAAATAAATATGTGGAAATTGTACTGGATCAAAATTATGTTGAAACTCAGCCATCAATATTATTATTAATTTGACTGTACAAGGTAAACTGTTGGAGCTTTTGGGAAAATTGTGTTGTAACTTTTAAATTGTGATGTAAGTTAGTGAGATAATTATTTCAAAATTTTGGCTTGTCCAAATTTACCATTAAATCATGTGACCTATAAAAAGAAATTTTTTCTTGGTCTGAGTATGAGAGCAAAATGAAAAACCAAGTCCTCTGGAAACGTTAAGCTTAAAATTGAGAATTGGTTTTTGTTTTATGTGTAATGAAATGTTTTTCATATTTTTTTCTATGGAGGGTGTTAAGTCATTTGTGGGTTGGCCGTGATTTCACTTTTAACCTATTGGATCTTAAAAGTTTTCTCTGATTGCATATTTTACAGTTGTGAAGGCTGTTGCTACTCCAAATTCAGCTTTGGAATTGCCACTAACTGCAGAGAATGTTGAAACTGTATTGGATGAAATCCGACCTTATCTAATTGCAGATGGGGGAAATGTGGCATTACATGAGATTGATGGCAATGTTGTACGGTTGAAGCTACAAGGAGCTTGTGGTTCTTGTCCTAGTTCTGTTATGACAATGAAAATGGGCATTGAGCGTCGTTTGATGGAAAAGATGCCTGAAATAGTTGCAGTGGAACCAATAGCTGATGAAGAATCTGGCCTTGAGCTGAATGAAGAAAATATAGAGAAGGTAGTATTTAATTTTCAGTAAAAAATCATGCATTATTGTTATATCACAGCCATTAGAGCACTCAAACCTTCACCCTCTTTGCTTTGTAAATTTTCTTACCATACCATTGGACTGCATAGATAGTATTGCATTGCTGAAATGCAAAAATTGTGTTATTTTTCTGGTTTTGCCTTCAATAATACTTGTCATACAGAAGGGTGAGAGAGTAAGAGACTAAGAGTCGGAACACAATAATGATTTGAAAAAGAAGCCATATTTCACTTGGGCTGAACAAGTGGAATAAAATTGAGAGGGGGAATCAAGGAGATACATTAATTCAAATTGTTATGAGTTTTGAATATATGGAACGTAAAAATTGTTTCATAACAACAACAACCAAACCTTTGTTCCAAAAATCTTGTAAGATTCAACCACATGTATTCTTTTACACCATTCTATAGTATATATCCAAAGTCTTGGTTGTTGGCTATGGAAGCATACAGAATTGATACCTAATAGGTTAACATCGCTGTCACTTGACTCTTACCAAGTGATCGGCCACTAGGGGCTGAAGCTGTGGTGATGATATTAAGAGGGTCCTTCATCTTCGTTGGCTTTTAAGTAGTTTTTCTGGAGAGGCAATGATGAATTTCATTAAATAAGGTAAAAGCATTTGTTGTAGGGCTTAGTTAAGAACTTAATTTTTTTGATAGGTAAGAAAATGTTTTATTGAAAAATGATAAGTATGAAAAAACACAAGGTTCACGATAGTGAACAAGTAGAAAATGGGCTTAGTTAAGAACTTAAGGACTTGGAAAAACTAAATCTGTAAATAGTTGATACATGATAGTGATGCATTACCAAGCAACTTAAGTTATCTGTGGCTAAAAGCTAGGATTCTCTTTTGGGTTGAGTGTGATCTTAAATAGTGAAATTCAGAATTTTTGCTAAATCTATTGAATCCGTTCTTTGATGGTTGAACTGCTATGTGGACTCCCTACCATCTGTGACATATTTAGGTTTTGTTTTTGAGTTGTTGCCAAAGCTTGCTTTTATGTTGCTTACTCCAACGGCAGGGTTGCAAATTCATCCTCTCTCCCCCCTCTCCAACCCTCCTCTTTCTCTATTTTTTAGGTGCTTGTTTAAATTTTTGTCTATCATACTTGTCTTGTCCATTTCAGGTTCTTGTAAATGGGCTTAGTTAAGAACTTAAAGACTTGGAAAAACTAAATCTGTAAATAGTTGATACATGATAGTGATGCATTACCAAGAAACTTAAGTTATCTGTGGCTAAAAGCTAGGATTCTCTTTTGGGTTGAGTGTGATCTTAAATAGTGAATTTCAGAATTTTTGCTAAATCTGTTGAATCCGTTCTTTGATGGTTGAACTGCTATGTGGACTCCCTACCACCTGTGACATATTTAGGTTTTGTTTTTGAGTTGTTGCCAAAGCTTGCTTTTATGTTCCTTACTCCAACGGCAGGGTTGCAAATTCATCCTCCCTCCCCCCCTTTCCAACCCTCCTCTTTCTCTATTTTTTAGGTGCTTGTTTAAATTTTTGTCTATCATACTTGTCTTGTCCATTTCAGGTTCTTGAAGAAATCAGGCCCTATCTGGTAGGGGCAGTTGGTGGATCTCTTGAACTGGTGGCAATTGAGGAACCAATAGTCAAAGTAAGGATAATGGGACCAGCTGCAGGGGTGATGACTGTTCGTGTTGCTGTTACACAGAAACTGCGAGAGAAAATTCCAGCAATTGCAGCAGTTCAACTTCTATAAAATCCCAGGGAGAAACCAAAAAAAAAAAAAAAACCTATTATATTCATGCGATTTTTTATCAGAGCATCTTGCAAGTAAGGAGCATCTATACAACTCTTTAAAACTTTTGTGATAGTTTCATGTAATATGTACAGTTTTATAATATTTAGAGTCCGTTTGGATAGAACTTATTGCTGAAAACTGAAAACACTGTAGCAAAATAATTTTTAAAGGGGTAAAAAATACTGTTCATTCCAGAAGTTACTGTTCATTGGCCTAAAATCACTGTTCATGGCCAATGAACAGTAACAAACACGCGTTGAAAAAAAAAAAAACAAAAAAAAAACGTGAACGCAGCTAAAAGAAGCTGGATCCAAACGTATTCTTAGTGGGCTAACAAAGTTGAGAAAATTCTTGTTAAAGGAAAGTTAGGCTTGCTGAAGAAACTGTTAGCCTTTTCCAAGTTCAAACTTTAATGTTAAATTTGTTTTGGCCTATTTAGTATCTGAACTTGATTTTGGTTCAACCAAAAGGATGATTGGTGTTTGAGGAGTTATATGAAAATACTTTGTTCGAAAATGTGTGGTAGATCCAGGATTTGTGATACATCTAAAATTAAGAACTCTAAGCAAGACTCCGTCAGACTTTCATGGCGTGTCAACACTATAATAGAATTTTTCTGTGCTTCCTCCGTCCCCAGAACAAATACAAGCAAAAGAGATATGCAAATTTTGGTTCTGCAAATTGTAATGGGCAAGTAACAATCAATGTAATAGATTTAAAATGCCTTCGCTTTGCTTAAACTAAAAATCTTTTTATTGCAATTTATATGGCTTGGTCTATAAAACAGCAACTCCAATCTTTTTTGTGCTTGGTTTATCTGTCTTGCATCAAGAATGCGTGGATTGATCTAATGGATTATCGAAACAAGACATAGAGAACACAGATTTTATACACACAAGTTTGGATACTTGTAACTTAGTTGGGACCTCAGCTAGTAGCTTATTGATAGCTAAAATAAATTTTGCCAAATTGAAGTGTAACGAGCTAGGTGATTTGGTCATCTAAATCAAGAAAGGCTACAAAGTCCTTCACCTTGCAAAACAGTGCCAGAAATGTAAATGAGAAACATTTTCGGGAATGCAACCATATTGGAACATTGCTTGGGAATAGACCGCTTGAGATTGTCTATGAACTGCATTGTTCCACACTGCAAGAGTGAAAATCAATGGGTTTATATAATAATAATAATAATAATAATAATAATATATAAGTTACGTGCTTATATATGTTTCAGATGCGCTGTTCTAGAATTCAAGAAAAATATGGGACATTCTTCCCAAAATTGTAATAAAATAATAACAAAAACTGAATTATAAGTTACATGCTTTGTCAAAAATTATAATTGGATCATGTTCACCAAACACTGAACTGAAGCCAGAAACTCAGGCAACAATTAATTTCTCTCCAACAATGAAACAGTACATTTGCCAACAAAACTTCAGGTCTCTCTCCTGAGACTCAGGAGACGGATCCCCTATGATTGCTGTGTTTGCAACGCGCTTCAGTGCGTGTCACTTTTCCCTCTTAATGACAGTAAAGTTTGATCACTGAATCAGCACCAGCAGTGAATAACCAAGGCTGCCTTGGATGGAACTTACAATCCATTACTCCTGCAATACAGCCATTAATCAATGGCATTTATATAAATTTCTAATCAACATGATACACACTGTTTTTATGTATGACATATTCAAAAGCCCTATATAGAAGCAAACACAACAAAATAATACTCTCTTCATCTCCCACACTTTTGGTCCTATTTAGAAATTTTAAGTTTCTAGGAGAAAGTCATTCATTTAAATAAGTTTTCATTCAAATAAAAAGATATAAAATTTCCAAACTATCCTACTTAATTTGAACTCTAATAAACAAATGAAAAAGGAGTATTAACTTTTCAAATAAAGTAAAGGTAAATTAGGAAAGTAACTAAGAGTTTATCCATTGACTTTTCGAAGAAAACTATATTTAGGGACATCCTAGAACTAAAATAAAAATAAAAACAAAAACAAAAACAAAGGACTAACCATACTGGAAGGAGGAATTAAAATAAAAATCATATTGAATGCCTACATATTAGACTCCTATACTAACAAGAGTGACATCTGTTTTTTTTTAACCATTATTATTATTATTATTTTGCGATAATAAACCTCAGTATATGCCTTTATAAGCGATGTACAAAAATAATGGGTCATCTAGGTTTGCCTTGATACCGTCATCCCTAGGCCATGCCAAAATCGAGAACCATGTGAAGAAGATTATTGTTGAGCAAGATCATGAATGGAGCTGAGAGCCTGAGACTGGTTAGCCTCTCACAAAGAAACTTGGTCAATAGAACCATAGAAGGTCCAATTGAGTTTCAAATCAAGTTTTCTGTATACTTGGTTTCAGAGTGGGGTTTAATACAGAAATACACACACTTGTTGATGTGTGTGTGTGTGTGTGTGTGTGTGTGTGTGTGTGGGTTATATAATGGCTGTATTTAATTAAATGTCTTCAACTCTTTCCAGTAAACAAAAAATAATAAAATCAGTCAAACTGTTGCTGTTTTTTTTTTTAATAATTGTTGCTGTTCCTTTTTAAATCTTCACTTTCATACTCAACCACCAGACAAAATAAATAACTAATCTTGAAAATTCTCACCTCTCCCATTTGAGCTTGTATGGCCTCTAAGAATTTCGAGTGGGACAATAAGAGGATTCTGGTTGAGATCTGAATAAACCATGCCATGAAAAACATATGCAGTGCAGTCATCAGAGCATGAAGCAAAAAGGGGATATGAGCGATGGAAGGCAACATTGGTAATATCTTTTGGATGACACCTGAGAAATTCTCACACACGTTAGGAAACTCATCACCATACTGACAAAAATATATTGGAGGATACATGTATTGTAGATTACAAAATATTTGTTTTCTAAATAATTGCAATCAAATGATCAATGTGCCTGTTACCATAACATCAATGATAATTCACAGAAAAAATAGATAATTATCATAATCATTGCAGAAAAACCTCAAATAAAGTATTTAAATAAAGGAAAGGCACAGTTTTCAAATGGAAAGATCATTTATCATTAACTTCTAATCATTTATAGTTTTGTCCAGAAACATACTTTAGAATTCTGTAAGGTTTAGATGAAAGATCCATGTCAAACCAACACAATTTTCCCTCTCTGCTCCCCACAATTATATTGTCACCTGCATGGAAAGCAAACCTCAGATAAATTGAGAAGATAGATTGTGATTGATTGTTTCCAAAATACATCAACAAAATAAAATCTAATAAAATTAAATTTTATCCACAATGTAAAAGATGTGATATAGGAAAAAAGATTGGAAACATACCCCCAGGATGAACAGAAATGGAAGAGACTTCACGGAGTCCAGTCTCGAGCTTTTTGATAAGCTTTTGTTTCTGCAGATCATAAGCACGAACATTCTTCTTTGTTGAAATGAAAAAGATTTTTTTTGTAGGATGGAATAGAGATGAAACTGGAAGTCCACGCAGCTTGAATGGAATTCTTTGTGTATGCTTCTTAGAGAGCTGGTGTATAAGAACAGCTCTTGATTCGCGTAATTAAAAAGTCAAGAAAATCCAAAGAGATGAAAACAAATAATTCCATATTTATCAGACTACGCTCAACTAGCAAAAAATGATCAATTAGATAAAGTTCCATGCTCAGATAATGGCATGTCATATTTAAAGTACCCCTTTCTTCATTTCAGACCCCTGCATGCAACCGGTGGGTGTGTGCGCGCACAAGACTGCAGGTATGTGCACATGCCAGTAGGTCTATATCATATTTCCATGAATTGCTTTTCACATTTACTTAACCGCATTTAATTGTATGGAATTTTTATTCACTAGGTAAAATGAAGTTCAACCTTCAGTTAAATAAAGTTTCTTAAAAAGCTGAGCAGGCAGAGGCAACACAGCCACTATGATCCATTTAAGAAAGAAGCATATTGATAAAGGTGATTATAAGATTTCTTGCCAACAATCTAGGTATACCTCATCCCGAAAGAACATGTCTAAAAAAAGCATGATTAAAAACTATGACCAAGTTCGCATTCCTGCCCCCACCAAAAAAAAGCCCCATTGGACCAAGCAGATTTATAAAAAGAACTATCTGACCTGCTCTTCAGACAATGAACATGCAACAGATCAATAATCAAAAAGGGCATTGATGTTTTGACATCAGTAAGGGTATCCTATATATCAAATAAGGGGTCAAACTCATGAATCACTAATTTTTACATGACTAGAGGAACATATCAGAAGACTTTCACTTGACAAATAGAAGAGTTATTCAAGCATATCATATAAGAAATATTATTTTTTTCCCCTAATCTAAGAAATAGTGATACATAATCAATAAGAATGGAAAAAGGATATCAGCTGGCATGACTGTTGAAAAGTAGTCTCCCTTACGATGCCACTCCACTGAAGATACTGTCTGTAACAGCAGAACAAATAAAACAATTATATTTTTCTTTCTGTAAATGGATTGAGTCTAACTCTATCAGAAAAATTCTACACTATCAGGATAAAGGCAGGACTGGAATGGTTCCAGACAGGGTAGTTGGTTTAAAAGCTTAAGTACCTTAAAATGCCTTAACCTGATTCCTTCATGCTTATCATCTTGATGCCAGCTTGCAACGGACACCTTGTCGCCTAATTTTCATGAAACATATCATGCAAAGGTCAGACAATTTGATTTGATATAGATTTAGTTAAAAAATTAATTTAATCTAGGATATTGAAAGTAACAGATATTTCATACTGACCAGAATCATCTGGTGCTACAGGTGTCTCAAAATGGAGGAGTTCTTTTATCTTTTTCTGTTCTTCTTCATCTCCTAAACCAGTATTCAAAATAAATACCTCTTGTCCCCTGAAAAACATACACTAGTTGATTTACACTGACAGGCAAAGCAGTTTTCAGCATTTTTTTAAAACCCGGAAAAGAAACAATAAACCAAATTAATAAGCCTTACACAGAGACAGCTACAATAGGAATCTCACGCAGAGGATTCCAAGCCACAAATTTAACTGGTTCTTCAAACTCCCAGACTCTAAGACATCTACCAGTTTCAACCTCCCAAATTCGTACAGTTCCATCAAGCGAACCTTTGTGAACAATAAAAAATTATGAGGCCCATATCCAACTAAACTCTTGTCTAGCTGCCTAAATAAAAATGCAATTAATATCAATGAGTTGCATCCAAACCTGAAGCAAGCCACTGTCCAGAAGCTTCAATGGAAATTGACACAACAGCATCCGTGTGACCTTTGTACTCAAGATAACATGTAACAGGGTAAGGCTTAAGATCCCTTCGACTTGGTAGTTTGGGTTTCAAAGATTCTGGATCAATATTAATCTGGGACATAAATAGGATTACTTTTAATTAATTTGATCACCATCATAAGATTAGAAGAACATACAAATTTGATGACCTTGCAAAATGACCATCAAAGGCAATCTAAACAGAACCAATAAAAATTTTCCCCAAATTGGGGCCTTCCACTTACACGTTTCTTCCGAACTCTAGGGCACAAGTATAGATCCAAACAACGTTCAAAAACATCCTTAACAGCATTATCATATGCTGGGATACTTCTCAAGGATGTATACCTAATCAAATTGACATTGATTAGATGTCTCAGGCTCAACAATCAAACAAGAGAGACAAAAATAGACATTTATTACACAAAGTCACATCATGCATTACCTTCTAGGTATAAACTTAGGACGATCTTCCTCAAACATCAATTGATAAGAATTAATCTCTTCTTGTGTTGGGATGTATTCTAAAGAAGGGTTATACGATTCTTCATGGCCTAAAAAGCGAATATAGATTAAAGTTGTTGCTCAAGTTTCTTCACATAAATTATCTAATGTAAAATTATAAAATCCAGAAGATGACTTAAACTAATACCTGGTAATTTTGACTTTGGTGCGGGAATGAAAGATAAATGATTAGCCTTCTCTGTTGAGCTGGAATCATCTCCCCACAAATGATAGAATTGTTGTTCTTCTTTTGGCTTGTCACGCTTTATTAATCCCATACGAATTGCTCTAACAAGCTTAACAACCTGTGATTTGTAAAAGAAAGTGCAGGGCATGAAATATGGATTGATTCAACTCAAAGGTCCAAACATTTCTTTGTTTTGAGATCATCGACCTTCAAAAGAAATGAAATCTAAGGTATATGAAGTAATAAAGCACCCATACGTTGCCAACTTGCTATGATCTTACATTACAAAGAAGCCACACATATTCAAAATGCCATACCTTCTTACTTTCCCATTTTGAAGGAATGAACCGCCTCTTCGGTTCCGGTGCATTTGAGAGTGGATGCTTGGCATCATCCCATTTAAACCAATCAACATATGGCTGCATTTGGAAAAATAATAATAATTAAACTTCAAGCATAAAATTAAGTATATCATTTGTCAGAAGCCAATATTGACATCCATCTGAAATTGAAGAGCGCAGAATGAATGGCAACTACACACCGCATAAGGATCAAAGTCAGAATGTGGTGCCTTTCCTTTGAGCAATCTATTAATAAGTTTGAGCTCTTTTTTTGTCACCTCTACTTCCTCATCATTATACTCATCATAAACCTTGAGCCTGAAAAGTAATAAAATAACACCATAATCAAATATATAGTTTCTCCAAAGAGACCTTGGCTTAGAACTCTTCATCAGTACTTTCAAGAAAATAATGACTGCAACAATGAGAAAAATGATAATTTTGATCAATAGACTAACCAATTTTTTGCATCATCAGCACTTTCAAGAAATGATTCTACTTTATCTTTTCGCGTTCTCTTCTTTATCTTCTTCCCATTAAGGTCATATCCAATATGCTCCTCATCCTTATACCATACCAAGGGAACATCTCCAACTGTATTTCGAGGAGCCACCTGAAAAAAGCAAGAATATTACAGTCAGACAGGATAAACTTGATAACTTAAAATTTTATTCATTACAACACCAAAAAAATAACTAAATTAATATATAAATCAATAGACCTCATCCTCAGAGGAATCACTCTCTTCAACTCCTTGATGGGATTCAGAGCTGTTGCTTTGATTTTCTTGATCATTGTGCAAGCCATCATCAACATCTGAGTCGACAACACCCTGCCAAAGATATTAAAATATTGCAGAGCACAAAACCAAAAGTTTTCAGGCTACAGAGAAGCATGAAATTTCACAACATTAAACAAGAAGGGCAGAGAAAACCTATTTATTTCTGTACAGTTTTTGAGTAAAAGTAGCCAAAAAAAAAAAAGAAAAGAAGATAAGTAATTAAATTTTCAAATATGCTGGCCTTTTGTTTGATCATGACACATTAAATGTAACCTACGCAGGAGAGAGGCATAATATAATGATCTAAAAATTAGACTTGTAATAGTAAGATTTGCACTTTGATTATTCAGATTGATTTGAATCAACACAAATCAAATAGATGAAGCAACAAAAAGAATCCTTACACATGTAATTGATTAAAATACATATTGTAGATTGATAAATACAAAAAATTAATCTTCTTAACTCAAAGCTATTTCTTTTCATTCACTGAACTTGATAATTTATATCTCCTATCTTTTTCATCACCTTCCTGTTAATTAAGCATACAAAGAAAACAAAACGAAGGCAATTACCGTGTACCTCATCTCCAGACGATCCACTTTCTCCAGCTTCTGAATCACTCAATGATCCATCAAAGTCACCATCCTCTGAAAAATCCTAGAACCACCAAAGCCAATTTACCCATAAAATTCAACAAACATAGAAATCCCATAAATTTTTATTGACATATCAACAAATCCAAAACACCAATAGATATCTCCTTCATATATTTGCACCACCAAGCTCGACACTCGAATTCTCGAAAGAAATAAACGTAAAACGATACCTAATATGTAAAAACCAAATGCAACGTAAACAAAGCACTAGCTGGTGACTTGAATTATCTTCAAAAAAACATTAAAGCAAACAAAAACAGAGAAACAATGAATAAACTCAAACAACAAGTCGCGAAAATCCGTTTACTTGTATACTTCAAAACACCGCTAACCTTTAACAGCTGCATTAAGCTCAATCAGTTCAATGCTTTTCAGTTTCTTTTTACATTTTCGTACTGCTTACAAACCCTAAGCTTCAAAAGCTCAATAATTTACTATTTTTAAAAAAAAATTGAATTTTGAATCTAATAAGATACTTAAACAATAAATTGGAAATCAAACCAAAGATTATTGAAGAAGAAATGGCTGTTATCGGAAAATGAAGCATGCCACTCCATTCCGATAGCCACTCCGGCCAGATTCCGGTGGCCGGAGATGATACAACAGAGAAAACAAAAGCTCTCGGATGAAGAATAAGTGTGCTCGTGAACCTAAATTTTCAAAAAATATATTTTTTTAAAGTGAAAGCCATTGCGTATCTAAGCTCGAATTCACTGACAGTAGAGAGGTAACCAAGTCCTTAATTAAATATTGTTTTCAAAAAATTTCTCGAGAAAGCAAAAGAAATTTTTTTTTTTTTCCAGAGAAACAAACAGTGGCGTATCGAAGTTGAGAGAGAGAGAGAGAGAGGAAGTAATTACCTCAGAATCAGAAACGTAAGGAGAACCGTAATCAGGATCAGAATCAGAATCAGAATCAGAATCGGAATGAGATGGTAATTGTTTTTGTTTTTGTTTGAGTTTATTTCGTTCAGTGATTGAAGGCTGTTCTTCTTCTGCTTCTTCGGATTTGGAATTTCGAACACTTTGCCTTTTCTTCTTTTCCTCCTTAATCTTCATCTCTCTCTCTCTCTCTCTCTCTCTCTCTCTGTAAAATGATGTACGAAAGAATGAATGAGTTTTGAGAAGGCGGAGAAGGAGATTCTGAAGAAGAAGGGGTTAGGGTTTAAGGTCTGGGGCCTGAGCCTCTGAGGTGATAGTGTCTCGTGGGCTTTTTTTTTTTAATGTCTTGTGGGCTTAAGCCCAAAATACATAAACTTAATTCAAAATTAAAATGATTTTTTTTTTCTTTATCTATTTCGTCTAAATTAATTTTATTAAAACTAAAAACAAAATATTCTTCCTGGCTGATCAAGTCCTATGAATTGCAAGTTCACAATAAACACATTCAATTGGAGGGCAGCAAAACATTTTATTCTTATATTTTAGAAAAACATTTAATAAGTTGGTTTTGGATTTAGAGGTAACTTTACGCTATAATATTATGTTATTGTAATATTATATTAATATAATATCAAAATAAGAATTCAATATAACATTATTTACGAAGGTGGTGAGATTAAGATGATTTGATATATTTTGTAATATTAAATTATGGTAATGTTAGGAAAAAAAATCAAAAATCTTAATATCATATCATCATAGTGTGCATCACATAAGGACTGTCATGGGACAAAAAATGTCAATGTCATCATCACGTAAGATAAAATACTCATACATAGACACGATAAAATTTTAACTTATAACATTTACTCCATAATAATTTTTTTTAATCTTTAGGCTAATATATTAATTGGTTTTTTATGTAGATAATGCTTGAATCTCAAATCTCCATTTGACGATTAAAAACTTTACAAGATAAACTAACTAAAATCCATAACAAAAGTCTAAAAAAATGGGTCAACTTTATTATTTTAAATACCATGAAGGTTTTAACGTGTTAATTTTGTAGCATAAGAGGTGCATTTGATAATTAACTCATACCACGAGGGTCTCTTTAAATTTAACCTTTTTTTTTTTTAATAAATAAGATAGTAATAATGGTATTTGAAATTATTGATGATGTGCAAGAGATCATTATGAGGATTCAGGGAAAAATACAAATAAAAGAAAAAAATTATATCACAAACCTAAATACTAAGGTTATGTTTGGTAAGAGTTTTTGTTTTTTATTTTCAAAATTTTGTTTTTGGAAATATAAAGAAAGACAATTTTCTTGTATTTTTGAAATTAAAACATGTTTGGTTAATTGAAATTAAAAATTTTAAAAAAAATTGAAAAAAAAAAAGAAAATACTAAAATATGTTGTTATTAGGATTTGTACTTTAATGTTAACTCATTAAATAAGACAAATTCATTAAATTAAGTGTTTTCATTGACTTTTGAAAATTAGAAACTGAAAACAACATTTTGTATGTTTTCAGTTTCCTTCACAAATTGAGTTTTGAAAACAGTTTTTGTTTTTTGTTCATTTTGAGTTGCTAAACAAGTTTTTTAGTCTCAAAAATAGAAAATTGTTTTTTAAAACAGAATATAAGGAGAAAAAAACAGTTACCTAACATACTCTAATATTCACGGAGCTAACTGTTCTATGATTATTATAAAATATTAAAAATAATAATAATAAGAAAAGAAAAAATATAGGGCAAATTACAACTTACTCGCTTGTGGTTTGACTAAAATTTAAGTTGCTTATTTGTAACTTCAAATTTAACATTTTAAACATCTGAGGTTTGATCGAAATTTAAGTTACTTACTCGTGGTTTGAAATCTCATGATAAAAGTGTTCCATTGCATTCTTTTCTACCTTATTTAATCTTGTATTTATATGTTTTTTTTTGTGTTTTTAGAGAGCAGAGACATAAAAGTGAAGCAAAATTACATGTTTAGCCCTGTTTTTAACGAAAGTGAGTTACAAAAATTTAATTGAGCTAACCTTAAGTGGGCAAATTGTCAAATTTTGACCCACATGTAGGTAGCTTAAATTTCAGTCAAACCACGTGTAAATAAGTTGTAAACTTGTAATTTACCCCCCCCCCTCCCAAAAAAAGAGCAAAGTATTCAAAATCAATCAACCAACTCTACTCTATTCCCCTCACTCCCCCTTCTTCCCCCTCAATCCACGCATGCCATAATTTTTTTACTGGTGTTGGTACATCATCTGTAAAATAAATAAATAAATATAGCAAGAGCTCCTATTATTATTAAGAAACATACGCCTATCAGCCACATTCACACAAATTTGTCCTTGATAAGAGACCTACACCGATCCAAAATGTGAGTGAGAATAATTACAATGAAACAGCAACCCATCATGTCAACAAGGGTGTTGAGACTGATGCAAGCAGTAAACAGCACAAAGAAACAGAGGCAAAACGACATTCAAGATCAAAACAGGAAAAGGAAAACGACACAGTACAAATTGGTGTATCAGCACGTGTGAAGAAAAGATGCATGTGACTTAGTTGTTTAGGACTCCAGCTGTCATGTATTCATTGGTGTAGTTATAAGTGTTGGTAGTTATACTGTTTAGATAGTTGTTAGAAAGTTAGTTAGAGCAGAGTATTTTGGCGCCCATTTTACTCTTTTGTATACATGTATATATGTAGCAATCATAGCTTGTAATTATCATTATCTGATTTCAATGAATTAGAATCAGTTCAGAAATTCTCTCTAGAAATTTCTTTCTTTTCAAAGGGAGCTATAGCAACCAAATAAACTACATCATGTACGATCAAGTATTTATCAGAAACTATTCAACATTGATTCAAACTACATAACTGCAATAACTTGCTCAACACATTTACTAAAATGGACTAAAGTCCAAGTTTTCTGAGAAGCTCACGCCATCTTGGAGTCTCTTCTTCATAAATGTAGGTCAAAGGAGAAACAAGAACTCCACTGCCCCCAACCTGCACCAGTCAATATCCAAAAGATTAAGTTTGCAGGTGGATTTCTGGTCGGGAAAACTCAATTCAATGTGGAACCAGATACAAAAATCCCTAGCGAGATGAGAGATGCCAGAATATAGTGTCCTTGTTTTTTAATATATAGTTCAATACAAAAGATGGGCACAGAGATTTCTTATGAGTTCAGAATCTACATTTTTAGACTCAAAACCCAGTAACTAGTGCTACATAAACTGGACAAACCTGCATGTCATACCAGGCCAAGTTGAACCAACCTGTTTAAAAACAAGCTGGTTTCAGTTGTAACGGTCAAGACATTTGTTTCATATGAAATACCTAGCTTGTCCATAAATTAAAAGATCTTATTAATCCTAGGGGGGAGAGTTGAACCTTTCAAAAGCTGGTTAATTCTATAAAATTAGCCATCAGAGAAGGAGCAGATACCTCAACAGAGCTAAAACATTTGCTACTCTAGTATCATCTTTTTATCCAAAAGGCTAAACACTAGTCTAATTGGAAAATATCAATCCATGCTACAGAATGACACACAAGCCAGAGCCAAAGAACTAACATTTTCCTCATGACATCGTAAAGAGAGATGGGGAAACCAGCATACATAACATTAAAAATAATTAATATTACATATAGATAATAAAATGGACTTTACTAACGTTGGTACAAAGAAGCTACTTGTAAAACCTAAAAAAGAAGAAGAAGAAATAAATATAGTAAGAGCTCCTATTATTATGAAGAAACATACGCTTCTCAGCCACTTGTCCACAAAACACACAAATTTGTACTTTTTTTTTTTTTTTGAATTCCACACAAATTTGTACTTGATAAGAGACCTACACCAATCCAAAATGGGTGAGTGAGAATAAGAATAATTACGATGAAACAGCAAGCTATCTTGTCTACAATATAATGTGAGCTCAACTCATTTACTACAATGGACTACAGTTCCGAGAAGCTCGCGCCATCTTGGAGTCTCTTCATCAAAAATGTAGGTCAAAGCAGAATGAAGAACTCCACTGCCTCCAACCTGCATCAGCCAATATCCAAACAATTAAGTTTGCAGGTGAATTTCTGGTCGGGGAAACACAATTCAATGTGGAACCAGATACAAAAATCCCTAGCGAGATGAGAGATGCCAGAAAATAATGTCCTTTTTTAAACATATATTAATATTCAATCATCAATATCAATATATATATAAAAACAGAGGTCTTACGTGGAAAAACATGAAGTGTTGCCAAGTAGCGCTCTAATTTTGTGTTTAGTCTTTTTAACATTTTCTCATTAACCTTTTTTTTACTGTTACTTAAAAGATCACGATAACATTTTTTTACTGTTATCTAAAAGATGAGCTGCTATTGAAAGTTAAGACCAAATCATACCAAATCTTATGAAAAGTCTAAGCCCACTTATTTCTTTACATATTATGACCCAAGCATGATTATTTCCCATGTGTAGATGAAAGCCAAGAGCCTAACCCACTTACAAACTCTCTTTCTCCTCTCCGCATATAGATGAAACTTGAAATCCAAGACCCTAACTCACTTAGAAACTCTATTCCTTCGTACAGACTTTCCTTCAAACTACACATACTCTTCAACTTCTTTGCAGATAACGATTTGTAGTTCAGATTCAATGATCTCATCTGACCAAACCAACGTTCGTACTCATTTTTCAAGTTTAATTCAGCTCTTTTGTGTAAACTAATAGAGATGTATGGTCAAGGAAGATATACAATCACTCTAAAAAATTTATTAAAAAAAAATGTATAGTCTAACATCAACAATCCCACCACTCTATTTTCTCTTCCTCTTCCAAAACTTTTCTCTCTCTCATTTTGACTCTTTGAGTAGTATATTAGGATTCCCTAAATTGAAGACAGTATTCAATCTTACCAATAGGTTACACATTGGAAAGATTGTTTTCTAAGATAACAAGTGCTTCTCTTGTTGTGTTAAAGAAAATGTCAAATGATATGCAATATGGCATAGTCACCAATAATCATATTACATTCAACTATATTCATATTAAATTTTGATTTGTTTGCAATGTAATGGTACTAGATCCATCATAAGCATAAAGATGATCATAAGTTCAAATATTGACATATAATTGAGATATTGTGGTCATAGATTCTAACAGTATTTGTCCCTTTTTTAATTCTAAACAATTTATAGGATTCTAGCTACAAATATTTGACACAATCTATGATGCAAAAATAATTTTCATATCCCATGTGGTAGAAACTAGAGAGGACTATAAAAGCTTTTAGTTAGATGCATACCATTTATTTTTTAAACTCTTCATGTAGTATTTATTGTTTCAGTTTGAGATCAATATAATTTAATTATATTTTTTATGCAAAGCTTGAGACCAACATACTTTTAGGCAAAGTTTTCCTTTGCATTGCATGTGTTTCTCACTAGTTTTAATATAAAAGCAGAGTCCTTATGAGGGAGAGCGTGAGGTTTTGCCACGTGGTGCTCTAATCTTAGATTTAGCCTCTTGAACCTCTTCTCATTAACTTTTTTTTACTGTTACCCAAAAAATTATGTTGACTTATTTTTACTATTATCTAAAAGATGGGTTGCTATAGAAAATTAGACCAAATCAAACCAAACCTTATAAAAAGCCCAAGCCCACTTATTCCCTTACATATTATGACCAATGAATGATTTTTTACCATGTGTAGATAAAAGCCAAGACCCTAACTCACTTAGAAGCTCTGCTCCTTTGTACAAGCTTCCCTTCATACTACATATACTTTTTAGCTTCTTTGCAAACAACGGTATGCAGTCCAGATTTGGTGATCTCATTTGACCAAACCAATGTTCTTACTCATTTTTCAAGTCTTAATTTAGCCCTCTTGTGTAAACTAATGGAGATAAACAATCAAGGAAGACATACACTCACTCTAAAAAAAAAAAAATTAAAATGAAGGAAATGTACAATCTAAGGCAAAATTTGCTGAATAGTACATTTTAAGGAAAATTTTTGATGGATAGCATAAGGGCGAAGTTATTTAGTTATGTAGACTCTTTCTGGAACTTGAGTTTATCAAACTCAAGTTCTGACCCAAAATCGAGTTTATCAAACTCGAGTTTCAATTAGTTTAAGTTACGTGGCAGTTTAACGTTGTATAACAAATTGGAACTTGAGTTTGCTAATCTCGATTTTGGGTTAGAACTTGAGTTTGACAAATTCGAGTTCCAGAAAGAGTCTAAATAATTAAATAACTTCAATCACATGATATTCTCCTAAACAGTCTTACCACTCTATTTTCTCTTCCTTTCACTAATTAGCAAAACTTATCTCACTCTCATTTCGAGTGGTATATTAGGATTTCCTAAATTGAGCCAATTTGTTGATATGACTTTTGATATGCTCCTACAGCCGATTAAGAAATTCACAGCAAGTTGGACCGAATTGTTTGTGATGCCTTTGAATCGATCGTAGGTGTTTTTTATTTATTTATTATTATTTTTTTACACAAATGCATGAAAGTAGTAGGTCCATCATAAGCATAAAGATGATCATAAGTTTAGATATTGACAAACAATTGAGATATTACGGTAATAATTTCTGATAGCATTTGTTCATTCTAAAAATTTAAACAATTTATAGGATTCTAGTAACAAATATTTTGCATATAATCTATGATGCAAAAATAATTTTGGTATTCCATAGGGTAGAAACTAGAGAGGACAACAGATTCTTTGCAAACCATTTATAAAAAATAAAAATAAAACTTCCTATTGTATTTACATGGTCTAGCCTAAAGCAGAATTTTATTGGAAAAATTAATAATATGTTCATTCATTCAAATTCAGAAGCAACAAGGGTATGTGATCTTTTTATTATAAATGTTACTCCATCCAGTTATTTAATTATATATGTACTACTTCTTTGTTGTTAGTTCCTAATTTATATTTCTTTTAATATATATATATATATATAACAATATTAATTATTTTACTTATTAAAGAAAAATTATATTTATTTAGATGTTGATTTCTATGAATCTATATTTATTTTACTTATTGTACATGTTTAGGTTTCCGACTAGTTATTTTATAATGCTATTTACTCTCCTCCACCAATAACCCACGTGAAGATATACTCTTATCCTCAGTCCCATCTGCTATTGTCGGTTTTACATATTTTCGTTGGTTTCACACAACAATACATGTTTCATTGCATCTCTGGCAAGCACTATTAATGCACAGGTATCATTTTGTCATCATATCAATTAATACAAATGTAATGTTATAATAAAATATCATTTGAAATTTTAAATAGTGTGATGCACTATAGTCTGTATATAATTAGATTTTAAAAAATTAAAATATTAATTGTAAAAATTAACTTCCAAACTATATTTATATGGCTAAATTGTGGACTTTATAGGGATATATGAATTGCTTCAAATTAGCCAACTGGCGTTAGAGATGGAACTGGGTGCCTAAATCGACCTTGTTTCTTACTTCATGGTCTCCACCTTGATAAGTAGTACCCTTAACACTCTTGTCCTTGATCACAAGGAACTGATTAAAAGAATTCCTCAAACCAAACGGAGACTAAATGATGTGCATATATCCTTTTTTGGCATGATTGTCACTCTCTTAAAGATTTGACTTTGTTTCTGGAACTTTTGTTTTTTTGATTTTTTAATATCGGATTGGGAGGGTATTTGTTTGGTAAGAACCATGAATGTTCTATTATACTCTAGCACTTTTTGCCATTTCACATGAAGTCGAGGTAGTCTACAGGCAATATGACTATATGAGTGTGTGAAATGAAGAGGGTAATAAGGATGGATGCTAAGAAAGAAATGCGTTGCATGCTAGAACAAAATAATAGTATAATATGTAAAAAATGATAATGAAAATCTATTTCAAAAAGATTAAAAACTTATTTGAATAATACTTCAAAACCTGATCTCATTCAAATTCTTCAAATAATAAAAGTATAATTTTTCAGATACAAGGATGATTTTTTCTAATGCAATGAAGAACTTTTTGGGATTGAAAGAGGGTTTTTTGATACGAAGGGACTGATAATTGTTGGCTTTCTGAGTTTTTAAGCCTGCTTGTAGCTAGCTTGCATCTTTCAACTCATACAAATGCCAAATATAGGACATACTAAAGTGAAAAAAAAAAAAAAAAAAAAAAAAACAAAAGATAAACAATAAATTCGGAATAATACAGTGAATAATGAAAGTAAACACTTCCATATCATAGTGAACATCATCAGAAATAATTTCCTAATATGTTCAAATACTAGTACAGTGAAAGTAAAAACTCCAATAATACTTCTTTCCGCCAAAAAGAAAAAGAAAAAAGAGAGAGACTGTTTCTAAACATTTTATATACACTTCAATTTCATGTGAAATGGTAGGATCATATTTAGATATATATCTATATGACTAGCTTACCACTTCCCTCTAATCCATTATTCAAAGTCTTTATTATTTTTAATTTTGTTAATGAATCCAACTATTAATTAAGGAATTTATTTGAACTATATATATATGAACTTTCTCAAGCCATATCAAAAAAAAAAAAAAAAAAACAAAAGGGAAGGAAGAAAACTCATAAGTTCCACATTTTGTCATTGGAGTATAGAAATAACTTCACATATATCATCGTTTTTAATTTTTATTTATTTAAAAATTTATAATATTTCCATATGTACGCTTATTTAAATTTCTTTTTTCGTTTCCTTTAAAAAAAAAAAATAATAATGAAACCTATATATTAGAACATTCCACCCTTGCGGTGCTAGTATCTACAAGTTCAATCCCACTTATATGTGGATACATGAATTAATTTACTATAGGACAAAAAAGGAAAGAAAAGAAGAGTCTCACATTCATACTATGAAATTGATATACTTAATTTGTAGCAATAAAAAAATTTGCTGCCCAACCTCACGCGTAATGGACTGAAGTGGAGGTCCGCTTTGACAGACTTTCCATTTTGGGTGAGGGTTCATAAATAAAAATAAACCCCACCAATTCCAACACGTGTTGCCGCAAACCGCACCTATAATACGATGCCATGTGTTACTTGATGTTCAAAAGAGTTGGTATCACATTATTGAGTACTGAACTTGAAATCTCTCTCTCTCTCTCTCTCTCTCTCTCTCTCTCTCTCTCTTGTTTTGACTCACATACACAACTCTTTGTTGAGGATGGATCAGCTAGTTGCAGAGGAGAGCATGGAAACTCCTTCAAACCAAAATACAACAGAGCAATCATTAAGACCCAGCAGAAAGGGTGGCTTTAGAACCATGCCCTTCATCATAGGTGATAAATATATCTCAATCTCACACACCCACATATATATTTTAGTTCCTATAAGCAGTATACTAAAAAGAGTTTTTGTTGATCGACCTTATTTTTTTTTCTTGTTCTTGCTGTTGGAAAATAAACAGTGAATGAATCATTTGAGAAAGTAGCCAGCTACGGACTGATGCCGAACATGATCTTCTATTTGCTGAACGGATATCACATTGAGACTGCAAATGGAACAAGCATATTGTTCATGTGGTCAGCCATATCCAATGCCCTAGCTATTGTGGGCGCTTTCCTCTCTGATTCTTTCTTGGGCCGGTTCTGGGTCATCGCCTTGGGATCCTTCTGTAGCCTTCTGGTTAGTATTATGTGACTTTTCTTCCTATAATCCACAGCTCGATCTGCTAGCATTTTATAGTAGTACTACCTCTCATAGAGTTGCAATAACTAGCCAAAGCTTATGTATATTTTTTGTTTTATGTCCATGCTTGATTATTATTGATTAGACTCATGACAAACAGTTGTGATCGATGATTTGAATTGATAATAATTGGATCCATTGAATTTCATTTTCTCTTTGATTTTTGGAATTGATTCTTTTCTATTCTATTCATTCAGCCTTAAGGAATATCCGACAATTGGGATGGTTTACAAATTTATATTAAAAAAGTGGTTCTTCCCAATGAATACTGCAGTTCAAGTCCCTAGGAACCCTATTGCATGTGATCATGTTAGCTTCGAATCATGACTATATATCTCTATAAATGTGGGAGATATATTAAGGGTTCGTTTAGATACAACTGAAGATATTATAGCAAAATAATTTTTAAATGTGTGAATAGTACTGTAGGTCCTATTTTTAATTAAAAAAAGTGGCTGAAATCGTGCATAAACAGTGTGCTACTGTGCGTGAACAATAACCGCACAGTGGTAAATAGTACCTCTTATCTCCTGTTGAAACCCATGCGCAAGAAAAAAAAAGAAAAGAAAAAAAAAAGAGGTCTGAAATGTGAAAACCAAATCATTGACGCAAAACTCTCTATCCAAACCCACCCTAAATCTAATAAATTAGATACTGAATTTGAAGCCAACTTTATTTGAACAGGGAAGAAGACTTTCTAAGAAGTTCATTGCCTTTCATACTGAAAATAAATTTATTTGTTGTGAAATTGAGCAATCTGTGTATTGCAATGCTTACAATTAAAGAAAAGAAAGAAAAAGTTGAAGTCAAGGAAAAAAATTTTGGAAGATCACCTGGGAATTTTGGCATTTGCTAGATTGTGGGTGTGGTGCGTGGTGTTGAATTTGAGGACTAAAAATGTGAAGGGGAGAAAATATGTTTAATTGCAATAATGATGGAGTATTGAGGCTGTTGCATGCGTATGAAAAAAATAGAGAGCTAAACTAGTAAAAGTAGAGTTTTTTAGGTTAGTTTAGCTAAAAAAATTGAGGAGATTGATGTGAATGTTATAATAGAAGCAAGTTCCATGATATTTTGGTCAAAACATCATTTTTGACTAGCCAATTGAGGTCTAAGTTACACTTAAACATAAATGATTAATTAAAATATACTTGCCTTTATTACTTGTTTTAAGTTAGAGTTAACTCAATTAATTAACGAAATCTCTCATCATCAATAAAAACATTTAATTTTAAATTTCACCTAAAAAATTTATTACTGTTTTAATTTAATGATAAAAAATAAAGAAAAAATTAACGAATGTCCTAAGGATATTTATTAGTGAACTAATTAAAAAAATTATGGGGAAAAAAATTAATGCTTTGACAAATTTTTCAATTTCCTATAAAGTAGTATAAAACTTTTTCTAAAATGATTTATTAACCATTCTTTTAACATAACTCAAAAAATTGATGGGTAATTATTGGATACTCTCAGAGTACCATAAATGTATATTCCCTCCTCTTATATAATTGTAGGTTCTACTAATTAAATTCATGGTGGAATCTACAATTGATGTGAGAAGGAGGAATACGCATTTATTATACTCCCAAAATATTCAATAATTTTCCAAAATTTATAACGGTGAAATAAGCACCATAAATTCAAATCCAATTATATATAACCCATTTATTATTTTCCTATCTTAATATTGGTTTTATCTAATAGTATAATATTTGTTTCATAAATTGTTGTCATAGGGCATGACACTGCTATGGCTAACAGCCGTAATTCCAAAGTTAAAGCCCCCTCCTTGTGCCCAATTTAGCAGCAATTGCGGCTCAGCCAGTCCTGGTCAACTCATTGTCTTGCTATCCTCTTTCGGGCTCATGTCCATTGGTGCTGGCTGCATCAGACCATGTTCCATGGCCTTTGGTGCAGACCAGTTGGACAAGAAAGACAACCCCAAAAATGAGAGACTTTTACAGAGCTTCTTCAGTTGGTACTATGCATCAATAGGAGTTTCAACAGTTCTTGCATTGACTATCATTGTCTATATTCAAGACCACTTGGGATGGAAAGTTGGTTTTGGAGTTCCAGCAATTCTAATGGCGGTTTCAGCCTTAATGTTCTTGTTTGGCTCTTCTCTTTATGTAAAAGTGAAGGTTGAAAAAAGCTTGTTTACTGGTTTTATTCAAGTATTAGTGGCTGCCTTTAGGAAAAGAAATCTTCCACTCTCGGCCAAGAATGTAGAGTACCATTATGGCAAAGGCCCAAACCTCACTGCTCCAACTGATAAACTAAGGTAACATATATATCAATGTCATTGTTAAGTTTGGACATGCAAACACTACAAAACTGGGTAGGAACATGCTTGGACATGTACTTGAAACCATCTTTTTCATAATCGGTGACGTGAAAAATCATGATTAGAACGATATCACAGTTAATAATATATATTTTTATGGAAAAAGTTAAATGATATTTTAAGAGTATTTGATTTAGGAAATATTTTTAAAAAAATTTATGAGAAAAGAAATTTTTTTTTTACAATTTTTTATATTTCTCATAGAAATAGTGTCAAATTTTTCTAAAATGATTTATTAACAATTATTGTAAGGGTGCTTGTCATTGTAACACTATTTTTATTAGCACCAATTGTAATATATTATATATCATATCAAAAGTTGCAAAAAATTTATCTTTGAGACTTATTGTTGAAAACATGTTTAAAATTTTTTCCTAAAAATGACTCATTTTAAGGAACATCAAAACAATACTGTCATTAGTTTCGTTTTCTGTTGAGTGCCAGGAAAGCCTAGTTTTTAACAGGACATTTATGGAAACTGTGAATGAAATAAGAATTTGGGAAAAGAAAAGGTATACATCAACAGGAAAATTTCTCTTAACATGTTTTTGTCCTTTGAACAGGTGTCTCAACAAAGCTTGCATTATCAGAGATCCTCAGAAAGACTTAAACCTAGAAGGCTCACCTATTAATCCATGGAACCTCTGCACAATAGATCAAGTAGAATCACTCAAAGCACTGCTGAGAGTCATCCCCATGTGGTCTACTGGTTTCATGATACTAGTTAGTTTGAATCAAAACTCATTTTCCACACTCCAAGCTAGCATGATGGACCGACACCTTGGTCCCAAGATTCAAATTCCAGCAGGATCATTCACTGTGTTCACAATTATCACATTAACTATCTGGGTTGCCATATATGACCGTGCCATTGTTCCATTGCTAGCAAAGCTTACCGGAAATCCACGTGGGCTTGGAACAAAAATGCGCATGGGAATTGGATTAGTACTATCTGCCTTGGCCATGGCTGTGTCTGCGATAGTTGAGAACATAAGGAGGAAAATTGCCATTGATCAAGGCCTTGCTGATCAGCCAAGGATGGTGATAGACATGTCTGCAATGTGGCTAATTCCACAATATTGCTTGTTTGGGTTGGCCGAGGCTTTCAATGCAATTGGCCAGATTGAATTCTATTTCTCTCAGTTTCCAAGGAACATGTCAAGTATTGCAATGGCTCTTTTCACGCTGGGAATGGCTGTGGCTAACTTGGTGGGTAGTTTTCTGGTGAAGATTGTTGATAAAGCTACAAAGAAAGGAGGGAATGAGAGTTGGCTTTCTAGGAATCTGAATAAGGGTCACTTGGATTATTACTATTGGCTCATCACCATAATGTGTGTAGTTAATTTTGTATATTTTCTTGGTTGTTGTTGGGCTTATGGACCTATTGAGGATGCAAGGGCTGAAATGAAGGACAATAGGCTAGAAAAAATGGAAAGTAAAGAAGATGTGTGCAAAACAAGAACACCACCCTCGGTTTGATGTGTAGGTATAGTTCTTGATGTTGATGGTGGCTATGACTTTGTTGTGGTGGTTTATGTCGGTTGTTGGCTATGGCTATGTTATAGCGGTAGTGGTTTGTGTTAGTTGTGGTTGTTTATTGTATTGAATATATTATTTTATGATATTGCTAATATTATTTTAATGTATTGAATGTTAAAATAAAATATTTGATGTTGAGTGTATTGTAAAATGAATTAAAAGAAGAAACTTACAAAGTCTAAAATCATAATTTTCTTTGCTGAATGTTTATAGATTTTTTTTTTTTTTGATTGAGAGAGAGAGCGATGATTTGAGATACATAGAGAAAACCACCACACAAACCCAGCCATTCTAAAAACCCACCACACAATCGCAGTGACAAGCAACCCACGACAAAACCGCCGCACAAACCTAGCCACTCTGAAAACCCATAACACAACCATGGTGACAAGTGACCCACGACAATGATCAACCTAGCCACACTAATCAACCTAGCCAACCATGGCTCCCAACGACCCACTGCATTGATTGAACCAGCCACACGAGCTACCCACTACACCAATCGATGTACTCATGGCACCCAAACACACCAAAAATCACCGCACAAGCTTGGGCGAAGGGGAGAGAGGGCTAGGCTAGGCAGAGATAGGGCTGGGCAAAGAGAGGCTTGAGGGAGAAAGCACAAGAATTGTAGTGGGTTGTCTATGTGTGAGTGAGATTGTGGAAACAAGGCACGTGTGTGTGGGAATAAAAAATGATTTTTTTTTCTTGTACAATCCACCTACAGTGAGCTACTAGAGATAGCAGCCCACTGTAGCAATCACTCAAAAACATTTTGCTTTACCTTCTTTGTTATAGTGTGTGTTTTTGGTGTTTAGGTTTCTAAAATGACTATTTAGTCATTTTAGCAACCTTATTACGAGTGCTCTAATATTTTAGCATGGTAGTATATCATAGTCATCAAAGAGTGGACAAGGTGGATGAAATCATATTGTTTGTAATTAATTCAGAAAACCATCTTTTCTTATCTTAGAATAAGATGCAACTAGTCGATGCTCTAAACGATTTATTGGTAAACTACATTCATTTTAAAAAATATTGTTCGATTTAAAAAAAAAATTACTATCTATATATAATACTCATCATGTGTTATAAACTTATAATACATGGGAAATCATCTCTTACTTACATTACATGTTATTAAAAAGAGAAGAAATTGAGTTTTTTTAAGATTAATATAATTATGAATATGAACTTAATTATTTTTTGACAAATATTTAATTACTTTCTCTAACTTAAGTGCACATTATTAATTATATTCTTGATTGTATCTTATTAAATTTAGTTTTGCCTTTTCCTAAATTTTATTTCAAGTCTTGCAAAAAATAACTAAATTTGTGTATGTTATATTTCAAATCAATTCTTATTTATATAAATTTTGGAAAAATAATCATTTTATATAAAAAAATTAGTAAATGGAAGTAAATGAATTTATCCTAATAATACTTTATATATATATATAAAATACAAATCTAGGCTACTAACCTTGGTTCCATATGTACTGTAATTGAGAAGGTGAGCATATTGCTTTAATGAATGAATAATTTATGATTGATTCTACAATAATTATATTTATGGTAAAATACATCATTCATGTGAAAATATAGAGTACTACTGCTCAATACCCTTTTTTTTTTTTTTGAGAAACACACACACATATATAAGGGAATGTGGATGAGATAAATGAATACACTCATACGCCAATACCAAAACTGCATGCAGCAGTTAGTGTCGCTCAATACCCTAAATAACCTAATAATAGACCTATTATGGAATTGGACACTCATATTTCATAGAGAAAATGTTTAGCCAAAGCCATATAATATCTTTTGAAGGATTTTGGTTACACACAAATATGGATGGCAACAAGGTGGAATGGGGTCAGATTAGGGATGACAAAATTAACTCGTGTGAAAGAGGAAAGACAATTATGAGAGTGCTAAAAGAGAGGAAAAACAAGCGTTTTGAGGATGCTAACAAAAAATGCATAAAAAATTTATGAAAATGATGACTATGATTAAATTTGCCGCAGAGTAAAGTTCAAATTCAAAAGACAATCACCAGAAGCAGTGGGAATTGTTGAGATCCAAAATGAGACATAGGTACCAAATATTGACTTTGATTGAGGACCTATAGCCTCTCTAGATTTCGTTCAAGTTTTCGATGCTTCTTCATATGTATTGGCCTCATCAGAATTACAGGAACTCCACGTCTCCAACATGCTTAAGAGTTTCAACCTCTTGGCCCTTCTCTTTGTGACAATCTTTAGGCTAGCAATTGAATCATTAGTCATTAATACCTCTCAAACTTTGGGGGTAAAGGACTTTGTGGTGGTAACTAAGATGGAAGTCAAAAAGACTAAGGTGGTTCATCAAAATGAGGTTGCTCGTTTGGTTATGGGCATAAAGGGTATGCTTGTTTGGGAGGATTTTAGGGAGGACGAAAAATTAATAGGAGTATAGTGGAAATAAAGTATTTTTAGTAGGTGTTTGGTTGAGAAGGAGGGAGAGAGGAAAAAAGTGGTCGGGCTCAGGTATTTTCTCTTTAACCCACCAAAATGGAAAGATTTTGGGGGAGAAAATTAGGAGGAAAACTCTCACGGTATGGAGCAGACCAAAATACACATATGCAAGTGCACATGGGTTTGTCCTTTCTTTGCCAGCTTAGACTTTTTATTTATCATTTATTATTTCCTTTTCCATCGATTTTTGTCTCTAGGGAGAAAACTAAGAGGAAAACTCTCACAGATGGAGCAGACCAAAATACTTATGTGCAAGTGCACGTGTTTGTCATTTCTTTGGCACTTTTTATTTTATTTTATTTTATTTTTTTGTTCCTTTTCCTTTGATTTTTGTCTCTTCGTCCATTGTACTATCTGTGTTTTATTTTATTTAATCTTTTTGTTTTAAGTTTTTTCCTTTATTATTTTATTCTTCTTCTTTGTTTTATTTTTCTTTTCTTGTACTTCTCTTTATTTATTTATTTATTTTTGGTGCTCATCTTCCTTCTTGCATGTGCTCCTTTAAAAAAAAAATTTGAAGTGTTCATACAATTTTTAATAAAAAATGTGTTACTTTTTGTTTATTTAATGAGGATATAATAGTAAATTTATACTAAATTCATTTTCCATTCTCTCATTTTTCCTCTTAACCTAATAAAATAGTTTTTTATCCCTCCGCTTTATCATCTCTCCAACTAAACACACATGAGGGAAAACTAAATCTTTTCAATCTTTCCACTATTTTCTATTCTCCCACATTTCCACTCCTTCAACCAACCAGATCCTAAAGCTTGAAAACCAAGGAAAATGATGATAACAACAAAGCAATTTTTGGGTTTTTTTTTTTTTTTAATTCAAGAATTCTTTTCTTCTATTTTTTCCAGATGGAGGTGATTATATTGTTGTCCTATTCCGAATTCGGATAGAGTTGTTTATTGAAGCATAGATTTGGATTTAAGATTCAAATCCTCAATTACCTAATTAAAAATAATGATTGTGAAAGAAAGAAAGAAAGAAAGAAAGAGAGAAGCAATAAATTACATTTCATCACCAATTATTATTATTATTACATTAGGCGACAGAATTTATATATCGTTGCTGAATGTTTATATTTGGATACGAAGTATAATTTTGTCACTAGAATTCGTCGCCAAATATGAGTATTGTCACAGTTCGTTTTGACATTTTTTTTTTAGTTGTTGAATGAGAAACTTTTTGGCCTCTTAGAATGTACTTTCTGCATTAATTGAGAGTAGGGGTGTTCACCAAAACACTCAAACTACACGACCACACTCAAACCGACTAAAATCGCCCACAAAATGAAGTAACAGCACTGCAAGTGGTAATGAACCACACCATACCGCACTACATTGTGTGGTATAAAACACGGTTTTATGATAAGAAAACCCCAAAAAATTGCATTGCATCATACTCATATATATTTATTTATTTTATATTAAATATATATTAATAATTTAATATTATATGAAATAAGTGACCAACCTAGTGTTAGTACATTCTGGTTTCATGCTAAAAACAACTTCGTTTTGTTAAATACAAAATCAAAAGTTCAAAAGTTTAAGATTATTTTTTTGTTTTGTATATACTATATATTTTTAATACTTTTAGTTTATTGTCAATCTGTTTTTCTTTTTCTTTTTTTTTTTAATCTTGTATGTATATATTTTTGTGTTAATTTTTGTTTTTTTTTGTTTTTTTGGAGAAACACACACACACATACATATATAGAGGAAGGGGGGTGAGATAAGGGAATACACTCACACGCCAACACCAAAACTGCATGCAACAGTTAGTGTCGTTGAGTAAGTGATAAACTCCTTCTCAATATCACACCTTACTGATGTGGGACAACTCAACACCACTGAGTATCTTTTTTTTTTAGAAACACACACACATATATAGGAGAAGGGAGATGAGATAAGGGAATACACTCACATGCCAACACCAAACTGCATACGGCAGTTAGTGTCGCGGAGCAAGTGTGTGTGTGTGTGTGTGTGTGTTTCTCAAAAAAAAGATACTCAGTGTTATTGAGTTGTCCCATATCGGTAAGGTGTGATATTGAGAAGGGGTTTATTACTTACTCCGCGACACTAACTGCCATATGCAATTTTGGTGTTGGCGTGTGAGTGTATTCCCTTATCTCATCCCCCTTCCCTTATATGTGTGTGTGTGTGTGTGTTTCTTAGAAAAAAAAGATACTCAGTGTTGTTGTGTTACTTTTTTTTGTTACACACACTATATTAAAAATAAATAAAAAAACTTACGGTTATATTGTCATGATTATTAATAGTAAATTAGAAATTGACTATGACATCTTGAAAAATATATCATCTCAAAACCGACCAAACCACGCTTTGTACACCGCACCAAACTGCACATGTGGCCACAAAATTGGGTATAGTGCGGTTATGGTTTTGGTCAATCGCATCGCAAAGTGTGGTGCTTAAAATGACCCAAAACCGCACCGTAAACACCCCTAATTGAGAGTTTAGAGTTTACACAAACCTCAGAATAAAGGGACATAATAATGAATTGTGTTCTTAACAATTTGAGGAGTTGCTTTAGACAGAGCTCAAATTACATCATTGATCAGTGGTTTAATAATGAATGGCTTCTTATTAATTTGAGTAGTTCCTTTGACCACAAATGTTTCACAACATCAACATATCATGTCAAATTAGAGTTTTTTCAAAGCCAAAAAAAAAAAAAGATCAAATTAGGATGGACACACATAAGGGCTTGAAGATGAGTAAATTTGCTTTAAAAAAATAAATAAATAAAAAGTTGTTATACATCAGTGACGAAGCCAGGATTTCAATTCAAGAGAGGAAAAATTTAAAAATAACATGAAAACTTAACCTAAAAAATATTAATTGATATTAATAACCAAATAAATAAAAATTGTAATTGTCATACAAATTCTAATATACGTAAACTATAAATTTTTTTTTCATACCTAGTTCAATACAAAAGATGGGCACAGAGATGTCTTATGAGTTCAGAATCTACATATTAAGACTCAAAATCCAGTAACTGGTGCTACATAAACTGGACAAACCTGCATGTCATAGCAGGTTAAATTGAACCAACCTATTTAAAAACAAGCTGGTTTCGATTGTAAAGGTCAAGACATTTGTTTCATATGAAATACCTAGCTTGTCCATACATTAAAAGATCTTATCAATCCTAGGGGGGGAGAGCTGAACCTTTCAAAAGCTAGTTAATTCTGTAAAATTAGCTATAAGAGAAAGGCTAAACACTAGTCTATGATTAAATATTAATTAGAGTAGCAAATGTTTTAGCTCTGTTTAATCATATGCTAAACACTAGTCTATGTTGATACAGAGCTAAAACATTTGCTACTCTAGTATCATCTTTTTATCCAAAAGGCTAAACACTAGTCTAATGGGAAAATATCAATCCATGCCACAGAATGACACACAAGCCTGAGCTGAAGAACTAACATTTTCCTCGTGACATTGTAAAGAGAGATGGGAAAACCGGCATACGTAACACTACAAATAATTAATATTACATATAGATAATAAAATGGACTAATAAAAAATATAGATAATAAAATGGCTCACCGCTCTCAGTTGTTGTACAGGTCATGGTATGTCATGTTGTTATTCTGGGGCTGCATTTTATTTAAATTTAGTTTTATGTTGCTCACACACTTCACTGGCAGGTTACTGCTAACATTAACATGTGGAGTAGTAGTGCGGGGGAGTGGCCGAGAGAATACTGAGTCAGCCATCATTATCTGGACTGCAGTTTGAGGTGTGCTTTGGAACTCGACTCCACTTTGCTCGATTTCAAAGAGCAAAATCGAGTCTTACAGACTCGATTTGTTAGATTGCTAAATAATTTCAAAACCTTGCTAACTAATGAAATTTTTTGAGGGATTTGATTATTTTGAAAAAAAAAAATCCGTGAAATTCGAAACAAATAAAGGCTTAGGATTTGGCTTTCATTTAGTACTTTATATATTCATTTATTTTAAGAGTTATTTTATGGTACCCATGTTTCTTTAGTGGCTATGGCACCCACCCAAATCTTGGCCATTAAATCTAATGGTTTTTAATCTTGACTGTTTATTTAATTTAAGTGGATACCAATTACCGAGAAGGCCAGTTAACATATATAAATGATCTTGGTTTTAGGTCAGGTGAGTTGTTAACTCTATTTTGTAATTATATTTGGACATATTGTTCCTTGTACTTGTTGTTTGGGTCTTAACTTATATAATACCATTGTTTTGTGTAAAGGATTAAATTTTTTAAATATTGTATTTTAATAGATTCACATCTTGCAGCTTCTTGTCAATTTGCTTGTAGTAGAATGTTGCTAGCAGCCTTTGCTTTGATGTGAGTAAAAAAATAAGGGCACTGCCGAATGTGACAAAAGTAGCTTGTCATTAGTGGGACTAGTCATTAATGTTAATTTGCTGGACAAGTCATTGATGTTATGAATTTGCCATCTGATTCTCTATATTAATTTTCTAAATTAGTGATGCTATTGCTTAATTCTAATTAGCTTTTCATAAGTAGGAGTTAACCTCATGAAATGGTCATCTCTTTCATGCAACCCTTTTTTGGGATATAAGCATCCAACCTAAACTCATAGCTATTTTATCCTTATAATTTAAAAATTATCAATTATCTAATTATAGTTGATAATTAGATTGAAGTCCATGTAAAAAGATAACATCTAGAATGCATATGCACATACAATTGAAGTCCATGTAACAAGGTCAAGCTCTAAAACAGAGCTGAAACACTAATATGCACCCACAATCATTTACATTATTCTTTCAAATGGTAAGAAACCTCTCAGAGGTTAATTATATCCCTTTTTTAACCATGCTGTTGTTTACTTGACTTTTTTTTTAATAATAAACTTATTATATATGATTTTGAACTTGATATTATCAAGTTGAGCTAGATAAGCTAAAGTTCTTGAGTAATTATAGTTATTTAAATAATAACTAAATATCTAAGGCTCTATGCAAAGAGATATGCTCTTACGAACATCTCTGTTTTTTTTAAAGCACTAATAGTTATACCATTCAAATACATATGTGATGCAATGCAGGGGCACAACCAACAACTTTTACAAAGCCAGGACAGCACACAATACCCCAAATTAACACACAACTTTGTATAGGATGGACCCTTTCATTTTGCTGCTACCTGCCATTTTGCTTCTAATGAGTTGCGGGTTTAATTTGTTACTTTTTGAATTGTTAGGGTTTAATACTTTTGAAACTATAAATTTTAATTTGTTACATTTCTAATTACTAGGTTTAAAATATTACTATTTAATTTTTTTTTTCTTTCTCTATATATATTGAATATAGAGAGCCCAGGACTTGAACTGAAGCGTGCAGATTTGCAAGGCACGGCCACAAAGCTTTACGATCCCAAATGATCTCGTCAAAGACAAGGCTGACCCAAGAAAATTTGGAGCCTAAGGCGAAAATTTTATATGGGGCCTTTTTATATGTACACATTAATTAAATAAAAGTATATAATACTAATTAAATTAAGATTAATTTGATGTAAACATAAAACTATAAGGATAATTTTATATAGAGGATTGAATATCATAGTTGAACCATAAATTTAAACAAAAAGAACTAAAAAAATATTATCTTTTTAAAAGATAAACTTACCTTAACTTGGATATATGACTATGCATAGTTAAGTATAGTTGTAATCTAAATTTTAATTTTATATATTCTTTTTAAGAAAAAGAGATAGATATTATTTGGTGTGTGGCTTTGTTGGAGATTAGTTTACAAAAATTAAAATCTCAAACTATTAGAGGAGATTAGTCATCATTGATAATTTACCACATTTGCAGCATCTTTTTTGAAACATTTTGGGGTTTCAATTGGTTTAAATTTCTATTGGTCTCCTATTTTGGAAGCCTTATTAGAAATGAAAAAAAAAATACTAAAGATATTACAAAATTTTCACAATATAATATTAGTAATTGATAAATTTCAACAACTTAATTTATTTGTATTTGAATTATTACATTTTTATGTGATAGGTGATATGTCAATTAAACCTATAGTAAAATTTATGATATCTTTAGCATCACTCTTAAAAAAAAGTATCAATTATTTAAAAAATGTTATATTTTTATAAAATTTTGGGCCTTTTGCGATGGGAGATGGGGCCTTTTTTTAATAGCGAATTTTTTATTTTGTTGTGGGGCCTTAGGCCCAAGCCTAAGTTGCCTAGGCCTTGGGCCGGCCCTGGTCGAGAACATACTTTCAAGACTACCAGTGAAGTCTCTTATGCGATTCAAGTGTGTATCCAAAGTAGGACACTTTTATCAATAGTCGCCAATTCGCTAAATCCCATTTTCAGAGAGCATCTCAAAACCCTAGCTGCATTAACGGTCCTTGTTTTTAGTGACAATTGTGTTTTATCATTAGGTTATGAAGCACTATTTCAAACCTGTGTTTATGGTCAACCAGTTGATGTTGATTTTCAAGGTTTTCCATTGTGAGGTGAAGAATATGTTGAGACAAGTCTTCTTTGGGTCAGTGTGTGGGTCTCACAAAACAGTAGAAATAATTGAGTGATGTGAAGTGAAAACAGTTGCCAAACAAGTAGATATTAAGAAAGTAGGGTATTTTAAGTGAGTGATGAATGACGAAAATTGAATAAATAGTGATAGGTGATTAAAAAAAAAAAAAAAAACCAAACAGGGCCTTGGCTTCTTGCAATGGCTTGGTATGTATTGAATTATATATAATAGGTGCAAACGTACATCTGAATATTTGGATTGGAACCCATCTGCCAAAAGTTATCAAAATATATCAAGACCAACATCAACACCTGATTCAATGTCTTGTTGGTTTTACCGTTTTGGTTTTGGCTATGATTATTCCACTGATAGTAAGGCCCTACCAGATTTTCCCTTTTGATATAAAAAGGATTGAGATCTTTTCATTCAAGACCTTTACTTGGAAGACAATTCTGGTGGATGTGGACAATATTTATAACTACAGTGTTCCATTGATCCCAAAGACTACCTACTGCAATGGGGCAATTTATTGGAGGGCTAGGAAATATGTGAAGCCGTCATTCATTTATTTTGACTTAGCAGAGGAGATATTTCATAAGCTACCATGGCCCGAATCTGTTTTGTACTGCATAGGTTACGTATCATCAGGAAAACGTTTCTATACATCAGGTTTATGGGAGTAAAGGACTTTTGGAGAACACCTGTGTCTATCTGTGCGCACCGGCAAATCCCGCAAAAACTTGTGCGTTCAGCTATGAGTGATGAAGGAATCTTGGACTAGATTGGCGACCATTCCATATATGGGCACTTGTTTGTGGCCTATGTGCGCGTCAAAGAATGGTGAAAAGGGTTGGAATGAGTTTAGAACGCTATTACAAATTGATAGAATACAATTTGACAGATTACACCTATACAGGTATATTATATGATCCCAAGCCGAAAATGGAAGCAGCTACATATGTGGAAAGCCTTTATCTGCAATGATCGGCTTGATGTGGGAGTGAGAATAATTACGATGAAACAGTAACCCAATCATGTCCACGAGTGAGCTACAACAACCAAATAAAGTACAACTAGTACTATGCCTGTGCAACATACGTTACAGATCAATACACAAAATATATGTAAACTAAAAAAAAAAAGTCACTAATATAAATTAATATAAAAAAAAAAAAAAAAAAAAAGAGAACAAATATTGCTTGAAAAAACTCATGACTAAAGTACATCGTGTATGATCAAGTCTGCCTTCTAGCTGGGACGAGCTCAAAAAACTCCGATGCAAACAACATAGCTGCAATAACATGCTCAACGCATTTACTACAATGGACTAAAGTCCAAGTTTTCTGAGAAGCTCGCGCCATCTTGGAGTCTCTTCATCAAAAATGTAGGTCAAAGGAGAAACAAGAACTCCACTGCCTCCAACCTGCATCAGCCAATATCCAAACAATTAAGTTTGCAGGTGGATTTCTGGACGGGGAAACTCAATTTAATGTGGAACCAGATAAAAAAATCCCTAGAGAGATGAGAGATGCCAGAAAATAGTGTCCTTGTTTTTTAACATATATTATATAGTTTAATACAAAAGATGGGCACAGAGATTTCTTATGAGTTCAGAATCTACACGTTAAGACACAAAACTCAGTAACTGGTGCTACATAAACTGGACAAACCTGCATGTCATACCAGGTTAAGTTGAACCAACCTGTTTAAAAACAAGCTGGTTTCAATTGTAAAGGTCAAGACAGTTGTTTCTTATGATATACCTAGCTTGTCCATACATTAAAAGATCTTATCAATCCTAGGGGGGGAGAGGTGAACCTTTCAAAAGCTGGTTAATTCTGTAAAATTATCCATCAGAGAAAGAGCAGATACCTTACAGAGCTAAAACATTTGCTACGCTAGTATCATCTTTTAATCCAAAAGGCTAAACACTAGTCTAATGGGAAAATATCAATCCAAGCCACAGAATGGCACACAAGCCTGAGCCAAAGAACTAACATTTTCCTCATGACACGTAAGGAGAGACGGAAAAACAAGCATACGTAACATTACAAATAATTAAAATTAATTAGAGATAATAAAATGAACTTGTAAAAAAAAGATAATAAAAAGGCTCACCGCTCTCAGTTGTTGTACAGACTTGTACAATGCCTTTTTGGGTACACATATGACTATGGCAAAGTAATCTGAGACTACCTTCCCATCACATTTACGAAATACTGGACTTACAGTAGGTCCCTGCACATATATAACGGATTAAGAAAAGCTCCTGAAATTCAGGAATGGTGATTAAAAATCCAAATCATGATTTGTGATTCACTCATCCAAATATGAAAACTAACAATGGGAAACCTTGAGGGCGATTGAGGGCTTTGCTTCTTACTTTCTTTTGGAAATTTTAGATCTTAGATTTTTTTTTTTTTTTATGTGTTCTTAGATTTCTTTGTGCCTCTCTTTATACTTCCAGTGTACTAGGGCTAGAGCCTTTCCATTTTAAATTTTTTTATAACTTAAAAAAAAACATTGGGGAAAACTTAGTTGGGAGAAGAAAAGTGATTGATTTTATTCCAAAGCACACCTGCAGTCCAGATAATGATGGCTGACTCAGTATTCTCTCAGCCACTTCCTCCGCACTACTTCCCCTCATGTTTGCAGTAACCTGCCAGTTAAGTGTGTAAGCAACATAAAACTAAATTTAAATAAAATGCAGCCCCAGAAGAAGAACATGACATACCGTGAACTGACCAACAGCCCTCAAATGTGCCTCCAATCTTTCAAGAATCTCATGTGTTATGTCCAATGCACCTTTCCTCTGGATCAATGCTTTCCGGCTTGCAACAAGAACAGCCTGAAGAATGTTGCAAGAAAAGATGTGATAAAGACAAAATGCAAAATTAACCGTTTCACAAAAGCAGTTGCCTGAAGTCCCTCTTTTAATAGCATTCTAGAAACTACAAAATCTGATGCTTGGCAAGGTCCAAGATAGCTAACCTGGCTTTCCAACACAATTCCGCCTTCAATTTCTTTCAAGTTGTTTTCTTTCAGTGTTGTTCCACTACTCACAAGGTCCAAAATTGCATCAGCTATGCCCATCTGAATTTACAGTAAAGACAAGTGGTCTATATAAAATTCATGTGGAGATAGCATGTATCTATTAAGCAGTCAGCTACACTTGACAACACCATTATCCAATACAAAATTTCCATTTTAACTAGTGACATCATTATCCAAAACATGAATGTCTTAAACCAAAAGGCAACATATTCCACGGGAATTATTATGTAACAAAATGAATTATTTTATTCATATTTATATTTTAATTGCTTTACATACAGAAATGTCACCCAAGACCCACAACTTTCCTTCAGAAGCCATTGCGTACAGCTCTATGTTATGACAACTTTAACCAATTGGATATTTGAAGTGCTGAATCTGTGTCGTTTGTTATCCACAGCTCGTCGAAGCATTCAGGATTTTTAATTTAGGACATATTTATCAACATTTTAGTGAGCATTATGCTCATCACCTAAAAACAACAAAAGAAAGAATGATGGGTAAAGAGGAAAAGGGTCATCGTTTTTTTTTTTTTTTTTGGATTGGTAATAAATGCTTTATTGAGAAGAGTACATCGTGTTCACAATAGTGAACAAAATGTACTTGAAGGGTCATCGTTTTTTCTTTCTCTAAGAAGAAGAAGTGGAGAGAATTCAGGGGAAGACAAGTAAGGTGTCCAACAAAAATCGATTATTTCAAGGTTTCTTACCATTTTTATTTTATTTTATTATAAAACTAACAGAAGTCAAAGTAGAAAAGTAGCCAAGCTCAGTCACGCGGGCTTGGGATCCAGTCTAGGGTGCATTATGGTGGGTTTAAAGAGTTACCAGTCGAAAACAAAACAAAACTAAAAAAAGAAGTGGAAAGTAGCTTCTAAATTGCACTATACAACTGTATCCTTTCATATTAATTAAGGCCAGCTATGCATTCACTCCACAACCCTCCTCAAAAGGAAAAAAGCCATATTTTCCTTTTAAGAAACCTGTGAAGCCAACAATTTGGACTCCTCTGTTGGAGACTGCCTTCCCCGCTGCATAGCTCACTTAGTAGTGGTTTCAGTGAATGAGCTAGGCTATTTCTATTTCAGTCACCCATCTTAGCTTCTATTTCTATTTTAGTTGTGCTTCTATCCATTTTTTATTCATTCTCTCAATTTCTTGCTGTGCCTTTTTATGAACTAGACCAACCTCCCCCAACCCTCCCATCCCCACCCAAAAAAAAAAAAATCCATACTAGCTTTATTATTGTTTCCATTCTTATCATCTCTCAAAAAAATTATGTCTCTAAGCAAGGGGGGAAATGAAAAGAGATTGTCCAGTGCTGTATACAGAACTGACAATCAAACAATTTATCTCATCAACCATTATTCTGGTAAAACAGTAGAGAATATAAATAATTAGATAACCAAAATAAGAAAAGAATATTAAGAATATGTTAATAACAAATAAACTGACTAGCAGGGTGATCAATATTCTGGATCAAAAGAAATTCTAAGCCTCTTCCCTGAGAACAACATGCATTGTGCTAATATATGACAAGGGACTAGATCAACTATCTCAATGGACAGCAACAATTCAGTTCTAAATTGAGGAAAATGAAAATAGAAAAAAGAAACAAAGATATCTGCAAATCATAGAGAAAGAATGCATTTCTCACCGCAGGAGCTGCCTCCAATGCTCCATCAGCAGTTGAAAAAGTCACATACTTTAGTCCATTTTCTTTCATAAATTTAGGACCTAGCTGCGCAGAAGGATAGGCGCAAAAATGAAAATGTTACCAAAAAAAAAAACTGAACTTTTCATAATATAATAAAATGAAACACAGATCATACGTAGGTGAATCCAGTAGCGACTCGCAGAGGCTTTTCAGCAGTCCATTGAGGCATTTGTGCTAGCTCTTTTAGAGAATTTATGTTCTCAAAAATCCCATATTTGGGAATCTGAAAGGGCAAAGGATATACCAAGATTGTTATGATTGGTGATATACCAAGATTATTAACAGTAAAATTTATGAGATAAGCAGTAAGTTTCAGCTGGTTATCTGCAAGAACTTACAGCCAGTGATAAATGGCAGTCCCCATACTCAAGAGCATCATGAACAAGGATAAGATCCTCGTTCCCCTGACAACAGGAACAAAAATGAAGAACTTTTAATGGTAATGCACTTCCTCATACCAATCCTTGATAAGTAAACAAGGACTCTTTTTTTTTTTTTTAATAAGTAATAGAATTTCATTAAAAAAAGGAGCAAAAATAAAAGCACTATCCTAGTACACAGGGTATACGCAAGAAACAAGGAAATTTTGCTAGTTAAATTTCAAAACGAGTCCATGATCTGCTGCTAATTGCAACTCTTCCCTTTAATAAAAGTATCAGACCCTTTACTAACAATCCACCTCTATGAGTATGGCAGAGCATCTACCAGCTAATTACAGGATGCCATTGCATTTATGTGCCTATAACCCCCAATATGGAGGGTCTTGGAAGCATTCTGCCTATTTTCCAAGGTGTAAACTACGTGCACAAGTTTCTATTGAGGTAATGACAAAGGGAGGAATGCTTCACATAATTAGAGTGTTCATTGGATGCACGTGTGTGTGTTTAAGAGATTAAATTCTTCCCTGAAACAAATCTTACAATTTTGCTATGGGTTCTAAGCCATGCTTGAGTATCTAACCCCCATTTTTTTATGAATAAGCAAATTTATATTTCAAGGAAATACATCAGATCAGTACAATGACACTATAGAAGCACAGCTGGAACAGCCAGAAACACAGAAAAAACACAGTAACACATAGCAGAGAGCAAAAGAAAGTGACAAAGCATGCTTGAGTATCTAACCTTATATGGCCATTTTGAATTACTCCAGATAGTAGCATTGAGTACTCAACTTAATAGGCATTCTAAATAACTTTTGTAACATTGAGTATCCAATCTTAATGATTTATAGATCATTGATTCAGAAGATGTCATAAACTAGGTTAGGATCAAACATCCAATACAAACCTAAACTTCAAATTTTTTTTTATTTAATATATATATATACACACACACACTTGTGCACACTCTACAAGCATTTTCCTCATCAAAGTAAAGGATACTTTTTCAAACGTATGGCCTTCAAACTAACAACAGAGAGAGAGAGAGAGAGAGAGTGAAAAACTTCTAAATGAATATACTGGTAGGAAAATTACTCTTAAGGAAGAAAGGGGAAGGCATTTCAGTTTTTACTTTTCAACTTATAAAGCAAAATATTGTCACTATGCCCATATATGTGTAAACATCAAAAGAACACCCAGGGACCCAATTACCCAAATAATGCACCAGAAACAGTTCATAACTTAATGCTTACCTGGCCATATTCACTGATTGTATCAAAACCCACAATACCAAGGTCTAGATCTCCAGAGACCAATTTCCGAACAATGTCTTTTGGCCGCTGAAACCAAACTTCCAAATTGGCAAGCTGTAAAACACATGGGTATTAAAAAATTTGGCTACAGAATGTATCTAGGATTAACTATTTATATTATTGGTCAGTCACATAGGCATCCAATGGGCTTGAACCCAGGAAATACCATCATAACTGATTGACCTATGAATTATTGGAGTACATAATAACACAAACATGCGACAATTTTTTTAAAAGCTTCCTATACATGTCTTTTCCATTTCCATTGTCAGCTTTTCCAGCAACTCATACAAAATAATTCAAGCAATATGACACATGCCCCACTGTACTTGCCCAAAGACGCTAGTTCATATTACTGCATTGGGCAGCATTATATTTTGAGCAAACATCTAAGAATTTTTCATATATAGATTAATTTTTTCTTAGTTCATTTATTTATAAACTAAACCAAACACACTAAACATGGCTAAAGTTGGGCATGACTCAAGTCAGATTAATTGAGTCAAATGACACTAGTAAGGAGACTGCTACTACTTGTTGTAAAAAGGAAGGGAAAATCAACTGGGAATGCAATCACAGCATTCTTTACTTAAACAAGTGTCAGACTCAAAACCAGTTACTTATAAAGTATCAGTTAGAACAAATGAGTAAAATCAATCTCAGCATTCCTTCAGAATTATCACTGATTCCTGATTTTCAACAACAAAATGTCATTTCTAAGGCCAAAAAACTAATTTTGATCGCGTTTAGTCCCTAGCAAATTAAATTTGATTGCTTTAAGTCTCTAAAAAAAATTAATAGTTATCGATTTTAGTCCCTAAAAAACATAACCTAATCATTTATAGTCCCTAACATGCTTAAAGTAACTGTTTTTTTGTCCCTAACAAGCTTAAAATGATTGTTTTTAGTCCCAAAAACTTAAATAGATTGCTTTTAATCCCTCATAAACTTGAAATGATCAATTTTTAGTGTGGTCAGTTCTTAGTCCCTAATAAACTTGAAATTATTCTCTAGAAAACCAAAATCGCTCATGCAATATTTAAGCCTATTTCTAATTCTCACAATTGCAATTCACAAAAAAAGTAACGTTTTCGCATACCTGAGAAATTTGCGCAACATATTGTCGCGGATTCACTTGTTTCACAGACAATTGACAATCCTTTCACACAAACAAAACAAAAAGTTATTAAGAAATTTCAATGCAATGCAATTTTCTCCGGAACCAAACAGAGAGTTAAAAAAAAAAAAAAAAAACAATGCGTACTTTGAGAAGATCTAGTGTATCGGAGGCCATGCGGCCTTTGCTAGGGAGACCGAACCGTATCTCGGTTCGCTGGGGGACCCGAGCGTCGAGCACCGGTCCGTTCACCAGCGTCACGTGGGACTGCTGCGACGGAGCGCAGCACACCAAAACGGTGCGTTTGAAGGAGAATGAAGGCGTTGTGCCTGAGAGGCATGGCTGGAGCATCGACATGGACATTGCTTTTTCGCTTTGCTAGAGCTCGAGCTCTGTGTGTGCGTGTGACAGTGTTTGAAAGAGAGAGAGAGAAATGATTGAAACGCCGCCGCTTTTAGAGGAAAAATAGGCAGAAATAAATAAGAAAATATTTTTTGAGGTATATACACTGAACCTGTGATGTGTGTGGGGTTTGGATTCATTGACACTACAAAAGTACCAACTCAAGATATCACTAGTTTTTTTAAGTTTATCCTTGTGGAGAAAAAAATACACTTTGTCGGTGGGATAGGTTCATTTACTTATTTAAATATGGTTTATCTCTTGTATTATCTTTTCAAGTTGCGTCAATATAGGGTCCGTTTGAATACAGCTGAAAATTAAAAATTGAAAATATTATAACAAAATAATTTTTAAATTTGTGAATAGTGGTACGGATCTCATTTTTAATATTTTTTTCTAAATAAAGTGCTTGTGGGTCTCATAAACAGTACATAAACAGTACTGCTACAGTGCGTAAACAGTGCAATTAGTCTCCCGCATAGTGAAATAATGTGCATAAACAGTACCGTTTACTGTTCATGCACGTTGAAAAAAAAAAAAAGTTACAAAACGGCAGAATCTGAAAACGTGGCAACAATAATTTGTATCCAAACTAAGCTTTTATTTTTTTCGTCTTTTATTTGATGAAAATTGTTGACTTGACAAATAACAAAATAATAATAATAATAATAATTTCCGTTGATATAACAATAAACTAATTTTTTATTTTGGCCGTTTGTTATGTTGTCAATTTTCATCAAAGAGATAACTGTACAGACTAAATTCACACAACATTAAAATGTTAGGAACCAAATTAATACAATTGAAAGATTATAGACTAAATTAAAATATGATTTAAAGGATATGAACTAAATATTTAGTTTATATTTTAATTATTTTCTATAGCTAGTTTTGCATATGCCTTTAACAAATAAACTACTTTTTTTTTTATTGAAACAAATAACCTACTATATATGGGTTCTAATTAACTCAATTGGTAAAACTTTTTTGAATTAAATTATCACTATTAAAAAAAAAAAAAAAAAGCCTAACTAACTCTTAAAAAAAAATTTGGCTCAGAGCATCCAAACTAACATGAATTATGTTACATTGATAGAAAACACATGTAAGGCTACATTTGTTTTTTCAAATGATTCAAAACTGATCGGATCAAATTGGTAAACTAAAGTAGAACTAGAAATCGCAGTACTTAAGAGTAGAATCAAATGGTGATTAGCATGCTTCTCTTATGCCACCCATTCACAACTGCGGAGTATCACAAGCCCTATCTGCCGAAGAAAAATAATGCAATTCAAGCTCCTTGAGGCTGGCAGCTGCCTCCTCTCCAATTCTTGCCAACATGTGGTCTGTCTTCTCTGCCTGTTGATTAAACTCAGCTGTTCTTTGCTCCACATGGTCATTAAGGGATGCAAATCCGGAGAAGATTGCGGTTTGCTTAAGCTCTGATACCAACTTAAGCAGAGAGTCAGCTGTCTGAACCTATAATTGAAGATGTTGGTGTTCAGTAACTAAAATAGAATAAGGCTTAGATAGTCTTAACAGTAAAGATAATAATAATAAAATTTAAAAAATCCAAACTTCTAATCCATTATCAACAACCTTATTTTTAGCAGTATCTCATTATCTCGGTGAAAAGAAAAGAAAAAAATCTATATAAACTCGTATCGTCTAAGACATTCAATAGCTCAATGGGAGATGCATCCTTGAGTTCTTCAATTTTTTATGGGCAAGTGTTTGGCTTTGTGGTGCGTGGAATCTCTCTAAATCCCTTAAAAAGGATGTGCAAAAAAGAAACTCACAAATTGCATCCCAAACTTTCCTTTTGCATCACAACAATCTTTCCATGATCTAAATCTAAAAATAGATGAATGAGATTTCAATTTTAAACCATATACACATGTCTTCATTCTTGTGCATGCTCGCACGAGTGAGAGAGAGCTGTAACCGTTCTTACCATTCTAGCTGCACGCATCTCCATCATGAAAGCTTCTTGTGAATTTCTGACAGGAAGATCATTCACCTACATTAAGCAAGGTTCCATGAAAATAATCACATTAAACAAAACTTCTAAGAATATATATGTTAAAATTTTCAGCAATAATTAAAATAAACCAAAAGCTCAGGCGACTTCCTTAGAAAAACCAATTAACCCTTCAAAGATCACTTGCCTCTTTTATTTACATCATACAGCAATATAAACAATCAGGTTCTAGATCTAAACTACTCAACTCTGGTATATTTGGATGGGTTCTTAATTGTTCGTCTAATTTTCACATTTTAAAAGGCAAGTTTGTTAAGAAGCACTTCCCACAATTTGAAAAGGCCTTATGCCCCTATAGCCCCCTTTCCTGATTTTACACCTTGGCAATGATAGGGAAGAAGGTTCCCTTCCATTCTAGAGATTAAAAAATTATAATTAATTAATAGCAATTAGTAGGTATAAGGTTCCCTTCCCTTCTAGAGACTAAATGATCCTCACTGATCCCAGAGACAAGGTGGCACCCACCAAATGTAACAAAACATCAAAATACAAAGTTCTAGCTTCAATCCAACTTCAAGAGCTAGTTAACAACAACATCAGTAACCATGTTCACTCAATCAAGGCAATGAACTAGTTGGCGCAAAAAGCCAAAGTTCAAACTGTGCAAGCACTGGCTGGGAGGTGATTATCTGCAAAGGCTTCTTTCCCTTTTACCAATAAGCAAGAAGATTTCCTTGGTAATGAGTTAGCCCATTGTTTCCTTATCAAAGTGCAGGCAATGCAGTAGTGATAGAATGAATTAAATGAAAATGCCCATGCCTACTTGCTTCACTTGAAACTATGTGTTCTTAGATCTTTGTTTGATTGGTTGAGGAATATTAGGGATGTTTGTTGTTCTCTTTTAGAGCTCTTAGATCTTTTTAATTTTAGGTCTTAATTTGTTGGGTTGCGCTTGCATACTTCTCATGTATTTAGGCTTCGCCCTATTTCTTTTAAATATAATTTTATTACTTATTAAAAAATTTAAGAGAGTGCAAGAACTTCCATGGGAAGTAATCGTAGCTAAATATGATCTTTTAGCAGATGAATGAATTGAAATTTTGAGTTTTGTTGAGTTTTATTCCACCTGTTTTTTTTTTTTTTTTTTTGGTAAGTAATACAATATGTTGATATCAAAAAGGAAACACCCTAGTACACAAGAAGTGAACCAGGGGACAACAAATCAAATACAAAAATTGCACGATTCTAGGAAATCAATAAAAGAAGGGAATGAATGGTTTTGCAACGCAAACAACCAATCCAATAAAGTTCTAAGAAAGAAAAGCTTGAGGTCCAGAATAAATCTCTCAATATCTTCAAAACAACGACTATTTATCTCCCTCCAAAGACACCATATTAAGCCATGAGGAACAATGGACCATATATAACCATTTCGGTGACAACCAAAGCTGCAAAGCTCAAAGCTCGAAGCCCCAAGTCTCCAACACTATTTTTCTCAAAAGCTAAGCTCATTCAAAGCAGCATGCCTTAGGCGCGCTTTTTTGCACTTTTTTAAGCTCAAAGCGAGCTGTTTGGAGCTTTTTTTATATTTTTCAAAAAAATAAACCAAAACTGAATTAAATCTATAGGATCTTAACATTATTGAGATAAACCACTGATTGGCATATTTTTAGGGTAATTTACTTATCAAAAAAAAAATTTGAGTATAACTTGTCCAAAAACCCAACCCACAACCTCCAAATTCTTCTCTATTTTTATTTTTTCTCCTTGAAATAGTAACCCACCTAACTACTTCTTATTCTATTTTTTAACCTTTTGGATATCTGCTTGGTACCAATTATCATGTTGCAACGTCCTCGTATTCTTAGCTCATTCATGAAAAAAAAAGTATGATATAGAATATGTGGTAATTGTTTAGTTACTTTAGTGGTTGATGTTGAACATAGCAAGACTAATTCTTATAGAGTTATAGTCATTAAGAGATTAAATTATTAACTAATGGGGTAAAATACTATTTTGGTCCCTAAATTTTAATGAAAGTTTGTTTTTCGTCCCTAAACTTTAAAATTTTCTTTTTTCATCCCTAAACTTTGTAAAGAGTTTTTTCAATAGTTTAGAGACACAAATAGGAATGAAAAAAGAACTTTTTCCAATAGTTTAGGGATGAAAAACAAACTTTTAGTAAAGTTTAAGAACATAAATAAAACATTTTCAATAGTTTAGGGATGAAAGACACACTTTTCAATAGTTTAAGAATGAAAAAAGAACTTTTTAAAGTTTAGGGATGGAAAACAAACTTTTGTTAAAACTTAGGGACCAAAGTAGTATTTTACCCCAACTAATATTACTAATTAGTCATAGGGCAATATGGATATAGGAAATTTAAGAAAGATATTACATGGAAGTACTCATATCTAGCTTATCCAAAAAAATAAAATGACTTGAGTTGCAATTTTTGTGTTAAAATTGCAAAAGTAGGGCTTATCTAAATGTTATATGAATTATATTAAAAAAAAATTATTTCAATTTATATGAGAATTTGATCATTTGATTGTTGCATTTCTCATTAATAATTATTTTTTTAAAATGTGCACTTCACTTCAATCAGGTGCGCACTTGCGCTGTGTGCTTTGCGCCTAGGATCCAAGAAGCCTATGCGCTTAAGTGCACCCCTCGCTTTTACCAACATTGTATTCCACTCCCTCCCCTTCCCCTCTTTCTTTCTTTCCTTCTTTCTCAATTCTCTCTTGCTGACATTCTCAAATCCACTCTGCCCCCCTTGCTAAAGTTCTCAGCATTCTTATCTTATCTATTTCCTAACAGACTTAATCTGATATCCAACCAAATCAGTTTATTTCTCCCCACTTCATATCCTGTCTCTTTCCCAAATCTTCCCCTCTTGATTCCCACCACCACCACCCCCCCTAGTAACACAGCCTTGTAATCCTAAAGTATCTAAGGCTTTCAATCATCAAGTGACCTCCTAGATAAGTTGATATTGGGTAATATGGGATCTATGATAGGTGAGAATGGTCCGTATAATTGATTAAGCTGCCAAATGGTTTGTACCTTTACTCTAAACAATAAAGATAGGTGATTTATGAAAATGGCTAGGACATCTTAATTTTAATATTTAATTATTAAACAACTATTCAACACAAAACAAAAGCTTCCATTAAAAATGACATGTTGATACCAATGATGGGCACAAGCTATGCTACCGAGGCTAAGGATGATGGGAACAACCATTTGTTCAAATCTTAGTAAAGATAAGAAGAAAACCACAAGATAAGGCTAGTCAGTTCAATCTGTTAAACTACCACTTAGTACCAAAACTTCATGCTGATAGGAAATGGCGAATTTAACCACTTGACCATTATCCTAACACTCCCTCTTGGGTGTGAGCCCACCTTTAGTCGGAAATTAGCCTATTTCTGGCCACCTATATTCTACTTCCCTCCACTCCCCCTTTCTCCCCACTCAATCCAAACGGACTAGAAATATGATGTAAAGTCTGAAAAACTACTTTGATACCTTATTAAACCACCCCCTTTAGTCTGAAAAACTTAAGCCAATAAAGCATGATAAATTTAATCACTAACCATCATTCTAATACAAACAACGCATGTGTTAAAAAGAAAAAGCATGCAACCATTTGTGTAATTTGTTGTGGTCCTAGCATTTTTCGATACAAATTCTTGGTGAAATGTAATAACTCAATTAAGCAATTTAACATTTGAGTGTAGCACAGGTTTCCATGGAGGATCCAAAAGATTTGTCCAATAAGAGCCACAAAGACTTAAAATTTTAATAACCCAATTAGAAAAAGCTTAGCAAATATTTGAATACCCGTGAGACATTGACGAGGTGGGTGAAGTTGTCAACGATGCTGCCAATGTCGGCTTCGACTCTTTGTAGTAATGTCTTCTGCTTCTGAGCTGCCGCTGCCGCTGCTGCTGCGGTGGGTCCACTTCCGCCACCGCTACTCCCACTTCCGCCTCCACCCACTCCACCTGCTCCGCCTTTATTCATTCTCTCTCTCTCTCTCTCTCTCTGGGCACTCTCACAAATAGAGGTCAACAGCAAAGAGGAACGATGTTAGAGTGGAAGGGACGATTTCGACCTAGGCAGTGGAGCGGCGGGGGTGGACAAGCACAGCGGAGGAAGGCGAGGACGATAGTGGCAATGGAGGCACGCCGCCGATTGATTTCCTCTCTCTCTCTCTCGGGTCTGTGTGGGACTATGGGTTGAGTTTGGTTTGGGAAGAAATCGGGTCAGTCTATGTGGAGAGATATTTTAGGAGAGAAAAACAGATAAAATAATACTAGTAAAGAAAGATTAAAGTAATAATGAAAAAAATTATATTTACAACATGAGAAATGTTATATTCACAATATTTTTATAATAAATTTTAAGTGATAGGTTATAATTTTTCAAAAAAAGTTATAGGTTGTTACTGGTTGTTATTGTTGGGGCAAAAAAGTAATTTCAGTGGTAGGTTCAAATTTGAACTAGTAACAACTAACCACCTATGATTCGTTGTGAAAATATTGTAAAAATATTGTAGATGTAACACTATTCTTAAAAAATAGGTAAACAAAATACTAATATTGGTTGCTTTCCAAACCATGTGAAAATTTGGCTAAATTACTTAAGATGGTCTAATATTAATCCCTATTTGGTTTTGGGGGGGGGGGGGGGGGGGGGTGGTTTGGATTCATTTTATCATTTCATTTTCTGAATTCATTTTTTCTTTATCAAATCTTGTATTTATTTTCTTTACCCATCCATTTCATGTTTGGCATTATTTTCTGGTCTAGTTTTTTTTTTTTTTTTTTTTTTTTTTCACTTTATTTTTTTACAATTAAAAATTCAACATAATCGAGAAAGAGTGTGTTTTTTTATGGGATAAGTTAATGTTAGTGGGATCCACAGATATGGTTTTTTACGAAAATGCAATTGTTTTCATTCTTAAGAAAATGAAAATACCAAAAAATTGTATTCAAATCCTTTTTTTTTTAATACTGAAAATGAAAACTGATAGTGAACAAAAAAACTAACCTATCTCTAATTTGTCCGTCAAGTCGCCCAAGGAAGGATCATCCACCCAGAATATTGTACATTCAAGGTCGTCCAAGACCAAAAGGGTTGTCTAAGACCAGAGGGGTTGTCTAAGGCCAGAAAGGTCGTCTAAGACCAGAGGAATCGTTCAAGGCCAAAGGGGTCGTCTAAGGCCAAAAGGGTCATCCAAGACCAGAAGGGTCCATTAAGACCAAAAGGGTCGTCCAAGGCTAGAGGAGTCGTCTAAGGCCAGAAGGGTCATCTAAGACCAGAAGGGTCCTCTAAGACCAAAAGGGTTGTCAAAGACCAGAAGAATTGTCCAAGACTAGAAGGGTCCTCTAAGACCAAAAGGGTCTTCCAAGACCAGAAGGGTCATCCAAGACTAAAATGTTCCTCTAAGACCAAAAGGGTCTTCTAAGACCAGAAGGGTCGTCCAGCTCACGAAGTGATCTGGACGACCACCCAACACTTATAAATTTCCTGAAAATGGATTTATCCATAAGAGCTTGAAACTCGGACCACGTGCTACTAAATCCTTGTTCATCGCTATCAAGTACTTAACCGACCACCCAACACTTATAAATTTTCACAAATGGATTTATCTACAAGAGTTTGTAACTCGGACCACATACTACCAAATCCTTGTTCATCGCTATTAAGTACTTAACTTCCAATGGCAGTTGTAGAAGATAAAATTTGAATATTCTAACTTCTATAGCGGTTGTGAAAGTTAAGTCTGAACCTTCTAACTTCTATAAATATTGGGGAAGTTACTAGACAAGTAATCACTCCAAAAGCTTACTATATAATGACTCATTTTCATCAATAAAAGTAAGTTTCCACCACTACTAGAGTTGGAATTCTTGAGTTCTTGAGAGAAAAACTAACTTAAGCATCAGAAGGATCTTAACCGGTTCACTCTAGTCACCTTTGATCTTGTGTTTCTTTCTTTTTAGGCATTCCAAGCAACCACTAGCCCATTGAAGCCCGGAGCATTCAACGTACTGATTTTTTATGCATCATCAAAAATTAAATACAATTACAAAATCAAACAAGTTTTTTAGTGTTGGGTCCCATAAAAACTTGAAAATGAATACTTAATACACCCATTTTTTGCTCAAACCAAATAGGCCTAGTGTTACTAAAAATTTAAAAATATTCAAGTTGTTCCTTAAGAACAAAAAATATTATTTATCTACTATTAACTTCAACCTCGTGTGTATAATTGTCATAATGTAATCATTGTGAAATATGTTCAGTTAAGCTGTTAGAAGGAAGCAGAGTATTTGGAGGAGTAGAGAAACTTTCGAGCGGGTTAAGTGTAGTTTGTGCTTAGAGAACAAATTGGATATTTTTAAAAATAATTGCTGGTACTTTAATCTTAATCTCGAGAAGCTTTTGTATTTTACTTTAAAAAAATATTATTGTAAATAAAATTTCGATAAAAAAATTTATAATGGTTAATATTATTTTGTTGTGATTGATGTACAATAGAAATAATGTTAATGGTAAAAATAATGTTAATGATAGATTTAAACGAGAATAATGTTGCATCAATCACAACCAACTATGTTAATAATTTATTCTAAAAAAAAAACTATGTCAATAATTTTATATATATATATTTGTTTTTTTTAATCCCAAACCTTACTCTTTAATTATTTTATTACTTAATTAACCTATTTTATGTAAGAATTTAGCATGTGTTCACATTTCCTCCACCAAAAGGTCCGTCCACAATTTCGTCTCTCATTGTATTTGAATTTGTATAGTTGTTTTACATGATTCTCCCTAGTTTGTTGAAAATTTTAGCAGAGTATTTTTTTCTCTTGGAATATCTTATTTGGTTTATCTATTTTTCAAAAATTTGTGTAAAACGCCACCCACCCAAAAATTCAATTGATCACTAAAAAATATGGGTGTGATTGATTTCTACCTTTCCAATGATTAGAAGGGAGTTCAAATGTTTTGTCACATAACATGGTTAAGTCGAGTACCGAGCTCACCTACACTTTATTTGTTTTGATGGAAAATTTTGCGTAAAGATAATTTTTTAAATTTTTTAATATTTGATAGTATATAAAAAAAAAGTCTAAAGAAAATTATTTTTGATTAATAAAAAAAATATAACTTATTTTTAGAGATTATTTTTCACACTATCTCTTACCAAACATTAGAATATGAGATAATTTTATGAAAAATATTCGTTGAGACATGACTCATTTACCTATGACTCATCTCCAAAACAAATAGAGTATAATTGGAGCGACAAATTCACCTATATCCTATAAAACTCTGATAACAAAACTCATCATGTTTTGGACGGCAAGGCCGACAGTGAAAGACAATACCCAAAGCAAATGTGTGGAGGGCACGTGCTATTTTACAGTTGGAAGTCAAAAAGAGCCAAATAGACAGACACCTTTTCTCTTGTCTTTCTCCCGACAGTTTATTATTCATTTCCACTACCAAGTTCTTTTTTCAGTGTATTCTTCTCCTCTATCTTTCTCTATGATAAAGTTGAGCTAAACCCACATTAAAAAAAAAAAAAAAAAAAACTTTGGCTTCCTCTTTCTGAAGATCCTGTTTTTCTTCAGTCTACATGGAAAGTATACGGAGGCAAGCGAGCAAGTTCAGAGAGCAAGTTGCCAAGCAACAGCAGGTGATCTCTTTGCTCTTTTTGTCAAAGTAAAGACCAACCCTTTTTTGCTTTTGTTCTAAGCAATCATGTAATTATGGTTCATAAGGTGATTTCTATGTGACCCTTATAAAAGAATGATGCTTTAACCTTTTTAGAGTTTTGAGATGGTATTAGGAAGATATCATATCATGAACACCAACATATCATGTCAATTGTAGCTTTTTCCATGTCTATGATATTGTTTATACACCACAGATAAGTGGGCACTCTTTCTATTTTATTTTTTAAAACATTTTTTTTGGTTTATTTTTGACAGGCTAGGGATGATTTTGTTAAAATGACATAAAAGAATAGATGTGGCCGACCTTGACTAGTCTGTTGAGAATCTATAACCGGCCCCAAAATTTTGGTGATAAGGATGTTGTTATACGAATGATTCTCTAATTTCACAGATGTGAGACCTCTTCAGAATGCTTATATGTAGAATATTAGTATGCTGCAATGCATTCTGCTTAATAGATCAGTAGCATGCTGATATTGCTAGTAGTAGTTAAGACTTATGACACTTTTGCAAAAGCATCTTTAGTGTCTAAGTATCCCCCCCAGATGTCATGTCAAATATGTCAGTGTGCTTCTTTGTACCTGTTTATGTGTAAACTGATTAGGAGTGGTTTTTTTTGTAAGTGTATCCCATGTATATTGTGTCCTGGTTTCTGAAAAATAATTTTATCCACATGTTATGTGATGCCTGATATCACTGTCACATACTCAGATTCCAATGATCATTATGTTGCAGGCAGTGTTGAGACACTTGGGACATTTTGGTCATGAAGTACTCGTGGTTGATGACGCTGAACTTCAATGTCAGCAACAACTTCAAAATCTATACAATTCTACAAGAGCAGCTAAGGTAAAGTCCTCAAAGCATTGTTGAATAATGTCAGGGTTTACTTATTTGTAATGGTGAATCTGAGGGATGAATTCTGTGATGCAACATCAGCTACATCAATGATGGTTTAATCTGTGCAAAGTCTTAAAAATATTTTGTGTTGCACAGCATTTTCAGCGGCATATTGTTCATGGAATTGAAGCGTTTGTTTCTATAAGTTCAAAGCAAATGGAGATAGGTGAGTATGGTTCTGCTCCTTTCTTGTATTACTATTTATAAAAAAAAGTTTGGCTACTTTCTTGTGTTTAGTTCCTTTATGAGGTGGATACATGAAATTTTTGCACTAAATATTCTAGTAAGGAAGTTGGCTCAAGATTGTTGTAAATATGGAGATGATAATCAAAGCACCAATTCTCCTCTTGCAAGAGCTGCTCTTCACTTTGGTACCTCACATTCTTCAATGGAGGAGGAGAGGGAGACTTTGCTTGGGGTCCTTCTTGATCAGGTAATTTCTTCACTTATTTCATTTATGCTAGAAATACTTTGGTATTTTTACCAGACAGTCCACCCATCTTGTGAATTGAAATTTTTGTATCTATTTCTTTGATGGGATTACATGCCAGAGTAACTAAATAACAAAATACATTATCACATAGATATATGGTATTTTTGGTTAACAATTTGAATTTGCTCTTAAATTTCAAAATAAATACTTCCTAAATGTTGAAATAAAAAAAATATGATGGTGAGATGCATGATTGTATGTTTAATGAGTTGAAACTTTTGGACAAAACCATATGAAGTAGGATTTGGGATTCTTAGCATCTGAGATTTGGTATAGGTTTTTTAAGGCACTCTCTCCTAATTTTGGGTTGTGTAATGGACCAAAGTTTTGACCATCTTGAATGGTGTACTCTATATTTTAAGACATAAATTTCCAAGAAAAAAGAAAACTTTAGGTTATGTTCTGTCATATTTTAATGCGTTAATTTTGGAGCTTTTTCCAATATTACATTTTATTTTTTATTTTTCTGTCTCTAATTGTGTTACAGGTACTGAATATGTAGGTTTCTGAGCCATTGCGGGCACAAATAACCGGAGCTCCTTTGGAAGATGCTCGCCACTTGACACACCGTTATGACAAATTGCGCCAGGAGGTTGAAGCCCAGGTGATCATTTATGTCTTATCTTATCTGGGTGTATATAGTGCTGAAGGTTCTATAGCATATCTCATTGTAAACATCTTCTCAATAGGCAGGTGAAGTATTGAGGCGCCAATTGAAGTCCAAGGAATCCTCTATTTCTGCTGACAGTTCAATGAGGGTTCAAATGGCGGAAGCAAGGCTAAGTGAGCTAAAATCTACAATGATGGCACTTGGGAAAGAAGCAACTTCTGCCATGTTATCAGTTGAGAGTCAGCAGCAACAGAAAACTTTCCAGAAGCTTCTTACTATGGTATTTTGCTTGTTTCTGCTGTGTTTGACCAAGACTAGTTATTCGGTTTTCATTTATCTTGGTATTTTCTAAATCTATGGTATTCTGTTTGTTACTGATGTGCTTGACCAAGACTAGTTTTTCAATTTTCATTTAGCCTGATATTTTCTAAAGCATTCTCAATCAACTGTTTCCAGATATGAACAATGATCCTATTATATACTTAAAGTTTGTGATAGTCTCATGTTGCTCATCCTACTAGTGGGGTTTGTTTTATATATGTTGTGCATCTTGTTAAAATGTGGTTTAGATCTCCTAATTTTTCTGCTCATGATGTACATGCATAGTTTTTGAATCTGAAAAGAAATCATTTTGCAGGTAGATGCTGAGAAAACCTATCATCAAAAGGTTCTTGATATTTTAGACAAGCTACATGCTGAGGTTTGTTACTATGATGTTTGACTCATTCATATGAGAATTTGTTCTATTCCCAGGGACTGTCATATTTTCTTGGTTGTCAAGGGATTGCCTTTACTAGTTTCTTATTTATTGTATGCTTATGATTGGAGGTAGATGATACTGGAGAAGCAACCAAAAGAGTCTTCCTTGCGTTCAGAGAGAATGAAGGGAGATGTGTATAATCAGCAGGTGCATGAAAATATTAATTCAAATGTATCTGTTGATCATGGACATATTAATCAAAATGAAGAGTACTTCATTGCAAAGGTGATTTCTCTGAACTCTCTCAGGATTTCATCCTCCCGCCTTTTAAAATTTCCTTTCTATAGAGAATTTTTTTTTTTGGGCATATAAAAATTGTCCATCCCTCACTATTAGAACTGTTTTATTTTTCCACCTTTAAAATTTGCACATACTTGCATAGCACTTGGATAATTAGATTTATTATCAACTATAGAATTATCTTATTAACTTTACTGTTGATTTCACTACCATCAAATTACATTATTTTACTCTAAAGAATATTAACTTCTGATACATAAAATCAAGAAAGGAACAAAAAGAATCTTCTTTGGTTACTTTCTAACCTTAAAAAAGAAGCATGAGAGTAAGCACAATTGCCAGTCCTTAATAGTTCTTAACTTACACATAAGCTAAGAGCCTTGTAGCTTAACTGACATCTCCTGGTGTTTCTGATAGAGACATCTAGGTACAGATCTCCCCACCCCCAACTATGGATGTATAAAAAAGAATAGGAAAAAAAAAAAAACCTCACATAAGGAAGTAGGTCACTATGTTGCAACTAATGCGGAGAAGAATGTGAGTCATGACGTTATTAAACGTGCCAAGGACATATTTGATCTTTGTTAAGGACGCTAGCATTTTCATGCCAAAGTTCTTGGTTTGGAGGTCTGGGTACGGAGGTAAGAAGAGTTTAAGCATTCACCTCTCAGTATTGGAGGTTAGATCAATTATCAGTTAAACTAGTCTGATTGACCCGTCCAGTTCGGTCTTCAAAACAATGGTTTTAAATATGACAAAAGTCACAAAACCCTGATAGGTGATAATAAAAAATCCATAGGTAAATCTGATTACTATTTTCTTGAAAATAGTAATTGCTGCACTTTTCATCTTCTTGTGGCCAACTTGCCATACCAATCAAAAACAAAGAAAACTCAACATTGTTGATCATTTGTTATTTGTAGAAACTAGTAACTTAAAGAAAGAAGAGAACAAAAAAGTACTAAGCTTCAAGAATTAATATAATTTTTCTTTTTAAAAAGGAAGTACTGATTTGCTCCTTTTGGTTATATGCCTTTGTGATTGTAGACTCCCCATTCACTTCACTTCTAGGCAGGCTACAGTTCATCTTCTTTTTGAAATTCCTATTGTTCCCCATGGGATTCACTGTAGGAGCAAGACCTTTATGCCTCTCTTCGCTATCCACATGATTTGACACATGCTTTTTTAGACTAGAGAACATGAATGCAATTACTGGGTGAAACATACATGTAATAGGAACTCTGGCTTACTTGGAAATATTTAGAATTGAAATCAGTATCACAATCCTAGTTGTTGAAATATATTGATATTAGATGTTTATTGATATTAGATGTTTCTATGAATGTCTGAGATTTTCTACTCCTAGTTGACTTTCCCTTTGTTGCTTTTAACAACTCAAGCTTTGTTCCTCCCCCACTCCCTCCCTCTCCCTTTGTTTTCCTTTCTTGCAGGCAGTACATTCATTTGATGCTCAATCAGAAGGGGAGTTAAGCCTATCAGTTGATGATTATGTTGTGGTTCGTCAGGTACATTCTCCACTGTTAATTGAAATATGGACCGTGCTCTTGAATGGCTAATGATGCAAGCCTGAAGTAAGAGTTGAGTAGCTGTCTTTGAAGAGATTTTCAGTTTTAGTTGCTAAGGGCTTTCCATATGTTGGAGTTGATAAACAACCATATGTCCCAAAAATCTTAAGCTAATATGCAAGGGTGAATTTAAGCATTTAACTATTATTCTAACACTCCCCCTCATGTGTGGACCTGTGACTTTCTAATAAGTGAGGCATAACGCGTGTAGTTTTCTTTTAAATGGGAGGTAGAGTGAGACATGGTTCGAAATCGAGACCACCTACCCTGGTAAATTATCACTTGTTCTGAGAGCTTAAGCTGTAGGCTGTAGGTCTCAGCAGCATTGTGCCTGTCTTATTCATTTTCTAATTGGTATCAAAAAAGAAAAATTTGAGGGAATTTGTAACTGTTAACAATTTTGGTGCCTTGTAATGAACTGTGAACAAATTTATTTCTCACAGCAATTTAGACACATTAAAATACGGCTAGCCCATCTCATACTTTTTCTTTTTTGATATTTACTTTAGCCCATCTCATACTGAATTGCTTTTATCTTGGATTTACATTTACTGTATCTTTTATTCATGGAATCGTCAGGTGGCCCCTAATGGATGGTCTGAAGGAGAATACAATGGGAAGGCTGGATGGTTTCCCTCAGCTTATGTAGAAAGGCAAGAGAAAGCACCAGCAAGCAAGTTATTAGAAGAAAGCTCGAAACTCTGATCACAAGGTTGTCCTTGATTAAAAGCTGTACATACCTTTCTTCTGTAGTATAGTTAGTTCCTCTTGGATGCAAAGCTTATACACAACTTTTGCAAGCTTCAAGCATTGTGCTGCTTGCACGTGCTGATAGTGGTCTAAATTTGTAAATTTTAATCTTAAAAAAAAGGTTGTATCCAGTATAAAAAAATCCCACTTTTGTGGGGTTATTTAAAGAAATTGAGTATGTGGAAACGCAATAAGTCTGGTTTCCACTGCATCTAGTTTTATGATTTCTGTATTTCTTTTCTTGAAACAGTGATCAGAAAGTTGTCCTCAACTGAATTCTGATTAAAGTTGGATAGTCCACTCTCTGTATTATAGTTCTATTCATAGTTCTGTTTGCAAAATTCTGTAAAAAGGACCTATATTTTCAAAATCGATTTGTTGTTCTAACTAGTCTTACAGAATTATGGTAAGAATAGGTCTTAACAATTTATGGAAGGCTTGCTATAACTGGTCTCAGTGAATCGTGGTGAGGGTGACTACTAGATAGTTTTTTATTTTTATTTTTTATAGGGACTACTAGCTAGTTGTTACACTAGGATGGATATAACTTAAAAGTTTTATTTATTTGTTTATCAACGATATAACTTAAAAGTTCAAACAAGTTTGGCAATGTGGTATCATTTTCATGGTATAGGGAAAGGAAAGGAATTTATCATAAAGTAATATAAAAAAGGAGTTTGAAGAAAAACATATTAAATGGAATGGCAGCTGGGGGGAAAGAGAGAAAAATATGAGAGGCAGATGGATGGTCTCTTTTTTCTAAATAATGCAATATTTCTGAATTATTTTACCAAAAATACACTTTTGGGAGTTATTTAGTTAAAAACATGGTTTGAAACTCAATTTTCACATAATCAATACTAAATAGAACTCGATATTTACAAACTCAAGTTCTATGTTTTTTTGTTTTGTTTTTCTCCAGTAAATTTAATAAGGAGCACAACCCTTGAATTTGGTTTGAAAAAATATTTTTTCCTACTATTATATTTCTATTATTAGTAACAAAATATTCTAAATTTCTTCAAACCTGAAGAGAAAAGAGTGTAACAAAATAAGCAAAGAGAGTATTAATTTTTATATTTTTATAAAAATTTAAACTATTTTGTCACTAATATAAAATTTCAAAGTAAAATTCAAATCCTCAAATTTTAGAAAGTTAAATCTAAATTCTAAAATTTAATAGTGTAAAATCTGAACTCACTTAAACTCTAGAGTTGATTTACAATTTAACCTTTAATTTTTACACAAGTTAAAAAAAAAAATGAAACTCAAAACTTTAGGAAATGTTTAATAACACTATTTAAACAACAATTTTTAAATTTTTAAAAACATTACATATATTTTTATACACTTTATTTTTTTTTACTTTTTTAATTTTTTTTTTATCCACGCATATCTTTGCACAATAAATAGTTAACAAACGGGCCTTACTGCTCCAAGTCTCAAAGTACACTTTCGAAAAATCTGTTTAGTCCTGAACAAAAACAGAAGTCCTATCAATTCATTTCTTTATGTTGAACTCAACACTTGGACTCTCTCTCTCTCTCATCTGAATGGCGGCCTTGCTGCTGTCCTCACAGTCACACACACACACCTCCGTCTTCCTCAACCATTACCGCTTCTTTACCCCAAACCCTTTTCCTCTTCTCCTCCGTTTTCCCAACAAACCCCACAAAAAAACCATTTCCACCACTCTCTCTCTCACTCTCACTGCCCACAATTCTCTCACATCTCTTCAATCATTTACCCACGACGACGACGATGACTCTCCAAATCCCAAAACGTCGTCGTCGTCGTCGCTTCGCCTCGCCGCCGTAATATTCTTCCTTGGCTGCTTCACTTTTACCGCGCCGAGTGGTCGCCTCTTTAAGCTCCCTCCTCCTGCTCTCGCCTCAACAGTGCACGACCAAATTCAAGGTAGCAATTTGCATTCTCACAAGACACAATCTTATATTGGTTACTAGATTCTGTTTGAATGTTTCTCTTTTTGGGTCAAAATACACTTTTGGTGAGTTTAGTGTAGGAATAATGCCAGAGAAACAAATTATTTTTCAAAAAAAAATTACAATGTACTGATGTGGTGGGTGATTATTAGTAAATAAAAAAGTAATATTGACGGTGTGCGTAAATGAAAACTAATAAGAGGTTTTGTGTGTGTAGCACTACTCTTAGACTAGACCCATTTGAAGTCCATGTGGACAAACTAAAAAAGACACGTCATCACTTCATTAGACATATCAGCTAGGAACAACATACACTTCATTTAGGTGTGGTACCCGTGTTGTATCTTATCGTATCTGTGCTGTACTAGACATTTTATGTTATAATTTTTCAAAAATTGCTTGTGTTGCTGTGTCTTACTTGTACCTGTGCTTTCTAGCATATTATGACTAAAAACAATCACTTTAATTTTGTTAGACTAAAAACGACGACTTTGTGTTTGTTAGGGACTAAAAATGATCAGCTTAAGTTTTTAGGTACTAATAGTGATCGCTTGTTAGGGACTCAAATTGATCATTTAAAATTTGTTAGGGACTAAAAATGATGACTTTTATGTTTGTTAGGGACTAAAAGTGATCAACTTAAGTTTTTAGGTACTAATAGTGATCACTTGTTAGGGACTCAAATTGATATCTTTAAATTTGTTAGGAACTAAAAGCAACGACTTTATGTTGTTAGTAACTAAAAGTGATCAACTTAAGTTTCTTAGGTACTAAAATTGATTACTTGTTAGGAACTCAAATTGATCACTTTAAATTTGTTAGGGACTGAAAATGATGACTTTATGTCTGTTAGCAACTAAAAGTGATCAACTTAAGTTTCTTAGGTACTAAAGGTGATCACTTGTTAGGGACTCAAATTGATCACTTTAAATTTGTTAGGAACTAAAAACAACAGCTTTAAGTTTGTTAAGGACAAAAAATGATCATCCTAAGTTTTGTAGGTACTACAAGTGATCACTTGTTAGGGACTCAAAGAAATTGCCTTAAGTTTGTTAGGTACTAAAATCACTTGTTAGGGACTAAAAAGATCCATTTGAACTCCAGGGCTCACGGGGTAAAGTGTATTTTGGCTTTTCTTTTTTTATAAACAAGCAAACAGTGGAGTAATTTATGAATTTGTTTTTATTTTTTGTGTAACATGGATGGAAGATTAGATGATCATGGTGGTGATAGTGCAAAACCTGAGAATGTGGAAAATTTAGAAGATGATGACAAGGAGTTAAGTGCGAAATTCCAAGCTTGGAAGTCTAAAACTTATGCTCTCACTGTCCCTCTCACAGTTGTTGCTCTACGTGGCTCTCTACCTCCTTCTTGGATTAAGGTCTGTCTGTCGTGAGTAAATTCTCTTTGTTTATAATTATTGGTGGAGACAGGGAATCATTGTTATCGTTATGCAATATATGTGCGGATTAAGATAATATGCTTAGGGAACATAATATAGTTAATAGTAATAACAACAACAATCAAGCTTTAGTTCCAAAATTTTTATAAGTACTATTAAACAAACACAAGATATTAGAGGTATTAAGAATTTTATTTTCCTCACTGGATTTTTCAATCAAAACTGCTAGCTTTTGTTGTCAATCAATAAACTTTAGCTCAAATAACAATTTCTTCTCATGTAAGAATGGGATCATCAGATGAAAACCCACTAAATATAAGTTTATGAATGATTGGCGATCTAAGCAATTTAATGGGGAAAAGAAGAAAAGAAAAGGGAGAGAAAAGCAATAAATAGTACTTATCAAAGAAAAAAAAGAGGGAAAAGAAATACATATTATTTAATGTGGAGAAGCAGTAAGCCTACATGCACCTAATTTTCACTATCAGGAAAGAATAGGGATTACAATATCCATATACTTCCCAGTTACAAGCCCTAACCATGTACATTGAAATCTCCACTTGTTGTGCTTACACTCTTCTTGCTTTGCTATGCTCAACCAATGAGGCCACTATACCAGAGATTGGTATTCCTTTCTTATTTAGAATGTGAGCCACCATCTCTAACAATTCATGTGTATGTGTAACTTACCAATCAAGGAAAAAAAAGAAAAGAGAACTAGATGTTGTGATCATATAAACCATATTCTTCCTGATTTGTATGTATGTAGGACTTTATAGAATCACAAGGAAGGAGATTGAAGTTTCGCCTGAAATACAACGGAAGTCTTGAGGGCATTTTCTCTGATTTATTGATGCCCTCTCGAAAAGGTAATGTCTCACCGTCATCTACTTTGGCTGCTGACATTGTGAGTGTTGGTGACTCCTGGCTCAATTTTGCCATTAACAAGGCTATAATTGAGCCCATACAAGGGGTAGAAGACCTGGAATGGTTTAAAGGCTTAAGTGACAAATGGAAGGTAAGAATGCAACTTCTCTTGTGTCCTTAGATGAATGCTATCTCTAAAACCTGTATTCTTTTTTTACTCTATTAGTGATTTTGGGTGCAGTTTTATTGTAAGTATTGTACACTTATCAGAAGTTTTCAATTTTCTTATGTGGAATTTAGCGAACATCAGAAACTTCTAGTTTTAGAAATATTATGGAAAAATAAAGTCAGATGGTTGATGGATTAAGTTATCTCTGACATGTCAGATTCTAGAAACGTTATCCAGAGAGTGACGTTGCTGTCCTCCTAATATCAATCCCACATACTAGTACGCTAGATATTTGCTGTTATAGACTTTGTTATGCAAGACATTTTTGTTGAAATGCATCATCAGTAACTTTGATGTGTTTGGATGTTTATATATTTTCAATGTAGATGCTAATTAGTCCTCACCGATTTTATCTCCTTGAGAGACATGGCTTGTGCTTGAATTTTTGTATCTAATAATTAATCCCTTCTGTACTTTATACTTGTACTTTCACTAAAAAAGTCTCAGGTATATCTACGCAGGAACTCTGTGGGGGAAATAGATCCTGAGGGTAAAATCTGGGCTGCTCCATACAGATGGGGCTGCATGGTGATAGCATACAAGAAGAGTAAATTTCAACAGCAAAAATTGGCTCCCATAGAGGTATATTGTGTTTGAAGGCATTCCGTTATGTTTACAAATTTAAATCAAAGACAAGATGATTTTATATAAGTATTGATAACTTGTTGGATGTGTTAGTTTTTCAGGCTTAGGACTTTGTTGTTGTTGGTATGGCATGGTTGCCACACAATATGTTGATCCAAGTGGTCATATATATTTTTGCCATGGTTGCAGGATTGGGCAGATTTATGGCGGCCTGAACTTGCGGGGAGGATTTCAATGGTTGATTCTCCTAGAGAGGTTATTGGTGCAGTTTTGAAGTATATGGGGGCATCTTATAACACAAATAACATTGACTTGCAAGTTGCTGGTGGGAGAAGTGCTGTCCAGAAAAATTTAGAATTACTTGGGAAACAGGTTTGGGATGGAAAAGATATCTTATTCTCACTCATCTAGTATGCTATAATTCACTACCATCTTTGAAAACTATGATCTTTGTTTGCTCGATCCAAAACATGGATTGTTCCATAATTTGGTTTTTTTCTTCTTTTTCTTATCTTATTTACCAACTTTAAAGGCAACTTAATAAGCAGTATTTGAATCTTACATACTGAGCTCTAAACGTCTTAAAAACTTCACTCCACAAAGCATAGGCAACATCACAATGGAGCAATAAATGGTCACTGTTTCCCCACTACATGAACACATACAACACCAGTCGGCTAATGAGAAACCCCTCTTGATAAGGTTATCATTAGTAATAATTTTACAGTAAGCTGCTGTCCACAGAAAGAGAGACACCCTCTTTGGGCCTTAAGGCCCTTAACACACCCTCTTTGGGGCCTTAACACATCATCTGCTCTTCCAAGAGAGTGAATTAACATTGGTGCCACAGATAGCCTTACAGTAAGAACGAACATCAAAATTTGCCACTCCCATTCAAATGCCATCTCATCCTATCAACCTCCTCCCCCCTAGGCATGTGTGATTAAATATGGTTTAGAAAGGAATTCGCCGATTCCATCTTTTGAAATGCACGTTTCAAGTCCTAATCCCTTTCGTCCAATTGATAATTCAAACAAGTAGAAAATAAGGCTTCCCTATCAGATCAAGGTTTTCTATTTTACTTCTTTGCCTGATTTGCTTGATAGATGTGGTTTTTATATTTCGTAGATATGTTTGTTCTCATGCTTACCTTAGTACTCGTCCTGTGTGCTTTGGCCTTTTGTATTAGTTTTTCAATCATGGAAGTTTATTACTTATCAAAGAAAAAAAAAAAATCCTTACAAAGGAAAGTGTCCACTCCATTGATCATACCAAAATTTTACTCGGGTGCTGTCACTTACCCCAAAGCCACATGTTGGAAGAAACTATCATAACTCGCTCTAATACTCCACCAAAGACTACACCCATTCATTCCTTTACCTGATTTTGTACGTCATCCACCCCTTTCTTTTCCATATTTCAAATCTATCACCCAACGCCACAAGTGTGTAGCTTCATGACCAAAGATTAACTTAACTTTCATTTGAGAGTTATTTTCGTGTCAAATAAGCCTATCCCAATCCTTCCACATTCCAAGTTAATTGGCATACCAAGTTCTTGTTTTCTTGTACCACAACAATTCCTATGAATAGAAAACTTAGATTTTGAAATGGAGGGTGGCATTCCCATTTGAGGTAACTTAGATTAAACATGGAGGGTGGCTCTATGAGGTTGATGCTCTGAGTGGTAAAGTAACAATTAACTTTCATTTAAGATTTCTTTTGAAATGTCAATCAATATTGAAGCTAGAATCTTAAGTTCTTCATTACAGTCACAAGTATCTATTAAACAAGACCCAAAAAATGGTGGGCACTATTATATTATTTACTATTAAAGTTACCCAATTTAATTTGAAGTTTACCATGTCAAATACTCCTCTCTTTCTCTCTCTCAAACTCACGCACACACATAAAAAATAAAAGAAAAAAGACTCTTGTATGTGAGTGCAGTAGTAGTACCTTGTGCAGATTCAACGATTTTTATTTTATATGTGATTAAGTAAAACCACAAGACTAGTGTGGTAAACTAATTGACAAGAACTTCTTAAAATTTACAATGTAGTCACAAAAATAATTAATCCAGCAAACTAGAGTGGGTTCAAATTAAATTCGTCTTTTCAAGTTTAAATTCAAGCTGGCAAGTTATCTCAATTTTATGCTGGGATTGTGCAGTAAAAGTTTATATTAATGGGTAAACTTCATCAACCTCCCATTAGGTTTTTGAGGAAATGTTATGGACTTGACTCCTATTTCTAAAAATAACACTGCTCTTTGGGGCTAGTTTGATTATATTTTATTTTTCTCTGATTTTCCTTGTCATCACTGCCTGGTTTGTAACTACTATGTGAGGTTACTTTGGTTGGGAATTTAAGTTGAAAAAAGAATATTTTATCTCAGTTGGCACAAGAGTGGTTATAAAGGTGTATTTGATACATGCATCACAAACTTTGGCGAACAAAGTGCTATTTTTTTTTTCAAATGGAAAAAAGAAGGTGAGTCCATAATATTTCTCCAAAATCTTGAGGGGAGGTTGGTGTAATTTACTCAAAATTTTAATTAGTGGTAGTTGGATTGAGTTATGGCTTTCTATTTGTGTTAATGTTTGAACAATCCCTGATTGATGAGAGCATGGACATGTCAATTTTGATTACTCATTTTCCTTTCCCATTAAATTAAGAGCTAGTACTTTTATTTTCAACATTTATTTCACTGGTTTTGTAGGTTCGACTATTTGACAGCGTAAACTATCTAAAAGCATTTGGAGTGGGAGATGTGTGGGTGGCTGTTGGGTGGAGTACTGATGTTATTCCTATTGCAAAACGCTCATCTAATGTTGCAGTAATTGTTCCCAAGTCTGGGGCTAGCTTATGGGCAGATTTATGGGTATGCCTTCTATCATCTCATCTTCATTTGACGTTTACTTTCTTATAGAATTCGTGATCCTCAGAGGACATAATTTAAGAACAAACAGGAAGTTTGTAGGGACGAAATGGGTGCTGAGCAGCTTCTATTATGATTCAATAGTGCATTGGTTGTCAAACCTTTACTTTTCTGAACATCTCACATTTTAGTGTGAAATATAGCCTTCCATTTCAGATTTCAGATATATTTTATTTTTGTAGGCCATCCCTGCCGCCTCTAGATTTGAAACGAACCAAATTGGGGGCAGAGTTAGAGGGCCATCTCCACTGATTCATCAGTGGATAGAGTTTTGCTTGCAAGCTGCTAGAGCGCTGCCTTTTAGGCAGGAGGTAATCCCAGGTGCATCTCCTTCTGCCCTTGAAAGTGCAGAAGTTAAGATGCCTGCAGGGTTCACCAAGGGCAAACCAAGGCTGGACACAAACCTCATTGCTGGTATACCCCCACCTGAAATTCTGGCTAGGTGTGAATTTTTGGAGCCATTATCGGATAGCACATTGTCAGAGTATCAATCATTGATCGGTACCATGCAGAAACCTGGCCATGGTTTGATCCAAGGAATGCACCATTATATATCTTCAGTGATTCGAAATTTTTGGCCGAAAAGAAAGCTACATTCAAAAATAACCTGAACATGAAAGTTTGGGAGGGTCTCCTATGCCTATCTCTTCTGAAACAATTTCAAAGCTTCTATTCTGAGAACTGATTCATGAGTATAGATGCCAGTGCTCTTAAATTTGAAGATCAGAGATCGCATGATGTTTCACCAATTCAAGCTTGGAATAAGCGTTCTGATACTGCAGATACATGTTTTGCTGCTCTCTTTGCTGCAAATTTTGACATGTAGTAAGAAAGCTGGTTGTATATTAGAATTGAGTCTCAAGCATCGCCATGTATGATTGTGGATCATGTGGTCTTAGTTTATTATCTTCAAGGTTCCTTCCTACTGAAGAATTGTCTTGAAGGAAATAGACTTGCATGCACATATTATGTTGTCCCTAGTTGTCATGTCAGTCCAGTGCCTCTGGAATTATGTCTTGCTCATATATAGCACTGCAATTTGGATTGGTGCCATTATTCCAGTCCATAACCCAACAATAAATTGTTGTAATATTACAGTTAATAGCCATTGTAATTCTTTGGGGTCAACTTCTGTATAAATACTGTACGCATAAGGCGAAAACAAAATTCATGTTTCTCACCAGAAAAGATAAGAAAGTAGTTTACAGGTTGCTTGGCTAGGCCTCAAAGATACCTTGCTGTTGTGCAGACTGAGTAAATATTGTTTGCTTTACAATATGTAAAGTTTCATTTTTTGTTGTCTATAATGAATTTGTAGACTTGGGTTGTCCATGTTCCTTAATTTTTATAGACTTAATGGGAGAAAAAAAAAATCGTTTGAAATTCACTTGTATATCATTTGAACTTCACTTGTATACGTGAAATAATTGGAAGAAAGGAAATAATCTGGCATTACAATTGGTTGAGAAATAATATTTAATCATAAATATTTTAGGGACACAATAAACACAATCAGATTTGATACTGTAAAGTTCTTTTGGACTTCACACAATTGCAGGAAAGCCAACAATTGGGCAGTACAATGAGTTGGAAATAAATTTTTTGCAAAGTAATATAAGGATACAATAAATGCAATTCATATCCCATTTTGGAGGAGTAATTTACGAATAGAATGAGTCTTGAGACATGGCAATCACAATAATTATTGACATGGATGAATTATAATTTGCCACATGGCACTGTTGGCCTACATGGACTTTGAAGTAATACAGGAATTCGCCACATGCCAGTCCATAGAAAAAGCAAACACAACACATCACAGACTCTCAAGTTGAGCCTGTGTAACTACATTAGATACAAATATACTGTGTTAGATTAGATTCCTATGACGAGAGCAATAATATGCAATGTATCACGGAAAATATCACTCATAATTTATTATCTAGCTGCATTAAACACTGAATTTCATAACGTTATCCCCTTCTTAATTCCATCAGAGGTGTAAAGCCAGATTATATTCTTAATAGCCCCAACCTCAAATCTGTATATACCACTTCCTCTTCCTCTGACTTTTCACATACCATACCTTGCATCTGCATCACCCAGTAAAATGTTTTAGACTTCCAAAACTGAATACATTTAAATAGACCAATCAAATAATCTTAAAAAAAAAAGTGTAAATTGTTTTATATAATGTAATCTTTTGACCTTCCACGTTATGATTCTAAGTTCTATAAATTCAGTAATGTCCAATGTGTTTTTGTCACACCTCATTCAACCTCTCCTTCTCATATTGTCAAGTCATGGCTGCAGCTTTGAGATTAAACACTTTCCTCTCTACTTTATTAGTAGTACTTTTACTTTCATTGACAGAAGCAACTTACAGTGGAATCACAGTTGATCTCATACAGCGTGATTCGACAGAGTCTCCATTGTATAATGCCACTCACACCCATTTTGATCGCTTGTATAAGGCTTTTGCTCGTTCCATTTCACGGGCTAATCATTTCAGGCCAAGCTTAAAATCAAAGAGTGCCATCCAATCAAACGTAATAGCTAATGGCGGAGAATACCTCATGAAGATTTCCCTTGGAACCCCAGCAGTTGAGGTGCTTGGCATTGCAGATACAGGCAGTGATCTAACATGGACACAATGTGAGCCATGTGAAAAATGTTACAAGCAAAACCTTCCTCTCTTTGATCCTCAGCAATCTTCAACATATGGTAACGTGCCCTGCAATTCAAGTCCTTGCAAGGCATTAGACACTGCCTCTTGTGGCACTGATAAAAACACCTGCCAGTATGGTTATTCATATGGAGACCAATCATTCACTAATGGTGATCTTGGCGTTGAAACCTTAACCATTGGCTCAACTACTAGCCGTCAGGTCACGTTACCGAATATTGTATTTGGGTGCGGGCACAATAATGATGGTACATTTGGTGAGGCAGGATCAGGCATAATCGGCCTAGGAGGTGGCCCTCTTTCTCTGGTCTCTCAACTAAACAATTCTATTGGTGGAAAATTTTCTTATTGTTTAGTTCCCACAGAAAATTCAAATGTTACAAGCAAGATTAATTTTGGTACCAATGGCTTGGTTTCTGGCAATGGTGTGGTTTCAACACCCTTGGTTGCAAAAGATCCTTCGACATTCTATTACCTTACTCTAGAGGGCATTAGTGTTGGGAACAAGAGGTTTGCCTATAAGGCTTCTTCTAAGGCTGTTGCTAGTAATGAGGGTAACATTGTTATTGACTCAGGCACAACTTTAACCCTTCTTCCACCTGAATTTCATGAAGATTTGGTATCAGCCGTAGAGAAAGCTATTGATGCTGAACGTGTTAGTGACCCGAGGGGTGTTCTTAGTCTTTGTTTCAGGTCTAAAGATGAAATTGATATCCCCATTATCACGGCTCATTTTACTGGTGCTGATGTGAAGTTGAAGGCAATCAATACATTTGCTAGAATGGATGATGATTTGGTTTGCTTCACCATGATACCATCTGGTAGTGTGGCCATATTTGGGAACTTGGCTCAGATAAACTTCTTGGTGGGATATGACCTCAAGGCCAAGAAAGTGTCCTTCCTGCCTGCTGATTGCACCAAGCACTAGTAGAGATGAATTTGTTGAAATTTGTGACTCTGCTTATGAAATTATATATGTGGAAATTATTTATCTATGAGTTATATTAAAATCATTTGTGATGGGTGTCTAGTTTATCTAAAAAACAATGTTTCAATGTTTTTCTTTTCCTGGCACTTGGAATTCGGAAATTGTATGACCATGAAATATTAGTGAAACCAAAGATAGATCCAGTAAGTGCAAACTCAACATAATTTAAAAAAAAAACAACTAATTGACATTAATTAATATTTTTTTTCACAAAAAAAAAAGTATCTTGAATAAATTACTTGTCACAACTGTTTTCATCAATATTCTGAAAGGTTATTTCAGCGCTATCAAATACATCTCTATTAAGATATGTGATTAAACCATGGAAGTGGTACAAAATTTGTGGTTAATCATTTGGAATGATATATATGGAAAAGCTTATTGATCAGTACTATTTTGCTCCTAAATAATGTGATTTTTATTTTGGGCTGTAACTCAGAATATTTTAAACAAACAAAGAGAACCACAAAACAAAACATCACAATGATGACAATGTGAAAAAATGACTTGGGCTACCAAAATTCATGACCCCACTTTAAATTTAAGCCAAAAGGAGGGCATGCACTTTTAATTTTGACGATGTCTCTAATGCACCATTTTGATTCCTACTCTGTATCCAAACAATACATGATGGGGGACTTGAATTTGAAGAATAACGATTGTTGAAAGGAGGAATCGTGTGTAGGGAGGCAAGGGATGAATAGACTTCCTAAAATTCGTAAATTATCTTGAGCTCAAGCTTGAATGAGAGTGACCTGCAAGGGAAGGTCTCATGCATATGATTGCATTTTATTTCATAGGTTTATATAGACTTTTCCATTTTGGGGACTTGTTGCTGTCCAAGCTTTCTTGAATCTTATTGACATTTTTTTTTCCTTTCACCATCCTATTTCTATAGCCTAACTTAGAGCCCAACTTAATAATCCTAGGTAAGACTTTTCTCTAATCCAGTTTTTAGCACATAAAAACACATTGAAAATCCTTTCTCACACCAAAAATCCACGAGGGCCAATTGTGTAATCGTAGGCGTATGTTTAGGATGAGTGTAATTTGATGACTCATATCTACTGGTTACTCTCAAATATATTTCTCATGCGTTCTAGGGGAGAGAGAGATTTTGAAGCTAGCTCTTGATGTGCAACACATACCATCTATATAAAATTTTCCATAGTCAGGGTAATCCCATACTGACTCAAGTTTTTCAAAGCAATCTTCTGCAGCACTTTCTGCGCCTTCTGATACATTGGTTTGTCATGATTCATCTCATGCTCCTCAAAGCAGTGGCTAAAATTCCAGATAACACAGAGTAGATGGGGTCGTTCACAACCTTCAACCCGATGTCTAGGGCAAACATGAAATGGTTCAAGTATGTTATCAAGTTTGGAGGAATAAGGAAGTGAGATTGGAACTGAAGAAGGATGAAAAGATGCAGAGGTAAACGTCATTAACTAGAACTTCCACAAGAAAAAGAATAGCCCAATACATCATCATCAACATAAGTTTTCTAATATATTCCATAGCCATTGATTTTCTCTTTAGAATTTTTTACTTTCTTTTTGAAGTTGGATTCAACAATATAGTTAGGGCTTGAATGTTGATCTCTTATATACAATTAAATGATAATATGCATTTGAAATAAAGGAAATTTAGTCTATAAATTGGTTTATATTTAAAATATTTGAAATAAAGGAAATTTAGTCTATAAATTGGTTTATATTTAAAAAATCGTTGTTCATAGGATTGTTCTTGAATCTAGATGTTTGGAAATATGATCATTTTTTAGTCAAATGGCTTTTTATTTAAATAATGTTTTTAATTTGGTTTTCTTAAAAAAAAAAAAAGAGTAATGTCATTTGAGAAACAAACACACACACACACACAAGGGAGAGGGAAAATGATTTTAACACAAAGACATACTATAAGCTCCACTCAAAAGCTATTGCAGCTTTTAAGAGAGGGTATGACAAGTTATACTATATATACACAAAATACTCTCTTAATTAAGCAATGAGGAACAAAACCATTAACTAGCTAACATTGAGCAGGTGACACACAAGGATCCATGCTTTGCTTGTTTTGTCATTTCATGATATTTGATATTACAGATGCAGCTTCATCTTGTGGTCGTGCATTGTAGTGTTTATAGTTGTGGTTTTAATTTTATTATTTATGTTTATGTAAAAAAAACAAACATATGTCTAGTTCAACTCCAAATTAATTTTTCTCAATTGTACTTCATATAACTTTCTCAACCCCAAATTAATTTTTTTTTCTTTTACCATCGCGCATCCTTAGTGCGATGGTCACTTATACTTGTGGGGTGTGGGGGGGTAAGACCCGGAGTTTAAGTTTTCAGGAAAGAATTTCACACATATATGCACTTATATTAGGTTAGAGTAAAAATTCTATCTTGTAAGAATTTTTTTTTCTTTTTTCTTTCATATGGGAAGGGGGAAGTTTAAGAATCAAAATTTAGTTTGGCCGGAAATACTACTTACCTTTTTAAACAAAATTTATTGTCTTTGTTCATGTTTATGTTACTATTCTTTTTTTAAATGTTATCTTCAAAAAAAATAACTCTATCCCCAATATACATTTAACTGTCTTAGAGTTTTTTTTTTTTTTTTTTTATAATATAAGGAAAGAATACTAGTTATAATATAATGCAGGTAAAGATTAATTTAACCAATTACTTTTAATATTGGTTTTAGTAGCTACAATTATAAGACAAAATGAAAGAAATTTTCAAAAAATTAGAGCAAGTGCATTAGATACCTAATCATGAACTATACTCTAGGTGCTGTTCTTGGGGGTATCATATTCTTTTTGACAATTTTGAAAACGAAAAATGGTTTTCTTAGCTGATAATAGCATAATAGTTGGTACTGTAATACATTGGAAATACTCACAAAATTAGGTGGTTTTTTAATCTTAGCATTTAAAGGAGTTAAGTTACAAATCAATCAGACTTGCGTACGAACGCATATACTTGCACTTTTGAATACATTCACTAATTTTCAGTGTTTTTTTTCTTTCTAATATTAAAACCATATTAATTCATGATTCATATTATTACAGCTCAAATGGAGACTTCGATTTATCATCACTGCAAAGCTAGCTATACTATAAAGTACAACTGTCATTTTCACTTATAAGGTGTGTGTTTAGCATTATACTTGTACATTATTACATTATTATTATTAAATAAACGTGTTCCTATAAAAAAATGTTAATCTCAAATTTTATTATTATTTTGTTCTATTCTTTGCTACTTTATAATTAATAATTATTAATATTTTTTTAATGATAATAGAATTGAATTAAGGTGTCAATCCATTCCATTGTATTGCTTATGGTTATTTTTTCTTTTTATTGTTATATTTGTGTTTAAATATACGTTTAAACATATAATTATCAAATCTAAATTATTTTTTCTTAATACAAAAGTATACCACAAACTCAAAAGTTACTGTAACTTTTAAGACAGGATAGAGTAAGTTATACAGCACACAATGCATTCTTTTAAGTAACGTGGGACAAAACCATTAACTAACTAACATTGAGTAGGTGACACATAATAATCCATGCTTTGCTTGTTAATTTCATCATTTCATGATATTTGGTATTACAACTTATACTTATGTTTTAATTTTTAATTTTATTATTGTGTTAATGTCTAGGCATAAACTTATATTAAAATCTAAATTGATTTTCTCAACTCTACTTCTTATAACTTTCTTTTCTTTACTATCAGAAGGGGGAAGTTTAAAATCTAAATTTAGTATGGAAATACTATTTACCTTAAACACAATTATTCTCTTTTTTATGTTTATGTTCTTGTTATTTTATTTAAATGTTATCTTTAGAAAAATAATTCCAACTGCAATATACCTTTAACATATATAGCATGTTTTTGATAATATAAGGAGAGAACACTAGTTATAATATAATGTAGATAGATTAATTTGGCCAATTACATTTAATGCAGCTATAATTATAAGACAAAAATGAAAGTATTTTTTACAAAATCAGAGAAATTTCATCAGAAGTCTCATCCTGAGCTATACTCTAGGTGCTATTCTTGGGGGAATTGTATTCAGTTCGACAAAATTGAAAAAGAAACTGCCATTGTTCTTAGCTAATGATAGCATAATTGTTAGGTTTGTGGTTCTCTATTTTGCAAAAACCTCCAAATGATTATGTTTGTTGGAAAATTTTCATTGGCTTGCATTGGAATTTACTTATCGATGACAAGATTTCCACCAATATTAATGATAACGTATTCTTGCTTAGTAGACGAATCGTTTTGCAATTCATACTTCAAAATGGGCAGAAACATGCCCGGAAGCCCAACTAGGAAACCCAACGCTGACATTTTTTTATATGATAATTCACTAAATTTCATAGTTTTTTTTTTTTTCCTAATATTCAAAACATTTTAATTCATATTATTACAGCTCAAATTGAGACTTCGATTTATCATCACTGCATTGCCAGATATACTAAAAAACACAACTGTCATACTTTTGATTGAAAGAGTTTTACCAATTTCAAGAGGTTTTACTTATATATTTGAAACTTTTTTCATTTATGAGGTGTGTGCTTGTTTTTGTTGTTAAATAAATGTGTTCTAATAATTAACCAATAATGTTTAATCTCAAATGTTTATTATGATTATTTTGTTCTATACTTTTTTACTCAATTCGATACTATATAAGTAATGAATATATATATATATATATATATATATATATTAAATGATAATCGAATTGAATCAAAGAGTCAGCCCATTCCATTGTAACGCTTATAGTTATATTTTTCATTTTAATGTTGTCTTTATGTTTAAACATATAATTATGAACTCTAAATGAATTTTTCTTAACTATAATTCTTATAATTTTTTTATCCATCATATGAGAAAGATGGAAATTTAAGGTTATGTTTGGTAATAGTTTTTGTTTTTTGTTTTCAAAAACTTGTTTTTGGGAATAGAAAGAGAAAACAATTTTCTTATATTTTTTAAATCAAAAACATGTTTGGTTAGTTGAAATAAAAAATAGTTTTATAAAAAATTTAAAAAATATTAAAAATATGTTGTTACTAGAATTTGAATTTTGACTCTAACTTATTAAATCAGACGGATTCATTAAATCAGGAGCATGTTTTCATTAGTTTTTGAAAACTAGAAACTAAACACATGTTTTCAATTGCCTTTACAAATTGAGTTTTGAGAACAGTTTTTGTTTTCTATCCATTTTGGGTTGCTAAACAAGTTTTTTAGTCTCAAAAATAAAAAAAAATTGTTTTTGGAAATAGATAATAAGGAGAAAAAATAGTTACTAAACATACCCTAAGAATCATATGTGCAAACTTAGGGTAGAGTCTTAATTTTTTGCAACGCCTTGTATGTATGTATGGTATAATACTTGATTATTTCTTTTAAAATCTTTCCCCTTTTGTTTTCAAAAAGAGCATTACATGATGTCCCTCATTTATATGGGTTAAATCCAAGCCCCAAGTGAAGGCCCAGGCTCAATCCTTACCCTTAGATAAATTATGGAGATCGAAGTAGACAACCATCCTTGTAATAGCTTAGCAGTCAAGGATAAAAGTTGAAACTCCCCTAGATCCACTTTATTCCACGACTTTTGTGAAGGGAGGAATAGTGGAATACGATGATTGAGGTCCCTAGGATAATTAGGTGGAAGCCATGACCTTGTCTCATATTGTGATGCCCAGTTAGATGGACTATTGGTGAGGTTAAAGCTGAGTGAACATATGAGCCTAATATTTTTCACAACTGCTAATATGATATGTTGTGATTTATTATATAATATAAGTGATGTCAATAATGTTGCTCTAACCATGATAGGCAATGTTAATTAATAGTTATGAAAAATACTATTTTTATAGTATTTATTATGTTACACCCCTTCCCTCTTAGCCAATCTACTTTTCCCTCCTCCCACGTGTCCAAACATATTTATCTTTTGAAAGCCAATTCTTGAGGGTAAAAATTACCAACATGAGCTAAGACTGACCACAATGTTGGTTAGTTAAAGATGTAGCCTTCCCAATTGAAACCTTCTTTACACTTCTAGCCTTCTTTACATTTCCCCTGTGCTTTGAATGCGAAATACTTGACTACAACTTAGGGTTCTAGTCTGCAACCTGGCTCAAAGGTTTTGCATCAAATTGTACAAAGATGAACCTGCTTGTCAAAAGTGGACACCATATATTAATTTATTGACCTCTATATATAACTTAACTCATTCAAACATGTGATCATTCATGTATATAGATGTATTCAGAATTAGTGATATGTAATTTTTTTTTTTTTGGGGGTAGGTTAGATGTACAATGCAAGCTATATCATAAGGTGCCAAAGCTAAATTCTTAAAATATCAATGGCGAACATGCTTGTTCATCAACACGGGAAATACCATATAATATAGGTTGAACTAGATTCGTAATCAAATCAGCTTATTTAATTTTTTAAAAAGCTATTAGTCAAAATTCCAACAATAAATTTGTTAGGCATGCTTGATATATATGTTAGTGGTTTTTTGGTATAAATGGACACACCTTGGTGCTATATTCTTAGCCGATTTGGCTAACATTTCATAATAAAATCTACAGCATTCTTTTATTTATTTATTTTAAAAAAAGTGAAACACTAAGAGATATTCCTAGACGATAACAAAACTAACAGAGCTAAGTACATGTCATATTAGGGGTCAAATCAGAACCCAATTAGTCTACCAGGCCAACTTTTGGACCGTATCATATTGGTCCCATCAATTTGTGCAAACATGTAATTTGTAAGTATAACCAATTCTTGTTGCTATTTTTTTTTTAATTTAATTTATTTAATTTTTAAGAGAGTTTTAACCTATAACGTCCGCTTCTGATAATAATTCTTTATCATCAAACCAAGACATCAATCGGTTTTTGATGTAAGTAAGGACTGAATTCCAAATTTCTTATTCAATCATAAAAAATAGAAAAATAAAAAAAATTCTTGTTGCTACTAATAAAATTTTATGGGACACTATAATCTTTTCAGCTCATATACCAGGATTCCTAGTACCCCAGTGTGGCACTGTGGGCATTAATCTGCAATGTATAACAGAAACTATCACTCATGGTATATTATATAGCTGCATTAAACACTGAATTTCATAATGGTGGCAACTTTCTAATTTCTTGGAAGGTCTAAAGCAAGATTACGTTCTTTATGGCTTCAATCTTATCAAAAATATATATACCACTTCCTCTTCCTTTGAATTTTCATATAACTAAGTAGATAATCCCACCTTGCATCTGCATCACCCAGTAAACCTTTAGACTTCCAGAAATGAATGCATATATATAGACAAATCAAATTTATCTTAAACGAAATGTGTAAATTGGTTGATATAATATAATCTTTTGACCTTCCACCATAAGATTCTAAGTTCTATAAATTCAGTAATACCCAATGTGTTTTTGTCACATCTCATTCACCCTTTCCTTATCATACAGTTAAAGTCATGGCTGCTGCTTTGAGAATAAACACTTTCATCTCTACTTTATCAGTCATACTTTTACTTAAGTTGACAGAAGCTACTAATAGTGGTTTCACTGTTGATCTCATAAAGTGTGATTCGACAGTGTCTCCATTGTACAATTCGTCTCACACCCATTTTGATCGCTTGTATAATGCTTTTGCTCGTTCCGTTTCACGGGCTAATCGTTTCAAGCCAAGCTTACAATCCAAGAGTTCAATCCAATCAAACGTAATAGCTAATGATGGAGAATACCTCATTAAAATTTCCCTTGGAACCCCGGCAATTGAGGTGCTTGGCATTGTAGATACAGGCAGTGATCTAATATGGACACAATGTGAGCCATGTGAAAAATGTTACAAGCAAGACCTTCCTCTCTTTGATCCTCAGCAATCTTCTACATATGGTAACGTACCCTGCAATTCAAGTCCTTGCAAGGCATTAGACACTGCCACTTGTGGCACTGATAAAAACACCTGCCAGTATAGTTACTCATATGGAGACCAGTCATTCACTAATGGTGATCTTGGTGTTGAAACCTTAACCATTGGTTTGACTACTGGCCATCAAGTCACATTACCGAATATTGTGTTTGGGTGCGGGCACAATAATGACGGTACATTTGGTGAGGCAGGGTCAGGCATAATTGGCCTAGGAGGTGGCCCTCTTTCTCTGGTCTCTCAACTACACAATTCAATTGGTGGAAAATTTTCTTATTGTTTAGTTCCCACAGAAAATTCAAATGTTACAAGCAAGATTAATTTTGGTGGCAATGGCTTGGATTCTGGCAATGGTGTGGTTTCAACACCCATGGTTGCAAAAGATCCTTCGACATTCTATTACCTTACTCTAGAGGGCATTAGTGTTGGGAACAAGAGGTTTGCCTATAAGGCTTCTTCTAAGGCTGTTGCTAGTAATGAGGGTAACATTATTATTGACTCAGGGACTACTTTAACCTTTCTTCCACCTGAGTTTCATGCTGATTTGGTAGCAGCCTTAGTGAAAGCTATTGATGCTGAACGTGTTCGTGACCCAAGGGGTGTTCTAAGTCTTTGTTTCAGGTCTATAGATGACATTGATGTCCCGATTATCACGGCTCATTTTACTGGTGCTGATGTGAAGTTGAAGGCAATCAATACGTTTGCTAGAATGGATGATGATTTGGTTTGCTTCACCATGATACCATCTGAGAGTTTGGCCATCTTTGGGAACTTGGCCCAGATAAACTTCTTGGTGGAGTATGACCTGAAGGCCAAGAAAGTGTCCTTCCTGCCTGCGGATTGCACCAAGCACTAGTAGGGATGAATTTGTTTAAATTTGCAATGGCTGCTTATGAACTATGTATGTGGAAATTATTTGAGCATGAGTTATATTAAAATCATTTGTGATGGGTGTTTATCTAAAAAACAATGTTTCAATTTTTGAACTCTTGGAATTTGGAAATTATATGACCAAAAAATATATTAGTAAAATCATTACCCAATGACAGATCCAGCTAGTGTAAACTCTTAAGTAAATTAATTATAAAAAAACATTAATTGATATTGTTGTTCACAAAAAAGTATCTTGGATTAGTAACTTGTCACAGTTATTTTCAACAATATTCAGGAAGTTTATTGTCAGTGCTATCGATTTATGGAAGTGATACATGATTAATCGTAGATCAGTTGGCATGGTATATATGACCAAGTTTTTATGGGCACTAGTTTACTCCTGAATTATGTGATTTTTTTTTGGCTGTAACTCAACAGACTTAGTACAAACTACAAACACTGAGAACCACAAAACAAAACATCACAATGCGATCCCTCACGAAGCAGGACCTCGATTACAATGAAGATTTTTTGTTTTTTTGGGGTCAAAATATATGTTATAGGCCAAAGTATTGGACTGCAAGATTCTGTAATAACTAGGCTAATTCAGAATAAAAGGTGTGCACCAGGTAAATGGAGTGGACATTTTTGACATGTTTACCATGAAAATATGATGAAAGAAGAAAAGAAGAAGATAATGATGATAATGTGGCAAAAGGACATGGGCTACCAAAATTCATAACCCATTTAAAATTTACGCTTAATGGAGGAATTTATAAATTATTCTGAAGCTTGCCTTCATTGGATGGCTGGCCAGTTGAATACATTGTCAACCAAGGAAAGAATGCTGGGGATTTAATGGAGATACTAAATGTGAACTATGCAGAAATAAAATTGAAAACAGAGAGCACCTCTTCTTTGATTGCTCTTTTTCCAAGAGATTATAGAGAACTCTCATGTGTTGGTGTTTGGTGAAGCACCCTAGATTTTGTTGGGATGAGATCGCGGCTTGGGGTGAAAGACAAGCCAAAGGTAAGAGCCTTAAATCCAATGTATTCCGCTTAGCCTTATGGCCTTCTGTATATCACATTTGGGAGCAGAGAAATGGTGTGCTTCATCAAGGGAGAATTTATGTTGAAGAAAATATCCTTCACTTGATCAAATGGGAAGTTAGAAGGAGAATTGAAGGGAATGGTAATTTTACTAATTCTGTCCAAAACAGAGTTTAGTGTTGTATATGGGGAATTTCTTTAGATGTTCTTAAATCCTCTTCTTCTTAATTCCTTCCTTTCCCTTAGTGTGGCTAAGTGATTGTTTTCCTTGGATGAGTTAGTTTTGGTGTTCACTGGTGTTCCAGTTTTTCTATTAGGTGTTATTACTTGAACTTTGTACTCTTTTCATTTGATGCAACACAATCTTCACATTCATAAAATATATATATATATATATATATATATTAATAGAAATTAAGTACTATAAGGTTTAGGTACATGACACCCAAGTATTAGCCAAAAGTTGGTACAAAAACACAAGGAGGATGACTAGAATACAGTACACTGATTTCCTTCGTGGTAGATGTATTGGAGATGAACCTCTTTAAAATGTTGGAGTAGAGACCTGCCATCAGAAATTAGAGCACCATAAAAGTGAGAAGAGTCAGCTAGGATGTTATTTGATGAGTGGATGCCAACTGCTGACCTAGCATCTACTTCAATGGTAATCCTGTGGAAATTTAGACTATGTACTAAGCTAAGTCCATCTCTGTCCTTAAAAGTTTCAATTGCCACAAGTGAGTCTCCTATTCTCCAAAGCTCTTATGCCCTTGCAATGAAAGTAATTTTTTTTTATAATAATTAGGCCTAAACTATAAACGAGGTCTAATTGTGTAGTCTTAGGAGTTCTAGAGAGATTTCAAAAACTATTTACCAGATATAAATTGAAGCTAGCTCTTGAAGTGCAACTCGTACCAGCTATATAAGCATTTTCCATATATAGGCAACGTAATTATCCCATCCGAACTCAAATTTTTCAAAGCAATCTTGTCTACCACTTTTAGCCTTCTGATAAAATGGTTTCTTCACATCATTATGGTGCTTTTCAAAGCAGCAGCTAAATTCCAGATAACACATAGTTCATGGGTCCGGGGATTCTGGGTCCGGGGATTCCTGAAGAATGATGGAAGGATGCAGCAGAGGTAATGTCATTAGCTGGAACTTCTTCGAGAAAAAAGAAAAAGAAAAAAGCCCAATACATCATCACCACCATAAGTCTTCTCGTAAATTCCATAGCCAATGATTTTCACTCACTCTAGATTTTATTTTTGTGGAGGTTAGATTCAACACAAAAGTCAGGACTTGAATGTTGATGTCTATAAATATACGACTAAATGACTATATGCATTTAAAATTAAGGAAATTTAGTCTATAAATTTGTTTATACTTGAAATATTGTTGTTCATAGAATTGTTCTACAATTTAGACTTTTGGAAACATGATCATTTTTAAGTTCCATGGCTCTCAATTTAAGTAATGTCTTTTGGCCAACCTTATAAGGTTTTATAATTATTTTTCTATTAACACGTGTTTTTTCACAAAAGTGAAGTATATTATAAGTGTAATTTTTTTCTCTTAATGAAAACGTGGCATGTATGATCCAATAGTCACTATTAATAAGCGTGTCCTTATGGAGAATAAAACATAAAGGAAAAAAACGTATTGTTGGAAATTATGAAGAGACATTTAATGTGAATCCATTAAAATAAACAAACTCAATCATGTTAAAATATTGTGTAAATTGCAAAATACACTCTCGATAATTGAGATTGATTAGATTTTACAACCTGAAATTTGATTTTACACTCAGGATTTAGCAAAATCACACTCTCGGTTAGTTTTGGTTATTAGGTGACAACTCATCGTGCTGATTGCTGACTTTTACTCTCTTTTTTTTTTCTTTTAATTTTTAATTTTTAATTTTAAATCAGCTCTTAAACTACCCTGTTAGAAACCGTCTGACTCTCACATATAAAGAAAGAAAGAGAGAAAGAAAACTCGCAATACAGATTACAAGCAAAGCCCTCGACTTTGATGATGACCAACTCGTTTTCAATGCCAAGCCATCATCTGCTCCATTGGCTTCGCCCTCATTGCCATATAGCGTCAACAAATTTGCCATAATGGCCATAATATTGTAATGGTTTTTTGGGAATACTCGGGCTTCTCCCCATAGCCATATTCTGCATGTTCTTCTGCTACTTATATTCTGGAGTTTTAATTCTCAACTACGTCTTCTTCTATTTAGACTATAATTCTTCATTTGAGGGCCAAGATTGACGTGGTGGATTGCCTAGAAATTCTTCTTAGCCGTCAGATCATCTTGCCTTCACTGTGGCCGCTGGGTTCGTGGGGGTTCAGATGTTGAAACGGTACCCTATAAAATTAGTTAGCATGATGATCATAAAGTGTCACTTAACCGCCAAAACTAACGGAGGATGTAGTTTTGTTAATAAAACCAAACTTTAAGATGTAAAATTAGATTTCTTAAATTTTAGAGTGTAAAATCCAAGTAACACTAAAATTTTGAGGTGTACTTGGCAATTTACCCTAAAATATTTGATTTTGGATGGAAGTAAATGAAATAAATATATGCTTAATCAAGGCAAAATGCTATGCAGTACATATTTCTAAAAAAATGTTTCGTTTTTTTTTTTTTTTTTGAGAAAATTTCAACCTATGGTGTAAAAAAAATGTTTCATTTAAATGGTGAGTTATTTGAAAAGGATAATTTTGATAAAGATATAGATTATATGCTAAGTGACTTTTTTTTTTTGCATCAAAAAAATTAAGTCCTTATTTGGTTATTGTTATGAGCTTTTGAAACAATTATTGTATAACTAGTACAAATGATTTTTGAACCAAATGTTAACATATCTAGATATAATAGCTTTAATTTCAAAGTTGAATTGTTCTACATATTTGTTAACATGTACTTTTAAGGATTCACTTTAAAGAATATCAAATAGTTTATTATCAATTGGGATGCACATTTTAAAAAACAGAATATGATATATATGTTTAAATTTTATTTGTACACTAAGATAGTTTTGTGTAATTTTTGTGATATTGTATTTTTGAATGCAAACGGTATAAACTCAAGAGTTGCATCTCATTATTACCCCATCCTAAAAGATAACAAAAAAAAAAAACCTACCAAAAGAAAGGTCTCCACCGGCGACGGCTAGGCTTGGGTTTGGTTTCCATTGGCGGCGGCTAGGGATTTGGTTTCCATTGGCGGCTAGGCTTGTGGCTGTCAATCTCTCTCTTCCCCTTCTCTCTCTCCGTCGTGCCTTAAGTCAAACAAATATCAGATTTGTTTTTAATTAGGTCAATGCTTTTTCAATTTCATCTAACATGGAAATTATTTTTAAAATTTTCTTTAATTAAAAACATTCCACGTCATTAAAAAATGCCAAGTCATTGTTCTGTTAGTCACGTAAGTAACACCGTTAACAGCAGTTAGTAAAAGAACCAATACAACTCAGTTTTAAAACTTAAGGGGCTAATTGTGCTCACTTCAAACTTGAGGGACCAATTGCGCACACAGGGTAAACTTCAAAAACTAATAGTGCAGTTTCGCCAAAATTGGAGGTGAATAAAATTCAGATTGCTAGCTTTGATACTTGTCTAATTAGCACATTCCTAAAGTCTTTGGGGGTAGTTGTAAGGCTGGAGGTTACTGTTCAGGTATCACCTCCACATTAATGTAGCACCTCCAGATTAGCGCATTCAATGCGATAACAACAACTTTCTCCTCTAATATTTCCCAACTCTCTTTTGTCTTATCCCCTCCTGATGTTTATCCTTGCCAGAATGGTCGTCTGTTGCTTTGTCCTTAACGAAAGGTTGGACGTATGACCTCTACTCTACCTAGCCAAGGAGGTACTTCTCCTCGGATAACATCTACAATTCCTCATGACCAAACATCTTCCATAGGCCATTGCTTTGGAGGCCTCCGTCATTATTACCTGTCCTCGAACAAACTAAGGTCCTCGAACACGGCCCACGATCCAATACCCATGTCTGGGCCCTTTATCCCTACAATATTTATTGAGGGCTGAGTTCAAGTTACAATTGATGTAACCTTAAACAATATTACACTATTTAAATTTTTTTAATTGAATGTATGAATTTTAACAAATCCTTTATTGGATTAAATTGTCTTTGTGCATTCTCCATGCTTGCAAAATTTCAAGATGATTAAATATCAATAGTCATGTTATCAATCAATTATTTAAATTCAAGTTTTTGTAGTTTAAAATAATGAATAAAATATGAGTTTATGGATCAAATGGTAAATAACAATGAATTAACATGAATATTGGTATGAATGTTAAGAATATATAGAACATATAATCCAACGGTGGAATTTAAAAAAAAATATGAATTTAATATGAGTAATGTAACATTGCTTCAAGTTATACCATATATAACTTGAATCCAACCCATATATATAACATTCTTTTTGGTGTTAAGCACGAGCCAATAACTAGTTGGATAGCAAAACGGGCAGATGCATCCTTTGATGACACTTATTTGTTTTCAAAGCATACTACAATGACATTTGAAATTTTCTATATTTAATTGATATAATATGACCAGACAAAGACATTTGTCAAAAAACTTGAAGGCAAATGCAACAGGCCAGTCTCCTTTCAATTTAGTTTGCAATGCAATTTCTACCTTGACTTTTATATATATATATATATATATTAAGGAATCATTGACTTTTGTATATTTAGTTTAAATGTTAAAGCCACTTAGTGATCTTATCATAACATGTTTTTTGTTTTGTTTCTAGATGGATTATTATACATTTAAATAACATTGACATCATTAACCCTGTCCCTGTGAAAGAAAGTTCATCTAAAGAGTATATATAAAGTTTTCCAATTAATGGTTATGACTTTGGTTTTCGGGTTTTGTTTATTATCAGAAAGTAGTATATATAATTGGTGGTGGTGTATTAGAAGAGATACAATAAATGTTAGATTTTTGTTTATTGTTGGTTGGCTTAGAACATTTTCTTTCTTTCATACTAGGCGGCAAGGTAATTGTGTAGCCCATGCTTTAGCTGAGAGGACAATTGTTTCTTTTTCTCTATTAGTGTGGAAGGATCATGTTCCGTCTGACGTACTGACGTACATCAACTTGTTATTTTAGATTCTTCAACTACTTAATGAAAGTGTTCGGTGTTGATTCTCAAAAAAAAATAAGTATTAGTATATCTCACAATTCTTTATTTCTTCTTATTATATTTATTTATTTATTTTAAATTTTTTATAAGATTGTTTTATTTAAAAATAAGCATCATTAACCATTTTTTTTTTTTTTTTTATAATAAGGACGTAACTCTATTTCGATTGTCATTTTTCTTTCAAATCAAAAGTTCCCTTATTAGATTGATAAAAAATCTATGATTAATTGGGAAGGATTTTATTAAAATAAAAAATGATTTGAATATCTCTGATGTAAAAAGAAACAACCATTTTGCTTTGCTTCATTATATTTTTTTTAATAGGCACTATAATTTGTTTTAGTTATTACAAAAAGGACAAAATTTAGCTACAAAATTGGTTATAATTTTAGGGTACAAACTCACTCAATATCTTTTTATTAAAGGTGAATTTTGACAAATCAACCATTGAATTACATCTTCTTCTTATATCCTCCATGTTTGTAAAATTTCAAGAAAATTAAAAATTAATAGCTATGTCATCAATAAATTTTTAATTTGCAAGTTTTTGTAATTTAAAATTATGCATAAAATATAATTTTATAGATTATATAGTAAATAATATCCGATTGACACAAAATTTGACATATGTATTAAGAGCGTAAAGAACATGCAATTCAAATGCTAGATTTTCAATATTTGTAGTAATATTTATTTTATTAAGTGAGTTTGTAGCCTAAGGCTACAACTAATTTGGTAGCTAAACTTTATCCTTACAAAAATTTTATTAAAATAGAAAAAAATTGTGCAACGCACAGGCAATAGCTAGATTGAAATTATTCTCATACGTTCCTAGGTGGCAAGCTAGGGCACTACACACTAGTATGAGCACTAGTACACAATGTATAATAGCAAGTCAGAAACTATCACTCAAGATTTATTATATGGCAACATTAAACACTAAATTTTGAGAAAGGTTTATTTCCATACTAATTCAGTAAAAAGTCCTTTAAACTCCTCTTATATCTTTTTATTGGATGTGAATTTTAAAAATCTAACTTTTAGATTACATGTTTTTATTATATTTTTCATACTTGCAAAATTTCAAAAAGATCGAAAATCAATAGTTATGTCATCAATGACTTGTTTAAATTATGCATAAAAAATATGTTTATTGATGGAATAGTAAAAAATAAGTTTTTGTATGTAAGACTTCCTCTTTCTTTGACTTTTCATATACCTTAACAGATAATACCCACCTTGCATATGCATCACCCGGTAAACCTTTAGACTTCCAGAACTGAATGCATTTAAATAGACCAATCAAATTTATCTTAGAAGAAATGTATAAATTGTTTGATATAATGTAATCTTTTGACCTTCGACCTTAAGATTCTAAGTTCTATAAATTCAGTAATACCCAATGTGTTTTTGTCACATCTCATTCACCCTTTCCTTATCATACTGTTGAAGTCATGGCTGCTGCTTTGAGATTAAACACATTCTTCTCTACTTTATCAGTAATAATTTTACTGTCATTGACAGGTGCTACTAAATGTGGTTTCACTGTTGATCTCATACAACGTGATTCAGCACTATCTCCATCTTACAATTCGTCTCACACCACCTTTGATCGCTTGTATAATTCTTTTGCCCGTTCCATTTCACGGGCTAATCGTTTCAAGCTAAGCTTACAATCCAATAGTTCATCAATCCAATCAAACATAATAGCTAATGACGGAGAATACCTCATGAAGATTTCCCTTGGAACCCCTGCACTTGAGGTGCTTGGCATTGCAGATACAGGCAGTGATCTAATATGGACACAATGTGAGCCATGTGAAAAATGTTATAAGCAAGACCTTCCTCTCTTTGATCCTCAGCAATCTTCAACATATTGTAACGTGTCCTGCAATTCATGTCTTTGTGAGGCATTAAACACTGCCTCTTGTGGCACTGACCGAAACAACTGCCAGTATAGTTATTCATATGGAGACCAATCATTCACTAATGGTGATCTTGGCGTCGAAACCTTAACCATTGGCTCGACTACTAGCCATCAGGTCACATTACCGAAGATTGTATTTGGCTGCGGGCACAATAACGGTGGTACCTTTGGTAAGGCAGTGTCAGGAATAATTGGCCTAGGAGGTGGCCCTCTTTCTCTAGTCTCTCAAATGAACAAGTGTAAAGGTGGAAAATTTTCTTATTGTTTAGTTCCCTTAGAAAATTCAAATTTTACAAGCAAGATTAATTTTGGTAACAATGGCTTGGTTTCTGGCAATGGTGTGGTTTCAACACCCTTGGTTGCAAAAGATCCTTCCACATACTATTACGTTACTCTAGAGGGCATTAGTGTTGGGAACGAGAGGTTTGCCTATAAGGCTTCTTCTAAGGCTCTTGCTAGTAATAAGGGTAACATCATTATTGACTCAGGGACAACTCTTACCCTTCTTCCACAGGATTTTCATAATGATTTGATATCAGCCGTAGAGAAAGCTACTGATGCTGAACGTGTTCCTGACCCGAGGGGTGTTGTTAGTCTTTGTTTCAGGTCTAAAGATGACATTGATGTCCCAATTATCACGGCTCATTTTACTGGTGCTGATGTGAAGTTGAAGCCAATCAATACGTTTGCTAGAATCTATGATGATTTGGTTTGCTTCACCATGAAACCATCTGATGGTTTGCCCATCTTTGGGAACATTGCTCAGATAAACTTCTTGGTCGGGTATGACCTTAAGGCCAAGAAAGTGTCCTTCCTGCCAGCTGATTGCACCAAGCACTAGTAAAGATGAATTTGTTTAAATTTGTGATGACTCTGCTTTTGTATTGTATATGTGGAAATTATTTGACCATGAGTTATATTAAAATCATTTGTGATGGGTGTTTATCAAAAAACAATGTTTCATAGCTGGCGCAAAACTTTTTACAGATACCTTTGGTTCACTTAGTTTTTTTTTTCACACTCGTAGACAAGGGAATTCTATAGCTCAAAATATTGCTAGACATGTTAGTGATTTTTCTATATGGAAGGAGGATGTTTCTTTTTATATTTTTTTTTATAGAAAATAGAAATTCTACTCTAGTCTAATCTAAGTGTATATGTGTGAAGTTCTTTCCTGGAGACTTAAATCCTGGCTCTTGTCTCCCCACACCCCTTAAGCACTTATACTTGTAAAGTAACCATCGCACTAAGAGTGCGCAATGGTTCCTTTCCACATTAATAATATAGTCCTAGCCAATTTTGGCTAATTTCAGTTTTAATGTAAAGATTAGTATTTGTTCAGGGGCCTTTTTCGGTTGCTCGGCCACGTGTTGTCTACTAGATTAGTGACCTTGCTAGCCCCGAGTTTTTTTTGGGGAGTTGTGTCCCGGAACTCAACATTGGGTCATGTGGTCCAACGGCTACCGGTGTACTTTTAAGCCTACCAAACCATTAAAGGCAAAGTCTAAGAATCATGATAATGGTCGAATAAATATACAATATGCGTTTGATATGATAGCTTTGATTAGTAGTTGAAATAAAGTAGTATTTATTTAGAAGTAAAGTAATCACGTACTCAATGATGTAAATTTAAAGATAAATAAGTAAAGTCACTTATTTTTATATGGTTTGTAGCCCAGCTGTATAGCATCAGTAAGCTGATAGGATTCCAACAGAATGCCAGCGGTAGAGGCTAGTTAAGCTTGCCTCTCTTATCATGCATTTAAATGAGTTTAAGCCTTAGTTAATAGTTAGAATAAAGTGATGTGTATTTAAATGTGAAGTAATCATGTACTCAATAATTTAAATTTAAAGATAAGGAAACAAAATCACTTATCTTTGTATGGTTTGTAGTCCAGCTGTACAGTTTCTGTGAGTTGATAATATCCCAGCAGAGTGACCTCAGCGGTAGAGAGGCAGTTTGCCATGACAACTTCAAGATTGAGGGGGAAAAATAGGTGCAACTGGAGGGAGAGAGAGAGTATGCCTAGCTGTGTGTAAGTGCTGGTTAAGCTTGCCTCTCTTATTATGCACTTAAATGAGTTTTCCCTTTGACAATATTTTTTTAGTTGTTGTGAAGTTATGAATAGTGTTGTCTTCCAAGAGAAAGACTTTTGTATGGAGTATTGTGCCTTCTAAGAGAAGGGCTTTATGTAAGATGGATTTGTGCCTTTCATGAGAAGGGTTTTGATATGAGATCTTGGTGCCTTCTAGGAGAAGGGCTTTAGTAATAATAGTTTATGCCTTCCATGAGAAGAGTTTTTATAAGAGAGATAGAGAAGAGTATTGATATGTGTTTATGAGTAGCAAAACAATAGAACTTTAGAGTGAGAGAGTATGAGAGTGGAGTTTAGATGAGTGTAGTGTGTTATATGTAATGGTGTAGTAAATATGTATGAGATTGTGTAAGAGAAGTGAGGAAAGAGATGTTTAGAGATATGAGTGTTTTGTAGGATGTAGCATTTGTAACATGTATGATATGTGGAAGTATGAGAGATATAGTAGTTAAAGATAGTAAAAATATGAGATTATAACCGTTATAGAGATTACTTTCCAAGAGGAAAGATTTTGTAAGAGAAGAGCATGGAGGTGTGTTTAGGCATTTGGAGATGGAAGTAGTAAGATAGGTGTATTTTCTGAATATAGAGAGTGAGAGAATGAGTATATGAGGGGTAATAGTGCTGTAATGTGTTTAGCAATGTTTCTGAAATTTACTGCTGGGCTTTTCTGCTGGTATGTACTGATGAGATTTTCTGCTGGAGGATGGATGAGGGCTTATGAATGCATTTATGAGTTATGGGCTGAAGAGTTTAGTTCTTGCTTTTGAAACTAAAAACTCAGAACTTCATTAAGAGCTTAGGGAGAGAGAATAGAGAGGTTTGTCAAAGAGTTCTCCTTTTGGTGTCCCTCTTGAGGTGTTGATGAGGTGTCCTATTTAGCTGAGTTTAAAGGGGGTATTTTAGCAAAGAATTCTCAGCTAAAATCTGTCTCAAATAGCAATGAATCTTCAGAAAATTCATCTTAAGATTTGGGCAAAAAAGGTATGTTTAGTTTTAAGGTATTCTTACTGTTTTGGGCAAGAGTTGCTGGGAAAAAAACAGCAGAAAAGGAAGGTTTAGAGGTTTAGTCAAGGTTTCATTATGTTGTGACAAAATCTTGGTAAGCAAAAAGAGTATCTAATGTTCTGCTCTGGTAGCTGGCAGAGAAATATATGGTCTGATTATGACAGACAGCAGTTGGGTATGAGAGATATAATGAATATTTTGCATATAGTTGGAGATAAAAGATAGCCAATCAGATTAGGCTATGTGTTTGAGTTGGATTTTAGTTGAAAGTAGTAATGTAGTTTATGTAGAATAATATAATGAAGTTTCTAAATTTGTATAGCAACAGCTAGGGATTGAATGGACAATTATTTTCCCAGCTGTAAGATGGCTGGGGATATTGAGTATTTGTCATATGATGAACATTAAGTTTTAGGAAAAGAGCAATGAAGAATTTTATCATTTTAAGTGCTATGTGATAAGAGATGCTTACCATATATTACCCGCCACACACGGACTCGTCAGAGTTTAGGGAGTTGAAGAAGACACGCCAAACATGTTTATCAGCTTTAAAACGCTTGAGCTTTACTGAACATACCTCTTGGTCCTCCAAATCACGACTCCCAAAGTTTCCATAAAGAGACTTATGAGCTTGGATCATAAGCCGAAGATGAGATGACGTACCTTGAGTTTTATTGTCATTTTGTGTAAATATGGGGCTCTTGTTGAAGAAGCCGCTTGTCATGAATATGAGAGAGGTGATATGGGTTGTGAGCTTTGATTCATTGCTTAAGCTCGATCCATATGTTGATGTTGATGATGTCGTGGGGTTATGATCCCAATTGATGAAGAGGAAATGTAGACCATAAATCCGCCTCTTGAAGTAAGGATCTCGCGGGCCATGTGAGCCCAATCCATGTAGTTGAATGAGATATGAGCTTATTTTGGGCTTTAAAGAGATTTATCCAAAAAATCAATAATATGTTGATGTGGCATGGGTTGCCAATGAAGTAATGCCATGTAGGCCGAAAAAAGAGTCCTCCACAGTATTCATTCTTAAAAAAAAAAAAAAGAATGTTTCAATTTTCGAACACTTGGAATTTAGAAATTAAGTGACCATAAAATTTATTAGTAAAATCATTACCCAATGATAGATCTTGGGTAAACTCAAGTAAATTAATAAAATAAAAAGAGATGGGTTCAAGTTACATCTGGTGTAACTCGTATAAACTTACACATTTTTTACACCGTAGATTTCTAAGAAATCTAACGGTTAAAAAACCCTCATTAAATGTTATTGTTTTCTACCTTACAAACTAATTAATACTAGCAGTCTCTCTCTCTTTCTCTCTCCTTATTTATTGCTTTCCACCATATAATATTTTCTTCAACACAATCTAAAAAAAAAAAATTTGAAAAATAATCTCATAATCATTGATTTCACAAAACTATCCATAACAAGAGTCAAATGACTTTCAATTTGCTCCTTAAAATAAATAAATAAAAGAACTTAATAAAAACTTCAAAATTTGAGCCTATCACACACTAAACAATCAAATCGGATGGGAATGCTTAAGAGTTTTTTTAGTAAGTGACCAAGCTTAAACTTAACTGCTATGAAAATATATAGCGGGTCAATATTCTAGTTGGAGTGAATTATATTTTATTAATCTTTTTTGCTTGTCCTCTAGGAACTTTGTTTAATTGAAATCTGTCCAAAGCTAACATATACCAACCCTTTTTTTCTTTTATTTTACAGAGACTCCTTCTTTTTTTTTTTTTTTGATAAGAAACTTGTAACTTTATTAAGACGAAGATAAATTCAATACATCATGAATAATAGCTGACTCAATTAGCGATGAATTTTCTTCTATCCATGTTACAAAATTATCACTATTGAAAATATATCTTTGGCATGCTTTGCCAATATATGAGCTGGTCTATTGCCTTGAAGCCTAACATGAGACACTTGAGCTAATCGAAAATCCTGAAACTTAAGAGATACCCCGACCAAGATATTTGAGATATAGAGACTCCTTTATTAATTTTCCAATTATTATTTTTGTAAGAGATTGTATGAATCTTATTGTATTTTGTATTTTTCGCGGATGATACAAACACAAACACCTACCCTTGGAAACATAACAGTCACTTGGGTTCAAAACATATACGTATTTATTTTTCCCAATTATTATATTATTATTTGTAAGAGACTATATATAGGTCTACCTTTCAATTGCTTTTTGATGAAATGTGTGGTTTGATTGTTTAGTGTATGATAGGCTCAAATTTGAAGTTTTTTTTTTATTTATTTTAAGGAGCAAGTTGAAAGTAATTTGCTGACTCTTGTTTTGGGTAGTTTTGTGAAATCAATGAAAATAGGATTATTTTTCAATTTTTTTTTTGTTAGATTGTGTTGAAGAAAATATTATTTAGTGGAAAGCAATAAATAAGGAGAGAGAGAGAATGCTGGTATTAATTAGGTAATAAGGTAGAAAACAATAGCATTTAATGCTGTTTTTTTTTAAGCGTTAGATCTCTTAGAAATCTATGGTGTAAAAAAGGTGTAAGTTTATAAGAGTTACACCAAGTGTAACTTGAATCCATCTCTATTATTTATACTATTTTCATTCCTTATAAAATCACTAAAGTTTAATAATGGAAAAAGTAAACACTCGGAAAGGTTTGATTGGTGAAACATATATAAAGTGGAATACAAAATATGAGATAGAGAGCTCCTTCAATCTTCCACACATGGACCTAATCCATTGACCTTACAAACCATAAACATTCAACCTATATTATCATAGATGTGGGTCTAGTTATTTTAACTCATAAAGTCTGTTTTCATCGAATAAGTTTGGGGTTCAAATCCTGCCTACACTAAAATCAATTGGTATCTTAGTCTAATCATAAAGAGCAATCGTCATGAAGTGGATGTCATAGGTTGAATTTTTATCTATCTTTTAATAATTAAAAAAAAAAACCATAGGAACTTTTCCCCCCTTTTCTTAAACTTTTGCATTCCTTTAATAAGAAGAAAAATTCTATGACTAAAACCAATTTGTACCATTATCTGATATGGCTGACTGCGAGTGTCAAGAAAAAAAAAAGTAGTAAGTTCATTTGTAGGTGGCAAACAACCAATTAATCTATCATAGTCTGTCATATAGTTACAAAGATGAGTGTGAAATTAGTTATGCTCCTATAATAAATCATTTAAGAAATTACACAAAGACTAAAACTTTGATAAATATAGAAGACTAAAGCTACTCCCTAAAAATGTGATAACTGTTATTATTTTTATTTCCGCTGTAAACATTACCATACTATTTTTTTTGGGTCAAAATATATATTATTAGGTCTGCAAGCTTCCTTGTCAAAAAAAAAGGGTCTGCAATAAGCTTCTGTCCTAACTAGACTAATCTAGGATAAAATATGTGCACCAGGTAAATGGAGTTGACCTCCTTCACAGTGTATACAGAAAGAAGAGAAGATGATGATAACGTGAAAAATGGACCTCGGTTACCAAATTAAATTTATTACCTAATTTGAATTTGAAGGCTCTAGCCTGAGCCTCTAAGTCCAATAAATTCTGTATGTTAGAAATATATTAGCCCATTAGCATAAGCCCAAACCTAATTCTACTTTGTGTGCAAACCAAGTTTCCTACTTGTACTAGAAGTCTATTAGTTTAGGGTTTAGTCTACTATATATACACATGTTATGATTCATTGTAACACATGATTTGTTCTACACTCTAATATATTATTGATGTAGCCCTTTAGGGTTTCCTCTGTGGATGTAGGCCGTTAGGCTGAACCACGTAATCTTCTTGTGTTATTGTGTTCTATACTTTATACTTTTGCTTCCGCATCCATAATAGCATATTCAACATGGTGTATCAATGCTAATATTTAACATGGTATCAGAGCCACTCCTCTGACCTTTTCTTAGCAATCTTGTTTTTATTGGTGTAACTCCGTTCTCAATATTGCTTCCGCTGTCACGACAACTGCCGCAGCCTTTCACCGTTGAACCTTTGAGTCTTCCAGACATCGTCCTCAGGTTCCGGATCTGCAGCAGCCGCCATTGAGGAGTCTGAACACTGCAAAGACCACTGCCTTTTTCGGCACCGCCGTGAATATTGCTCCGAAAAATTTTTCGATGGTACCACGAAGATCGTCTTGCTCCGATCTATCTTTTTCGTGAAAACCTCACAGTTATCGGAGTCTCCACGCGCCCTCACGCGCCGCCAGAAGTTTCTGCACTGCAGTTCACGCGCCCACGCGCCTCCACGCGCCGAACCGAGCCGCCACGCGCCGCCACGCGCTTGCTCACTCGCCATACTGATCCTGCTGACGTCAGCCCTAGCCACGTCAGCTGCCACGTCAGCAAGCCACGTCATCTGCTGTTGACTTTGACCGTTGACCGTTGACTTTGACCGTTGACTTTTCTGGAGTTGACTTTTTCAGTCCAGGTTCTCCTTACTCAGTTTTTCGCGTAGATTTCATTTTTGCAATCCATTTTTGCATATTTTGCTTCTAAATGAAGAATAAGGACAGGTCTTCTTCCTTTTGCAACAATCATCGCAGACAATCTAGTAAATGCTTTTGCAATTTTTGCAAACGTTTTGGCCATAATATTGAGACTTGCTTTCAGCGCAATAACCGACTCGTTTCAGTTCTTCTCGCCACTATTGCTAACATTGAGAGTGTCCAACCAATGGCTCCCGTCTTTGCACGCCTAAGTCTTCGTGTCGCACTTTCACCATGACCACAGATGACCTTAAAAACATCATCGCCAATGTCATTCATATGGTTGGTAATGCATCTTATTCCTCTTCTCTCTCGCCTTTGTCCGGTATGTCTCCTTCCTCTTGGCTTATGGATTCTCGCTTGTTGCAATCACATGACACCTCACTCGTCCTTATTTTCTCGAACTTAAACCCGCACCACACCCTCTTACTATTCGCACAAAGAAATGGTTCCACAATGTCTCGGTCATAATATGGGTTCTCGTTTCAACCTCCAACTTCTCCGTTTCGGGGTCTTTAATGTTCCCGACCTTTCTTACAATTTGTTTTCTCGTGGGACAATTAGCCGAGTTGGGTTATCGAATCATATTTGATTATTCTCGGGGTGTATTGTGCAGATCCAAGGACGGACAGAGCTGGGGGACCGGTCCCAGAGTTGGGCGTATGTTTCCCGTGGACAACCTTCGTCTTCCACTTGTTGCTCCTATTTCTATTGCCGCAGCTGCTGCAGTTTCCTCTATTCCTTCTCTTGCTCTTTGGCATGCTCGACTTGGTCACGCATCTTCTTCCCGTGTACAACAATTGGCTTCTAGAGGTTTGCTAGGTTCAAGGTTGTTACGAAATTTTGATTGTGTTTCATGTCAATTAGGAAAACAACCAGCTTTGCCTTTCAATTCTAGTGAATCTATATCCACTGATATCTTTGACCTTATTCATTCTGATGTTTGGGGACCTTCTTCTGTCTCTAGTATTGGTGGAACTCGATATTTTGTTGTCTTTGTTGATGATTACTCTCGCTATAGCTGGATCTTTAATATGAAACATCGTTCTGAATTATCAAGTGTATTCTAATTTTGCAAAATGGTTGAAACTCAAATTTCTAAACGTATCAAAATTTTTCGATTCGATAATGCTCTTGAGTACACTCAATATGCTTTCCAAGCCGTTTTGCATTCCTATGGCATCGTTCATTAACTAACTTGTCCAGGTACCTCTCGAAAATGGTAGAGCCGAACGAAAACTTCGTCATATTCTTGACACTCGTTCGTGCTCTTCTTCTCTCTCGCCAAAGTTCCCTCGCTCCTTTTTGGGGCGAAGCCGTTTCTTCATGCCGTTCATACTATTAATCGCATTCCCTACCCCGTCATCCAAAATCAAACTCCATATGAGCGCCTTTTTGGGTCACCTCCGTACTATCACCACCTACGCTCATTCGGCTCTCGCTTGTTTCGTTCTTCTTCACCACATGAGCATAACAAACTCGAGCCTAGGTCCAGACTTTTTTGTTTTGTTGGTTATGGCGAAACTCAAAAGGGGTATCAGTGTTATGATCCTATTTCTCATCGTCTTCGTGTCTCCCGCAATGTTGTCTTTTGGGAACATCGTCTCTTTGTCGAGCTCTCTCACTTCCGTGCTTCTTTATCTTCCTCTTTTGTCTTAGATCTATTTCCTGCATGAGACGCAAATTCCTTCGTAGCTGCTCCCGACCCTCCTATAGCCGATCCCGATCCTCTCGTAGTCGCTCCCCGATTCTCCTATTAACTTCTCTCGTCCAACCACCGGGAAATCCTCGATCCCTTTCCTAGTTCCCCTTTTAATGAACAAAGGTGGAAGATGAACAGTCGAAGACGAGCTACCCAACCTTGATCCCCGGTTCCCCCGCTCCCCGCTTCGCCCGAAGATCATGTACAAGACATTCCACCTCGTCACTCAACTCGGTAAGGTCTATTCCCGCACATTTACTTGACTATCATTGTTACACTCGCCCTTGCTACATTGCACGAGCCTCACACCTATCGCGAGGCTTCCACCGACCCTTTATGGCGCATTGCAATGAAAGAGGAACTTGATGCATTATCTAAAAACCATACTGGGACTTGGTCACTCTCCCCCGGGAAATCCGTGGTTGGTTGTAAGTGGATCTACAAGATTAAGACTCGCTCTAATGGGTCCATCGAGCGCTACAAAGCTCGTCTTGTTGCAAAAGGTTTTACACAGAGTATGGGATTGATTATGAAGAGACCTTTGCTCCGTTGCTCGTATCTCATCCGTTCGTGCCCTCTTAGCCGTTGTCGCTACCGCAAATGAGATCTTTTCCGCATGGATGTCAAAAATGTATTCCTTAATGGGGATTTGAGTGAAGAAGTTTATATGCAACCTCCTCCCCGGTCTCTCTCCGTTGAATCAAACAAGGTTTGTCACCTTCGACGTGCACTTTATGGCCTTAAACAAGCTCCACGTGCTTGGTTTGCCAAGTTCAACCTCTACCATCTCTCGTTTGGGTTACATGGCCAATCATTATGATTCGCCTTATTTCTTCGTCGCACCGACAAAGGCACTATTTTACTTCTCCCCGTATGTGGATGATATGATCATAACTAGTGATGACCTCAAAGGGCATTGAAGAACTCAAAGATTTTCTCGCCGCCAGCTTGAGATGAAAGATCTTGGACATCTCGCCTACTTCGGGTCTTGAAATCACTCATTCTACGATGGACTTTACATTACTCAAGCCAAGTATGCCTCTCGAACTCTTGTTTAGAGCCGGACTCACCGATAGCAAGACCGTTGACACTCCGCCGAGCTTAATGCGCATCTGACTCCCTCAGGGGGGAAACCATTGTCTAATCCCTCTCTTTACAGACGCTTAGTTGGCAGCCTAGTTTATCTCACTATTACTCGTCCAGACATTTCCTATGCTGTTCACCAGGTGAGCCAATATCTATCTGCTCCACGATCGACTCACTATGCTGCTGTTCTGCGCATTCTTCGTTACCTAAAGGGCACTCTCTTCCATGGTCTTTTCTACTCTGCTCGGTCTCCTCTTGTTCTCCGTGCATTTTCTGATGCTGATTGGGCAGGAGATCCCACTGATCGCAGGTCCACCACTGGTTATTGCTTTCTTCTTGGTTCTTCTCTGATTTCTTGGCGAAGCAAGAAACAAGCTCATGTGGCCCGTTCTAGTACTGAAGCAGAATATCGTGCCCTTGCTGATACCACATCTGAGCTTCTTTGGCTACGATGGCTTCTTAAAGACTTAGGTGTGTCGACATCCTCTGCTACTCCTCTTTATTGTGACAACAAAAGTGCCGTTCATATTGCTCACAATGATGTCTTTCATGAACGGACTAAACACATCGAGATCGATTGTCATTTTATCCGTTATCATCTTGTCCATGGTGCTCTCAAGCTAATCTCGCCCTCGGCTGCATCAACTTGCGCATATCTTCACCAAGTCACATCCTAAGGAACGCCTTCGTACTTTGATTGACAACCTCAAGTTGGTCTCACATCCACCTTGAGTTTGAGGGCCGTTAACATATATAGTGTTGTGGCTTGCGCCCAACTAGTTTACTTATTTAGACTCTTACTCAGAGCAAGACTCTTACTCGTACTACACTCCCATATTTACTCGTACCGCACTCATACGCCTCCTATATAGCGCACTACGTATATTCTTTCAAATGGTAAATACAATACTATTCAATTCAGTATTTCTAATACAATACTATATAAAGGCACTCATGTATAGCCCAATGTGTTTTTATCACATCTCATTCAACCTTTCCTTATCATACTGTCAAAGTCATGGCTGCTGCTTTGAGATTAAACCCTTTACTCTCTACTTTAGCAGTAATACTGGTATTTTCATTCACAGAAGCTACTAACAGTAGTGGTTTCACTGTTGATCTCATACATCGTGATTCGACACTATCTCCGTATTACAATGCCTTTTTCACCCATTTTGATCGCTTGTATAATGCTTTTGCTCGTTCCATTTCAAGGGCTAATCGTTTCAAGGCAAGCTTACAATCTTGCAATTCAATCCAATCAAACGTAACAGCTAGTAACTCAGGAGAATACCTCATGAAGATTTCCCTTGGAACCCCTGCAATTGATGTGCTTGGCGTTGTGGATACAGGTGGTGATCTAACATGGACACAATGCAAGCCATGTATAAAATGTTACAAGCAAGACCCTCCTCTCTTCGATCCTCATCATTCTTCAACATATTGTAATGTTTCCTGCAAGTCAAAGTCTTGCATAAATTTGGATAGAAAAGCCGTTTCATGTGGTGAACGAAACATTTGCTTCTATAATTATACCTATGGAGACAATTCATACACTAGTGGTGATCTTGGTGTTGAAACCTTAACATTTGGCTCGACTACTGGCCATCGGGTCAAAGTACCAAGGATTTTTTTCGGTTGCAGCAACAATAATGAGGATATATTTGATGAGGAAAGTTCTGGCACAATTGGCCTAGGAGGTGGCCCTCTTTCTCTAGTCTCTCAACTAAACAAGTACATTGGTGGAAAATTTTCTTATTGTTTCGTTCCCACAACTTCAAATGTTTCAAGCAAGCTTAACTTTGGTACCAATGGCTTGGTTTCTGGCAAAGGAGTGGTTTCAACACCCTTAGTTGCAAAAAAGCCTTCCACATACTATTACGTTACTCTAGAGGGCATTAGTATTGGGAACACAACGTTTGCCTATAGGACTTCTTCTAAGGCCAGTGCTAGTAATGTGGGTAACATGATTATTGACTCAGGCACAACTTACACCTTTCTTCCACCTGAGTTTCATAAAGATTTGGTATCGGCCTTATTGAAAACTGTTCATATGACTAACGTGTTAAAGACCCAAAGGGTGTTCTTAGTCCTTGTTTTAGGTCCAAAGGTGACATTGATATCCCAATTATCACAGCTCATTTTACTGGTGCTGATGTAAAGTTGAAGCCAATCAATACATTTTCTAGAATGGATGATGATTTGGTATGCTTCACCATGATACCATCTCCTGATAATTTGGCTATCTTTGGGAACTTGGCTGAGATAAACTTCTTGGTCGGGTATGACCTTGAGGCCAAGAAAGTGTCCTTCAAGCATGCTGATTGCACCAAGCACTAGTAGAGATGAAAATGTTTAAATTTGTGAGGACTCTGCTTATGTGGAAATTATTTGACCATGAATTATATTTAAATAATATGTGATGGGAGTTTATCTATAAAACTATGTTTCAAATTTTTTTCCCTGAACACTTGGAATTTTGAAATTATATGATCATGAAATATGTTAGTAATACCAAAAGAATTAGGAACTAAAATGGTACCGTGGAAATGTTAGGTATCAAAATGGTAATAATAGAGGGTTTAGTATAGAATATTAATTAAATTATATACACATGTATGTGAAGTCGTTTAACTTTTAATTGACCTCCCCCTCAAAAAAAAAAATAAAAATAATTGACCTTTTACTATTGCAACCTGAGCAATGCACAGGAAGTTTTAATAAAATATGAGTTTATTTTTATCTCAAAAAATGAATTTATCTCTTTTTTTTTTCTTTTTTTTTTTGTAGATAAACATGAAATTTGATAATTATGATAGTAATAAATAGACATTTATTATAATTTTGTTTGTATATGAGATTTTAAATATAAAATTTGATAATTATGGTAGGTTATTGATAATAGGTATTTATTATAATTGCGTTTTTATATAAGACAATTAAATATTTAATTTTTGTAATTACCATTAGGCATTCATTATGATAGTGTTTGTATATGTAACTATTTACCCTATGAGAAGTGCTTTGTCCACCACATTTTCACAAAAATTTCACAACAAATGTTGTGGACTTAGCACTTCTATTATTCTATTGACTATTATTCAATAAATAAAAAATATAAGCTGTCAAGATTCTGATTGAGTTTTTTATTATAGAAAATAATTTAAATTCAATTAAATATATTATTGAAAATAATGACATGTAAAATTATAAGGGGGTTCAAAAGATTGTGTAGCACAACATTATGAAGTCTACCAAAAGTCAAATAGTTTTAGTCTTATATATATTTACTTGTTGGTAATTTATGCAATGTACAAGAAACTTTTTCAAAATATTTATCTTCTATCTTTTATTTTATTTTTATCAAAAATAAATTTAGTAATTATGATAAATATTAATAGGCATTTATTAGATATTCCACTTTTTGAAGAAAATATGGTTGGTAAGATTTTAATGAAAGCTTTACACATATAAATAATTTTAAAATTAATTAAAAATATAATATAATAATGACATATAAAGTTATGAGGCCTTAAAAGCTTATATGAAAAAATATAATGAGGTCAATCGAAAATCAAACGTCTTTGTTTTCATTTACTATAGATATAGATAGACATGCTCCTTCAATCTTATACACATGGACCTAATTAGTTGACCTTACAAACTTCAAACATACAACCTATCGCATCATAGATGTGGGTTCTAGCTAGTATAACTGGTAAAATATATTGTCATCGAAAAAACAAATATAATTAAAATTCTACTTATACCAAAATCAATTGTTGTCTTGATCTAATGATAAAAGACAATTATGTGGGAACCCAAAAGGCCAAAAGATAAGTTCCATATTGCCTAGGTAAGGGGAGGTCCTAAGCCTTATATAAAATGCCTTGGACTTTAATTGGTAAGAGGCTTTTTCAAACCTTTAAGTGGGATATTATCTTGCCACTTAAGAGTTTGAGCCTCTTACAATGGTATTAGAGCGGACCCCTACTTGACCAAATGGTAGGTAGGTCCTACATAGGGATATGTGGCCCTTTAAGTGGATAGATTGTGGGGACTTAAAAGGCCAAAAGACCTCTTAAGTAGGATAAGGTGGAGAAGAACCAAATCTTGACTAAATCCAACATAGGTAAGAGAATATCCTAAACCTTTATGGAATGCCTTGAACTTTGATTAGTAAGTGGCCTTTATAACCTTGAGAGATGAAGTTATGTGTCACCCTTTAATAAGAAAATATCCTACAAATGATGAAGTTTTGGTACGTGACAAATAATTTGGTCATGTTTAGTGGAACCATAACCTCCCTCTAATTTGACTAACTTACCATGTTTTTTTGAATGTATATCTTCTTCCAAAATCTTTGAATTAGTTTATTAATCTAATATAATGTGACTATTGGAGAGTGCCTCATACATTTTTTTTTTTGTGGATACAATGCCTCTTACATTTTCATTTAGAAAAAATTACAATCCTACAAAATATTTTGTTTTCATGAAAAACAAATGTTAACATAAAAAATATTATAAATCTTGTGACCCTATCCGAAAGACATGCATTAAATAAATTAATTGCAAGTCACATGAGTAACAAATTATTATATCTCCAAAAGTTTAATTCTAGAACAGTTCTAGCTACAAGCAACAATAATTTAAGGATAACTAATTTTATAGAATAAATTTTCTTATTTCAAATGTTTCTTATCCTTTAATTGTATATAAGGTATCAACATTCAAGTCCACAAATTGATATTATTTTTTGAATTTAACTCGGGAAAAAAAATCTTGAGTGAAGAAAATCAATAGCTATAAGATATAGGAAATGAAAAAACTTATGATAGTGATGATGCATTTGCCAAGGGAGTCAATCTCGTACCAGTGGCTGTATCGGGTTTAACCAGTGGAACGATATATTTCGGTACCGGTCAATACCGGTGTACCATTTCGAGTTTACCATTATTTTTTATATTTATAAATATATATATAATAAATAGAAAATTTTATCATAAAACATTACCTCAATTGAGAACAAATTATTCATAGTTTTAGACTTTAGTATCAATTAAAAACTACAATATAAAAATAGAAAGCTTAATTGTTCACTGCATACTAAGAAAACAAATAATACTAACAAGTTAATGCAAATAAATTATCATTCTGCCCTTACAAAAATTCAAAAATTACAAAACTAAAAAAAAAAAAAAAAAAAAATCTTTTTCCTGTACTGAGCAATACCAAGCGGTAATGCTTGAACTCAGCTGGTATGGTTGGTACAACTTGTATTTAAACCGGTATGAAACGTTAGCATTTCAATACTAGTATATATACGAGTACGGTACATATTGACCGGTACCAATACGGTATCGACCACCTTAATATTTACCCATCCTTTTCTCTAACATTACCTCTACATCTTTCCATCATTCTTCAATTCCAATCCCATTTCTTCATTCCTCCAAATTTGATATTGTGCTAGAACCATTTCATGTTTGCCTTAGAAATTGAGTCAAACATTGTGAAAATTGGAAAAGATAGCGCCCTTGGAACTCCAAGCACTATGAATGTGTTTGGATTCAACTGAAAAGGGGCTGCGTTTTGCGTTTTGCGTTTCAAGCCTTTTTTTTTTTTTTTTCCAGCCGCAGATGTTGACTTGTCTTCCGTGAACAGTGCACGGATGCACTGTTCACGGACCCACAAATTTCACTTTTCAGCCACTTTTTCATTAAAAATGGGTCCCGCGGTACTATTCACACATTTTAAAATTATTTTGCTACAGTATTTTCAGTTTTCAGCTTTCAGCAATAAGTTCTATCCAAACAGACCCTATGTATTGCTATATATTTTATGCACTGCTTTAATGAGCACAGGATGAATTATGACAGACGAATGTATCAAAAGGGCTGAGGTGCTTTACAAGATTGCGACAAAAGATATAAGGTAAGATTGGATCCTGGCTTTCGAAAATGTTTATATAGTGGTACAAGATGAATATTTATTAGCTAGTATTCATGACAGATTATTATATTATATACTATATAATAAAAGTTAAAATATACGTTCACAATGTATCTAATTCAACAACAATTAAATGGACAATGTTCCTTCCTTCACACCACAACAATTGAATGTTGATGTCTCTGATTAATTTTTAATAATATTAAGGGATGCTTTTTTCAAAGATAAATAAATATATATACATATAGTAGTGTATAAATTTCACCAAAAAATAATACTGTAAATTGCAGGATTATAATAAAATTATTACAATACAATAGTTTTATATCAAGTTTAGTAGTAAGTCTCCTCATTCTTAAACTAAAAAAATAATAATAATAGTCTCATCTAATAGCCGTTTATTGAAAAACATAGTTAAAAAATGTTGTCAATTCAATTTTTATATATGGTAAGCCAACGAATTGGTAAACATTTTTTACTAATCTTAAGTTAATTAAAATTTCAAACTTCTTCATAATTTAAAAATCAACATTCAATGGAACTCTTCCAGGTACGTATTTTTCTTTTTCCTTTTTCAGTTTTGCTTATTTTCTTCAATTTTATTGTCAGTTCCTTCGGGTTTTTATTTTCAAAGAAGAATGAAATTCAATCGTTTGGCAAAATTTCTACAAGAACTTTACTCTCCCTCGATCTTATCTCATATGTTTAAATGGACATGACGAGTCTAGAACCGTTATCGTTTTGGGAAACCTTGTGATACTCAAGTCAGAACCACTGTTTTCAGAACCAAATCAGACTGGGAGGTCGGACCGTAAAAATCGAGAACTGGGATGAAGACCGGTTTTTAAAGCATAAAGAGCCATATTTTTAGTTAATTTCGTGAACCCCTAAAATTGGGGTTGGACCACACGAACCGGTGTCAAGAACCGTGCGGTCCAATCCCTTAGCAATTTTTTTTATTTATAAAAACAACTTAACACAATTTTATTCTACTTAATTAAGTTATCCATCTCTTACAAGGAATAAAAAAATATATAATTAAAATCCTTCAAAGATATTCAACTTTACTTCCAAAATTAATCATAAATTTTAATATTTTCATGGTTATTATTTTATTTTATTAACTTTCTTATTTAATTATTAAATATATGCTTGAAAATCATTAAATTTCCCTCACATATATAGATATATTAGTCAATTTTGCTAGTTTTTATAAATTTAATATCTATATTTAGTCTTTAATTAATTATGACATCATCACGGTTCGACCCCGTTCAACCTCAGTTTGATAGGTAAATTTCTTTTCTTCCTTGTCTTATTTTTTTTATAATAATAAAAAAATAACTATTTCTTTATTCATTGAAATTTGAATTTCTTTGTTTTCTTTGCTTTTTTCTATTAACAGAGGAAATATTATAATAATGGTGATTTTGACACTTTTGGGACTGATGAGAACTGATATTGCTTTTTATGATTATCCCCTGTTTCATGTTTAATTTTTAGTGTACCAAAATATTCTCATACAAATTCTGAAATAACATATCATTTAGTTTATTATTATTATTATTTTTTTTACAAAAAAGCAAAAACTATTAAAATAGTAAAACTATCTCACATACAAAAGGAAAAAAAAAAATTATTCTCACCACCCATTTACATTCAAATGTTTGATTCCTATATGTATTTGTTATCTATTTAAATTCAAATACTTCAACTATCTATATAAAAAAAATTACAAAATTACTTCTTCCAAATTAAAAAAAAAACAAAAATCATTTTCTCATGTAAAAATTACTCATTCTTATCCCAAAATTTCTATGGTTTTTTTTTAAATTCTTTAAAACATTTCAAAATTTTTGTTATTAAAATTCTATACAATTATCACATATCTCCATCCATTCACTAAAGTATATCATAGTGTCTCCCCTCAAAAAAAAAAAAAAAGTATATCATAGTATCATACTCCTATTTCTTTTGTTTAAATCTCAAAGTTTTTTTATTTATTTATCACAATTCTTATCTCAATCAATTCAAATGTCCTATTGGGTTTCAACTTCTTACAATTCTCTATCACATTTTTAAGCATTATAACACTAAACCCAAAAGAACATTATAGCAAGTGTAATAAGTCTAGTTATATAAATTATTCCAAACAAAATTATTTTTTTTCTAAATAAAATTAGGAAATAAAGATGGATAAAAAATTACAATTTTTATTCTGAAATAAAACAGAAGTGGGGTCCGTGGGGATGCTTACTACCATGGGGTCCGCCTGCACTAAAAAATTACTAATAACAAATTTATCCATTAATCCTTTTTGAGACTCAAATAATTTTTCTTTTCTTTTCTTTTTTTTTTTTTTTAAGTTTTTTTCATATCCGGATGCATATTTTCTAGTAGATATTTCTAATAAAACAATATATTTATAAAGACTAAAATAAAAAATAACTTTCAAGTGTAAAGCAAATGAGAAATAGAACCTGATTTATATAAAAAATATTGTTGTAGTTTCACCGAACGATAACAAGTTTTTAATAATCTGCCAATCTCAACCTGCATAAATAAAGACTTATTCAATATATTACCACTAACTAAAATATATATATAAACACAAGATTAAAATTAAAAAAAAAATTAAGCACAAGCATAATAAAAATTTAAGCACAACTATAACACAACAAGGCTCATTAATAAGACCCACCCACAAAATGAAACAAAACAAATCCTATTATGATAAACAACGCAGGCAGTAGCCCGAGGCTTTATAAATAAAATAAAAATAAAAATAAACCTTGAAGGCCCAAAATTGATAAACAAAACCAGGCCCAATCTTTAATCTTATTACAAGTCAAATGCCCAAATATTTATACCTGCTGATTCACTAAACAGCTGAACCTAAGTTTGAGCAAGAGAAGCGGAACCGATTCTATTGAACGGCTGAGAAAGAATAAGGGAGCTTAGAGAGGCTAGAGGCGGAGACACCGATTCAGAGAAAGAATGGGAGAGGCGGTCCAGGTGGAGGAAGGTAGGAAACTTGCTGGCTTCGCCTTGCTTGAGTTGTTGAGCAGCAGAGCATATGAGAAGTGAGAATAGGGGAGAGAAAGAGAATCAGAGAGAATGAGAGACAGAGAGAGGTGGAGAGCAGAGACTAGAGAGAAAGGTAAAATTTTTAGGGTTTTGTGTTATTTTATTTGTTGTGATTTGTGATTATTTTGTGGTTGATATCTTAGACTAGATTTGTAGTTTATCTTATTAATTTTTGGTTTGTCTAGAGAATAATAATGTTTGATTTACCAAAATTTTTGTTTTTTAGTTAAAAGGATGTGCCAGATTTTTGTATATCACCTGAAACTAAATTTTTTTCCCCCTACTGTGCCAGATTTTTGTGCTTCACTTGAAACTAAAATTTTTCCCCCCTACTGTGCCAGATTTTTGTGCTTCACCTAAAACTAAAATTTTTTCCCCTACTCTCTCTTATTTTCTAAAATTTTGGGGCCTCCCTTCCATTTGGGGGCCTTAGGCAATTGCCTAACTTGCCTAAGGGATGGGCTAGCCCTGGGTGGGGGTGCTTACTGCTATGGATCCAAGTGCCAAGGCTTTGAACTACAATCAGGTACAAATAATTATGTAACTCTAAGTAATGTAGTAGTAACTTTCACCCTTATGTTAAATTGGATTCATGCAACTTTAGGTTAGATTTGCTCAAATTAAATACCAGTCTTACATCTAGTTTCTCAAAAACATTGTATACTCAAAATTTTTGTTGTTCTTAATTATGATATAGATGAGAATTATGAAATTATGCAACATTTAATTATTGTTTTCTCAATGAAATTATATATTCTATAAATTATGTAACCTTTAGTCATTATTTCTATTAAAAAAATATATAACCTATCATCCGATAAATTTATGACCAAAACCATGCAATGCACTAGACTTTTCAACTAGTAAAAAAAATTAATACCATTAAAAAGGGTTAATAATCAGTTTGGTCCCCAACATTTAGGCTATGTGTTAAATTGGAACCTAACACCTGCATGTTTGGTTTGTTCACACATTTTACGAAAAATATAAAATGCCTTACAAATAAACACCTGCATTGCCTAGACGAACCTGTAATAGCACAAAAATAATCATCCACTTCAACATTTGCAAAAAGCATCACAAAAATAATCATCGACTTCAACATCAACAAAGAGCATCCGAATATACCCATAATATTTATATCAAAATGCACATAATGTACTTTCATCATTGGCATTACACATCTATGGTGTACAAAATTGATACCTACACGTGGTATCTGAATAGTACACATGTGCAGTACATGCTTAAAGTCACCATACATAACTTGGGCAATTGTATCGTCCCAATAATACAAAAGAGTTCACATCCTACAGGTTATAAATACATACATAGCTTGCTTACCGATAATACAATTATCACATATATAATACAATGTTAGGTGAATGCTTACCGATAATACAATTGTCACATATATAATACAATGTTAGGTGAATACTAGTACTACATCACACACAATCCCTAAAGCTACTACCATCACAGTTAACACCAAACAGACAAGTCAGAGTTGAGTGAACAAATAACTATCCATCCAAAGCTTCCTCAACTTAGCATTCTTGGCCAAAAACCCCCTAGCTGCCTTCTTACTTTCACACAAATGGTCAAAGGCAGTTGCGAGCATATCTTCACTATACCCATCTGCCGCCATAGTCATCACCTCAGAGTAAAGACTATTAAAATCAACAGGCCCCTGGTTGATTTCTTTCAAGGCCACATCAATTTCCTTAAGCTGATCAAAAAGATCAGTTAGAACACTATCATTAGAGGGAGGTGCGCGGCCTCTTTTGCGGGACTTCGAAATTGTGGACCTAGTGGTGGACGATTCTACCACATTCTTCCTCTTATCCACCACACCCTCCTCCCCATTATTAGTCACCATCTCAGTGCTCTCCGCATTGTCTTACTCTGTGTCAATATCAACATATGACTTAGCAAAGCTACCTGTGGCCATATCCTTGCCCACTACAATGGCCAACTCATTGTAAATCTCTATCCTCTTGTTCAAAAAATCAGCATGCTTATGATGTGTCTGTAAGGGAGAAAGCAACATACAATAACAATGCAATAATCACTTCACTCATAAATTCAATATTCAATTCAATATAGATGTCATTAGATGATTTATGTGAATTATAATATATAAAAAAAGCTGTTATTACCACAAGAGACATAACCCATAATTTATGGGATAGGAACAATAGAAAATACAATACACAAATGCTAACACTAGATTTTACAATAGATCCTCACATGAAAGTTACATTTGTAAAGCAATGGAATCCTAAAAAGAATGACACTATAATTTTCATATGAAGAGGGTACTAAGTCAGCCTTGTCTTGTTCTCAATTCATATATTATAAAAGCCAAAAAAAATATACATTATCATTTATATTAAGAAAATATAGTTGGAAGCCATACCATAACTTCCTCCTAGTACGTCTTCGCATCGCACGTGATCATTTTTAAGTTATCATCCCAACCAAACCCACTCTTCTTTCGAAGAGTTTGAATGGTAGTCCACATTGTCCTCAAAGTATGCATCTGATTCTTAACATACGAGGGGTGGCACTCGACCCCAAATTGTTCCGATACTGCCTTGGCTACAGTTGCAAAGGAGCCAACCTTAAAAGTGTTCGAGGGTTTGTTGCCCTTCGCGGCCTATTTGGCAAGTACAGTTAGCATGGTCGTGTGCATTGGTGACAACCATCGGAACTACTTACTACCCACCTTTTCTTTCCCTTTGGACATTATTACATATAATAATTGTATAGTGAGACTAGCATTTAATAATGGGAGTAGAATTTTCAAATTATTGTGCATATGAACAACAAATCAAACACACATACAACCATGATTATAGATGTACACAACAGAACGAAACAACTACTGGAAATAACAATGTAATGTTAAAAATAATTATTCTTACACCACTAGAAGTCTATAGTAAATAGATTGATCATACAGAAAACAAAAATACAGTACATATGACAATCATAGAAATCTAAATAAAGTACTATTCTCCACTCCTAGTATAATCAGACCACATAGCCTGGTATATCTCATCTCTCTTAGCATTCCACACTTTACTGTCTTTAACAGATTCCCTACATGGCTGTATTTCTTGTTGGGAGCCACTACACTTTACTTGGTTCATTGCAGCTTCCATAATATAGTCAGCAGGATCAACCCCCATACTGTGATTATGAATCACACAACATGCTAATACTACTTTTACTTGGGTTTCAAAAGACCAAAATGGTTCTGCATCCAACACTCGAAAACGTTTCTTCAACACTCCAAACCCTCGCTCAATGGTAGTTCTCAAGGAAGAGTGTCGGAGGTTGAACAATTCTCGTTCATTCTTAGGAGGACGATCACTAAACTCTTTCAAGTGATATCGCACACTTCAATAGGGTGACAAAATTTCATTTTTATTACCATACCCAGTATCACCAAGATAATACTTACCTACATATGTTCAAAAATAAAACCAAATCACTACTATGCTTAGAAAAATGCACAAAATTTATTAAACTAATAAACCCAAAATGTGAAGTAATCCTATAATACCTGAGGGAATTGAAAATCCCCCTAGCCTAGCAAATGCATCATCTAACACACGTGAATCATGTGCACTGCCTTCCCATCTAGCCAATACATAAGTGAACTTCAAATCAAAACTAATGGCAGCTAACACATTTTGCGTGGTTCCATCTTTGCAACCACGAAACCTTCCTTGTATTTCAGGTGGCACAAATGCACGAACATGTGTACCATCTATCGCTCCAACACAATCCTAATTTTTGACGGATATAATGATTTAAAATTCAACAAATCTTCACAATTTACACATATACACAAGTCGCAACATTTACCTTAAAATATGGGTAGAACCTTCTGCTATCTATTATCTCTGGGGGTGTATCTTCGCTAGGCAGTCTTATTAGAGCTTTATATAATTTCAAGACCCTCCTAAGGATGACGTTGAAGTATCTATGAATAGTCTCAGTCTATCTATGGAACCGACTACCAATTACACGAAACCTCACATTATGACCAATAATGTGTAAAAAAAAATTAGCACTTGCTCCATAACGGACATGTGCGTAGTTGGGCGTATGTGCTCCCCCTCAATAAGGATGTGACATAAGTGATGGAAAACTATAGGCTTCATCCTAATTTGACTAACACAAAGTCTCTCACTTCCATGCAGAATACTATTTATGTAATGCTCTCTTTCGGCTGCATGATTAACATAAGGCCCTAGGAAATCGTCTACGTTGCAATTTCCTTACCAATGCAACCCCCACAAGGAGGACAGATGCAATTGAGGCAAGAACTGTTGCTTTGGTTTTTTTTCTTCATCTAAAAAATCACAAACACTGTGGTCTAAGAGGTATGTAAACAAGCATGATTTTGATTACATTGTATATAAAAACAGCCACAAACAGAAAATAGCAGAGCACACCCTGTCAACCAACACAACAACCATGATCTCTAACACAATCACTATATACAACCATGCTTAAAGTTTGTTAAACAATCCAAATTCATATAAATGTTATAACAAGCCCAGTTCAAGATCAAGGAAAAAAACACAACCATTGTGGCAGTGTGTCCACAGTATTCACAAGGTGCCATATACATTGATCAGACAGTTCACAAATCACAGTCATAACGAGTACCAAAATTTATGCACATATATTTTTGTATAATTGTAACATCAACAACGTACACAACATAATACCATCACAATCAATATTTTATTGTATACAAACCAGCCAACTCCCAAACATTCAAGCAATCTGTAGTATTTTTTTTTTGGACAGGTGAAATCAAAACCATTCTAAGAAGCCATAAAATGTTTAATTCCCCTTTAATAATAATCTACTATATTAACCATACCCCTATTTTAAGTGTCTAATAGTAGAATACCCATCAACAAAAACATCAAGAAAAGCACTTAAATGAGCTTTAACACCAACAAATCACATTGCATTCCTATTTTTGTATAATTGTAACACCAACAAAAGTTAATTTCTGAAATCAATAATTAAATAAATAACTAGATAATTAAAAAAAGTAAATAAATAATTAAATATGTATTTAAATAAATAATCTAATAAATATATATATATATATATATATATATATAGAGAGAGAGAGAGAGAGAGAGAGAGAGAGAGAGTAGCATTTGTAGAGGGTGGCTCGAAGGTGTGGGTCGGCTTTTATAAAGGGTGCGTCGGAGGTGTGTGGGTCAAGGTGGGTGGAACGGCTTTTGTAGAGGGTGGGTCGGAGGTGTGTGGGTCGGTTTTCGTAGTGTGTGGGTTGGAGGTGGGTGGATCGGCTTCTGTAGAGGGTGGGTCGGAGGTGTGTGGATTGGCTATTGTAGAGGCTGGGTCGGACTGAAATGATGAGAAACAGTGGAGGAAACTCACTATGGGAGAGTGACGGCGCTCGTCGGACTGTAGGTGGAGCTTGGACTGACGTAAGGGAGAGTGTGGAGCTCGGACTGGCGTGAGGGAGAGTGTGAGAACCCGAGAGAGTGCGTGAGAGGAAGAAATGAATTAAAGGTAAAATAAAAATGGAAATAGCTTTATGGGTGGGGAAAGGTATTTTATGGTCAAAGTGTAAGTGATTTTCAGTTTGACCAAATTTTTAGTTGCTGCCAAACACACGCAAATGTGTAAAATATTTTCTGAAACTGATTTACCAGTGAAACAAACGCACCCTAAGTAATAGATATAAAATATTGACATGAGCAAAGGTGATATGTAAATATTAATATTAATACCACTTAAAATGTTACTTATTGGATAAGATGTTACTTGGAGAAACATTCAAGTCTTTTATGGTATTGAACATTACTCTCGCGGGCTTGTTTTTAGAATGATCACAAGTAGTCAAATTTTGGTTCCCCCAACACAAGCTTTTGGATTTGGATGTACATTTTGTGAAATCTTCCTCTTTGGGTTAACTCCACTAAGGCTTCTACCACAAGGTGCCACAGTAAACCAACTGGTAGTGGAAAACACTATGAGATCGATGGAGAGGGTCTTTGGTTAAGGAGGTATTTTTGAACCATGAAGCCAAAGCTAATTTATAATGCCGTTGCTTATGGAGAACCAACGGCTGGTGTTACAACCTTATGGCTCTTCCCAGTGACCAGCAATAAAGATTATGGATTGTAGTATGGGATCTACAACTCCTAGACAAGGTGAAGCCCTTGATGAGCTCTGAATGAAGAAATCCCAACCAAAGTTAATGGTGTCTGTGGTGAAGGAGAAACAAGATCTGAATGCAAGAAATACATGGTACAACCCTTTAGATCCATAGTGTTGCTTGCACTTGAGTTATTGCAAGAATATGTGAGACACAACCAGGTTCACACGGTGCAATTGTGTTCTCGTAGGATACAACCTCCAAGTGCATCTGGAGGGAGAATATATTAAAGCAAACTTCAATGGTGCTGTCTTCAAGGAGTCCGACAAGGCGGGGATTGGGGTTGTTCTATGGGACTCAAGTGGGTAGCCTATTGCGGCGCTTAGTGCGTGCAAGCTTCCTATTGCCATCAATGGTGGAGGAAGTTGAAGCCTTCGCCGCACGAATGGGTCTGCAAGGGGTAACTTTTGAGGGTGATAATGACACTATGATAAAGGAGATCAACTCCATTGATCAGTGTCATTCATGGTTATATCACTGAGGATATTAAGATGGAAGCAAGTACTACAAACCACATGGGTTATAGCAGCGTTTTTTTAGCCGCGTTTGCAAAAAGCGGCTACAAGCGGGCTAGAGCTGCGTTTTAAGTAATCGCAGCTTAAAGTATGCAACAATAGCCACGTGTTTAAGACGCGGCTATAGAATACATCTACAGCAACGTTTTTACATTTTTATAGCCGCATTTTTTGGTTAGGAGCTATTGCCGCATTTTAAACATGTGGCTATAGGACCTTTCTATTTTATTTTATTATTATTTTAATAAGAACTATGGCCACGTTTGAAAAATGTGGCTTTAGCTTGACTATAGCCACGTTTTTTAAACGTGGCTATAAATTTAGTCTGTAGCTGCATTTAAACACGTGGCCAAATAGTCCTCAATGTGTAATGTGTGCAATGGTCAAAACTCAATAGAAATTGTTTTGCATGAACTTTGCACAATGTTGTAGATGAAATAATAATTATTAATAAAGTTAAATGAATAATGAAATTGCATGGTTTGGGCATATTTAGTTGTGTAGGATTTGACTTGATCAAGTATGCAATTGAGATTTCTCAAAAATAATGAGTTATGAGTGGAGGCACTAAGGTGGATAAGAAAAATGATTTTAACATTCAAATAAACGTTAGACACTTTAACTTTTATGTCCTAATTTGTAGGAACTAAAATGGACGTTGGCAACTTTAAACTTTTTAGTTAAGCTCTTTGAGATAAGATAATCACACAAAAATCCTATAGTGAAAAAACTCACTGCAGCTGAAATATCATTCACTCTTATTTCTCCATATAACCTAGAGTGTTTAGACTCCTGAAAACACAATACATTTAACCTAATTTATTAGCCTACTTAAGTTAATTATTATTTAGAACCTAACATAATATAATTTTTTCTTTCTATTTAATTATATTATACGTGAGTTTAAGATATTTATTGTTTTAATTTTTGCTTCTGGAGCTGCTCTGATTTCAACAAGTACAAAGGCAAGGAAGCTTATAATCTAGCAAAGAAAGCAAGATCACTTGATTGAGCTTTGACATTACTGTTCCAACAGAGATTGCAAGTTGTATTCTTTTTTATATTTCCTGAATAAAAGTACTGATTTTCTACTAAACATATAAGAATATTGTTGAAAACAGTTGTAAAAAGGTATTAATTTGAGATGTGTAAAACAATATCAATTAATGTAAAAAAAAGTCTCATTGCACGCGCAAACACATGTGATGAGGCTAGTGTTAAAATATTTGGTTTTGGATGGGAGTCAATAAATTGAATCAATACTTAAGTAAGGTAAAAATACTATATAGTATATTTTCCTAAACAATGTTTTATTTAAATGGGGAGCTATTTAAAATGATAAATTATTAAATTTGATAAAATTAGATTATAAGATAGGTGCCTTTGTTTTTCGTGAAATAGCGTTCCTTGGTTACTTTTTATGAGCTTTCAAAAAATTATTATGTATAAATAAATATTGGGTAACCTTTTGTAAATTCATCCAAAGTCATAAGAGTTGTTATGCACATGGATGTGTGATAGTTAGTACTCTTTAGAAGTCAAAATATCTTATTCTACTAATGAAAAAAATGATCTTTCATGCTTAAGCATTTTACTTTTGTTGTCAAGCTAAGCTTGAACATTGACTACTTAACAAAGCTTGGCTTGTTTATTAGACTACTTCTAAGTCAAACAAATGAAAGTATCATTAGAGAAAAATAAATTGAAATTTAGAGCAGAGTGCCATTCAAGATCTTGCTCATCCCTTAAAAAAACCACCTAGGGCCAGCCTTAGGCCTAGGCCACTTAGGCCATAGCCTAGGTCCCAACTAGAGAGAATTTGTAAATGTGGAGGGATTAAGTGATTTTTTTTTTGTTAAATGTGAATTTTATATATATATAAATATATATATATATATATATATATATATATATATGTATATATATATATATATATATATATATATATATATATATATATATATATATATATATAGTCATCTAGTCTTACTATCAATTGGATCGTTTCGTTGTAGATTCCGATACGAAGCTTTTCTAGATGTGTTCCCGGGTATTCCTTTATCATTTCGTCCAAGAATAAGAGTTCCTCTAATTCTATGAATTTTTTTAGAATACTCTTTTCTTGAATATCATTCAAAAAAATTTCGGATTGCCTAGTATCCCACCAATTAGTAACCCAAGATTCCAGACTTTTAGTAAATGAGAGAGAGATCCACCAGGGCAAAAATACTATAGATGCAAGATATAGAAGGGGAATGAATGCTTTCTTTTTTGCCATTTTTTCGTCTTTGAATTTTTAATGAACTCACCCCATTCGTTGACGCTATACGATACTAACTAATATTCCTATCAAGGATCAGTTCTATTACAAGTTATCGAGCCCACGAATCTATTCCCCGCTTTTTTTGTGTATGATTCAGCGGTTAGTACTTGAATTTATAAATAATACAAAGCACACGTGTTGCACATGCTCAGAGGTTTTTTTTTTTTTTTGTAAAAGTTAATAATTTGCATTTATTTTAATTTGAATTTTTTTTAATTTTTCAAACAAATAAAAAAGATAAACTTTAGAAATAAGTAGTAATTGTAATTTCTTTTTTGAACATGAAAGAAAAAAATCTTAAATTTTAGGAATTCTCTTTTTTAATTTAAAATGAAATTTGTCATTTGACATTTATGACTCTTTTTCTAAATGAAGTTACCCTTCATTAATGAGGGTACTTTTGAACCATATAAAAGTCCAATTCAAAGAGAGGAATTTTCTTATATATAGTATAGAATAGATTAAGGCTAAAAAATTATAGATTAATAGAAATCCAGCCAAATTACCCTTAAAGTTTGTATTTTAAATTTTTATAAACCTTTAAGTAAATTAGTCATATTGAAAAGTCATAATAATGAATTTTAATTAAATAATAAAATATATATAACATTAACTATTTAAAGAAGAGTGAGGAATGAATTAGTAAGAAAAAGTGAGTTGATCCAAGTTAAGGGAGAAAAAAAAAAAAAAAAGAGGAAGACCAAAAATGACTTTAGTAGACGTAAGGAAAAAAAAAAGACATATAAATAGGAAAGTAACAGAGAGCACGGCTACAAATACGATAAAATTGAGAAAATAAATTCATGTGACTGGCCAAATCTAATTTGTCAAATATATATAGCCAACCCCAAATTTTGAAACCGATACTTTGTTGTTGTTGTATAATATAAAACATTAACTAAATATTATCTAAATGATATTTAAACAAAAATGCTCATTTATAATCGTTAGGCTTCAAATAGCTTTGAAATGGCCCTAAACCACCTATATTTTGTGTGTCACGTTGACCAATAATGACAACAACAAAAAATGACCTCAGAAGCATGAGGAAACCATGTGAGTATAGAGGCTAGATGGTGAGAATTGTCTCATTTTTAGAGAGTATAATCGTGGGTTCTAATTAGCACAACTGGTAAATTTTTTAATGCTTGAATAAGATATTTGGAGTTCAATCTCCGCCTGTACTAAAATCCGGTTGAAACTCTATAAAAAAAAAAAAGTGTTGCATTAGGCTATGTTAAATGTGTATTCATGTTATTAATTGTTGCTCTAATTTCTTAAGGATTGGATGTGTTTAAAATTTTAAATATCATAAATTTGTGAATTTATGCATCTAGAATTAAAATATAATGTCACTTCATCAATATCTCGAAGTTAATCACATGAAACATTATTCATGTATTGCATCAGAAACTTCCAACGTATTAATTTAATCTTGCATGACATAAAATAATTTTAAAAACAGAAAGCATAGTATGATTTTCTTTCTTACATATCATTAATATGCCATATGAATTGGTTGAAAGGTCAAAATATAAGATTTGTCATAAAATTTGTCTTTTAAGAATACCATCTCATCTTCCTCAAAAAAAAGAAAAAAGAACACCATCTCATGCAACATGCACGAATTTTATACCTCTCGCTCTCACACCCTCTGACCCTCATATACATACATTTGTGTGTGTACGCATGTTTTCAAGTTAAATTTAATGTAATTATTTTAACAAAAGGTTAAAAAAATGCTTAATATTTTTTTAAATGGTTTATTATATGACATGTTCTCTTCATGCTAAAGTTTATGTGTAATAAAAGGCCAATCATGATCAAACCACAATCCTAAATTATGAATATTTTATTTCGGGTCTGGTTAATGTATGCCCTTGGCCTCAAGGTATACATTAATAATCTATTTTATAAAACTTTTTATAGAAAATTGAAAAAATTGCCAAGAAAGTTAGTTACTTTTTCATTTTTCTATAAAAAGCTTCATAAAATGGTTTTATTAATATATACTCTAAAGGCATACATTAGTAAAACCCATTTTTATAAATGAACAAGTTATCATTCTCCATTTTTAAAAAAATAATATTTTGCAAATACAGACAATATGCATGAGAAGACCATAAAATCCAAAGAAGAGTTTGTCAAAATAATCATTTAATATAATAAATTAATAAATGCTATAGCATTGATTCTATAAAAATAAAATGGTACAACATTAATAAGATTTACACTAACCATATCTCAAGCATAACTTTACACTCATTTTATATAAATAAGGTGAAAACACTTTGAATTGAACTAATTTTTAATTTTTGCAACGATTTGGTCCTTTGAATTAAAGAATGATGTAACTTGCGATAACATTAATTGTTTATTTATAAGTTATACAAATTGTAAGAGAAAAAAGAAAGAAAAAAACATTAATGGATACTACTGAATCTTGAATCAAGTATTCGTTTTTTTGTTTTGTTTTGTTTTTGTTTTGTTTTGTTTTGTTTTTGTTTTTTCTGTTTATAACAATCAAGTATTCGTTTTGCTAAAAGCATTGTTAAATGATATGAGTTTGTTTGTTTCGCTAAAAGAATTGTTAAATGATATAAGTTTGTTTATTTTTTATGAAACCTAAGCCATTTACTTATATGTTTTGTTAAAAGAATTGTTTTTACAATATATAGTATTGGAAACGGATCAAAACGATAAGTATGATTTTGATATGTTTTCAATAATATGTGTTCGTTTGGGAACAACTTATTTAACTGAAACCAAAAACTTTTTTGTTAAAAATACTATAGATAAAACTAAAAGGTAGTTAAAATAGTACGGTGGGACTCATGAATAGTATCAAAAAAGTGCAGTAGAGCCTATGGATGGTAACAAAAATAAGCTGAATAATAAAAAAAAAAGTTGACTTTTTAAGCCATGCCAAAACTTAGGTATAGTACCTTAAATGCTGTTCCTTAGGTTCTCTTTTTAAGATTTAGTTATGTGGCTACTTAATTAAAAAATACATTTCCATCCTATGAGAAAAAATCCACATGACAGAATGTTAAAAGGGGAACCTAAGGAATAACACTTAGGTACTGTACCTAAGTCTTGCTCTTTAACAAAACATAAAAGTAAATGGCTTAGGTTTTATCGAAAATAAACAAACTTATATCATTTAACAATTCTTTTAGCAAAAAATGTAAATAATTGGCTTGGATTTCATCGAAAATAAACAAACTTATATCATTTAAAATAATGGATTTTATTTAGCTTAAATAGTAAAGTCTCTTTTAAAAAACTAGTAAAATTTCTTATCGATAGGTTGAAACCTTTTTTTTTGAGCAATTGTCATCGGATGAAACTATCTTTACATGATAAAAAAATTCACTTAAAAAATATATTTTTCAGTGGTATACAGATCAAAAGGAAACATTAAGTATTGAAAGTTTTGTCTATGATTTCATTTTTAATTATATATACTTTTGAAAAGTTCGGGTCTACAAATAGTTTAATAGGCATTATTTAATCAAGTATAGAAAAATTCAATGATTGTAATATATAACTTAATCAAAGTTTATCTAATTTAATTCATGACCAATCTGAATTTAATAAAAATATTTTGATGTCTAATTTTTTTATTATCAAAATTTTAATGTCTAATTTTTTTTCTTTGAATGATATGTCTAATCTTAATGGACCAAGAATATAAAATGATGACTCATTTTCTCCCATTATAGAATATAATAATTCTATCCAAGAATCCCTTATTCCACTCCAATATATATTAAGTTAAAACAAACTTTTTTTAAAATTTTTTTTGTTAGCCACAACATATCAATCAACATAGTACACACAAAAATTAAATAGATATATCATATATACTTTATTTTGGTAAAAGAATACAAAATTTATAATGAGGTTGTTGTATTGAAAAGGAAAGAAATAGTAGTTAAAATAGAAAAATACATTTTTAAAAAAAAAAAAAAGAAAAATACATTTAGATAGAAGAAAAAAGATAAAAGATAAAAGAAAGAAGAAGATGAAGTGGATCACTCATAGTCGGAGTTGAGTCCCTATTTTGGATTTTGGTATAACTAATCTCATCCTAATAAATAAATAAAAAAACAAAAACAAAAAAGCAAAAAAAAAAAAAAAAACTATAACCCCACAACACACTCTTCCTCTCTCTATCTTCTTGTCTCTCTCTTTGTTTCCGATCTGAGAAAGTTAAGCAAGAATATATATACATATATAAATGAATAATAGAAACAAAAAACTCACTCAGCTGTACCTTCCTCAAGCGCCGACAATTTACAAAGCGTTACAAACATCAAATGCTTTTCTCTAATTTATCGATCTAATTCAAAATCCAAAACCTAAAAATTTAAGACTCAAAAAAAGAAAAAAAGAAAAAAAAAAGAACTCTGAGATCCAAATCCAACTCGTTCTTTCTGATTCACTCCGAGTCATTTTCAATCGAGAAGAAGAGGATTTGGAGATCGTTTTCGATGCGCCTTCCGGTGAGGGTATGATAGAGTCACCGGTGGAGGCTAGGGTTTTGAATTTGGATTTGGATTTGGATTTGGATTCGGATTCGGATTCGGGTCTGGTTTTGAGCTGCTGTGGCGTCGGCGATGGCCGTGCGGAGTCCGGCGGCGATGTCATCGACGAGCTGGCGTGAGGAAATGTCGAGTGACAACATCAAAGGTCTGGTTCTTGCTCTCTCGTCCAGCTTCTTCATCGGCGCGAGCTTCATCGTGAAGAAGAAGGGATTGAAGAAGGCTGGTGCTTCTGGAGTCAGAGCAGGTTTGTGTCGTTTTCGTTGAGGTTTCGTTTGATTTTTTTTTTTGGTGTGAAAGTGAAAGCATTGATTGTGATTAGTGAGTGAGTGAGTGAGTGATCGGGAAAGTCAAAGTTGAGGGATTTCGATTTTTTCAAATCTTAGTTTGAAAATGAGTTGAATCGTCAATGTGATTAGTTGGAAAGCATAAGTAGCTATCGCTTCGTGTGGATTTGATTTTGTTGATATTTAGGTTTTGCTTGGAATTTGCAAAAGAGCTTTTGATGAATTTCAAAGCAATAGTGTGATTAGTGAGTGATCGGAGAGTGAAAGTTGAGTTATTTTGCTTTCAAATCTTAGTGTGAATTGTGTGAAAATGAGTTAAAGAGTCAATGGGATTAAAGTTCTTCATATTATTCAATTCTTCACGATTGCTGCGGGTGGATTTGATTTTGTTGATATTTAGGTTTTGCTTGGAATTGCCAAAAGTGTTTGATGAATTTCAAAGCATTAGTGTGATTAGTGAGTGAGTGAGTGAGTGAGTGATTGAAGAGTGAAAGTTGAGGTATTTTGCTTTCTAATCCTAGTGTGAATTGTGTGAAAATGAGTTAAACTGTCAATGTAATTAAAGTTCTTCATATTATTCAATTCTTCATGATTGCTGCATGTGGATTTGATTTTGTTGATATTTTTGGTTGGAAGAGAGATGCAGGTTTTGATTGATTTGAATATCAGAAACAGGTTGAACTATTGCCACATTGAAAATCTATCTAGTGGAGAATTTGAGTTAGGAGTTTTCTATGGATAGTAAAATTGATTATGCGGAGTTGGATGGTTATGGGAAATTACTTGACCTAGTGATGTAGTTAAAGAAGAATTTATGGGGCATTTGCCTCTTTTCTTTTCATTTTTCTGATTTGGGGTGGGGGGGGGGGGGTGATATCCAATCATGTATTGGAAAATTCAATGGCAAATTTGAGTTTAGAGTTTAAACAGATCCTCGGTATAGCAATGTTGGACTGACAGTATCCAAATTTAATAGTGCTGTTTTATAACATTGTTGAGGATTTGGGAGTCTTGTCAAGCTGAGGGACAAGTTTGGGAAAGACGGTTCTATTCTTTTAACGTGTGCTCGGACTGAATGAATGAATGTACTGAATGCCTGTATGTACTATGTACTGTACATGAATTAATGGTGTCTTTGCACTACTTATTTATGTTATCATTTTGGAGCAGTTGCGTTGTACTTGCATGTTTGTAATGTTAACTGTTGCTGGTGGGGATGCATGTTGCACTATTTGGCGCTTGCTTATTCTTGTTTACTTTAGATATATTTAATATGTTAATGTCATTTGTAACATATTTTCCTGAAATTAAGTTCATTGTCTATAATGTTAACTGTTGCTGGTGGGGATGCATGTTGCACTATTTGGCGCTTGCTTTCTCTTGTTTACTTTGGATGTATTTAATATGTTAATGTCATTTGTAACATAGTTTCCTGAAATTAAGTTCATTGATGTTTTGTACAGGTGTTGGAGGCTATTCTTACTTATATGAGCCACTTTGGTGGGTGGGCATGATAACGAGTGAGTTTTTAATAATTTCATTTCTTTTTAATCAATGACTATATTTGCCGTTAGACTTTCCCTTTGATGAACCACTATTTAAGATGGAAACAAGCAGAAAATAGATTGCTACTCATTATAGAAGCAATGCATTGTGCAATCAGTCAATTTGTTCTATTCTACCTATTCTCACAAACAGAACAGTATGTACCTTTTATAAGTACTGATTCAAAAATTGATACAATTATCATCCACAACAGACCCCATCTAAGTTCATTTATCCATTTTGGCTGCTGGATCGATGGGGACTAAATGAGGGTAAAGACAAAAATCCTCCAATGAATATAGAATAATGTGGTGAAAAGAAGTAAACTCCTTGTGCTTAGTATGTACCAACAACTTCTACAGAAAATCCTTACAGAATAATGAAAATGCCTTTACCTATCCAAAAAAAAAAAAAAACAGATAATGATTTTTTTTTTGAAGATTCTATTATATAACCAATGCATAGACATTTTGACCTCTGCCATCAACTAAAGTGGCACACAGAGTTCTATTTTAATTTTTCTCTCTCTAGGTCTTGTTGATACTAAGGCTTGTCATAACTTTAGATGGAGTAACCAAACCGTTATAAATTTCAAACCCTATATAACCATTTTATAAATAAAATGATTATGGAAGTTTTCTTCATTTGACATCTACATGTTAAATTCTAGAAGCTACTCACAAAAGAAAGCATTTTTAAGTCATTTTTTCTGTTGTTTAAGTCACTTATAGTTTATGATTTTAGTAAAATATGTGAACACTGATGGACAATTGCTATTTCAACAGTGATTGTTGGGGAAATTGCTAATTTTGCAGCTTATGCATTTGCGCCAGCTTTACTGGTCACTCCTCTTGGGGCTCTCAGCATTATTATCAGGCATGATAAAAAATTTGGATTTCATAGCTCGTTTGAATTTTCGGATTTTATTTTTTGAGAGGATATATCTTAATCATATAGTTATCAATTGTTGAGGCCTGAGTGCTGACTGTCATATTGTTTTGCAGTGCTGCACTTGCGCACATTATATTACGGGAGAGGTTACATATTTTTGGAATTCTTGGTTGTGTTCTGTGTGTTGTGGGTTCTACAACAATTGTTCTACATGCTCCTCAAGAACGTGAAATTCATTCTGTAACGGAAGTCTGGGAACTTGCTATGGACCCAGGTAATGTAATGTTTCAGGGAATTATTTGTGTTTATGGATTATTTCATTCTTGGGTTTTTATGTTCATATGTTTTTTTGACACTCATTTGGTTAAGTTAAAAAGATGTACTTTTTCTGTTGTTTCTTTTGCAGCTTTTCTCATGTATGCAGCTTTGGTTATAACAGCTGCATTGATACTTATATTCTACTTTATCCCACAATATGGTCAGACACACATAATGGTTTACATTGGAGTTTGTTCTCTTGTAGGTTCTTTATCGGTATGTATCTGTATTTGGTTGTAAACTTGTTGAAAGTGTATGCTTTTACCAGGTCATATCTTCTAAGTGTTTTTATCATAAGGGTGCCCTTTGACAGGTCATGAGTGTCAAAGCAATTGGAATTGCGTTGAAGTTGACATTGTCGGGAATGAATCAACTAATTTATCCTCAAACTTGGGTATTCACTGTAGTGGTAATTGCTTGTGTGCTCACCCAAATGAATTATTTGAACAAGGTACATCCATCTCTCATATCCCCGCCTTTCTCTTATTTTTTTTTTACCTTCTTTAAGTAGTTTTATTTTCACTACTTCTACTGTAGTACCAAATTTTATATTACTTATTTGAAATTATCCTATCATAATGATTTATGATGAATGGAGTATAGCACTATATTCCCATTAAACGGATAACTTTTTCAAAGCTCTTAAACATGAAGGTTCCATAATAGATCTCCATGCTCTGTAAATAAGGAAATGAAATTACGTGGGATTAGTAAAATCCATCTCATTTTCATGCTTGTAAGGGGCTATGTTTCTTGAGTGGCAAGGACGTTGATATCCTAAAGCATGGGAAGACACTAAAGTATATTCCCGTAACATGAAATTTGTGGCCCTTGTCCAAGATATGCACGTGTCATTAATACTTGCTCACAAGGGCATGCCTGCTGCAACTAACCTCATTGTCTGTGTTTGGGTTCGATTCTCATTCCAAGTATTCGTCCTTATTGACTGACCAGAAAAATGACCTTTGCCTGCAATTGGAGTTCTCTTTGGAGGATGGATTCACCATTGGATGGAGGTGTTGGTGGTGCGATTTTGGGGTTTCATGAGGTTTTCCAAGAACTTGATGAGATTCTGAAAGGATGATCTCACTTATATCTTATTGTATATTCACCCCTTTTAATCACTGTAGGGAGTTTCTTGGTACAGGTTGATTAAAAAGAATAAAGAGGTTTTGGTTGGGTAAAGGAATTTTGATTAGTGTACGAGTTCCAACAACTTCATCATCTCTCTGAAAGAAGATATTCGCTCTTTAAGATGTCATGTAGCAATTTATGGGTTCGGTGGAGTTTGAGGTGAGAGAATCATTTGGCTAGACTAAGAAAAGGGTATGGAGAATTAGATACTTGTAAGTTGTCACTGATGAACAGTTTTCCTTTTTGTTCATGGTTTGGAAACTTGGGGAGAGCAAAATAGATTATTGAGTTCAATTAGACTAATGTTATATGTAATTTGACCGAAGGTGGTCTTTGGATTGAATAAATTGCTATGGGTTGGGCATGGGAAGTATTTCTCTTTACTACGGATGTCTTGGATGGTGATTAATACAATTGGTTATGTGCTATAATTACTTATCCTGTAGTTGAAGGGATGAATAATGAGTAAATAATTTTTTTAACAGAAAGGCCTTTGAGCGTGCAAGGCTCTTTCTAAATTGTATATACCCAGTGGATTTTGATCCCACTGCTTTACCATTCACCTTTCTCATGGGGGAGGAGTTGTTTGAGATAAAACTCATTGTCAAAAGGAGAATGAGAGGCATTATGAGCTATCTTGAAATGAATGAGGCATGGACTTGAACTAGAAAATTCTTGGACATTACAACCCCAAGGGGTAGCACAATTGGCTAGGGACCACACCTCATGAAGCAAAAGTCACTTGTTCGAATCTCCTCCTCTTCTCCCACTCCTTGGGGCCAAAACTTCTTTATATATATATATATATATATATATATATATATATATATATATATTCTTTTACATTAACTAAGAACATGTATTTTCTTCTTCTGGATATTGTAGTCAAATATTTTTCTTTACTTTTGGTTCTGCTGTTTTATAGTTACCGTGCATAATTTCTCCTTTGATTTCTTTTTTCCTTGTTTGTCCAATGCAGGCACTTGATACCTTCAACACGGCTGTTGTATCTCCCATATACTATGTTATGTTCACATCACTAACTATTGTGGCTAGTGTGATCATGTTTAAGGTATATTCTTCTACTGAACAGGGTTATCTGAAAACTCTATTTCTTTTTCACTTCATAAATATTATTTATTTAGTTCACCAGTGAACTCTAGCCCAGTTGGCACTTCCTTTTTCAAAATTGAAATAGGTTCAATATAACAGACGTGTATGATGGAATGGAAAATAGTATGAGAGCATGTGATATTATGTCTTTGCCAACAAGATGGCTTCTGTTGAGAAGATCAGAGTGGAATAAGTTAAGTATTGGAAGATGTTTAGCAATCCTAAGGGTCTAGCATCTAGAGTAAGCTAAATAATTAAAAAATGTGTAACTATTGTAATCCACATGGTATTTGGTAGGTTTCCTGTACTTTTTCTTCTTTTTTGAATGAATAAGTTATTATTAAAGTAAGTAACAAAACAATTATGATAGAGTTCAAAACACTGGACATCAGCAATAGCTGCGAACAAAGCAAACAAAACATACAACCTACTTCTCTCATCTATTCCAAGACAACTTTCATGCATGAACTTTCATTAACTGCAGCTCTCCCACGGTGCACAACAAACTTCAGCAGATACATAGAATCCTCTCCATATGTATTTTGAATCCTTAGCTGATTACATAGAAACCTGTCCATATCAGAAACCTTAGATGGAATTCAAATCCACATCTCCATCGAACATCATTGATAATGGTCTTTACTAGATTTCCTCTGTCAAAATTTATTCGTTTGGATTGGCATTGTTTTGCCAGGTGTTGGAAAAGGAACCTATGTTCGTTTTTGGCTAGATTGGTGGTGTGGGGATGGGGTTCTGAAGGATGCTTTCCCTCTTCTGTATGGCATTGCTCAGGATAAAGGGACCACTGTGGTGGATTATTTGTGTTGAAGGGATGGTTCCATGTTTTGGGATGTTATGTTTACAAGGCTTTTACATAACTGGGAATTAGAAGTGTTGATCACCTTCATAGATCTTTGCTCATCAAAGGCTAGGGATGTGGAAGATAAGTTGTGTCAGTGGCCTAATAAGAATAAATTATTTGAGGTTAAGTCCTACTATAGAGCACTTCCTTTTTGAGGTGTAAAGTTTTTTCCCTGAAGACTATCTTGAGGGTCAAAATTCCACTCCAGGCTTCCTTTTTCACGTGGAATGCTGCTCTGGGTAAGATTCTGACAATTGATAATCTACAGCATTGTAAGTTATATGTGAGTGAGTGGTGTTATATGTGCAAGAAGGCTGGGAAAACTATTGGCCATAAGTTTCTTCCCTGTGAGTGTGCTAGTGAGCTGTGGTCCCTTGTGTTCTGTCTATTCGGGGTTTAGGGTGTTATGCCTCAAAGAGTCCTTGATGTGTTGGCTTATGGGAAGGGGAGTAGAAGGGTTATTAGTGATGTGTGGCGGGCTATTCCTTTGTGCTTGTTGTGGTTGATTTGGAAGGAATATGACCGTAGAGCATTTGAAGATGTAGAAAGGCCTTTGATGGAATTGAAGCTGTTCTTTTTAGGGCTTTGCATGAGTGGATAACTGTGTTACCCAACCATTCCTCTTCTATTTTGTTAGCTTTCATAGATAGTTGTTCTTTTTCTTGATTTTATTGCTCTCTTAGTATATTTCTTGTGTATTAAGGGATTTTCTATTAATAAAATTGTTATTACCTATCAAAAAAAAAATTCTTCCAATGTGAATTCTGGTATTCCTCTGGATCCAAATGTGATAGATAGTAGTTGCTAAGACAACCTTCCTTACTATAGATCTTAGACAACTGCTTTTTGGACCTTCAACACCCATTAAATGATTTCATCCCAAATATGTGTCTGAGGATACTGCATACAGACCCCTAGCACCTGACTCCAAATCCTATGACTAAAAACTAAAAAAGGGCTCGAAAAAGAGATGATTCCTTCTATCCATCTGGTTTCTGCAGAAGTTACAAAGAATATCACCAGTCCAGCCCCTGGCAGCAACCCTATCTTGAGTGGGAAGCCTTCTTTAATAGCTAGCCATAGAATGAATAAATCAGGGACAATGGCACTATCCCAGACCAATTTCCACCATTCCACTTTCTCCTTCCTCACTCAAAACATTTCCCATGCTGAATTACAAGATAAAACACCAGATTTTGTTAGAGCCTGGACTATTCTATCATTCTCAACCAACTGAATTTGAGAGGTACCAGCCTGAATGGTGTTAATATCTTCTGTTCTAGCAGACTTCTGTCTCCATTCTCCATTTATGAATACAATAGAAACTTTGGTAGGTAGAAAACTTCCTGCATCATAGTTAATTCTTTTTCCAAATTTAGAAGCTAAATATCAAACCAGAGTGAAACTTTGTTTCCTTCATCAATCCGCACTCCCCCCCAGTTTCTCTTTTGTATCAAGCCTTTTTTTTCCCATAGTCAAATTTGTGGTCATATCTGAAGTATGACTAGTTATGAGGGAAGATTGGGGGTGAATCTGACCCACATTTACAAAGATGTCAAAGTGAGCTAAAACCTATCATGTACTTTAAAGTGTGATACTGAGAAACAATTGAAAATTTTCTGGACAAGCCAGACCACTGGCCTGAAAAGAAAGTAACCAAATTGAGGAAAGTACGTGACAGTACTGATGTAGGACAAATTAGAGAATTGTCTAAGTTTGTGGTGGTTTTAGGGCTAGGAAAGAAGAAGAATTAGAGAGAAATAAGGGCTGTGTGAACAATACTCATGAACAGTAACTTAAGAAAGAAAGAAAGAAGAGAGAACAAAGAACCAACAAAGGTCAATGTGCCTTTTGTTCAAAACACTCAATTTTATTAATCAACTCATTCTACTCTTTGAATACATTGAGCACAACACACACACACACACACACACATATATATAAAGACTCTAAACCTAAGATACTTAGAATACCCTAGAAGATCCTAGACTCAACTAAATTACTAAAACACCCTTAATTTGCAGTAATTGCAGAAATTACAGATTTGCCCCTGAATATAAAATTGACCATAACTAATAAAATAAAAACCCAAATTAAAAACTGTTTTAACCCTAAAAGACTCATACTTAGGCTATTAAAATGACATGACTTTCACTTCAATTGGACTTCACATGAGGACCCAACAAAATAATTCTTGAATAGGTGAATTTGCAAAGCTGTAGCATATTAGTCTTCCATAACTACTGCAAAGTTGTAGCATATTAGTCTTCCATAACTTCATCAGGTACTGTTGCACTAAAGTAACTAGACTATTGGGCATTAATAGCTTTAGCCTTCTTTTTGATAAGTTAAACAGCCATGACACAAAGTTTGAATAGCTATGGCCTTCTTAGAGCTAAGAGTACAGGTGTGGAAATAATGAAGATTGATGGTATAAAGAAAGTCCAAAAGGTGGCTGTTGTTGTCTTGAACTGGTTGTTTAAGGAAAAAAGGATGTTGAAGATAACTTTGCTCTTAAATCATAGCAATAAACCAAAAACAATAAGTGATGGAGTCCATTTTGAAGATGGGGCTTTGGTAATGATGTTAATATTGGATCTTTGTTGTTGAGATAGCTCTTTACAAACACCTTTTCTAGCCTATGAGCTAGTGTATGGCTCAATTGACACTTCTTTCTCCCATAATAATGGTTTGGAGGGTGAGGCTGTGGGTTCAAGACCCAATAACTGTGTGTTTTATTAACCAATAAAACAAGGGTCTTACAAATGCCCTTTCTCTCGTTCCATATGCTGTTGCTGTTGGTTCTGTTTAAATTTGTGACATTTTCTGGTCTGTGTGCAGTCATGAATGGCCTCCAAATTTCTGGAGTGGCTTTCATGGCTGAGATGTTGATCTGGTGGAGCGCAAGCTCTTATTTTGTATAGTGGTGTCACTAGTCCAGAGGAGAAAATTTCTTACCTGAAAGAACAGGAGTTTGGTGATTCCTTGAGTGCCTTTTGGATGAACAGTGGCCTTCTCAGTTTTTAAGGTTGAACAACACTCTGGGGCCTTGCACAATACTCTATCCTGGTTTGTAGCATCATTAAGATCATGATAACAACCGTTTCACTGTAGGAATTGGACCTCTGATGTTTCGTGTTCAAGAACTATCTTTATTATCATTGTCCATTGCATTTGCATTCAATATGGCTTTCTTTGCAAGATTTCTACAGAAGGTTTTTTACTCTTTTTTTTTAATTAAATACTTTTTTGGATAAGTAAGATTTCTACTGAAGTTCCTTGTGTCTTGTTACGTGACCTAGATTGATTTCTTTTTTTAGACCATGTTTGTAGTCTTAGTGAATCTCTCTCTCTCTCTCTTTCTCTCCCCTCACGTGGGGGGAGGCAAAGGCTGGGTTTGGAAAGATGATGATCTTGCTTTTTTAATTATGTTATATTGGATTTAGCCACTATATGATGAGCAGTTTCTGGTTTTATTTTTCAGTAGTTTCAGCTCCTCCTCTCACTTGGGGTTACATTATTGAGTCTAGTAGACTGGTTTTTGCAATTTTCATATGATAATCTTGAGTTGATGACATTATGGAATCTTAATTTACATTCAGGACTGGGATAGGCAGAGTCCAACCCAGGTAATCACAGAAATATGTGGCTTTGTGACTATCCTCTCGGGAACTTTTCTGCTTCACAAAACAAAGGATATGTCTGATGGTATGCTCTCTATATTGTTCTTGTGAACCCTTCATTTTGAATTATAATAGGTTATAAGTTATAACAAGGGTCCTATGACTCTTATCTCACAGGCACTCATGTTTTTTAAGTCTTCAATTCATTTTTGCCGTTCTGACAAATGTACGAATAATATTGTCAAATCATGTACAGGTTTGTCATCGTCTATGGCCATGCGACTTTCCAAGCACTCAGAAGAGGATGGCCTTAACGGTGAAGGCATCCCTCTTAGGCGGCAGGAATCCTTAAGGTCGTCAGTATGATTATGCTTTGCTGCCAGTCCTAAAAACTGTGCGTGCTTTATCTTGGGAGGGATCTTCCTGATGCAACTTGTGTTTTATGAAGTTATCCCAACTTCCCGATCATATTCTTTTTGGACACAGAGAGGGAAGGGTCAAATTTAATTTTCTTTTCTCTTCTTTTTCTTTTTCTTTTTTCTCTTTGCTATTCTAGTGACCATGCTTTCGGCTGTTGCATTGTATCCTCTTTCTCACCACTTCATACGAAAGTCATTGACCAACATAATTTTGTGCACATTTGTTATATATATAGTGTATTCTAGTCGTACATTTCCAAGCTTCAGTGGTATTCTTTCTGAAATTTGAGTTGGGAAGTTCTGTTATGGCCATATGCATGGCTCCCTCTCTCTCTCTCTCTCTCTCTCTCTCTCATATTTTAGAACCTTGCAACCCCGTGGTAAAAGGGATTTTGGTTGATTATCAAGAACTGTAAGCTGCAAAAACAGTTCATTGCAGGATGGCAGCGTATGTTGCTCATAATAGCAACCATTCATAAGGGCAAAGTTCATTATCAACTATTCATTCAGTCCCACAAGAAAAGGAAAGGATGATATTTTAACAATTGGATCTTGGGCTGTTAGTTTCAGCCTACTAGTGAGATCTTCTGTTTCTGTTGGTCTTTTTGGAAAAGACAAAGCAGCCAAGTTAATGGGACATTACTCTTATTAATGAAGAAAATAATAAATTTTCTTTATACTTGAATAGGTAAAGAAGTTTTAAAACAGAGGATAATATGGAATTAAGTAAATGTTAACTATTTAAGAAGTATCATTATTTTTAGAAAGAGAGAAAAAATAAAGGTGAATATTATCTTTTTAAAGAAATATTCATTTCAGTCTGGTTAGGTGTTTGAAGTTTGAACTATGGACGCCTTTAGTACTTCTGTAGATAAAATTATATATCAAATTGAGGTGGGTTTATGTATATTAATACCCTTCACTTGACTCTTTAAATAACTCAAAACAGATTTAGATTCTGAAACAAAATTTGCAATTCAACTTACTATTATTAGAGCATCCGTAGCAGCTGGTGAAAAAATTATGCCATTTTGTCATACCAAATGCCTACATTATTATTTTATCCGCATTATTTTGCAACATTTCTTTTATCAGATGTTTTATAATTCAATTCCATACATTAAAAAAATATTTACTACACATTAAAATAATATTTACTATACATTAAAATACATTATTTTGGTTTACCACATCTGTCAGTACCGTTGCAAATTTACAATGGTACGGACACAAAATGGTATATGTGCCAAATATATGCAACATATGCAACATCTGCTAGGGAGTTATTTTTTGTGTTTGGTGTGGGATATGTGCCAAATATTTAGCATTTGGCACATATCCCACATCTACTGTGAGTGCTCTTAGAGTTTTGTTTTTTTGTTTTTTACATCGATAGTCAAAAGTGGGAGGATTTGAGGCCTAACCATTTTAGTTGGAAACATAAAAAATTACCAGTTAAGTTGAACTATAGGGCTCTTTACTATTTTATAATTATTCATAAGTTACTTTTTTTTTTTTTTTCTTTTCAAACTTTTATCAATACCACCTGCATAGAATGGATATTTTTGACAATTTTGGCGAGTTTATTGAGTTTCCCAAGCTAAAAGTCTAGAGGGGATTACAACTAAAGACTCGGTCACTCACTAAACAAAGGATCACCAAATACTTTATGAGTTATGACTATGCTTTGAAGCTTCCTCTAGAACTCTACGGGAGCGTGGTACCTTGAACTATGAATCCCCCTTCTATTTATAAGGGAGGCCTTTTGATGAGTTTTGGGTGAGCGTGGGACTCTCCAAAATAATTGGCTTGGATTTCAATTTCAAAGTTATAATAATTGAAATTAGAGAGTAATAGAGTTGGATGACTATGGAATTTTTAAGGTGATTGCTTCAAGTCCCAATCGGCATTTGAAGAGCGCCTCCAGATCTTGAGTCCAACTTTTTCACATATTTGGCGCTTTTCTAATCGCTTAGCTATAACTTGATTTTAAACTCAAAATTTATCCAGTTAAGACTTAAGAGTATCAGTTAATTTTCTACAAATGGTTATTTTATAGGGATAATTTAAAATTACCCACCTAAGATTTGGCACAATTTTATGTTGTTTATCTCATTTGAAAAAGTTAAGGGTGCCTTTGTTTTCAGTCAAAAAAGAAAAAGAAAAAAAGGTGCCTTTGTTTATAACGGTTTCCTAAGATGCATCCTACTTTATCAATCAATTTGAAGTTAGGTGGTCAATTTTGATTGGCCCACAATTAAATAAGGTAACAAATTGTGAATGATATATGATAAGAATGATGTCAATGGTCATCTCATGTAAAAGTGATATCCTAATGAGTCAGGGGTGCCTTTGTTTATAACGGTTTCTTAGGATGCATCATATTTTATTAGATCAATCTATTTGAAGCTAGGTGATTAAATTTGATTGGCCCACAATTAAATAAGGTGACAAATTGTGATTGATGTATGACAAGAAGGATGTCAATAGTGGCCTTATGTAAAAGTGATGTACTAATTACAATCTACCATCTCATATGTTGTGAAAAAGGCTGTCAACAAAATTTATTATGTATGTAGCATATACATGTATCATCGTAAATCATGGACGGCGCTAGATGTATTTAGGGGATTCGATAATAACAATTGATAATGAACTATCATGTAGTGATTCCAAAATATGAAAACTCGTAGAAGGAAATTGTAACATTTTATGTATTTACGACTTTTTTTTTTGTCAATAACTCACTATATTCAAGTTTTTTTTAATTAAATTTTGTTTAATTTAAATTTCTAAACGACCCCTCTGAAAAAGATTTTAGGAGCCGCCACTGCCGTAAATGATTGTCAATTTGGTCATATAGTTTTTTTTTGTCGATGATTAAATAGTTAACCATTTGTCGCACATCAAACATTTTTTTGTAGCCAATTATATTTGTTTCATGCATATGTCTTATTCTTTTATCCTTTAACTGCTAATAGTTAATCAGGAGTTATGTATGCTTTTAGACAAAAAGAAAGATTTATGATTTTTTGCAAAAAGGGGTTAATTTCCTAATCAAACTTCTAAAAAACAGCTAAAATAAGTAAACTCAACTTTCCCTGAGTTGATCCCTCTTGCTTGCTTCTAGTTCTAGAACTATGGAAAAACAAATCTTGATCAAACCTTTATTCGCTCAATGAATACAATATGCTCGTGGTAAAACTTTATATGGGTTCAATATACTAGTACAACTTTACTTCTTTCCACAATAGCATTGCCATCTAGTGCTATTTGAAATTCAAATGGTTGGGAATAAACACAAGGATACTCATCATTAAATGCATCCATACATATGCATGGGGCTACAAGCTAGAATTGTTTTCAAAATAAACATTTTAAACTTTAAATGTGTCAAAAACAAATATAAATGGTCACTAGACCTTTAATTAGGAAAGGTTTAAGCTTTAAATGCAAGTGATTAAGATGTGATGAGTTGTGCCTAACCTCTACCAATCATTCACAAAATTCTTATAAAATTATATCATAAATTAACACTTTGTTTGTTTTGCTGGAAAACTTTCTATAAAGATAGTTTTCCACATTTTCTAGTATTTGATAGCATAAAAAAAACTGGTCAATGAAAAACTATCTTTAGTCAATAGAAAATCCTAATAAAAAGAAGGCTTGTTTTTTATAGGTTGTTTTTCAATAAAATTTGTTGGAAAACAATCTCTCTCTCATAGTACACTCTCTCTCTTCCCTTTTCTTTTTCTTTCCTCACACCCTCACTGTCACTTACTCTGATCTCTCCTCTTCCATAGATCTCTTTCCCTCACTCTCTCTCCATATTTCTCTTCCCCTTTATAACACAGTTCTCTAAGTAGATTTTTTCCCTCATTGCTCAGTAATTATTGCAAAAGAGAACATATTTGCAGCGGTAATTATTTCATTCCTCTCTACCAAAATCCCAATTCTTTACTTTGAATTTAAAACTTGATTTTATTTTTTCTCTAAGAAATTTTTGGTTTTGATGGATTCCAGGTAGAAGTTTTTTTTTTTTTTTTTTTAATTTTTTTTTTACATAAAAGTGCTAAAAAAATAAAAGAAGAAGAAAGAATGAATGAATGAAGTAAAAGCCGAAAATTTTAAACATAGTGCTTATATGGCTCTAAATTGCTTTTACATAGAATAATCTTTTTTATTGACAGATACATTATGCAGATACTATGTAGTGATGATATATTATGTAGTTACATTATATGAATACATAATTTTGAGTAATATTAAAGACGTGTAGTTGATGTTAGTAGACGATTAGTGTACTAGCAAAAAGAGTAGACAATTAAAAATTATTGTTATTTGTACTTATTAAAAATGTATTCCCCTATCAATTTTATGTACATAGACAAATGGTTGATATATATATATATATATATATATATGTATGTATGTATGTATGTATGTATGTATGTATGTATGTATGTGTGTGTGTGTGTGTGTGTGGACATTTCTGTACATATATACGAGCAAAATGAGTGGTAGAGATCATGAAAATTTGACTACTAATTTGATTGTATATATTGTCAAAATTTTAGTATGAAAACCAAATTCATTCTTGGTTTTTATTATTATTTATATTGATTACATTAGTTGGTTTACATAATACACATGTTTTAAATTACACAGGAAATATAAAAATTTGCATACCAAACACCAGAAAACATTCTCAAGTTTATTTTTAATGTCGTTACCAAACACTGGAAAATGGTATAGTTTTCTAGAAAATGTTCTTTGAAAAATGAACCATTTTCTAGAAAACGTTGATACTGAAACAAACAAAGCGTAAAGAAAATAATGTTAAAGTTTCAGGATTTATTGATGAGTCCAATAGGTTAAACATAGCTATTATAATTTTTTTAAAAGGTAAAGATCAAATTTGAATGTCTCAATGTCCGTTGAATTAAATTATCCTTTGTTTGGAGCCTACAAAGTGTAAATTGTGTTAGATTAAAGTGAATGTGGACGCTACATGGCTGAAAGATGGGAAGGCAATTGTGATTGTGGCATCTTGTGACCATTTGGAAAAAAAGCATTTGTATTGAGATTCCATAGTTATAAATCTCTCTACGAGAATCAAATGTGGTCAAAGCACAAGTTATGAGGAAGGTTATTGAATTGGCTAGTGGTGACCCAAATGAATTTTTAAAAGGTGAGCATTGAAGAGTGGCGCTACCTATATCATTAAGATACTTAAAAACCCTAAACCTTAAAAAGAAAATTGTAGGAATAAAGGGCCTAAAAGTGTACATTGGGTTGTGGGCCTTGCCCGAAGATGTCCAGTAGTCCGAGGACCAAGAGATAACAGGGAATAAGTACGAATCAAAGTGCCACAGACCAACTTTGATTGGGAAGGCTTGGGGAGTTAGTCCGAGGAGGAATGCCTCATCGGCTAAGCAAGACAGAGGTCAGAAGGTTCGTTCTACCATTAAGAGCAACACTTTTAAGGATTCTCATAATTAGGATAAACATCAAGAAAACATAGGACAAAGGGAAGCTAAGAAATATTTAATAGAAAGTTGCTACCACTGCATTGAATACTTTGCCATGGTTTTAAAACCCAGACCGTTCAATGAACCATAAACGGGTGAGATTCAAGGTTTTTGAGGTTAGACCAAGGTTGAATCGAGGTCAAACTGTGATGACATCATAATTAATTTAATAATTATTTAAAATATAAATAAATATATTAAAAAATGAAAAATTACATAAAAAATCCAAATAAATATAGAGATCTAATAGAAATTTCACATTAAATTAATTTATGAAACCCAATAAAAAATTTAATAGACATTTTCCCATGAAATTAATTTTTTTTTTAAAAGAGCAGTAACTTGAATGGTGGGGGACATTAGCGTGTATAATGTTATATATCTTTTTTGTTGTAAATGTATATAATATTGTGTGTATTTGTTTAATCTTATAGTGTAAATCTTACATTTATCGAACAATCTTATAGTGTAAAAGCAATAAATTAATTTAATAAATTAATGTAAGAATTGGTGGATTTGTACTTTGTAGAATTAAGAATTAGACTAATCACTAAATAAATTAACTAAGAAACAAGTCAACAACACGTAGGAGGTCCAAAACTTCTTTTTCAATCTCGTGTGGAGTGCAAGCTTTAAGTAAAAAAAAAATCCCAAAAATTCAAAACCACAAGGAGCTTACGAGGGTCTTTGGTTCTCGGTTTGAAACTTGTAGTAGGGTTCCTCGGCCTTTGGACTCCTTGCTGTCTATAGCTATGCGAGAAGGGGGAACCTTAAAGAAGTACTTTGACCGATACTGAGAGATGTTTAATGAGATTGATAGGGATTTTAATGACATAGCTGTGAGAACATTTAAGGTTGGCTTGCCTGCCAAGCACGGTTTGAGAAAATCGTTGGCAAGGAAGCCCGTTAGTAATGTACTTCAGCTCATGGATTGCATTGATAAGTATAAGCGGGTCGAGGAAGACCAACAACTAGGTAAAGGCAAGGTGAAGGTGGTCCCTCAAGATAGGAGGGACTTCAAGTTGGACAAGTACAACAATAATTGTCATTGACGAGATTTTTCTGGGCAGTTTGGGGCTGCTACTACTCAAGTGGTTAACATGTTGTTTTGAGAACCAGTGCATGAAATCTTAGAAAAAAGAATGAACCCTTTTTCAATGGCTAAACAAGATGGGATGAGATCTCACGAGGCACAACCAAAGCATTCATTTTCAATACCACCAGGAGTGAGGGCATACTACAGAGGACTGTAGAACTTTATGAAATCACTTGGAACAGCTAGTCCGAGGTGGCAAGTTAAAGCAATTTCTGTATCACCCCAATGGGCAGGAAGGCCAGGCAGGGTCAGGATCTCAGAGAGATGCTTCTTCAAAACCACATTTGGGTACAATCAATGTTATTATTGTTGCCCTAGGAAGGGTTGGTTCTCACCCCTCTAGGCTACTGTCCATAGCTCAGCCACCTGTAGAGGAATCCTCCCCTGAGCTGAAAAGGAGTAGGATGGAAGTTCGACCAGCGCTGAGTTTCTCTGATGAGGACAAGGTTGGTACCTTGCAGCCACATGATGATAGGAGGGTATGATGTGAAGCGAGTGTTGGTTGATCAAGGCAGTGGGGCAGAGATTATGTACCCTGATTTGTATAAAGGGTCAAAGCTGAAATCAGAGGATTTGACCGGTTATGATTCACCATTGGTAGGTTTTGATGGGAAGATGGTTATATCAAAGGGTCAGATCAGACTACCAGTACAAATCGGGTCAAAGGTAGTAGAGGTAAACTTCATAGTAGTAAATGCTTTCTCTCCCTGCACGGCCATTGTGACAAGACCCTAGCTTCATGCCATGGGGACCGTTTCTTCTACCTTACATTTGAAAGTGAAGTATCCATCTGGTGATCAGGTTGAAGAGCTGATAGGGAGCCAATCTATGGCTAGGTAGTGCTTGGTGGCCACAATTAGACATCAAGCTAAAGGAGGGTCCTCGACATCTGCCGAGCAAAATTTGTAGCAGTCAAAGAAGTCAGTGTTATCTGATGGCGTGGTAGAGGAGCTAGAAAAAATTATTATAGGTAATGATAAGGAGAAGTATTTTCAGGTCGGAGCTTAACTGCTTCCTCATGAGAAGGAAGAGTTGATAATGTTTCTTAGAGAAAATATTGATGTGTTTGCATGGAGCGCTTACAAGGCTCCTAGGGTGGATCCGAGCTTCATTTGTCATCATCTAAATGTCAACCCAACCGTCATACCAAAGAAGCAACCACCTCGGCGTTCATCTAAGGAGCATTCCGAGGCTGTCAAAGAAGAGGTGGCTAGCTGGGGCTATTAAGGAGGTTTTTAATTTTGAATGGTTGGCTAATACAATAGTAGTGAAGAAGAAGAATGGAAAATGACGAGTATGTGTAGACTTTAAAGATTTGAACAAAGCTTGCCCCAAAGACCCCTTTCCCATGCCTCGTATAAATCAATTGGTAGATGCCACTATAGGACATCCTCGAATGAGCTTTTTGGGTGCTTTCCAAGGGTATTATCAAATACCCTTGGCTTTGGATGATCAAGAGAAAATAGCTTTTGTCACTCCTACTGGAAATTATCATTACAAAGTGATACCCTTTAGTTTGAAGAACGCATGATCCACCTATCAGAGGAAGATGATCAGGATGTTTGAGCCACAATTGGGAAAAAATATTGAGATCTATATAGATGACATGGTGGTAAAGAGCAAGTTGGAATCTAAGCACGTTAGTGACCTCGAATACATCTTTGGAATATTGAGGAAACACAAGATGCGCCTTAATGATTCTAAATACTATTTCGGCGTTGGTTCAGGAAAGTTCTTGGGATACATGGTCACTCATCGTGGAATCGAGGTCAATCCTGATTAGATTAAAGCCATCAACAGTTTGCAGCCTCCTCAGAATCTTAAGGAGGTCCAGAGATTAACGAGGATGACTGCTGCTTTGAACCGATTTATCTCTAGGTCGGCAGATAGGTGCAGACATTTCTTCCAATTGTTGAATAAGTGGAAAGGGTTTGAGTGGACCGAGGAGTATGCCCTAGCCTTCTAACAGTTGAAGGAGTACCTTTCTTGGCCACCCATCATGTTTAGGCTTGAGAAGGATGAGGTCCTGTTTGCTTACATTGTTGTGGCTCCCTATGCAGTTAGCTTGGTTTTGATACGGGTTGATGATAAGGTGCAGACACCAGTTTATTATGTGAGCAAATCCATGCATGAAGAAGAGGTTCGGTACCTACCATTAGAAAAGGCCATACTAGTAGTAGTGCATCAACACGTAAACTTCCCAATTACTTCCAAGCTCACAAGGTAGTGGTATTAACTCAACTTCCTCTCTAGTCTCTACTTCGGAGAGCTGATTACACGGGGAGGATTGCTAAATGGGGTACGATTCTAAGGGCCTTCGATATCAAGTATATGCCTCGCACCTCTGTTAAGGGCTAGGTCCTTGCGGAACTAGTGGTCGAGTTCGCTGGATCTCCCTTGGAAGAAGGAGGTAAAAAACAGAACATGGATGAAAAATCAGTTGGAGTGGTCTTTTTACAAAAACCTCTATCCTGTAGAGTGTATGTTGATGGCGCTGCTAATCAAAGAGGATCCGGTGTGGGGCTGGTTATTGTATCTCCGAGGGGATCGTTATTGAGAAATCCTTGAGGTTAGGCTTCTTGACTACGAATAACGAGGCTGAGTACGAGGCTTTGTTAGTGGGGATGACTATGGTTCGAGAGATGGAAGGAAAGACATTAGAGGTGTTTTCAAACTCAAGGCTGGTTGTTATGTAGGTAGAGGGTGAACTAGAAGCCAGAGATCCAAGGATGCAAGAGTACTTGAGTCAGGTTAGATATTTACAATCGGGTTTTGAGTCTTTCACTTTACAGCAAATCCCTAGAAGCAAGAATATGCACGCTGATTCTCTGACCACAGTAGCAACCTCCTCGACCCAGAGTTTGCCTCAGGTCATCCTAGTTGAAGATTTGTGTAAACCTACCGAGGTGAGGAAAGACGTGGTGCAGGTTCATCAGATTAGAATGTGACCTAGTTGGATGAATCCCATTGTTATGTTCCTCAAGGATGACATCTTGCTTGAGGAGAAAGGGGAGGCTGATAAAGTGCGAAGAAAATCACCTCATTTTTGGTTGTCCGAGGACTAGAAGTTATACAAGCACTTTTTCTCTAGACCGTACTTACTATGTATACATCCTGAGGCAGTAGAACTCCTCCTAGAAGAGCTACATGAAGGGATTTGTGGGAGTCACACAGGTGGCAGATCTTTATCTCACAGGGCCCTCACTTAAGAATATTGGTGGCCAAGTATGCAAAGGAAAGCACAAGAGTATGTGAAGAAGTGTGACCAATTTCAGAGGTTTGCCCTAAACATTCATCAGCCTAGGGGTGTCCTTAATCCTTTTTTTAGTCCCTGATCCTTTGCTCAATAGGGCTTGGATATTGTTGGTTCTTTCCCTAAAGTAGCAGGTAATAGGAAGTGGCTCTTGGTTGGCACTGGTTATTTCACCAAATGGGTTAAAGTTGAGCCCCTGGAAAACATCAGAGATACGGATGCTAAAAGATTTGTGTGGAAAAATATTGTCACTCGGTTTGGGGTTCCCTATACCCTTATCTCGGATAATGAGCTTCAGTTTGATAGCAAAGCTTTTAGGAGTTACTATTGCAATATGGGCATCAAGAACAAATATTCAACTCTTACTTATCCCTAGGGAAATGGGCAAGCTGAGGCTATGAATAAAGTCATAGTAAATGGGCTCAAAAAGAGGTTGGATGATGCCAAGGGCAAATGGGTGGAAGAGCTGCCCCATGTCCTTTGGACATATGGAACTACCCCTCGTAGGCAAGGTTTTGAAACCTGGACTGGATCATACAGTCCGATCTGAAAAATCTTGAACCGCTCATTTTTGTGGTTCTTTTAGCCTTAAGAACCGCTCTATGGGAAAAAAGTAGGGACCCGTGTGAACTGCGGTCGAACCTCACGGTTTTGAGAACCGTGATCAGACCACTTCTCACGGTTCCCTATTTCCCTTTGAATCTGAACCTTAAAAAAAAAAAAAAACATAGAAGAGGAGAGATTGTCGTTGAAAAGAGCGATCTGGATGAGCCAGTGAATGATGGCGAGAATGGAAGGCCAGTGGTGAGGAGTACCAGGGGCTTTCAGAATGGATTTGTTGAATTTGAAAGGGTAATTTAGGGATTTGAGCAAGAAGGGGAGATCTTCGTCAAGTTTAGAGGAGGAAGGGAACTGGAGACGAGAGGGGAGATCTTCTGGCTTTGTTCTCCGCCGATAATTGTGTGTGACAGGGTGAGAGTATGAGAGAAAGAAAATGAGAAAGAGAGCTAGAGATGAAGAAAGAAAAGTAAAAGCAGAGAGGAGTCAGATGAAAGGAGTGGGGATGGGGATGGGGGTGGGGAAACGTGTGTAGAGGATAAAAAACGAGAGAAAAAAAAAAGAAAAAAAGAAAAAGAAATGTATGGTCTGTATGGATGCAAGGAAAGAAAGGAAAAAGAATAAAAAATCATAATCAAATGTTACCACAATATTTTCATAATATTTCACAATAAATTTTAAGTAACAAATAGTTATTAGTTAATATTGGAAAGTAAAAAAATAATTTTAATGGTGGGTTCAAATTAGAACCAGTAACAACTTTTCACATAAATTTTATTGTGAAAGTATTGCTAAAAATGTTGCAGAGTTCTTTGTTGCTTCTGAACACTTGTTGTGTGCTTTAGTGTTGTCAACTATAATGCTTGCTTGCTGTCAAGCACTTCCTCTTTGAGTTTTGTTATTCATTTAACTTTAACAATTTTTAAATGCATGGACATCTTCAGATCTAGCTTTTGATTTTTTTTTTTAAAAATTTATAATAAGTGGTGAACATTGACTATTCAAATGGCCTTGGGAGTTGGGAAAAAAAATGATCCACAGTCAAATGAGCTTGGGCATGAGCAAATAAACTAATTTGTCTCTTAGCTATTTTATCGAGTTTCATAAAATAAAAATTATTGGTTACTAAAGTGTACTTTGTCATGACTTAAAAATAATTTAAAGACTCAATAGTTATTTATGTTTTTTTAGAATTTAATAATTCTTATTTGTATTATGAAAGTTATGTTATAAAAAATACTATCTATATTTGTTTTGGATTATTTTAGTTAAATTTTCAATTTTTATTTATTTAATATATTTATTTATAATTTAAATAATTATTAAATTAATTATGACGTTATCACGGTTCAACCTCGGTTTGACCCTGATCTAACCTTAAAAACCTCGAACCTTTCACTTTAACAGTTTATTGAACGGTTCGGGTTTCAAAACCTTGCTCGTAGCTCCATGGGTGAGACTCCTTTTTTCCTAACTTATGGGGCCGAGGCTATAATTCCTTTAGAGACGGGATTCCCAACGCTGAGAACAAGTCTGTTTACTCTGGACAGAAATGAGGGGTAACTAGAGAAGAGCTTGGACTTGGTTGAAGAGCAGCGAGAAAATGCCATGGTTCAGTTGGCAAATTATCAGCAAAAGCTTAAACAAGGATATGACTCAAATGTGAAATTAAGACCATTAGTCCCGGGAGATTTGATATTACAGAAGGTTTTGGGTACTACAAAGAACCCAGCGTGGGGAAAGTTAGGACCCAATTGGGAAGGGATGTATTGTATCACTTTGGTAGTTGGTATAGGAGCATATTTCCTGGAAGATCTAGATGAAAAAGTTGTACGACGCCTCTAGAATGTAAATAACCTACCATTAATAAAAGGCATTCCTGCCATGTTTTACTTATGACGTTATTTATTGCTTTCATTAGTTATCTGAGTATTAAACAGAACATTGGTCTTGCCTAGCTCTTCGGACCACATACCTTGGGTAAATTAATACTTCTTATTAGTTATCTAAGTATTAAACAGAATATTGGTCATGCTTGGCTCCTCGGACCACATACCTTGGATAAAATAATACTTCTCAACATTTTATCTAAGTATTAAACAGAACCTTGGTCATGTCTGGCTCCTCGGACCACATACCTTGGGTAAATTAATACTTTTCAACATTTTATCTAAGTGTTAAACAGAACCTTGGTTATGCCTGGCTTCTCGAACCACATACCTTGGATAAATTAATTCTTCTTATTATTTGTCTAAGTGTTAAACATAACTTTGGTTATATCTGGTTTCTCAGACCACCTACCTTGAGTAAATTAATACTACCAAAAATATAATTAAGTGCTAAACAGAATCTCGGCCATGTTAGGTTTCTTGAACCATATGCCTTGAGAGAATTAATAACTATGAGGGATAACCCAAACATTTACAAGTGTATCCATGATCAAATCATGAGCTGGGAACCTTTTGCAATTCCTTAAATCTGCTACTAAGGGGAGGGGTATGAGGAACTATGGATGGTGTGTAAGGTCCTTTAAGTGGGCCATGTCTAAGGTATGTTTTTAAAATTAGTAGTTTATTTTGTCAAGATTATGATTTTGGCTGGTCCTGCCAGATCTGTTGTTGCTTGTATGGGATGTGGTAGTTACATTATCACTTACCTACATAACAGATCTAGGTTATATTTTGTTCATATACTAACTAAGTATAAGAAGAATTTCTTTTGAGTTAATGTCCCCTCTTGTTGAAAAAGGTAAGCTTGGGAAGCTTCACTTATTCTGTGATTAATTATGTTAAGTAGGGTGGTGATGCTACCACTTGCACCAATGATCATTAAAATTAAATATATGAGCGTATGTTAAGTCAAATGCTATTATCCTTCACTCTTAAACCAATTAAATGTAAAGTAGAAATGTCAAAATTTGCACAAAGCATCTATGATTAAAATTTGTTAATTGCCATTAAATTAAACCTTGAGAAAGGTAAAATGGTTACAAAAGGCGAAGGTTCCAGTTACAATAAAAAAATAAAATAAAAATAAATTTTTAACTAAGTCCAATAGATTCTGATTTGAGTCCTAGTTGATCTTCAAGGGGGGAGGGGGGGGGGTTCGCCTTCCCTGCGCCTTTGGTGGGCTTGATCGCCTCATCAGCAATAGAGGCTAAACCTTTGCCTTTAGGATCTTATTTAGCAGGAAGGGGGATTGCAGCAAGGACTATCTCCATATCATGAGGAGCGTCTCCACCCTTAGAAGCATCTTTGGGAGCAGAAGTAGGTTTGGTCGATTTAGGAACCACCCCTTTGGAAACCTCTTTTTCTTTCTCGACGTCCTCGACAGGGATGGTTGAAGGAGGAGGAGCCTAAGTTTGGGTCTCCTTGGCCACGTCTGCTTTTTCAGGAGTAGGGTCGGCTTGGGACTTGTGGAAATTGGAAGGCTTGACGTGTGGATTGCTGGGGGGTAGTAAATGTTTTCTGCCCTCCTAAGGGCAGAGGAGGCCTTAACCCCAATTTGGTTGAGGGTCTCATTCCATACCTGGAGGTAGTAAGGTCTACATACCCCCGTGACCTCAACCCTGAGGGCTTCCTCAGTCTTAGCCACCCCCACATCATAGCCGTCCTACTCGGCTTGGTCCCTAGCCTTTTCAGCCTCTTCGAGCTTCTTTTTTAGGCTCAAGATCTGTTCTTTGGCTGTGGACAACTGGTCCTTGGTTTGGCAAAGTTGCTTGCATTAATTCTCCGCCTACCTTTTAGCTCTTTCCAGAGCAGCCTCAGCACTTTTCTTGTCCTGGTCCGACTCATTCAGCTTCATGATTAGCTCTTTAATTTTCTTGTCAGCCACATTGAACGCATCCATGACAGCAATGCACCGACTCTCCTCATCCTTCATTGTCCTGTGGGCAGATCAGATTATCTCCTCAACCCTATGTGTAGCTTGGACTGCCTACTAGAGAAAGAAGCATAAAGTGTAAGAGTAAAAGAACAAGCACATAGTTATAACTTTAAGGGTAAAAAAAAAGGGGAAGAAAGAAAGTTTTTCTAGGTGGAAGGCTTACTAGGGCGAGATCCCTCTTCAAAGTGAGGAACACTTCATGATTCCTCATCCCTCTGAGATCAGCCATGTCGGTAGGCAGTAATAGAGCCTACTCTATGACATTGGCGACGTACCCAACCCTTCCTTGTTGGAAGTCCCTTATGGAGGCATCACTAGGAAGGGGGGCTCCATCTAACACCAAGGAAAGGGCCCAAGCTGGGACTTCGACCTGGTGGTCGTCCCTCCTTTCTACGACAGCTCCCTCGCTAGACGATCTTGTCTGAACAACCCTAGCTTGCTTGTCCCCTCTTTGTTGCTCAGACTTCTTTGACTGAGCTTTCCTTCTCTCCTCTATTACCTATTTTCCCTTATGGTCTCTTTTCCTCTTTTTGTCAGTCGGGTCAGCTTGGGAGACCTGGGTAGAAGGAAGGGTTGGAGGCTTTGGTTGGGCTGTCTTCTCAGCGACGGTGCCCCCAACCTGAGACTCAAGCAAGTCACGAAGGCTCATTCTTGCCCAGCACTGTAGTCCCGTGGCTTTAGGAATGGAAGGACGTTTTTGTGTCTGACTTACTTGTGCCAACGGGAGATTGCTAAAGTCACTGGTGGGAACCTTCAGGGATTCAGGTCGATTGAATACCTTGAAATCTTCCTTGGAATCAAAAGCTTCGACTACTTCTTCCTCCTTTCTAATTGCTGGCTGGGAAGGAGTTGCTTCTTCCTCGGCCTTATACTGCAATAGTGGCTCTTCTTCTAGTACACCTTGTGGTGCTGTGTCTGGATTAAGAAAGTCGGGCACAACACCGTTGATCAGGTGTAAGCGACAATCTCTCGCCTTGATCATGCACTTGGGCTCTTGGAAGCTGAATGACAAAGGGGTGTAGCCAAGGATTAAATGAGCTACCCTCAAATGTCCATCGGTGTGAACGAATACTTCGGCCTTTAGTACTCTATTGAGGTTTGACTTGTTAACAAGGCTGAAGTTGGGAATGGCCGAGTATTTATTTGCAAAATCACCAGGCATAAACATATTGTCAGAGAGTAACATATTTAAGAAGAAAATTAAACTTGTAAGCACAAATTGCAAAATTACACATTGGGGGGTTAGTAGAAATAAGGGGTATTGTTGGAATCATGGACCTAGACCTAAAACACCCCACCTGGTGTCCCTTCTTTAGTCGAACAATGAAGCCTATCGTGCCACTCCCCTGAAACGATGAGGAAATCTTTATTCATGCCCTTATTAGTCTCAGGGAGACACGAAATGAGCCTGATCGTGGGTTCTCTAGTTTTGAAATAGTATCCTTGCCCTGATAATTTATGGAGGTTGTAAACCCATTTAACATCGTGATTGGTGAGGTTCATGCCCATCTTCTCGTTAAGGGCATCGACGCTGCCAAGGATTGTAAACATATTAAGGGTACACTGGGTAAGGGCTAATCTATGGGCTATTAAGTAATCCATAGCGACTCTGCCCATGGGGATTCTCATCCCTCCCTCTAAGATGGCAATCATCGGGATTACCGCCTCTCCCTCCTGCCTCTTAGCGTACCAATCCCCCTGTTTACAATACCTAATGGAGACTCCTGGGGGAATTCTATATCGAGCTTTAAAGCTCTCTATACCCTCGGTGAAGTCTACCAAATGAGCAAACCTACCCATAAGTGATAAAGAGTTGAAGGTGAAAAGAAAGTAGAGGGAATTAGGGGGCTGAGGAGGAAAGAATTCTGGGTAAAGAAAAGTAGAAGAAAAAATAAAGAAAAATATTTAAATGACTTACACAAGGGAAGAAACTCTCCTTGGATTGGTTCTTGATATTTATGAGTGTAAAAGTGGAGTGAATGAGGCCTTCAAACTGTATTTGTATCAAAGAGAGAGACAAGCGGGAGAATTCCCGCCAAGTTCCAAGGAAATCCTTAGCCGTTGGATCTCCATCATGTCGTAGAACGTGGGAGACATGGAGCCACAGAAATTTAACACGAGCGTGCCCCGGATGCTGAAGTGTCAGGAATGTGCATTGGGCACTAGAAAAGGCGTTTGTGCAGACAGAAGGTGATATGTGACAAGAAGGGAATAATGATGATAATATCAAAATCCCCTTCTTTTTCGAGGAGCAAAGGAAGGAAATTTTGAGGGGCTATTGTATGGATAAAGAGCCTAAAAGTGTACATTGGGCCGTGGAACATGCCCAAGGACGTCCAGTAGTCCGAGGACCAAGAGATAATAGGGAATAAGTACGAATCAAAGCGCCACGGACAATGGTAAGCAACTAACCCTCTGGCCACATTAATGTGGAGGTTATGCCTGAACAATGGTAAGCAGTCTTACAGCTACTCCCAAAGACTTCGGGAATGTGCTGATGGGGTAAATATCATGGAAATGTAGGATAGAAGGAAGCTAAGAAATATCTGATAAAAAGCTGCTACCACTGCATTGAATGCTCTGCAGCTAATCCTCTAGCCGCATTAATGTGAAGGTGATGCCTGAACAATGGTAAGCAGTCTTACAGCTACTCCCAAAGACTTCAGGAAGGTGCTGATGGGACAAAGATCAAAACTAATAACTTGACCTACACGTGTATGGTGAAGATGAAGAAAAGAGGGATGTATAAGAGAGGAAGTCCCCTTACAGAGGGGTATCGAAAAAGAGGGAGAAGAACACTGTAGCATATAGAACTGAACTTGTAACTAAATTCAAAAGAAAGATATATAAGATCTAGTCTCCTCGGACTGTGCCAAGGACGATTTACTTCACACGAAACAATTTTATTCTTATTTTCTTTTCATTTGGGATCATTACAATTATTGTCTGATTCATTAAAACCTAGTTTTTCAGCCCACTTTCTACAAATTTATTATATTGGGCTCTTTTTGGGCCTAGGTCTTTTTCCCTTTAGGCTCGGGTTCCAAATCTGGCCCCTACAAAAAAAAAAAAATTTAACTATTCGAGAGATTCAATTTCTAAATATAGATAAGGGCCTGATTAATGAATGCCCTTATGACATTTGTTAATAAATAATTTTAAGAAAGTTTTGGTACTATTTTTATAAGAAATATAAAAAAATTCTAAAAAAAAAAATCAGCTACTTGTTTCTTTTTCCATAAAAATTTTCTAAAAATATTTTTTAAAGTAATGTCCTTAAGGCATCCCGTTAACTATTCCCAAAAAATAAACAAGCAAGAGTAGAGCGAATAAAGTTTTTAACACCAAAAACATATAAAAATGACAATAGGATATTGAAGACGAAATTTCACTCGTTACTAATATTAATAAAAGAGTTATTTTGTCCATAAATTTGGACAAAAGTTAACAGCATCCTAAACAAGACTCTATATAATATTACTGTATTAAATCATAATATGAACATATACATAATAATTGTTATGTTTATTTCCAAAATATATCAGTCAAATATTTTATGTTCCTTATGTTTATACATAATAAATTTTATTTTCATTCTCACAAAATTCAGCTAGAATAATTTTTTCAATAAAAAATGATAATAATCTTAAACAAGTTAATAAATTTTAGGGACTAATAGCGTATATTAGCCTAAATGAAAGTACCACGATTCTAAATAAATATATAAAAGTACATTTTACTTTTGTGTGAGTTACACACTAGTTAATTAAAAAAAGATAGTTTCTCAAAAGAAACTTACCTCAAACATCTTGAGAAGTAATATTAGTCGGGCAACAATTACAAGGCAACAAATCGTAAAATGAGTCGCTAGCCGTCCTACATTAAGTTAGGAGTCAATGTGTAATTTAAGGTGCTATGTGTAGCATGAAATGATGACCCTATGAAGAACTCAACAAATTATACCGGAAGAGAAGAAACAAAATTCTTGCCTTTAAGTAGTTTGGCTAGCATCTCATTTTAGGATTTGTTGCCTTACAAGTTGTTGCCCAATTAATATTTTTTCTCAAGACGTTTGAGGTAAGTTTCTTTTGAGAAACTATTTTTTATTAATTAACTAGTGTGTGTGACCCACACAAAAGTAAAAGATACTTTTACTTATTTATTTAGAATTGTGACACTTTTATTTAGGCTAAAATTCACTATTGTTCCCTAAAATTTAATAACGTATTTATGATTATTATAATTTTTTATTAATTAATTTATTCTAGCTGAATTTTATGAGAATAAAAATAAAATTTTATCATGTGCAAACATATGGAACATAAAATATTCGACTGATATATTCTGGAAAAAAAATCAAGAATAAACATAACAATTATTATGTATATGTTCATATTATGATTTAAGACAGCAATATTATATAGAGTGTTGATTAAAATGGTGTTAACTTTCCTCCTAAGTTATGGAGGAATAACTCTTTTATTAGTATTAGTATTGAGTGAAAATTCATCTTCAATACTCTATTGTCATTTTTGTATGTTTTTGGTGCTAAAAACTTTATTCGCGCTACTCTTGCTTGTTTATTTATTGGGAATACTTAATGAATGCCTTAAGAGCATTGTTTTAAAAAATATTGTTAGGTTCTAAGACCTTTAGATTTAAATGTATTAGAACACTAATTTGTAATGTTGGCATACTATGATCAAAACGTTTTAGTCTTGTTTAGACTGCTCAAAGTATGTCTTATATGTAAAGTTGGAATCGAGTTGCTGTAGAATTTACTGTGCAATTTTGTCTGGCTCGATTGATCGAGAATTAGACTTGACCGATTGAAAGTCGTGCAGATTGTTTTTCTGTAGATTTTTCCAACTCAGCCCAAGCCCATTAAGGATTAGGGTTTCTGATCTACTTCTCCCACTATATGAAAGAAACCCTAAGCACGTTTTTTAAAGGCTTCTAAGAGAGAGAAGAGTGTGCCTCTTTTTGTATCTAGGGTTTGTACCCAAAAGCTCTCTAGAGTCTTTGTTGTTGTTGTTGTTGTTGTTGTTGTTGTTGCTGTGCATGTGAATATCTTGTGAGATCTAGAAGTGTTTGTCTTCACATATACTTAGGGTATCAAGAATCAAAATTATGTCAAGAATTTGATGATCATTTAGTTGCTGCATTAAGAGCTTAAAGATATACAAGCGGGAGTGCTTGTGCTTGTTGGGAATCCAAGCAAAAAGTAGTCCGTAGACTCGGAGTTGTCACGTGGTCGTAATAGTAAGTATCCTATTTGAGGTAGCAATATGATGTTAGTGGTCTAAGTCGCTATTGTGTAAACTTCAATTTCTTCATAGTAGATTCATTTTACTTTGAAGATAGCTAAGTTAAATCCTCCCCAAGTTTTTTACCAGTTTGGTTTTCCTGGGTCATCATATCATTGTGTTCTTTATATTTCCGCTGTTTTACATGATATGATTGTTATTGTTTTAAACTAGATCTGAATAATAAACCTAAGTATTCACTTGGTTAGTTAATCAGGTTAAACAATCTAGTTTTATAGGGGTTTAAAAACGTTCAAATATTTTTTAAATTTTTTTATGAAAAAAGAAAAAAGTAACTAGTTTTTTAATATATAATTTTTTATATTTCCCATAAAAATAATATCAAAACTTTCTTAAAATTGTTTATTAACAAATGTCCTAATGGTGCCTATTAATCAAACCCTTACCTATAATTAGAAATTGAATCTCTTGAATGGTTAATTTTTTTTTTTACTTTATATTTTCTTTTTAAGGTTTAGGGTTTTTAAGTATCTTAATGATCTAGGCAGCATCACTCTTTAATGCTCAACTTTTCAAAATTCAACTGGGTCACCAATTTAATAACCTTCATCACAACTTATGCTTTGACCACATCTGATTCTGGTAGAGGGATTTATACTTGCGGAATCTCAACACAAATGTTTTTTTTCCTATATGGTTACAAGATGCCACAATATCAACTGCCTTCCCATCTTTCGGCCAAATAGCGTTCACATTCACTTTGTAGCACAGATGATGGTAGGGGTTCCCCCCCCCCCCCCATTTGAAAAATTCCCTTAATAATAGGCTCAATAGTGCTAAAGAAAGAAATTATCTTAACATAAACTCAATCACCACCCCCCCTTAAGATTTTGGCACAAAATATAGAGAGATGTTACGTCCATAACATTTTTATAACATTTTCACAATAAATCACAGTTGGTTAGTTGTTATTGGTTCAAATTTGAACCTAACACGAAGATTACTTTTTTGCCTCAACAATAACAACCAGTAACAACCTGCCACTTAGGATTTGTTGTAAAAATATTGTGAAAATGTTGTGGACATATCATTTCTCCAAAATATATGTACTTATTTTAGTCCTAATCTAGCCCGTTATGTAGCCCATAAACAAATTTGCAATTAAAAAAACACACACACACACCCAATTAAATTCCTTCATAATCAGGATTCCTAGTCCTAATTAAATATTTAAATCAAGACTCCAAAATCCAAATAAATAGAAATAAATTTTAAGTTTTTAACATCATACTTCCCTATTAGGACATATGTGTTTTACTTGTTTAGAACATATGTCATTACTTTATGTAGTTGGCTAATTCTTTGACAAAATGCACTTTACTTGTAATTGGGTAGATTTAGGATGAGTTTTATGCTTCAAGAAACTGTGTTTTAAGATCAAGTGTTGAAATCATCAAGTCTGTCCAAGAAACAAGCTGAGAAGTGCAAGTTCATTAAAGCTCGACAGCTAGCATGTGTCGAGGTTTAAAGAATTGTTCCAGTCCTATGGCTCGACAGCTGCTCGACAACATCTCGACGCCTCTATCTGTCGAGGTTTAAGAAAAACAGATTTTGAGTTCTGTTTTGATTCCAATCCGTGGATGTGTCTTTGGGTTTTCTTTTCTCCTAACCCTAGACATATAAAAGGAATATTTTAAGAGCCATCAAAGAGTATACAAGTTGCACAAGCGTTGAGAAATCCTTGTTCAAGCAAATTGTGACTAGAGACAAAGTTCTTGCCCTAGTTCATCTCTCTTGTGAAGAAGTTGTTGTGTAATGTGCACCGTAAGGTTTTGTAACCAAGCATCTTCTTAATCTTCATCGTGTGGATGAATTGAAGAACTTTGCAGCCAACAATCTTCTTTAGTTGGTGATTGAAGTCGCGTACTGGGATCCGCACAATTTGTTAGTCACGTACTTGGGAGCCGTGCATTGAAAGGAGAAATTGTCGCTACAGAACAAGTCCAATTGGGTATTGGGGTAAGAGTTCAACTGTAGATTGGTAAGGTACTTGAGATTCCTTTACTTGTAACCGCTTGTTGTGATAATAGTGAAATTTCGGAAGTAGTGACCTTAAAATCACCCAGTGGAGTTTTTGCCGTGTAGGTTTTCTCCATTCATAAACAAATCACCATGTCACTTATTTTCCGCTGCATACTTCTTTTATTGGTGATTTTTTTGTGCTACCACGCAATTTGCATGTTAATTTGGTTAATTAATAACTTGGCTAATTAATCAATTAATCCATCACAAAGGGTCAATACGTTTTTGGCCTATCATTCCCAAACAAAACCCAAACTTCAAAACCCCAAAGATCCAAACTTCACAACATATATACAATTGCCAACAATGAATCAGCCCCCACTCACTTACCAACTAATGCCACTTTTGCTGCCACCGCTGCTACCACCTTGATCTATCTTCGATGTCAATGTGTATGCCTCTCTCTCTCTCTCTCTCTCTCTCTCTCTCTCTCTCTCTCTCTCTCTCTCTCTCTCTCTCTCTTGGTGAAAATGGGATTTTGCCCATTTCATGCAAAAAAATCAGCGTGTTACTCCATTTCTCAAACTAATTAGGGAAATACTCATCTTTTGAAACTTGATTTTCTCAAAATTGAGTTAAAAAAAAAATTTATGGAGACCTATAGTTGTGTTTTAAGGAGCCTATAGTGACGTTTTAAGTACCTATAGTGACGTTTTAAGGACCTATAGTGGCGTTTTAAGGACCTATAGTGGCGTTTTGGAACTCGAGTGACTAAAAAAATTTCAAATGGGTATGTCTTAATGTCCATCGAACTTTTTTTTTTTGTTAAGTTAAGAATTTGGCCTCCCTTGAAATTTTTTTTTTTGACTCCACCACTGCTTTGTAGGCTCCAAGCAAAGGATAATTTAATTTCGATGGATATTGAGACATACCCATTTGATCTTTGCCTCTAAAAAAAATTATAATAGCTATGTTTGACCTATTGGACTCATTACTAAGGTCTGAAATTCTAACATTATTTTCTTTAACTTATGATATAATTTTATAAGAATTTTAGAAATGATTGTTAAAGGTTATGCATAACTCATCATATCATAATCACTTGTATTTAAAGCTTAAACCTTTCCTAATTAATGGTCTAGTGACCACTTATATTTGTTTTGGGTGCCTTTAATGTTTAAACTGCTTATTTTGAAAACAATACTAGCTTATAACCCTATGCATATGTATGAATGCATTTAATGATGATTCCAATTTCAAATAGCACTAGATGACTATGCTAATGTGGAAAGGAGTAAAGTTCTACCAAAACATCAAACCCATATAAAGTTTTGCCACGAGCATATTGTATTCATTGGGCAAATATAAGTTCGATTAAGATTTGTTTCTCCATAGTACTAGAACTAGAAGCAAGCAAGAGGGATTGACTCAAGCAAAGTTATGTTTACCTATTTTAGTAGCTTTTCATTTCATAAGAAGTTTGATATAGGAAGTTAACCCTTCTTTGCTGAAATTCATAAATCTTTCTTTTTGTTCGAAAGCATACATAACTCCTGATTAACTATTAGCAGTTAAAGGATAAAGGAATAAGACATATGCACAAAACAAATACAATCGTTTATAGAAAAATGTTGCATTTGTGACAAATGGGTTAACTATTTAATCATCTACAAGAAAATTATATGACCAAATTGACAATCATTTACTATGTAATTTTTAAATGCTACATACACGACAAAATTTGTTGACAACCTTTTTCACAACAAATGATATGGTAAATTGTAATTAGTACATCACTTTTACATGAGACCACCATTGATAATTCTCTTAATTATGGGCCAATCAAAATTGATCATCTAGCTTCAAATAGATTGGTCTAATAAAGTAGGATGCATCCTAAGAAACCGTAGGATGGAGGTTGATCTTAGTTGGAGTTTTGGCCAGATCTCCTCCTCCCTAACTTCGACCGAGACCAACCGCCATCCTACGCGGACTTGACCAATCCGACCTGATTCCTTCACTAGTCAGTGGCTTGTCTAGAAAATCTCCACTCGATTTGGTCAAGTTGGTTACGGGCTAGGCACAAACTTGACCTAAACCAACCCATTGACACTGCTAATTCTAACATCAAGAAGGGCAAAGAACTGCACTAGTAGAAATATATAAATGGTTTATATATATGGCTTTTTTGGAGTCAAGGGCACTCGACCCTGATAGCTAGTGTGATAATGTTGAAGGTTTATTCTTCTACTGAACAGTGGTATCTGTAAACTTTCTTTTCTTTTTCACTTCATGATCAATATAATTTAGTAAGTTTGCCTGTGAACACTAGCCCATATTGTCACTTCCTTTTTCAAAATTGAAATGGGTTCAATGTGAAGGACACGTATGATGGGATGGAAAATGAGAGCATGTGGATAGAGTAAGAGAGTGTCAGAGATTTTAATTACACAGGGCTTAACATTGTGGGTTAGAACTAAATCTTTTGTTTTTATGTCTTTTCCAACAAGATGGCTTCCGTTGAGAAGATCAGAGTGGAATAAGTTTAATATTGGAAGATGTTTTGCAATCGTTATTTAGAGTAAGCAAAATAATTAAAAATATGTGGAATTATTATAATCGACATGGTGTTTGGAAGGTTTCCTTTACATTTTATTCTTTTTTGAATGAAACAGTAGGTTATTGTTAAAGCAACAAAACAATTACAAAAGAGTTCAAAACACTATAACTAGCAGCAATAGCTATGAACAAAGAAAACAAAACGTTACAATTTACTTCTCTTATCTATTCTAGGGCAACAAATTCCATGCATGAACTTTCATTAATCATAGCTCTCCCACAGTGCACAACAAACTTCTCAGCAGATTCAGGATCAGCATAGATTCAGCACTCCAGAGTCCAGACAATTTTCTGAGCCACCTAACGTTACCTGACCCAACATAGCCAACCTGCAAGCCTTAAATTCGAATCCTTAACTGATGACATAGAATCCTGTCCATATTAGAAACCTTCGATGGAATACCACATACATATCTCCATCTAACATCATTGATGATGGTCTTTACTAGCTTTTCCTCTGTCAAAATGTATTCGTTCAGTTTACCATCTTTTGATGGAGTGGGGTATAGAGTTGTAAAGGATGCTTTCCCTATTCTGTATAGCATTGCTCCGGATAAAGGGGCCACTGTAGTTGATTATTTGCGCTTTATTTTGGGTTGTTACGTTTATCAGGCTTTTACATGATTGGGAATTAGAAGTGACGATCACCTTTAGAGATCTTTACTCATCAAAAGGTTCAAAGGGATGTGGAACATAAGTTGTATTGGCGTCGGCGTTGGTGGCCTAATAAGAGTGGATTATTCGAGGTTAAGTTCTACCATAGAGAACTTTCTGATGGAGATCATGTAAAGTCTTTTCCTTGAAGAGTATCTCTGTTCAACAAGAACTACCATATTGACAAATGACAACCCATAAAAGCACCAAGGTGACTTGTATACAAAGCAAAGACAAGACATTAGACATTATGGCCAACAGGCAACAACAAAGCAAACCAAAATGTAGAACATAGAAGAAACACTAGAGATTATATTTCGCAACTTCCCAGCAAGATATCATTAGCTACGTACTCATCAAACAAAGCACCTCACTTCCTCCAATTTCATGAATAGAAAACATACGTATATTAGAAAAAACAAGGGAGCTTGCTAGGTTGACCTTTGAGAATAAGAAGACAACTTATCTCTCTCCTTATTAGTATTGATCTCTGCCTTTCGCTTGCTTCTTCGTTTTTCTGGTAAAAAACATGAGATCTGAATAATTGAGTTCATGCAGTTCCTCTATATTAACTTCCATCATCCTTACACATTAGAAAAAAGGAAAAATATGCAATCACGCCACAATCATCTATTGAAATTAAATGGGTTAGGATATTTTGTCAGTTATAATATAAAATAAATTTTAAAAGAGTTTTCATTTAATTTTTTAAACCCATTATTATATAAATAAATAAATTTTATTACTCCGTATAATTTATGCAATTGAGCATAACTAATGGTGTCAATTTGAATTAGCGTGTCAGGTTTGTATCGTGTTGAGGTAGAAATATTCGACTAAATGACTCATTAATTTGAACCCGACCCATTTAATAATTATGTCGTGATCCTTCAACCCTAACTCGACATGTTAATAAGGTAGGTTAGCCTGACTCAACCCACTTGACACACTTAATAAACGAGTTGTGTTGGATTAACACGAATGTAACACAATCCATTTCAACCTGCATAATATTAAATATAACATCCATCTAAAAATAAATTTTTTTTATATCCTAAAAGTAGTGCATACACTTCAAGTTTTCAACCCACATTAAAAATAATATAGTTCAACAAAAAAATAGCATTCATATAGAAATAAGTTCCTTACACTCCAAAAGAAGTGCATACACTTCAACTCAAATTCAACGTAACATAGTTTAACAAAAATAAAATAACATAGTTCAATAAAAATATAACATCCTCAAAACTTGCCAAATACTAAGGGTCTATTTGGATAGAACTTATTGCTGAAAACTGAAAACTGAAAACACTGTAGCAAAATAATTTTTAAATGTATAAATAATATTGTGGGACCCATTTTGAATAAAAAAATAACTGAAAATAAAATTTGTGGGTCCGTGAACAGTACACGAATGCACTGTTCACGGCAGAAAGCAGCTGAAAAGTCAGATATATACGGCTACTGCTGCAGAAAAAAAAAAAAAAAAAAAAAAAAAAAAAAAAAAAAAAAAGAGGCAAAACGCTGAAGGAGAAACGCAGACGCCAAAACGCTGAATCCAAACGCATTCTAAGTATTAATATTAAAAGAGTTGGAGGAAATGGTAGACTAATCCTGACTATAACTATGATTATCATCCATAGATTCTTTGTTGATGTCCAAATTCATAACATCTCCCACAAGCTCATCCAATTTCATTTGTGCAAGTTCTATGCCAAAAAAATATTTATAGAACCAGGGTATTAGATATTTATAAGAAGGTTTAGAGATTTAGGATTTGTAGGGTTTAGAAATTTAGGGTTTGTAAAGTTTCAATTTTCAATTATATCCCTTGTAAGTTTTTGTAATTACTCACTTTCTTTTTAAATTTAAAATATAGGTTGGATGTAAAAAGTATTTGACAAATCTAAAATAAAATGAATATTTATTTGTTATACGAGTTAAACGAGTTGTGTTAAATACGTCATTTCGGGTTTACACAAATAAATTGGCGTGTCTATTACGAGTTATGCGAGTTAATCCGTTTATGATATGTTTTTTATCGTGCCGCTTTCGGGTTGACCCGTTTATGACTCAAACCCACTAAGCCCAACCTTAACCAGCAAAAACTAGTGTTGAGTTCGTGTCATGTTCGCGGGTTGGGTCAAACGTTGACACTTCTAAGCATAACATTCCAATTTCATCACTATTAAGTATCTATCTTCTCAAAAATAAAAATAAATTAACCCAAAAATTTAAACTAAATCCCAAAATCTAAATTGTGTGTATATATATATAACTAATACGGTTGGATCAAAATATTTGGGCTGAAATTTTTTCAACTTAAGTCAGATTAAGCGTTAAAAAAAAAATTAGAACCCAATCCAATTCATCAAGAAGTTCAAAAAGTGGTACAGAGGATTTGGACTCGTTCATCGAGACATATCGAAATTGTATGGTCATAGTTGTTTCAACTCTCAATACAAATAAAGGCCTAAGGCCAAAAATTTTATTCGGCTTTTTTTTTTTATTCACCTTCTATATTTCATTTATTTTTTGTTTAAAAGTTGTTCTCTGTTTAGATTGCAAAATACAAATTAATTTTCTATATTTGGGTTTTATTTACAACTCCTTTACTATTTTTAGAAGGGCAAGGTTTTTAATGCAACTTGAATTATATGAATTTTTATGTTAAAAAAGCCATCCGCATAACCCAATATCTATATAACCTATAATAATAGATGACATTTGCCTATTAATTGTCTTTTTGATATTTGGTCACATAAACTTTGTTAGCCTCACAATTTTCCATTTCACTTTTTATTTATTTATTTAATATGTCAAATGAGAGTTTTAAATGACTACTATAACTGAAGAGCTTTAAACCAACTAGATTACTCAACAACCTAGAAAACTTTTTAAATGATAAACCAACTACTATTCAGCAACTTGAAGAATTTTAAACCAAACTGGCCTACTATAATATATATATATATATATATATATATATATACACACCCGCTATGCCATCTGTTTTGTTTCTACAAATTCTTCATCCTCAAGTCTCAAGGTATCTTTTAAATGAATTTATCTTCGTAATTACTTTTTTTTAAAATATTATTTCTGTAATATTTTGTATTTTGTAGAGTGAGGATCCATAAAAGCTTCCAAAGGAAAAAAAAAAAAATCTTTCAAAAGAAAATTACCTTCTATCTTAGAATCTGAAGGCCAGACGGTCATCTTGACCGACCTCACAAACTTATATATTAACAAAAAGCTCTTTCAAGATAAATCAATCCTCAATAACCTCACAATTACTTTAAAGAAAAAAAAAATGTTTCATTGTTTTCGTGTATCACAAATACTTCATACCCCATACTTCAAAGAAAATCAAGGCCCCCTTCATTCAAAAGTTTCTTTATCAATTCAATGTGGCACATGACATGAAGTGGTCAAAAATTCAAGTTCTTGGAAAAGGATCCTACGGAACTATGTATTTAGCAATTGCTAACCGAGTCGGTTCCGCTTTCTCCTCTCCTTTTTCTGGCCTGATAGCTATCAAGTCAGCAGTTTTTCAAAACTCTTTGTCGCTTCAAAAGGAGGCCAAAATCTTGCAAGACTTGGTTGACTGCCCTGAGATTGTTCATTATTTTGGAAACGATTTGACTATATATTGAAAGTGGCGTAGGGTTCTATTGAAGAAATCTAATGAACAGAATTTCTAACGAAGCAAGACAGAGGTTCAAAGATCACCAGCAACAGAAACAAGATTACACAGTATTCAGTGAAAAGAGAAAGCCTAAGAAAATGAGAGAAAGTGAGAGAAAGATTGAGAGAAGAACTGAGAGAATAAAACTTGTATTGAACAACTAAGAATTCTTGCATAAGTACAACTGAGCTCAATGAGCTGTTTTTATACTATAAGATCACACTAACAACTTAATTAACCTCCCACCTTATGCGAATCTAAGCTCCTGAAAATTAGGCAATACAATTCAGCTCTTCTAACTAAATTGCGTGCTAAATCCAACTGCTCTTTAAACTAAGGAATACACACCGTTTTACTCATACATCTCCAAGGTCAATTATTAAGCTAAACGATTCATTTTTATACATAAATTCTATTTAAATGAAACGAAGCGTTTAATTGAACCGCTGTCGTTTTGTTTATGCTTCTTTCTTCGTTACCCTTCTTCTTTACAGGTCTAGTACTGTTATCTTCAACATCCCCCCTCAAACTGAGGGGGGGAGAATCAACTAGAAGTTTGGCATGATGAAAATGAAAAAGAGGAGTAGGGAGTGATTTGGTAAACATATCTGCAAAGTTTTCCTTTCTAGAAAAAAAAACCAATTTGTAATTGCTTGCGAAGGATCTTCTCACGAGTGAAGTGATAATCCACATCAAGATGTTTGGTATTAGAGTGAAGAACAGGACCGGCAGATAAAGCAATTGCATAAACATTGTCGCACCAAATCACATGGACATGAGAGAGAAAAATGCGAAACTCTTTGAACAAAATACGGAGCCAAGACAATTCCGCTGCCGTGGTGGCTAAGGCATGATATTTAGCCTCCCTTGAAGAACGAGACACTGTACTCTGCTTCTGAGCTGACCAGGAAATAGGATTAGGCCCAAGGAAAACAAACAAACCTGTTGTAGAACGACGATCAGAAGGATCCCCAGCCCCGTCCACGTCTGAGAACACAGTAAGAGTCAAAGGACCAGGAGTGAAAGAAATCCCAAAATGCAAGGTACCTTTGATATAACGAAGAACTCGCTTAGCGGCCTCCAAATGAGTGGTAGTAGGATGACTCATGAGCTGGCATAACTAATGAACACTAAATGCAATATCTGGATGAGTGAAAGTCAAATATTGAAGAGCACCAACCATGCTCCTATATTGAGTAGGATTTGAAAGAGTAACACCATCATAAGGAACCAAATGTGTGGAAGGACAAGAAGTTGTCTTAGTAGGTTTGGAGTTTTCCATATGAAACCTGTGAAGCACATCAGAGGCATATTTTGATTGAGTAAGAGTGAGACCATGAGCTGTTTGGGTAATTTGAATGCCCAAGAAGTAATTAAGGGGGCCTAAATCTTTAAGTTCAAACACCTGACCAAAAGCAACAATTAGATTTTGGACTTGAGTTGAATAATTCCTAGTGACAATGATGTCATCAACATACAAGAGAAGATATATGATGGTATTGGCTAAGCAAAAAATAAATAAGGAGCTATCTACTACTGAAGCAATGGAGCCAAGGTGAAGCAAGTGAAAAGAAAACCTCTCAAACCAAGCCCTTGGTGCCTGTTTGAGACCATAACGAGACTTATGCAACTTACAAACATAATCAGGATGAGTAGAATCCACATAACCTGGAGGTTGATGCATACACAGTTCCTCTTTGAGATAGCCATGGAGGAACGCATTAGACACATCAAGCTGTCTCAACTGCCACTTACAACTCACAACAATAGCCAAAACAAGTCTCACAATAGCAGGCTTAACTACAGGACTGAAAGTTTCATGAAAATCCACACCAGCCTGCTAATGAAACCCCTTTGCAACTAACCTGGCCTTGTCCCTAGATATTGAACCATCACTATTCAACTTAAGTTTAAAAATCCATTTGCATCCAACCAAATTCACATGAGGAGGAGTGGGACCAAGGGACCAAGTCTGCTGTCTCTGAAGTGTTTGAAACTCAGCATCCATTGCCGCACACCACTTTGGATATTGAGAAGCAATCTTGTAAGAGGGAGGTTCAGTGTAGGTGTAGTCTATAGTGGCTTGGTAGCAAAGTTTGGAGTTGGGTTTGGTAATCCCACTTTTGGACCTGATTTGCATAGGATGAGAATTCAGTGTATGGTGGAGGTAAAGGCTTAGGGTGAGTGTTTGAGGTAGGTAAGAGTGATGGTTCTGCAGCAAATGGATAGGGTGAATTGGTATGAGTAGGTGAAGACTCAGGATTAGAGTTTCAGGAGTGATGGTTCTGCAGCAGATTGAGAGGGTGGAGTATTGGAGGAAGGATTAATAGGTGAAGATGGATAGGAACCAAGTAAGGAGGGTTGATTTGTAGAGTGTAAGTAGAGTTGATTGGATAACCAAGTGGGAATAGCAGTAGCATTGGAGGAAGTGGAAGATATAGATGTGACAGTAGATGAAAAAGGGAACTTAGACTCATCAAAAATAACACATTTAAAGGTATATACACGATTTTTTTGATGAAAAAGACGAAGATACCCTTTAGAACTAGTAGGATATCCAATGAAAATACATTCTTTAGTCCTAGGTTCAAGCTTGTGAGCAGTGTAGGGTCTAAGATTTGAATAACAAGCACAACCAAAAGTTTTAAGTTAAGTAAGATCAGGTGATGAACAATATAGATTAGACCAAGGAGATTTCCAACCAAAAACTGAAGTAGGAAGCATATTAATCAAATTAACAGCTGTTTGAGCTGCAAAAGTCTAGTAAGAATAAGGCATAGAAGCTTGAGATAAAAGAGTAACAATAGTTTCAATTATATGCCTGTGTTTCCTTTCAACAACACCATTTTGCTGAGGTGTGTGAAGGCAAGAGAGATGATGAGTGATACCATGTTGTGACACATAAGATTTGAAGTCATTAGAGGTAATATCACTACCTCCATCAGACCTAAAGGTCTTGATTTTGGAGGAAATTTGATTTTCAATCATAGCATTGAAATGAAAAAATTTAATAAAAGCATCTAATTTGGACTTTAGTAGATAAAGCCAACTAAATCTAGAATAATAATCAACAAACAAGACGCAATATCTAAGCCCATTGACAAAAGCAACAGGTGTAGGACCCCACAAGTCAAAGTGTACAAGTTCAAAAGGAGAAGAAGCTATAAAGTGAGAATTTGGAAAAGAGATATTGTGCATTTTACCAAATAAGCATTGAGTACAAGTTTGATCCATAACATTATTATTATTTTGTACGGACTTGACATTAGGAAACAAACTATTGAGAGGTTGATCATGAGGATGACCAAACCTCATATGCCAGAGATGTTAGGATTAGTGCCCTTAAATCCTATTGTATGATGCTATGTATGATATTATGTATGACATTATGTAAGACAAAATGTATGACTTAATATTGTGATTGATAAAGTTGTTTTATTATTATCTAAAATAATGGTAACATGAATGTGAGACATTATCATATAGTCCATGACAAGTTCTTTGTAAACTCAGAATTTATAGTTCGTAGTTGGTGATGAAATTGGGCATTTCATCTGCGAAGACTATAACGTGTCAACTAAGATGATTTGTCTTGATCATGGAAGTAGAGACTTCTAGTTGATATGTTGATATGTTTTAAGAGTTAAAACATATTGAACAGGACCACTGTGAGATTTATTATTCTCCTAATGACTGTCAAATGAATAATAAATCTCACGACTTCTATTTGCATGAACTCTTAATCCTGAGAGAATAATGGACTTGATCATGAGGTATGGGTTGCTTTGATATATCAGGAGTGAGATCTAAAGTGACGGTCAAAACCTCAGTATGTTGGGCAGCCACATTTAGTGTTGATGGAACATATATTCTCAAGATTGAATTCATAGTCTCTTGATGGAGATATAAAATATTCTCTTGAGATAAGTTTAATGGGTTCAGTTATTCAGAGAGTTAGGCCTAACCACTTTAGTAAGAAATTGCTAAAGTATAGATTTATGAAATTGGATTTCATAAATATATAATGAATAACTTTAAAGAATTAAGCCGGGTACTCAAAGATAAGATGTAGTAATTTACAAAGTGACAGTCTACATTTATGACTTTGTATTACTACGAATATTTTATGAAGGGGTTACGTGTACAATAAAGTCTTGGGATATAATTTATTAATAAGGCCTAGAGTGCAATTATATTTATATAGTGGTATTAAATATAATTAATAGTAACCTTGGACTTGTCAAGAGTTAACGGAAAAGCCCAAGGCCCATTGGAGCTAGTGTCTTATTGGTCCCTTTTGGTCCCACTCCAAGCCACACACTAAAGCCCAATAGGCCAGTCCAATTAGTGAAAAAAAGAGAAATAAGAAACGGTGTGTGAGAAAGTGTGAGACACACTTTCATTCTCCCTTGAAAACTGATTGAGAGACCACACATCTTGGGCGTAAAGTGGAATTGGAGTGAATATTAAAAGTGTTCCCAAGTGCTTCTAATCTTTGTTTTGAATTTCTCCACACCAAGGTACGCTATCTTATTCTTAAATTCTGAAATTTACATTATGCACGTTATCAATCATGAATAAAATAGATTCTTGTTTGTTGCTTCCGCTATGTGTTTTGTATGAGATACAAAACCAGATTTTTTCCTTCAATTGGTATCAGAGCCAGGTTTTCATATCATGATTGTATAGCGTGTGATTGAATTTTAGAATTTTAGAAAACCGTTATCTTTGTCTTTCAATTTTCTGCATCATTTGGATATAATGAAGAGAATTGTATCACTTGTGTATATATATTTATATGTGTGTGTGTGTGTATATATATATATATATATATATATATATATATATATATATAAAAAAGAATATATATATATTTTTGTTGATCAAGTGCCGTGTTCTTAGTTTTGTCTATGGAGTTTTTAGTTATCAAACAGTTCGGATTGAAAGGCATTGTTTTGTGGCCTACGGTATCTTTGTGATACACCAAGACGGAATGGAAACAATTGTTTTATAACTGTTTTTGTTTGCACCGCTTGGTCTATTATTTTCATGGCATGGATTTAATGCAATTGCATGGCTTCCACTTTAATTGGCTTGGTGAATGTAATTGTATGGCTTCCATGGCTTGACTTTAATGCTTGGCTATCTTGTGTTTTAAGAGATTGAATTCCTATAAAGCATTCTAAGCATCTGAAGGTTACGTGTGTGCATATAAATATATGAATCCTTGGTTGGCATTTAGTGCATGTTTTGGCTTATTGACATAAGTGTCATGTACTTTGTTTTATGAGGATTATGCATGCAAACAACCAAGCCATGCATTCCGTACCATATATATATATATATAATGTAATAATTATATATTATATATATTAATTTGTATATTATATTATATATAATATAATATAGATTTTTATATATAAGAAAGGTTTTTATTACGTTATATATATTTATATTTGTTAATGCTAGTTTAATGAAATTTATTCCTAATGAGATTAGGATTATATTTTTTCACATGTCTAGCATTATTATGGTTCTTAACCTTAAAAACCTTTAATTTAAAATATCTTGTGGGAGAGAGATACAATGGTTGGATCTCATGGCCTCCATTGTTGGTTCATAGTAGTGTGAAATATATACTTTGTCTTTGCCTCGAGCTTAGCATTCCATGCGGAGAGTATTTATTTCATTGTCCTACAAGATTGAATTTCCTGGTTTATAGTGGTTTGATAAATACCTTGTCTTAGCTTCGAGCTTTGCATTCCATGCGGAGGGTGTTTTATCATGGTACTACAAAATAAGCCTGTTAAAGGGATGAAATTCGGTTACACATGATTCTAGACAATAGTATACACTAGACTAAGTATTATAGTATCCTCTATGCTGAGTTCTTACTATTATTATTTAGAAGCTAAATATAAAATGACATATTATTAGTATTTGATAAGAGTTATCATGATAGTACTAATAATGAAAATAGTTCTCAATCAATCATAGTATTTTATGTTCACTCTATGCTGAGGGATATTGAATATGAGATTGGGTTGTCGTTGCATATGTTATTTTATGGTTTTATTAAGGTTCCATATTATATGCTTATATGCTAAATTGATAATGTCCAGTTTACTTATTATATTTATGTTTGTTATTTTTAGATTTCATCATGGTATCATTTAGCCCACTTGTTTCTATTCTTAACCAAAACAAACTGACTGGATCCAACTATGTTGACTGGATTAGAAATTTGAACATTGTTCTTACTGCTGAAGAGCACAAATATGTGTTTATTCAACCATATCCTAACTTTCCTTCATTAGATGCTCCTCTTGAGGAAAAACAACGATATGATCGTCGGCAGAAATCTAATGAGATGGCCAAGTGCTACATCCTAGCATCTATCTCAAATTTTTTACAGCATCAAATGCAGGATGTAGAACTTGTTTTGGACATAATGCATAGTCTGAAGGAGATGTTTGGTGAGCAAGGCCGTTCTGCAAGGCAAGAAACCATGAGGCAAATTTATAATACCAAAATGGCTGCAGGGAGTTCAGTGAGGGAGCATTGTCTTAGGATGATTGCTAATCTGAACACATTAGAAGTTTTAGGTGCCGACATTGATGGAGAATCCCAAGTGAATATGATACTCTAGTCACTACCAGAATCATTCAAGGAATTCAGACTCAATTATAATATGAACAAAAAGATTTATTCTTTGTCTGAATTAATGAATGAGTTAGTGGCGGCGGAAGGCATCCTTGGTACTTCTAGTGTTGAAGCCAATGTGGGTGAAGCTTCTACTTCTCAACCTAAGTCGAAAGGCAAGGGTAAGAAGAAGAAGAAGAAGGACTTCACTAAGAAAGATAGTAAACAAATTGCCTTAGGAGTTGCCAACAAAGAAAAGAAAACCAAAAGAAAGTGTTTCTATTGTGGTGAGAAAGGACATTGGAAGAGGAATTGTCCAACATACAAGGCTGCCAAGAATAAAAGTATGAAAAGTTCATTTCTTCTTGAAATATGTTTGGTACAAAATCCAACAGATTCCTGGTGTGTGGATTCAGGTTGTACTAATCATATCTGCAATTCTTGGCAGGGGTTCCAGGAGACCAAAAAGTTGAATGAGGGAGAACTATTTCTTACTTTGGCTGATGGGAGCAAGATTCCGGTTGAAGCTGTTGGAGTGTTTAATTTGTGTTTTAAGTCTAGAGTTTTAATATTGGAAGACTGTTTGTATCTACCTAATGTTCGTAGGAATTTAATTTTTGCAACTTACTTAGGTAAACATGGATATTGTGTTATCTTGAAAGACAATGTTGTAATAAAGAAGGATAAAGTGTTTATCTGTTCTAGCAATATTGTGGATGGTCTTTATATTTTAACTCCTAATAAGCATGAATTATACAATTCTGAATTAGATAGTAACTCTCATGTGAAATCATTAAAGAGAAAGTTTCCTTCTAGTAGTGATGCATATCTATGGCACTTGCGTTTAGGTCATATTAATTCAAGTAGGATTCAAAGACTAATCAAAGATGGACTTTTACAGCCCATGGACTTTGATGGTTTTCCAATTTGCGAATCTTGTTTGGAAGGTAAGATGACCAAACGACCTTTTAATGCAAAGGTAGAAGAGCGCAAGATTTGCTAGAACTAGTACATTCAGATGTATGTGGTCCTATGTCAATCTAAGCAAGAGGTGGCTATGAGTATTTCATTACTTTCACTGATGATTACTCTAGATTTGGTTATGTGTACCTAATGAAACGGAAGTCCGAAGCCTTTGAAAAGTTCAAAGAGTTTAGGGCTGAAGTTGAAAATCAATTGGGTAAACACATAAAGGCCATTCGATTTGATCGAGGTGGCGAATACCTTCTTCGTGATTTTAAGGATTACTTGACTGAAAATGGGATTATATCCCAGTTGACTGCACCTGGAACTCCACAACAAAATGGTGTAGCAGAAAGAAGGAATATGACTCTTTTAGATATGGTTAGGTCCATGTTGAGTTATTCGACTCTACCAATTTCTTTTTGGGGATATGCCTTAAATACTGCAATGTATCTTCTGAATTTAGTACCTTCGAAGTCTATTCCTAAAACACCTGTAGAGTTGTGGAATGGGCGTAAGCTTGGTATGAGACATTTCCACATTTGGGGTTGTCTAGCACATGTGTTGAAAGGAAAGTCTGACAAGTTACAGTCTAAAACAGAAGTGGTATTTTTTGTAGGGTATCCAAAAGGAACAGTTGGAGGTTTATTCTATAGTCATAAGGATAATAAAGTATTTGTTAGTACAAATGCCAAATTCTTGGAAAATGACTATATGAATAATTTTACTCCGAGAAGTAGAGTTGTCTTGGCTGAAATGAATGAACCTGTAGTTAAACAACCAATGGATGAAACTAGGGATGATGTGGCTATATTAGATACACCACAAGATACTATTCATGAGATGTCTAGTACACAGATGCCTCGTCGTAGTGGGAGAATTGTTCGGCCTCCTATAAGATTCATAGGTTTGAGAGAAACTTATGAGGCTATCTCAGAAGAGGCTGAATCGGATCCTTACACTTATGATGAAGCTATGAGTGATATAGATGCACATCATTGGGTCCAAGCTATGAAATCTGAATTGGATTCTATAGATTCCAATCATGTATGAGATCTTGTAAAGGCGCCTAACGGCATTAAACCTGTTGGTTGCAAATGGGTTTACAAGAGAAAGAGAGGGATAGATGGAACTGTTGAAACCTTTAAAGCAAGACTAGTGGCGAAAGGGTATACACAAAAAGAAGGTATTGATTATGATGAAACTTTTTCGCCAGTAGCCATGCTTAAATCTATCAGAATTCTCTTATCCATTGCTGCTCATTATGATTATGAGATTTGGAAAATGGATGTCAAGACTGCATTTCTTAATGGCAATCTTGAAGAAGAAATATACATGTTGCAACCAGAAGGTTTCATAGCAAAGAACCAAGAGCATATGGTATGCAAGTTGAATAGGTCCATTTATGGACTTAAATAAGTATCTAGGTCATGGAACATCAGATTTGATCAAGCAATCAAGTCATTTGGTTTTGAACAAAATCTTGATGAACCATGTGTGTACAAAAGATATCGAGACAAAGTAGTAATGTTCCTAGCGTTTTATGTTGATGATATTCTACTCATTGGGAATGATGTAGGGGTAATGTCATCGGTTAAAGTTTGGTTGTTAAGCCAATTTGATATGAAGGACTTGGGTGAGGCTAACTTTATTCTAGGGATCAAGCTTTGGCGAGATCACAAGAATAAGATGTTAGGTTTATCACAAGCTGGATATATAGATAAGGTCCTAGAACGGTTTAGCATGCAAAACTCCAAGAAAGGATTTCTTCCTTTTAGACATGGAGTTCCTCTGTCTGATGACCAAAGGCCTAAGACTCAAGAGAAAGAAAATGTGATGAGACAAGTTCCTTATGCTTCTGCAGTGGGAAGTCTCATGTATGTCATGCTTTGTACTAGACCAGATATTTGTTATTCAGTTGGCATGGTTAGCCGATATCAATCAAATCCATGACCAAAACATTGGCAAGCTGTAAAACATATTCTCAAGTATCTTAAGAGAACGAGAGATTATATGCTTGTTTACCATAGTGAGGATTTAATTCCCATTGGCTATACAGATTCAGACTTTCAATCAGATCTAGATTTCAGAAAATCCACTTCAAGATGTGTTTTCACCTTGGGAGGTGGAGCCATAAGTTGGAGGAGTGTTAAGTAATCTTGTATTACGGATTTCACCAGGGAAGCCGAGTACGTTGCTGCTTGTGAAGCAGCAAAGGAGGCTGTTTGGCTCAAGAAATTCCTTTCTGATCTTGGTGTTGTGAGAATGGAGCAAGTTCCCATCACATTGTTTTGTGACAATAGTGGAGCGGTTGCACAATCCAAAGATCCAAGGAATCACAAGAAAGGAAAGCACATTGAGAGGAAGTACCACATCATTCGAGATATTGTTGCTCGTGGAGATGTTGTGGTAGCAAAGATTGAAAGTGCAAATAATCTAGCAGATCCCTTTACCAAAGCCTTGCCTCAAAGGACTTTTGAGTCACATTTAGAGGGAATGGGAGTTAGATTAGTGCACAATAGTCTTTAGGGCAAGGGGGAGATTGTTAGGATTAGTGCCCTTAAATCCTATTGTATGATGCTATGTATGATATTATGTATGACATTATATAAGACATGATGCATGACTTAATATTGTGATTGATAAAATTGTTTTATTATTATCTAAAATAATGGTAACATGAATATGAGACATTATCATATAGTCTATGAGATGCATTGTATGTGATTTATGTGAAAAGTCACAGAAGATGTAAATCACAAGTTCTTTGTAAACTCAGAATTTATAGTTCGTAGTCGGTGATGAAATTGGGCATTTTATCTGCGAAGACTATAACGTGTCAACTAAGATGATTTGTCTTGATCATGGAAGTGGAGACTTCTAGTTGATATGTTGATATGTTTTAAGAGTTAAAACATATTGAACAGGACCGCTGTGAGATTTATTATTCTCCTAATGACTGTCAAATGAATAATAAATCTCACGACTTCTATTTGCATGAACTCTTAATCCTGAGAGAATAATGGACTTGATCATGAGGTGTGGGTTGCTTTGATATATCAGGAGTGAGATCTAAAGTGACGGTCAAAACCTCAGTATGTTGGGCAGCCACATTTAGTGTTGATGGAACATATATTCTCAAGATGGAATTCATAGTCTCTTGATGGAGATATAAAATATTCCCTTGTTAGTAAGAAATTGCTAAAGTATATATTTATGAAATTGGATTTCATAAATATATAATGAATAACTTTAAAGAATTAAGCCGGGTACTCAAGGATTAGATGTAGTAATTTACAAAGTGGCAGTCTATATTTATGACTTTGTGTTACTACGAATATTTTATGAAGGGGTTACGTGTACAATAAAGTCTTGGGATATAATTTATTAATAAGGCTTAGAGTGCAATTATATTTATATAGTGGTATTAAATATAATTAATAGTAACATTGGACTTGTCAAGAGTTGACGGAAAAGCCCAAGGCCCATTGGAGCTAGTGTCTTATTGGTCCATTTTGGTCCGACTCCAAGCCACACACTAAAGCCCAATTGGAAAGGCCCAATAGGCCAGTCCAATTAGATAATCAGTTAGTTATAAAAGGAGAAACATACAGAATTTTTATTGGTGAAAAATTAGTGAAAAAAAGAGAAATAAGAAACGGTGTGTGAGAGAGTGTGAGACACACTTTCATTCTCCCTTGAAAACTGATTGAGAGACCACACATCTTGGGCGTAAAGTAGAATTGGAGTGAAGATTAAAATTGTTCCCAAGTGCTTCTAATCTTTGTTTTGAATTTTTCCACACCAAGGTACGCTATCTTGTTCTTAAATTCTGAAATTTATATTGTGCACATTATCAATCATGAATGAAATAGATCCTTGTTTGTTGCTTCCGCTATGTGTTTTGTATGAGATACAAAACCAAATTTTTTCCTTCAAGAGACTTATTGAAAACATGTGATCTAGAAAAATTATTGTAGACCTTAGGTGACAAGGAAAGCTGAAAAGTTTGATGAGGATAGATGGGGTAAACACCACCTTCACTCTTGCCCAGGTAGAGAATTTTCCCTGTGGCCAAGGCCTGGATTGAAAGAATACTTTCATCAAAATATCACTAGCAATTATTGTCATGACAAAGTTTATGAATAGAAGCAAGATTTGATGCAATTGAGGGAACTCTAAGAACATTGTTAAGTTGAAGATTAGAGAAAGATGATGGAATAAGGGCTATACCAATATGTGTAATGGGTAAAGTTTGTCCATTGCCAAAAGTGAGATGATCCTGATTAGTGTAAGGCTTTGGGAAGCTAAGATGATTGAGACTAGCTGTCACATGATCAATGGCTACACTGTCAACAAGCCAAGGCTGATCTTGAGCAATGCAGGCATTTGATGCAATGGACATTGTTGCAAGCTTGGTAGGTGGATGCTTGCCCTGATAAGTATAATCCATCCTATGATAGCAGTCAATAGCCAAATGTCCAAGTTTTCCACAAATTTGGCATATAGGCCTATCTGATCTAGCACCACCAGAGCTAGATTGAGCTTGTTGAAAATGGTTGAAGGGATTGAATTGTGAAGATTGACCATTGGAGCCTCTACCTCCTCTATTGTTAAAGTTTCCTCTACCTCTTCCTCTATTGTAAGTCAGATTATAACCACTACCATTAGATTTTTGATTAGCTGTTGCAACCATGGAAAAGATGGTATCTTTAACCTCTAACCCTTCATTGAGTGACTCTTCTTCTGCATTTAGCATAGTTGAGAGCTTATCAAAACTAAGTTGAGTACTCCTAGTTCTGATAGCTGATTTGAATGCATTGTATTCAATAGGGAGTCCCTTAATTGCAATGTGAAGCAATTCTTCATCATCCACAATTACTCCAACTGCTAGCAACTTGTTCCTTACAACTTTGATTTTCTGTAGGTAGACATCTACAGTATCACTCCCTTTCTTAAGATTATGCAGTTCACCCTTAAGATTCATGATGAGAGACCTTGAAATTGAAGAAAACCTATTTTCAAGCAGCTTCTAGACTTCTATAGCAGTAGCACATCCAATAGTAAGTGCAAAAACAGATGGAGACAAAGTTGAACATATAAAGGTAAGCAAAGCCTTCTCCTTTGATTTCCAAACTAAGAAATCTGGATTCACAATTGTAGTGTATGATCCAGACAAATCTTTAAGAAATTTCTCAGGAATTAGTTGAGGTTCTTCAAGCAACTCAAACAAGGAATATGTTTCAAGAACCATGGAAATTTGATGTTTCCACACAATATAGTTGGTATTATCTAGCTTCACTATCATCATATTAGACATATTAGATCGAAGTAAAAGAGGCTGATTTACCAAATTCATAGCTGAGATAGAAGACATAGTAGAAGTAGATGACGACAACGTCATTGTTGAGTTTGAAGCTGCCATTGTTGAGTTTTGAGTTGCAGCTACTCTGATACCATGAAGAAATCTCAATGAACAGAATTTCTAACGAAGCAAGACAAAGGTTCAAAGATCACCAGCAACAGAAACAAGATTACACAGTATTCGGTGAAAAGAGAAAGGCTAAGAGAATGAGAGAAAGTGAGAAAGATTGAGAGAAGAACTGAGAGAATAAAACTTGTATTGAGCAACTAAGAATTCTTGCATAAGTACAATTGAGCTCAATGAGCTATTTTTATACTATAAGGTCACACTAACAACTTAATTAACCGCCCACCTTATGCGGATCTAAGCCCCTGAAAATTAGGAAATAAAGTTCAGCTCTTCTAACTGAATTTCGCGCCAAAGCCAACTACTCTTTGAACTGAGGAATACGCACCGTTTTACTAATACATCTCCAAGGTCAGTTATTAAGCTAAACAATGCGTTTTGATACACAAATTCTATTTAAATGAAACAACGTGTTTAATTGAACCGCTGTTGTTTTGTTTGTGCTTCTTCTTCGTTACACTTCTTCTTTACAGGTCTGGTACTGTTATCTTCAACATCTATAACTTGCAGCTAGAGTATGCATCAGGAGGCACCCTTGAAGATTTAATCAAGAAAAATGGAGGAAAATTAGTGGAATATGATGTGCAAAGGTATACTTGGATGATTGTTAAAGGGCTTCGCTGCATTCATGAAAAAGGTTATGTACATTGCAACCTAAAGCCAGCAAATATTCTTGTTTTTCGTTCTAAAGATCGTAGAGGCAACGTTGTTAAGATTGCAGATTTTGGAATATCAAAAATTCGAGAGAGGATAATGGTTTTGTGAAGAGAAAGTTTTGCTTTCGGGGAACTCCTATATATATGCCTCCAGAATCTATTGCGTGAGGTGAAATCGAAGCTCCTTCGGATATATAGTCTTTAGGATGTACCATCATCGAGATGATTACTGGAAAGCAAGTATGGAATTGTACAGGTCTAGAAGACCTAATGTTTCAAATTATTTTTGGAAAGGAGCCACCAAAAATACCCGAAACTATGTCAGAACTTGGGAAAGATTTCTTGAGTAAGTGTTTTGTAAGAGATCTAGAAAGAGGTGGACTGCTGAGATGCTACTAAACCATCCTTTCACCATTGAAACTGAATGTTTGAAATCTACAAAAATCTGTCTTGGTTGTTTTGCATCAATTTCAAGGAGATTGTCTTCCTCAGAAACTTTGCTTCCTCCTCCTAGATTTTATGCTTTTCCTTCAATGCTGCATGGGCATGCCCATTATTATGGCAACTAGCAACTTGGATGGGGTCGTGGAAAATGATAGTGTGGCCTATGGATAGCAATCTGCAAACAGCTTCTTCTCAATTGTAGGTTTAGAAGTGATCTAGAGGTTAAGTGTTACTCCGGCAACTTTATGCTATGGGGTGGTGGGCCTGCTTATGGCGTCGAATCAGTACGTTCTAAGAAGAAATATATGAATATCAATCTCATTGATCTCATTAGTATCATTCCAAATCTCATCAATCGTTTTCTAGTGAATGAGTTTAACAACATCAATGAGTTGAAATGAAGACTAAGATAGAAAGGTTCTAGCCTTTTAGGTATATGTTATGAGTTTGGATATGTGTTGCTTTGGTTTTTTAGCATTATCTTGGATTTCGGCTTTATTTTTTATTATGGGATCTTGGATTTTTGCTTTAATTTCTTGGATTACTTTGCTTGTATTTATAATACGCATTCAGAGTTTTGTAGGCATTTAATCCATAGCTTGTTATGTCACCGATTGGAGTAGAAAGACAAATTATAGAGTATTCGAATTGCTATTACTTTTTTTCTTTCCGATGAACGAATTTCTACTACTTTGTACTCTTTATGTTAATATTTTTTATTTTTTATTTATCCCAATTCTAAAACCTTAAATGAATTTTTGATTAAGGTATAATGATATTTGCAAGTCTGATTTTACTGGAATACTTCCATCAGGATGTCCTATCGTTAGAAACCTCGATTAAAAATGAGGAATAGACTGTGCATTCATCTATTGGATCCTTGGTAGAATTAGATATTATGGATCCCCTCTTTTAGAAATATGACATTAGAGAAAACCCAATACCTCAATCTTCACTTTAAATATCCTGTATGTGATAATTAATTAATTCTTAAGCTATTACATTATCACAAGTGTTTTGTTTTTTATGTTTACATGATAATTAAATTTTATTTTCATTTTTACAAAATTGAGCTAGAATAATTTTTTTCAACAAAAAAAAAAATTGATAGTAAACATAAACTAGTTAATAAATTTTAGGGACCAATAGTATATATTGGCCTAACTAAAAGTATCATGATTCTAAATTAATAAATAAAAGTATTTTTACTTTGTGTGGGTTACACATTCGATAATTAATAAAAGATAGTTTCTCAAGATAAACTTACCTCAACATCTTGAGATACAATATAAGTTGAACAACTTGCAAAGCAACAAATCCTAAAATTAGGTGTCAACTAACATCCCTCAAGTTTGGAGTCTTATTGTTGCAGTTCTGATACAATTTCTTCAGCACTTAATGGGGTTACTTTCTATTCTTCACCTCTCATCTCAAATGGCACATGTTCCAGGTTTAACAAAGTCTGTGACATCATTGCCTTCTAAAATTTTGGATGTTCTTAACTCAATTTTGGTGATAATGGTCGTTGATTTTTTTGGAAGAAAGAAAATCATATTGACAACCTTGGTTTTAATCTTTTTTAGTCTAATTGGCTTAGGCCTCCTACTTGGTAAAATGGGTGGAGTGGGAGAATCTCAGTTGAAAAAAGGAGTTTGGCAAATTGTCTTAAATAATAATATGAACATATACATTTTAATTGTTATGTTTATTCTTGAATTGATTTTTCAAATATTTTAGAGTCAAATATATTATGTTCCTTATGTTCATACATGATAAATTTTATTTCATTCTCACAAAATTCAACTAGACTAATGTTTTCAACAAAAAAAAAAATGATAGTAAACATAAACAAGTTAATAAATTTAGAAACCAATAGTGTATATTGGCCTAAATGAAAGTATCATGATTCTAAATAAATATATAAATAAAAGTATATTTTTTACTTTGTGTGGTTTACACACTTGTTAATTAATAATAGATAGTTTCTCAAAATAAACTTACCCTTGACATCTTGAGAAACAATATTAGTTGGACAACAACTTGCAAGGCAACAAATCCTAAAATGAGGTGCTAGCCAACCTCCCTCAAGTTTCGAGTCTTTTTGGTTCTTGCTGTAGGTCTAGTTTAATATCAAGTTCAATTTCGGCTTCTTCAGCACTGCATGAGGTTAAAATGATATTTAGCCTCTAATCATAAATGACACAAAATGGAGGTTTAACCAAGTTTGTGACAGTAATGCATTGCTTCCTGAAATTTTGGATATTTTTAGCTCAATTTTGGTGATCATGCTCGTTGAATCCAATTTTGTGTCACGTGTCCACCTAACTTTTTAATTTTTGGAGCAAGTGAATTATTGGATGCAAAAATTGATGAGTTTAAATCCAATTAAATTCTAAATCATATATATATATATATATATATATATATGTATGTATGTATGGTTTAAAAATGTGTAAGCAATACTATGTATAGTTTGAACATCTTCTCAACACACGGTATAATTTAAACTATGTAATTGTGATTATTTTAAATTATACATGTGCATATGTATAATGTTACACACTAGTACATAACAATTGTTATGTTTATTATTGAATTTTTTTTCAAAATATATCAGTAAAATATTTTATGTTCCTTATGTTTATACATGATAAATTTCATTTCAATCATACAAAATTCAGCTAGAACAAGTTTTTCAACAAAAAAAATTGATAAAAAACATAAACAAGTAATAAATTTTAGGGACCAATAGTGGATATTGGCCTAAATGAAAGTATCATGATTTTAAATTCAATTTTTTGTTTTAAATTATTTATTCATCTATTCATTTCTTATATGTTAGATTAGGTGTTACATTAGATTATGACAACATAAACATAATACTTCTTTTTTTTCCAAAAAACATTTCTCTATTTTTTCCTTTAGGAATTGTACTTTTGGTTTTTGATAGAACAAGAATGTATTGACCCATTTGGTAACGTAATCAAATTAATTTGCCAAATTAATTAATTAGATTCAATTACATGCAATACGCGTGGTAGCACAAACAAATCACCAATTAAACTAAATGCAGTAGAAAATAAATTTGACACGGGTGATTTGTTTACGAATGTGGAAAACTATTGAGGCAAAATCCCACCGGGTGAATTTAAGGTCACCACTCCCAAAAATCTACTATTATCAAAACAAGCGGTTACAAGTAAAGGAATCCCAGTACCTTATACCAACCTATAGTTGAATCCTTACCCCAATACACAATTGGACTTGTAATGTAGTGACAATCTCTCCTTTCAATGCACAGCTCCTAGTATGTGACTAACCAATCGATGCACGGATCCAAGTAAGTGACTAACATATCAACTTGAGAAAGATGTTGGTTGCAAAGTTCTTCAGTTCATCCAGACGATAAAGATCAAGAAGTTTCTTGGTTACAAAACCCTTGGCGCACAAACACAACAGCTTCTATAAAGAAGATGAATTAAGGCAAATTGTCTCCGGTCACAATTTGAGTGAATAATCACTTTGCATCAAGTTGTATCACCTTGGACGACCCTTAAAATAATCCTTATATATGTTTAGGGTTGTGAGAAAAAAAAACGCTACACAAATAACTTGAATAGATACATTTGTCGAGCTATCTGTCGAGTTTTAATGAACAACACTTCTTCACTTGATTTTTGGACAGATTTGCATGGCTTTAATACTTAGACTTGAACTCTTGTTCCTTGAAGTATTAAACGCATTCTAGATCTACCCAAAACACTCTTCAGAACTAGAACAAGGTACACACATACGCATCCTGATACTCTAATACGTTGTTGTCTTAGTATTTTCCTAAAAAGCCATAGCACACTAACTTTATCACCGGAGACTTTGTGGCAGGCACCACACCGGTGACCATTTAAGGAAAGCTCTTAACGACGATTGCAAGAATAGGGACGAAGTTGTCGACTTATCTAGATGAGTCCACTTGACTGACGATTTCCTCTTCATTAGTATCTTTTACATGAATTTATCTTTATAATTACTTTTGTTTTTAATATTATTTTTGTAATATTTTGTATTTGTTTTTTTTAATTTTTATTTACAGTTGCTAACTATCCGGTTCATTGGTTAGCAATTAGTTTTAAAAAGTAGAGTTTAAATAAAGAGAGATGCTACGTTCACAACATTTTTATAAAATTTTCACAACAAATCACAAGTGATTATTGATTGTTATTAGTTCAAATTTGAAACTAACACTAAGATTACTTTTTTGCCCCAACAATAACAATCAGTAACAACTTGCCACTTAAGATTTGTTGTAAGAATGTTATAGACATGTCATTTCTCTTAAATAAGTCGACTATAAGTATAGCGAGGTCACATAAAAACTTCTAAAAAGGGAAAAACAAAACTTTAAAAAAAAAAATTACCTTCTATCTTAGAATCCAAAGGCCAGACGGTCATCTTGACCGACCTCACATATGACCGACTTCACACACTTATATATTAACTAAAAGCTCTTTCAAGATAAATCAATCTTAAATAACCTCACAATTACTTCAAAGGAAAAAAAAAAATTTATTGTGTTCGTGCATCACAAATACTTCATACCTCATACTTCAAAGAAAAATCAAAACCCCCTTCATTAAAAATTTTCATTGTGTTCGTGCCTCACAATTACCTTCTATCTTAGAAGTGAAGGCTAAACAGTCATTTATCAACAAAAAGTAAGCATTTTTTTTCAAGATAAATCAATCCTCAATAACCTCACAATTACTTCATATATATATATATATATATATATCTATATCATTGTGTTCGTTCTCACAAATACTTCGTACCTCATAGGTTCATACTTCAAAGAAAAACAATGGCACATGACATGATGAAGTGGTCAAAAATTCAAGTTCTTGGAAAAGGATCGTACGGAACCGTGTTTTTAGCAATTGCAAACTGAGTTGTTCCGCTTTATCCTCTCCTTTCTCTGGCTTGATAGCTATCAAGCCAGTGGTTTTTCAAAACTCTTTATCGCTTCAAAAGGAGGCCAAAATCTTGCAAGACTTGGTTGACTGCCCTGAGATTGTTCATTATTTTGGAAACGATTTAACTATTGAAAGTGGCGTAGGGTTCTATAACTTGCAGCTAGAGTATGCGTCAGGAGCAAGGGAGTCAATACCGTACTGAAAGCCATTTTGGTTTAGTCAAAAAAACGAAATATTTCAGTATCGGTTAATACCAGTGTACCGTTTCGGAATTACCGTTAATTTTATATATATATATATATATATATATATATATATATATATATATATATATAATTAGTTAAGATATTTAAAATGATAAATTTACATCTTATTTATTTTTATTTTTATTTTTAGAATACATATGTCACCTATCCAATCAATCAAAAAAACCAATAATATGTATGTATATATGAAAATATGAAACCTTTATTACAATAGGTGAATATAAGTACATTGATGTGAGAATAGAACAGTGGGAACCATTTACGAGGACTTAAGTCACTTGAGTGAAAGCTTGCCTCATGGCCATCTGTCCAAAGCTTTAACTCATATGTCTCTTCACTTGGTCACATGACCATGTGGTAAAGAGTGAAGATAAAGACAAAGTCCTCTCACTTCCCATCTCAATTTAAATTTCCATCAAGCATTCATGTGGGGTGAAAACCAAAAGGTGAAATGGAAAAAAGAGAAGAGGCTTGGCAGATGTGGTGATGAGAGCAAGACCGAGAAGAAGAAAAAGCAAAAGTAGCAGCAATGGTGTTCTGCAGCAACAACGTTTGCTAAATCTGGTTTTACAAAACCCTCTTCTTCTTACTCTACATCTTTTCAACCCTCTTGTTTCCCAAAAATTTGCAAAGAAATCAAAAATTTTGTTTCACTCCAGTATCTAGTTACCGGCCGAAATCCAATATATATCCCAATATGACTGAAACGAGTCCAATACAGTCGGTATTCAAACCAGTATGAAACATCAGTGTTTCTGTACCGGTTTATGTTCAAGTACAATAATTTCCGACCGTACCAGCCAGTATGGTACCAAATCGACTCCCCTGGTCAGGAGGCACCCTTATGTTTACATGATAATTAAAATTTATTTTCATTCTCACAAAATTCAGCTAGAATAATTTTTTTCAACAAAAAAAAAAATGATAGTAAACATAAACAAGTGAATAAATTTTAGGGACCAATAATATATATTGGCCTAAATAAAAGTATCATGATTCTAAATTAATAAATAAAAGTATGTTTTACTTTGTATGGGTTACACATTGGATAATTAATAAAAGATAGATTCTCAAAATAAACTTACCTCAACATCTTGAGAAACAATATTAGTTGGAGAACAACTTGCAAGGCAATAAATTCTAAAATTAGGCATCAGCCAACCTCCCTCAAGCTTGGCGTCTTATTGTTGTGGTTCTGATACAATTTCTTCAGCACTTAATGGGGTTACTTTATGCTCTTCCCCTCTCATCTCAAATGGCACAAGTTGCAAGTTTAACCAAGTCCGTGACAGCATTGCTTTTTAAAATTTTGGATGTTCTTAGCTCAATTTTGGTGATAATGGTCGTTCATTTTTTTGGAAAAAAGAAAATCATGTTGACAACCTTGGTTTTAATCTTTTTTAGTCTAATTGGCTTAGGCCTCCAACTTGGTAAAATGGGTGGAGTGGGAGAATCTTAGACAATCGAAAAAAGGAGTTTGGAGAATTGTCTTTAATCATAATATGAACATATACATAATAATTGTTATGTTTATTCCTGAATTGTTTTTTCAAAATATTTCAAAGTCAAATATTTTATATTCCATATGTTCATACATGATAAATTTATTTTCATTTTCACAAAATTTTACTAGAATAATTTTTTCAACAAAAAAAAGATTGAAAATATGAACAAGTTAATAAATTTTAGAAACCAATTGTGTATATTGGCCTAAATGAAAGTATCATGATTCTAAATAAATAAATGAATAAAAGTTAAGTTTTTTTTTTTTTTTTTTGTGTGGGTTACACACTAGTCAATTAATAAAAGAATATTATTTAAACACCACAACACGTATTTTCATACTTTTTTTTAACTACACATATTTCTAAAAAAATTATACAAAATTTCTTACCAAATGGGCCCATAGTTTCTCAAAATAAACTTACCTTTGACATCTTGAGAAAGAATATTATTTGGACAACAACTTGCAAGGCAACAAATCCTAAAATACGGTATCAACCAACCTCCCTCAGGTTTGGATTCTTAATGTTGCGGTTCTAATTTGATTTCTTCAGCATCTGCTCCTGTTATAGTACATGATTGAATTCATATCACAAACGACACAAAATGCAAGTTTAACGAAGTCTATGACAGCATTGCTTCCTAAAATTTTGGATATTCTTAGCTCAATTTTGGTGATCATGCTCATTGAATCCAATTTTGTGCCATGTGTCCATCTAACTTTTTAATTTTTGTGGCAAGTGAATTATTGGGTGCAAAAACTAAAAAGTATAAATCTAATTAAATTCTAAATCATGTATGTGTGTGTGTGCGTGGTTTAAAAATGTGTAAGCAATACCATGTATAATTTGAACATCTTCTCAAAAAATGGTATAATTTAAACCGTGTAATTGTAATTATTTTGTAATATACCCGTGTATATGCACGAGGTACACATTACTACATAATAATTGTTATGTTTATTATTGATTTTGTTTTCAAAATATATCAGTAAAATATTTTATGTTCCTTATGTTTATACATGATAAATTTTATTTCATTCACACAAAATTCAACTATAATAAGTTTTTCAACCAAAAAAAAAATGATAATAAACATAAACAAGTAAATAAATTTTAGGGACCAACAGTGGGTATTGGCCTAAATGAAAGTATCATGATTTTAAATTCAATTTTTTGTTTTAAATTATTTATTAATCTATTCATTTTTTATATGTAATGTTACATTAGATTATGACAACATAAACACAATAATTCTTTTTTTTTTCAAGAAAAAACTCTCCACTCTTTTTCCATTAGGAATTGTACTCTTGGTTTTTTTTTAAGGAAAAAGAGTTACAATCTTTTATTTTTCCCTTTATTTTTTATTTTTAATTGTAGTTTTGTTGAGTTTTATTAATTTTTTAAATATTTTTCTAAGTGTTTTTATTTTATTGTTTTGATTTTGGTATAGTAGAAATTATATATATTACATTTGTGATTGTTCCTATATTAAATAAAACTATAATTATGAATTACATTGTTATTTATTAAATTAGTCCAAATTTGTATTTTAAAAAACTATTGAGATTATTTTAAAAATATTATCACACACAACGTGTGGGATCCGCAACGTTTAAAATTATAAACAATGGTAATTGTCATAAAAAATTTATTAAAAATTAAGCAATTGTAAAATAAATAAAAATTTGTAAAACAACCTAATCATAGTCACTAACAATTAAAGTAAGAGATTAATTTATACAGTCAAATTTTGAAACTATGAAAAAAAAATAGAGATAGAGGTGAAAAAAATAATGGATGCTTTACTACTTTAGTACCATACATGACTCTCCCTTTTTTTGTGTAAAGTTTTGAGTTTCACGGGCTGTAACTAAAATGAAGGGAAGGAATTTGGATTAGTGGGGGAAAAAAGCATGAATAGTGGTCAAAGTGGACACATGCTTTAACTTAAAAATAAATGGAAGAGTTTGGTGGCCATTTATTTTAGTAACACCAAAAAATATCACAATATGATTACAATAAATTAAGGTGTTAGTACATAATAGGTCAAAATAAAATAAAATAAATTATTCTAGGCTTCATCCCAACTAAAAACAAAAGTGTTATGAAAATATTGCAAAATTGTATTGTGTCTCTAGACTTTCTTAAGTGGGAGATGTGTTTATTTGTTTATTTTTTAATGTCTGGGTACAGTTTGTGTATATTAGAAATGGGAAAAAGTTTCTTTGTTTTACTATATCAACTGGGTTTCTCCAACTCACCCATGGACCTGGCCGATCCGAAAACTGACTTTTCTGACTTTTGTGACGTTCTGTGGCAGTTTGCAACCTCTAAAACCAGATTCTAGCGGGTTGGTTGGCAAATCGTCGCATCAAAACTCGATTCCAACGAGATCTCGTTAAGATCTGTCGAGATCTTGTGTAGATCTGACGAGATCTCATCAGATATGGAGAATTTTGACCAAATTTAGCAGATTCGAGGCTAGATCCAGCAAGTTTTGGCTAGATCTCCTCCTCCCTAACTTTAATGAGACTAAAACATCCCTAATTTTAACGACAGGAGTGGCAAAAAGCTACACTAATAGAAGTATATAGATGGTTTTTTTCAGGTGGGGGTGGGGGGGGGGGGGGGGGCACTCACCGCACCTTTGGCTCTGCCCCTGCTGGTTAGTGTGATAATGTTTAAGGTTTATTCTTCTTCTGAATAGTGGTAATTGTAAAATATCTTTTTCACTTCATGATCAATATAATTTAGTAAGTTTTCCCGTGAACTCTACCCAATTTGACACTTCATTTTTCAAAATTGAAATAGGTTCAATGTGAAGGACATGTATGATGGAATGGAAAATAGTGTGAGAGCATGTGGATAGTGTTAGATAGCATCATAGTTTTTAATTACACAGGGCTTAACATTGTGGTTTAGAACTAAATCTTTTATTGTTGTCTTTTCCAACAAGATGGCTTCCGTTGAGAAGATCAGAATGGAATAAGTAAAATATTGGAAGATGTTTTGCAATCGTGATTTAGAGTAAGCAAAATAATTAAAAATATGTGGAACTATTATAATCGACATGGTGTTTGGTAGGTTTCCTTTACTTTTTATTCTTTTTTGAATGAAAGAGTAAGTTATTGTTGAGGCAACAAAACAATTACAATAGTGGGTTACAATTATAATCAACATGGTCTTTACTAGCTTTTCCTCTGTCAAAATGTATTCGTTCAGTTTACCTTCTTTTGATGGAGTGGGGGATAGAGTTGTAAAGGATGCTTCCCCCATTCTGTATAGCATTGCTCCGGATAAAGGGGCCACTGTGATTGATTATTTGTGCTTTATTAATAATAGAAGACGTTTGATGATGTTCGAAAATTAATTGACTTTTTAATATTTTGCCACATAAACTTTGTTAGCTTCAAAATTACCTACTATCTAAGAATCCGAAGGCCAGACGTTCATCTTGACCGACCTCACAAATGACCGACCTCAAACTTATATATTAACAAAAAGTTCTTTCAAGATATATCAATCCTCAATAACCTCACAATTACTTCAAAGAAAAAAAAAAGTTTCATTGTTTTCGTGCCTCACAAATACTTCATACCTCACACAGTCATACTTCAAAGAAAAACAAGACCCCCTTCATTCAAAAGTTGCTTTATCAATTCAATATGGCACATGACATGAAGTGGTCAAAAATTCAAGTTCTTGGAAAAGGATCCTACGGAACTGTGTATTTAGCAATGGCAAACCGAGTCGGTTCCGCTCTCTCCTCTCCTTTTTCTGGCTTGATAGCTATCAAGTCAGCGGTTTTTCAAAACTCTTTATCGCTTCAAAAGGAGGCCAAAATCTTGCAAGACTTGGTTGACAGCCCTGAGATTGTTCGTTATTTTGGAAACGATTTGACTATTGAAAGTGGCGTAGGGTTCTATAACTTGCAGCTAGAGTATGCGTCAGGAGGCACCCTTGAAGATTTAATCAAGAAAACTGGAGGAAAATTAGTGGAATATGATGTCCAAAGGTATACTCGGATGATTGTTAAAGGGCTTCGCTGCATTCATGAAAAAGGTTACGTACATATATTGTGACCTGAAGCCAGCAAATATTCTTGTTTTTCGTCCCAAAGCTAGTAGAGGCAATGCTGTTAAGATTGCTGATTTTGGAATATCGAAAATTCTGAGAGAGGAGAATGGTTTTGTGAATAGAAAGTTTTGCTTTCGAGGAACTCCTATATATAGCTCCTTTGGATATATGGTCTTTGGGATGTATAGTCATTGAGATGATGATTACTGGAAAGCATGCATGGAATTTTACAAGTCTAGAAGATTTAAGGCATGTTTGTTATACTATTTCAAACTTACATTTTTACATTTTAAACAACATTACATATTCTTTCACACACTTTTCACCCACACGTATTTCAAAAAACTACAAAAATCTCATTTCAAACTACTCTACCAAATACCTTTTTAATATTTCAAGTTGTTTTGGAAAGGAGCCACCAAAAATACCTAAAACTATGTCAGAACTTGGGAAAGATTTCTTGAGGAAGTGTTTTGTAAGAGATCCTAGAAAGAGGTGGACTGCTGAAAGAGATCCTAGAAACATCTTTTCATCATTGAAATTGAATGTTTGACATCTACAAAAATCTGTCTTGGTTGTTCTGCATCAATTTCAAGGAGACTGTCTTCCTCAGAAACTTTGCTTCCTCCTGAATTTTATGCTTTTCCTTCAATGCTGCATGCGCGTGCCCATTATTATGATAACTGGCAACTTGGATGGGGTTATGGAAAATGATAGTGTGGCCCATGGACAGCAATATGCAAACAGTTTCTTCTCAATTGCAGGTTTAGCAGTGATTTAAAGGTTAAGCGTTACTCTGGCAACTTTATGCTATGGGGTGGTGGGCCCGCTTATGGGGATCAAATCAGTCCGTTTTAAAAAGAAATATTTGAATATCAATCTCATTGATCTCATCAGTATCATTCAAAATCTCATCAATTGCCTTCTAGTGAATGAGTTTAACAACATCAATGAGTTGAAATGAAGACTAAGATAGAAAGGTTCTAGCCTTTTAGGTATATGTAATGAGTTTGGATATGTGTTGCCTTGGTTTTAGCATTATCTTGGATTTCAGCTTTATTTTTTATGGGATCTTGGATTTTAGCTTTGATTTCTTGGATTACTTTACTTCAATTTATACTATGCATTCAGAGTTTTGTAGGCTTTTAATCCATAACTTGTTATGTCACCAATTGGAGTAGAAAGACAAATTATATACGTCATTTAACTAATAAGCCCTTTTTGTCCCTTAGTTGGAATCAAAGAAGTGGTTCTATCCCCATAGAATTAGCTAACTGCTCTTCACTAGCCAACTTGTCTTTAAGTCACAATTACTTAAATAAAAGCATTCCCGCTCAATTCAGTGACATTATTTCTTTACATTTTCACTACAAAAAACGCGGGTCTTAGGCCGCGTTTTTTTCAGCCGCGTTTGCAAAAACGCGGCCTAAGACCCTAGTTGGGCTGTGTTTCTCAGAAACGCACCCACAACACCTGATTTATAGCCGCGTTTTTAAAACGCGGCCCAAGCCCAAGTCTGTAGCTGCGTTTTTTGGGTCTTAGGCCGCGTTTTGTGATTTATGGGCTGAAACCGCATTTTTAAAACGCGGCTTCAGACCCATCTGAAATTTTTTTTTATTTATGTCTTGAAGCCGCGTTTTTAAAACGCGGCTCTAGTTCTGTCCTAAAGCCGCGTTTATTAAAAAACGCGGCCATAGTTATCCTGAAGCTGCGTTTTTTAAACGCGGCTTCAAGAATCCTGAAGCTGCGTTTTAAAAAACGGGGCTAAAACACCTTACTATAAATTAAAAAGAACAAATCTCCTTAAACAAAAAAATCCCTTGCTCGATCTGTCTAAGCACTTCGAACTAAATTCCCTCAAATCCCAAACCAAACCACTCTCGCTCACCTCTGAGATAGCCACCATCCCAGTCCTCTCCTTCACTGGTGGCAAAATCGGCGAGACCCAACTCTAACTGAAGTCCGCCCCACCCGATACCGTCTGCGCCACCCTCACCCGCATCGTCACTGACCTCCAGACCAAGCGCCGCGGCACTGCCTCCACCCTCACTGCCTTGGGTCTCTCCAACTCTCAATCTCACTCAAGACACTGACAGGGCCGAGTAACAGTAAGTTTTTAAAATTAATTGTTTTGATTTTTGTTTTAGGGTTTCCATTTTTGTTTTAGGGTTTCGATTTTTGGTTTAGGGTTTTGATTTTAGGTTTAGGGTTTCGATTTTGTGATTGTAGGGTTTCGATTTTAGGTTTAGGGTTTTGATTTTAGGTTTAGGGTTTCCATTTGGGGTTTAGGGTTTCGATTTTGGTTTAGGGTTTTGATTGCAGGGGTTGATTTCGATTTTGGTATGTGTTTGCAGGTTGAGTTCATCTTGATGGGTGGCACTTTCATGTCACTGCCAGCAGATTATCGCGATTACTTTATACGAAATCTACATGATGCTTTATCAGGACACACTTCAGCCAATGTTGAAGAGGCAGTTGCATACTCTGAGCATGGTGCCACAAAGTGCATTGGCATGACCATTGAAACGTAAGTTACTATACAAGTTTGATATGCGAATATTTGATTTCTCTCTCATTTTGCACTTGGTTTAAGTTGTGTTGAATTTTTTATTGATTCCCAACTGGTCTGTTTAATTGAAAAAGTTGTCTGAGATAATTGTTGTCACCAAGGATGGGTTTGCTAGGATTTTTGTTGGGTGCTCATGGTTTTTGATTCAAATTTGTTGGGTTTTCTGGGATTTTTTTTGGGTTGCTCATGTTTTTGCTATTTCTGTTCGAATTTTATGGTTTTGATTTTTCTGGATCAAATTTGCAGGGGAAATCAGTTTGAAATGTTCATTTGGTTTGAATTTGCTAGGGAAATCAGTTTGATTTTTCCAAGTTCGAATTTCGTGTGTTTGAATTGTTTGTCATGTTCTTTGTGGTTGTTGTTCCTCTCTTGGTTTGTTTTTAAATTTTGTTTGATTCTGTGATTAGGTTCTAAAACTTGCTGATTACGGTTTGGGTTTGGACAAACGAGAGGGCTTTTGGGTATGTATGTGGTTGTTTGGCCGTGAGTTAGGGGATTTAGGGTTGGTTTCAAAATGGGTTTTGGATGTGTGTGCGCATTTGCTGGTGTGTGTAACTGAAAGTTTGAAATATATTTACTAATGTTGTGTTCTTGTGTTTTGGGTTTGAAAAAAATTTTGATTTGAAATATTTTCATGCATGGATCAAATTCTAGTATCTGCAGCACAAAATAACAAAACAAAACAATTTACTTCAAATTTCTAAGAGCTAGTGAACATTTATATAATGTAATAAAAGAAATAGGGTAAATTTGCATCCCCTTAAAATGATTTAAGCTTCTAATTTAGACTCAAGCAACACAAATATATAAAGAATAGTCCTAAGACCACAAATTATTTCACAATTTTTTTTTAACAATTCTGACATGACGGACTGTAAATGATTATTTATCACTAACACATCGACCTACTATTTTTTTTCTCCACTCTCACTCTATCACGTCACAGTTATGTGATAATTTAATTATGGTTCTAGTTTTTTTTTTTTTTTTTAGAAAAAGATGTCGATCAACTTACAGATGCTCTCTTGGGTCGAGTTGTTACATTGGAAGAGAAGCACAAGGGAGCATAAATGTTATAGATATTGATGGCGATAATATTATCTTCGAGAGCTAAATAGGATGCTTCGCACTCACGAGATTGAGCGGTGGCATTGGGTGAAAAATCACAGTATTTGTGTATTTGATACACATCTTCGTTCGAAATGATAGCATGGCTTCCAAGGTAATCGACTAATCCTTGTTCGTCAATTTCATCATTGATTACTGCATTTCCAATCTGCATATATTATGAATAAGAAATCAATGAGAAAGAATATATTAAAATAACACGTGAAACATAATTATAAAGGAAATTAATGGGAGCAAGATAAAGATACTATTGAGATGTTGTTTCCTTCTTTGGTTTTTGTTTTTGTTTTTTTTTCCTCCTAAAAGTTGACAATAATACAGTCATACTTAGAAAAAAAAAAGTTGAAAAACAGGTCCATAAACAAATAACCTATTAAACTAACAAAAAAAAATCTAATTAAAACACACGTATTACAAACAATTATCAATAAGCTTCTTTGTACATTTTTCTTAGTTATTATGAGTGGCTTACTAATAGAAATCCTCCTTCTCATTTTTTTTTTCATCTTTTGCTTCACTAATTATAGTATGCCATGTATTTAAAATTTTAGTTATTTTACAAGATAAGTAAAATACAAAATAAATGATAAGTTGTAATTGATGGAATATAAAGCAAGAATCAAAACATTAGATAGGAAATTTTTATTTTTGACTTAAATCCTTTACAATATAGTTTTAGTTAAGATTTTATGAGTTTATTTTAAATATAACCACCTTTAATCCTAGGGAACCACATTATTGTTTCCCTCACTTCCCTAAATCAGAGGGTTCTTTTTTATCTTCTTTCTCTAACAATTTTAACGTCATTCAGTTTTATGCTCTAAATTTAGTCCTTTTATTTTTAACCATTAATTTAAAGAAGATTATTTTTAGCAAATTAGAAAAATCATAGCACCAATTACATGAAAGTTTTGTAAGGATCCATAACTCATAGGATCACTAAAAACATGTTACTGTTATAGTCTAAGTCATGTCTTTAAAGTGAATTGTTATATTTATTGGTTAGTCCTCTTATTTTTAACTTCGAAGGACTAAATTTAGTCATTTTAAAAGGACTAAGTTTTATACTTAAGAAACTTTGAGGACTAGAACATAATAAAACCATGTAAATCACATGAAAGTTTTGTTAGTCCATAACTCATATGAACACTAAAAAAAAATATTATTGTTGCGGTCTAAGTCATCGATTCTTATTATTGAGTCTATACTCTATAGAGACTAAAGAAAATAAGAGATAAAGACACAAAAGGACTGGGTCTTCGTTGGGCTGGGTCTTCGTAATGTTTGTCATAGTCTAGCCAAGCCGTGTTGGACCCACTGTGACCACCATATTTCTTCTCCTTCATAAAAATTTACGAGAAAACAAAAGGACTAAGCAACATTCATTTTGACTTCAATAAATTATGGAGTTGTTTGGAAACATTGTTTTAGTAACGCCATAAAATTGTAGCTAGACATACTTTTCTAAATTATTACTCGCATAACACTTATCTCCTTAAACTATAAGAGTGCACATTTATCCCTTTAAACTATTAGCCGTATAATATTTTTCACATAATATCATGAGTAATAGATTAAAGAAGTGTTCATTCTTATAGTTAAGGGGGTAAGTATATATTTTTATAGTTTAGTAGAATAAGTATAAAAAATGTATTATTTAGTAAAATGTAATTTCTACTTTAACTTCTAAGTTTCATTCATTATTTGTTTTTGAAAAGGATTTATAACCACTTTTATTGTCCCGTCCAATTATTTCCCTTAGACTCTTCCAATTATTGTATGTTTTTCTTCATTTTGAAAAGTACACATAAGGAATTTATAACCACACTGAGTGTGACACCCAATTATTTCCCTTAGACTCTTAAAACTTGCAATTACTTTGTGAGAAAGAGTGATTTTGAAAAGTATAAGGATTATAACCACACTTGGTTTGACATCCTATTATTTACCTTAGACTCTTAAAACTTGCATTTATATTGTGTGAGAGAGAGAGAGAGATGTACAATAATTCCTTTGAGGTTGATAATGGTCTTGTTAGCTTTCTTGTTATGGTAGAGAATGGAATGTGCAAGTTGGGGAACATAATGTCCAGCATAGCTTTCTCCTGAAATATAAAAGTCACGATCCTTGTATTCTGGAAATCTCTCTAACCAATTCACCAAAAACACATAATTATCTGCTGCAGTTCTACTATCCCCACTCTTATCATAATCTGATGTTGTATTGGAGTAAGAAAATCCTACACCAGCTGGAGACTCAAGGAACAGAACATTTGCAGCTGTAGAAAAAAAAAATTCCAAATTAAGATAAAATTTAGCCTCAGTTTTAGACAAAGAAAAAATAAATAAATTTAGAACATTTGGCAAAAAATAATAATTAGATAAGTATACGTATGCTTATCTAATTATTATTTTTTGCCAAATAATAATTAGATAAGCTTATGACTGCTTTTGAGCTTTATTTTTTTATTTTTTAGTTTTAATAAGAGTTTCTTTATTACTCACAAAAACAAAAGAATGGTTCTATTTCAAGTCCTAAATCTTTTTCGATGATATCACTTCGAGCTGTGGATTATTGTTCTTGTTGTACGCAGGTAATGACGGCAGGGCAAAGAGTGTCATTTGAGTTTCATGGAAATAACTATATTTTCACAGTCAATCAAGCTGCCGTAGAGGGCCAGGAAAAATCTAGTACTAAAGAGGGATGATATCAAGTGATACATACATTGTCTTTGAAACATCAAATGCAAGTGGAATAAAGGTATATTTCTGTATTTGTTTGTGTACTAGTCTATATACGCACACATATTTTGTTCTTGTTTTGAATTTTTTCTTATTGGTAAATACACATGCACTAGTGGGTCTTGAACTCACGTCACGATATGGTGTTTATAATTAAATGATTTGGTAGTATTTGGGTTGAGAGCTACTTGAACTTCCAAACTGTCGGTAGTATCTGGGGGTTTTTCTAGTATTTGTTTTCTTCAAAAGAACGTCCTCAACTGGAGTCTTCTTTATCAACTTTGAAGCACCCTTGCCAATTGGAAGCCTTGCACTATCAGTTATGTCTTTGACATTGTAGTTGCTCAAATCAAAATTGGTAACCGCTCTCATTCCTTTCAATCTTATGCTTGCAACATCATAAGCTTTAGCTGCTTCTTCTTCAGTATCTAATTTTTTGTACATATAGCAAGACATATCAGTTCTTAGATTGAAAAAAAATGTATGATAAACTTTTGACATGTTACACTAAACAAATTTGCTTGTTGCTGTGCCGCCTCAATAGCATTATTAGCACTCGAGACAAGTTAGGTTCCTTTTACATTATTAAGTAGGAGTCACCTTCAAGTTAGATGTCCTTCAATCTCATGTCCTACTCACATTTATCCAATTTTAGCCATAGCTTTAACATCTTGTACTTGTAGTTCAGCATCTTTTCTTTTTGACCCATATTTGCCTAGATTTTGAACCTTGTGCAATCTTAGTTTCAGTCTTTACAGTAAAGAATTGGTGTGGTGGCTGTGTATCAGTGTATTATCGATATATGCATTCTGAATTGGTATTTAATCTGTGGTTGTGCTCTTTCTTTGGCTGTGTGTCTTTCATTCTGGAAAAGAATGGGGTTGAAGATTCATGGCCAAAGGGAGAGCAGAAAAAAACAAGGCTATAACCGCGTTTTTAAAATGGGGCCATAGTAATGGGCTGAAGCCGCGTTTTTAAAAACGCAGCTTTAGCTCACAACTATGGCCGCGTTTTGAACGCGGCCAAACTTTCTTCCAGGCAATCAACTTTTGTCCTATAGCCACGGCTATAAAAACGTGGCCATTGGTCCTAGCCTATAGCCACGGCTATAAAAACGTGGCCATAGACCCCTCTAGGCTATAGTTATGCACTGTAGGCCATGGGTAAAAATGCGGCCTAAAAAAATGCGGCTATAGACCAAATTGACATATAGCCACATTTTTCTGACCTATAGCCACGTTTTAAAAACGCGGCTATAGAACCTTTTTTTTGTAGTGTTTATTGACCTCAGCTACAATAATCTCATAGGCAACATTCCCCTTTATCTTGTTAACTTGGAATTTAACCTGTCATACAAGTCTTTGGAGGGTCAAATCTCAAATATTTTCCGAAATCATAGTTTCGATGCATTTATCGGCAATAAGGATTTATGTGGTGACTTCAAAGGTTTCTCTCGCCTTTCATCTTCCCAAATTATGAGCAAAATAAAAATGTCACTTCCCCTCACAATTTTCATTGTGCTTTTACTTCTTTGGTGTTTTTTCTACTCTCAATGTTGGGTTATAGGGAAAACACAATCCAATCCAAGCAAAACAAAAAATGGGACTTGTTCTCAATATGGAATTTTGATGGAAAAATTGCATATGAAGATATCATTGAAGCAACAAAAGACTTTGACATTAAATATTGCATTGGAACAGGTGGTTATGGTAGTGTTTACAAAGCACAATTGCCTAACGGTAAAGTTGTTGTCCTAAAAAAAACGTCATCGCTTAGAGGCTGAGGACCCAAGTTTTGACAAGAGTTTGAAGAACGAGGTACAAATGTTAACGGAAATTCGGCATCAAAACATTGTGAAACTTCGTGGCTATTGCTTGCACAAACGATGCATGTTTTTGGTTTATCAATACATGGAAAGGGGAAGCTTATTTTGTATCCTAAGCGATGATGTTGAAGCATTGGAATTAGATTGGCCTAAGAGGATGAACATTATCAAAAGCATAGCACGGGCCTTATCTTACATGCATTATGAATGCACCCCAGTAATTATTCATCATGATATATCAAGCTCTAAGCTAGAGGCTTTTGTCTCCGATTTTGGCACAGCCAAACTTCTTGATCCTAATTTCTCCAACTAAACTTTAGTTGTTGGGACCTATGGTTACATTGCCGTAGGTGAGTTTTTGTGTAATTATTATAACTATATCCCATCCCTTTAACACCTATTATTTTATAAGGTTAGCCATGTGGGAATTTTTATAACTATATCCTGCTTCCTCGAACCAAACGTTTATCTTATTGTTTGTTATATGAATTGAATCATGCAGGGTGCAAGCAATCATTTTCACTACCGAATTTTTATCCAATAACTACTTTTGACCAACCTTTTCAAGTAGAAAATTAAAAAAAAAAAAATATATATATATATAGGATAAATATTTACATTTTTAAATAGCTTCCATTTATTTTCCTATGCAGAACTGGCATATACTATGGTAGTGACTGAAAAATATGATGTTTACAGCTTTAGAATGGTGGCACTAGAAATATTAATGGGAAAACACCTAGGAGAACTCTTGACTACATTATCAACGTTATCTTCTCAAAATTTGATGTTAAAAGAAATATTAGATCAATGTTTGCCACCACCAAATCGTTCAATTGCACAAGATATTTTCTTTGCTGCTCCTATAGCCTTTGCATGCTTACGCACCAAACCAAAGTCTCGGCCTACGATGAAATGGGTGTCCCAACAATGTCTTTCAGGTAAGAAACCACTAGCCACCCCCTTGCATGCAATTTCGCTATGGTAGTTAAGGAAGCAAGAAACTTATATGATGGGAGAGACTGAAACTCAATCATGTAGTGCTTGTTGTTAGGTTGTGTATCATACGGTTTGATGAACTTATGAGAAAAGAAATTTTTGTGTATGAATGATTTTCATTTTCTTTTTCTTTTTTTGGTAAGAAAAGAAAATTCTATTAGAATGATGTAATTCTGTAAGGTTTATCTATTTTCTTTATGATTTGTGGCCTATATCATGCATCATGAAATATAGGTGTCTCATCAAAGAAGGAACTATTAGGGCGGACCATGGACACTCCTAGTTCCTTGAAAGTTTTAATTATAATATCTTCTTTTATATATATATATATATATATATATATATATATATATATATATATATAAAGTAAATATTAAAATCATAATATTCTTCGTTCATATTAAAATCAGATGGGACCCATACATGATTTTGTTGTGCTACTAGTTTTACGGTTACAAACAATAACAAAGCTTTTCATTGTCAAGGGCGAACCCATATTTGGGCTAGTTGCGGAAAAATGATATGGTGTAATAGGACCACCCCTATTTGAGAGAACCATTTGTCTCGCTAGGTTCATTAAAAGTTTAATCCTTCACAAAAAATTCATATATAGATAACTTTTCTCAATTGTAATTCTTTAGGCTATTTTGCTTCTTCTTATAATATCTTTTTAATAAAATTATTTTTACCTACTCAAAAAAGAAAATTAGTATATTTGACTATTTTAGTTTTTCTTTTGGAGTTAAAAAAAATAAGAAATGTCTCAAATTAAACATTAACAGATATGTTTAGGAACTAGAAAATCTAATGACATTTTTTGATGCATTGGTCCGTTAAAATATTGACTAAAGTACATTTTGATTTTTGCGTAACATAATGTTTCATATGATTTTGTTTCCGCATGTATGAATGCTTTAAGCATACTTTTGAGTCATAAAAATGTCGACCACTGAAAATTTCTTATTTATTAAAACAGAACCGTGTATAAGGTGACCCCTTAAATACCACATTAGCTGAAAATGATGTGATTTAAATAAATCAATTTAATCTTGGAATTGTGGTTTACGGAGTCACCATATTTAACTTCAATTAAATTTTCCAAAGTATTTCTACCAATCTTCATCATGTAATTTTTGCCATTCTTCTCAATCAATTCAATCTTCCTCCGCTGTAAGTTTGTTTAAGACTTTCTCTTCTCTCCCCTTGTGAGTGTATTAAAAATATTTAGTATTCTAAAAATAAAAATTCAATCTTCCTCACTTTTGATCAAATACACCTTACCCAAACGTAGGTTAGCTATCATAACTTCGAAGTCAAAAATTAACAACTCCATATTCTTTCCAACCTGTGTAGTAATTAGACTAACACAAATCCAATTAATTCCATATACATACATACATACATACATATATACATATATATATATATATATGTTTTTTTACTTACGCTTGTGCTTTGATAGTTGATATAGGTGGCTTTAAAAATTGTAAAAACACAACAAAATATACAGCTCCCCGTATTGGCTGGAGTCCATCTATGCAAATGGACCCATGCAATAGAAAATTAGCTTGCTTTGATCTGGGAAATGATGGAACTAAGATTTAATAATCCACAAATATTTTAGAGAGAAAATACAGGCGGAATATTTATTTGACAGCAACTGAAGTTTTTATTATATGAGAGAACCAATTAATCTACTCCATCACTATCAGTTTTTTAATTTTCAACCATCTTCTAATGTATAAAAATAAAAATAAATAAAAACCTGACAATGACCTATCAAGCATCGATCAACCCATGCTAAAAAATCTTAACAAAGACAAATTATAACTAGGATTAATCTCTAAATATTTATAACAATGATAAAATTGAGGCTAACATGGATCCGACCCTTGCATATTTTAAATCCAACTATTCTCTCGTAGACTGATAATTCTAGATTCAGGACAAAGTTATGCTGAGGACATAGAGGAGGAATAGAAGTTCAGGAATTCAATGCCGAGGAAGAGAAGTTAAAAAGCAAAATATAGAATAACGTGTAGACCTTTAGTTTTCCTGTAATAACGTGTTCTAATTAATGTTTCATTAATTAATATAAAATGAAAATACTCCAAAATAATATTTTCATAAATTTTATTGTTAAACGTATAACAAAAAGTTAAAAACTAACTTAGTATCGGATAAGCATTGCGTTTTCTCCTCTCTTTTTTTTTTTTTTTTTTGGCACTACAACCTTTTTAGTTATGGCTATTGTTTATGAACAGTAGTCACATTTGTTGACTTTTTCTTATGTAAACAGTGCATTCGTGCACGATTCATGGATCCACGAACTTCATTTTTTAGCCACTTTTTTTTATTAAAAATAGATCTCACGGTACTATTTATATATTTAAAAATTATTTTACTACAGTGTTTTCAGTTTTTAACAATAAGTTCTATCCAAACGGACTTTTAAATTCATTAGTTATACTCATGAAATCCTAATTATCTATTTCTAAACAGATAATAGTATCTGTTGCTTTTGTTCTTTACTCTTCTTCTACTATGAATAGTTCAATGTTGCTAGTGAGATCAAGTGACTCGTTATCATCACTTGAACATTAAGCAGGCAGGAAGTACGATACCTCAAGTTTTTTGCTCTTTGTTTTTCGTTTTTTGTTTTCTTTTTTTTATTAAAAAAAATCACGGGTCCTACCAATGTGATAGACTAATAGTTTCTTGAGAAGTGTGTCGAATTTTTTTGTTTCCAGAAAATTGAATCCAATTTTACTGTGCAAAATAAATAATGAGAAAAAAATTTTGTTTTTTTTAATATAAATAAGAACTAAATTCTATGGCAATCTTGTAAACAAACCAAAAGGTTGTGAGACCTACACCATTGGTTATCTCAATCACATTCAGAAAATAAACTTTTCCTCAAAACTTAATATATTGACCAAACCACGTTGCTTGGTCACAAATCATGAAAACTTCTCCTCTTGAAAGCTTATTTTCAAAAATAGGTGTCGAACACAAATCATGTCAAAAATTGTGTTTTGAAAACTAGTTTCAAATACACTTTGAGTTTAGAAAACAAAAAACAAAAATCGGATGACTGAACAGGCTCAACTTCACTTCCTTTCTAAAACCTTGTTCGACTTAGCTCTTATATAGTGGAAAATTGGAAATCCAAGGGAGCATCTCTGCTCATGTTTGTGTTCTTTCAAAACGCATTCATTTCAAGATGTCCTCAAATAATATAATTGGTGAGCTATACCTAGTTGGAAGGCAAATCTTACCCAATTAACCTGTGGCGCTTGATCTTTCCGCTAACAATTGTAAGGGTCCCATCCCATCCCTATGGAATTATTGGGATGATTGGACATATCCTAATTCATATTGGGGATTGCAATTTGCAACAATCTAAAGCATTTGTTATTGAACAACAACAGTTTGAATGAAGCATTCCAGCCCAGCAAGGAGCCTTTCACAACGTTGTATTGACATTAGATTGATTGAACTAGATTTTTTTTTCTTTTTTTGGTGTAGAATCTTGCATATAAAAAGATGTTTAGTATTTTGGCACCATAAGAAGCGAGAAGTAAGACACAAATTACCAATTAAAAAATACAAACCATTTAAAGTTATTGTTTTATGTCACAAACTATTTTAATTAAGGTTGTTAGTGAAAAATGTGATATTTATAGTTTTAGACTAGTATCACTCTACTAGAGAAACATTAATTGAGAGGTATGCAAAAGAGGTGACATCCATATCGTCATCTTCTCTAAAACCCATGTTATAACACGTGTTACAGTGTTAGACCATCGCCTTCCACCTCCTGATCAAGTGTATGCACCCAATATGTTCTCATCATCGCCACAATTGCATTGCTCACGCACCAAACCAAAGCCTATGCCTACAATGAAATTGCGTGGTTCACGAGTTTTTTTTCAGTGGAAGTTGCTTTTGCCTGATTATGTTTCAAACATAATCAGACAAATCAGCCATCCGATTTGACTTCGTCCCTGTCGAGGAAATTGCATGCCCTCCGCATGCAATATAGTATTTGGTTTGTCTAGTAACGATAAGACTAAAGCACCGTGTTGACCTACTAGGAAGATTCTTCGCAATGAGTCCTGACTTGGAAGTACAAGCTTCTCAGAACGTACAATGTGGTGCAGTGGTCACTTTCATAATTTCATTGTATAATTTTAGTGTAATGACAAGTTTAGACCAACCTTTCCACGAAGAAATTCTACAAAAATAAAAGATTTAAAAAATATATATATTATATTTTTTAATAGCTTTCAATTTTTTTTCCTTTGTAAAGCTAGTGTATATTATGGTGGTGGCAGAAAAATGTAATGTTTATTCCTTTGTAGTAGTGGCACTAGAAACGTTAATGGGAAGACTTCCAAAAAACCTCTTGACTTCATAATTGTCATTATCATCTTCTCAAATTTTGATTTTGAAGGAAATAGTAAATCAATGCTTGTAAACTCCATATCATATAGTCGCACTGGATATTTTCTTTTCTGCAACTATAGCATTTGCATGCTTACACACCAAACCAAAGTCTCAATCTACATTGAAATGGGCGTCCCAAGAATTTCTTTCTCGTAAGACACCAATTGCTAACCCCTTAATGCAGTTTTACTATGGCAGTTGAATAATTAAAAATCTTATATGATTGAAGAAAGTGAAACTCAATCATAAAGTGCTTATTTTTTGGTTGAGTGTCATCTTGTTTAATGAACTTATATGAAACGAAAATGTTGTGCACACAAGAACAACGCTATAAAAATCCTGTAATCATGCAAAAATGTATCTATTCTTCTCATAAATTTGTATCCTGAAATTAATTTGCATCATAAAATATAATTCCTTAACACTTTTCTAATGCCACACATTTATAATACTGATACTCATTGAGAAATTCCAAAGGGTCATCAATATCATTGACCTAAAGAAAGACTTGTACAGACTACGAAGTTTGCCTTGTTATAGGATATACGTAATAGTAAAGGCAAGTTTAATGCGTATAAATTTTTTATTTTTTATTTTTTAGTAAAGAGTTAATAAGAAAGAAAGGTCGACAAAAGAAAAGACCTTTACTTTAGAAGTCTTCGTGGGCCAAGATCAAAAGCATTAGGCTAAAGTGCCTATGGTGGCAAACACATAAATCAAAACTTATCTTACTAAGTTATTATAGCATTCGCATCTGCCAAAAAAATTTTATTTTACATCTTAAAAACTTACTTTATCTATTTTACCAACTCATTTTACAACTCACCCTGCATCCCAATTTTTATTTTTGCATACAACTCAATAAAATAATATAAACTATTTAATAAAATAATATTAAAAAAAAAAACTAATTTCTCTCTCTTCTCGCATCTCACTCTTTCCTCTCTCCAACAACCACCCAAAAGATTAGCTCAGCCACCCACCACCCCATCACCACACACCCCACAACAACCACCAACCAAAAAAAAAAAAAAAAACTCAAAAACCCAACAATCCCCACCACTGATACACACACCACCACCACATCTAACACCCACCCACCACCCCACCACCACAGGCACCCCCTAGCAACCACCAAAAAAAAAAAAAAAACCAACAACCCCACAGTCCCCACCATCGATACACACACCACCACCACCTTTAACACCCACCCACCTACCACCCCACCACCACACACACCCCCCAACAACCACCAAAAAAAAAAAAACCAACAGCCCTAATCCTCACCACCGATACACACACCACCACCACCTCTAACACCCACCCACCACCCCACCACCACACACACCCCCTGCAACCACCAAAAAAAAAAACCCCAGCAACCCCAGTCCCCACCACTGATACACACCACCACCAATACACACACACATACACACCACCTCTAAGAATAGGTCTCACTTAAAATTGTCGCTTTAGGTTCTACAATACCTTGAGCCTGCTCTGAATACTTATTATAATTTTTTTTTTCTCCTTGAAAGAATATTTTCAAAATTAAAATTAATAGAATCCTACTTTAGATTGATTGAACTGAACATATTTTTTTTTTTTTTTTAGAATCGTACATATAAAAAGATGTTTAGTATTTTGGCATCTTAAGAAGCGAGAAGTAAGACACAAATTACCTATTAAAAAATACAAACCATTTAAAGTTATTTTTTTATGTCACAAATTATATTAATTAAGGTTGTTAGTGAAAAATGTGATATTTATAGTTTTAGACTGGTGTCACTAGAGAAACATTAATTGAGGGGTATGCAAGAGAGGTGACATCCATATTGTCATCTTCTCTAAAACCCATGTTATAACAAGTGTTACAGTGTTAGACCATCGCCTTCCACCTCCTGATCAAGTGTTTGTACCCAATATGTTCTCATCGTCGCCACAATTGCGCATTGCTCACGCACCAAACCAAAGTCTATGCCTACAATGAAATTGCGTGGTTCACGAGTTTTTTTTCAGTGGAATTTACACAATCAGACAAATCAGCCATCCGACTTGACTTCGTCCCTGTCGAGGAAATTGCATGCCCTCCGCATGCAATATAGTATTTGGTTTGCCTAGTGACGGTAAGACTAAAGCACCGTGTTGACCTCTTTTTGACCCTAAAATTGCACTTTCCAAAGGATCTCTTTTGGAACCTTTAATAACGTGGTCAAATCAATCTTGCACTAATTTAACGTAAAAACACTCCTACTAGTAAGATTCTTCGCAATGAGTCCTGACTTGGAAGTGCAAGCTTCTCAGAACCTACAATGTGGTGTAGTGGTCACTTTCATAATTTCATTGTATAATTTTAGTGCAATGACACGTTTAGACCAACCTTTCCACGAATAAATTCTACAAAAATAAAAGATCTAAAAAAAACAAAAATAAAATATTATATTTTTTAATAGCTTTCAATTTTTTTTTTTCCTTTGTAAAACTAGCATATATTATGGTGGTGGCAGAAAAATGTAATGTCTATACATTTGTAGTGGTGGCACTAGAAACATTAATGGAAAGACATCCAAAAAACCAATTGACTTCATTATCATCATCATCTTCTCAAATTTTGATTTTGAAGAAAATAGTAAATCAATGCTTGTAAACTCCATATCATATAGTCGCACTGGATATTTTCTTTTTAGCAACTATAGCATTTGCATGCTTACACACCAAACCAAAGTCTCAGTCTACATTAATTGAAATGGGCGTCCCAAGAATTTCTTTCTCGTAAGACACCAATTGCTAACTCCTTAATGCAATTTTACTATGGCAGTTGAATAATTAAAAATGTTATATGATTGAAAAAAGTGAAACTCAATCATAAAGAGCTTATTTTTTGGTTGAGTGTCATCTTGTTTAATGAACTTATATGAAACGAAAATGCTGTGCACACAAGTCACAAGAACAATGCTATAAAAATCCTGTAATCACGCAAAAATGTATCTATTCTTCTCTTAAATTTGTAGCCTGAAATTAATTTGCATCATAAAATATAATTCCTTAACACTTTTCTAATGCCACACATTTATAATACTGATACTCATTAAGAAATTCCAAAGGGTCATTAATATCATTGACCTAAAGAAAGACTCGTACAGACTACGGAGTTTGCCTTGTTATAGGATATACGTAATAGTAAAGGCAACTTTAATGCGTATAAATTTTTTTTTTTTTTTTTTAGAAAAGAATTAATAAGAAAGAAAGGTAGACAAAAGAAAAGACCTTGACTTTTAAAGTCTTTGTGGGCCAAGATCAAAAGCATTAGGCTAAAGTGCCTATGGCCAGTGCCAAACACATAAATCAAAACTTGTCTTACTAAGTTATTATAGCATTCGCATCTGGGTGCTCAAAAAATTTCTATTTTATATCTTAAACACTTACTTTATCTATTTTGCAGACCTATTTTACAACTCACCTTACATCCTAATTTTTATTTTTGCATACAACTCAATAAAATAATATAAACTACTTAATAAAATAATATATAAAAAACTAATTTCCCTCTCTTCTCCCATCTCACTCTTTCCTCTCTCCAGCAACCACCAGAAAGATTAGCTCAACCACCCACCACCCCACCACCGCACACCCCACAGCAACCACCAACCAAAAAAAAAACCCCAGAAACCCCGCAATCCCCACCACCGATACACAAACCACCACCACATCTAACACCCACCCACCACCCCACCACCATAGACACCCCCTAGCAACCACCAAAAAAAAAAAACCAACCCCACAATCCCCACCACCTTTAACACCCACCTACCACCCCACCACCACACACACCCCCCAACAACCACCCAAAAAAAAAAAAAAAAAAAACCAGCAACCTTAGTCCCCACCACCTCTAACACCCACCCACCCACCACACACAACCCCTGCAACCACCAAAAAAAAAAAACCCCAGCAACCCCAATCCCCACCACCACCAATACACACACACATACACACCACCTCTAACATACAAAAACCCATGGCCACAGATCTACACAAAGCAAGGTCAAACCTCCACTACACCTTCCACCATGTGGATCCACATACTCAAACCTCCACTATGTCGATCCACAAACCCAAACCTCTACCACGTTGATCCACAAACCCACGCTCTCCACCTCACCACCACAGCAACACCCTAAAACCACGACAATAACCCACCTCACCACCATAGCAACACCCCACCACCACGACAACACCATATGCACGAAAACCCACAAAAAAAAATCAAAGAAAAATCCACACAAAACCCACAAGCACCGAGCAAGCAAAGAGTTGAGAGAGCAGAGTTTCAAAGAGAAGAGAGTTGAGAGAGAAGGGAATTGAGAGGGTCAGAGAAAAAGTGAGAGAGAGAGAGAGAAAGAAGTGAATAAATTAATATTATTTCAGTTTACAAACTTGTGAATAGTAGGTTCTAAATATAAGTACCTATTGTTTATGGGTTCTAAATTTTTTAGAATTTGCATACCAGGTTGGAGAATGTTTTTAGGTTCTTAGCAGTGGCGTATTAAAGGACCAAGGGGGTCCTGAGACCCCCCAAAATATTTGAAAAAATTAAAAAAAAAATTGGAAATATCTTAAATAATTAGAAAATTTTTAAATAACCTTATCATTTTGGTCCTCCCATATCATAATAAACATTGTCTGCCCTTAAAAAAAGATTTGTGACCACCCTAAGTTTTTTTTATGCCCAACAAAATTAAACTTTGGTCCATAATTTGGTTAACTTAACAATATATTAGAGTCTTTCAAACAAAAACAAAGAACCCAAAAAGAATTGCACAATACTATTACACATTTCATGCACAAAAAAAAAAATTATATATAGCCCCCCAAAGATAAATTTCTGGCTCTGCCAATGCAAATGCTCTAAGTGTGTCAAGACGCATAAAAGATTTTTGACTTGAAGTTAATAAGAGTTAACCCATACTTGGGGCCAGGTGAGTTTGGTCCTCATTGCATTTGTATGGGTGTTTCCACTAATAAATTTTCTATACTGAAAAATCAAAGGACCGCGACTTCTAGTAGCAAGTAGCAACTGAAGTTTTTGCTATATGAGAGCACCATTTAATCCAATCGGTCACTTATCAGAATTTTAATTCTCAATTGATTTTTAATTTTCAATTACCCTCTAATGTAAAAATAAAAATAAAAATACATAAAAACTTGACAATGACCTATAAACCCATGTTAAAAAATCTTAGCAGTGACCAAGTTTAACTAGGCTTAATCTCCAATAATTGTAAAAATGCTAAAATGGAGGCAAACATGAATCCAACCCACGCATAGGGGAATAGAAATCCAATAATTCAGTACGGAGGAATTGAAGTAAAAATTAAAGCAAGATGGAATAATATTCTTTCGGTGGAATTTGATTACGTTCTCTTCTCGATCGATTACATGCAGGCACTTACCCATCCCATGTGATGATGTGAGTTCGTCCCTTACGAGAAATTCACATTCCTTTTTCATCCAATTTTAGTATTTGGTTATGTTGCAATTACAAGATTTAGGGTCCGTGTGGACCTATGGAAAGTAACAAATCAAGACTAGGAAACGCAAGCTTCTCAGAAAGTGCGATAGATACATTAATTGAATCACATCACAATGTGGAAATATAGTTGTACTATGATAATGAAGAAATTTCATGGAAGAATTCATGGAAAGCAGATGTTTGTTTACGAGTATCTTTTCTATAAGATTCACGTTGGAATTAAAAAAAAAGTGAAGATGCCCACTATTCACTCTCTAGCTGTGTCGCACTTACTAAAGTGACTTGAGCCACGGATATAATATAACAATCAACCATCTGCCATTGCACTCTATCAATTATACACTTCAACATATGGCACCCTCAGTTTCCATTTCCGTTCTGGTAGTAGCATGGGTCCTTTGTGTCTTCGTGCGTTCTACAAATATGTTTACCGCAGCTGTCTCTGTGGCAGCATCTGAATCATCAATGCTACAACTAGAGGCGAAGGCACTGCGGGAGAGTGGGTGGTGGAGTGGTCACTACAACTATACCTCCTTAAATTATTGCGAGTGGGATGAAATAAGATGCAATGCTGGTGGAAGCGTCATAGAGATTTACATGGACGGGGTCTATCTTGGGGATAAGATCCGGAAATTCAACTTCTCTTCCTTCCCAAATTTAGTCCTTCTTAATCTTCAGAATACTGGACTTCGAGGGAGCATCCCTCAACAAATAGGTACTCTTTCAAAACTATCCTCCCTAGATCTTTCCATTAATAATCTTACAGGCCTAGGTCACTTCCCACTTTTTCTCACAAACCTCACTCAATTAGAAAGTTTGTCAATTTCCTACAATCTAATCAGTGGGCCCATTCCCGAAGATTTCGGAAATCTAAAAAATCTTCAGGCATTAGATCTGGGTTTTAACAAACTCACAGGATCAATTCCTTCAGCTCTAGGCCATTTAACCAATCTCTGGGGTTTGGGTTTGGATTCTAATAAGATCACTGGTTCCATACCCGACATATTGGGAGATTTAAAAAATCTTCAAATATTAATTCTGGGAAATAACAAACTCACCGGACTAATTGCTTCAGCTCTGCGCATTTTCACCAATCTCCACAATTTGAATAGATTGAATCTTGAATCGAACCAATTCAACGGCTCTATTCCCCTAGAGATAGGCAACATGAAGAGTCTTGCGTACTTGAACCTCAGCAATAACAACATTGTTGGTGAAATCCCTTCTACCATAGGTCATTTAACTAATTTGTCCTATTTGTCCCTTAGTTGGAATCAAATCAATGGTTCCGTGCCAGTAGAAATAGCTTATTGCTCTTTATTGGCCAACTTGTCTTTAAGCCACAACAACTTAACTGGAAGCATTCCCTCTCAATTCAGTGACCTTGTTTCTTTACGTTTTATTGACCTCAGCTACAATAAACTCACAGGCAGCGTTCCCCTTTATTTTGTTAACTTAGAATTTAACCTGTCATACAATTCTTTGAAGGGTCAAATCTCAAATATTTTCCGAAATCATAGTTTTGACACATTTATCGGCAATAAAGATTTATGCGGTAACTTCGAAGATTTCTCTCCTTGCCTTCCATCTTCCCAAACTATGAGCAAAATAAGAATGTCACTTCCCCCCATAATTTTCATTGTGCTTTTACTTCTTGGGTATTTTTTCTACTCTCGATTTTGGGTTGGGAAAACACAATCCAATCCAAGCGGAACAAAAAATGGGGACTTGTTCTCGATATGGAATTTTGATGGAAAAATTGCATATGAAGACATCATTGAAGCAACAAGGGACTTTGACATTAGATACTGCATTGGAACAGGTGGTTATGGTAGTGTTTACAAAGCACAATTGCCTAGTGGAAAAGTTGTTGCCTTGAAAAAACTCCATCGCTTAGAGGCTGAAGACCCAACTTTTGACAAGAGTTTCAGGAACGAGGTAAAAATGTTAACAGAAATTCGGCATCGAAACATTGTGAAACTTCATGGTTATTGCTTGCACAAACGATGCATGTTTTTGGTTTATCAATACATGGAAAGGGGAAGCTTATTTTGTATCCTAAGCAACGATGTTGAAGCAATAGAATTGGATTGGACTAAGAGGCTAAACATCATCAAAAGCATAGCACATGCCTTATCTTACATGCATCATGAGTGCATCCCAGTAATTATGCATCGTGATATATCAAGCAACAATATTTTGTTGAACTCTGAGCTGGAGGCTTTTATCTCTGATTTTGGCACAGCTAGAATTCTTGATCCTGATTCCTCTAACCAAACTTTAGTTGTCGGAACCTATGGTTATATTGCCCTAGGTAAATTATTGTTTAATTATTATACTCATATCTTATGCATTTAACACCTATTTTAAAAAGACTACCGCTTACCCTTGGTGTGGTGGTCACTACAAAAGTATAAATGCTTGTGGGATGTGGAATGTGGGGGGCAAGGGTCAGGTTTGAGTCTCCAAGAAGAAGCTTCACACACATATACACTTAGATTATACTAGAGTAGAAATTATATCTTGTATAAAAAAATAAAAAATAAAAAATTTTAAAAACCTATTTTAAAAAGGTTAGCCATGTGGGACCATCCCAATAACCATGCTAGTTTACTTTATTGTTTTTTATATGAATCATGCAGGGTAACAAGCAATCATATGGAGAAATATATTACATTTTTAAATAGTTTTCATTTATTTTCCTATGCAGAACTGGCATATACTATGGTAGTAACTGAAAAATGTGATGTTTATAGCTTTGGAATGGTGGCACTAGAAATATTAATGGGAAAACATCCAGGAGAACTATTGACTTCATCATCAACATTATCTTCTCAAAATTTGATGTTAAAAGAAATATTAGATCAACGTTTGCCACCTCCAAAACATTCGATTGCACAAGATATTTTCTTTGCCGCTTCTATAGCCTTTGCATGCTTACGCACCAAACCAAGGTCTCGGCCTACAATGAAATGGGTCTCCCAAGAATGTCTCTCCAGTAAGAAACCACAAGCCATCCCCTTGCATGCAATTTCGCTATGGCAGTTGAAGAATCAAGAAACTTATATGATGGGAGAGAGTGAAACTCAAACATGTAGTGCTTTTTGTTAGGTTGTGTATCATATGGTTTGATGATCTTATGAGGAAAAAAAAAATGTTTTGTAGGAATGATTATCTTCTTTTCTTTTTCTTTTTTTAAGAAAAGAAAATGCTATGAAAATTATGTAATCCTGTAAGGTTTATCTATTTTCTTCATGATTTGTGGCCTGTATTTTGCATCAGGAAATAAAGATCTCTTATTATAGAAGGAACTATTTTGGGGGGGGGGGGGGGGGAGGAACTATAGTGGGACTAAAGGGAAGCCATGGGCCTTGGGCCCATGGCCCCTCCTAATATTCTTCTTTCATATTAAAATCTGATTGGACCCGATTCAGTCGTGCTATACTCGTTTTTCAGTTAAAAACAATAGCAGAGCTTTTCATTGTCAAGCGGCTATCCCATTGGAGAGTAATATGGTGTAATAGGACCACCCCTATTTGAGAGTACCATTTGTCTTCTTAGGTTAATTAAAGTTTAATTCTACGTTAGTTCTCTTTGAGTAGTTTTTTATATCACGTCTCACAGAAGATTCATATATAGATTTTTTTTTTTTTCTTAATTGTAATTCTTTAGGCTATTTTTGTCTTCTTATAATCTCTTTTTAATAAAATTATTTTTACCTATACAAAACTATTAGAGTTTTTGAGTTTCCTTTTGGAGTTTTAAAATAAGAAACGTCTCGAATTAAACAACAACAATTTTTAGAGACAAGAAAATTAAAGGAATTTTTTTTGACACATTGGTACGATAAAATATTCACTAAAGTACATTTTGAGTAGCACCATGTTCAATATGCGATTGTCTTTGCATGTATGAATGCTCTAAGCATACTTTTGAGTGGTAAAAATGCCAACCATTGAAAATACTCATTAATTAAAACAAAATCGTGGATAAGGTGACCCTTAAATACCACATTGGCTCAAAATGATGTGATTTTGAATAAATCAATTTAATCATGGAAGTACGGTTTATGGAGTCACCATATTCAACTTCAATTAATGGTTTTACAAATTTGAATAGATAGGATGTTTTATTATGTATGTGAATGATATATATATCAAACAATTAGACCCAACTTCATAACTCATTGGGGTAATATATCAAACACTTTATGTGCAAAAAGTAAAACCTCAAAACACTTAAACTTTCTTGGTTAACACTTCATTACCCATTTGTTTTAAAACAAGTTCATAACACCCAAACCATCAAAGTATCATATACTCACCTCTCCACACCACCAAGACCTCCAAAATCCATTACCCAACAAAAATAGTGATTAGGTGACCACTAGAGCAAAATAATATAAGCAAAGTTTCAAATTTCACAAACTTTACACACACACACACACACACACACACACACACACACACACACACACACACACATATATATATATATATATATCACATAGTCCAACTTCAAATTGAATAATCAACAACAAACAATTAAACTCAACTTCATAACTCGTTGAGGTAATATATCAAACACTTGATGTGCAAAAAGCAAAACCTCATGATACATAAACTTTCATGGTTAACACTTCATAACCCATTTGTTTTAAAACAAGTTCATAGCACCCAAACCATCAAAGTATCACATACTCACCTCTAGAGCAAAATAATTTAAATAAAATTTCAGATTTCACAAACTTTATATACATAGAGGGAAAAGGTTGTAGAATGAGAAAAGGTTGCTTTGGCACTTTAGATAGAGGGAAAGAGAGAAGAACATAGAGGAAAAAAGAGAAATACTAAGAATTAGATTAAGAGTTTGAAACTGTAGGTTTTGGCAAAGATTAAGAGAGAAACTAATGAGAGGGGCTGGGTAAAGAGCAAAAACGGATGAGAGAGGAATTGTAGACAATGTAGAGTGTGTTTGTGAAAAAAAGTATTTCTTTGAGGATCCAGATCCTCTCCATTTCAATATGAAATGGAGAGTGTCCATTTAAGGGTTGAGATTGATTTAAAATCAATCTATGGCCTAAAATCGGCCACGCCATTTAAAATACACTTAATAGAATGAGTCATAATTAACGTTAGTTTTCAACGTTTCTTCTCTCTATGGGTTCTCACTTTCTTTGTCTCTCTCATCAAAGATCCATGGCTCCTTTAACTTTTACCCACACGACCATTGAACCGACATCACTACAACGATGATGCTTCGACAACCTCTCCACCCCAGTCGTGAATCAATGGTTTTTCAATCACCCACCTCTGTTTCTAAATGCTAACCAATAAAAAATATTAGATTTGGTAAAGAATTTTTTATATGAGATTTATGATTTTTTTTTTCTTGCATGTTTTCTTTGCCAAGTTCATCCCCTTTCTTTAATTGAATTTTTCCCCCTTCCTTGCTATATATCTCTAGTAACTGTAGAGTGAAGACTGTAATTGGTGTATGGGTCTTTCTCATCTCGATTTGTGTCTATTTTATCTTATTTTAATTTTCTTTTTGTTTGCCGAGACCTTTGAGGACTGGGTTTCTTTTCAAAATAACTATAAAATCCAAACAATATTATTAGTTAGCCAACGTTTGAAACTAATTTGGTTTCTAACAAATTGAGTCCATAGGACTTGATTTTGGGCTTATAAATTGAGTACATTGTACTCAATTTTCCCATCGTGGCGCCGGCTGAGGTGGACAATATGTCCACATAGGCGTAGAAATCGAGTCCATTGAGAGTGAGATTGAGTGATCTATACAAAACCCTTTAAACAAAAAACAAAAACAAAAAAAAAACAAAAAACAAAAAAAAAAACCAAAAAACAAAAGCAAGGAACTTAGTGATAGAATCAATTACCTGAGAGTGAGAGAGAGAGAGAGACGGTGAATGACTTAACGAGGCTCGAAAAGATGCTGGGCTCATAGAGATGGTGGGTCAGAGAGATGGTCAATATAAAGGGAGAGTCTGATGAGGAGAGAAGCCAAAGACGACAGAATGAGCCACTGATGAGGCCGAGCCGCCGATGAGTTGAGAGGAGAATGACAGAGAGAGAGAGAAAGAGAGAGGATAGGTCTCATGCTTGAGTGGATTTAAGCGTCTGGGTGTTTTGAGAGTGAGAGTGAGAGACAGTGTGAGACTGAGTGAGTGTTTAAATTTGAGTTTTTGAGTGATTTTAAGAGTGAGATGAGTGTGATCTGTGGTTTTGAGAGTGAGAGTGAGAGACTGAGTGCGAGAGGTGTTTGAGAGTGTTTTGGTGAGAGTGATCTTTGATTTTGAGTGATTTGGGATACGTGGACGGCTGAATAGAAATCGAGTCTAAGAGACTCGAGTTCTTAAAACGATTCCAATGCACTTGAGTTTCATATCTACGTGGACATATTGTCCACCTCAGTTAGTGCCACGATGGGAAAATCGAGTACAATGTACTCGATTTGTTAGAAACCAAATTAGTTTCAAATGTTGGCTAACTAATAATATTGTTTGGATTTTATAGTTATTTTAAAAAAATCCTTGAGGACTTATTTTGTTTCAGTTTTGATCCGACTGGACTTTCTTATTGACGGTGAAAAGCTTGACCAGTTGGTCTATGTTTGCCGCTTGTTTTTTTGCATGTTCTGTAATGGTTTATTTTGGTTAATACATATCATTCGATTATTTAAGAGGGAAAAAGAGAGAGACCATGTATTTGTACATTAATTCTTGTAGTGGACGATTTTTCCAACATCAAACTATATTGCAACATCAAACTATATTGAAAGATTAAGCTAGAGTATGTTAGAGTAGAATTTCTATCTTGTATAAAAAAAATTAAAAATTAAAAATTAAAAAATTAAACATTCAAGTCTTACCACTACCAGGATTAATATGGATTTCAGCAGTATGTTAAGCACGAGATGATTGAAGAGCAATGTGTCGGGTTGAGTGGTGAACATTGTCACCTTGTGATTTTAGTTTGAAGTTTGAACAAATTGAAACAGGATTATGCTTCATAGCTTAATAATAATTTTGAACATTGAAGTTTGTCACAGTGTATCAAGGGTAAGTTACATAAGCTATGAAATAAAATCAATGACTATCTGTTTGATTAAATATCAATTTTTTTGCTAACAAACTCATTCAAATTTTACACTAGTACAAAGGAAATTTTGAATTCAAGAATCTTCATTGAAAGTCTACTTAGGCAGTGATCCAAAAATGAACATTTTGATCATAAGACCATGAAGCCATGATAACAAGAGTTCTATTGAAACCATAACAACACGATTGTTGACAATTAACAACTTTCACCACTATAATACATGATTCTCATAGAAAATCGGGCAAGAAAAAAATGAAAAAAGTCTTGCATCCTTGAAGATCTACTTTTTGAGAAGATTTTGCATATTCGGACAATTTCTGATGGCTTGACTCCCCAACAATTATACCAAAATGATGCCCTACAGGAAGGAGAAAATAAGAAAGAAGGCTTGTTAGATACAAAAAATATCAATATGCCTCACAGCATCAAGGAAGTCAATACCGTACCGGAGACTGTACTGGTTTGGTCAGCGGTACGATATATTTCAAGTACCAATTAATACCGGTGTACCGTTTCGGGTTTACTGTTATAAATAAATATATATCCATTAATTTAAATTTTATTGATTAAATATCATAAATATAAGTTATATAACCATATTATCAATGACTCAATTCCTAACCAGTAATTCTAATCCAAGCCCAATAAAAAGTAATAGATACATTTATTAAAAAATAATAACAATCAGATGAATATTATACTTTATTAAAAATAAGAACGCTGCCATCACGTGTGGGGCTTTTAAAATTTCAATTCATTAGGTAACAAAAGTCAAAATATGCTAGCTGTAAAGTACCAAACTATCAGTAAATGTTAGTTTGAAGGGTTTTTAAAAACATGCTAGCTGTAAATTTTATTTCTTGGGCGTGCAAATATCATTTGAGAGTTTTGAAAACTGAGAGAGAGAGAGAGAGAGAGAGAGAGAGAGAGAGAGAGAGAGAGAGAGAGAGGGGAGAAGAAGATGAAGATGAAGTAACAGCAGCCAAAATCAGTCCATGGCCCTGACTTGAGGCAGAGAATGTATAGAATGTCGCCGGTGGAAGGTGAGAGTGAAAAAAAAAAACACTTTTCTTTTTCCGGTCCAGTATGCATTTATCGGCCAAAAATCGATATTTTCTCCGGTATGGCCGAAATAACCCGGCATAGGCTGGTATATTTTTCGGCACGAAACAACCTTGTTTCTGTACTAGTCAAGGTACCAGAACAATAAATACCAACCATACCAGCCGGTACAGTACAAAACTGACTTCCCTGCACAGCATAGGTAGGTCTTAGCACTTAACAATTTTCAAGTCCTAGCAAAGTTCTTTAACAATTTTCAAGCCTTCTTTCACTCAGGTATCAGGAGGCCTTTAAAAATGGACAATCCCAATCTCAAGATCACAGCTAGCTGACTCAAAACCTTGTCTCCAACAAGGATTGGCAACTCATCATCAAGCTGGAAAAGGAAATTCAAATGGAGTGATTTTGCATATGAAGCAAAGGACTTCAGGGTAGATTTAATCTTCAGTGGGGGAGCGAGTAGTGTTTCAGCATCTTACCTAGTAGCAACAGATGCAATCGTGGAGGCTTCAATTAGAGCTAGAGACTTTGGTTTCAGACAAATTTTACAACAAGATGGATTCGATCAATTCCAAGAGAAGTCTTTAATAATATATCAATTCTTGTAAACACAAAACCAAACTGTGAAAAGAGAGTTTAAGATTACCTCATTTAAGCCTTTTTTATTTGACAAGTGATACGTTCTTTATTCTTTTAAAAAAAAGGAGGAAATCTATATACAAGCAGCATAAATAATTACAAGCTAAAAATAAAAATTCATATTATTAACAAAGTCCATATAAACAAATAGGAATTGGTTATCCTAGTCACACTACTTCTATGCCTTCCAAAGAGACCTTTCCAAATGAAGTTTATTATCCATTGAACCCCACGAACGACCAAAACTCTTTAACAACTAATCAATGAATTAAAAAGCGATAACCATGAAAGCTCATTTCAAATTGCAATTATCATCCTGATAGCTACCAAACTTACATTAAGCATTCAAATCAGTCATGTTTTCCCCAAGATAGTCTGCATAGATTTTATATTTTGAAACTTCAAAGTTTAACAAAATTTTATATACAGTTTATTTAACATTTTTATTTTATATACAATTTTATAAATATATAACTTAAATGAAAAAAAAGATTTTATGATTTTTTCAATCAATTGATATCAGAACTTACTCTTAGCTAATGCCAAAGCCTAGAGACCCATAAACCCCAAATTTCTAATTCAAGAAAAATCATCAAGCTTTATACTCAACAAGAAAACACAGTCATCAAATTGACCAAAACTGAAATAAAATGAGATCCGAGGGTAAAAAGAGAGAGAAACCGAGATGAGAGAAGCTCATATACACCTACTACAGTTACCACAGATCTATAGCAAGGAAAGGAAAAAAATTCAATCAAAGTAAGGGATAATCTTTAGTGCTATAAATAAAACATAAGGATGCTCTTTGACAAAGAAAACAAGAAAAGAAAGAACAAAACCATATATCAAATATCAAATTTTGAACTACTCAGATTTTTTTTTTTTTTTTTGGGGTGGGGTTTAGAAAACTAATATCAAAACTTCATTACTAGATATTCAGGGTGATTCCGATCATAAGATCTGTCGATGGCGGTGATGTGCGTGCAAGGAGAAGTCGGCCATGGCTGGGCTTTCTTCTTTTGACTCTGGGCTCTCTCACTCATCTCATTCTCAACAAAAGCCAGCCATAGCCGAAAAACCATTGATTCACGACTTGGGTGGAGAGGTTGTCAGAGCATTAGCGTTGTAGTGATGTCGGCTCAATGGTTGTGTGGGTAAAAGTTAAAGGAGCCATGGATCTATGATAAGAAAGACAGAGAAAGTGAGAACCCATAGAGAGAACAAACGTTGAAAACTAACGTTAATTATGACTCATTTCTCTGTTAAGTGTGTTTTAAATGGCGTGGCTGATTTTAGGTCAGAGATTGATTTTAAATCAATGTCAACCCTTAACTAGAAACTCTCCATTTCATATTGAAATGAAGAGGATCCGGATCCTTTGTTTGATAGTTTGTACCTGCTGGGCAAGTGAAAATATAAGTAAAGCATTTCCTTTATTTCACGAAAGGCACAATATTTAGTGTTTTTAAAAGTAAACGTTGCAATAATTTAAGCCAAGCCCTCTTATTCTGTAAAATGGAAAGATACAACTGTGAGGTTTTTAAATGTAAACGTGTGGCATAAATTTATGTAGCCACGTGGCGCAATGAGAAGTGATCAATAAAAAATTAAATGTTTCGACTATTAGTTATTATGTAGATATAGATATATAGACATAGATAGAAGACGTTTGATGACGTTTGAAAATTAATTAACTTTTTAATATTTTGCCATATAAACTTTGTTAGCTTTATAATTTTTCACATCACTTTCTTATTTATATATTTATTATGTCAAAGGAGAGTTTTAAACGACTACTATGAGTATGACCGAAGAGTTTTAAACCGACTATATTACTCAGCTATCTAGAAAACTTTTTACACGATAAACCAACTACTATCAGCAACTTGGAGAACTTTAAACCAAACTGACCAACTATAATATATATATATATATATATATACACACCCTCCATCCGATTTCTTTTGTTTCTACAAATTCTTCATCCTCAAGTCTCAATGTATCTTTTTCACGAATTTATCTTTGTAACTACTTTTGTTTTTAATATTATTTCTATAATATTTTGTATTTTGTATAGTGAGGCTCCATAAAAACTTCTTATAAAAAAAAAAGGAAAAAAATAAAACTTTCAAAAGAAAATTACCTTCTATCTTAGAATCCGAAGGCCAGACGGTCATCTTCACCGACCTCACAAATGACCGACCTCACAAACTTATATATTAACAAAAAGCTCTTTCAAGATAAATCAATCCTCAATAACCTCACAAGTACTTCAAAGAAAAAAAAAAAAAAGTTTCGTTGATTTCGTGCCTCACAAATACTTCATACCTCATACTTCAAAGAAAAACAAGACCCCCTTCATTCAAAAGTTTCTTTGTCAATTCAATATGGCACATGACATGAAGTGGTCAAAAATTCAAGTTCTTGGAAAAGGATCCTACGGAACTGTGTATTTAGCAATTGCAAACCGAGTCGGTTCCGCTTTCTCCTCTCCTTTTTCTGGCCTGATAGCTATCAAGTCAGCGGTTTTTCAAAACTCTTTATCGCTTCAAAAGGAGGCCAAAATCTTGCAAGACTTGGTTGACTGCCCTGAGATTGTTCATTATTTTGGAAACGATTTGACTATTGAAAGTGGCGTAGGGTTCTATAACTTGCAGCTAGAGTATGCATCGGAAGGCACCCTTGAAGATTTAATCAAGAAAACTGGAGGAAAATTAGTGGAATATGATGTGCAAAGGTATACTCGGATGATTGTTAAAGGGCTTCGCTGCATTCATGAAAAAGGTTACGTACATTGCGACCTGAAGCCAGCAAATATTCTTGTTTTTCGTTCCAAAGCTGGTAGAGGCAATGCTGTTAAGATTGCTGATTTTGGAATATCGAAAATTCCGAGAGAGGAGAATGGTTTTGTGAATAGAAAGTTTTGCTTTCGAGGAACTCCTATATATATGTCTCCAGAATCTGTTGCATTAGGTGAAATTGAAGCTCCTTTGGATATATGGTCTTTGGGATGTACAGTCATTGAGATGATTACTGGAAAGCATGCATGGAACTGTACAGGTCTAGAAGACTTAATGTTTCAAATTGTTTTTGGAAAGGAGCCGCCAAAAATACCCGAAACTATGTCAGAACTTGGGAAAGATTTCTTGAGGAAGTGTTTTGTAAGAGATCCTAGAAAGAGGTGGACTGCTGAGATGCTACTAAACCACCCTTTCATCATTGAAACTGAATCTTTGATATCTACAAAAACCTGTCTTGGTTGTTCTGCATCAATTTCAAGGAGACTGTCTTCCTCAGAAACTTTGCTTCCTCCTCCTGGATTTTATGCTTTTCCTTCAATGCTGCATGGGCATGCCCATTATTATGGTAACTGGCAACTTGGCTGGGGTTATGGAAAATGATAGTGTGGCCTATGGACAGCAATCTGCAAACAGTTTCTTCTCAATTGTAGGTTTAGAAATGATCTAGAGGTTAAGCATTACTCCGGCAACTTTATGCTATGGGGTGGTGGGCCTGCTTATGGTGTCGAATCAGTACGTTCTAAGAAGAAATATATGAATATCAATCTCATTGATCTCATCAGTATCATTCCAAATCTCATCAATCGTTTTCTAGTGAATGAGTTTAACAACATCAATGAATTGAAATGAAGACTAAGATAGAAAGGTTCTAGCCTTTTAGGTATATGTTATGAGTTTGGATATGTGTTGCTTTGGTTTTAGCATTATCTTAGGATTTCAGCTTTATTTTTTATTATGGGATCTTGGATTTTTGCTTTAATTTCTTGGATTACTTTGCTTGTATTTATAATACGCATTCAGAGTTTTGTAGGCTTTTAATCCATAGCTTGTTATGTCACCGATTGGAGTAGAAAGACAAATTATAGAGTATTCGAATTGCTATTACTTTTTTTCTTTCCGATGAACGAATTTCTACTTCTTTGTACTCTTTATGTTAATATTTTTTATTTTTTATTTATCCCAATTCTAAAACCTTAAATGAATTTTTGATTAAGGTATAATGACATTTGCAAGTCTGATTGTACTGGAATACTTCCATCAGGATGTCCTATCGTTAGAAACCTCAATTAAAAATGAGGAATAGACTGTGCATTCATCTATTGGATCCTTGGTAGAATTAGATATTATGGATCCCCTCTTTTAGAAATATGACATTAGAGAAAACCCAATACCTCAATCTTCACTTTAAATATCTTGTATGTGATAATTAATTAATTCTTAAGCTATTACATTATCACAAGTGTTTTGTTTTTTATGTTTACATGATAATTAAATTTTATTTTCATTTTTACAAAATTGAGCTAGAATAATTTTTTTCAACAAAAAAAATGATAGTAAACATAAACTAGTTAATAAATTTTAGAGACCAATAGTATATATTGGCCTAAATAAAAGTATCATGATTCTAAATTAATAAATAAAAGTATTTTTTACTTTGTGTGGGTTACACATTCGATAATTAATAAAAGATAGTTTCTCAAGATAAACTTACCTCAACATCTTGAGATACAATATAAGTTGAACAACTTGCAAAGCAACAAATTCTAAAATTAGGCGCCAACTAACATCCCTCAAGTTTGGAGTCTTATTGCTGCGGTTCTGATACAATTTCTTCAGCACTTAATGGGGTTACTTTCTATTCTTCACCTCTCATCTCAAATGGCACATGTTCCAGGTTTAACAAAGTCTGTGACATCATTGCCTTCTAAAATTTTGGATGTTCTTAACTCAATTTTGGTGATAATAGTCGTTGATTTTTTTGGAAGAAAGAAAATCATATTGACAACCTTGGTTTTAATCTTTTTTAGTCTAATTGGCTTAGGCCTCCTACTTGGTAAAATGGGTGGAGTGGGAGAACCTCAGTCGAAAAAAAGAGTTTGGCAAATTGTCTTAAATAATAATATGAACATATACATTTTAATTGTTATGTTTATTCTTGAATTGATTTTTCAAAATATTTTAGAGTCAAATATATTATCTTCCTTATGTTCATAGATGATAAATTTTATTTCATTCTCACAAAATTCAACTAGAATAATGTTTTCAACAAAAAAAAAATGATAGTAAACATAAACAAGTTAATAAATTTAGAAACCAATAGTGTATATTGGCCTAAATGAAAGTATCATGATTCTAAATAAATATATAAATAAAAGTATATTTTTTACTTTGTGTGGTTTACACACTTGTTAATTAATAATAGATAGTTTCTCAAAATAAACCTACCTTTGACATCTTGAGAAACAATATTAGTTGGACAACAACTTGCAAGTCCACAAATCCTAAAATGAGGTGCTAGCCAACCTCCCTCAAGTTTCGAGTCTTTTTGGTTCTTGCTGTAGGTCTAGTTTAATATCAAGTTCAATTTTGGCTTCTTCAGCATTGCACGAGGTTAAAATGATATTTAGCCTCTAATCATAAATGACACAAAATGGAGGTTTAACCAAGTTTGTGACAGTATTGCATTGCTTCCTAAAATTTTGGATATTCTTAGCTCAATTTTGGTGATCATGCTCGTTGAATCCAATTTAGTGTCACGTGTCCACCTAACTTTTTAATTTTTGGAGCAAGTGAATTATTGGATACAAAAATTGATGAGTTTAAAACCAATTAAATTATAAATCATATATATATATATATATATATATGTATGTATGTATGTATAGTTTAAAAATGTGTAAGCAATACCATGTATAGTTTGAACATCTTCTCAAAACACGGTATAATTTAAACTATGTAATTGTGATTGTTTTCAATTATACATGTACATATGTATAAGGTTACACACTAGTACATAACAATTGTTATGTTTATTATTAAATTTTTTTTCAAAAGATATCAGTAAAATATTTCATGTTCCTTATGTTTATACATGATAAATTTTATTTCAATCATACAAAATTCAGCTAGAATAAGTTTTTCAACAAAAAAAATTGATAAAAAACATAAACAAGTAATAAATTTTAGGGACCAATAGTGGATATTGGCCTAAATGAAAGTATCATGATTTTAAATTCAATTTTTTGTTTTAAATTATTTATTCATCTATTCATTTCTTATATGTTAGATTAGGTGTTACATTAGATTATGACAACATAAACATAATACTTCTTTTTTTCCAAAAAACATTTCTCTATTTTTTTCCTTTAGGAATTGTACTCTTGGTTTTTGATAGACCAAGAATGTATTGACCCATTTGGTAACTTAATCAAATTAATTTGCCAAGTTAATTAATTAGATTCAATTACATGCAATACGCAAGGTAGCACAAACAAATCACCAATTAAACTAAATGCAGCGAAAAATAAATTTGACACGGGTGATTTGTTTACGAATGTGGAAAACCATCGAGGCAAAACCCCACCGGGTGAATTTAAGGTCACCACTTCCAAAAATCTACTATTATCAAAACAAACGGTTACAAGTAAAGGAATCTCAGTACCTTATACTAACCTATAGTTGAACTCTTATCCCAATACACAATTGGACTTGTAATGTAGTGACAATCTCTCATTTTAATGCACAGCTCCTAGTATGTGACTAACCAATCGATGCATGGATCCAAGTAAGTGACTAACACATCAACTTGAGAAACATGTTGGTTGCAAAGTTCTTTAGTTCATCTAGACGATGAAGATCAAGAAGCTTCTTGGTTACAAAACCCTTGGCGCACAAACACAACAGCTTCTATAAAGAAGATGAATTAGGGCAAATTGTCTCCGATCACAATTTGAGTGAATAATCATTTTGCATCAAGTTGCATCACTTTGGACGACCCTTAAAATAATCCTTATATATGTTTAGGGTTGTGAAAAAAAAAAAACCCTACACAAATAGCTTTGATAGATACATTTGTCGAGCAATCTGTCGAGTTTTAATAAACAACACTTCTTCACTTGATTCTTGGACAGATTTGCATGGTTTCAATACTTAGACTTGAACTCTTGTTCCTTGAAGTGTTAAACACATTCTAGATCTACCCAAAATACTCTTCAAAACTAGAACAAGGTACACACACACACATCCTGATACTCAAATACGTTGTTGTCTCAGTATTTTCCTAAAAAGCCATAGCACACTAACTTTATCATCAGAGACTTTGTGGCAGACACCACACCAGTGACCATTTAAGGAAAGTTCTTAACAACGATTGTAGGAATAGGGACGAAGTTGTCGACTTATCTAGATGAGTCCACTTGACTGATGATTTCCTCTTCATCAGTATCTTTTACATGAATTTATCTTCATAATTACTTTTTTTTTTAATATTATTTTTGTAATATTTTGTATTTGTTTTTTTCTAATTTTTATTAACAGTTGCTAACTATCTAGTTCATTGGTTAGCAATTAGTTTTAAAAAGTCGAGTTTAAATAAGGAAAGATGCTACGTTCACAACATTTTTATAACATTTTCACAACAAATCACAAGTGGTTATTAATTGTTATTAGTTCAAATTTGAAACTAACACTAAGATTACTTTTTTGCCCCAACAATAACAATCAGTAACAACTTGTCACTTAAGATTTGTTGTAACAATGTTATATACATATCATTTCTCTTAAATAAGTCAACTATAAGTATAGCGAGGTCACATAAAAACTTCTAAAAAGGGAAAAACAAAACTTTTTTAAAAAAAAATTACCTTCTATCTTAGAATCCAAAGGCCAGACGGTCATCTTGACCGACCTCACATATGACCGACTTCACACGCTTATATATTAACTAAAAGCTCTTTCAAGATAAATCAATCTTCAATAATCTCACAATTACTTCAAAGGAAAAAAAAAATTATTGTGTTCGTGCATCACAAATACTTCATACCTCATACTTCAAAGAAAAATCAAAACCCCCTTCATTAAAAATTTTCATTGTGTTCGTGCCTCACAATTACCTTCTATCTTAGAAGTGAAGGCTAAACAGTCATTTATCAACAAAAAGTAAGCATTTTTTTTCAAGATAAATCAATCCTCAATAACCTCACAATTACTTCATATATATATATATATATATATATATATATATATATATATATATATATATATATATATCATTGTGTTCGTTCTCACAAATACTTCGTACCTCATAGGCTCATACTTCAAAGAAAAACAATGGCACATGACATGATGAAGTGGTCAAAAATTCAAGTTCTTGGAAAAGGATTGTACGGAACCGTGTTTTTAGCAATTGCAAACTGAGTTGTTCCGCTTTATCCTCTCCTTTCTTTGGCTTGATAGCTATCAAGCCAGCGGTTTTTCAAAACTCTTTATCGCTTCAAAAGGAGGCCAAAATCTTGCAAGACTTGGTTGACTGCCCTGAGATTGTTCATTATTTTGGAAACGATTTGACTACTGAAAGTGGCATAGGGTTCTATAACTTGCAGCTAAAGTATGCATCAGGAGCAATGAGTCAATACCGTACTGGAAATCGTTTTGATTTAGTCAAAAAAACGAAATATTTCAGTATTGGTTAATACCAGTGTACCGTTTCGAAATTACCGCTAATTATATATATATATATATATATATATATATATATAAAATTAGTTAAGATATTTAAAATGATAAATTTACATCTTATTTATTTTTATTTTTATTTTTAGAATACATATGTCACCTATCCAATCAATCAAAAATAATAATGGCAATTTATGGTTTCAAAACTTAAAAAACTAATAATATGTATGTATATATGAAAATATGGAACCTTTATTACAATAGGTGAATATAAGTACATTGATGTGAGAATGGAACAGTGGGAACCATTTATGAGGACTTAAGTCACTTGAGTGAAAGCTTGCCTCATGGCCATTTGTCCAAAGCTTTAACCCATATGTCTCTTCACTTGGTCACATGACCATGTGCAGGTAAAGAGTAAAGATAAGACAAAGTCCTCTCACTTCCCATCTCAATTTAAATTTCCATCAAGCATTCACGTGGGGTGAAAACCAAAAGGTGAAATGGAAAAAAGAGAAGAGGCTTGGCAGATGCGGTGGTGAGAGCAAGACTGAGAAGAAGAAAAAGCAAAAGTAGCAGCAATGGTGTTCTGCAGCAACAACGTCTGCTAAATCTGGTTTTACAAAACCCTCTTCTTCTTACTCTACATCTTTTCAACCCTCTTGTTTTCCAAAAATTCACAAAGAAATCAAAAATTTTGTTTTGCTCCAGTATCTAGTTACCGGCCGAAATCCGATATATATCTCAATATGACTGAAACGAGTCCGGTACAGCCGGTATGCAAACCAGTATGAAACATCAGTGTTTCTGTACCGGTTTATGTTCCAGTACAATAATTTTTGGTCGTGCCAGCCAGTACGGTACCAAATCGACTCCCCTAGTCAGGAGGCACCCTTATGTTTACATGATAATTAAAATTTATTTTCGTTCTCACAAAATTCAGCTAGAATAATTTTTTTCAACAAAAAAAAAATGATAGTAAACATAAACAAGTAAATAAATTTTAGGGACCAATAATATATATTGGCCTAAATAAAAGTATTTTTTACTTTGTATGGGTTACACATTGGATAATTAATAAAAGATAGATTCTCAAAATAAACTTACCTCAACATCTTGAGAAACAATATTAGTTGGACAACAACTTGCAAGGCAACAAATTCTAAAATTAGGCGTCAGTCAACCTCCCTCAAGTTTGGCGTCTTATTGTTGCGGTTCTGATACAATTTCTTCAGCACTTAATGGGGTTACTTTATGCTCTTCCCCTCTCATCTCAAATGGCACAAGTTGCAAGTTTAACCAAGTCTGTGACAGCATTGCTTTTTAAAATTTTGGATGTTCTTAGCTCAATTTTGGTGATAATGGTTGTTCATTTTTTTGGAAAAAAGAAAATCATGTTGACAACCTTGGTTTTAATCTTTTTTTGTCTAATTGGCTTAGGCCTCCAACTTGGTAAAATGGGTGGAGTGGGAGAATCTTAGACAATCGAAAAAAGGAGTTTGGAGTATTGTCTTTAATCATAATATGAACATATACATAATAATTGTTATGTTTATTCCTGAATTGTTTTTTCAAAATATTTCAAAGTCAAATATTTTATATTCCATATGTTCATACATGATAAATTTATTTTCATTTTCACAAAATTTTACTAGAATAATTTTTTCAACAAAAAAAAGATTGAAAATATGAACAAGTTAACAAATTTTAGAAACCAATTGTGTATATTGGCCTAAATGAAACTAATTGATTCTAAATAAATAAATGAATAAAAGTTAAGTTTTTTTTTTTTTGTGTGGGTTACACATTAGTCAATTAATAAAAGATATGCCCTGTTTCATTGTTTAAACACCACAACACGTATTTTCACACTTTTTTTTAACTACACATATTTCTAAAAAAATTATACAAAATTTCTTACCAAATGGGCCCATAGTTTCTCAAAATAAACTTACCTTTGACATCTTGAGAAAGAATATTATTTGGACAACAACTTGCAAGGCAACAAATCCTAAAATATGGTATCAGCCAACCTCCCTCAGGTTTGGATTCTTATTGTTGCAGTTCTGATTCGATTTCTTCAGCATCTGCTCCTATTGAAGTTTATAACTGAATTCCCATCACAAACGACACAAAATGCAGGTTTAACGAAGTCTGTGACAGCATTGCTTCTTAAAATTTTGGATATTCTTAGCTCAATTTTGGTGATCATGCTCATTGAATCTAATTTTGTGCCATGTGTCCATCTAACTTTTTAATTTTTATGGTAAGTGAATTATTGGGTGCAAAAACTAAAGAGTATAAATCTAATTAAATTCTAAATCATGTATGTGTGTGTACGTGGTTTAAAAATGTGTAAGCAATACCATGTATAATTTGAACATCTTCTCAAAAAATGGTATAATTTAAACCGTGTAATTGTAATTATTTTTTAATATACTTGTGTATATGCACGAGGTACACATTACTACATAATAATTGTTATGTTTATTCTTGATTTTGTTTTCAAAATATATCAGTAAAATATTTTATGTTCCTTATGTTTATACATGATAAATTTTATTTCATTTGCACAAAATTCAACTATAATAAGTTTTTCAACCAAAAAAAAAAATGATAATAAACATAAACAAGTAAACAAATTTTAGGGACCAATAGTGGGTATTGGCCTAAATGAAAGTATCATGATTTTAAATTCAATTTTTTGTTTTAAATTATTTATTAATCTAGTCATTTTTTATATGTAATGTTACATTAGATTGTGACAGCATAAACACAATAATTCTTTTTTTTTTTTTTCAAAAAAAATTCTCCACTTTTTTTCCCTTAGGAACTGTACTCTTGGTTTTTTTTAAGGAAAAAGAGTTACAATCTTTTATTTTTCCCTTTCTTTTTTATTTTTAATTGTAGTTTTGTTGAGTTTTATTAATTTTTTAAATATTTTTCTAAGTGTTTTTATTGTATTGTTTTGATTTTGGTATAGTAGAAATTATATATATTACATTTGTGGTTGTTCCTATATTAAATAAAACTATAATTATGAATTACATCGTTATTTATTAAATTAGTCCAAATTTGTATTTTAACAAAGTTATTGAGATTATTCTAAAAATATTATCACAGGCAACGTGTGGGATCCGCAACTAGTAAAATTATAAACAATGGTAATTGTCATAAAAAATTTATTAAAATTTAAGCAATTGTAAAATAAATAAAAATTTGTAAAACAACCTAATCATAGTTACTAACAATTAAAGTAAGAGATTAATTTATATACTCAAATTTTGAAACTATGAAAAAAAAATAGAGATAGAGGTGAAAAAAATAATGAATGCTTTACTACTTTAGTTCCATACATGACTCTCCCTTCTTTTGTGTAAAGTTTTGAGTTTCACGGGCTGTAACTAAAATGAAAGGAAGGAATTTGGATTAGTGGGGGGAAAAAAGCATGAATAGTGGTCAAAGTGGACACGTGCCTTAACTTAAAAATTAATGGAAGAGTTTGGTGGCCATTTATTTTAGTAACACCAAAAAATATCACAATATGATTACAATAAATTAAGGTGTTAGTACATAATAGGTCAAAATAAAATAAAATAAATTATTCTAGGCTTCATCCCAACTAAAAACAAAAGTGTTATGAAAATATTGCAAAATTGTATTGTGTCTCTAGACTTTCTTAAGTGGAAGATGTGTTTATTTTTATTTTTTTAATGTCTAGGTACAGTTTGTGTATATTAGAAATGGGAAAAAGTTTCTTTGTTTTACTATATCAACTAGGTTTCTCCAACTCACCCATGGACCTGGCCGATCCGAAAATTGACTTTTCTGACGTTCTGTGGCAGTTTGCAACCTCTAAAACTAGATTCCAACGGGTTGGTTGGCAAATTGTTGCATCAAAACTCAATTCCAACGAGATCTCGTTAAGATCTGTCGAGATCTTGTGTAGATCTGACGAGATCTCATCAGATATGGAGAATTTTGACCAAATTTAGCAGATTCGAGGCTAGATCCAGCAAGTTTTGGCCAGATCTCCTCCTCCCTAACTTCGACTGAGACTAAAACACCCCTAATTTTAACATCAGGAATGACAAAAAGCTACACTAATAAAAGTATATAGATGATTTTTCGGGTGGGGGGGGGGGGGGGGGGGCCCCCCCCCCCCCCCCACTCACCTCACCTTTGGCTCTGCCCCTGCTGGTTAGTGTGATAATGTTTAAGGTTTATTCTTCTTCTGAATAGTGGTAATTGTAAAATATCTTTTTCACTTCATGATCAATATTATTTAGTAAGTTTTCCCGTGAACTCTACCCAATTTGACACTTCATTTTTCAAAATTGAAATAGGTTCAATGTGAAGGACATGTATGATGGAATGGAAAATAGTGTGAGAGCATGTGGATAGTGTTAGATAGTATCATAGTTTTTAATTACACAGCGCTTAACATTGTGGTTTAGAACTAAATCTTTTATTGTTGTCTTTTCCAACAAGATGGCTTCCGTTGAGAAGATCAGAATGGAATAAGTAAAATATTGGAAGATGTTTTGCAATCGTGATTTAGAGTAAGCAAAATAATTAAAAATATGTGGAACTATTATAATCGACATGGTGTTTGGTAGGTTTCCTTTACTTTTTATTCTTTTTTGAATGAAAGAGTAAGTTATTGTTAAGGCAACAAAACAATTACAATAGTGGGTTACAATTATAATCAACATGGTCTTTACTAGCTTTTCCTCTGTCAAAATGTATTCGTTCAGTTTACCTTCTTTTGATGGAGTGGGGGATAGAGTTGTAAAGGATGCTTCCCCCATTCTGTATAGCATTGCTCCGGATAAAGGGGCCACTGTGATTGATTATTTGTGCTTTATTAATAATAGAAGACGTTTGATGATGTTCGAAAATTAATTGACTTTTTAATATTTTGCCACATAAACTTTGTTAGCTTCAAAATTACCTACTATCTAATAATCCGAAGGCCAGACGTTCATCTTGACCGACCTCACAAATAACCGACCTCAAACTTATATATTAACAAAAAGTTCTTTCAAGATAAATCAATCCTCAATAACCTCACAATTACTTCAAAGAAAAAAAAAAGTTTCATTGTTTTCGTGCCTCACAAATACTTCATACCTCACACAGTCATACTTCAAAGAAAAACAAGACCCCCTTCATTCAAAAGTTGCTTTATCAATTCAATATGGCACATGACATGAAGTGGTCAAAAATTCAAGTTCTTGGAAAAGGATCCTACGGAACTGTGTATTTAGCAATGGCAAACCGAGTCGGTTCCGCTCTCTCCTCTCCTTTTTCTGGCTTGATAGCTATCAAGTCAGCGGTTTTTCAAAACACTTTATCGCTTCAAAAGGAGGCCAAAATCTTGCAAGACTTGGTTGACAGCCCTGAGATTGTTCGTTATTTTGGAAACGATTTGACTATTGAAAGTGGCGTAGGGTTCTATAACTTGCAGCTAGAGTATGCGTCAGGAGGCACCCTTGAAGATTTAATCAAGAAAACTGGAGGAAAATTAGTGGAATATGATGTCCAAAGGTATACTCGGATGATTGTTAAAGGGCTTCGCTGCATTCATGAAAAAGGTTACGTACATATATTGTGACCTGAAGCCAGCAAATATTCTTGTTTTTCGTTCCAAAGCTGGTAGAGGCAATGCTATTAAGATTGCTGATTTTGGAATATCGAATATTCTGAGAGAGGAGAATGGTTTTGTGAATAGAAAGTTTTGCTTTCGAGGAACTCCTATATATGTCTCCAGAATCTGTTGCATTAGGTGAAATTGAAGCTCCTTTGGATATATGGTCTTTGGGATGTATAGTCATTGAGATGATGATATATTACTGGAAAGCATGCATGGAATTGTACAGGTCTAGAAGATTTAGGGCATGTTTGTTATACCATTTCAAACTCACATTTTTATATTTTAAACAACATTACATACTCTTTCATACACTTTTTCACTCACACGTATTTCAAAAAATTACAAAAATCTCATCTCAAACTACTCTACCAAACACCCTCTTAATATTTCAAGTTGTTTTTGGAAAGGAGCCACCAAAAATACCCAAAACTATGTCAGAACTTGGGAAAGATTTCTTGAGGAAGTGTTTTGTAAGAGATCCTAGAAAGAGGTGGACTGCTGAAAGAGATCCTAGAAACATCTTTTCATCATTGAAATTGAATGTTTGACATCTACAAAAATCTGTCTTGGTTGTTCTGCATCAATTTCAAGGAGACTGTCTTCCTCAGAAACTTTGCTTCCTCCTAGATTTTATGTTTGACATCTTTTCATAACTGGCAACTTGGATGGGGTTATGGAAAATGATAGTGTGGCCCATGGACAGCAATATGCAAACAGTTTCTTCTCAATTGCAGGTTTAGCAGTGATTTAAAGGTTAAGCGTTACTCTAGCAACTTTATGCTATGGGGTGGTGGGTCTGCTTATAGGGATCAAATCAGTACGTTTTAATAAGAAATATTTGAATATCAATCTCATTGATCTCATCAGTATCATTCAAAATCTCGTCAATTGCCTTCTAGTGAATGAGTTTAACAACATCAATGAGTCGAAATGAAGACTAAGATAGAAAGGTTCTAGCCTTTTAGGTATATGTAATGAGTTTGGATATGTGTTGCCTTGGTTTTAGCATTATCTTGGATTTCAGCTTTATTTTTTATGGGATCTTGGATTTTAGCTTTGATTTCTTGGATTACTTTACTTCAATTTATACTATGCATTCAGAGTTTTGTAGGCTTTTAATCCATAACTTGTTATGTCACCAATTGGAGTAGAAAGACAAATTATATACGTCATTTAACTAATAAGCCCTTTTTGTCCCTTAGTTGGAATCAAATCAGTGGTTCTATCCCCATAGAATTAGCTAACTGCTCTTCACTAGCCAACTTGTCTTTAAGTCACAATTACTTAAATGGAAGCATTCCCTCTCAATTCAGTGACCTTATTTATTTACGTTTTATTGACCTCAGCTACAATAATCTCATAGGCAACATTCCCCTTTATCTTGTTAACTTGGAATTTAACCTGTCATACAAGTCTTTGGAGGGTCAAATCTCAAATATTTTCCGAAATCATAGTTTCGATGCATTTATCGGCAATAAGGATTTATGTGGTGACTTCAAAGGTTTCTCTCGCCTTTCATCTTCCCAAATTATGAGCAAAATAAAAATGTCACTTCCCCTCACAATTTTCATTGTGCTTTTACTTCTTTGGGTTATAGGGAAAACACAATCCAATCCAAGCAAAACAAAAAATGGGACTTGTTCTCAATATGGAATTTTGATGGAAAAATTGCATATGAAGATATCATTGAAGCAACAAAAGACTTTGACATTAAATATTGCATTGGAACAGGTGGTTATGGTAGTGTTTACAAAGCACAATTGCCTAACGGTAAAGTTGTTGTCCTAAAAAAAAACGTCATCGCTTAGAGGCTGAGGACCCAAGTTTTGACAAGAGTTTGAAGAACGAGGTACAAATGTTAACGGAAATTCGGCATCAAAACATTGTGAAACTTCGTGGCTATTGCTTGCACAAACGATGCATGTTTTTGGTTTATCAATACATGGAAAGGGGAAGCTTATTTTGTATCCTAAGCGATGATGTTGAAGCATTGGAATTAGATTGGCCTAAGAGGATGAACATTATCAAAAGCATAGCACATGCCTTATCTTACATGCATTATGAATGCATCCCAATAATTATTCATCGTGATATATCAAACTCTAAGCTAGAGGCTTTTGTCTCCGATTTTGGCACAGCTAGACTTCTTGATCCTAATTTCTCCAACCAAACTTTAGTTGTTGGGACCTATGGTTACATTGCCCTAGGTGAGTTTTTGTGTAATTATTATAACTATATCCCATCCCTTTAACACCTATTATTTTATAAGGTTAGCCATGTGGGAATTTTTATAACTATATCCTGCTTCCTCGAACCAAACGTTTATCTTATTGTTTGTTATATGAATTGAATCATGCAGGGTGCAAGCAATCATTTTCACTACCGAATTTTTACCCAATAACTACTTTTGACCAACCTTTTCAAGTAGAAAATTAAAAATATATATATAGGATAAATATTTACATTTTTAAATAGCTTCCATTTATTTTCCTATGCAGAACTGGCATATACTATGGTAGTGACTGAAAAATATGATGTTTACAGCTTTAGAATGGTGGCACTAGAAATATTAATGGGAAAACACCTAGGAGAACTCTTGACTACATTATCAACGTTATCTTCTCAAAATTTGATGTTAAAAGAAATATTAGATCAATGTTTGCCACCACCAAATCGTTCAATTGCACAAGATATTTTCTTTGCTGCTCCTATAGCCTTTGCATGCTTACGCACCAAACCAAAGTCTCGGCCTACGATGAAATGGGTGTCCCAACAATGTCTTTCAGGTAAGAAACCACTAGCCACCCCCTTGCATGCAATTTCGCTATGGTAGTTAAGGAAGCAAGAAACTTATATGATGGGAGAGACTGAAACTCAATCATGTAGTGCTTGTTGTTAGGTTGTGTATCATATGGTTTGATGAACTTATGAGAAAAGAAATTTTTGTGTATGAATGATTTTCTTTTTCTTTTTCTTTTTTTGGTAAGAAAAGAAAATTCTATTAGAATGATGTAATTCTGTAAGGTTTATCCATTTTCTTTATGATTTGTGGCCTATATCATGCATCATGAAATATAGGTGTCTCATCAAAGAAGGAACTATTAGGGCGGACCATGGACACTCCTAGTTCCTTGAAAGTTTTAGTTATAATATTTGCTTTTATATATATATATAAAGTAAATATTAAAATCATAATATTCTTCGTTCATATTAAAATCAGATGGGACCCATACATGATTTTGTTGTGCTACTAGTTTTACGGTTACAAACAATAACAAAGCTTTTCATTGTCAAGGGCGAACCCATATTTGGGCTAGTTGCGGAAAAATGATATGGTGTAATAGGACCCCCTCTATTTGAGAGAACCATTTGTCTCGCTAGGTTCATTAAAAGTTTAGTCCTTCACAAAAAATTCATATATAGATAACTTTTCTCAATTGTAATTCTTTAGGCTATTTTGCTTCTTCTTATAATCTCTTTTTAATAAAATTATTTTTACCTACTCAAAAAAGAAAATTAGTATATTTGACTATTTTAGTTTTTCTTTTGGAGTTTAAAAAAATAAGAAATGTCTCAAATTAAACATTAACAGATATGTTTAGGAACTAGATTTTAATGACATTTTTTGATGCATTGGTCCGTTAAAATATTGACTAAAGTACATTTTGATTTTTGCGTAACATAATGTTTCATATGATTTTGTTTCCGCATGAATGAATGCTTTAAGCATACTTTTGAGTCATAAAAATGTCGACCACTCACTACAAAAAACGCGTTTTTGGGCCGCGTTTTTTAGCCGCGTTTTCGTAAAACGCAGCTACAGACAGGGATTTTGAACCGCGTTTATTAAAAACGCAGCTCCAGGAATGACAAATAGCCGCGTTTACTAAACGCGGCTATAGACCCGCTTTGAAGCCGCGTTCTTGGGGGCTGAGGCTGCGTTTGGTTGGGTAGGACTATAGCCGCGTTTTTAGAAACGCGGCTATAGGGACTTTTTTATTTATTTTTTCATTATTTCTAGAGCTGCGTTTGATTAAACGCAGCTCCAGACATGTTGAAGCTGCGTTTAATTAAACGCAGCTTCAACATGTCTGGAGCTGCGTTTAATCAAACGCGGCCTAACATTTAGTATAAATAAATAAATAAAAATCCCTAAATCAGATCGCTCTCCCTAAATCATCTCCACCCGCTCCTCCAACGAAGAAGAAGAAGAAGAGTGCGTAGGTTAAGCACCGTTGAGTCGTCCTCGATGGGGAGAATCGGCGCCGTTGAGTCTTCGTCTTTGACGGCGGGTGATCGGACGGTTGCCGATGGTGGTGGTGGTGGTGGTGGTGTTGTTGTTGCTGCTGAGGTGGATTTCAATCTGTTGGAGGAGGAGTTTCAGGTACAGTTAGCCCTAGCGATTAGCGCTTCCGATCTCGATTCGCGTGAGGATCCCGAGACCACTCAGATCGACGCCGCGAAGCTGATTAGTCTTGGTGGCTCCGCTTCTATTTCTGATAATCAAGCCCTCGTTAAGTTTCTCTAACCTCGATATTGGGTACGGTACCTATCAATTTCGAATCTTTATCGTTCTTTTATTGCAAATTGTGTGTGAATTTGAAGCTTCAATCCAGACCGATTCATCAAAAATTGGGTCTCGCCTAAAATGGAGAAATTGCCATGCGTGATTTATTTAACAACATATTAAACCAACAACGATTTTAATTACAAACAGTGTATTCTTTTTTCTTTTCGTTTTTTTTTTAATTATTTTTGTTATGGGAAGATTGAGAACTCTTAGTGTAAAGAAAACAGTTCTACATCATGAGAGAGTCCAGTAAAATGAAAGTGAGGATACTGTTCGATCCAGGTGACAAAATCCTGGATATTCCTTTTTTTTTTTTTAACCCATAATTGTTTGCTTTCTGTGTCTTTATGAGTCAAAATAATTACTATATTAATGCATATATAAAGATTGATTACAGCCTTAATTATCGTGAAAAAACTAACAACGTGATTCAGTTCATTTTCTAATTGGTTTTAGACTTGACTCTAATCAAAACTGAAATTTTAATTAATTTATATTATACTCGTACTGATTTTGATAATTTTCACAGGAATTGAAATATGCGAGAGATTTGCCACAATGGCAATAATTGTGAACCTCGTGACATATTTAGTTGGCACAATGCATCTTCCTAGCGCAAGTGCTTCCAATTTTGCATCAACATCAGGGGGCACAGTATATCTTCTAAGCTTGTTTGGAGGCATTGTTGCAGATTCTTTCTTAGGCCAATATTGGATGATAGCCATTGCTGCTACAATTCGTGCAGGGGTGAGTATACTTTTAGCATGTTAACATGCAATCGTAATGTGATATTTATATGCTACACCTTTTTCTTTTTCTTTTTTAAATTTTAATCCAAGTATTCCGCTTCCTTGCTTGCTAAGTTCTATATTTGATAATTGTACTAATAGATTGTCAACCGGGATAATAAATTAGGGAACGTGTTTGTTAGCCATATCCACTTCTCTTCCAAATTTATGCCCGCCTCCTTGCAATCCTACTTTATCCAACAAATGCGTAGAGGCCAATAGTCTTCAAATGGGCATTTTCACCATGGCTCGTATTTAACTAATATAGGAGTTGGTGGAATAAAGTCAAGTGTTGCAGGTGGCTTGGAACAGACCAATTTGATCAAAATGATGATAAGGAAAAGGCTCAAATGGCACATTTCTTCGCAGGTTCTACTTTGTTATCACTGTGTACCTTATTGGCTATAGTACTTGTGTACTTACAAGATCAAGTTGGAAGAAGCTGGGCATATGGGATTTGCTCGGCCTCAATGACACTTGCTCTCTTGGTCTTTCTACTGGGTACTAAAAGATATAGGTACAAGCAACGTTTAGGAACTCCTATAGTTCAAATTCTTCAAGTTATAGTGGCTGATGTAAAGAAAAGGAAGGTAGCGTATCCATCTAATGATAGTGCCTTATATGAAGACCTTTCTCAAGAATCAAGAATATATCATACAGATAAGTTTCGGTATGTGACCATTAGAATTGCTGCTTAATATTTTAGAAGTTTGCTGTCAATATTGTTTTCTTTCTCTTCGAAAATAATCTGTTCTCTTAGATTATGCTTTTCTTAATTTTTTTTCTAAGCCCATTAACAAGTTTTCTAAACATTGATCAGAATTGTTATAACTAAAGTATGCATATAGTGCCTTTTCAAAATAAAGGGGAAAAAAGTGTGCACATAGAGTTACAGCTTGCCAAACCTTTATGACCCTATGGCATGGAATCCTCCTTGTCAACCTTCCTAATCTCAATCACGTATTTTTGCATCACCCTAACTATCGAAAAATAGCAAAAAAAAAAGACCAGCATTATTTGTCTCAAATGATTCCCTACTCCTATATATACAACACCAATTAACTTTCAATAAGTGCTTCTTACCGATGATATCGCTTATCAATATTTCGAATGAAATGAGATGTCTTTTTGGATCCTTCATGAGTGCTTCAAGATGACTTATTGGATTTGCTTGTAGGGAGAGCTGGCCGGTATGGATCAAAATTTCCTGTTGGTAAAGTCACTTGTATAGATGCAGAGGATCTGCCCTTGCTTCATTCATCACTCGAATCTCCATCGCCCACGCTAGAGGTTATTCTACCATCAATGAAATGGCTATGCATTTGACTTCTCTTAAGCTCTTATTCATTACACGATAATTATGTGGTTTAGTATCATTTTTTTTTAATTATTTTTATTTTTATGTTGTGTCCTCTTTTCTTAATTGAAGTAACTCTTGCAATGCAGCTTGCTGGATTATTTCCTACCTTCGATCTCATGTATATGCATTCATGTGTACACCCAACAAATAGCCTCCATCAGATATTGGTAGGTTTTCATTTGACCATTTTTTTTTTTGTATCTTCTGTATCTATCATCTACTCATTTGTTTCATGTCTATCGATCTTTATGCCCTAGCTATTTATTGACTAATACATTTTCTAGAACAATTGAAAAAAAAAAGTGTCTGTAATCTGCGTAAGTGATCCCAAGGGTTGCTGATTCAACCTTTATCATGGTTTTTTTTAATGACGAGGAAAAGAAGGAAAATAAAATAGAAAATTCATGTATGTTTATGCGGAGATCATTGAATGTTGGAGCTTCACTCTCTTGCCCCCTCGCAAATGAGAGATTAACAAGATAAACAAATTATGATTGTCAAAAATAGCATGATTCCTCAATGAATGGGTTTGACTTTTATGATGGATGCTATCAAGTAGCTGAGAATTGTAACTGTTTGTTAAATAATTGAAACTTGTGCATTTTTTTTTTTTTTTTTGTCTGCATTATGATATCAATGTGTTTCCAATCGTGTGATACTTAAAAGACCTTTTTTCTTAAATTTTCCAGGAGCACTTTCTAGACAACGCTAAATTATCGGAAAATTATTTACACAATAATAATTGAGCTTGAACATTGTATCACTTGCAAAGAGAGCATAATAGTTACTATGAAATTGTAGTTACTGCTCCTAAACCGCTAGATCTTACTTGAATTCTAGAACTTGTATTTTATTTAGATTATTGTACAATGTTACTTATGGTTTGTGGTTTATCAAATTGTTTCTCATTTTATGTGTATAAATCTGTCAACTATTGTTTGCTATATGCATGGTGTGTTTGATAAAATGCCTAAAAAAGATTGTATTATGTGACACAAATGAGGCAAATTTTGGTTTTATTGGATGATTTGTTGACATAATAAATGTTCTTTTCTTGACTGATTTAAGTTGCATTATAATAATAACTTTGTGCTAGCATATTTTAGTTGCTATGACAACATAGTCCTTAGAAATCAGCTATCTTTAACTTTTTCATTGTCCCCTTCCCATTGCTTGCATGTCATTTGAATTGACATGCTATGGTTTATGAAAGATTTTGAGCACTGTGCTTAGTCCTAAGATTGGCCTTAAGTTGAGGTTTTGTATTTGCTGCCTTGAGCTTCCCTTAAGTCTCGTGGGACTCGCTTTTCTACTTCTATACTTTTTTGCTTAATGCATAATAGGTTCTCTCCATGATTGCCTCTTTTGAATGTTTGAGTTTCATAGTTTGTGTTTCACTTGGGAGATTTTTTTGTTTTTTTTTGTTTAGTACTTATGGTTGTTTGCCTTATACATGTCCATAATATTTTGTCATGGTACAGATATATTCTGTCTTATTTTGAACTGTTAAGTTGGGTAAAACAAATGGGCATCTCGATGGAGGTGGAGGTTGGCTATTATGGTAAAATTGAAACCAAAGGCATGTGAATGAAACTCGAAGTTAGTAGTGGATTTGGTGCAAACAACCCGTACACTTGCTATGGAATATATGGAAGCTTAGAGAAATAATCACTAGATAGCTCCGTTGAAGTGTACATGGCCTCCTATAGGTTCATGTTATAAGGTAAATTTTGCCATCAAGAAATTGTAGAACAATAGATGGTGTGGCTTGAAGGTACAATGATAGTGGAAGTCAATGTATAGGAGCTCTATATGCAAGAATAGTAGAAGGAAATGATCAAATTGAAGTGTAGGCTTTAAGATTACGATGAGCGCTTTGATGTGGATTTGGGGCTTCAAGCTTGAGGTAGATTGTGAATTTAAAAGTCCAATAGATGAAGTCAGCTTGGACCTACCAATTTGAGCATTGGCCATATCCTTCCTTAATGATGTTAGATCGCTTGGTTCTTCTACGAATATATTTTTCTCTTATGGCTTTCTTTGAACAAGTGAACTAGTAGAGAAGATAGCATGTGAAGCAAAGAACTAGCTGGGTTTGCTAGACAATGATGTATTGGGTGGAGGAGCATGTATTAAGACTTTACTAAAACGTGATGTACCTGCACAATTAAAAAAAGGAAAAAAAAAAAACCCAAATGTGTTTGTAGCATTTTTTAGTGGAATTTCTTGCTTCCTTTTGGCATTTTTACTACAGTGTTACTCCAATAAAATTTAAATCAATTTTTTTTTTATATTGAAAGTTGTGCTATTACCCATGACATTAAAAATCACTACTCATGTTTTAGTTTAAACTAAAACATGAATGACAACTGGCATGTGAGGTGTCTATCCTTCAAGTTCTTTTCTTCATTTTGTTGTCATCTATTTCCTAACTTGATAATGAAAATTAACCACAGAATATTTACTTTCATGAAGATTAATAGAATATTTATTTTTTTATTATTAGAGTCTTTTTTTTTTTTAGTAAAGAATTCTTAGTACATGCTTTTCCTACAATGGACCACTTTGCATATTAAGGCATTTATGGAAGTCATTCACATGCACTTGACAATAGCCATGTGAGTCATCCACTATGCCTAATTAGGCAACATGATATTGTTGTTGAAAAGATACACGTGTTCTCTAAACCTTTTGGTCTTCTTTTTTTAACGCATGTGACATTTTTCTTTTAATTATACATGAGTACTTGTTATTTGTTTCATTTTAAAAGGATGTTTTTAATGGATTTGTTACTCTATTTGCTTGGCAAGAAAAGCCTGCAAAAGTAAAAGGAAAATAAGAAATTAAGTACTTGGAAGATTCATTAATATCACTTTCATGTGTTAGTGTTACTCATTCATTTGTGCTTCTGGGTTTGTTTCAGTTTCAGTTTCTAGGAATTGGGTTGTTGTTATTTGATTTCATGTTTTTGTGTTTTGGGGGAGAGATGGTGTGAATATGTAGTTGATGTTTTTTTGGTTGGAATGTATTTGTGGATTGGGTTGTGTGAATTTAAGGTATTGGATTGTTGTTGGAACTTGTTTATTTTGGATGGTTGTGTTGGAAACTTGTGATAGCAGGGGAAAATTCTTCAGTTCGATAACAGCGAAAAACAGCCAAAAAAGAGGGCAGGAGAAAAAAAAAAAAAAAAGAGAAGATATAGCCGCGTTTTAAAAACGCGGCTATAGTTTCTATGCTAGGTTGGCAAACGAACGACAGAGGGCTATAGCCGCGTTTTTTATAAACGCGGCTATAGTCTGCAGCCCGTAGCCGCGTTGATAACCGCGGCTCAAGCGGGTCCGTAGCCGCGTTTGAAAACGCGGCTATAGACCCGATGCCTATAGCCGTGGTTCAAAAACGCGGCTGGTCCGTCCGTAGCCGCGTTTTTAAAAACGCGGCAGACCCCGCGGTCCGTTGCTGCGCCGCTTAGGCCGCGTTTACAAACGCGGCTCTAGAAAACGCGGCTATAGGATATAGCCGCGTTTTCGGGGTCTATAGCCGCGTTTTTGAAACGCGGCTATAGGCCCCGTTTTTTGTAGTGACTGAAAATTCCTTATTTATTAAAACAGAACCGTGGATAAGGTGACCCCTTAAATACCACATTAGCTGAAAATGATGTGATTTAAATAAATCAATTTAATCTTGGAATTGTGGTTTACGGAGTCACCATATTTAACTTCAATTAAATTTTCCAAAGTATTTCTACCAATCTTCATCATGTAATTTTTGCCATTCTTCTCAATCAATTCAATCTTCCTCCGCTGTAAGTTTGTTTAAGACTTTCTCTTCTCTCCCCTTGTGAGTGTATTAAAAATATTTAGTATTCTAAAAATAAAAATTCAATCTTCCTCACTTTTGATCAAATACACCTTACCCCAAACGTAAGTTAGTTATCATAAACTTCGAAGTCAAAAATTAACAACTCCATATTCTTTCCAACCTGTATAGTAATTAGACTAACACAAATCCAATTAATTCCATATATATATATATAGAGAGGTGCTACGTCGACAACATTTTTACAACATTTTCACAACAAATCATAGGTGGTTAGTTATTATTGGTTCAAATTTGAATCTTAACACTAAGATTACTTTTTTGCCCCAACAATAACAACCAGTAACAACCTGTCACTTAAGATTTGTTGTAAAAATGTTGTGGACATATCATTTTATATATATATATATATATATATATATATATGCTTTTTTACGTACGCTTGTGCTTTGATAGTTGATATAGGTGGCTTTAAAAATTGTAAAAACGCAACAAAATATACAGCTCCCGGTATTGGCTGGAGTCAATCTATGCAAAGGGACCCATGCAATAGAAAATTAGCTTGCTTTGATCTGGGAAATGATGGAACTAAGATTTAATAATCCAAAAATATTTTAGAGAGAAAATACAGGCGGAATATTTATTTGACAGCAAATGAAGTTTTTATTATATGAGAGAACCAATTAATCTACTCGATCACTATCAGTTTTTTAATTTTCAACCATCTTCTAATGTATAAAAATAAAAATAAATAAAAACCTGACAATGACCTATCAAGCATCGATCAACCCATGCTAAAAAATCTTAACAAAGACAAATTATAACTAGGATTAATCTCTAAATATTTATAACAATGATAAAATTGAGGCTAACATGGATCCGACCCTTGCATATTTTAAATCCAACTATTCTCTCGTAGACTGATAATTCTAGATTCAGGACAAAGTTATGCTGAGGACATAGAGGAGGAATAGAAGTTCAGGAATTCAATGCCGAGCTCGAGGAAGAGAAGTTAAAAAGCAAAATATAGAATAACGTGTAGACCTTTAGTTTTCCTGTAATAACGTGTTCTAATTAATGTTTCATTAATTAATATAAAATGAAAATACTCCAAAATAATATTTTCATAAATTTTATTGTTAAACGTATAACAAAATGTTAAAAACTAACTTAGTATCGGATACACATTGCATTTTCAAACGCGCGTTTTCTCTTCTTTTTTTTTTATTTTTTTGCACTGCAACCTTTTCAGTTACGGCTACCGTTCATGAACAGTAACCACATTTGTTGACTTTTTCGTCTGTGAACAGTGCATTCGTGCACAGTTCACGAATCCACAAACTTCACTTTTTAGTCACTTTTTTTATTAAAAATAGATCCCATGGTACTATTTATATATTTAAAAATTATTTTACTACAATATTTTCAGTTTTTAACAATAAGTTCTATCTAAACAGATCTTTAAATTCATTAGTTATTCTCATGAAATCCTACTTATCTATTTCTAAACAGATAATAGTATGTGTTGCTTTTGTTCTTTACTCTTCTTCTACTATGAATAGTACAATGTTGCTAGTGAGATCAAGTGACTCGTTATCATCACTTGGACATTAATCAGGCAGGAAGTACGATACCTCAAGTTTTTTGTTCTTTGTTTTTTGTTTTTTGTTTTCTTTTTTTATTAAAAAAAAATCACGGGTCCTACCAATGTGATAGACTAATAGTTTCTTGAGAAGTGTGTCGAATTTTTTTGTTTTCAGAAAATTGAATCCAATTTTACTGTGCAAAATAAATAATGAGAAATTTTTTTTGTTTTTTTTTTTTAATATAAATAAGAACAAAATTCTATGGCAATCTTGTAAACAAACCAAAAGGTTGTGAGACCTACACCATTGGTTATCTCAATCACATTCAGAAAATAAACTTTTCCTCAAAACTTAATATATTGACCAAACCACGTTGCTTGGTCACAAATCATGAAAACTTCTCCTCTTGAAAGCTTATTTTCAAAAATAGGTGTCGAACACAAATCATGTCAAAATTTGTGTTTTGAAAACTAGTTTCAAATACACTTTGAGTTTAGAAAACAAAAAACAAAAATCGGATGACTGAACAGGCTCAACTTCACTTCCTTTCTAAAACCTTGTTCGACTTAGCTCTTATATAGTGGAAAATTGGAAATCCAAGGGAGCATCTCTGCTCATGTTTGTGTTCTTTCAAAACGCATTCATTTCAAGATGTCCTCAAATAATATAATAGGTGAGCTATACCTAGTTGGAAGGCAAATCTTACCCAATTAACCTGTGGCGCTTGATCTTTCCCCTAACAATTTTAAGGGTCCCATCCCATCCCTATGGAATTATTGGGATGGTTGGACATATCCTAATTCATATTGGGGATTGCAATTTGCAACAATCTAAAGCATTTGTTATTGAACAACAACAGTTTGAATGAAGCATTCCAGAACAGCAAGGAGCCTTTCACAACGTTTGTATTGACATTAGTAATAACTTCATCAATGGAAGTTATATTGACATCAGTCGTATACCTTTAAAAATATTTAAAAATAATTATTGTAATGATATTAAAATATATAATATAAATCACTCACAAAAGTTTATTGGCAATACTTATTATAATTTTTTTTTCCTCCTTGAAAGAATATATTCAAAATTAAAATTAATAGAATCCTACTTTAGACTGATTGAACTGGATTTTTTTTTTTTTTTTTGGTGTAGAATCTTGCATATAAAAAGATGTTTAGTATTTTGGCACCATAAGAAGCGAGAAGTAAGACACAAATTACCAATTAAAAAATACAAACCATTTAAAGTTATTGTTTTATGTCACAAACTATTTTAATTAAGGTTGTTAGTGAAAAATGCGGTATTTATAGTTTTAGACTAGTATCACTTTACTAGAGAAACATTAATTGAGAGGTATGCAAGAGAGGTGACATCCATATTGTCATCTTCTCTAACCCATGTTATAACACGTGTTACAGTGTTAGACCATCGCCTTCCACCTCCTGATCAAGTGTATGCACCCAATATGTTCTCATCATCGCCACAATTGCATTGCTCACGCACCAAACCAAAGTCTATGCCTACAATGAAATTGCGTGGTTCACGAGTTTTTTTTCAGTGGAATTTGCTTTTGCCTGATTATGTTTCAAACATAATCAGACAAATCAGCCATCCGATTTGACTTCGACCCTGTCGAGGAAATTGCATGCCCTCCGCATTCAATATAGTATTTCGTTTGTCTAGTAACGATAAGACTAAAGCACCGTGTTGACCTCTTTTTGACCCTAAAATTGCACTTTCCAAAGGATCTCTTTTGGAACCTTTAATAACGTGATCAAATCAATCTTGCACTAATTTAACGTAAAAACACTCCTACTAGTAAGATTCTTCGCAATGAGTCCTGACTTGGAAGTGCAAGTAGCTTCTCAGAACGTACAATGTGGTGCAGTGGTCACTTTCATAATTTCATTGTATAATTTTAGTGCAATGACAAGTTTAGACCAACCTTTTCACGAAGAAATTCTACAAAAATAAAAGATTTAAAAATATATATATATATTATTTTTTAATAGCTTTCAATTTTTTTTCCTTTGTAAAGCTAGCGTATATTATGGTGGTGGCAGAAAAATGTAATGTTTATTCCTTTGTAGTGGTGGCACTAAAAACGTTAATGGGAAGACTTCCAAAAAACCTCTTGACTTCATAATTGTCATCATCATCTTCTCAAATTTTGATTTTGAAGGAAATAGTAAATCAATGCTTGTAAACTCCATATCATATAGTCGCACTGGATATTTTCTTTTCTGCAACTATAGCATTTGCATGCTTACACACCAAACCAAAGTCTCAATCTACATTGAAATGGGCGTCCCAAGAATTTCTTTCCCGTAAGACACCAATTGCTAACCCCTTAATGCAGTTTTACTATGGCAGTTGAATAATTAAAAATCTTATATGATTGAAGAAAGTGAAACTCAATCATAAAGTGCTTATTTTTTGGTTGAGTGTCATCTTGTTTAATGAACTTATATGAAACGAAAATGTTGTGCACACAAGAACAATGCTATAAAAATCCTGTAATCATGCAAAAATGTATCTATTCTTCTCATAAATTTGTATCCTGAAATTAATTTGCATCATAAAATATAATTCCTTAACACTTTTCTAATGCCACACATTTATAATACTGATCCTCATTGAGAATTTCCAAAGGGTCATCAATATCATTGACCTAAAGAAAGACTTGTACAGACCACTCAGTTTGCCTTGTTATAGGATATACGCAATAGTAAAGGCAAATTTAATGCATATAAATTTTTTATTTTTTATTTTTTTAGTAAAGAATTAATAAGAAAGAAAGGTCGACAAAAGAAAAGGCCTTTACTTTTGAAGTCTTCGTGGGCCAAGATCAAAAGCATTAGGCTAAAGTGCCTATGGTGGCAAACACATAAATCAAAACTTATCTTACTAAGTTATTATAGCATTCCCATCTGCCAAAAAAATTCTATTTTACATCTTAAAAACTTACTTTATCTATTTTACCAACTCATTGCACAACTCACCCTGCATCCTAATTTTTATTTTTGCATACAACTCAATAAAATAATATAAACTACTTAATAAAATAATATATAAAAATAAAATAAATAAAAAAAACTAATTTCTCTCTCTTCTCATATCTCACTCTTTCCTCTCTCCAGCAAACACCTAAAAGATTAGCTCAGCCACCCACCACCCCATCACCACACACCCCACAACAACCACCAACCAAAAAAAAAAAACTCAAAAACCCAACAATCCCCACCACCACATCTAACACCCACCCACCACCCCACCACCACAGGCACCCCCTAGCAACCACCCAAAAAAAAATAAACCCAGCAACCCCACAATCCCCACCACCGATACACACACCACCACCACCACCTTTAACACCCACCCACCTACCACCCCACCACCACACACCCCCCCCCACAACCACCAAAAAAAAAAAAACCAACAACCCTAGTCCCCACCACCGATACACACACCACCCCCCCCCCCCCCCCCCCCCCCCCCCCCCACACCCCCACCACCAAAAAAAAAAAAAAAAAAAAAAAAAAAAACCTAGCAACCCCAGTCGCCACCACTGATACACACCACCACCAATACACACACACCTACACACCACCTCTAAGAATAGATCTCACTTAAAATTGTCGCTTTAGGGTTTACAATACTTTGAGCCGGCCCTGAATACTTATTATAATTTTTTTTTTCTCCTTGAAAGAATATTTTCAAAATTAAAATTAATAGAATCCTACTTTAGATTGATTGAACTAAACATATATATATATATATATATATATATATATATATATATATATTTTATATAGAATCGTACATATAAAAAGGTGTTTAGTATTTTGGCATCTTAAGAAGCGAGAAGTAAGACACAAATTACCTATTAAAAAATACAAACCATTTAAAGTTATTGTTTTATGTCACAAACTATATTAATTAAGGTTGTTAGTGAAAAATGTGATATTTATAGTTTTAGACTGGTGTCACTAGAGAAACATTAATTGAGGGGTATGCAAGAGAGGTGACATCCATATTGTCATCTTCTCTAAAACCCATGTTATACTAGGTGTTACAGTGTTAGACCATCGCCTTCCACCTCCTGATCAAGTGTTTGTACCCAATATGTTCTCATCATCGCCACAATTGCGCATTGCTCACGCACCAAACCAAAGTCTATGCCTACAATGAAATTGCGTGGTTCAGGAGTTTTTTTTCAGTGGAATTTACATAATCAGACAAATCAGCCATCCGACTTGACTTCGTCCCTGTCGAGGAAATTGCATGCCCTCCGCATGCAATATAGTATTTGGTTTGCCTAGTAACGGTAAGACTAAAGCACCGTGTTGACCTCTTTATGACCCTAAAATTGCACTTTCCAAAGGATCTCTTTTGGAACCTTTAATAACGTGGTCAAATCAATCTTGCACTAATTTAACGTGAAAACACTCCTACTAGTAAGATTCTTCGCAATGAGTCCTGACTTGGAAGTGCAAGCTTCTCAGAACCTACAATGTGGTGTAGTGGTCACTTTCATAATTTCATTGTATAATTTTAATGCAATGACACGTTTAGACCAACCTTTCCACGAATAAATTCTACAAAAATAAAAGATCTAAAAAAACAAAAATAAAATATTAAATTTTTTAATAGCTTTCAAATTTTTTTTTCCTTTGTAAAACTAGCGTATATTATGGTGGTGCAGAAAAATGTAAGGTCTATACATTTGTAGTAGTGGCACCAGAAACATTAATAGAAAGACATCCAAAAAACCTCTAGATTTCACTATCATTGTCATCTTCTCAAATTTTGATTTTGAAGAAAATAGTAAATCAATGCTTGTAAACTCCATATCATATAGTCACACTGGATATTTTCTTTTTAGCAACTATAGCATTTGCATGCTTACACACCAAACCAAAGTCTCAGTCTACATTAATTGAAATGGGCGTCCCAAGAATTTTTTTCTCGTAAGACACCAATTGCTAACCCCTTATTGCAATTTTACTATGGCAGTTGAATAATTAAAAATGTTATATGATTGAAAAAAGTGAAACTCAATCATAAAGAGCTTATTTTTTGGTTGAGTGTCATCTTGTTTAATGAACTTATATGAAACGAAAATGCTGTGCACAGAAGTCACAAGAACAATGCTATTAAAATCCTGTAATCACGCAAAAATGTATCTATTCTTCTCTTAAATTTGTAGCCTGAAATTAATTTGCATCATAAAATATAATTCCTTAACACTTTTCTAATGCCACACATTTATAATACTGATACTCATTAAGAAATTCCAAAGGGTCATCCATATCATTGACCTAAAGAAAGACTCGTACAGACTACGGAGTTTGCCTTGTTATAGGATATACGTAATAGTAAAGGCAACTTTAATGCGTATAAATTTTTTATTTTTTATTTTTTAGAAAAGAATTAATAAGAAAGAAAGGTAGACAAAAGAAAAGACCTTGACTTTTAAAGTCTTCGTGGGCCAAGATCAAAAGCATTAGGCTAAAGTGCCTATGGCCGGTGGCAAACACATAAATCAAAACTTGTCTTACTAAGTTATTATAGTATTTGCATCTGGGTGCTCAAAAAATTTCTATTTTACATCTTAAACACTTACTTTATCTATATTACAGACATATTTTACAACTCACCTTACATCCTAATTTTTATTTTTGCATACAACTCAATAAAATAATATAAATTACTTAATAAAATAATATATAAAAAACTAATTTCCCTCTCTTCTCCCATCTCACTCTTTCCTCTCTCCAACAACCACTAGAAAGATTAGCTCAACCACCCACCACCCCACCACCCCACACCCCCCCCCCACCACCAACCCAAAAAAAAACCCCCGAACCCCCCCAATCACCACCACCGATACACAAACCACCACCACATCTAACACCCACCCACCACCCCACCACCATAGACACCCCCTAGCAACCACCAAAAAAAAAAAACCAACCCCACAATCCCCACCACCAATACACACACCACCACCACCTTTAACACCCACCCAGCACCCCACCACCACACACACCCCCCAACAACCACCAAAAAAAAAAAAACCAGCAACCCTAGTCCCCACCACCAATACACACACCACCGCCACCTCTAACACCCTCCCACCACCACACACAACCCTTGCAACCACCAAAAAAAAACCCCAGCAACCCCAGTCCCCACCACCACCAATACACACACACATACACACCACCTCTAACACACAAAAACCCATGGCCACAGATCTACCCAAAGCATACTCAGCCGCCGATCTACACAAAGTAAGGTCAGACCTCCACTACACCTTCCACCATGCGGATCCACATACTCAAACCTCCACTATGCCGATCCACAAACCAAAACCTCTACCACGTTGATCCACAAACCCACGCTCTCCACCTCACCACCACAGCAACACCCCAAAACCACGACAATAACCCACCTCACCACCATAGCAACACCCAACCACCACGACAACACCATATGCACGGAAACCCACAAAAAAAATCAAAGGAAAATCCACACAAAACCCACAAGCACCGAGCAAGCAGATAGTTGAGGGAGCAGAGTTTCAGAGAGAAGGGAATTGAGAGAGAGAGAGAGAGAGAGAGAGAGAGAGAGAGAGAGAGAGAGAGAGAGAGAGAGAGAGAGAGAGAAATGAATAAATTAATATTATTTCAGTTTACAAACTCGTGAATAGTAGGTTCTAAATATAAGTACCTACTGTTTATGGGTTCTAAAATTTTTAGAATTTGCATACCAAGTTGGAGAATGCTTTTAGGTTCTTAGCAGTGGCGTATTAAAGGACCAAGGGGGTCCTGGGACCCCCCAAAATTTTTGAAAAAATTAAAAAAAAATTGGAAATATCTTAAATAATTAGAAAATTTTTAAATAACCTTATCATTTTGGTCCTCCCATGCCATAATAAACATTGTCTGCCCTTAAAATATGATTTGTGACTACCCTAAGTTTTTTTTATGCCCAATAAAATTAAACTTTGGTCCATAATTTGGTCAACTTAACAATATATTAGGGTCTTTCAAACAAAAACAAAGAACCCAAAAAGAATTGCACGATACTATTTTACATTTCATGCAAAAAAAAAAAAATTATATATGACCTCCCAAAGATAAATTTCTGGCTCCGCCACTAGTTCTCAGTGGCTAAAATAGCAACTGGGAGTGTTTTACACCCCCGAATGCAAATGCTCTAAGTGTGTCAAGCACATAAAAGATTTTTGACTTGAAGTTAATAAGAGTTAACCCATACTTGGGGCCAGGTGAGTTTGGTCCTCATCGCATTTGTATGGGTGTTTCCACTAATAAATTTTCTATACTGAAAAATCAAAGGACCGCGACTTCTAGTAGCAAGTAGCAACTGAAGTTTTTGCTATATGAGAGCACCATTTAATCCAATCGGTCACTTATCAGAATTTTAATTCTCAATTGATTTTTAATTTTCAATTATCCTCTAATGTAAAAATAAAAATAAAAATACATAAAAACTTGACAATGACCTATAAACCCATGTTAAAAAATCTTAACAGTGACCAAGTTTAACTAGGCTGAATCTCCAATAATTGTAAAAATGCTAAAATGGAGGCAAACATGAATCCAACCCACGCATAGGGGAATAGAAATCCAATAATTCAGTACGGAGGAATTGAAGTAAAAATTAAAGCAAGATGGAATAATATTCTTTCGGTGGAATTTGATTACGTTCTCTTCTCGATCGATTACATGCAGGCACTTACCCATCCCATGTGATGATGTGAGTTCGTCCCTTAAGAGAAATTCACATTCCTTTTTCATCCAATTTTAGTATTTGGTTATGTTGCAATTACAAGATTTAGGGTCCGTGTGGACCTATGGAAAGTAACAAATCAAGACTAGGAAACGCAAGCTTCTCAGAAAGTGCGATAGATACATTAATTGAATCACATCACAATGTGGAAATATAGTTGTACTATGATAATGAAGAAATTTCATGGAAGAATTCATGGAAAGCAGATGTTTGTTTACGAGTATCTTTTCTATAAGATTCACGTTGGAATTTAAAAAAAGTGAAGATGCCCACTATTCACTCTCTAGCTGTGTCGCACTTACTAAAGTGACTTGAGCCACGGATATAATATAAGTAACAATCAACCATCTGCTATTGCACTCTATCAATTATACACTTCAACATATGGCACCCTCAGTTTCCATTTCCGTTCTGGTAGTAGCATGGGTCCTTTGTGTCTTCGTGCGTTCTACAAATATGTTTACCGCTGCTGTCTCTGTGGCAGCATCTGAATCATCAATGCTACAACTAGAGGCGAAGGCACTGCGGGAGAGTGGGTGGTGGAGTGGTCACTACAACTATACCTCCTTAAATTATTGCGAGTGGGATGAAATAAGATGCAATGCTGGTGGAAGCGTCATAGAGATTTACATGGACGGGGTCTATCTTGGGGATAAGATCCGGAAATTCAACTTCTCTTCCTTCCCAAATTTAGTCCTTCTTAATCTTCAGAATACTGGACTTCGAGGGAGCATCCCTCAACAAATAGGTACTCTTTCAAAACTATCCTCCCTAGATCTTTCCATTAATAATCTTACAGGCCTAGGTCACTTCCCACTTTTTCTCACAAACCTCACTCAATTAGAAATTTTGTTCATTTCCTACAATCTAATCAGTGGGCCCATTCCCGAAGATTTCGGAAATCTAAAAAATCTTCAGGCATTAGATCTGGGAAATAACAAACTCACAGGATCAATTCCTTCAGCTCTAGGCCATTTAACCAATCTCTGGGGTTTGGGTTTGGATTCTAATAAGATCACTGGTTCCATACCCGACATATTGGGAGATTTAAAAAATCTTCAAATATTAATTCTGGGAAATAACAAACTCACCGGACTAATTGCGTCAGCTCTGCGCATTTTCACCAATCTCCACAATTTGACAAGATTGTATCTTGAATCGAACCAATTCAACGGCTCTATTCCCCTAGAGATAGGCAACATGAAGAGTCTTACGGACCTGAACCTCAGCAATAACAACATTGTTGGTGAAATCCCTTCTACCATAGGTCATTTAACTAATTTGTCCTATTTGTCCCTTAGTTGGAATCAAATCAATGGTTCTGTGCCAGTAGAAATAGCTAATTGCTTTTCATTGGCCAACTTGTCTTTAAGCCACAACAACTTAACTAGAAGCATTCCCCCTCAATTCAGTGATCTTGTTTCTTTACGTTTTATTGACCTCAGTTACAATAAACTCACAGGCAGCGTTCCCCTTTATTTTGTTAACTTAGAATTTAACCTGTCATACAATTCTTTGAAGGGTCAAATCTCAAATATTTTCCGAAATCATAGTTTTGACACATTTACCGGCAATAAAGATTTATGCGGTAACTTCGAAGATTTCTCTCCTTGCCTTCCATCTTCCCAAACTATGAGCAAAATAAGAATGTCACTTCCCCCCATAATTTTCATTGTGCTTTTACTTCTTGGGTATTTTTTCTACTCTCGATTTTGGGTTGGGAAAACACAATCCAATCCAAGCGGAACAAAAAATGGGGACTTGTTCTCAATATGGAATTTTGATGGAAAAATTGCATATGAAGACATCATTGAAGCAACAAGGGACTTTGACATTAGATACTGCATTGGAACGGGTGGTTATGGTAGTGTTTACAAAGCACAATTGCCTAGTGGAAAAGTTGTTGCCTTGAAAAAACTTCATCGCTTAGAGGCTGAAGACCCAACTTTTGACAAGAGTTTCAGGAACGAGGTAAAAATGTTAACAGAAATTCGGCATCGAAACATTGTGAAACTTCATGGTTATTGCTTGCACAAACGATGCATGTTTTTGGTTTATCAATACATGGAAAGGGGAAGCTTATTTTGTATCCTAAGCAACGATGTTGAAGCAATGGAATTGGATTGGACTAAGAGGCTAAACATCATCAAAAGCATAGCACATGCCTTATCTTACATGCATCATGAGTGCATCCCAGTAATTATGCATCGTGATATATCAAGCAACAATATTTTGTTGAACTCTGAGCTGGAGGCTTTTATCTCTGATTTTGGCACAGCTAGAATTCTTGATCCTGATTCCTCTAACCAAACTTTAGTTGTCGGAACCTATGGTTATATTGCCCCAGGTAAATTATTGTTTAATTATTATACTCATATCTTATGCATTTAACACCTATTTTAAAAAGACTACCGCTTACCCTTGGTGTGGTGGTCACTATAAAAGTATAAATGCTTGTGGGATGTGGGGGGCAAGGGTCAGGTTTAAGTCTCCAGCAGGAAGTTTCACACACATATACACTTAGATTATACTAGAGTAGAAATTATATCTTGTATAAAAAAAAATAATTTAAAAACCTATTTTAAAAAGGTTAGCCATGTGGGACCATCCCAATAACCATGCTAGTTTACTTTATTATTTTTTATATGAATCATGCTGGGTAACAAGCAATCATATGGAGAAATATATTACATTTTTAAATAGTTTTCATTTATTTTCCTATGCAGAACTGGCATATACAATGGTGGTGACTGAAAAATGTGATGTTTATAGCTTTGGAATGGTGGCACTAGAAATATTAATGGGAAAACATCCAGGAGAACTATTGACTTCATCATCAACATTATCTTCTCAAAATTTGATGTTAAAAGAAATATTAGATCAACGTTTGCCACCTCCAAATCGTTCGATTGCACCAGATATTTTCTTTGCCGCTTCTATAGCCTTTGCATGCTTACGCACCAAACCAAGGTCTCGGCCTACAATGAAATGGGTCTCCCAAGAATGTCTCTCCAGTAAGAAACCACAAGCCATCCCCTTGCATGCAATTTCGCTATGGCAGTTGAAGAATCAAGAAACTTATATGATGGGAGAGAGTGAAACTCAAACATGTAGTGCTTTTTGTTAGGTTGTGTATCATATGGTTTGATGAACTTATGAGAAAAAAAAAATGTTGTGTAGGAATGATTATCTTCTTTTCTTTTTCTTTTTTTAAGAAAAGAAAATGCTATGAAAATTATGTAATCCTGTAAGGTTTATCTATTTCTTCATGATTTGTGGCCTGTATTTTGCATCAGGAAATATAGATCTCTTATTATAGAAGGAACTATTTTTGGGGGGGGGGGGGGGGGCGGGCGGGCGGGGAGGAACTATAGTGGGACTAAAGGGAAGCCATGGGCCTTGGGCCCATGGCCCCTCCTAATAGTCTTCTTTCATATTAAAATCTGATTGGACCCGATTCAGTCGTGCTATACTTGTTTTTCAGTTAAAAACAATAGCAGAGCTTTTCATTGTCAAGGGGCTATCCCATTGGAGAGTAATATGGTGTAATAGGACCACCCCTATTTGAGAGTACCATTTGTCTTCTTAGGTTAATTAAAGTTTAATTCTACGTTAGTTCTCTTTGAGTAGTTTTTTATATCACGTCTCACAGAAGATTCATATATAGATTTTTTTTTTTTTTCTTAATTGTAATTCTTTAGGCTATTTTTGTCTTCTTATAATCTCTTTTTAATAAAATTATTTTTACCTATACAAAACTATTTTGAGTTTCCTTTTGGAGTTTTAAAATAAGAAACGTCTCGAATTAAACAACAACAATTTTTAGAGACAAGAAAATTAAAGGAATTTTTTTTGACACATTGGTACGATAAAATATTCACTAAAGTACATTTTGAGTAGCACCATGTTCAATATGCGATTGTCTTTGCATGTATGAATGCTCTAAGCATACTTTTGAGTGGTAAAAATGCCAACCATTGAAAATACTCATTAATTAAAACAAAATCGTGGATAAGGTGACCCTTAAATACCACATTGGCTCAAAATGATGTGATTTTGAATAAATCAATTTAATCATGGAAGTACGGTTTATGGAGTCACCATATTCAACTTCAATTAATGGTTTTACAAATTTGAATAGATACGATGTTTTATTATGTATGTGAATGATATATATATCAAACAATTAGACCCAACTTCATAACTCATTGGGGTAATATATCAAACACTTTATGTGTAAAAAGTAAAACCTCAAAACACTTAAACTTTCTTGGTTAACACTTCATTACCCATTTGTATTAAAACAAGTTCATAACACCCAAACCATCAAAGTATCATATACTCACCTCTCCACACCACCAAGACCTCCAAAATCCATTACCCAACAAAAATAGTGATTAGGTGACCACTAGAGCAAAATAATATAAGCAAAGTTTCAAATTTCACAAACTTTACACACACACACACACACACACACACACACACACACACACACACACACACATATATATATATATATATATATATATATATATATATATATATATATATATCACATAGTCCAACTTCAAATTGAATAATCAACAACAAACAATTAAACTCAACTTCATAACTCGTTGAGGTCATATATCAAACACTTGATGTGCAAAAAGCAAAACCTCATGATACATAAACTTTCATGGTTAACACTTCATAACCCATTTGTTTTAAAACAAGTTCATAGCACCCAAACCATCAAAGTATCACATACTCACCTCTAGAGCAAAATAATTTAAATAAAATTTCAGATTTCACAAACTTTATATACATAGAGGGAAAAGGTTGTAGAATGAGAAAAGGTTGCTTTGGCACTTTAGATAGAGGGAAAGAGAGAAGAACGTAGAGGAAAAAAGAGAAATACTGAGAATTAGATTAAGAGTTTGAAACTGTAAGTTTTGGCAAAGATGAAGCGAGAAACTAATGAGAGGGGCTGGGTAAAGAGCAAAAACGGATGAGAGAGGAATTGTAGACAATGTAGAGTGTGTTTGTGAAAAAAAGTATTTCTTTGAGGATCCAGATCCTCTCCATTTCAATATGAAATGGAGAGTGTCCATTTAAGGGTTGAGATTGATTTAAAATCAATCTATGGCCTAAAATCGGCCACGCCATTTAAAATACACTTAATAGAATGAGTCATAATTAACGTTAGTTTTCAATGTTTCTTCTCTCTATGGGTTCTCACTTTCTTTGTCTCTCTCATCAAAGATCCATGGCTCCTTTAACTTTTACCCACACGACCATTGAACCGACATCACTACAACGATGATGCTCCGACAACCTCTCCACCCTAGTCGTGAATCAATGGTTTTTCAATCACCCACCTCTGTTTCTAAACGCTAACCAATAAAAAATATTAGATCTGGTAAAGAATTTTTTATATGAGATTTATGATTTTTTTTTTCTTGCATGTTTTCTTTGCCAAGTTCATCCCCTTTCTTTAATTGAATTTTTCCCCCTTCCTTGCTATATATCTCTAGTAACTGTAGAGTGAAGACTGTAATTGGTGTATGGGTCTTTCTCATCTCGATTTGTATCTATTTTATCTTATTTTAATTTTCTTTTTGTTTGCCGAGACCTTTGAGGACTGGGTTTCTTTTCAAAATAACTATAAAATCCAAACAATATTATTAGTTAGCCAACGTTTGAAACTAATTTGGTTTCTAACAAATCGAGTCCATATGACTTGATTTTGGACTTATAAATTGAGTACATTGTACTCGATTTTCCCATCGTGGCGCCGGCTGAGGTGGACAATATGTCCACGTAGGCGTAGAAATCGAGTCCATTGAGAGTGAGATTGAGTGATCTATACAAAACCCTTTAAACAAAAACAAAAAAAACAAAAACAAAAAACAAAAAAACAAAAAAACAAAAAAAAAACCAAAAAACAAAAGCAAGGAACTTAGTGATAGAATCAATTACCTGAGAGTGAGAGAGAGAGAGAGACGGTGAATGACTTAACGAGGCTCGAAAAGATGCTAGGCTCGTAGAGATGGTGGGTCAGAGAGATGGTCAATATAAAGGGAGAGTCTGATGAGGAGAGAAGCCAAAGACGACAGAATGAGCCACTGATGAGGCCGAGCCACCGATGAGTTGAGAGGAGAATGACAGAGAGAGAGAGAGAGAGAGAAAGAGAGAGGATAGGTCTCGTGCTTGAGTGGATTTAAGCATCTGGGTGTTTTGAGAGTGAGAGTGAGAGACAGTGTGAGACTGAGTGAGTTTTAAATTTGAGTTTTTGAGTGATTTTAAGAGTGAGATGAGTGTGATCTGTGGTTTTGAGAGTGAGAGTGAGAGACTGAGTGCGAGAGGTGTTTGAGAGTGTTTTGGTGAGAGTGATCTGTGATTTTGAGTGATTTGGGACACGTGGACGGCTGAACAGAAATCGAGTCCAAGAGACTCGAGTTCTTAAAATGACTCCAATGCACTCGAGTTTCATATCTACGTGGACATATTGTCCACCTCAGTTAGTGCCACGATGGGAAAATCGAGTACAATGTACTCGATTTGTTAGAAACCAAATTAGTTTCAAATGTTGGTTAACTAATAATATTGTTTGGATTTTATAGTTATTTTAAAAAAATCCTTGAGGACTTATTTTGTTTCAGTTTTGATCCGACTGGACTTTCTTATTGACGGTGAAAAGCTTGACTAGTTGGTCTATGTTTGCCACTAGTTTTTCTGCATGTTCAGTAATGGTTTATTTTGGTTAATACATATCATTCGATTATTTAAGAGGGAAAAAGAGAGAGACCATGTATTTGTACGTTAATTCTTGCAGTGGACGATTTTTCCAACATCAAACTATATTGTAACATCAAATTATATTGAAAGATTAAGCTAGAGTATGTTAAAGTAGAATTTCTATCTTGTATAAAAAAAAATTAAAAATTAAAAAATTAAACATTCAAGTCTTACCACTACCAGGATTAATATGGATTTCAGCAGTATGTTAAGCACGAGATGATTGAAGAGCAATGTGTCGGGTTGAGTGGTGAACTTTGTCACCTTGTGATTTTAGTTTGAAGTTTGAACAAATTGAAACAGGATTATGCTTCATAGCTTAATAATAATTTTGAACATTGAAGTTTGTCACAGTGTATCAAGGGTAAGTTACATAAGCTATAAAATAAAATCAATGACTATCTGTTTGATTAAATATCAATTTTTTTGCTAACAAACTCATTCAAATTTTACACTAGTACAAAGGAAATTTTGAATTCAAGAATCTTCATTGAAAGTCTACTTGGGCAGTGATCCAAAAATGAACATTTTGATCACAAGACCATGAAGCCATGATAACAAGAGTTCTATTGAAACCATAACAACATGATTGTTGACAATTAACAACTTTCACCACTATAATACATGATTCTCATAGAAAATTGGGCAAGAAAAAAAAAAAAAAGTCTTGCATCCTTGAAGATCTACTTTTTGAGAAGATTTTGCATATTCGGACAATTTCTGATGGCTTGACTCCCCAACAATTATACCAAAATGATGCCCTACAGAAAGGAGAAAATAAGAAAGAAGGCTTGTTAGATACAAAAAAAATCAATATGCCTCACAGTATCAAGGAAGTCAATACCATACCGAAAACTGTACCGGTTTGGCCAGTGGTACGATATATTTCATGTACCAATCAATACCGGTGTACCATTTCGGGTTTACCGTTATAAATAAATATATATTCATTAATTTAAATTTTATTGATTAAATATCATAAATATAAGTTATATAACCATATTATCAATGACTCAATTCTTAACCAATAATTCTAATCCAAGCCCAATAAAAAGTAATAGATAACAATCAGATGAATATTATACTTTATTAAAAATAAGAACGCTGCCATCACGTGTGGGGCTTTTAAAATTGTAATTCATTAGGTAACAAAAGTCAAAATATGCTAGCTGTAAAGTACCAAACTATCAGTAAATGTTAGTTTGAAGGGTTTTTAAAAACATGCTAGCTGTAAATTTTATTTCTTGGGCGTGCAAATATCATTTGAGAGTTTTGAAAACTGAGAGAGAGAGAGAGAGAGAGAGAGAGAGGGAGAGAGAGAGAGATGAAGATGAAGTAGCAGCAGCCAAAATCAGTCCACGGCCCTGACTTGAGGTAGAGAATGTATAGAATGTCACCGGTGGAAGGTGAGAGTGAAAAAAAAAAAACACTTTTCTTTTTCCGGTCTGGTATGCATTTATCGGCCGAAAATCGATATTTTCTCCGGTATGGCCGAAATAACCCGGTATAGGCCGGTATATTTTTCAGCACGAAACAACCTTGTTTCTGTACTGGTCAAGGTACCAGAACAATAAATACCAACCATACCGGCCGATACAGTACGAAACTGACTTCCCTGCACAGCATAGGTAGGTCTTAGCACTGAACAATTTTCAAGTCCTAGCAAAGTTCTTTAACAATTTTCAAGCCTTCTTTCACTCAGGTATCAGGAGGCCTTTAAAAATGGACAATCCCAATCTCAAGATCACAGCTAGCTGACTCAAAACCTTGTCTCCAACAAGGATTGGCAACTCATCATCAAGCTGGAAAAGGAAATTCAAATGGAGTGATTTTGCATATGAAGCAAAGGACTTCAGGGTAGATTTAATCTTCAGTGGGGGAGCGAGTAGTGTTTCAGCATCTTACCTAGTAGCAGTTCAGGATGCAATCGTGGAGGCTTCAATTAGAGCTAGAGACTTTGGTTTCAGACAAATTTTACAACAAGATGGATTCGATCAATTCCAAGAGAAGTCTTTAATAATATATCAATTCTTGTAAACACAAAACCAAACTGTGAAAAGAGAGTTTAAGATTACCTCATTTAAGCCTTTTTTATTTGACAAGTGATACGTTCTTTATTCTTTTAAAAAAAAGGAGGAAATCTATATACAAGCAGCATAAATAATTACAAGCTAAAAATAAAAATTCATATTATTAACAAAGTCCATATAAACAAATAGGAATTGGTTATCCTAGTAACACTACTTCTATGCCTTCCAAAGAGACCTTTCCAAATGAAGTTTATTATCCATTGAACCCCACGAACGACCAAAACTCTTTAACAACTAATCAATGAATTAAAAAGCAATAACCATAAAAGCTCATTTCAAATTGCAATTATCATCCTGATAGCTACCAAACTTACATTAAGCATTCAAATCAGTCATGTTTTCCCCAAGATAGTCTGCATAGATTTTATATTTTGAAACTTCAAAGTTTAACAAAATTTTATATACAGTTTATTTAACATTTTTATTTTATATACAATTTTATAAATATATAACTTAAATGAAAAAAAGATTTTATGATTTTTTCAATCAATTGATATCAGAACTTACTCTTAGCTAATGCCAAAGCCTAGAGACCCACAAACCCCAAATTTCTAATTCAAGCAAAATCATCAAGCTTTATACTCAACAAGGAAACACAGTCATCAAATTGACCAAAACTGAAATAAAATGAGATCCAAGGGTAAAAAGAGAGAGAAACCGAGATGAGAGAAGCGCATATACACCTACTACAGTTACCACAGATCTATAGCAAGGAAAGGAAAAAAATTCAATCAAAGTAAGGGATAATCTTTAGTGCTATAAATAAAACATAAGAATGCTCTTTGACAAAGAAAACAAGAAAAGAAAGAACAAAACCATATATCAAATATCAAATTTTGAACTACTCAAATTTTATTTTTTTGGGGGTGGGGTTTAGAAAACTAATATCAAAACTTCATTACTAGATATTCAGGGTGATTCCGATCATAAGATCTGTCGATGGCGGTGATGTGCGTGCAAGGAGAAGTCGGCCATGGCTGGGCTTTCTTCTTTTGACTCTGGGCTCTCTCACTCATCTCATTCTCAACAAAGGCCAACCATAGCCGAAAAACCATCGATTCACGACTGGGGTGGAGAGGTTGTCAAAGCATTAGCGTTGTAGTGATGTCGGCTCAATGGTTGTGTGGGTAAAAGTTAAAGGAGCCATGGATCTATGATAAGAAAGACAGAGAAAGTGAGAACCCATAGAGAGAACAAACGTTGAAAACTAACGTTAATTATGACTCATTTCTCTGTTAAGTGTGTTTTAAATGGCGTGGCTGATTTTAGGTCAGAGATTGATTTTAAATCAATGTCAACCCTTAACTAGAAACTCTCCATTTCATATTGAAATGAAGAGGATCCGGATCCTTTGTTTGATAGTTTGTACCTGCTGGGCAAGTGAAAATATAAGTAAAGCATTTCCTTTATTTCACGAAAAGGCACAATATTTAGTGTTTTTAAAAGTAAACGTTGCAATAATTTAAGCCAAGCCCTCTTATTCTGTAAAATGGAAAGATACAACTGTGAGGTTTTTAAATGTAAACGTGTGGCATAAATTTATGTAGCCACGTGGCGCAATGAGAAGTGATCAATAAAAAATTAAATGTTTCGACTATTAGTTATTATGTAGATATAGATATATAGACATAGATAGAAGACGTTTGATGACGTTTGAAAATTAATTAACTTTTTAATATTTTGCCACATAAACTTTATTAGCTTCATAATTTTTCACATCACTTTCTTATTTATATATTTATTATGTCAAAGGAGAGTTTTAAATGACTACTATGACTCTATGACCGAAGAGTTTTAAACCGACTATATTACTCAGCTATCTAGAAAACTTTTTACACGATAAACCAACTACTATCAGCAACTTGGAGAACTTTAAACCAAACTGACCAAGTATAATATATATATACACCCTCCATCCGATTTCTTTTGTTTCTACAAATTCTTCATCCTCAAGTCTCAATGTATCTTTTTCACGAATTTATCTTTGTAACTACTTTTGTTTTTAATATTATTTCTGTAATATTTTGTATTTTGTCTAGTGAGGCTCCATAAAAACTTCTTAAAAAAAAAAAAAAGGAAAAAAATAAAACTTTCTAAAGAAAATTACCTTCTATCTTAGAATCCGAAGGCCAGACGGTCATCTTCACCGACCTCACAAATGACCGACCTCGCAAACTTATATATTAACAAAAAGCTCTTTCAAGATAAATCAATCCTCAATAACCTCACAAGTACTTCAAAGAAAAAAAAAGTTTCGTTGATTTCGTGCCTCACAAATACTTCATACCTCGTACTTCAAAGAAAAACAAGACCCCCTTCATTCAAAAGTTGCTTTATCAATTCAATATGGCACATGACATGAAGTGGTCAAAAATTCAAGTTCTTGGAAAAGGATCCTACGGAACTGTGTATTTAGCAATTGCAAACCGAGTCGGTTCCGCTTTCTCCTCTCCTTTTTCTGGCTTGATAGCTATCAAGTCAGCGGTTTGTCAAAACTCTTTATCGCTTCAAAAGGAGGCCAAAATCTTGCAAGACTTGGTTGACTGCCCTGAGATTGTTCATTATTTTGGAAACGATTTGACTATTGAAAGTGGCGTAGGGTTCTATAACTTGCAGCTAGAGTATGCATCGGAAGGCACCCTTGAAGATTTAATCAAGAAAACTGGAGGAAAATTAGTGGAATATGATGTGCAAAGGTATACTCGGATGATTGTTAAAGGGCTTCGCTGCATTCATGAAAAAGGTTACGTACATTGCGACCTGAAGCCAGCAAATATTCTTGTTTTTCGTTCCAAAGCTGGTAGAGGCAATGCTGTTAAGATTGCTGATTTTGGAATATCGAAAATTCCGAGAGAGGAGAATGGTTTTGTGAATAGAAAGTTTTGCTTTCGGGGAACTCCTATATATATGTCTCCAGAATCTGTTGCATTAGGTGAAATTGAAGCTCCTTTGGATATATGGTCTTTGGGATGTACAGTAATTGAGATGATTACTGGAAAGCATGCATGGAACTGTACAGGTCTAGAAGACTTAATGTTTCAAATTGTTTTTGGAAAGGAGCCGCCAAAAATACCCGAAACTATGTCGGAACTTGGGAAAGATTTCTTGAGGAAGTGTTTTGTAAGAGATCCTACAAAGAGGTGGACTGCTGAGATGCTACTGAACCACCCTTTCATCATTGAAACTGAATGTTTGATATCTACAAAAACCTGTCTTGGTTGTTCTGCATCAATTTCAAGGAGACTGTCTTCCTCAGAAACTTTGCTTCCTCCTCCTGGATTTTATGCTTTTCCTTCAATGCTGCATGGGCATGCCCATTATTATGGTAACTGGCAACTTGGATGGGGTTATGGAAAATGATAGTGTGGCCTATGGACAGCAATATGCAAGCTGCTTCTTCTCAATTGCAGGGTAAGCAGTGATCCAGAGGTTAAGCATTTCTCTGCCAACTTTATGCACTGGGGTGGTGGGCCCACTTATGGGGTTGAATCAGTACGTTCTAAGAAGAAATATTTGAATATCAATCTCATTGATCTCATGAGTATCATTCCAAATCCCGTCAATCGTCTTCCAATGGATGAGTTAAACATCAATGAGTTGAAATGAAGACTAAGATAGAAAGGTTCTAGCCTTCTAGGTATATGTTATGAGTTTGGATATGTGTTACATTGCTTTAGCATTATCTCGGATTTCAGATTTTTTTTTTTTAATGGGATCCTGGATTTTAGCTTTAATTTCTTGGATTACTTTACTTGGATTTATACTAGGCATTCATAGTTTTGTTAAGCTTTTATGTCACCAGTCAGAGTAGAAAGGCAAATTATAGAGTACTCTTTAGCATTAAAAGAATTGTTGATTCAGGTATAATAACATTTGCACATCTGGTTTTACTAAAATACTTCCATCTAAATGTCCTATTGTTAGAAATCTCAAGTAAAAATGAGGAATAGACTGTTTATTCATCTATCATATCCTTGGTAGAATCAGATATTATGCATCCCTTCTTTTAGAAATATGACATTGGAGAAAACCCAATACCTCCTCAATCTTGGCTTTAAATATCTTGTCTGATAATTAATTCATTCTTAAGCTATTACATTATCGCAAGTGTTTTGTATCTCTTTCAGACAAAGCTACTACTTCCAAATTACTTAATTTCCTCCACCGGAATGAAAATTAAATAATAATGTGTGACCTTCTCTCTTTTGAATCTACCAATTTGGCATGGTTTTGGGGAAGGCTGATGACCACCCCCTATTGCAGTTGCTTTTCTTCTTCTTCTTCGTGTTGATTGATTGTTGAAATACCAATTGTGAAAACAAGAAAAAGTTTTTGAAATGCTTAATGCAAAAGTACACTAGTTGATAATTTTAAAGGAGGTGATATAAAATGACATTTAACCTGTTAAATTTGACCATGGGAAATGAGAGGAGACACTGTCAAAAATGTTCATGTATCCGAAGTGAAAAAATGATTTGGCTTTCTAATAAAACATGGGCATGGAAAAGGAAGAAGTGAAAAATATTATTGATACCTTCCCAGCAACTTGTAACACTAAAGCAAGACCAGATCAAAGCATTAAGGGGGTTTGTAAACCCAGAGATGCCCTTGGCTAGAAACCTTCAATTTTTCCATAATTATAGTGTACACCTAATTCCACAATCATTTTTACTACAAATTGTAAAGCCATATCACTAGAGGTAAGCCTTTACTTTTTGTGTGTACTTGATACTTTTCTAGACGAATTACCCTTGGCTAGAAACCTAGCAGCCATTAGTAATTTGCAAGTATAAGTGAATGACAGGTCCATGAGGAGGAAAGTATGCTTCAATTGCAAACTTATGCATCAGTGAAGATGTGGTAAGGTAGCTTACATGACAATGAATTTGCAGCCTTTACATTTTAAAAATAGCAGTAGGGAAGACAATCCACCCTGCTTATCTAAAAACGTATTTTTTTCATTGATGCCCTACCTTGAACATTTTGATTATGTCAGTATTGGTGCAGAATATAGACAATTTTTTTTTGGGGGGGGGGGGGGGGGGGGTGGGTTAGTGGCGGGGGAGAGAGAGAGAGAGAGTATAAACATATACATGGTCTATGATCAGATTAAGAACACAAAAGGCCAATAGAAATTATCGCAATGCAAAACTCATTCAATTGTTTTCGATAACAGAATAGACTTCAAATTCTTATGGCAAGGCGATGACATTCATCTAAAAAACCATCAAAATTGAACAATAAGCAACTAAATCCACAAACAAACTTCTCTTGAAAGGAAATTTAAACATCTCCTAAAACAGTCTAATTGGTCAAGACAGTGTGTGCAAATATTAATCGCATCTGTGAAGCATGAAAAGAAAAACTAGAATCCATTGTAGAGTATCAAAACAAAGAAAATGTTTTGACACTACTTTCTGCGCTTCAGGGGTCCAGTCTTGTACCCAGACTTACATGGCTTGCCCCAAGGAGTAAGAGAACACCTTCCATGATTCCCACTACTCTTGCTCCGACCCTCACCTCCACCATGAGGATGATCAACGGGATTCATAGCCACTCCTCTAACTACTGGTCTTCGACCCAACCACCGGCTCTGCCCAGCCTTCCTGAGCTTTCGAGCCCCATGACTTGGGTTTGACACCATACCAATTGTGGCCCGGCACCGAGAATCAATCAACTTCTCAGCACCTGAAGGCAGTTTAATTAAACAGTATCTAGACGTCGGCTCTTTCAAGATCTTTGCACAGGTTCCTGCAGCTCGAACTAGCTTGCCACCTTGACCCGGGTTGACCTCAATGTTGTGGATCATTGTTCCAATACGCATAGCAGCAAGCGGCATACAACTCCCAATTTGTGAATTTATGTCAAGATGAAGCATCTGGTTCATCATGCTCTCACGCAAACTATGAGTACCACTTCCAACTACATCTATGAAAAGTGAAACAAAGAAAAATAAGATTTTGTTCAATATTTATGTACTCTGATTAGTTACTTTCCTGATAATAAAGCAATGCACTCATATAGAAGCCTAACACAACATGTAAGGCTACTTGGGTTGAATTCTTATTCTTTTTTCTCTTTGACTTAGTTAAGTAGAGCTTCAATTTCCCAAGAACCAAAACAACAATAATATTGAAGTTTCAAATTTTATTTTCCATTTTCACAGCAATCAAACAGAAACTTGGATTCAAACCCCCAAATGAGATTAATACAGCAATTAGGGCCAAGTAAATAGAAGTTCATCACAGATTCAGAAATTCCAACATTTCCTTCATTTTCTTTGCAACCAAACAGTAAATTTGACCCCAAAAAAAGGATTAGATTTTTCGGTTTCCATTCTCTCCCACAGTTTTCTCAGCAACCAAACACCAACTACGCTTAAAAAAAATTTCATTTCCTTCATTTTCAGTTTCCATTGAGTTAGCTACTTCATTTCCATTCTCCCCCTCAGTTTTCTCAGCAACCAAATACTAATAAGAAAAAAGAAGAAGAAAAAAAAAACTAATTTTCCGACGGTTTTCTCGGAAACCAAACAGAGGGTCAAAAAGAGAGTTGTGAAATAAGAGAAGTACCGGAGGAGAAATTGCGATGAGGAGCAACGTTGTTGTGGACAGATTGGCGTGTCGTAGAGTGAACGAGTTTGTTGAGGAGAGTCGATGAAGCTCGCCGAAGAGCCATTGATTTAACCTATTCGGATCGCTGAGGAGGAGACTGTGAAGTAGAGTATATGTTTGTCTCTTTGAGAAAACTAAACAAAGAAAGTATTCAATTTTAACATAATATATATATTTTTTGAGTTAAAATGCAAAACTCATCCATTTCTTCGTTATGACTCGTTTCGATCCTCCAACTTTTCATATATTTATTTAATTAAGGTATTTTTGTCAACTATTTTTTAAAAATTTTGAAAAAAGAAATCTAAAAAATATTTTTTAATTATTAATTAAATTTTTTTGTTATTAAAACAAGTTAAAAGAAAAAATTTTTAAATTAAAAAAAGTAACCGCAACATATAACAAAAATTAATGAAAAACCGAATAAAGGTTCTACATTTTAGCCTATATTTTTTCTTTGTTTTATTTTTTAGATATTAAATTTGATAATTTTGTTTCTTAATAATAAGTATTTATTATACCATATTATTTGTATATGAACTATATATTTTTCATAGATGGAACTTCTTTACTTGGGGTTTTTTTTTTTTTTTTTTTCTTTTCAATTCAAGCCCTTGACAGTCAATGTGCAAAGCCCATATTGCATAAATACCAAATTTATACCAGCAAAATTTGGCTACAAACTTTGCTCTAATTAAAAAAATTAATATGACTACATATTTCAAAAATCTTATCATTAGATTTCATATTTTTTATATTCTTAATACGTATTTTATGTGTAAATTTAATATTACAAAAATTATCTTATAAGTGGGTCTTATAAGACTTTCCTCTCAAAATATGTACATTGATCCTACACATATGACGTCACACATTATGAGAAAGATATATCATAAGATACCTCTCATTGGAGGCATATATCTTCTGATTTTTCATATTATTATTTATGTAATTTGGCACTCCAAAAAATAATTGAGAATAAAGTTGTCTACCAATCACCTTCTTTAAACTCCGTAAAAGTGGGAGTTTTGTGTATATATTATATAGTATATGCAACATTGATTAATTTATTTATTTATTGGTAATACAATAGAGAAGAGGACATATGAACCCTAGTTCTTATATGCCACGTCACTTCAACTATGAGACGCTTATTAGATTTAACCTTTGTTTATGTAATTCATTTTTTATGTGCGTTCCCTTATAAAGTACTTATATATACGCACTCTAATTAGATAATTCAGGGCAGAATTTGGTGTAACACCACGTACGAAAAATATGAATCAAAATGTGAGAGCCCTTGGAATTACGTCTATAACAAAATAAGGCATTAGTGGTGTTTACTGTTTAGTACACACCACTTAATGCACATAATGTACACAAATCACTTTTTGCACACAAATCATTTTTTGCAAAAAGTGATTTGTGTGTATGTTGTGTGCATACAGATACAGTGTGTAATAGTCATTTCCGTTTTTAATATAATGAAACTCCATAACTCTGTCCCCTCCTGATGCAAATGATCAAACTTAGAAAAACAAAATTATACAAATAGTATTATGTACAACATAGCATATGTCATATGAGTCATCGAAAGTAAACTCTTTATCACATAAAATAAAATTATCTCCTTCCCATCAGAGGAACAAACACAAGGTGCTTTTAACTGTTTTAGAATCAGAAATGAAATCATTAAGCACATGCCCACCAGAGGAACATGAAAAAGCTATTCTGTATCAGAACCCAATACTAGCACCCCTGAAATGAAAGCAGATATTATTAGAAAGGCTAGACAAATCACACTGCATTATAACATGAATATGAACATAAGCTAACAAACTTTTGCTTCCCCAGCCACAACAAAAGGCACACCACAAGAGAAACTGAAAGAGGAAGGATTAAAAATGCAGTGCAAGATCTCAGAACTTAGGGATAATATTCTGACCGAACAGAAAATGGGAAAAAAGACTTGAAGATTAAATAATAATAATAAAAAACTATCTGGCATAGAACATATATAAAATGAATCTAAATATAAGATAAATATTTCTAAACATATCATCAACGCATTAGATTAGCTTCTGCACAGATATGCTGCGCCACAATTTGATAATATTATCAATTAGATCAACTATCACACATACACCTTACATTTTTTTTGTTTGACAAGTTGCATGTTGGAAGAAACAAAAGAAAAAGAAAATTCTAATTTGCATTTTCTGTAGACTTGGAAGCTATTTTTTGCTATAAAATATTTTATCACCATTATACATTACCAACATGGCAACTCCTACTTGGTAGCTGAAAATGGCAATGTTTGGCAGATATTGGCCAGAACAACCCAAATGATAGAAATTAACAACAAATCCTTAGTTCCAAAACTTTAGGACGGCTATACATTTTATGTATGTACATATGTACCTCAAAAGTTGATATAAGTATGCACGTATGCATCTCAAAAGTCAATATAACTATGATATGTACCTCAAAAGTTGATATAAGCAACATTTTGGAACTTTAAAGCTTTTTGAAGACCTTCAAGCGTGCCTAGGTCTTTTGACATTATCCTCAGTGAATCTCTCCCAATGATTATGATTAAGTGTACTCAAGTCGTCAAGTTCTGCAATGGCCAGCAAGTATTGGGTAAGCTTCACAAGCTCCTGATCATTGTCCCGGTTTGCATGAGCCTTCCTGAATGGCTTGATGATCAAACCATTTTGTGGGTTCATCACAAAATTTCTTCGCAAATCATCGAACATGATAGTGTTTTTCGAACTGTAGAACTGAAACAAAACAGAAACTACCAACCTGTCAAGTACGTCATACTTGGAAACCGCATAGAAAAAGCAACACTTACATATTCTACTTAGAATTTGGAATGGAACTACTTGAGCAATAGTTTTCTGTTCAATAAATATTGGAAGGTACTCCCTCCATCCCATATTGTTGGTCTCGTTCAGAACATCCAACATTTTAGGGGATCATCATTTAATGAATTGACTATCAAATAAAAACTACCCTCCTTAATTTAAAATTACACAGAACTAGCGAAAAAGGGATACATGACTTATTAAATAAAATAAAATATGAAGTAGGCAAGTTACCAATATTTTGTTCATTGACCTATCAAAGATGACCATGTTTTGGGAGATCCCAAAATGGAATAGAGGAAAAACATGAGATGGAGGGAGTTACTGCTTTGTTTTTTCATTACAGTTGGATTAAGATTATCTGGAAGCATGCAGGAAATATTTAAGGATATTTATAGAGATGAAAACGCTTCATTAGTTCCTTATTGTATCTAAACCATCTCCTAGATTCTGGTTTCATAGGGTCAGTCCAGTGGCTAGCATATATGAATTGAGGACAATGTCCAATCATTCAGTTTTTGTTAATTAGAGCTCCAAGTGATTAGAGCATCAAATGTGTCTTGTTATTGCTGCCTTTGAAGATAATGTTGTGATAACCTATGATGCACGGACACGGACACGGACACGGACACGGATACGGCGATACGGCAATTTTTGAAAAATAAGGACACGACACGGCGTGGACACGGCAATTAAATAATTAATTAAATTTTATATTTGGCATATTTTTAAATATTTTTAGACATAAAATACGTTTATATCTAGAATTTAAATTATGTACTAATTACAGATAAGTAAACTAACACCCAAAATAGTACAATAATACACATAAAATATTTAGAGTACAAACCAAAAGTTTAAATAGACTACATTTAATATCAAACTAAAAACATAAAATGAAATAAGCAAGACACACAAAAATAAAAATCACTAAATTCATAATAAACATTATAATTTATAAGACAAAGTTGAGTAGAGAAGGAAAAAAAAAATACACACACACACACACACATATATATATATATATATATCTGTATAACAGTGAGTGGGATTTTAAAAAAAAAAAAAAAAAGTTTTGATGTTATAACTAAAAACATAGCACGCCAGTACACCAAGTGAAGGGTCAGTAGATGAAAGAAAAACAAAATCGCGAAACAGAGAGAAGAAGAAGAGAAGATCAGATCTGTCCACGCCGAGAGAGAGAGAGATCGGAAGGAACAAAGGGAGCTCGCCGACTCGCCGATCGGTCTGATGTAGCTCCGGCGAGGGACAGAGGGCAGCGGGCAGAGGGAACTTGGACACCGGTGGGTTTCTGGGCTGTGGGTTTCTGTTTTTTTTTTTTTTTTTTCTCCCACTGCTGGCGTGTCTACCGCGTCGGGGCCGTGTCAGAGAAGCGGAAAAAAAAAAAAAAAAAACCGACACCGCTCGGACACCGGAGTCCGGAGAGTCGTACCGGTACGTTGGCAAAAATGCCGTGTCGGTGCAACCTAGGTGATAACTAGCAGTAATGCAGATGGTAGTAGGGTACTAGGGTCTTGAAGGCCGTTCTGAGTTGATATTTTCATGTGGATTTAAGATAACAAAGGTACTTTCTTGGCATTGAAGTAGCAAGGTACAAAACTAAGTGTATCTCTCTCTCACAAAGTATGTGACTGACCTTCCTTGTTGAGACAGGTCTTGTTGGATGCCAACCCAATGGATCCCCCTCCTACATTTAGTAGAGAGGGTAACGTATTTGCGGATTCTGAAAGGTAAAGAAGGTTTGTGGAGAAGTTTCTTTATTCAATCATGACTCAACCTAACATCAATTCTTTATACTGGAAGTAGTTAGCCAGATCATGCAAGCTCAAAAGCAATAGTATTTTTCTTTTATCTCTTTTCTTTTCTAGGGTATATAATGGAAGCTTCTCAGAAGTATTTAGTGCTCTTAACCTCCAATAACCTTGATTTTGTTGGCTGTTCAAATCTAGAAAGGAGTATGGACGATTGATCATCTCGATGAGAGGTCTATTTTAGGATTTCTGCACTTTTGAGGGAGATAATTGTGTTAATGGGAGGAGAAAGTAGAAAAATTGGTGGTAAGATCTAGTGTAGAAGTGGAGAACAGGAATGACCCATACAATAGGTGAGATTTGTCTTGTAGAAGATGTGCTTTTCCAATAAGAAGCACATGAAGATATTTTGTGATGCTAAAGGAGTAATGAATATACTCAAGATTTGCTAGAGACCCAAAGACAATGAAAGTGATCATCATTTTGTGTGAGACTTGTAAGGAGGAGCAAATTGCAACATCCAAGCCGTGGTTAGTTGACGGATCTTTTCACAAAAGCATTAAGAATCATTTTCAAATCTCTGGAACAAGCGGAGCATGATGGATATCTTTGCTATAGTTTGAGGGGCAGTGGTAAGTGAGTTGGGTTACTTGTGCATTAGTGTGTGTATGTGTGAGCCAGCCAATATTTGTGGAAGGCTCTCTCATTCTCTTTATCTTTCTTTCATCATACAATTTTATGACAGTGGAAGCAACCTTTAAACAATTTAGACAAAGAAGCAAATGGAGATAATTAAAACATTCTATTATGGTTTTACCTCAGGGAACTGAGCCCAAATCAAGCCTAGTGGCTTGCAATCAAAGATACCACGAGAATCTGATTGCACGGTGATCATTGCTAAGTGGTCTAGAAGAGCTGTGATTTTGTAGTTAGGATTGCTGAGTACCCCAAGCTGTCCCATCTTTAGCTCAACCCACTTGATGCTGTAGAAAGGATATATATTCTAGCATTTAGGTTCATATATCTGATTACCTAAGCCAATCATTTAATGCTATTAATTCCATAAATAATGATTACGATTCTTGAAAACATCATTAAAAAGCCTCATACACATGGGCATATTTGGTAGGAATGCCTTGTAACATTTGAGCCAAAAGAAACAGTTGCAGATACCAAATACTTTAATTAGTGAGAGCTTGCTGAATCAGTTATGAGAAACGCTAAAAAGAGAATGATTTTCTCTTTCCATGGCATTAAATTAATACAAGAATTTGGGGGCCTAGGGGACATAAAGTGAAAATCTGACCTCGTTGCGGACCATATCATGATATCATACTCTGCATAAGCAGCTGTAAGAAACTCATGTAGATCTGTACAAGAAAATATCGGAATTAACTTTGAGTTGAACATGCAAATAAAAATTACAACATGCAACAAACAGACTACTTACAAGGCCGCATAAGTTCAAGTGGGTTCTCAGCTGTTGATCTGTGATCAAATAGAGTATAATCAATATCTAGAACAAGCAGCTTTTTTCCTTCACGACATGGATTCTTAAGTTCAATCTACAATTCAACAAATGAGAAAGTTAACATCATCACCAAGGTTAGCAACAAGCAGGGCAGTTTGTTCAATACCATACTATGCTTAAATATGCATGCAATGTAAAGTGTCAGCAGGGGTCTGTTACAATCATTCCTCACCATCTACCAACAAGCAACTTGCAGTCTGTTACAACACAATACAATATCCTCTTACTGATGCAGGACAATTCCACAATAAATAAATAAGTAAAAATAAAGGAATCAAATACCAAACAATTGGAATATTTCCAAGAGAAATTTTATTAATCAACCAAATCGCAAAACAAATCTGAATCCTGGGTTCCTTAAATAGATTTCCAAACTCTCTTGGTGGGAATAGGAAATAATTTTACTAACCTAGAAAACGAATTATATTCCTAAGCCAAATAGGAAAAGGAAGTAACCAATCACATAAAATAATCCTAATCATTAAGCAATAGGCCTTAGGCCCTAGTTATTAGCAGCTCCATCTATAAGCCACAAGTCAGGCCATTTTCTTTTTGCGTCCATGCCCATATGTATGGGCAATTAGAGGCCCGTAACTTGTGTCTGCAACAAGATTTCTTATAGGAAGAGGGGAAAAAAATAAAATAACTGACCTTGTATTGATCAATACGTCTCCTCAATTTTTGCTTATTCACATCTTTATCTTTAATTTGAACTTCAACACCTTCCTCATTCCCAAGTTCGAAATCATCAATAACCTCTGGAGAGTCAACTTGCTCCACAAGTAGATCATCTTCAATGGTACTGGAGATTCAGTTGAACTCAATATCAATACAAAGTAATTACTTTGTTCAAAAATCCAAACGACATGGCAAATCTCAGCAGTCAGCACTTGACTGAATCGCTCATCAATAACAATTATACATGTCATTACTTTAATTTATTTTTCAGTTTTAATAGCACCTTAAATGTAATTTTGGAGTAATGTTCTAGAAATCAACAAAAAAAAAATTGAAAAATTAAAAAATGTTACACCAATATAGTGTCAAAAACACAATATTATGCACCAGTTGCTTCTAAACCCCAGCACTTTTCTAAAGAAATAAAAAATATACACCACCAAATTTATGTGCACACGCCATACTCTACAAGAGCAAATCTAGTAATCTACAACAGATTTGGGCATCTGTTGATAGTTGATTGGTGTTTTACATAAAAAATATCTGGGGAATTTATTGATCACTTGGTATTTCAGTATTCTTTGGCAACAGATATTTAGCCTTTCATCTTCACACTGTTTGGGGCCTTTGGGCTAGTTTAGGTGATGCCCAAATTTGCATATGAGCTTTTGGAGCATTGGCAAGGATGATTTTATTGCACAAAGCAGCTAAGGTGTGGCAAGCCATGCCTCTGTGCGTCATTTGTTGTGTACTAACGAAACAAGGTCTTTGATGGAGTTAAGCATCCTACATTTTGTAATCAAAGAGCATATTTTGCAGTCTTTGTATGATTGGATGGGTGCCCTGGGCAACATCCCTTCAATATCATTCGTTGATTTTATTGATTCTGTTTCTTTGTGATTTGTATTCTATGAAAAGGGACTGTACAAATCCTTAAATGTGTCATTGTCTTTTCCTTTTCCAATTAAATCATTTACTTATAAAAGACTAGAAAAATAAAAAGATTTAACACCCTTGGATTAGTAGCTCTTGCATAAAACTCAAACGGGTGTTGTTTCAGCAACCATTAAACAGAAAAATACATCTATTGATTCATGAATATGGTCCTTCTGAATCTTCCTTTGAAGAAATGCTTCTACTTTCATGTTTTAGGATTTTACCACAAAGGTACGCAATCTAACAAAAAGAAAAAACTTAAATCCAGGTGATGTCTATAATCAAATGTCATGAATATAGTCCTATTCTTTAGGTTTCCCAAACACATGATTGCATTGACCAATACAACATAGACAACAATATCTTCCCCAAGGACAAACACAACACTTTGCTTGGATTCAATTGGGGAACCTAACATATAGCACCTAAGGAACTGTAACTAAGCTTTGCCCATAAAATAAAACCAATTGATTTAACCAACCAAAAAAAAGAAAAAGAAACCCATGTAGCAAAAAGCCTCTAACTTGCTCACTTCCAATGACAAACAACCCCCCAACAATTGCTACAATAAAAACACTACCATCTAGACCCAGTAAAAGAAACCCATTATCAAACACTTACCCTTTTTTCATTCCTTCTCAAAAAAAAAACCACAACCTTTCCAATTTCTATCACAAATTGCCACCCTAAAAGAAAAGATTTTTTTGTCATTTTTGTATTCAAATAGGAAATCAAGGTAGTGAAATTTAATTACCCAATCATGGTCATCTTAAGAGAAGACTTGAGGGGGAGTTGAGAGAGCAAAACAGAGTCATCGGCGAGTCTTGAGGCAATGAGTTTTGGGTACAGAAGCTTTTGGCGTTTGGGCAACACGGTGGTTAACTCACAGATTCGGCGTTTCAACTCGCCCACTGAGTCGTCCCCACAAACTCGGACCGTGTACTCCTTCCCACTCCATTTCACTGTCAGCGTCAGCTCTTCCTCTGGCACTGACGATGATGTTGCTGTCGAAGCCGAAGCCGAAGCCGAAGCAGAAGCTGAAGCTGCCATTGATTGCTACTTTTGCTAAGCTTAGGTTGTTGTTTGCAAAGCCCTGTTGTTAAAACCCTCAAAAACAAAACAAAACAAAAACAAAATCCTCCCCTATATTTTTTTTTTTTGTTTTGTGGATTTGTACCTCGTAGTTATAGTCTTGTACGGAATATTCTATCAAAATTCACTCGCTAAGCTAAAGCTACCCCTTGCAAAAATCTTTTTTTTTTTTTAAATTTTAAATCTTAGGGATCAAGATAGGCCATGTTATTATCAATCAAAATACTAATGATGATGATAATGATAAGGCATGAATGTTTTGGTGATTCTAAACATAAAACCACTTTTCAAGCTATTAATGAGAAAATAAATATATTCTACATTATACCGTCTAGGATTGTTTTCGTTTTGATTCACCAAGTTTAATTTTGTTTTCTAAATAATTGGTTGTGTATCGTATTTGTGATTAATTTGGCTATTTAGAGAGCAAAACCAATAAAAATGACATTGTTTTGTTGGTAATAGTTAAATCAGTCATGAAGATAAATAAAATGACCATTTTGAAAAGAGAATCAAATTTGATAAGTTGAAATAAAAAATCTTAAATGTAAGAAACCAAAATGAAAGCAAACTTAAACTGATATTATATTGATAAGTTAAACTTATACTGATAAGAAACCAAAATGAAAACAAACTTAAACTTAAAATGATAAGTTAAACTTATATTATGAAAACAATCAAATTTTAGTCTAATATTTTTGTGAAATACTGATATTATACTATTTTGTAGAATTATTTTTGAAAGTAGCATGCTATTAGATTAGAGAGTCTTGAAAGAATATGCTGGAGCAAGGTTTTGGGTGAAAGAATGTAAAACTTGGAGAGGGGGGAGGGATACAAATGATGTTAGAGATGCTCTAATATGGGAGATGTTCTGATACCACGAGATAGTTTTTTGAAACCATTTTGTAATTTTAGCTTAAAATCTGTTCAAAAATTGTGTGTGTGTGTATATATATATATTTCAAGAAGTATTTTTTAAAAAACTATAGGTATACTAATAGAAATCATATGTAAAGTTGTAAACATAATAAAAATTTTAATAATATAATTAAATTTAATTATAAAAGATATAATAAGAAAAAAAGGGAAAAAAAAAGTTTACTTTAAGTTATTTAACAAAAACATACAGTGATGTTTTTAACTTTTCATCAAAACATAAAATTACAATACGTTAAATACACAAAATACTGGGCGTTTGGTTCATCTTGATTTTACATTATTGTAAACTTACATTAATGTAATCTTAATACAAGAATACAACATTACATTGTTTAAGAGGATGATGAGATTAAGGTAATGTAATATATTTTGTAATTTTAGAATACAGTAATGTTAGAAAAAATAAAATAAACCAAAAACCTTAATATTACGTTATTATAATATACATCACATTAAGGCCACATCTCAGCAAACCAAATGCCTTATACATGTGGTTTCTACTCCAACATGAAACACCTTTAAAGTTTTGAATGTAATACTTAACCGCTTTGTGATATTGTTTTCCTTGTAAACCATTTGATTGTGTAATACCCCTATTTAAAATAAAACAAAAAAGAATTGTGAAAGGTTTAATTGAGTAATACTTAACCCTAGAGGTTTTCTAATGGAACACAAACACCCCAATAATATTGTTTTATGTGAAAGTCCATCTCTAGATTTTCAGCCAGGCTATAAGCTAACCAGTTGCAGTCAATTCAAGTATTAAAAATCAATATGGTTCAACTTGCTGAAAAATCACCACGAAAGTTCTTTAATCAAATGTTCATCCATCTTTCAAATTAGCCTACCTATCGAATACAGTACTAGTATCCGTCGAAACTTAAAATTAACGCCATGAGCTCATTCAAATCCACGGTTCAATAACAGGCAGTTGTAACAAACCTTGCCTACAATAATTTGACCACTCAATTCCAACATCCAGAATTTCATGCATAACCACTGAGCAAACATGAGCCAATTTCAGAGAATCAAAAACAGGGGAGAAAATTCAGGGCTGGGAACAGGAATGTAATATAAACATACCAGAAATTCTTGACAGTATGAAAAAGAGGGCGGGGAGGATAATATGATACATCAATTTGAAATTATAATTTTACTCGTATTTTATCATTTCTTTATATGCTTCGAACAGAAAATGGGTATTAATGCCCATTGCCAATTCAAAAAAATAAACAAATAAAGAGGGGAAAAAAGGGTGAAAAAGTATGCTACATAACAGGTGCAATGATGAAGATCTAGTCTTCATACTCTGTTTCTTCATCATCATCCTCATTATTTTCTGCGTACCTCCAACCATCCTCAACATTGTCACGGTCCTCCTCTGTTTCTTCACTATCTTCTTCCTCATAAGCTTCTTCTTTGGCAGGCCATGGTTTTTTCATTACATTTACAGGTGCAGGAGATGGAGTCGAGCCTTTGCGCTGTGTAATTTTTGCAGGAGGCAACTTCAAGTTTGGTTTGGGCCTGCTTTGTTTCTGACTTTTTCCATTTGAACGTTTTCCAACATAAGCATCTTGATCACTGGCTTCATCCATCTCATTATCAGCATTAGCAGCAGCATTCTCCGCATTCTCATCAGATGTGTGCCCAGGATGCTCTCTCCTCAAATGGAGTTTAAGCTTGTATTCATGGATGTAGGCCTTTTCACACCCTTCGTAAGGACACGCATAAGGGCGGTCAGATGATGCAGATGCATAAACCCCAGAAGAAGGCTTAGGAGCTTTGTTCTGCTTTTCTAAGGGTGGGGTGTACTTTGCCACATCCACAGGCACGTTCTGTGAATTAACATTGAGAGATTAGTAATCAAATGTCTATACTTATGGTGAAGAAAATAACATAGAAGATTATTTGTGTACAAAATATGTCATCTTACTAATACATGAATTCAAGTCTCCGTATTAAAGGATTTGTTATTTAGGATAGAGACAAAAGAGTATAATTTGTAGACATGTGGTCAATCCCAATTATTTAAAGAGGAACCCCAATTTAGTACACTGAGAGGCTTAGTTAAGTTGAGATAGCATTCATGTGAATAACAACTATAGAAGATTTCTTTTTTTTTTTCTTTTTTGAGAAACAACTATAGAAGACTATTAGTAGTGAAAAGTTGACCTATGCTTCAAGATTAACGAATATGGATGGATGCCCTAAAAGACCAAATATGCTCTATGTCTTGTGAAGATCAAATAAAGAAATTGCAAAGGGAGATAGTGCAAAAATGTCATAAACAACAATAATGAGGGAGTGGTACCACCAACCTTTTCATGGTGAGATGCAATGTGGTTCTTTAGCTTGTACTCATGAGCATATCTCTTTCCACAATCTGGGTATGGGCATATATGATAATTTTCCTGTGAATGTGTTTTCATGTGCGACCTTAGGTTGAAATCCAGGGAAAATGCCTGCAGTTTTCACATTTAAAATATTTTAGAATAAACAAACGTCATGTGAAAATGTGTGCATGAGAATTGCACTTGCACAAGCAATTGCTTGTGTGACTGTAAACTAGCATACACATTAATGAAGCTATTTAAAGCAGAAACAAAAATATGATTAAAATCTGAGCTCATCTCACAATACAAAAAGGTATATAGCATTACTTAACAAAAATTCAAGAATCTTCCATTGATAATCTGGCTGAAGAATAAAGGAGACACTTGGTTGACTATGGGCCAATGCCTGTAAATCCTTTCTTCATTGAATAGTATTTTGTTCAACAAAAAGGATCATATTCATATCCCATCTCAGTTTTAAACTTTTAATACACAACTTGAGCCAGAGACAGATGCATTTACACAGAAACTAACACCTCAAGTTTTTTTTTTTTTTGGGGGGGGGGGGGATAGTATTCAGAAATTTGTGACACCTTCCACATGAACAAAACACGGACAAAAGGAGGGAAGGAAGAAAACAACCTTCCTAACTCCCATATCTAATACATTGTCTAAAATTAACATTTCAGAACAACACACACACATATAAATCTGATAAAATAAAATGATTATTTCAGCAAAATCTTTGATAATTTTTTTTTTCCAAATTTCCCTCCTAAAAACAAAAAGAAGAATCTTAGTGGACAGATTAATCACCTTGCCACAGCCTTCATGAGGACATATAAAATCTCTTTCTCCCGTATGAATTAGAAAGTGCCTTTTCAACTTTGAACTATCTAAAAATTTCTGCAACATAAACACAACTCTTTTAAGAAAGCTAAATAATTGTGATAGAGCAGTAAAATAGAAAAAGATGATGAAGGGATGAAGCATGTGGATGAACACTTGGACAAAATAACAAAAGTTGTTCTTAGGAAATTAAAAATTAGGATACATTATTGAAAATTGCAATGTTGACTGGACTCAATCACAGCCAAATAACCCACAGTTTTGCCATCTTACTCTAAAACAAATATTGAGGAAGACAAAAAAAAAATAAAATAAAGATCAAAGCAAAAAACATTAAATACAATACCTTTCCACAACCCTCATAATGACAAACATATTGTCTCTCCCCATGGATGTGAGAATGCTTCCTCAAAGCACCAGCATCAATAAAGGTCTTCCCACAGCCTTCATAGCTGCAAAGGAAAAGTACTTCAGTCGTTGGTTCTGGTTCTGGCTCTGGTGGCTCTGGCTCTTTTGCCTTCTCTTTCAAGGCCTTCAAGCTTTCCTCTAAGCAAAGCATAACAAAGAGAAAGATTACTAAACCACAATACAAAGAAATAAAGAAAGTTTTAGGAGGGGGAAATAGACACAAACAAAAAGAAACTAGAGCTAAGTCATCCTAATATACAATCCAAGATGGCTCCCCAAACTCATCTGTTGATTGAAACAATAATAAGCCCAAACTTAAATTCATGCATTATCAAATAAAATACATAACTAAAGGCATCAGTTGAATATTGCACAAGAAGATGAAAATGCAAAGACCATAATCCAAAAAATTAAAAAATCCAAATGCATTCTAACACAATGAAACTGTTTTCAGGATAGAAACCAGTAACCATTGATCTTCAGAAGATGTTAACATGTATAAAGAAAGAAATTAGGAAGTGCAAAATCATTAGTAACAAATACAAATACACAGTAAGAGGTACGCATGTTAGGACAATACAGTACCTACGGTACAATGATGAAGAACAAATATGGAAATTTTTGTACAACTTTTTACCAACCTTCATGCTAATGCAAGACCTTATTAGTTAGGCACATACATAGAAATCTAAGAATCAAATGGGAAAAAAATTGTATCAGAACTAGATTTTCTTTTTCTTTTTCTTTTTTTTTTGCCCACTCATCATTCTTCATATAAAATTGACAATCTGTACAAGTTACTTTTCCTTGCAATTAAATTAAGTCTGCATGTCCATTTCCATTCATGAGAATCTGATTTTATTCAATTTCTAACAAACCATGTTGTTCAAGGGGTAATTACTAAAACACCTCAAAAAGAGCCCAAAAGAATAGTCCATTAGCCTCACAACTCCCAACTCTCTATGAATAAGCCAAAATTCCAATTCACTTAAAATAAACTTCATCTCAGATTTAAACACATAAGATTGCACTTGATCTTCTGGTGTAGACTCATTTAACCTCACATACTGGCATTCCGAAATTTGAACTGTAGTTTTTCACTTCCTTTAATTAAAGATAAATTCCATTTAGAAGTCATAAATCCTTCTACACCAGAAGTTGAAGTTGAAATTTCACATGGAAATCGCACCTCTTCAATGTGAACTTTTTTCAGTTTAAAAAAATTGGAAAGAAACATAAACATCCAACAATACTAAAAGTGCATAAAATCATCTTAACAGAAGATAGTCACAAAAGAACTTTAAAAGATGACAAAGACAAGATCAAGAGCAAGTGATAAGACTTACCAGTGACCCATTTCATGACCAAGCATTTCCCACCAGTTGCTACAACATCTTGGGGCACCCTAATAAGAAAAAAAAAACAACAGTCATATATTTAGCATATACCACACGAAAAACAGCAAATAGGAAAAACCAATCACATTGAGCACAACAACAACCAAGCCTTAGTCCCAAAAATTTAGGTTCATTGAGGCTCCTAAACTAACTAGTCCGGGCCGGCCACATGCAAGTGTACTCTTCTCAACTATTCTATTCTATTCTAAATCCGACAGCATACTCTCTGTCACTTCCTTAATCAATATATCACTTTTTACTATATATATTGTCACTAATACTTATATTAATGTTATACATATATTACACATAATCTATTCGTAATTATGCCTTTGGTTCCCACATATATATAGAGAACAGAAAATTACGTCTCTTGTTCAAATTACCCATTTGATTCTCACATACCCCTCTAACCTATCTTAAAATTTAGAAACATTTGGGTTTAAGATATTACTTCTCATAATTTAGAAACCTTACCAAACAGTAAATAATATTCAAAGTTACAACCTTGCAATGAAAATAATTTATAATACTCAATGTACTAATCCTTAAAACCAAAAAAAAAAAAATCCAAAATTTGTTCCTCTTCTTTCCTATTCATTCTTTAAATTTACACAAATTTTCTCAAGAACCAAACAAAGAACAGTAAATTCAAGGCTAGAAAACTTATAATACAAATAGAAGCAAGAAGCCATATAAAATTACCATTCTTTGAACCATTTAACAGCGGGGGTTTTGGACTTGACAATGGGGCGCCTTTCGAATAGAGTGTGAGTGTACTGCATCTCCATAGCTTTGTGCGCATTCAAACGTGGGAGCTCTGTGAAATTATCGACGATTTTTTTCGATTCCGTTGGAATTTTAGGGTTAGGGTTTAGAACTCAGAGTCTTCGAAGAGAGAGAGAGACAGAGAGACAGAGATTGATTTTAAAGTAACAGAGCGAAGCTAGGAAAAGGTTTGAGGTCAGTTGTTTGTTCATGTCTATGTAGAATTAATTTGTACGGTGCCTTTACTTAATGGGTATTTCCTCTCCCCCAAAAAATTAAAATAATTGGTATATATATATATATTTTTTTTTCCTCTCTCTTTTTTTTTTTTTTTTTTTGAGTTGCAAAACTTTCAGCCAAACACTAATCAATAATGGACAAATCGTAGGGTTAAATAGAAAATAAAAATAATAAGTTTAAAAAATTATAACATAAATATGTAAATATTTTTTAAAAAAAAACTTAAGTTACTAATAATTAAAATGAAAGTTTAAAACCCAAGTCATCTAATACAATTCAAACTCAAGATTTTATAAGTTAATAACTACTACACCCAAAAGAACTAACGGATGAAAATATTAAAAACTTTCTTTTAAGTAATTATTTTATTTTATATATATAAGTTGTACTTTTACGGGGTTAAAATAGAAAAGCACCCCAAATATTTGGGTTAAATCCAAACACTACCGAGTATTTTCAAAAATATTCAATTTGTTCCCTAAGTATAAATGATAATTAATACTGTTGATGTTTTTTTTTTTTTACAAGACTTAGATACTCTTCTTAAGATTCTGTCAAGTGAATTTTTTCTCATTAGATAGAAATATATTTTTTAGTTAAGTAGCCGCATGGTTGAATCTTAACGGTGAATCTAAGAAACAACACTGAAAATACTGTACCTAAGTTTCGTCTTTTTTTCTTATACATAAACCAAAAATTGATTTGTGGTTAGGGTACTAGTTGTGCTGCTCCTGTCATCATGATTTCCACCCTCACCAGCTAGTTTTAATAGTGGGCTAAAATTGAATCTTATTAAAGAACTTGAATTCCTTTACATATGTAAATAGTTGGTCTTAAATTCTTAATTTTTTTTTTGATAATCGGTCATAAATTCTTAATTGCATTGTGAATTTGTGACAATTATATGCACAAGTCACGAGATGGTATTAGGGTGGTAAATAGTTAAGAGACGGCATCCAAAGAAAGTAGAGGAGTTGGAAACGTAGGATAACTTTGAAAAGGTGTTATATTTTCTTAGTTACATATGTCTAGCATAGGACTTTGCTTCAAATTTTATCTTTTCTTATTTATTGAAGACTCTTCAGGGCCTGAATGTCAGTACTTTTAAAGATTCTTGCACATATTAGTTATATCAGTGAATGTGATAAAGTTACTATTTGGCTAAATAGTAGATACCACCTCCCTCCCTCTCCTACCCACTTTTTAGTGGTGAGACCAATAATGCACAATTTGCTAAATATTCCACAGTATTGTATTATGGGAAAATAATATTATACGCTTCCTATTGCACATTTCATACACATTTATTTTAAAACTATATCTATATAATATCTTTAAACTATATCTATATAATATCAAAAAACTCAAGTATATAATATAATTTATTGTCTTGTTGAGCAGCATCAACATTGCATTTTGGTCCAGTTTGGTCTATTTCGGTGCAATTTGATCTATTTTAGTCCACTTCGGTCCATTCAATCTAGTTTGGTTTACTTCGGTCCAATTTAGTCAACTTAGGCCCATTCAATCCATTTTCGTCTACTTCGGTCCATTTAGTTTATTTGGGTCCAATTTGGTCCATTTTAGTCCACTTCAGTCCATATACACACTTATATAATATTCTTTTCCATGTAAAAAATTTCTAATAAGTACATAAAATGTAAAAGAAGTCTTCAAATTATTCTAGGTATAAATTTTCTTACAAAAAAAAAATATTCTGCATATAAATGATAGTGTTAGTTTTTTTTTAGCTCGTAGTTATGTGCTTTTTAGAGTTAAGTAATTACATACAATTTATAATTACCACACGCATCTATACCAAAAAAAAAAAAAAGATCTTCTAGATCCAAAATATGAAATACTCAAAATAATGAAGATAGTAGTAGGTATTTATTGTATGTCTTTAGCAGTTGAGCACAACAAATGGTGTATGTGTACATTATTGGCTTGTTTCCACAAGTTGGTTGGCACATGGCAGATAACGATATTTTAACCTGAAATTTGGGTTACACTTGCACTGATTCGTTAGAACACTGATCTGAGTGCAGGCTATAAAATATCTGTCAATAAGGGAGTTTGGCAATGCAATGCTTGACTGTGTTGTTATATGATAGGTGCTGTGGAATTTACTTCATGATGAATGGCAACATGGCATGGAGCTCTCAGCTCTGGATTTGCATACCGGATCCCTGGAGAATAAATTATTTTCTGTAATTCGTAACCTTCAGTTGGAAGAAGAATATCTGTTCCCCAATTCGTTGCCTTTAGCTGTTGAAGTTGTTTGAATATATGGGGAAACAAAACATTAGGTGTATATGCAAAACATTTTGAACTCTAGTACTTTGTGTTTGTTTCATCTGTATTTCTTCCCTTAAAAGCGTTTTCTTTTTTTAGGCAAGGATGAAGAGCATGAGGTATGTATAACATTTACGTGTAATATCATAATTTTGTCTAATAATTAAACCATTAGATGTCTTTTTATCTGATATTACATATTTGAAAGAATCAGTAATTTCATTGAATAAAGATACCCTGCCAATACAGACCAACAGGAAAACAGAATAACACTACTGCAGAAGCTACCTGCAGCACCAATCTGTGAACAGGCACACACTTTACATGAACAGAACCAAACAAGTACCAGTGGACTGATTATAATTCAAACCATAGACACTCAATTAATTCCAGCTGGGCCTCTGTATAATAAGGCAGTATTGATCCCCCCATCCACAGCAAAGAACACAGTTCAAAATTGAGTCTTTCAATAACATTTGGCCTTCTTAATGACTCTAATGTGTTGTTCTTTAGTGTAGAACCCCCTTGCATGGATGATAGCATTTCTTTGATTCCACAAATGGTACACAGTTGCCCACCAAGCTAACTTACACTAACTAATCTAAAGCCATTTCCCTTATGGTGAACCACACTCCAATCAATCAACTCCTGCTAGTTTGACTTAGGACCAGATACTAGACAAAGCAAATGATAGAATCCCAAACTCTTTCTGATATCCCTTTCCTGTGAAGCTGTATTTAGTTTTGGTGAAGCATTAAGATAAGGATTTAACGTTCATGAATCAATTTCAGTGGTGGGCTTTTCAGTTGTATGACCCGTCAGCAAGTTCTTCAATACTGGCGTGGCATATACTAGACTTGTTATACTATATTCCTTGGTTGAGTTTAAGATTCTTGGTTAGCCTGACATCTCTCTCACTCTAGCATTTTAGTATTTTACCCTTCCCCCTACAGCATTTTAGTATGTTCTATAAATCCCAAATAACACTATTTTGGTAATTACAAAACTTCATAAAGCAATGACAAAAATAAAATTTTGCATTTCATCTCAGCTTTATTGCAAATAGAAAATAGAATTTACAATAGACTGGCAGTCGAGTTTATCAAAAACATGTTAAAAAATGAACCGATTAGAAATTCCTAGAGTTGATATACCAAGCATAAATTAAGCCGGCTTGTAGTATTTTGTTGGCACAAATGGCATTTTCGTGACTACCCCATCATAGGCCTTTCCTCGAATCAGAATCTTAACTTTGGTGCCTGCCTTGTGTGATCCAGATTTCACATACCCCATAGCTATATTCTTCTTAAGGCAAGGGCTAAATCCTCCACTGGTGACTTCCCCAATGCTTTTTCCTTTGTCATCCTGAACCTCACTGTGGCTTCTGGGAGGTGGTCCTGAAGAGAAAAATCCAACACGCCTGACAGGTGGGCCGGATTCAAGTTGCTTAAGTATCACCTCAGCACCTAGAAAACCACCTTCAGCCCTTCTTCTCTTCCCTATGGCCCATGTGAGTCCTGCCTCTACAGGAGTTACATGTTGTTCCATGTCATTACCATATAAGCAGAGCCCAGCTTCAAGTCGGAGACTGTCCCTAGCACCTAGACCAGTCAACCTTACCTTCCCTTCAGATTTCTCCAAAATTGCTTTGGCAAGATCTACTGCATTCTCTGAAGGCACAGAGATTTCAAAACCATCTTCACCAGTGTACCTGAAAATCTCATAAGAGAGACGAAAGAATAATCATCTATCTTTCATGCCACCCTATGCTCTCAATAACAATGTTTTGTTATGATTTCTGGATGGATAGGTACAAAACAAAACTTAATCATCCTTCATTCATCTTCTCATTCAATAGAGAAATGCATACAAGCCCAGTAACTAATCACTATGGGACTAAATTGATATAGACAAATTGTCAATAGAGAAAAGAAATTGAAAAAGAAACATATACCCTGTCCTAGTTAGAAAGCAGTGCGCTCCATTGATATCCAAGATATTGAAATCCCCAAAGTAAATCTTGCTCAAGTCCTCTTTTGTCAAGTGCTGAAGAGTTGGAGCAGCTAGAGGACCCTGCACCATAGAAATCAAACAGAACTCTTTTCTCACTTAATGGAACAATAAACCAACTAAAGAATCACCATCTTTCAATCAAAGTAAAACCATAAGCCCACTTCTTTCTCATAATCATAGCAACATGGTTTAAATGGCTCATACACAAATATAATTCATGTTTCAATTGAATATAAAACCCAGTATCTCTTAGTAGTTGTAATAATAATAACTTTCCAGAAAATATTCATTTTTTTATATAAGTTTCATCTTTCAAATCAACATCAACCCCACCATCTTTCAGCAATACTATTTATGATATTGTTGTAGGAGAATTTTATTTTTTTATATAAATGAGGAGAAACAAAAAAAGGAAAAGAACAATTGAGAAAACAAAGGAAAAACTCAATGTATGGAGCACTCTTAATGTCAATAATCTGTCATAACAATTGAGCGGGGCCAATCATGTTATAAGAAGTCAACCCATGTAATATGGATAAATACCTTTAAGGGAGAAAAGAAAATAAGTCCTTACAGTTTCCTTAGACACTATATCAAGACATACATAAGAACAACTTTGAGCAGCTGAGGAAACAAAAAGCATTAAGCCTGTAGCAGTTAACATGCATATTCCAAGGCAAAAATTTAAGACATAGGAGAACATGGAATGAGGAATCTAGCATTGACCTGGAGAGCTAGAAGAGACCTCTCATCATGTATGTGCCATGAGACATCCCCACCTTTAGCCTTAAATGCCTTCATATGCTCTTCAATGTGAGCCAGATCCTTATCCCTACACCCTGCATTGACGACCAGGTATATGTGATCATCCTTCACCTTTGTAATCACTGAATCATCAATTGCTCCTCCCTTTTCATTTGTAAAGACAGTAAGCGTCCCAGCTCCGGGGGTTAACCCAGCAACATCAGCAATGACAAGCTTTTCAAGAAAAGGTACACAGTCCTTCCCCTTGAGGCTCAACCCGCACATATGGGAGACATCAAAAAGGCTACCATTCTGCCTACAATTTACAGTAGAATCCATGATTGAGTCCTTGTACTGGATGGGCATGCTCCATCCAGCAAATGGCACCATCTTCCCGCCATGGGCAACATGGAAGTCATAAAGAACTGTCTTTTTGAGCTCTGCTTCTGAAGCAAAGTATCGACGAGCTACAGTCTTCTTATCAGACTGAGCAAGACGGCGGGTTATTGATTGCCCAAGTTGCCACAAACCAGCCCCTCTCATCCTTTTAGCAGAAAATACCTGATCAGAGGAATTTAAGGAAGTTTCAGATACAAAATAGAAAAATTCAGATAGTCTCTAACAAAGCACCAATGGCTTCTCAACAGAAACAAAACAATACATAAGCTTCTCATTGCCAGCATAACTCATAGTAACACCTTCATTAAAACAAATGCGCGAAAAATCTATACTAAATAAATAAAGAGATAATCCCTATAATTCATGAAAAACAATAATCACCATATGCCAATTTTTTACTTATTACTCATTAGTCTGAGAGAATGAAAAATATGTTTTACAAAAATGAGCTACCAATGAGTTCTGGAAATAAAAATGAAACTTGTCAAAAATTCCTAAAGGGTATTTTTGTAGAAACTAAATCAATCTATTGCCAATGCAAAAAATAATTTAAAAAATCCGTGAAGTGAAGGCCATGGGGTTTGTGGATCCGGTGAGTTGTGTGTGTGATTTTGGGATAAAGTGGGCTATGCGTGTATGAAGATTGAATGAGAGTTCTTTCAAACAATTCAATTCTATCTACAACATTATAAGAGTAAGCAACCAATGAACAAAATATAACAACACTGAAGCAAAGATCAATGGTTAATCAATAAACCCATTACATATTCAAATAAATATTATGAGAGAAAGAGAGGAAGAGGGTACTCACAGATATTGGTTTTCTTCTTCTTTGTTCTGAGCTGTTTTAAGAACAAGCAAATATGAAAGAGAGCCAAAGAAGCATATCTACACGAAATAAAAAAGAAGTCTGCCTTCTATATATATATACTCTGTGTTTATCTGATATACTATTTGTTAAATTAATAAAATAAATAGGAATTTATAAATAAAAAAAATGTTGGTTGTTGGGTATGTGGTGGGTAAAAGAAAAGGATTTCTCTTCTTCCAAAACCTCATCGTTAGTTAGTGGTAGTGGTTCTACAAGAAGACTACACCTCATCTCACTCTTTCCCTCCTATCTCTCTTTAAAATGATACTTATATGTCATATGTTTTATGTGTCCAAAGGTATCTTGCAGGCAAGCTCCATTTAATTCAACGGGTAAAATTTTTTGGCCTCTAATAAGAGATCTGGGTGAATTCGAATCTGCAAAAACTAATTGATATCTTGATCTGATGATAATCATAAGATGAAATTATATCCTATCTATAAACAAAACTCTTATGCCTAGAAGCAAGAAATGGAAATCATTAAAAAACTTGAAAGCAACAACGTAGTAGTAAAATAATAGACATGCCAGAAATAATTTCCAAGACCAAAAATTAAAGGTTCAATTTTGATTCAAAAGCAATAATCTTTGGGACCCTTCAAAAGATTGGTGGCTTCAGTATGTTCCACACCCTTACAAGATTCTTCATCATACACTATTACTCTATTCTTCACAGTGCTCTTTCTTCTTCTGCTTCTTCTTCTCTCTCTCTCTCTCTAAAAACCTTGTCATATTCACATTGTTTTCTGTTTTTTTTTTTTTATATAATATAATGATTTGTCTTATTTTGGGAGGTGGGTTTGGAATTATGATTTGAGCTTAGTATTAAGAATGGTGATCAAAATTATGAGCTAAAAATTGGGCTGATGTTAATGTTGTTATTAGTGATGATATGGGTGTCTTGTTTTTCTCAAGTCCTGTAAAAAGTTCAAGAAAAAAAAAAAAAAAAAAAAAAGAGTGCAAACAGGAATATGATGACTTCTGACTGCATACTTTTACTGTATGTGTGATTAGTGTTGGTCCAAATGAGAAAATGACAAATAAGCTGTGCGTGTTCTTGGATCATTTGTTTTAAATTGGGAATATAAAATCATAGGAATATGATGACATTTGACTGCATACTTTTTGGTTTTACTGTTTCTAGTTGCCAACTAAGTTGAGGAATTAAGAAGAGAAAGGGATTGAAGTTTTATCTAAGCAAACTAAAAAAGAAAAAAACAACTTTTTTTATTGGAAATTAATTGCGCAAGATGTAATCAAGTGGATTAGTTTGTTTTTGTGAACTGGGTCTGCGGAGGTCTTTGTTCCTTTCTCCCTTCACTTCTCTTGTATTTCAAGATCAAATAGGTCAATTTACTTTAAGAGAGTCCAAAAGGAGTTGAATGACAACCTTTGTTGTAGCAATTTTTTTTCATAACGGAATTCTGTACTTTTCGGATACTGATATAGTCCCTGTACTCATTTTGGTGTTTGCTTAACTCTACTTTTTTTTTCTTTTAAAAGTGATTTTATCATGGTTCAATCTTGCTGATGGCGTATGCTCCAGGAGCTACAACAAAGTGCCAGATATATCTAGACTCCAATACATTGCATGAAGCAACTCAGTGCAAGATTACACATGTGAATTCCTTGATTAATACTTCAACCTGTCCCAGCCTATTAAGAAACCCTTGTAGTAATATACTGCATAATTCCACATTTTCTTGGAAAGGCCGTAATCAACTTACAAGCCATCATGTTTTGCATCACACTGCTTCAAAGAATCAAAGAGATGGCTGGTACATGGTGTTGCAACTGCTGGCTGAACTAATACATTTTTACTCAATTTTTGGGGTTGTAATTCAGTGCTTAATATATTTACTGTCCTATGCATCATAGTGCCGGTTGCATGATTCCATTCCTGCAGATGATGAGTACTGTTCATCACGCAACATAGCAATCAATTTGTTTAAGCGATTCAAGAATGCTGTTGAGCGGGGTGGAGGTGACAACCTAAAAGTACATACATTGGGTTGCTTGAACCATTACTTATTACATCAGTCCTATAATCTAGTTCAAATAACACATTTAGCTACTTGTACCAGAGTTCATAAGTGCTGGGGTGAATGCATATGCACTGGGATGTACTGATGAAGGAAAGAACTTAATGATATGAGGGAATATGGTGTTGAAATTGAAGCAATGCAAAGTTATGGCGGAACCACCAGTTTGAAATCCAAGATTATTTTGGAGGAGGTAAGTCACTTCTTCCTAGTGAACTAGAACTATTTGTCAAAGCATGGCTCTTGAGCTTAATTACTGTCACAGGATACGTTATTGTCCCAAAAATTATGGTTATGAAGTTCTTAAGAACTTCTTTCAATTTCTTTGAAAGCAAAGAGGTTCGTCTTTGTAGACTGTGGGTTATAGAAGCATGCCATTGGTAAATTTAATCATGATATAGTATTCTAGATGCAAACTACGCCCTTTGTGATGAAAAGGCAACATTTGTTATGATTATTTAGGTTTTCACTAATGGCCTGTTTGAATGTTTAAAAAAGGAGGGAAAGTAGAGTAGAGGGAAGGGGAGTAATTCAATTACCTTATTTGGGAGTTTTTTAAGGAAGGAGGGGGAGGGGTTTGAAGGGGTTTCAACTACTTCCAACCCCCTCATTTTTAATTCCCCCAAATTGGAGAGATTTGGAAGGAGAGTAGAGCACATAAAATTATTGATAAAGTAAATTACCTAATTTACCCTTATTATATTTATAAAATTACAATGTTAAAAACAAGGGGAAGGGCTAATTACTCCCTTCCCCCTTACTAATTATAAAAACATCCAAACAAGGTGGAGGGTAATCATTCTCCTCTACTCTCCTCCCCACTACTCCCCTCCCCTCTACTTCCCTCTACTCTCCTCCTTCTCTAAACTCCCAAACAGACCATAAATCTGCTGAATGGTTTTGGACTTGGAATCTCATTTTTCTAATTCACTATGCAGGTTGACGAGTGCATTCTCTGGTTGAGCATTATATTCATCACCATCTTGTGTACACCACAACCTACTATTGTTAGATGCAGGGCCGGCCCAAGGCCTAGGCCGAAGGCCCCACCCAAAAACAAATCACTTTAGATGCCCCACATCCTATTGTTAAAAGCCCAAATTTTTATAAAATTATATTTTTTTAAAAAAAAATTGTGCATTTTTTATTATTAGTGATGTTAAGGATATTATAAATTTTACTATAAGCTTACAAATTGTCATGTTACTAATTACAAAAAAGTCATTTAAACATTCATTAGTTAAATTGTTGAATTTTATCAATGAGAGTTAATGTCACATCATATTGCGAATATTTTATAATGCTTTTAACACATTTTTCCACCCTAAAATGTTTCAAAAAATATATTGCAAATATGTTAAATCATTAATTATAGATTAATCTCTTCTAACAATTTGAGACTTTAACTTTTGTAAACTCATATCCTACAAAGCCACACACCAAATAATATCTTTCTCTCTCTCTCTCTTAAAAACCAAATATTAAATTAAATATTAAATTACAACTTTACTTAACTATGTATCGTTGTATATTCAAAATAAAGTATCTTTTTTAATAGTAATATATTTTTATCTCTTTTTATTAATATTTATGGTTCAACTATGATATTCAATTCTCTATATGAAATTAACATTAGTTTAGTTGGCGTCATTCATCAAATTATATATTTAATGTATCAAATTAACCTTTATTTGATTAATATTAAATAATTTTGTTTAATTAATATTTACATATTAAAAGCTCCGCATAAATTTTTCACCTTAGGCCCCAAATTATGTTAAGCCACCCCTAGTTAGATGGTCGTCTACACCTCCGATGTCAAATGACGTGACGGATCAGTGGAAAGGCTTTTGTGCTGTTATAGCAAATGCATACTTTGAGAGGGGAATGGCTTGGTGTGTTGCTTTTGGCATATTTCATTTCCTCTTTTAGTTGCATGAATATTATCAAGCATTCTTGTATTGTTGTATTTAGGCAGAGAGCTTTCTAAAATGGATGGAGCACCGTGCCAATGAAATTCTATATTACTATTTCTCTTAGATATGACAATGTTTAATGTGGGGGGTAAAGGCTATTGAATAAATGTTTGCGTTTTGGGCCTGATCGGTTGGTACTAGTTTATTTTTATCAAGGGGCCTCTAGGCCCACAAGTCAGCCTACGCTGTAGAGGTCCGAGGAGTAATGTCTCCTCAGAAAATCTCGGCAATGACCCTGGGACTTGCTAAAGGGGTTAGAGGCAAGATTCTGAAAAAACTGACGGGTAAGAGGGTGATCCGAGCACGCTTTAGAAGCAAGTATGTGTGAGAAATATCTGAGGAAAAAGCTGTTACCACCACATTAAAGACCCTACACCTACCTCTCTGGCCGCATTAATGGAGAAATAACCTCTGAACAGTACAGTTCAGCCTTCTTGTTATTATTTAAAGACTTCAAGAAGGTGGTGGATGGGACAAATATCTAAGGGGAAGATTTGTATGACACGTGGGTGAATCAACAAAGAAGAAGTATATAAGGAAACGGGAGAAAAAAGAGAAGGGCATCTGCACTTTCTACCAAAAAGAAAAATAGGAACTAAGAATTGTAAACTTTGGGATAGAAAGAGAACATTTATACAACTCATCCTCGGCTTACATCTGAGGAGATCTCTTTGTCATATTCATTCATCATTTGCATAATTTGCGACATTCTAGCTTGTTAATCAAACTTCCAACATCCCAAACCTAGATTTCAAACTCACTCTCTACAAATTTTATTGTATAAGGCTCATTGAGCTTGAGCCCAACACTTGTCTTTGGGTCCGGGTACAATTGTGCGCTTACACTTAATACCTGCCAATGATTTTACATTGTTATTACTCTTGCACTTAAACCAGCATCTTTAATATTTTGTGTCCATCAATGCATGTAATTTGCAATTTTGCTCATTACCTAATGGCGGCACCACGTTGAGTTCAGGGTGTTCCCAAGAACACCCTAACTTGAAAATATATATATATATATATATATATATATATATATAATAATTTTTTTAAAAAAAATATTCGTTTACCCTTATAAAAAAAAATAGGAACACCCTCAAGCAAAATCAGAACACCCTCAAATAAATAAATAAAATTATCTGTTCTACTTTAAAGCAAAAAAAAAAAAAAAAGCCCAAAATAATTTTTGAACTAAAATCTAGAAAAAAAAAATTGTAACAAAGCAAGCCCACTGTCCAAAGCCCAACATCAATCCTAAACAACAGATGGGAAAGTAAACCCAATCTAAAGAAAAAAAAAACAACATATGGCAAACCCAACAGATGGTAGCAAGCCCACAGATTCTCAAAAAAAAATCAAAACCCAATATACGCGTCCACCAATTCATCAAGTAAAGAAAAAATTGAAATTAGAAACAGAGAAACCTAACCTAAAGAAAAAAAACCTCATCAGTCATCAACGACCAACGAACGGGGCCTCTGCCTCAAACTTAAGCAATAGAGCTCATCGGTCATCACTAGTCAAATCGGAGATCGATCATCGCCTCGCCAGTCGCCTCGACGTGCTGCCCAGCCTGACGACGCTGCCCCTCAGCCCCAGGCCTCCCTGCTCCCTCAACCTCAAGGTATTTCATCTTTACTTTACACTTTTCTTCTCTCTAACACTCTCTTTTTCTCTAATGGGTTTTCTCTCTTACTTCTCTCTCTCTCTCTCTCTCTCTCTCTCTCTCTCTCTCTCTCTTATCTGAAGACTAAAAGTCTGAAAGTGAAATGAGAGTATCTCTCTCTTTAAGACTATAGACTTTATCTGATTGGCTGATTCTTTCTTCTTCTTTTTTTTGGTGAAATTGCTTAGCTTTATTGAACTGTAATTGCTTAGCTTTATTGTAACTTTATTAATATTTGCCCCTTGACTTTATCAGTTGGTGTTAGTGTTGGTGAGTTACTGAGTGTGTCTTTTAATGTATTGTCTATTGTGATTTGTGATTATGAATTTATCATCTGATTGGCTCTTGTGATTGGGGCTTATCTGTTGAGTGGAGGAGGGGTGGATGGGGGCATGGGGTTGGGTGGGAAGTAAAGGCATGAGAGGCAGGTAGTGGGTTGGCAGTAAGTAATGCATGTGGGGTGTGTTAATTTAGTAAAGAAAAATAATGAACCAACTAATAAACAATAATTAATAATTTAATTAACCAATACATTATAAAAGACAAACAAATAAATTATGTAAAGTTAAACAACAATTAATAATTTTATAATTAATGAAACAACAATATAATAAATTATAGTTTATAAAAGACAAACAAATTAATGAAACAACTAAACAACATTGATAATGAGACTATCATGCAACGATTTCAAAATATAAAAACTCATAGAAGGCAATTGTAAATTTTATGTATTTATGTGTTTTTTGATTGCTGTTGTTGTCAATATATAAAATTTTCTTTTTATTAGATTGTGTAATCTATGCTTGTTGAGGAAGACCCTAAAAAAAAATTTTGGAGCCGCCACTGTCATTACCTCATTATGTGAATATTCCTCTTGCTATTTTTAATCTGCTTTCAAGCAATGTTGGCTTAAAATCCTTGGTGGAGGCACACCATTTAGTTAATTCTTTCTTTTTTTTCTTTTTCTTTTTTGGTGAAAAAGGAAGGATACATAGATTAGATGTTAATTAATCTGTTACAACAAAATCCAATCGCATCAGAGGCTAGCAAATTGACCACCACAGGCGGCAGTACAACAAAAATAGCAAAAGAAGAAACTACACTTGAACCCAATCTTGCTAAAGCATCAGCACATTGATTAGCTTCCCGGTACACGTGTTGTATCCGTCTGTTAGGAATTTCTCTATAAAGGCTCCTGCAATCAGACAATAGAGGCTCCATTAACAGATTTGGAGTATCACTATTAATCATTTGTACTACACTTAATGCATCTAGTTCAACAATCAGGTTGTTAAGTCTCAGTTCCTTAGCAATGATTAAACCATCTCTAAGCGTCTATAATTCAGCAATAAAACTGTTAGTAGTTCCCAAAACACGGCTGTAGCCTTTAATCCAATGGCCTGAGTGGTCCCAAATCACACCTCCTCCACCTGCTCTACCAGGATTTCCTAATGCAGACCCATCTGAGTTTAATTTAGCCCAACCACTAGGAGGTTTCTGCCAAGAGATAGGAATACAGGTCTTGGAAAGGGGGACTTTGGTCTTCATACCGATGGAGAAATATTCGGCACTGCTTTGGATGCATTTCCTTTCAAGGTTCTTATTGGCTCTCCCCATTCTAAACACAAACTCATTCCTGTGGATCCATATCTGCCAAATGCTCATGATAAAAACTATCCTCCACAGAATACCCAAAAACTTTGAACAAACATCAAACTTGCAATTCACTTGCAACCACTCCACTACTGGTTTTGTTAAAGGAGTCCACAAGGCAGAGGGGAAACTCCAGTTTCTTCCTTTCATATGTTCAATGAAGGTTTCCGGTAAAGACTCTTCAACTAGAGCAAATGGCAGTGGTGGGAAGAGCTGAAGAGCCATCTGTTGTTGCTAGCCGAATGCGATTAGTGTTTACCACACTTAAGGTTAGCTATCTGTATCTCATTTTTCTAATAACTGGAGAAGATCAATGATGACATAACTAAGGTCTACTGTCTTTGATGATTTAGCATAAGAAGAAACATCAATGCATTAGACTTTGTATGTTACTGATCTATCCTCTCTGTTAATTAATTGGTTTATGTTAAAAGTTACTTTGTGGAGGATTATGATCCTTGCTCCAACCATTTGTGTTGATGACTTTAAATTAGGTTTCTAAAAAAAAAAAAGGTTCTCCACTCAAATGTGATAATAGATCAACTGTACAAGTGAAAGAACATTTCTCTTTGGTGTCCCAAAATAATGTTTGTGGTTTTTTTTAAAAGGATATATTGAATGTTTGTTTGATTAATTGATGGCTAGTGCAGGTGGTGAGTCCATATTGGCCTAAAGTATAGTGCTCCAGTATTGAGATAACTCCACTTTCATAGAATCTGATTTTGGGCTTCTAGTTCCATTTGAAGATGTAAATTAGTCTATAAGAATATTCAGCCCAAGAAGGGGAAAAAAATGTAACATAACATTTAACATATAAATTATCATGTGAAAGTTTATTGAAGACTTAGTTATTATTATTATTATTATTATTATTATTATTATTGAACAAATTAGTTTTGAGTGATTGTTTAATTGTGTATAAAGAAAAAGCCATTGTCAAACAAATTAGTTTAACATTAATTATAAATGACTTTAATACATACAACTTTGTTGACTTAAATTAAAATATAAAATAAAAACATTTTTTTAGACTTAACAGTTCAGCCCAACTTGAAAATCTTTTTTGGCTTTGTCATTCTTTGTGAGTGTGACCTAGCTGAAGCTCCCACTTGTCACGCTTATAAAGGTTTAGAGCACTCACAATGAGGTTGCTAAAATGACTAAATAGTCATTTTAGCAACCCAAAACACTAAAAACAAGCCCGCAATAAAGTTGCAATATGTAAAAAATTTTATTATATTTTGCCTTCATGCTACAGTGAGCTGTTATCAATAACAGCTCACTATAGCACAAAGGTAAACCCAAAAACAATTTTTTAATGGATCAACGACTCTTTTTTTTTTTCTCTCAATCACCTCTCTTCTCTTTCCTCTCTCATTTCTCTCTTCTCTCTTTGCTCACTAGTCACTCCTGTGCCTTTGTTTGTGCTTGGTGGTTCTGCAATTGTGGTCAAGAAGCACGATGGTGGTTTGGCGATTGTGGTCATGAGGCATGGTGTAGGGAATTACCACGAATTCCTAAACCTGTGAGGAAAAAAAAATAGAGAAAACACACGCTAAAGAAAAAAAAACAATCACACACACAAGACAGTATTTACGTGGTTCAGCAATTTGCTTACATTCACGGAGTTGCAGAGATTTCACTATTATCAGGGTAAATACAAATTGCGGCTACAGACGTCTTTTATCTCACCAAAAACCGACTTCTAACAAACCCTAATCACAAAGTCACGTTTTCTACTAAAAACCGAATTCATAATGGGCCAAAAAAAAAAATTTCCCGGGGGCAACACCCCCAGACCCCCAAGAGACTTGTTCATGAGCGCTCTAGCTTGGGCCTATCGGCCCAAACCTCTGCTCTATAGACTAAGCCTCAGAAAATCTCCCATTAAAAACCACGCAACACTATTCAAGTCGGGTCAGGTCGTCAAACCGAATCAAACATAAACTAGGCTCCACAAAGCCCAACACATGGTGGTGATGTGGGTCTAATTTGGTGGGTCTCGATGGCGATTGTGGTCCAGAGGTTCATGTGTTTTATTTGGTGGGCGAGTGGGTCAGTGCTAGTGGGTCTTGGTTGTTTGTATCGGAAGTGCCTCAACTACAACGGTTTGGCTAGACTGGGCTGGGTTTGATTCGAGTTCGGACTCGGAGGTGGGTAGAATGTGCACAATGTTAAGGTTTTGTTTTTCTTTTTTGTTGTTTTATTTGATTTCTTGCGTGGGGTACTGGGCAAAGTAGTTAATGATGGTGGGTTTTTTTGTTTGGGTTGTTGGGTAACGATGGTGGGTTCGATGGTTGGTTGTGTCATGGGTAACGATGGCGGCTCATGATGATTATGGTTGAGCTCCTTGAGCTTCGGTTATGGACTTTCAGATAGAGTGCTTGAAGAGACAATTCCAATCCGAGGGTTAGAAAGACATTTTTGGTGAGATTGAGGATCTGATGGTAATGGGTTGCGGATTTTTGTGGTGGTTGGCTATGGGTTTGTGGAGGCAGTGAGCGTCTGGTTGAGGGTTTGTGGATGTGGTGAGGGAGATTGTGACAGAGAGAGAGAGAGAGAGAGAGATGAATAAAAAATGAAAAAGTTTTTAGATGTTTTGATGTTGGGGGTATTATAAAGTAAGTTGTTAAAATAGATAAAGTAGGTTTTTTAGTTGTTAAAAGCTAAAAATTTTAAGTTCTTTGCTATGAATGGTCTTATGGGTTGGAGTAAGTGGGATTGCTTGGCCAAGTCAATCTCTAACATCGGTTCATGTACTCCAAAGGAAGAAGGGAGGGTCTTGAATGCTAGTTGTTACATGACTCAAAAGTTTTATTATAACTTGAGTGATCCAATGGGAGGAGATAATCATGGTGAGTTTTAGTCTAGGATGTATGGACACTTCATCTGGGGTGCCATCCTCGTGTCGTATATGTGTTGCACCTGTGTTGCACCTGTGTTATAACAGTGCCCAATATATCGTATCATGTTATAATTTTTTCAAAATTATTAATATGATAGATGATAGAAAACCCCTTCAAACACAAATTATTCTGCTAATGACCACACAATCAATTTGTATAATTATCCAGTCAAACAATTCAGAATTCTTTTTGTGTGTATATATATGTGTGAGTGTGTGTGTGTGTGTGTGTGTGTGTTGGTATTACAAAGTGCTTTAATTTCATTTCATTTAAAAAAAAATTGATTTCTCATGAATATTGTTTATGGATTAATTTGTTAATCTTTGTTAGGAAACCTGTCTGCTAGTCCTTACTTTGGCCGCAACAACTCCAGCTTTGGCTCTTGTCGGACAGTCCTTACTTTTTCTTTTCTTTTTTTTGATGGGAACAGTCCTTACTTTGGATGCAACAACTCTAGCTCTGGCTCTTTTGTTGATTATTTGTTTGTATTGAAAAAGAGGAAAGATAGATTTGGACATCAATATATGCAAGATGGTATTATAAGCATATAACACATCATAGGTAGATTTGGGTATCAATATATGCAAGATGGTATTATAACATATAAGCATATAACAAATCATTTCATTCTTTTAAGATGCTATATATTTAGTATATAAGTTGTTTTCTTAATGATTACTGTTTTAATAATAATTGTTTTACATTTTTATCCAACTAAATCTATTTGGCAGAAATATGTTTGCTCTTAACCATAAAAACTGAAAAATCATTTATTTTTACTAATCAACCTAATGTGCAAGAAGGATGGCATGCCTCAATAATTTTCTAATTGAAAGAGAAAATCTTATTACTGAAATTTTGTAATTACAAGTGTTAACCAATATTACATAGCATCACTACTCTGTTTATACTACTGAAGACAGCTCTAACAAGAAAGCAAACACGCGAGAAATGAAATGTAACTGACTCTAACAACTTTCCTAAAATCACTCCACCAATAATAATTAGCCACCTATATATCTCTCAATAACTAACAGCTATTTCCTCAGGTTTCTTTCACATGGCTTCCTTTTTCCTTCTAAAACTATAAGTAGTTTCTTCAGTAACAGAACAACACTTCTATCGTTTTGGTCATCAAACCTTCTTTGCACTTCACCTCCTTTTACATCAATTTTGCTTCCTTTCTTCAATACTACTTCACTTCTTCTCTTATGAGCAGATTTCTTGTAATTTGACTACTTTCTATGTTTTTTTTATTGCATAGATACTTATAATTTCCCTTTTCATAATATACTAAATGTTCCTGTGCAAATTTTGTAGGCAGATTATATTTTTAGTTTTCTCTAATATTTCAATGATTTTTGCCAATAACTTAACTATAGTTAGTGTCTCTCCAATAGATATATTCATGATTCAAATTTCCCACCTCCGACTATTTACATATAAGAAAAATTATTTCAATAATTTTCCTTATAAAAAATTGTAATATTTAGTTATTTTATAGACAAAATAGAAAGACACTAAGAGTAGTGTAGTAATTCGATCATACAATGTGTGTGTGTTTACAAATTGAAAATTGCATGATATAGTATCTAATATAGATAGGCATGTTTCATGCCTACTAAAAAATGCAAATATTCTTTATTTTTTTTACATTCTTGATTGTGTATTGCTATTTTTTTCCCTTTTTATTGGACATTGGTTCAATTGATGCAAAAAAAAAAAAAAAAAAAACTAAATTTGAGCAAAAATACCATATATCAAATCAATTTTTCCTCACATAAAAAAATTTATTAAAAAAATTCAATTGTTTCTCATATAAATCTTAGAAATAATTAATATAAAAAAATAAAAATGTGTATTCTATTAGTAAACTATCTAATTACATGGAATAAATACTACAATATTAGGCCCACCCACACACACACACACACACACACACACACACACACACACACAACATGTCACCAAAATGAGTTAGAAAATTTAAATAGTTAAGATTAATTTTAGTATCACAAATATTTAATTTTTGGGTCATGCTAACAAGTGCCCTTAGGGCATTGGTTAACAATCTATTTTAGGAACGTTTTAATACCACTTTTATAGGAAATGAAAAAAAAAACTGTCAAAACATTAATTATTGTTTTTTCTTTTCTCATAAAAACTTTCTTTAAATAGATTTTTAACCAATGTCCTAAGAGTATTCATTAGCATTTCCCTTAATTTTTTATGACTTTTGTATCAACTGTTTTCAAAGCAACTAAACATGAGAAAGAATTTCATATTCTAAATTTTTTATTATTATTCTAACTAAAAATTATTTCTTATGTAGAATTTATAAAAAGAATCCTATAAATTCATTTAATATAATTCAATGAACTAATTTCTTATCAGCTAATTCAATGAACTAATATCTTGATATAAATGCAAACTTAGTTAAAGTAGAAGACTAAATAAAGAGATTCTCAAAGAATGTGCCACATGACACAACCTTATGTTCTTCAACACGAGATCTTTGCTTTTATATGTACCAGCAATAAACCCACGCAATTCACAAATAATTCAATAAGCTACTATGTGAGAAGATTATATAGAATATTAAAAATATTTTAAAGTAATAACATGAAATAGTGTTGTGATAATATAGAGGTTTTTATTTAATTAAAAATGTAATACAAAATTAAGGAGATGAAGAATTAAGACTATAGAGTAAATGTCATATAAATTAGAAATTAGTTATTATGTGGTGTAACTAAGGAGTTGATTGTTTTTTTAATTATAGTTGTTGTTTCTTCGATGCATTGGAGTTAGTATAAAATTTTATTATAATCCAAAATAAGTAAAGAAGGTGAGGTGGAAAGTTAAATAAAAATTTACTTTAATAAAGCGCCACATGGTAGAATTGCATAATCTCCCACATGAGGCTTTTGCTTTCTTATATAAATTTTTTTTAATTATTTATAATACTTTTTTTTTATATATATACAAGATAGAATTTCTACTCTAGCTTAATCTCTACGTGTATATGTGTGTAAAGCTCCCTCCTAGAGATTTGAACCCCGGACCTTATCCCCCCACACTCCACAAGCATTTATACTTGTAGAGTGACCACCGCACCAAGGGGGAGCGGTGGTAATTATTTATAATACTTATTTGTGTGTGTGTGTGTGTGTGTGTGTGTGTGTGTGTGTGTGTGTGTGTGTGTGTGTGTGTGTGTGTGTGTGTAATTAGTGCTCACCTATAGATAATTAATATATGTATTTATTCCATTAACACATTCAATGAACTAAAAATTTGAGATAAATGCAAACTTTAATGAGATGGAAGCCTAAATGATAGAGTCTCAAGGAATGTGCCACTTGGCATAACCGACTTAACCTAAAATTTTTGTCCATTTGGGTCCATTCAATCCAATTCGATCCATTCTGGTTTATTTGGTCCACTTTCATCTATTTTGGTTTATTGGGCCCACTTTGGTCTATTCAGTCCACTTTGGTCTATCTCAGTTCAATTTGGTCCATTTCAATTCACTTCTGTAACACTTTGGGAGGAAAGGTTTGTATAGAAAGAGGAGTTGTTTTATTAACAATTATGTCACTTTCTCAGTGTAATTTTGGTGGATTCTTGATAAAATTACACTTTTTTTATGTTATTAAAGTCTTATGTTATTTTCTAATATAAAAGATAAAAGGGTGATAAGAGTTGTATTGACTTGATAGATGTAGTGAGTGAATGTGTGTGTGTGTGTGTGTGTGCACGCGCTTCTGTGTGTAGGTATGTTAGTGTTAATATGTTAGTGCTGAGCTAGTAGTTGGTTACTATGCCAGCTATATATGCTAGCTTAGGGTCAATTGATGCTTGTAACTGATTGTAACTACCAAATAATGGTACTAAAATGTATATAAGGTAGAGAGGGATGTATGGCAAGGGTAAGCAAAAACAATACCAATTTTCCTTTGGTTCATTCTTTCCTAACTCTCAATTCCTCTCTGTTCTTCCTATTGTCTATTATTCTCCCTTGGAGGTTGGTTTTTCTCGAAACAACCCTTGAACACAATCACCTTTCTCAAGTTAATTCTATCAATTTGGTATCAAAGCCTACTCTGTCTTCATGGCGGAAACACGATCCTTGACTACTCTCAATGAGAAATACAAAAATCTTTCATTCACTTCTGACCAGCATGAACAAGAAATATGAGGCATTCATCAAAAACTAGATGCCATAACTTCAGTGTTATAGACATTGACAAAAACTGTGCAAGGACTCACTGAGGCTAAAATCAATGGCAAAATGGGACTGCACCTTCAACTCCAGCCACTAAAACAACACCATTGGACTTATTCACAGCAATTCCAAAGACAGTGAGATTGGAATTCCCAAGATTCAAAGGAGAAAATCCCTTTGGTTGGGTCTATAAGGCTCATCAGTTCTTCCAATTGTACAATACTCCCATCAATCAAAGGATTCTTCTAGCTTCTTATCACATAGAGGATGAAGCTTTGATCTGGTTTCAAGAAGCTGAGGAAATAGGGCAATTCACTAGCTGGGAAGCCTTCATGAGAGCTTTACATATCAGATTTGGAGCTTTGGCCTATGATGATCAGATGGAAGCATTAACAAAATTAAGGCTGGTCAGTTCTGTTTCTTCCTACAAGGCTCAATTTGAAGCTTTATCAAATAGGATCAAGGAATTATCAGATAAACATAAACTTAGTTGCTTTTTAAGTGGGTTAAGGGATGAAATTCGTTTACTTGTCAAGATGTTTAATCCACAAAACCTCAATTTAGCCTTTGGCCTTGCTAAAATACAAGAAGAGTACCTCCTTAGTAACAAGAAAACCACTAAGCCTTGGATAGATGTGCCTAAACCCTCTATTCTTGGACCACCACTAGCAATCAAGAATGAAAAGATGGATGTAAAAACTTCCAGATTTCCTATTCAAAGACTACCTGCTACCCAAATTGAAGAAAGAAGGAAGAAGGGAATTTGATTCCATTGTGAGGAAAAGTGGCATGCAGGACCAATGCAAGACTCCAAAAACTTTCCTTATGGAGGGATTGTTTGAATTTCATTTTGATGTTCCATTAAAAGAAGTGGATTCTGATGTGTATGTGGGTTGGAGCAAGGTGTGGAGGAGGATATGGTAGGATCCAAAGGCAATAGCATTGAAGGTACTGCAGATGGTACTACAGAATTGAAGGGTAGTGTGGCTGAAATCACCCTTTATGCATTATTTGGTAGCCCATCTCCAGGTACAATGAGGGTTTTGGCAAGAATCAAGCAGCAAGAGATGGTTATTTTGATTGATAGTGGCAGCACACATAATTTCCTAGATGAAGGTATGTGGAAGGCCTTGAATTTACCTTTGTCATCTCAGGATACATTTGAAGTCCAAATTGCTAATGGTGCTTTAATCAAGACTAAAGGAGTTAGTTATGGGGTTCCACTTAGAGTTCAAGGGCATATCTTTAAGGTGGATTTGAACATATTACCCCTTGGTGATTGTGCAGTGGTCTTGGGTACACAATGGTTGCATTCTTTGGTGAGGTGAAAATTTAAATAACAAATTACTCTAATAAAGCGCCACATGGCAAAATTGCATAATCTCCCGCATGAGGTTTTTGCTTTCTTATATAAAATTTTTTTAAAAAATTATATAAAATACTTTTGTGTGTGTGTGTATGTGTGTGTGTGTGATATTAGTGCTCACTTATAGATAATTAATATGTGTATTTGTTCCATTAACACATTCAATGAGCTAAAAATTTAAGATAAATGCAAACTTTAATAAGATGGAAGCCTAAATGATAGATTCTCAAGAAATGTGCCACTTGGCAGAACCGACTTAACCTAGCATTTCTATTGATTTAGGTCCATTCAATCCACTTCGATCCATTCCGGTTTATTTGGTTCACTTCAATCTATTTTGGTCTATTGGGCCAACTTTGGTCTATTTTGATCTATTTAGTCCACTCTAGTCTATCTCGGTTCAATTTGGTCCATTTCAATCCACTTTGGTGATGCTTTGGGAGGAAATGTTTGTGTAGAAAGAGTAGTTGCTTTATTAAGAATTATGTCACTATCTTAGGGTAATTTTTGTGGGTTCTTGATAAAATTATATTTTTCTTATGTTATTAAAGTCTTGTGTTATTTTTTAATATAAATGATGAATTTATTTATATTTGCTTCTGCTTTAGGTTATTCAAAACGTATAAACCGCTTGTAAGGAGTATTAGAAAAAAAAAAATTCCAACTTCACATTAGATTTAAAATATCTCACCTTATATAATAAGACGAACAATTATAAGTCTCATCTACTATAGTGTGTGCATAGTTTTAAAAATTGGACCAGACTAGCCGATTAACTAGTTAAACTGAGAATCGGGCACCAATCTAGTTCGATAAAAAGCTCCAAAACCAACAAAAATTGGTCAAATACTAAGTAAAACTAGTTCTTTGACGGTACCAGTTTTAAATCTACGAGTGTATGACAAATTCTAGAGATTTATTTAGGATCAAAGCAATAACATTGTCTGGGACTAGGTTACATAAAAGCTCATTCAATGTGCCAATATTTAAAATAATTTATATGTATACAAAACCAAAGTCTCTGAAACTTTCACAATTTTCCACATCAGCACAATATTTAAATAAAATTATCATTTTATTTAAATAAAATTATTATTTTTAGTTCAAACTTAACCAGAAGTGAAACTCTATCTCTCTAATAAGTCCAACTTAAACTCTTGGAATTTTTGGTATTTACATCTCAGTAGGTTGATCTTGATTCTTCACCTCAAATGCTTTTTATTAGGTTCATGTGATTTTTTGTTTTCTTATTAAAAGCTATATTTTTGGTTAATTAATTTTTTTTTTAAATGTCTATTTACTCATTGTTGAATTTTTTTTCAGACTCAATAGTTTTTTCGTGCATTGCATAGTTTCACGACTAGTAATAATTATAATAAAGCTGAGATGTGACTACAGTCTCCACTTTTATCTGTCACTAGGTCCACACATTGAAAAAATATTCTCAATATGTAACATTGAACCTGTATGTTATAATTGGATTAGGTCTCAAAAAACACGTAGGACTCCAATATTGTTAGATCAGACAAAGCATTTTTCTTTAAAGTTGTGTAGTGGATAAATGAAATCATCGAATGAGGTAGCTGTGTTTTTTGAGACCTAATCCAATTATAATATACAGGTTCAATGTTACACAACTTTTCTTACAAAGTGACGTTAGTACTAGTGTCTAATAATTGACTGAAGAATGTTAAATTGTTAATTAAACTCACATTTGTTCCCTTCAAAGTTCAAATAATTAATCAGGCAGATCTATGCAAAATCAATTCAATTATGTGCCAACCGAAAATCGGGCTCATTTTATTTTATTTTATAAAGAAAAACATAAGACTCACTCACCATTGTTCATGGTACTCGATCAATAATTGTTTCCTCTGGAAGAAACATACAAACACAACGATTCTTTCTTTAAATAAAACGTACCATACATTGTTCATGGCCCTCCTCGATAATTGTTGACTCTGGTACGCAAATCTACATGCACACCTCTATCTCTATCTCTATCTCTCTCTTAAAACCAATATTAGTTTTTATTGTACTATCAATATAAAATTTACGTTGTACACATTTATTTAATTTGGAATGCAAAACTTACGTTGATAATACAATATAAACTAATAATTTTTCTATTTAATTTATAGTGTTTAAAAATCAGCCTAGTGTAACAAATGTTTATAATTTTATTTTATTTTAATTATTAAAAAAAAAAAGAACTGTTTAGACAAGCTTATGGAATCGTTCATTTCCTTAGACCATTACCCAAAAGAACTATTTGATGATTAATTTTATAACTGTAGTTGGAATTTTTTTTTCCTTAAATATTTATGCCAAATTTCATCTTAATAAGATGTTATATATATATATTATCTAATTTATAAACTCTTATTTTTGTATATAATTTTAAAGTTAAAAAATATTTACAAAATAGTTATTAATCTTTAATAATCTAAATATTTTATAAGAAGGGAGTAGTTTAAAAAAAATGTAATCCAATTATTGATTACATTTATAACTGTAAAGGGCCAATAATTTTGAGCCAACCTAGCTTGCAAAGAAACATAATGCATGGGGTACTATAAAAGGGCCAACTCAAGGATGAGGAACTAAAGCATGTTAGTCTGAGAGAGATGTTGAAGATGGGAAGCACTTATAAGGAAGTGTATGTAGGACCAAATAAAGTAAAAACACCACAGCACCAATACGACAACTCTATAATGGAATATTGAAAGTAAGAAAATTGTGGCCATTAGCATGGATTAGAATGACAGGGCATCAAAGAAAAAAAAAGCTTTGTTATTCTCTGCCTCCCACCAACTCTTGGGAATCTTGTGTTTGGACTTTGGAGTGCATGCGCTGCAGGTCTCAAAAAACTTCATATTTTAATGATAAGATCATACTAACCTTTGACCCTTTCAACGAAAAAAAAATATCATATGTATTGCACGTATGTAATGTCCCTCTCATAAGGATTGTGTGGAGTTTATGCCATATGATGAGAGGGATATTATGTATATCTGATATACTATATACCTTTTTCCTTCTCGGTTGGATTTTTGACTAAAATGAGCTCTGTATCAACTAGGATCTATTTTGAGCAATGAACTCACTTGGGTGTTAAAAAGAGTAATGTTAGGGGTGCAATATTTTTTTTGCAATTATTAATTTGATATATTATGATTAGAGTATATTACTCATACATCAATCAGTACATACTATATCAATTCTGTGATGAAAAAAAATTGTAAAAAATATTGTATCCTAAACATATTGTTCAGCCAAAACCTCCTTCAATAATAAAATATTGTATCCTAAACGTATTGTTCAGCCAAAACCTCCTTCAATAATAACTTACCGCTTGTTGATGTATGGGTATGAACTTCACCTTGTTGTGTAGCACATCTTGCTTGCCACCTTCTAGCCTGTTTTCTCTGCCTCCTCATGAGGATCACACTCCTCAAAAAGCTCATCCAAATGGGAAACCTAACTCTCTGGACAACACCATGGTTTTCTATCACCCTAGTAATTTCTCCAATTGAAGGACGAAGCTCTTCATTTGATGAAACACAACGAGCTGCAATACATAACATGTGTCTCATCGTGGCCTCCATGTACGTAGGCAATAATGCAATCCTTGGGTCACAAATTTCATGGGCACGTAGCTCCCCAATCAATGGTACTGCCCAATCCACAATAGAGGCAGGAGTCCTACACATATCAATAGCTTTCCTACCACTAATAATCTCTAATAACACAACCCCAAAGCTAAACACATCATTTTTTGTGCTAAGTTTGCTAGGAGTAGCGTAACAAGGGTCCAAGTACCCAATAGTACCAGCAGGTAATTGACTCACCTGGTCATCACTTTGTAGAACAGCAAGTCCAAAATCTGCCAATTTTGCATTCCAATTTGAATCAAACAAAATGTTTGCTGACTTGATGTCTCTGTGAATAACCGAAGGCTTGCCTTCATGAAGAAATTGCACCGCTCGAGCAACTCGGATGGCGATTTCAACTCGCTTAGACCACGTTGGTAGTGTGTTACAAACATGAAGCAAGTCATGGAGAGAGCCATTAGGCATGAGTTCCATGACAAGGAGTTTTTTGTTGTTGGCTGAGTCGTGACTTGTCCCAAGAAGGTTGATCACATGTGGGTTTTCACGTAGAGACAACAATACACGTATTTCATTGTCGAGCTTCGAGTTTTCATGAACAACTTCTGAGCTATAATAAGTTGGCTTCTTTATTGCAACGAGTTTGTTGTCTTTGACTGTGCCTTTATAGACCGATCCATGACTTCCTTTGCCAACGAATCTCTTTGGAGAGAAGTTCTCTGTTGCCTTTACAAGTTCTTCATAGTCATATTCTTCCATTTTTCTTCTTCTTGAACTTCTTGGACTAACTGCTTTTGTTTATAGCAAAGGGAGGGTTAATTAGCTTTGAGTTCAAAATACTCAAAGCTTGCTTGGAAGATGAGGGCTTCAATATATTCTTGGGGAAAGCTAGAACTAAATAAAGACATTATGCTTTGCTAGACATGAGGAGAAGAATATTCTAATACATAAATTTGTTGAGAAATGAAAAAGGTGGAGTAAGAAAAAGAAAGAGTTCTAGAAAAGATCAAAAGAAAGCATTGGTGTCCTAGCTAAAAGGGAAAGGTTCTGACGATGGATGAGATGCCCATTAGATAGTTGTTGGGCCACCACTGACTTTTTCTTTTCACTTCCATTCAATTAATTTTAATATTTAATCAATTATTAATATTATTATTATTCTTAGAATTATAATATTCCTTGTTTAGGTGGCAAAATTCTTTGTATGAGAATATTATGAATTAGTATTAAATTTATAGAAACTGTCATAACAAAGATGTGATCTTTCTTGTTACCATTCTTCTTGTTAATATTCAATTGTGTAAAACAATAGACTACAACTATACAAGTGAGATTTTTTAATATGCACAATCTATGAATGCAGTAATTGTAATTTGAGTACTATACAGAAGCGAAGGATACTTTATTTATGCCTATAACTTAATGTGCTCTAACAGCCCCTAAAACTCAAGATGGGTTGCAGGAAACCAATTTAAATTTGGATTTAAAATCACATAATCAACCTAATGAATAAGATGTAGTGAAGATGTCAGCTAACTAATAGTGAGAGGGAGTGAAAGAAAGAAATTATGGGCAACCAAACGTTGATAACCATGCCTTAGAGCCTATCTTTTCACCCCAGTAATGGAAATATTAGGTTAACAAGGTCTAAATGAGCATAGGAGAGGAATGGATTGCACTTGTAAGGTAACATTTAAAGAAGATTGTGACAAATGAAGTTATAATCAATTTTGATTTCTTTAGTCTTCTTATAAAAGACATTACTGTGGCTGATCTATATTGCACTCTTGATTATTGCAATAAATAATAGTAGTAGAAGACAAGGTAACCTCTTGTTTGTTGAAGAAATCAATGCTTGGGAAGGTGTTAGACACTCAAACTTATCCAATCCAAGGATAAGCCTCGGCATATATCACTATGTCCATGTCAAACTAATGATCAAACAAAAGCATACAAAAATAACATAATCTAGATCGTATTTATAGGCATGCCATACAATTCACAGTTTCACACAATAGGGGGTGCATTGACCTAGCTAGTTCTAAGATTTGCAATATTTATTTCTCAGGAGAGCTAGCAATGTGTATTGTGTAAAACTAGAGAAATGGGTTTCGAGGCAAATAGTTCTAAAAGAGAAAACCTTTAGGGAGCAACATGATTGAAGCAAGGCAGATACTGTGGGAGCAACGCAACCAAAGAAACGCACCAAAAAAAAAGGGGGAGAGAAGGATTTTCAATAGCCTAGATATGATATGATGTCTAAACAACTGTTTATGAGTCATCTATATGTAAAACTATATAAGAGAAGCATATTTATAAACACACTCTATCAGTGTAATAAAAATAGGACAGCGTTAAATTTATTGCAAGTTTTACTGTATAAAACATACAAACTTATGAGACAATAAAATTGATTAACAGGTTTCTTTCAACAACCTAATAAATAAATACTTGAATGGGTGTTTTTTTATTAGTAATACATCAGTTTGTAAGCTTTGTAGTCAAATTTGTAGTATTTCCAAGCATCACTCATATGCCCGATCTTCCAATTTTGATGAGATGTACCACGGCCATGCTACTAGCGATCACCCTTTGCTCACGTGATAGTATATATTGAGGTGATTGTGGCTTACTTATAAGTTGAGCCTTTCTATATAATTTTAAGAACAACTGCAGCTTAAAGACTTTTTTTTTTAATTGATTCTGTTTTTTGGTTATGGTTTGCGACTTTATGTTATGGAATCTCGCAATAATTCTTCACAATAGTTGTTCCAATGGTTGATTGTGGAGGAAATCTTCTCAGTTCTAATAGTTGTTCACAAATCTTCTCAGTTCTAATAGTTGTTCTCCTCACTATTCCAACCTAGCTTAACTTTCTCTAAATGCAGTTTCGTTGTTATTTTGGGGCCAAACTGTGGGGGAAATCTTGTAAATACATGTGAGGAAATGTGTAATGTTGCTAAATGGTATCATAATTTATAATTATAATATATACTCTTTGTCAAACCTGTTGCATTCGAAACTTTTGAAATCATGAATGTTTGCTTCAAGAACAACATTGAAAAAGAGTCATGATATTAGAGTGGATAAACTGCTAGCCATATTTAGCTAGATGATTTTTGTGTGTTTCCTTTCTCATTGTTACGGTTACTTCAATGACCTTGGCCTCGTCCATGGTTTTAAAACTCATATCGTTCAAAGAATCTGAAAAGTGAGAGATTTAAGGTTTTTAAGATTGGATTATGGTTCAACCGAGGTCAAACTGTATGTAAGGAGCACTAAAAACAAATTATAATTGGTGTCTTGACTCGATGAAACAACATCATAAGTTGAAATTATATTTTATTGACAAAAAAAATGTGTGAAAGGGATATGAAATAAATTCTTCAATTTTTCACAAATCATTCCTTCACTCTAAAATCATCCCTCGTTTCATTTAGCAAAAGGTTTCATCCTAAACCCAATTTAAGTAGCCCAAATTATTATCAAAGAAGCCCATAATGTAATTTGATTGGGTCGAAAATTTCTGTTTGGGCTTAGTTAAGAAGGCCCAATAATTAAGTAAATTGATTAGGCTCAATAGGGACTCAAGAACGTGAGAAACATCGATGGGCCATCCGACGTACAAAAATGGAACATCGGACCCCACCAAAAAGGACACAAAAGACCACTAATTGTCCACACTATAATAGAGTCCTACTTCTCACGCGATTCATTGGCGCGTGATGTAATCTACCCACCCATTGGTCAATTTCTTCATCTTCCCCATCATCAAAACAAGCCAGAAGCAGAAAAATTGATGGGAAAAATTGAAACATATTTATGCAGGTGCGGTATTTTAGTCAAACACATGTTTCACATTATTCGATTTTTGTTTTATTATATAATTGGATGGTCACAACGAGGGAACGGGTCTTTTAATCCTAAATGTAAGGGTATAAATGAACAAAGTTGTTTATGACAAATTAGAGCTCGGTTTAGAAAAATATTTGTTTATGTTCATTTTTTTTAGCAACACAAGTAAAGTTCAAGCCTAAGTTTAGATTCGACTATTAAATGAGCCCAACTCGAACATGAAACCCGATTTTACTATATATAAAATTATATTTTTATATGTATACTTATCTAAAAGTATATTTGTATAGACTTGGCATTGAATTGTGTAAGTTAGTAAATATTTTTATATGATATCAAATTATAATTTGTAATTTATTGATAATATAAATAGTTTATTCGTAGTAAAAATTCATAAATTTGTGAATGAGTAAAAAAAATTTAGTCATGGTTTTGTTATATATGGGAAAATAATTAGTTAAAGTAACTCATGAACAAGTTCAACAAGAAAAACAAATGTTAAACATGTAATATTATTAAGTGATGAGCTTAAGCTTTGCTTGTGTTTACAATAAAATTAAGTGAACAAAACTTGAAATCTAAATACAAGGTTTGATTTAGCTCTTTTACAATTCTCCTGAGATGTTTTTATTAAAATTATTAGAAAATGTTAACTGAATTACAAAACCCTTAAATGATAATATGAATTGAAGAATACAAATCCTATGTTCCACTTTTTTTGTATTCCACATTATACTCCTTCAATCACAACTTGTCATATGAACACTTGACTTTTCTTATATAAAACAACTAAAGTTCGAATTAGAAAAAAAAAAAATTAACAACATAATATATCATTATTGGTAGAATATATAACCAACATAATAAAGGATTTACTGTGGCGCAAAAAAAATGTGGTTTTTTATATATTTTTTCCTAAAATAAAAATTCAAAAGTATTGTTAAAGTTCAACCCATTAAGTGTGCCTTTGGCATTGGCTTAAAAAGTTAATTTTTATACTATTTAACTTATTTTTGCTATTATTTATAAGTCTCATTGCACTTTTTAATATTATTTATGGGTCTAACTGAACTATTTCAACTACTTTTTAACTTTATCTATAGTACTTTTAACAAAAAAATTTCAGTTTCAACTAAATAAGCTGTTTCCAAACAAACACTACACTGTATGTCCGTTTGGCAAAAATTATTTTTGTCAATTTATTTTATTATTCAACTTATTTTTGTTACTATTTATGAGTCTCACTGTACTTTTTGGTACTATTCATAAGTATTATTGTACTATTTTAACTAAATTTTACTTTTATTTATAATATTTTAATAAAAGAAATTCAATTTTAGTAAAAAAAACCGATTTCACACTAACCATGTACCTAGATTTGACCTAAAACTGAAATGATATTAAAAAAATTTACAGCCGTAAATGAAAGAAGTTTCCCAAACCCAGCAAGTGAGGCAATGAGAAGAACACGTGACATGCATGTGCGGTCAAAATTCATAATTACTGCCAAAATCCGTATAATCATTACCTTTCCCACCCACACTATCTACAGTGCTGATGTCACTCCTCACTCTTTTTGACTCTCATATTTTTATATATATAAAAATAAAATAAAAAAACATTTCTATCTATATCTCTCTCTCTCTGTGTCTTGGTGGTGGGTATGTCTGTGTGGGTGTGAGTGTGTCTCTGTTTTCTGAGATTATTACTGAGAGAGACAGAGTCTGATACTGTTTTGCTTTGCACCGTACACAATACACTTCCCGCCAACAAGTACCAGTTAAAACCGTCCAAGTAACAATGATAATGATAATAATAATAGTAATAGTTCATTCCCAACACATCACAAACAACAAGTACATAACATATCTATGTAATGTTCATTAAGAAAAATACTATTGTAACGATAACGAGTTATGAGTAATGAAACTGTAAATTTACATAAACCCACCAATTATAACTTCATCTGTGAATAAATTGTAGTAAAAATTGTGCATTTTAGTATAGTCACCGAGAGGAGAGTTATAAACAACAAAATATTCCATAATGTCTGCTCTATGTCTTACAAAGATGTCAGCACACTGGTTGGTCTTCTTGTAACAGTGCTTGAGTTTGACCCAAGGTAATTGATTGAGGAGATGCTACAATCTGCAATAAGAGGAGAACAAGAATTATTGGGACAATAAGAGGGCGTTTGGATCCGCCGTTTGTGCGTTTACGTTTTTGCTTTTTTTTTTTTTTACCTAGCCGTTTATTTTGACTTTTCAGCCGTGAATAGTGCACAAATGCACTGTTCATGGGTCTCACAAATTTCACTTTTTAACAATTTTTTCATTAAAAATGGGTCCCACAAAACTATTCATATATTTAAAAATTATTTTGCTACAGTGTTTTCAGTTTTCAGTTTTCAATTTCAGCGAAATAAGTTCTATCCAAACGGACCCTAAGAGCCACCAACCCAATGAACTATAATTTTGTTATAATTTATGAGTAATGAACAATAATTTTTACACGAATTTATCATTTTTTTTTATCATTTATAGTCAAACATTTTAACAGCTTATGATAAGAACTATGACAAAAGTTGTGTTTTTAATTTTTTTTATTAATAATGTTATTTATAATTACACAGTCTTTCACAATTATTATAGTGAATATTTTTCTTAGAAAAATGTATGTTGTATTTACATTTATTATTATAATTTTTTACAATATATGGTTTTAGAAGCGAGTCCATATGAAAGTAACTTAGTAACGTTAAAATGTTGTGAACAGAAAAGTTACATCCTTAAAATTTTTTGTTTGTGTAGTATCACTTCTTCCCAACTCTTTTGTGCCTTTGACAACTAAGCATTCGGAATTTGCATTGTGCACCTATTTGATTGTAATAAAGTTAATTAGTGGTACAAAAGTTTTTATAATTTTTTTTTCACTACTGTTGAGGTGATTTATTGTGATTAATATATAATAACATTAATATATGTAGAAAGCTATGGTTTGTCCATATAAAAATGATATTATTTTAATCATAACTTATCACATTAATTTTATTCAAAACAAAAAAATTTTCTTAGCCAATTATTAAATAGATTGTGAAAATCACTCATTGATCTGGAGTTGCCAGTTAAGCTAGCTATATGGCCATTCATTGATCCCTTAAAAAAGAAACAGACATTATTATTTATCGAGTTCATATTTGAAATATTGCAATTTGTAGGGACTAAATGATTAAGACATTGTTAATTTGGTGGTATTTACGAGCAAGATTTTTTTTTTTTTTTTTTTTGTTGATAACTACAAACATATATATAAAAAAAAATTTCTTAAACTCCAATATTGTGAAAATGAGGTAGTTTGACAATTGACAATTAGAGCCAGAGGATGTACACAGCTTCCGCTTGGTATTATGGCATAGTTTAATGGTCAGTTTATTGACAATTAAAATTTGACTTTTAATTAAATTTTTTTAATAACTATATTTTTATCTATTTTATTTTTTATACAGAATAAAAAAACAAGTACACTATACTAAACGCACACTCAATTATTTTTTTTTTTAGAAAAAAATATTTTATATTTAGGTTAAAAGAGACACACGATATTACGTTTTAAGTGCAGTAGAAATATTGTAATGAAATAGAGAGGCACTCTAGACTATTATGAATAATATTATACAGAGTTTTAATTTCTTTGATTATGTGTAATTGGCAGGTCATTCTCTAAGAACCATATGTAAATACGCCTTGGTCTTGCCATATCATCTTCTTCTACTTCTTTCCTTTTTTCCACTTTTTATTGAGACTGACATGAAAAAAAGTTATATAATAATGATACTTATAAAAATAAAAATAAAAATCTCTTTCCTCCCCTAAAATATTTTCTGGTCTCTCTAAGACTTGGTTCATTATCACTTTAGTTCTTTGGGTATCAAAATTTGTAATTCAATTCATGTCAAAAGTCTTGTAATTCAACTAGTTTTTCATGGTGTTTCTAACAAAAACATCTAGTGTTCAAATTATTTTCCTTATCAACTTAGAAAAGGTCATGAAGTTCATCAAAAAAAGAAGAAAAAATAAATGGTCGTGGAGAGTAGGTTCTTGTGTTTTTTTTTTTTTTTTTGGTGGGGGGAGGGGGGTGGGGGGGGTGGAATTTCTAGTTATTTACATTTCCATAATTGGAGAAGTGAAATTTCTTTGAGCTCCCTGTTGCTTCCCTAAAAATAGATAAGCTATATATATTTTCTTAAGATTATGTGTGGGAATCAATCAATCTATAGTAAAATTTTCATACAAAGAGCTGCAAAAAAAAAAATTTCAAGCCGAATGATTATTACCATCTATTTGGATATGATTAGGACATAGCTACTACGGCCCTAAACAAAGGTCATAAAAGCTGTCCTACACAACCGTACGTGTACCTCATATCTAGCTGTTGTGCATGAAGAGCCCTACAATAAATGCTTGATAGTGATATGAGAGTGTGAAAACTATTATACTTTCTTGGCGTACATGCCAACCATTTTAGGGGCTATTTCTATTTTAGTCCCACATTTTTATTTTATCATTTTTAATCTCTAAAATAAAAAAATGTGTTTAAGTTTGGTCCTTATTGTCACTCACTTAATAAAAATATCTTACGTGGCTAACAAAAATATTTTACGTGGCAAATGGAATACACTGTTTGTATAATAAATGCTAACGTGTTTATTAAAATAATATTAAAAAATGCTACATCAGCATTCACGTCAGCATCTAACCTAAAATTAAATTTATCAATTTTAAAAATTATAAAAAAACAAAAAAAATAATGGAATTTAGATTTGTTTTGTTTGTACTTAGTTTCTTATTCTTTTTCCCTGGATCTTTCTCTCAGTTTCTCCACCCTCCATTCTTTCTTTTTGTTTTCTTTCTTTCTTCTTCCTTTTATTCTTTCTCCCTCTATCTTGGTGCTTTGCCTTCTTGAACTCTTTAAGCAAGTTCCTCCACTTGTCGGTGCACATGGTGGGCGATCGATCAAACCCTTTTTCTCTCATCTTCGATGAAATTTGCTCTCATAAGTGCTTATTTGACTTCAGCTTGGACCCATGTCTCAGCTCGCTTCTTGGGAGCCTTGACTTTGACTTCAACTTCATGGTCCTCGTCGTTGCCACTATTATCTCCAAAAATCATTTGCTGGTGCTGGTGGTGAGAGTGGGCGTAAGTATGAGGGTGAGGTTGAGGAGCATGGTGAGGTGACAAGACACCGCTGCTAGCGCCATCACGTGGGTTTCTAGGTTGATTTGAAACCCCTCTCCCTCCTCACTTTCTCATCTCACTCTTTCTTTATCTAGGTTGAATCTGTAATATTTCTTTTGGATTTTTGATAAATTTGAAAAGGGATAATATGGGTTTGTGATAGAGAATTTTTGGGTTTGTGTATAAGGGGATTTGTTGGGTTTGTGAAAATGTTTAAATTTTAGGATTGACATCAAATATTTAGTTAGCTGTCAAATCTGGAATTTTTTTTGTGAAACTGAAAAATTTGTTTGGTTGCCAAGAAAATGGATAAGAGTATCTTAATTTTCCTCAAAACCAATCTAAGTTCAAAGATAGAGTTCTTCACTACCTTGAGTCCATTGGTTGCCAGGGTTTGTGTGTGTTTTTGTGTTTATGTTTTTGTGCTTATGTTTTTGTGTTTATGTTTTTGTGTTTGGTTGACAAGAAAGGGAAAGAAAATGTGGGTGTGTTCTTATATTTAAAATCTGGGTTTGTGTTTATTGTGTTCTTGTTGAAGATGAACCCAGATCTAAATTTATGTATTTTTTTTAATTTTAATTCTGTTTTTTTTTTTAAATGATAAATTATTTTTTAAAAATTAGATACTAATGTGACATTTTTAATATTATTTTATTCGTCATGTCAGCATTTACTGTGCCAACAGTACACTCCGTTTGCCACATAGGATTTTTCTGTTAAGTGAGTAATGGTAATGACCAAAATGGAACGTGTTTTTTTGTTTTAGGGGACTAAAAGTGGTAAAATAAAAATGTAGGAATCAAAATAGAAATGACTACAAAATATAAAGACCAAAAGTAAATTTACGCCTATTTTCTTATACATTTTGGGCCATTGTACAAATGTATCAAAATATAAGGGCTGATGCCATAAAGTTTGCATCATCTAGTTTTTAACTTTTACCGTCCGCCTTATGTGAGGGAGTGAAATTGAGAATTACTGAAAAAGGCATGAAAAGTTGCAGCTTTATTTGCCATCTTGGGGCAGATGCTCATTTTGGTTCAGCTTTTATTAGTTCTTATTAGCTTGCCAAACCAATGTTAACTCTAGATTTATTCAATTTGTTTTAGTACAATACTTGAGGCTTTTTTGTTAGGTTGCGGTTAATATATGTGTTTAAAGCATTCTTTAATAATTCATTTTATGAAATTGTTTAGCAAAAAAAACAAAAAAAATCATTTTATGAAATTGATTATGAAAATTTAAAAGATTGTCAAAAAAGTTAGTTATTATTATTATTATTTTATAAATTGTTTACTAGAGCATATATTAGTAAAAGTAAAAGTGTAAAACCTTTTTTGTTATATGTTTTAATTAGGGTTTGAAGTATTTGAAAGACGTTTTCAAAAAAAAAAAAAAAAGTATTTGAAAGACAATTATGAAAGAATTTAATGATTGGATATGAATATGGTGCAATTATTGTACCACGCAATTACTATGTTGTTATAATTTTTTATGGGTCTAGTTAATGTATGCTCTTAGGGTACATATTAATCATTTATTTTAAAAAACCCTTTTTATAGAAAATTGAAAATTTGTCAAAAAATTTTATTACTTTTTCACTTTTCCATAAAAAATTCCTAAAATGATTTAATAACATATGCCCAAAGAGCATGCACTAGTAAAAGTAAGGATGAAAATTTCGTCCTGCCCCTCCTCGCTTCGCCCCGCACAGGTTTTTCCCATCCTACAAAGGTGGTGAGGTGGGGATGGGGTAAGATTTCAATCCCGCACCATCAGATCGGACGAGGATGGATTTAGACTTTTTAGACTCACCCTGCTCCACCCCTCCCAGTCCTCGCCTCGCCCCACCCCGCGTTGCTAAGAGTTATAATTGAAAATTTTTCATACCCTAAAACCCTACTATTTAAACAAACATATCAATATTAACTTATTTTATTCTATCTAATGTGGTTCTTTGCCTTTATTTTATTATGTGTTATACTTTGAGTTTTTTTTTTTTTGATTATCTTGTTAAACACTTGCATATATTATTCAATTTTTTTATGGAATAAATTTAGTTATAATTTCAAGTATATTTTTATTAATGAAATAGGTTTCATTAAAAAAAATTGTACTAATTGTAGGGCAAATTAACAAAAAGTAGAGTTTTACTAAGTGCGGCAAGGCCCCAAGGGGCGAGGATGGAGTGAGAGGGTTTTCTCCGACGTGTGGGCCAAAGTAGGGATGGGACAAGATAAAACCATGCGGGGTAGGGACAAAGACCCTATCCTTCAACCCTACCTCACCCCAAAGTAAAACCCATTTTTTAGAAATAACCGATACGCTAAGGGCGTTACTTTATAAATTATTTTTAAAAACCTTTTATGGGCTAAAGAAAAAAGATATTGATTTTTTGATAGTTTTTTATATTTCTTATAAAAGTGGCATTAATTTTTTTAAAAAATGGTTTTATCAATTAATGTTGTAAGGCCACCCATTAACTAGACTTGTAAATATTATGGATGATGTTAGTGTGAACACTTTTTTGATAAGGGTTTATAAAATTTATTGTGATTGATTTTTTTTTTTTTTTTGAAAAAATTATTATGATTGACCTGAGTAATATCATTTCTTACTCTCTTTTTTTTTAATAGAAAAATGTCATTTCTATCTAAGTTTATTATTGTTATTACTTTTAAGTTGTATCAAAAGCTATACACATTTGGCCAAACAGACACAAAATTGTGAAAAAAATTAAAAGCTATAACCTTGTTGGAGTATTTATAGTAATTCACTTTTAAATAGTAAGAACAAAACCATGAATTGAAGAGAAAGTAAATTAGTGGGGATGAAAAGGTTAAAAAGGTAAAGTCAACGGGAACAGAAAGAAATGACGATCACAGTTCACCACTGCACCGAAATACGATTGTTGGTGGGCATAGTAAATATAATTTGACAGGAGCTCACAATTTTAGAAAATACAAAGGACCAGTTATTCAATGAGTCTTTATTTATTTGAACTAGTCCAAGTGGGGCTGTTATTTCTGACAGTACTGTGACACCATCATCTTGGAATGTGATGTAATTTTATTTTTATTTTTTGGTTGGTTGGAGTAGAATTTAAGAGAGAAACTAAAGCAAATAAATAAAAAATAAAAGTTATGTTTGATATATCAATTTAAATATATATTTTTAATTTTTAAACAATATTACATATATTTTTTACTCATATATTTTTAAAAGAACTAAAAACTATTATTTAAACAAAAGTAGTAAACGAACTCAAAAAAGCTTAGACAGGTCATTAGCAAGAATTTTTTTTAAAATTTTTTTAATATGGAGAACCAAACAAAGATGGTATGATTATAAACACTAATTCCCACTGTGACCACTGTCCTAGCCTAGCAGGCACTACAGTGAAATTAATAATGCTATTACCACTGAAATTACATATCCACCCTTCAATCATATCTCAATCTGCAATTATACCCATCACTGAAATTTAATAGCCTACAAAATCATTAAATGATCGCGCGACAACTTTTGTTACAACTATTTTACGTGTCAAATTGTCTATCACTTTTACAGAACTTACCATTTTTTTCACTGTTCACTATTTGTTAGCTGTTACGTGAAAAGTTGTGGTATTTTATGTAGTCTTAAAATTTTTGTTGCAAGAGAGAAAGAGAAATCTTATCTATTTTTTAATTATTGTGGAAGATCATGTTAATTGATTTTGTGAATTGAATATTGTTGTTGTTGATTGGATAGAGATAAAGATGTGGGTTGGGTTTGTGTGGTTACTGGAATTAATTAAGTATATTAGATGATTATCACTTCAAATTATAATAGTTTTTAAATAGTGAAAGTGGGTCATGCCTGGTTGATTAGTGATTTGATATTAATATATTTATTGTTTGGTTTGAAATCTAAGAAAAAATGAAAATGATATGAGCGACCCTTCAAAAATCTAGATTTGCCCGCTCTAATGATGAGAGAACCAATACTTTTCTTAGGGCCAAATAATAATAAGCAGACTAAACTGTACCTTTCTAGGCAATAGTTAAAAAAAGACATACAAAATCATGATGCACAGAACATTTATATAGGACAATTTCAACTCAAAGGTGACAGAGATTTTGAAAATGCTTATAATGGAAATGGTTCAAATTCAACACAATCAATTCTTTCCTAGGTTTCTTTTTTTTTTCCTTCTCAAAAAATAAAGTATTGCCTAGGTTTTTCAGAATAGTAACTACACTCTAATTTGTAATTACAAGATATATCTTTCAAACTATCATTAATGTAATTAGAATTTTTTGTTGTTGTTATTTTAGATTGTATAATCAATTTTGTAGGTGGTAGTTGGAATACTTGCTGAGGTGAATTTTAGATCCTCCAAAAGTTCAGTCGATTTATTTATTATTATAATTTTTTTTTTGTGAGAATCCAGAAATAGAGTATTGGTTTTTTTTTTTCTTTTCTTTTTTTGGTTTTCATATGGAATATTTATAGGTAGCAATTAGTAGAGTTAGTGGAAACTTTCCCATGATAACCCCTTTATTGTCCCCCTAAAATTATTGAATATTGATGGACATTAACAATAGGCCGAGGTCTCCTCTATCTTGTGTTACCTCTTCCTTCAATGTTATAACTATCATATTATATATATTTGTTATAATTATCAAATTATATAATTAATATATATATATAACCCTGTTAAATGTAATGCAGAGCTTAAAATTACATTACCAACTTTAATGTTGCATACAAGTACATAAGGAAAATTGTTAAATACTCTGAGAGTACCATAAATGCGTACTCCCCATTCTTACATGAATTATAGGTCTCATCATAAATTTAATTAGTGAGACCCACAATTATGTGAGAAGGAAAATATTGCATTTATGGTATTTCGAGAGTACCCAATAATTACCCGATACAAACAATAATTCACTTTAGTTTTCAAAAACTCTCTTCTTTTGGAATTTGGTGAAAATTTGTCTTGCAGTGTGGTCCATATTTCATAATGATCAAATATGAACTAGTTTTCAAAAAAAAGGTAAAGCATTTGTCTAGTTTATAATCCATTTCTCGTTTGTATTAGACGCAATCCAAACCATTCAAATATGTATATATAAAAATGGAAGGCTTACTAATATTAACGGTCTTTGTGCCACATCTCTAAACATACCAAATTAAACTAATTTACATAATTTCCCTTAATAAAATTATTATGTAAATTAGTTTAGTTTGGTTAAATAATGGTTAAATTTATTAAAATATATTCTTTAATAAAAGATATCACCTTCCTTGCAAAAAAAAAAAAAAGACATCACCTTTGTATTAAAGAATTCACACACACATATATTTGTATATTGAGAGTGAGAGAGTCATGTCCAAAACTCCAAAAGTTGGAGCTATAATTGATGATTATAACTTGATTTTTTTTTTTGGTTAATTATACCATCCTCCCTTAACATTTCACGAATGACACTTCACTCTAAACTAGACGAAATGACTATTCACATTGATGTTTGAATAAATGCATTTAATAAGTCTATACTCTCTCACATTGTGATTTTCCTAATGCAAAAAATTTGGTGCAGATCCTTAGGTTTTTCTCTTAAAATTTTAACGTGTGGATACTTAACTAAAAAATAAAGTTTCATCCTATGAGAAATATCCCATATGGCAGAATCTTAAGAGAGGAACCTAAGGAACAACACCTAAGTACTGTACCTAAATCTTGCCCATATATATATATATATATATATATATATATATATATATATATATGCATACTACTCTTTTATACAAACCTCAAAGTGGAGTGTAATTATGTCTAAGTTAAAAGTAGGTTCCAGTTAACTTAACAGGTAAAATTTCTGATAGTTGAATAAGAGATCTAGGGTTCAATTCTCGCCTACACAAAAAATTGATTGGTGTTTTGGTCTAATGATTAAGAGCTATTATTAGGAGTGGACGTCATAGGTTGAAACTCTTTAAAAAAATGTCTATAATTTGGGTATGAATAATTTTTAAAAGAAAAATAGAATATTCTACTAGGGTTGTCAAGTAATTACCTATTAGGTGCATTGATGCAAATTTAAAGAGGAAGATGGTCATTTTGTTCATAGCCTAGAAGGTGTCATTTGGGGATTTTTTTTTGTTATACGTTTGATTGATGAAAACTTTATTGTGATTGTTGTGTTAACTTCACTATTATTTATATATATATATATATATATATATTATAATTCATACGTAAGGAAAATGAATTGACAATGACAACTAAAATTATTTATCTGCTAGTGCCATTTTTCATGTATATAAATACTAATATTCATCAAAAAATGTATATAAATACTAATAAAATCCTATATCACACCCTGATTCATCCACTTTATACTACTCTACCAATAGTAGCAAGTCACAAAACTTTTTGTTTTTTGTTTTACTTATAAAGTAACTAAAAAATTTAAAATAAAAAAATAAATAGGATACATAAAATGCTACAAAAATAATTTTATTAAAAAAAATATTAAGAGTGAGACGTGAGATTTTTACTCCATAAATAATAAATAAATACGGTTAGAATTAAAATCTTTTATCCCACTAAGTGTGTATTTATATTTTTCCTAATTTTTTTCCCCACAACCAACACCGTTGATATAGATATTTTTAATTGTCACTGTTGATATTGTAATGAACAGGAAATTTGATTGTGTGTGACATGAAAATCCAGAATTGTATGCCAAAAGGATCCAAATCCAATAAACCGGTAGGCCACACTTCACTCCAATGCCCAATTTTGGAATAATGTTAGTACGGTTTTCACGACATTGCAGAAAAACATTTGTACAGATTTTTTTTTTCATTATTAATTTTAATTTTGGGGTACGAATAAGTCATACTCTCCAATTTAATATTGAAATACGTCTATGCTAGGACTTTTTTAAATTTCTTTTCAAAATACCAATAAGTCCTTACTTTCCTAGCTTTTCCCTTAAAGAAGTTTAAGTGATTAACTACTATTCCATAACAAAGTTATGAACTTTTTCTTTTCTTTTCAATAAAATGGTATATTATAAGACAATTTATTTATGTCTTATGCTTTTATTCATTAATTAAACTAAAATGAATCCATGGAAATGTTATTCACTTGTTTGTTTAAGAAATTTTCAAATCTTGGAAATCAATAATCTCCAAAGCAAGAGCACATATAAAAATGTTTTTGTGACTTTTGTATTTTTTTTTTTTAAAGCACAAATGAAGAGTCTTTTGGGTAAATATTGTTAAAAGTGAAGTTTTTTGAGGTTATAGTCACTGTTCGAAGTTATTTGGGGAAATGAGGTGAGAGTGAATTTCGGCAACAGTGTTGCCGAAATTCGAAGAAAAGTATGAGAGAGAAAATTAAAAGTGAGGAGAGAGAAATTTTGGAATTTCGGCAACAGTGTTGCCGAAATTCCTTCTGCCCAAATCCTGCCCGCTTCACTGAGTGCCCATGCGCGTGAGTGCCCAAAAGGAAAAAATAAAAAAGGTTTGTGGCAATCCCATTGTCGAAAATGGAGGGAAAAGAAGAAAAAAAAAAAGAATTACGGCAATGGGATTGCCGAAATAGGGGGGAAAGAAAAAAGAAAAAAGTGGCCATGTAGTGCCGAAATAGGAAAAAAAAAAGTAAAATTGGCAATGGGGTTGCCGAAATAGAGGGGAAAGAAAAAAAAAAAAAAAAAGAGGAAAATTGGCAATGGGGTTGCCGAAATAGGGGGGAAGAAAAAAAAAAAAAAAAAAGGAAATGTGGCAAATAAGGAAATACTAGGGCATACATGTTCCAGGTCTTGGCTTTACTATTTGGAAATAAGAGCCAAAATAAATTGCATTGCTGCTTTTTCAGGTTGTTAGCGGACTTTGGTGTAGCTGGGCAATATAGCTGGGGTAGTGCCACGCTTGCTTTCCTTTAAAAAGAGTTGTGTATTGCTTTCCTTTTGGCTCTTATTTGCCACATTTCCTTTTTTTTTTTTTTTTCTTCCCCCCCTATTTCGGCAACCCATTGCCAATTTTCCTCTTTTTTTTTTTTTCCTATTTCGGCACTACATGGCCACTTTTTTTTTTCTTTCCCTCCTATTTCGGCACTACATGGCCACTTTTTTTTTTCTTTTTTTTTCCCCCCTATTTCGGCAATCTCATTGCCGTAATTCTTTTTTTTTTCTTCTTTTCCCTCCATTTCCGGCAATGGGATTGCCACAAACCTTTTTTATTTTTTCCTTTTGGGCACTCACGCGCACGGGCACTCAGTGAAGCGGGCAGGGTTTGGGCAGAAGGAATTTCGGCAACACTGTTGCCGAAATTCCAAAATTTCTCTCTCCTCACTTTTAATTTTCTCTCTCATACTTTTCTTCGAATTTCGGCAACACTGTTGCCGAAATTCACTCTCTCTCCTCATTTCCTCAAATAACTTCGAACAGTGACTATAACCCCAAAAAACTTCACTTTTAGCAATATTTACCCAAAAGACTCACAAATGAAACTACTTGTGCCTTGAAGGCTTTGAAGTATTAGGAAGCAAAATGTTTATGAATAGAGAATATTTATGCCTATGTATGGGCTACGCTTTTTTTCTTAAATTAATTGGAAAAAATACACTCTAGTTCCAAACACATTGAAACTTGGGAAATTTTCCATCACGAATAAATTTTTAGAAGTTTTTTTAAAAGGTATTTTTTAGAAGTTAAACATATTCTAACCTTTATATATATCTTAAAAACTAATATATATTTTCCTTTGTTAAACATTTTCTAAAGTTAACAAACAAATTCTTGAAGAGTTTAAGTTGCATTAGGACCTATTATTGAAGGACAGTGTAAAAATATAGAAAGAATTGAACTTCTTCAAGAGAAGAGACTTAAAGCAAGAAGTATAAGTGCTTGTGGAATGTTGGGGGAGGGGGGCGAGAGGGAGGGTTAGGGTTCAAATTTTCAAGAGGGAGTTTCACATACATATACATTTAGATTAGGCTAAAGTATAATTTATATCTTGTATAAAAAAATAAGAATAAGCAAGACTTAGAAATGTCTAAAACATTTAAAATAAAACTTGTTAATTCAGTTGTTATCTTCCCCAGAAGATGCAAGAACCATCCATACAATAAGAAATCTAGCTTGTTTGCATATTTGAGTTAAATATAGGTAATTAGCTATCTTTCTTTTTGAATTAAGAGTTATGTTAGAGACACAACATTTTTCACGACAATTGTTTTGGATATAAAAAAGTGGTGTCTTAGCCATTGGCCAGACCATTCCACCCCTTTCCCACAATATACTTTGAAAATCTCATAAACCAATAGTGTGGTGAATTGAACCTAAGACTAATGAACCTCCAACTCAGATACCCCATAAGTGTATTTTTCATAATTTTTAACATGAACTACTGTGATTTGAGAAGCATCGTTTTCACTTGAGTCAATTACAGACATCACTTTAAAGTTCCTATCATATATATTATATTAAAGTCAAAGCACAATTGTAATCCAAACTGAATTCAAATTAGTTTCTATTAGTTATCTAATTTTGTGCGCATGTTCAATTTCACTTTCTTAATTTTAATGTCTAAGCTATTCATTCATAACAATTAACACGAAAGCTCATAGGATAATCTCATTCGTCTAGATAAGACACCTCATAATGAACATGAGTTACAGCATAGTACAACTTATGTAGCTGAATCATAACATGCCATTGCCATATCAAAGATTGTAAGAAATATTTTTATCAACAAACTCTATTGTCAAATTCAAAACCCCTTCTAATACATTTGACTATTTCTTTGGCATAATTGATCTTTGCACCCTTTTAACTATTTCCAATGGTCCTGGCAATGTAGTTAACAAAAATTATTTCCACAAATTTTCTGGCACTTTTGGCTTCTTGCTTCCATTTTACATGGCACATTTTGTCTCATTAGCCAAGTTGATAAAAATTTGTGAAACGTGTGATTATTAAAATCAGTGAGCAAAGGGCAATAGAGTCCTCACAAATCCCAAATCCTCCAATAAACAAAAGCAAAGGGTGCCCCAGTTGACTACAACCCAAAAGAAAAAAAATTTTGAAAATAAAAAATTGTGAAAAATTAGAAAAAGAGAAACAACAAAAACAGTGTGGGGTTGGGTTGGGATGAGCTGTACTACTGCATTAGATGCTTTATCTGATTCTCTCACCTGTGCTGTCTAGCTGATTGCTACTCTGGACTCATATATTTACCAAAAAGCCACTACTCTCACAAGCAAAATCCAGTTCTTTAATCACATTTTTTAACCTTAATTTACATAACTAATTAGCATTAGTTAGTCACTGTTCAAACTTTAAAGTTTACTACTAAAGCCCTTGTAGATGAATTAACATTTCCTAATGCACAAAGTACTTAGAAGTTTAAAGGATAAAGAGTTCGAATTGCGAAATTAGTAATATATTGTAATTATCTTTTAAAAAAAAAAAATTTCGAAGTTTACCGCAATGCTTATGGACTAGGGTTTCTACACGAAGAGAATAGGAAAAATTCTGTATATTATGGACTCCAAAAAGAAAAACTGTTGCACCACAGCATGTGAAAGAGAGAGTAGCCACTGTAAAAAATTGCAGTATGTTTTTTTGAAATTTTTAAGGTCATTTTTTTTTTCTGGACATGAAGTCATGAACATCTATTTTTGTAAGTTGGGGCACTCCATGTAACTTAGAAGACAATATTGACCCCAATTCAAGAGCTTTCAGACCACTTCGGTCAAAAAGCATTGCAGGACAAGTTTGGGTTTTCATAGATGAGTTTCTGGATTATACATGTACGAACTAAAAAAAGTGCTTCAACAAGTTTTCTACTTTTCTCTACTGGGTTTTTACTAGGGTAGTAAATAGTATATTTTGTGTTGTGAAAACAAACAAAGGCCAATTTTTGACATTCCTTTTACGAGACCCCACGAGTGGGCTTCTGGCTTCTGCTGCTTTTTCCTCTCCAAGGTCCCCATCTGCTTCTCTATCTCTCTCTCTCTAAAGTCTCTTATTACTTAACCTACTCTTTCTCTCTCTTGCAGCTCAGGAAGACAACAGTCAATCACAAACCAAGAAAGAACCCCACAAACTCTTAGTCCTAGTAAGGTCCAAACTCCAAACCCTGCAAAAAAATTTATGACCCTTTTTTCTTTCTCTCTCTCTAAACAATAGGTTTATTGAGTTAAGAGAAACAAAGAAAGATAGATGGTGTTGATGAATCACACTTGAACCCAACAAAAAAAAGGGAAGACCCATCAAACCCCACCCCTTATCCCCCACTCCCCCACATCCCCACCAAATGGAACTAACAGATTTGCAAACCAACAAACAAAACAACAACACCCCTCACCACCATCACCACCACCACCACAACCACAATCAAAACCAACACCAACACCAACACCAACACCACCTCCACCAAAACCAGTCCTCCTCTCATCTTCCAATATCTTTTGATGGCAGATCAGGAGGACCACCCTTCATGGGCTCAATCTCCATCCAAGCTGGCCTTACCTCCACAACTCACGGTGCTGCCTCTTCCTCCTCTTCCTCTCTATCCACTTCCTCCTCCTCCCCTTCCTCTTCTTCCTCCTCCACTTCCACCTCCATAGACGCTTCTCTCGCCATCGCCACCAGATCCGACTCACACCCCTCGACCCGATCCGTTCCTTTACTCGACTCCATAAAAAAGAACCCATCTCCATCACAACAGCCTCAACAACAACAACAACAACAATTGACAATTGCAACAATTGCTACGACCGCCACTGCGACGACAACAACAGCCGTTACAACAACCATAACACCAACAGCCAAGCGATCCACAAAAGACCGGCACACGAAAGTAGATGGCAGAGGCCGCCGTATCCGAATGCCAGCCACCTGTGCGGCGAGAGTCTTCCAATTGACGAGAGAATTAGGCCACAAGTCCGATGGCGAAACCATTGAGTGGCTGTTACAACAAGCTGAACCGGCAATTATCACCGCAACAGGTACCGGTACAATCCCAGCAAATTTTTCCACTCTCAACGTCTCGCTTCGTAGCAGTGGCTCTACTCTCTCAGCTCCTCCTTCAAAATCAGCTCCTCATTCATTTCATGGCGCTTTGGCTCTTGCCCACCATCCTTACCACGAAGAAGGGTTTGCTCACCCAGCTTTCTTAGGCTTTCATCAACACCAACAGCAACAGCACCAGCAGCACCTAATGACAGCAGATCAAATAGCAGAAGCGCTTCCGAGTGGTGGTGGTGGTGACAGTGGTGGAGGTGGAGATTCTACTGAGAATTACATGAGAAAGCGGTTTAGAGAAGATCTATTCAAAGAAGATACTCAACCAAATGAAAGTGGTGCTAGTGGTAGTGGTGGTGGTGATGATGAGTCTCCAAATAAGTATTCCAAGACTGGCTTACAAATATCCAAACAGCAGCAACAACAACAACAACAACAACAGGATTCTGTTACGGCAGGATCTTCGGGGTTGCTTAGGCCATCGAATATCCTGCCGGCCACTGCCATGTGGGCAGTGGCGCCAGCACCAACTAGCGGTACCGGCAGCACGTTCTGGATGCTGCCGGTCACCGCTGGCGGTAGCGGTGGCCCGTCCGTGGCCACCGCTACCTCTGGTGCTGGCCCATCAGAATCTTCTCACATGTGGACTTTCCCAGCAGCAACGAGTGGGAACACATTGCAAGCGCCATTGCATTTTATGCCGAGGCTTAATTTTCCGGGTAGTCTTGAATTCCAGCAAGGGAATAATAGTAGTAGAGGGAGTCCTTTGCAATTGGGTTCTATGTTAATGCCACAGCACCAACAACCTTCTCAGCATCTTGGACTAGGAGTGTCTGAGTCAAATTTGGGAATGTTGGCTGCTCTAAATGCGTACTCTAGAGGTGGATTGAATATGAATTCTGATCATCAGCAAAGTCATCCTTTGGAGCATCATCATCATCATCATCATCATCACCAACAACAACAACAACAACACCAGCAGCAGCCTCAAGCTACTGATAGTGGAGATGAAGACCCAGAAAATTCTCAGTGACAATTCTGAATTAAATACGAGTTGGGTTAGTTGCTCTTATATTATTTATTATGTACACAAAAAAAAAAAAAGACAGCTTGGTTTTCTTTCATTTTTTTTTTTTACATTTCATTCTATGGGAGCTGGAGCTAGAGGTTGTTGGCTTTGTTTTGCAGATTTCGAAGTTGGGTTTGTTTTGCAAATGGATCATCGTCGTCTGTGAGTGAAGAGATATTCCTAGTTCTCATTGTAGTGTTCTTTGAATTTTTTGAGTTTTTTTTTTTTTTTTTGGATTTTACTAGATTGATGTGAAGTTTGAGATGTAATTTGTTAGTTTGGTCCAAAGGGACTAGAGGAAACAGGCAGAGAGATTGTATAGGAGGATCAATATTTGTTCGTGTTTGTTTAGTATTGCTATTTGCTTTGTTTGTATGAGAAAATGGTAAAAAAAAAAAAGCAAAATGAATATCGAGCAAAAGGAATTGAAAGTTATTTGAGCAAAAAATCTTTTGAGTTGTATCTTTAATCTTTTTGAGCTGGATGGGAAGATAAATACTAAATAGAAATAAATGCATGTGAAGCGTGAACTCTCATAGATATAGAAAAAGAGCAGATAGGACAATGAAAGAAACTCGGCAGCCAACTAATCCTATATATGTATATGTGAGAGAGAAAGAAAGAGAGCCATAACGTGCAAATATTTACCATCACTTTCTCACTGTTGCTGTAGAGACTGTCCTAACTCCTAAAGCCAAAGGGTATGTCTGTTGGCTTCACCTCCTACTTTTTTATTTTTCACCCCTTCTCCTCTGCATTGTAAAGAGTAAAAACTATTCTCTGCACTTAATTGTTTGTCCTTTGTTGGAGCACTAAATATGGTAGTATTTTGAATTTCAAAAAAAAAAAAATGGTAGTGTTTTTAGTTTTTAGGCTAAACCTAATTTGTTTATTCAGCTATCAAACACAGTTTAATTTGATCTCACATTTATAAATTATGTCAATTTTGGTTCCTCAATTTTTGAAATCAAGTTAATTTAACCCGTTTAACTGTTTTTTATTAAAATTTTGATGGGATTATTTGTGAGCCCTTATTAGTCAAGCAACGCTCCAAAAAGATATAAAGTAACCTATAGTGCGGATTTAACTCGAGTAAAATATATTGTGCTTTTATGGTGTGCTTTTGTAACAGAACTTCTTTTCCCCTCTTGTGTGTGTGTTTGTTTCTCCAAAAAAAAAAACTGGTGTAAGAAATCTACTCCACAAGACCAGGAAAAGAAGAGTCTTTGATGACTGGATCTACTATCTCAGATTGTGCATCCCATTGGAGCCTAAAAATTAGGTTAATTTCATCCATTTGTCTCATATTCGTTAACACTTTGACTGGAATGTTTGATCATAGTATTGATGAAAGCAGTTATAAAGTGTGCAACTAACGCATGTTCCATATGTTAGGTTACATAATAACGTTAAGAATTTTAACGGAAAGAAGTTTAAACGATAAAATTGACTTAATTTTGAGAATTAAAGATCAAAATTGACACAATTAATAGTCAAGAACAAAAATCGACTAACTAGTTTGTTGAATGAAGAAAGTGAATTTGGCTTAATGGTTGAATGACTGGAGTTAATAAATTGACTTATATTTTTAAGTTGTTGCCATGTATGCAAGAAAAGTAGTAGAATAGTAGTTGATGGATGGGAGAGAATTCAGTTGTTACCTAATAAATAATTGAAGAAGACATAATTACATCTTTTTAATTTGAATAACTAATATTAAATCTCACCCAAATTTTAAGGATCAAAATATATTTTATCCTAACAAATATTATATCTATACAAGAATATTTTTGGCCCCTTAAAATCATAAAATGGAAGAATATTTTTGGCTGCTTTCCTCTTTCCTAATTTTTTTTAGGCATGTGCTGATTTCTTTTAAGGAAAACTCACATATTCTAGATATCTCCCTGATTTTCAGCCTTTTGGAAGATGACATATTTACATCATTACAATACTTGGACGGTGGATTGTTTAATACTTTAATTTCCACTATTTTTAAACACAAATTTATTAATCAACATAAGAAATTCTGAAAAATCTTTTAAATTTTGTAAAAATTATATATAAAAAAAAAATTAATGAAATGAATAATAATTATGTGCGAAACCCAAAAGTCGATATTCAAGTAATAGCCCAATAATGATGTTATATTTATATTGTGATGTCCCATATTACCAAATTTTTTTGCTTAATCATTATTCTCATTTATATATGTTTACATGCTCCTTTGAGTTGTTGGTACTGTTTCTTGAATTTACACCTTGGTCTCCCTTTTTTGTTTTCTTTCTCTTTTTTTTTTTTGGGCACCGATTTTCTTTCCCTTATTAAAGCATACATCACATCAGTGTGAAAAAGATTGGGTATCTATGTAGATAAGAAGCATTTATTATAGGGGCACCAATGTAGATAAGAAGCATATACTATAATATAAGGGGATTCCTTTTACCAAATTTTTGAGCATTTTAAAACTTTAAAAAATGTAAAGAATTTTTATATCTTACACCCATGCCACATCTAGTTTTGGGTAACTATGATGGAAATCATTTCATGCTACTAAAATTTCTGTATCTTGCAGCCAAATTTGGACACTGATATGATCTTAAATCTATATACAGCTTAATAACCAGTCCATTTACATGTGCATAAAAATCAGATCTTAAAGAACTTAGCTCAGTGCAAAACAGGTATATTCAAATGCTTCCAATAGAGAGGTTCTTAGTTCTAGTTATGTTCTTTTTAGTATCAAAGATAAGATTTTGTGTTGAAAATTACAACGATTCTCCCTTTTTTTAGTGTTCTATGGATTTAAAAGGGAAAACAACAATCCTTTGATAGTGAGGCTTAGATATCTCAACGAAATAATTGCATTTGTTGTTTTCTGTTTCACATCGACCAATTATGCTGCAGATATTGGATTTCTCTTTCAACACTCACAAAACCTTCCCTAATTGACAATAAGTTCCACTATCACACTTGTAAAAGCAACATTCAAAGCTTCTAAGTTAAAAAAAAAAATAAAAAAAAATTGAACATTATAGATTATAATTAATAATTATATGTAAACTAAAAGAAAATTTTCAATAATTATGATTATAATTGATTAATAAAATGGATAGTTAAAATAAAAGGAAAAAAAAACTCTAAATTACATTAACTAAAAAAATACATATTATACTAGTTGGTTTAAACTTATTTAAACTTTAAAGCGTTTTAAGGTTTAAACTTTAAGCAATACATGAAGGCATGGACTTGGACTAAATTGCAAGCCTAAGTCAACCCACCCCCTATTTTCATTTATAGACCCTAGTTTTTGAGTTGTATAATAGACAAATCATAACTTTCATATCCTATTCTCAAGAAAAAAAAATTATAAAAAAAAAGGGATTTGTGTCATTGTGCAAAGCATATTCACTATCAAGTTCATAAACCTTTCCCGCCTCCATATTTTTATGACATCGGCCAGTGTTCCACTAATCCGCAATTTCCGCGACCAAAAAGCTATAATTGGGATTATTATAGTCTTAACTTTCTAATTAACAAAACAAATATAATAAAAGTACACATTTTGACCTTTATAATAATTCTAATTAAAAAAATGTAATTATTAAAAGCGCGAGCACAAAAATTTCACAACAGAACTTAAGTGACAAGTTTTTAACAATAAATTAAAACAACGAGATCAGTGGTAGATCCATATGAAGCCAATAACAACTTAACGTTATGAAAAATATTGTAAAAATATTGTGTTCGACAGTGATTTACTGATTAAGGAAAAGACATATAGAGGTGGGTGATGATGATGATGATCATGAGTGATCTGTAAAGTGAATTGACGGCTAGGATGATTCTGTCTTGGCTGGCTCTATGGTCATGAGTCATGAAGCTATAGTATTTAGATAGACTTGATTTTGGAATAAATAAAAGTTCCACGCGCTTCACGTGCTCCAATCATGGAGATCATAAGTGCGGGTTTGGTAATTGCGGACAGCGATAGAGCGCGTGGACTTAAAAAAAGACACTCTCACACAGGTGACATTCCCATACTATGGGTCTGTTTGGATAGAACTTATTGCTGAAAACTGAAAACTGAAAACTGAAAACACTGTAGTAAAATAATTTTAAAATGTGTGAATAGTACCGCGGGACCCATTTTTAATGAAAAAGTTGCTGAAAAGTGAAATTTGTGGGTCCGTAAACAGTGCACGAATGCACTGTTCACAGAAAATTGGGTCAACACTTGCGGCTGGAGGAAAAAAAAAAAAAAAAAAAAAGGCAAAACTTGGACGCAAAACGTGGACGCTGAATCCAAACCGCACCTATACATACACCTTCATTCCCTCTCTAAATCTTTGCCCTCACTTTTCAAGATTCTTTTTTTATTTTTTAATCTTTTGGATGTTAAATTATTGACCGCGTTATTCTGCGACTACGCTATTTGTCACAACTTGATGTAATAATCGATTATGATTTATGAGTGATATATAATTTATTTTCGCATGGACTTATAGCTTTCTCTTTTACTCACAAATAATTATTTTAATATTGGTAGGTTTTTCTTAGTTCAATTGGTAAAATTTTTGATAGTTGCATAAGAGATTTAGAGTTTAATCCTCGTTTACATCAAAAATCGATTAATATATTGGTCTGATGATAAAAATCTATCATCAGAAATGAATATTATAGGTTAAAACTTTTAAAAAAAAAAATCATTTTAAAATTGTGACATAAAAGTTGTCTTTAAACCTTTTCAATTATTAATTGGTAAATATGTGGCCGGCTAATTAGTGTTTTTATATATATAAATATATATCGTTTGGTATATGACTATTTTATAAAATTTGGTAAAAAACTATGATTATATTTGTTACAAACTTGAATTTGAATTATTTATTTAGTTATTTGTTGTTAAGGTAGGTTACAGAAACACCCAAAAGATTTGGTGTAAGCCCATTGTTATACCATATTTTTTTTAAATGTCATTGTAAATCCCTACTCCCAAAGTAATTGACACTTTGCACCAACCCCAGACTCTTGAAGGAGAATCAGATGATTAAGAGGGTGTTTCTATTTAGAGACATGGAATTTTCAATCTTGGCAAATGGAAACTTCCTACCAAACTGAGGATGTACTTATAGCTTCACTTCATGATAATTATTATTATTTTTGTCATCAACCCAATACATTAAATGTGTGTTTGGATATCCCTTATTTTGCTGAAAACTGAAAACACTGTAACAAAATAATTTTTAATTGTGTGAATGGTATCGTTTGACCCATTTTTAATGAAAATTTTGTTGAAAAAAAAAGTTTGTAAGTCCTGTAAACAGTGCAAAGTACCCACTAAAACTAAAAAATAAAAATAAAGCGTGAAACTGTGGACGTAATATCCAAATGCAAGCTAATTGGTTTTTTGAAATAGGCAAGATTTGAACACAAGTTCCCTATTTGACAATTGTGGACTTCATCTCTCTTGAGCTATCTGAAAACAAAGATAATTGCAATGAGAAAGCAATGGTCATAACACCCTGTATAGTGGCAGAATTGCAATTCGGCCATCAATAGCTATCATTGAATGATTTTTTTCGTGATTTAATTACTGTACATATGAAAGCTAATATACACAAGATACAGAATTAATTATTACACCTCTATGCTTCTCCTATGCTTTACCTCAAATTTCCATGCTTAGTTTATACTTAATATACACATTAGACAACATTATCTGTATCCTGTCACACCATAACAAAATGAAATCATGGAATCCAGCTATCCTCTTGGAGTAAACTTTGGAGAGAACCAGCTATTGGGCATTTTGATTAGTCTTTTCCCCCTCTATACGCAAGTTAGATGAGCAATTTGCATCAGCATCACAGCATGCCTCCATCAAAGTTTCCTCTTGACTTTGGTTCACTATTTTTCTGAATGGCAAGTTAAAACATACATTAGAACACATTCTATATAAGGAAATTTCTTCAGATATCAACAGTAAAACTTACTGTTCATAAATTGTCTTAGCATTAGGCCAGAACTTCTTAATGTGCCTTAATTTCTTGAGCCTTGTCTTGAGGTTCCAAAGGCAAGAGAGACAACACCCGCAGCCTGCAGAACAAGGCCAATCAAGACATACGGAAAACATTGGTCTCATAATATAAAGATCCAAACCATGCCATATTTCCTTTTTGAAGCACTACAGAATATCACATCAATGAGAACGAATCTCGTTGCACTATGAACAAGATAATAGCATGAATTCCATCATGTACTTTGCAGATATATGATCTTTCAGCACATTCTCACTAGTCTAAAACTATAGTCTTTTGTATCTCAAAAATCAATGTTTTCCCAGGTAATTCTATTTATTTTCTTAAATAACACATGCCATATCTAAAATGAGAATTATAAGCTTCCAGGAATAATTGGCCCAGGCCAAAACTTGACCCATATTAGCAAGTATAGAAGTTTTTGAGTAATATTACCATAATTAAAGAAGAAGAATCAAGCAACAGAGTACCTAGAGCTTCGGTATTTGTAGAACAGTTACTTGGTAGGAACACTTTCTTTTTAGTTTGAAAGGACTGTTCTTTTAGTTGTGTTGGTAGATCTACTTTAATTTTGTTTTCTATTTTATTCTATCCAAGCCATAAATACTATACTGAAGAATAGTATTGAGTGTGTGAGAGAGAGAGAGAGAGAGAGAATCTCTCAAAAATGGATTGAGCCACTCAAGCCTGGCTTATAATTGGGTCAATTAAAGGGTTCTCAGACCAGTCATTAGATGAATGGGCCATATGGCAAATCTACTATACGATCACTTTTTTAAAAAGTAAGGTCTTTGTCCCCTCTCTCTCTCTTGATTGGAAGCTATCAAAATAAGTCAATCTAGACTTGACCTGGTGGCCAAAGTAGGTGGCAAGCAGAGAGGGACGGCGTATTTGAAGGGAAATGAAGGATCAGATTAGGTTTTGAGGCACATGCAAGGCTTCAGAAAATTTTCAGATGTCCTGATTGAAGGAAGGATTCAAGGAACAGGATACGTACCTGTTATGCAGAAATAGTACAAAATTGGAGAAAAGGGGAGAGACCAAGGGATAAACAACTAGGTCTGGGTCCTTTGACCAGGTGTACCAGAGAGCTTTAGATCTGGCATCTTCCACTAATTATGATGCTAGAAGGGAAGAGGTGGACAGGAGGAAAGAGAAGGTTTAGGCTTTTTAGATACCTAAAATAATTTATGCATTGTTTCTTGCAATGCTAGTGGTGATGGATTATTTCTTGTCAACAGTGCCATACTAATGAATCAAGATAATTATGCCTAAGAAATTCTATAAAGCCCACAGTATTTTAGAATATATTTCCTAATGTTCCATCAGTTCAACAGAGGAGAATTCCATTGACAAGACAAACTTATCCAAATAAAAGTGGTTTCTTCCATCCACAGCACATCAGAAAATAAAGATTATTATAGAATTTTGTACATACACACACTACTTTCAGAATTTATTATTTTGCTCCTTTGAGGTGGGGGCAGCTGCCTGACAGAAATTACCCACCAAATTGCCTAAGACTAAGATACCTGACAAAAGAAAATTTTCTAATTTAGTTGCCTTGTTTACATCAAAGGTAAACCGCAAAATGGAAGTCTATAGACTCTATACTTCCAAAAGAAAAAGATATAAATGGTTGCTATTGACTCAATAGCAACTATTTATATTGACCCACAAAATAGGAGGTGATTATGAGGTGCTCAAATAGTATCTGAACTGGACCATTGTATCTATGACAAATCAAAACATAACTTTTTTTGAGCAAAGAGACGACAGATAGAGAGGATAGCTTACGATAAACTGTCAGCTGCGTAAAATATTGGAAGCCTTCCCAATCCAACACCTCTCCATTGTCTTCTTGGAAAAGAAATATCCTGCTCAGCACCTGAGCAAGTTGCAGCCAGAACAAACTGAAAAACGCAGCAGTCGCACACATTAATGAAGAAAATATAGAAGCACATTTGAACTTAAGTAAAGAAGAAAATTCTTTCAATTTAACAGTTAACAGAAAAGGAAAGTGAATTGTACCAGTGGAAAGAGTACAGCCATAACCCCATAGCTCACAAGAGGTGAGACGAAGAAAATAGCCAGAACACAGGGGCTTCCTGGAAGATGATTATGGAAAATAATGACCACAATCCTGAACATGCGAAAGAAAAACAAACAGAAAGTATGTAGGACCTCTTATGTTCCCACAGCATTGTTTGGAGCAAACAATGAAATTTGAGACACCACCGAGATCACTTTTTGTATGCATAGATCTAATTTGCTTTGTAATGCACTAAACATTAACTTAGAAGTTGATATAAAAATTACTTTTAGATTTTCCTTTTTCCCTTAACTCTGCCACTCACTCCTTTAACACAACGAGAATATGCTTCTTCAATCACTGCTCCTCCAGCTCATGAGTCATGAAGGAGAAATAACATTGTGCGAAAAGGGCCACCAGGGTCAGATTCAATATACATCTCATAAAACTGCAAAACACCTGTATGATGTCCTCAGTCCTCACTAACCATCAGAATCTCATAGGTAAATCATTTATGAGACTGACCTAGCCAGGTGAAAAGCTCTGTGTTCTGAAGCTTATTCTTTTGAAATAATTTAAATCACATGTCAAATTTAACATGGATGTTACCAACAGATCAAGAATATATCCGTATATATCTAAAAGAGTTCCTGATCCTTGTATACATATTCCATCCACATCTCAAATTTACCAAATAAGATCTGTTCATTTGGAAAGAAATTTCACTTAAACGTTATATGAAGTAAATATATGTGTTATAACTTATAATACTGTTGGACAAACATGTATGCGTTAGGTAGTTCATATTTCACATTTTGATATACCCTCAAATATTTTTATTGCTAACTAGAGAGTCTTTCAAGACTTAAGTATATCTTACAATACACAATAATTTAAGTCATGGTATGCAGCAATTCACTACAGAAGACAGTGATAAGTATAAAATTTATTAGATTCTTGGATTCCTCATACCCAATACTTGGTATTGATGACATTAACCAGTACATAAGATTTTGATTAAAGCACACCATCATTACAAACACTTGACTCAACTACTCAATCTTCCTTTCTCAGCATTGTGGAAGCTGGTGCATACAGTTATCTAGTCAGCTTCAATTTCTAACCATTAAGCCACATGACTAAGAACTCGGGGTTTGCTTCTAAGATCAGTACTCAAAGAGTTTCTCATATCAGAAACCATAAAGCAAGCAAATAAGAAAACCCAGGTGTACCTGAGCAACATATTTTGCCATGTGAAACTAAAAGGTGCACTAAAGCAAATCAAACTAAGCAATTGATTTGACTGAAAAGTAATTTACCAAAACCCGCAAAAAATGCCCAGTTGGATTCAAAGTAGTCCAGTCTTCTGTCCAAAGCCACTTCAGAAAAATTCCATTTGTATCTAAAAGGTACAAAAGCTTAATTAGTAATTATCTAGCCAAATGCGAGTACAAGATATTGAACAACTGATTTAATGCATCACATACTCAAAACAGTAGTAGGCATACATCCAGGACAGGAGTAGGAAATTGATCACTTTCCCTACATAAGGTATAAATCCTGTGGCAAAAACCTGCATATAGTTCTTAAAAACTATCATGTCTGTAACCCAAAAAGTAAAGAGATAACAAATTGAAATGATTTGTTGTAGATTAAAAGCATTTCCAATGATACAATATGCTTAAAGAACTGCAAAACAAAAAATGCAGTAACAAGTTCATCGACATGCAATAAATGTACAAAAACAGGCACACACAAAGAATATAATGATGTAAAGATATAGTTTTACCTCTAGGAAGAAAAAACTCAAAAGAAGAACTGAATACACCTGCTCTCCTATCCCAACCATGACACTGAACAAGAATAAAAAAATCTTTAAGATTTTATTGTAAAACATTTGTGATTTGTAAATAAGTTCCTGCAATTGGCAGCAAAGAATCCATTTTAAAAACCAATCCATTTGTTATTTGTGATTAAGTGCCTGCAATTAGCAGTAATTAATAAATTTAAAACACCATTAAACAGTGACTAATATGAGTTTTACCCGCCCAGGCCAGCTAGTCTTTCCGTATGAGCTGTACTTTGTGCAGTCAATGTCTCGCTTGGGCTTGATGGTTCCACTACAGAGGACCCAGATCTCCCCATTGCGGCAAAACCAAACTTGGCAATGTCATTGTACCTGGATGAAGAATAGTACAGTTTCGGATTAAGGAAGACAACTAATTAAGCCTTAGAGGGGATGCCTAGGGAAAAATGAATTAGGGGGGAAAGAAACTTGCTTTGGTATTAAAAAATTAGGCTGAGAAACTAATATTAACTCAGATAATCTAATTCTCTCTTTCTACTCAACTGATGATGAAACAAGTTGTGATTAGAAACCAAGCAAAATCCCAAATTCCTCGTAATGAGATTAAACATTTATATTCAGTTCATATAACAGTGCATGACCATAAACATTCAAAGATGCAAGGTGAGGCCTATCTAGGTCCAACTCATAGCTATAGGCACCAAGCTGAAACAATCAGAGATATACATAAAGCAAAATACATAGCCATGACAAGGGAAACAGTACCAGAGACTGCTTAGAATTAAGCTGAACATGTATAATGGGTAGAACCAAAAGACCTGCAAGTAATAATTACATAAAATGATCAGGGCCACTGAAAGCCACAGAAGAAGTTGAAAGTGAAATAAGTTCTTTCACACGGAAACAAAAGCTACAGATAAAAATATGGTGTCATCACCTGCATATTTCAATATGCTGTTTTATTCTAACCTCCTTATTAAGGAAAACAAACTTTAAGAATACTATGACTCTCTTTCAAAATAGCGGAAATGGGTTGGGGGTGTATAGCCTCATTAGAAATTTGCAACACAATAAATCTATGATAATCATATCTGAGAATATATATATTCATCGGATAAGCAGGGTTTTATAGTTTTATAAGAAACTCTATGTATTAGAAGGTAGAAAATTATAAAGGGAGGAGAAATATCCACAAGAGTAGAGAAAAGTGTGACAGCAAAAGTCAGGTCAGCACTGAAACCAATGGGATGGCTTAGACTAGTTTGTTTTGTTAGTTTTGATGATCAAGTCCAGATGTAGTCATTTTAATTTGTTAGAAACTTGTCTGTCAATCAGAAAATAAGAATAGTTTTTGTGCAACAATTACAGCCACTTTCAACTTTGTATGTAACCTTTAACAAACACCTAGAGTGGAAAAAACAATGAAGATCAAAATATATTTTGGTAGCTTGAAAAAATCTTGAGTTTCTGTGATTTGTCTCAACCATGGTCGTTTTTTTTTTTTTTTTTCTTTTCTATTTTTATTATTATTATCATGATTCTTTATAAAATTATTAGTGAGAATTCCAATCCTCTTTCAAAGTTCTTCTGTGAGGCAACATGTCATTCCAGTCAATTAGAACCTCAGGTTGGGACTCTAGATATTGCATGGGAACTCTATTTTCATGTGCCCAAAGCTAAGAAAACATGTTTCTAGAAACTCATTTGACCATTAAAGAGTGGGCTTTAAAGAAATTTGAACTGGCTCATGCAGCCTATATGGGACTGTGCCTATTGGTATCTCAATTGGGGTTTGATGAGTAATATAGGCATTTGATTTGGGTTTCCAATATGTGCTCTTTTGCTTTTATGAATGATATGAATTAATTCAGCTTCCTGATATAAAATTTTTAATAAATACAATCCAAAATGCTCAACCAGTTTACATTCCTGCAATGATCATTACAAAAGTTACATGAGTAAGGGAATAAAATGATAATTATGTTACTTTCACTTACGTAAAAGAGTTGTATCAGTCCAAGCCGCAAGACAGAATACAATTTTAAAATGCCGCCAAAAGAGCATGGTACTTGAGTACCAATCTGTGAGCACTGATCAGGTAATATCCAGAAGAGCATTGGGATGACAACAGAATTTAGGACGATCATGCTGCACAGAGATATTGAAGATATTTAAATTATTTGATCATAACATGCATGATACACTGCTACAACCAACAGAAGCATTAATACATAAACTAACACAGTATATTGGAATTGGGAAAAAAATGCTCAAATAACTGGAAATGGATATGAAAAGAAAGTTAGAAACCACCGGATAAATAAATTTCCACTTATTATACCAATTATAAAAAATAACACAAATATGAAGGCAACAAGTAGAACTTTCTTATTAGAGGCTACCCTCCACCCCCAAAAATATATAAAGCAATTTTTAGTTAGATTTTTTTATACATAATAAGCATTTATTAATTATTGAAATCCCCTAGAGAGAAAATTTTAATTCCTAATACACATGAAATTTCTTGTCAAAGAGTATGAGGAATTTTTAATAGAATTTTCCATCAGCTATTAAATGCTTGTGTCCAAAGCATTTTTAAGTTAAAAGGGTTTGCTGCGTTGTCATTCATGTAATCAAGCTAGAGCATTGAGTCATTAGGATTTAATAAGCCTAAAAATATAAGTTTTCAGTTTCCTATGACCGACAATTGCTGCTTCTTCTTTTTCCGCTTTTTGTGTGTATTTTCTTGCCCCCTTTAGATAGAAGTTGTCACCTAAGTGACATGATCAAGTGCCATTTACCTCGTGGGATGGCATTACAGCACAAGAAAGGACAGACCTTGTGAAGGGATCACAATTAGGGAAGATTTAACCTATATAAAAGCTACACTGCTAATCCCAGATATCTCTAGTATAAACTCTTTTGGGGGTGGGATTTCCTAGTATACTTATGTATACTTGAGCCAAGAGCCTTATAGCTCAACTAGCATCTCCTGATGTTTCCATCTGAGGCGTCCACGGTTCAGATTCCCCCTCTCCCAATTATCTATTATCAAACAATGCTTTATGTATACTTGTCTTTCACCCTCCCTTCTCTCTCTCTTAATAAAAAGTCTTCTTAAGAAATGGCATTAGAACTTGGAACTCATAAACCCAGTCACACCTCTAAAATCAAGAATACAAATGCAGGCTAAGACATGAATACGATAACACCTTGGAGAGACTCCAATCAAGTCTTTAATATAGCACATAAGATACTACTTAGCCCAAAAGCTTAAACCTATGTGTTTGGGCCAAATTATAATTATTTTTCCTCAACTACCACTTATCCTGTCCTTTAGACTAATCCAAGTTTGGAGCTTTATGATAACTCTTGTGCCATAGTTAATACAAAAACAACCCAATTGCTCAGCTTCTATTTTATGCACAAAGTATCACCCATTGTATTAAAAAACAAAAATTGAAACCAACCCAATTGAAATTTCTAACTAACTGAAAGAATTAAATGCCCAAAATCAAAACTTTTATACAATTAAAGTATATAAAGAGACTCAAAGAAATTTACCTTCCTAAGAAAATAAAACCATTCAGTAGAAAACATTGCCCTGTTCTGATCAAAAGCTTTCTCGACCTGCCACCAAAATATATTTTTTTTCCAAAAAAAGAAAGAAACAAATCCATAGACAGTAATTGAATATTAAAAAAAAAAAATTGAGATAGAGAGAGAAGGGACCTGAGGCAGAGAATGACGACGCGATAAAGACAACATGCTTCTTTGAATCCCTCGAGCCATAGCAGCGTCCCTTGCTTTAGTTTTGCGATACAAAGCTTCATTAACGGTTTCATGGCTTCCATTGAGAGAGAGAGCTAAAAGAGTTTTGGATTTTGAGACAACCTGGGCGTTTGTTTTGAGTTTGAGTGTTTGACACTTTGACTAATAAATAAGTTACCTGGGGCTGGGGGTAATGATAGGATCACTTCTGAGTTCACTGATCTTTCAGAGATATATATTGGTGATGATGATGATGATTGGCCACGTGTACATGAGCAATTCTAGGCAATTTGGTTTTATAATTTTTTGTTATTAGAGCCCACTTGGGAAAAGATTTCTACTAATGTTGTTATTTTGTGAAAATACGTGTGGGTAAAAAAGTGTGAAAATACGTGTAATATTATTTAAATACCAAAAACGGTTGTTTAAACAACAGTAACAAATACTCCCTAAATTCAACTCAACCCAACCAATCAAACTAGCAACTTAGTGTGCCTAGCCGGTCCAGTCGTTTAATTGAACCATTATTTTTTTTTTTTTTTGAGAATGAATTGAACCATTAAAACTTAGTAAAACCTTCTTTTAAAAAAAAAAAAAAAACTTAGTAAAAGGTTTTCTTGCAATATGTGCAACTTGAATGGGTAAATGATGTAATTGTGACCTATCCGATTTTGTAAATTTAAATAAAATTACTTTTATGGGTTCATTGCGGTTTTTTTTTTTTTTTTTTAATATAAAGGATAATGAAAACAGAAGTTTTATAATAAAATTGATGTTTGACTTCTCAATAAATATAGAGCTTCAAGTTTTAGCTCATATCATAATCCATGGGATTAGATCGATTAGATCAACTAATGAAATTGAAAGATATGCTTTTATTCCTCGAATATTAAGATAAGATTTTACATAGCAAATACTTTACTATAATATAATATGACATCCTTTAATTTTACAATTTTTTTAGTGATGTTACTTGTGAGACCTAGAGTTTGAAATATATTAGGTGGCTTTTTTTTAGACTTAGTTTTAATTAATAATTTAGGCATGCCTATTTTTATCAATTTTCATATTTAGTTTATGACTTCTAAAACTTATGTATATAAAATTTTTATTTTTTATATAAGGTTCAACCGGTGACCCACTAGTTGAACCAATGACCCAATAACCCGGCTCTTAGATTGGGTTAATGTATGGTTTGGGTTTAATAAATATTTCTCCTTTATATGCACAAAATTTGACAAAACTTTTCATTGCTGTCAATGTAGCAGATTGTTCACGATAGATGAAAAAATGACGTCAATGTGTCAATGGTAGGCTCAAATGAGAACCAATAAAACCTCACCAACTCAATTTTTGTGAAAAATGTTATCAAATTTTTTATGTATATAGAATTGCTAAGGGGCATACACAATTCAGTGTGGCCAATTTGGGGAGGTTTTCTCACCACACCAACTATCTCCCCATAAGCTTGAGCGGACCACACAGTACGAGTAGGGGACTAGCCTCTACATACTTGGTGCAATTGATAAGGTTAGTTTGGTATGCTTAGCCAGGTAGTAAACACTATTCTCTCTCTCTCTCTCTCTCTATATATATATATATATATATATATATATATATATATATACATTGTGTGTGTGTTGGGGGTAGAATTTATCTTAGGTGTTGTACATTAGATTTTCCAACTAAATTTAAACATATGATTGCATTGACCAATGAAATATAAATAGTGTCAACTAAGGATAATTAAATTCAATGCAACTGAGTGTTTGAATTCAATTAGAGAACCTACTAAATTGTATCTAAGTTTACTTCTCTCTCTCTCTCTCTCTCTCTCTCTCTCTCTCTCTCTCTCTCTATATATATATATATATATATATATATATATAAGTTTGGGATACAATGTCATTTTTTAAGGTTTGGAATGGGTTGGAAAAATATGTTTACTCAGAGTTTAGGTCCGAAAAATACTATTATAGAGGTTTTTGAATTGTTTTGTGAGCTCACCTTGGGATGGCATCATTCGGTTTCATATGCATAATTTTAGAACACATTGACGTTCTTATTGAGACAGAGTCATCTATGACTCTGCTCCGGTGTATATAATAAATAACCCTTTTCATCCAATTATAAATTAAGTCTAAATACATATGTTTCAAATTAAATTCTCATCCACAATAGCCTTAAAATAAATTTTACAAACCATATTGGTTATATGATAAAAAAAAAAAAGAAGCTATGTCATTTATAAAAAAGAAAAAAAAGTTTACAATTAATATTAAATAGGAGAGTTTATCGACTTTGATAATTCAAATAAAAGACAGATGATGATCAAAATAAAGGCCCAGGACTATTTTAATTGAATAAATTATTAGTTTCTACAATTAATTTCTAATAGAAGTTTTTTTTTTATTATTCAATGCACTAATATCACGACAAAGAGAAAAAAGAGAAGAAAAGAAAAGAAATATATGGAGTATCCGAACTAAAGTAATGTAATGCAATCTAATTGTTGTTAAATAAAAAAAAAAAGTTAACAAAAGTAAAAAGTAAAAGTTTAAAAAGTGAAATGTGAAAAAAATTTGAGAGAGAGAGAGGAAGGTGAATTGATCCTAAGTCATCCGAAGTATTGTAATGCAATTTAATTGTTGTTTCCGATCTTAAGGATTTGGGCCTCATGATACCCATGAGGTTTATGTCTTCAAAACCTCTAACCAAAATAATTATATTAAAGAGATATATGGAAACTTTATTTTATTCCGCTCAAATGAGTAACATGACAATTCCTCAGGAAAACAAAAAAGAGTTTCCCAAAAAAAGTGCAATTTGCCTGCAATTTAATGGGCTGTAATTTCTTAATCCATTTTTAGGTCATTGGTGAAGCTTTTTGCAACGAAATGCTCTTCTGGATGACATTTACATTGGTGATTTATGCACCTGCATCCAACTGGGTGAGGGCAATTGAAAAGAGCATCGCAATGTTCATACTCATTTGGTTGTACAACCATTCTTGCATCAGCTATGATCTGAAAATCTGCAACCAATGTTTATTGTTAAACATAGAATTTTTATCTTTTTTTTTTTTTAAGGAGAAATTATACTTTACTACCTTAAACTATACCTTATATTACACTTTTTGCACCCTAAACTTTTTGAATGCATGTTTTACACTCTAAATTATGACTTTTGTTACACTTTACACTCTGACGTTAAATTTGATGTTAACTTGAATGGAAAAGTATGACATTGTGGAAAAAGGCCTATAAACAAAATGGGGCTATAGCTGTGATTTTAGGGTCTATAGTTGCGTATTAAAACTGCGGCTATAGCCCTAGTTTTTTGTAATGAAAAGTGCTAATATTTAATTGTATGAATGGTTAAAATGAATTAAGATGTTATTGCAATTATACTGTATGGTTTAAATTTTTTTTTTGATTTGTATTAAACTTTGTTATATATATATATATATAAAATTTTGGACTTATTAATATTATTATTACTCCAAGAGCCTTGTTTCCTTGTGGCTCAATTGCTAATCCGATATTTACTGGTATTCGAAATAAAGACATTTAGGAGTCAAATCTATTCTCCCCATTGTAACTATCAAATTATCAAAACAACAACAATAATAATACTCTTATAAAAAATGATAATACTCCTATAAAAAAAAAAACAATAATAATAATGCTAATACACTTTCTCCTCTTTTCAGTGCAATGCATGTTCGGGTTAGTGCCTGCATACACATTTAATTTGATATCACATGATTAATTCTCAAAAACTAGTTTATACAAGAACAAAAGTGAAGATTAGAAATATAATTTGTCCCAAGTATTGATATGTAATGAGAATTGTGATTCACTAACTCTCTCTCTCTATATATATTTTTTCCAAATAAATAGTCAAATTTTTACAAATTTTTTTGAAAAGGTAAATTACAATATCGTCCTTTTAAGGCTTGGGTAAGAGCCAAAAAAATACCCCTTTGTCTTTAAAAAAAAAAAAAAAAACCATTCCTCCTCCTTGTTTTTATTTTTTATTTTCTTACTGTATAACCAATCTAGTTACTAAGAATTATTTTGAGATTATTATGGTTGATATTTTTATTTTCGATACTTTGATAATTATAATAGATGATGAGTAATTTGAACTGTAAATGTTATAGGATGAAGTTATTCACCCTTACGGGAGGAGTCTTCCCTCCTCACATAAGTGTAAATTCCAAAATAAATGTCAAATGGTTTTGAGTTAGGTCGCATTCAATTCTGTGAGAAGAATAATGCCATGTGGTTACTTGCTCATAAGTATTAAGAAATAAATGAATAACTATCTCCAAAAGTGCGTACTTGAACATGAGTTGAAGGTGGTAAAACTAAAAACATGATCCATGTTGAAAAGTTTATAAGCTTTTGGTGTGTTTATATACCTTATCTCAATAGATATTAGGTTGGGCCTTCTGGTGTGTTTATATACCCAATTGAACCTTATCGGGCCAGGTTGGTGTGGGTGCGAGCACACCGACTGGATTTCCTGTTCATGTATGTAAAGAACTTTTATATTTCTGTTAATTGGGTTATTGTGCACTATTTTAGTAAAATGGAAACTCTCTTTTATATAAATTTGGGTATATTTAGATATTGCTTATTTACTAAAAACTAAAAATTTATTACTGAAAACACTGAAGCAAAATCATTTTTAAAAGTGTAAATAGTGCTGTAGGACTCAAATTTACCTAGAAATTTACGTTTTGCTGAGTTTGGTGGTCACGATCAGTATTGTAAGACCAAAAAAAACGCAAAACGCAGCTTAAATATAATTTCAGTGCTGAGCAAACGCACACAAAAATAGAAGCTCTCAGTAGATTTCCACATCATAGTTGATGTAAGATTCAAATCTACAGATAGATGCCCTCAGCTAGATAGATGGCATTGCAAACACAACCGTTGTGTGTGTCAGCCTTAAGAAGAGGATTTCATTGCAACAAGTTTGCCAATCACCTAAATATGCAAGAAGAAATTCCATTACATTAAGCTGCAGGCAAATTGACCAAGGTTTATAACATCATCTAGAGGAGTCAGAAGTATAAACAAAAAAGATATGTGTTGATTATTGGTTGCCAATTTTTAAATTTTTTTTTTGTAAGAGGTTTTGTTAATTTTTTTTGGACCTGATTGTGGTTGTTTGGGTTAATTTGTGGTAGGCCTTAATATATAAACGAATATTTCTTTCATCCTACAACTTAGGGGGGCCAGGCCCCATGGGCTCCAGTGTGGCTCCGTCCTTGGACTTTGGGTGCAAAGCAAATGTGCAATATATATTAAGCTTTATAATTAAATTTTGCATATAGTTATATTGACCAATAAAATACAAATAGTATTATATTTTTCAAAAACAATTAAATTTAAGTGTGTAATAATTCATTTGAAATTATTAATAGAGTTTTAACCTATTATGTTTGTTTCTGATGATTTTATTTTTTATCATCAAACTAAAACATCAATTAATTTTTGGTGTAAGTGAAAATTGAACTCCAAATTTCTTAAACAATGAGTAGTGAGCAAGCAAAACAAGTTTTATTTCCTCCAAAATGCATATATATAATCATCTACTGAGATTTAGGTTAAGTTGCGAAGCGCAACTAAAAAAAATTAATTAATTAATTGGTATCTTTATTCAACGGAAAAAAAAAAAAAAAAATCAACATGTCAAAAAACGGCAAGCCGTATACGCCTTTGTTTCTTAAATAAATAGTGTAAACGACCCGAGAAAGATTGAGAGAGAGAGAGAGAGAGAGAGAGAGAGAATGGCACAGGCAACCAAAGAGCCTTGCAAGAAAGAAGCTTGCGACATCCAAGCTTGTCTCACCAAGAACAACTTCCTCCCTCAAAAGTACGCTCTCTTCTTATATTAATATTAATATTTTTGTATTCGTCAACCTCTGTTTGGTTGCTGAGAAAGTATGCGAGAAATTTTAAGTTTTGTTTTTTTGTTTTTGTTTTTGTTGGAGAAATAAAAGAATTGTCCTGTTTTAATTACTGGGTTTTTTGGTGGGTTTGTGTTCCTACGTGTAGCTGTCTTGGGTTTTTTATTTTTTATTTTTTGTTATGAAAACTCTTTTAGTGATGAATTGGTGGATTCTGATGATTTTGGCAATTAGGCCTTACAATATTGATTCAATTGCTTTGAAATTTTTTGATGATTTATATTGATTTCAATGGTTAATCCTTTCTGTGCTTTGATGATTTATGTTATTACTATTTTGCAAAGACTAGAGATTATCTGTGATACTTAGACCAGATGTTAAATCAGTTCTAACTAAAATCAAATTTGATGTTCGTGATACACAAGGAAATACTTAAGATGGAGTTGTGGAGGGTAATTATGTTGGGGGTAGAGTTGCTTCGATAGTCGAAGGGCTTTTCCAACCTAAATGTTGCAACCACCTCAAAATGTGGTGAGGCTGTTCCTTAGTTTTACCCATGGTTGGTCACTTGGCTTGCTTGTCTAAAATCTAAATGTGATTCATTGCTTGAGGATCAAGTAAACATGTGCTTCAAGAAAATTCGACACTTTATAACCCGTGATTTAGAAAGGTGACACTTAGGCACAAGTTTTCTCTCTGATGATTAATTGATTACTTTCTAAACCATTGGCAGACCGAACTTGTCCTATACCACAAATGGGCAAAATGGGGTTTACTATAATTGATTTGTGTGCTTATCCATAATTGAAGTCTCCTCTCATGATATGATATGGCATGTTGCACAATTAGGGTCACATACATCCATCATGGTAGATTTTATTCCGAAGTCAGAACACTCTTGCAACTCTCTTATTGGCTTGACTCTGTTTCTTCTTTATGTATGAAGTCATGTAAAATGTGGGGTTTGTGTTTCTAAACCGTCACAGTTATTTTGGATTGCAGATGTTTTGAGTTGTAATGTAGAGCAGAAAGCGTAGCAGGCTCTAAATTCTAATAACATTTTGATGTAGGATCTTTAGGAATTTGGCACTAAATTAGGTTTCTTGATAAGTTCATCAAGGCTTCTTGAATGAGGTTTGATGTTTAAGGACCTAGTGATGGTTAGATTATAAAAAAAAATATTGAATCTTAAAGTAATTTGATGGCTGTTTGGTAATAAACAATTAATTGAAGAACAAAGAAACAGCCTAGGCCATCATTCCTAGGTTTCCTTAAACAACCATTCCACATAGGAGCAAAAAGGCAATTTACACCTTTAAAGTTATTGGGCATTCATTGAACTCATCTCTCTTCAAATTCTGACAGAATACATAGAATTTATATTGGATATTCCTAATCCTTTTTCTACAGAGACTGGGGTTCCTCAATATAATAGAAATCTTATTAAAAGAACTTCAAACTAAGTAGGAAGCTTTTACAGAAAAATAGGAAAAGAATAATAATAAAAGAAGACTCAAGGGCTTTAGCACAACTCATTCCAACAAATCTTAGACCTGCATCCATCTTTGTTATCATTTGTTAATACTTTGCCCTGTAACCATTTACTATAACTTTGAGAGTTATCTTTGACACCATATATAATGTATCAGCAATTACTGTTGGTTTTCTTTTATATGTCAACAGTGTCCCTTAAACCTCTAGATTCCATTCTAGGTGGTTTCATGTAAGGAGATGTTAAAGCTTCAGTTGAAATCTCAATCTGTGTAATGTTGATGCCATTGCAATATTTTCTTTCCTTTTTAAAAATTGTTTATTTAAGCAGTGTTTTCAAATGGTGTAGGTGCCTTAAAGTCATTGAATTGCTGCAGTCCTGTTGTGAGAAATGTGAATACAAATCAACACATTGTGCTTCTGTCTCTGGCCTTTTGAAGCAGAAGCCCAAGTAAAAGGTCTTACCAGACAAGGTTAGACAATAATGGCTAATATAGCTCTTTGTTCTGCCATGTTTTGGGCAAATGCTGCAGAATGAAAACACTAGATGCAGTTATTGAAATTTTGGAGTTAGCATTGCTCATTGTAGAAGCCGATTCCAAACTAAATGCAGTGCCTGATGGGAGAGGTGGAGAAAACAGTAGCATGATTCTATCATTTCAACAAACCTTGAGAAATTATGAGATGTTGAATTGTATTACTAACTATTGAAATATGCATCATTTTAGAACCTGGGTTGTTTCCTTCCCCCCAAACTTTTTAAATTTATCTCTTATAATAAGAAAGACTTTGCTGAGATACTTTTTGCATGCTTCGTGTTAATTTACAAATGTAAATAAATTATCTTAATGTTTAAGAGAGGAGGAGTTTATGTAGCTGTTTCCATTTTACCTTATTGAAATTGCTTTTCTTCTTTTCCAAAAAAGAAAGGAGGTAATCAGCCATTTCCACATTATTTTCCTAGGGGACCGGCACATCTTTCATATCTATTAACTTTTTTATTCCTGTGTTATGACTGCTGTTGTGACAGTGCAATAATACAGATGATGAGCATTTTAATAAATGCATATTGGGAGTTTCCAGATGACATATCTTAATGTTTTGTTCCTGTCTAGGAGTAGTGTTACAAGTTGCTAAGAAGGTATCAAGAATATTTTCACTTCATTTTCCGTACCCTGATATTAGTAGGAACTGAACAATCAAAAAAAAAAAAAAACTTTTTGGATACATGAACATCTTTGACCATGTTACTTCTCCTTTCCCTAATAAAATTTTTAACAGGTTAAGTTTCTCAAAAAAGAAAAAAAAAAAAAAGGTTAAATGCATTTTATTTAACACTTTTTTTCTTTTGCCTTAAGCATTTCAACAGCTTTATCTTGTTTTCAGAATTTGTATTTTCAACTATTAATCGACACCAAGTTGACAATCAAATGCAAAACAGGTCGTTAGCCTTCCCCAAAACCATGTCAGTTCGGTAGATTCAAAGGGACAAGGTCACACAACCTTTATTTAATTTTCATTAATCATCTAATCAAAGAGTCCATTAGAAAATATCTTCCATTTTATTGCAAAAATTAGTATTTTTGGGTTCTATAAACAGTTAGACTATTGCTTTTTCTAGTCCTTATTAGATGGAATTACAATCTTATTTATTATTATTATTATTATTATTTGGTAGAAAAGGGAATGCATTAACAAAAACTAAGAAGCAATAATAGGCAATAACAGGTTCAGGACAAAGCCTGTTATAGTACAGACCATCATAGAGTGAGCTCATAAGCTCTAAAATATCCACATGCGAACTATCATATAAAATAAAGTCCCTATCATGTCTTACTCTCAATCTAGCTAAAACATCGACACACTTATTAGCTTCACGATAGTAGCGATTGATCTGGACTAGGGGAATCTGGGAAATTAACTGCCTGTAGTTATCCACAACGGGGAAGGCAACATTGTTAGAATAGTGAGGATTAGCAAGAAGATCAACAATAAATTTAGCATCAAGCTCTATTTCTACGGCCGTTAACTGATTTTTTTTGCACATACTAAGCCCATCCTTGAGGGCCCATAGCTCTGCAAGGAAACTAGTAATGATCCCAATGTTTCTCGAATATCCACCAATCCATCCAGCTCCTAGCTCATTCCGGACTATGCCTCCACTACTTAAGATCTGTATTTAGGCGAACCCACCCAAGTCTAGGCCTCTCCCATCGCTTTTGGGGTTAAGAACACAATGATGAAATTATGTTGCCCTAAAAATGAAGTCTTTGTTTAGGTTTAACTGCATAAGCCGGTTCTGAAACATGACATTATTCCTGTGTTTCCAGATCATCCAAATGGCAAAGAAGAACACGGTTTTTTGTTATCGAGAATTACAAGTCATTTGTATATATTAAATAAATAACAAAAAATGTTATAGTATTAGTCAATAGTCATGCACAAAATTATTTGAATTTGAATTTTACTTTTTTTTAAAAAGCCAACGACTTAACCATTAAAAAAATACAATCAAGTTTGAGATTTATTAACATTTTTCAGCTAAAAAAAAGTATGAGATGAGATGGGATTTATTTTTATTGTGTTAGTAAAACTGGATTTTATTTTGGGAGGAGTTTTCACATTTTCTAAATTTCTAAATTTATACGTGATATTAATTTTTTTTTTTTTAAATCGTGGAAGGTATTAACATTAAGAATGAGCCCCATGGGCCATGACGCCTCTGGTCTTCAAGTATTGCCAGTTCTAGGTTTTAGTTTGAGTAGCAAAAAGACATAATACATATATTACAACATTTTCACAACAAATACCAAAAACAAACACGCACCAACAAAACTGCATGAGAGAGAGAGAGAGAGAGAGAGAGAGAGAGAGAGAGTCAAACGGGCAAAAATGCCGCGGATGACAAAACGCGTGAACTTTGAATGCGTAAACACTCATTCAACTATTTACGTACGTAATTTTAATTACTCTATTAAGCTTCCAATTCTGGCAGCATTAATTGTAATTTACTCCCTAATTTGTTTTAGAGAGAGAGAAAAACACAGTGTGATACTGACATGAACAGTCCACAGTCACCCCTTTAATCCCTCTCACTTTCTTTTCATTACTGATAATACTGTTATAGTAACAAACACACATGCCTGTATGAAGACTGAAGATGAAGAGTTTCTATGTATATGTGTCACCACCTTTGTTATTTGGCACTGAATTATAAGGAGAATTAAAAACTTTGTATTGGGTTTTGGAAAGGAACCCATTTTTGTTTGCTTATCAAAGATCAAAGATCAATGGGCATGGTTTTGATTTTGAGTTTCTTCATTCTCATCACCTCCATCTCACCTTCTTGTAAGTACTTTTTCTTTTTCTTTTTCTCTTTTCCTGTTTTTGTATTTTTTTTTTTTATCAATGAAATGAGATTCTTTGTTAAGTTTTAATTTTTAATTTTTAACAAATTTTTTTGGGTCAAATTTGATTGAGATTACAGATGGGTATGATCCATTGGATCCTCATGCAAATATAACCATTACATGGGATCTCATGCTTGAAAATGATGCAACATATGATGTAAGTTTTTTTTTCAATAACATTTATTTTAACCAGTTACTAACTTTTTTTTTCTCTTTTATTTCATTTCACTTATTTGGGCATTCTCTGTGTTTTGATTGTTGAGACTTGAGAGAGAGAGAGAGAGAGAGAGAGAGAGAGAGAGAGAGCCATTATTTAGGTTTAGGCAGCATAAAGATTAGATGTTATTCTTTCGTTCTTTGTACTTTGCTGGTTTTCTTGTCCCACCCCTATCAAGGATGTTTTTTTTTTCTTCAAATTAATAAAATAAATACACTACTATATGAAATTCTTTTTTTTTTTTTTTTATAAATAATTTTGTTTTTAATTTGAGCTATATCTTTGACTTGGCCTTCATGTGATTTGTGATAGTACTTTGTTGTCCTTTTGTCTTCTTGGAACTGATCAGCTGAGGCATAACCATAGTAGTTTACACTCTGCTTTTGATTTTCAGTCCAATCACTGTGCGCCACATCATATCACTTAGGGCATTACAATCTTTTAGAGTTCAGACCTTTTTTTTTTTTTTTTTTTTTTGATGCATCAGACCTATTTATAGAGGCATGTTTGGTGAGATAATAAAGGCCCCAAAACATTGTGCACGTTTCATCTTGCTCGTAACTCGTTGCTCCAATCTCTTTTTTTGGATCAAATCACGACAAACAAACTAAGCAAAATTATTATTATTATTTTTAAAAAAAAGCAAAATTATATGATTATTTTTTTGTCAAGTTATATTATGGCATGTTGGAGCTGAAGTGCTGAAGTGTTGAAGAGAGCATTAAAACTAAATTTATTTTTAAGATTTTGTTTTGAATTTATAATTTAGTTTTAATGTTGAGGGTAGTAAGGGATTTCATTTGGCTTTTTTTCGTATATCGACATGCCATGAGTATTTTTATTAAATTCTTACTTCAGGCTAGTAGACAAAGGAGAAGAAAATTCCATATTAAGTATTTTATAAAATTCAACCAAAAAAATTCTTTTCATGCTATAATCCTATATAAAGGTAACATAAACTTGATTACCAAATAAAAATAGAAAAATGCTAATGCTACAAAAATTTTCACAACTTTTATTTTAATTTATCATGTAGCGAATTGTGAGTGGTGGAGATGTGGACTCCCATAAACCCACTAATATTTCTCCACTACTCACATGGCAAAAATTGTGAAACTTTTTGTAGCACTGCAATTCTCATAAAAATAAGGAGAGATTTTCATTGATATCTTACTATATTTTGGCCCTAATCTGATTAGGAAAACATTAAAATCTAGAATTCTGAAAATTACATAAAACATTAAAAATTGTAGTATGCTTGATCATCCAATCTACATCAACATTCAAGAACTTGGACTAATCAGTCAAAAAAAGAACTTGGACTAAAGGACATCTCCAATTGCGAGATTTGTTTAGGGACAAGTGGTAATTCAAACTTGTTGAGCCATTAGGATTGTTGACACCATTTTAGTGGTTTCTTGCCATGCTAAGGCTTCACCTTAAACCATTTCTTCCTCTTTAACTTAAATTTTTTTAAAAGGCCTTAACTAGTTGTTGAATTATTTGATTGGAGGAGAATGTGAATACCACATCTATAATGTCATCACACTTTATATCAGCTACGTAGATTATATATTTGGTTGGTTTGTTATTTGTCATAGCTTTTATTTGATTTTGTATATGATAGAATCTTTTTTTTGCTAAGATGTTGATTAACTAGTATTTGAAAAGCATACTGCATATTTCTCAAATTTTTTTCTTGCATCGACAGAATGTGCACCAAAACATCATTTTTTTTTTTTTGATCCTATGTAAAAGGTCAAGCCTAGTGCACTATGCTCCCACTTCTATGGGGTTTAAGAGAGGTGATTGGCTCATATGTAACTATTTTAGGTTCCACATTTGTAGGTAAGAGTATCACTCTACAACTTCCAATTATTCCGGCATATGGACCGGCCTGGTTGGAAATTGAGTTGGACGTGGAAAAGCGATGAGGCAATATGGGATATGTGGGGGGCAGAGGCCACAGAGCAAGGAAATTGCTCTAGATTTAAGGGTGGAGTACTTCCACATTGTTGTGAGAAGCAACCAGTGATTGTTGATCTCATGCCAGGAGCTCCATATAACAAGCAGTTTAACAATTGCTGCAAGGGAGGGGTGCTAACCTCTATGACACAAGACCAAACTCTGTATGGTGCTGCTTTTAGGATGAATGTTAATAAAGCTACTATTAACAATACAGACAATAGCTTCTTCATGCCTTTAAATTTCAACCTTGGTGTTCCTGGATATACTTGTGGAGATCCATTTAAAGTTCCACCAAGCAAGTTCAAGGCAGATGGAGGCCGTCGATCAACTCAAGCTCTTGGTAAGTATTGAATTTTCTAAAAAAATTTCTCGTAACTTTTTTTGTAAATCAGGTTGATTGAAAAAGTTGAATGTAGAAAAAAATGAAGTTTAAAAAATTGTACTTACAAATATTGCAGCTTGAAACTGTTTCACCAAATAGGCACATCATTTTCATTGCCTTTGGTGGAAATGACAATCACATTCTCCTCCAATCAGTTATTGAATCCTGGAAAAAAAAATTTCTATTGAATACCATATCTATTAATCCTGGAAAATATTTTCCAGACGAAACCGAGTCTTTTTTTATTTATTTAAATTTTTAGGCTTGTTGTCTTGCACATCTTCTTTACAATACACTATGATAATGGTATCTGCAAGACTGCAACAGCCAATACCAATGCTCCCTTTCCTTTTCTTTATCAGTCAAAATGAATTCAAGTATGTTGATTGAAAGATGTGTAGGTACTATCATTGATAAGTAATTTCTGAAATTGCTATATTATTTGAGATTATATTGTATGGTTTAATGATGCTCTACTTTGTTCATGACATACTTGTTTGGGTTTATGCTAGAGACATGGAATGTAACCTGTATTTACTCGCAATTTCAAGCATCACTTACTCCAAAATGTTGTGTTTCCTTATCTGCATTCTACAATAGTACCATTGTTCCTTGCCCCCAGTGCAGCTGTAATTGCGAAGGACTAGGTGGAACAAAATGTGTAAAGTAAACCCTCTTCTCTTTCTAGTATATTTCTTCTTGTGCTTGGAAACAACTTCTATAGAAGTTGAACAAGGCAAAACTAACATATCTGTATTAACTTTATATTATTTTGGTAATATAGTTCCTAAGCAATCTGATTGAGAGAAGGGGAAGAGATTCAAATAGTTCTTTGGGTTAATTGCAATTTTCCCACCCCTCCCTAAACTATGGGGTCAAATTTAATCCCCCTCTAAACCCTAATTTGGTAATTAGCAAAATACCTCTTGTTATTGACAATTTTCGTAAATTTCAAAATTTTAACGAAAATTGTTAAGGGTAGGGGCATTTTACTTATTATCAATCAATCTTGGTTGCTTGATTTTATTGTTTTGTGGTGTACTGAACTCAACTCCATAGTTTAGGGGAGTAAAGTGCAATAGTTTTTTTTTTTCTTCCCCTCCTATTTGGTCTAGTAGTTATATTATCAATTTGGAAATGTGAAACATGATTTGTTCAGTGACAATTTCAACTTTTCAAGTGTCTTTTCTTCAAGTTGCTTCCAAGCACCTTAACTTCTTATGTCTTTTATTATACTACCTTCTCTTCCTTCATTTTCAAAGTATCTGTTTCCATTTTGTCCCAAAAATCGCAGCTCTGATAAAACTCCTCCCTTGCTGGAGCTACGACATGCAAATGATGAAGAACCACAACCTTTGGTGAGGTGTTCTAAACACATGTGCCCCATAAAGGTGCACTGGCATGTGAAAGAAAGTTACAGAGAGTACTGGCGAGTAAAAATCACTATCACAAATCTTAATTTTGTTAAAAACTATTCCCAGTGGAACTTGGTGGTATTACACCCCAACTTGAGAAATGTCACTCAGATTTTCAGCTTCAACTATCTGCCCCTTAATCCGTATGGAAGCATTAGTAAGTCAAACCAAAACCATACCATTATTAATTTATTATTATATCTTAAATTCACATGGTCCCTAAACTTTAGGCCATGAGTGATTTTAGTTCTTGAAGTTTAAAGTGATCACTTTTAGTCCCTTAGATGACATTGCCAAACTAAAAAATGATGTGTGATCTCTCCATTAGATACAATAAGGACTAAAGGGGTCACTTTAAGTTTGTTATAGACTAAAAAGTTCCCTTTAATCATTTTAAGTTTGTTAGGGACTAAAAGCAATCACTTTTAATTTTGCTAATGACTAAAACTAAAAGACATCACTTTAAACTTCGAGGACTAGAATTATTCATGTGCTAAAGTTTAGGAACCAACATTATATTTAGTGACCCAGTTATTGTATTTGTTTTACTTTCTCCCCCTCCCTTTTCCCTTACCATAATTAAGTCTTTTGGTATATTTTTACAGATGACACAGGGATGTTTTGGGGGATTAAATACTACAATGACATGTTACTTCAATCAGGACCAAGTGGAAATGTACAAACTGAGATGCTACTAAACAAAGATCCAAGTATTTTTACTTTCAGAGAAGGATGGACTTTCCCAAGAAAAATTTCTTTTAATGGTGATGAATGTGTCATGCCTCCTCCAGATGAATACCCTAGGCTCCCTAACAGTGGTCATAGTGTCACAGAAAAGCCTTCCCTAATTTTCTTCTCTTTGTTTTTACTTATATTACTGGTGCTTTGAACTATAGGTGTCTTGCATTAGAGATTAGGACTTATAATTATAAATATATATATATATATATATATATATATATATATTTATTTCCTAATGTATCACTTTAGTTCATAATTTTGAAACCAAAAATCTGATATCAAGTAGACATGGTATGATTTATCATTGAAGAATAGCAATATTAACAAGCAGATATAATTAGTTTGTGATTATATTGTATACAAGTAGATTTCTGATTCACCAATCCACTTGTCCTCTTGGAAACAACACAGAATTCTCTGAACTATATGAGTAATTTTCATTTACATTCACTCCTTAAAAGATAGTTCTAGTTTTCTAGGATGGAGTACAAATTAGTAAATTACTTTAGAATGTTCCTGACATGATTGCTGCTGTTTAAAGGTGGGTGAATTAGGTTACTAATCTTGATAAAAAACAGAAAAGTGGTACTGAATTGGTGAATTCAAAGTTTTAAACACTAGCAAATTTCCTAAGTGGAGTAAAACATAGCAAGTCCTGTGGGGCATTCACTGCTTAACATATTCAAAACCAGATTTAATGCTACCAAACCCTTTAAATAATGACTTTTTAAAAAAAAAATTATGCTGAAAAATCCTACACAACTACTTGAACCCCATTCCCCACCCCCTAGACCTAACAAGTGGGTGGTTGATAATCATCGTTTAATAGGAAAAAATTTACAGATGCCTTAAGAATATAAGGTTAAGAAATATTTTTAGAAATTTTTTCTAGGGAAATAAAAGAAAATACAATTAATGTTTTGACGACTTCTTATATTTTCATGAAAATAGTGTCAAAATTTTCCTAAAATTGTTTATTAAAAATTTCAAAAAAGCACCGTTAACAAGACCTTTTAAAATAATGATTTGCAAACCAATACAATAGATAATAGTAGTTGATAAAGTGGGTAAAAGGAATGGCGCTACAAGAGCAATTTTCCAAAACCATTACAGTGTCCTACACTCCTTTTAGACTCCTATATTCTTTTTTGACGATATAGATAGCGTTTAAAAATTTCTTTTCCATCGAAAACTATTGCAGATTAAGACAAGTGAAAAAGATATATGCTCATTGCTCCAAAAGAAAAGAGATAGTTGAAGGGACTTTTCAGTTTTTTATCGTCCATCTTTGTAGTTGTGGTTGTCATTAAATATTAGATTCGGAGTAAGGCAAAGCAAAACGAGCATATTCCAAGCGTTAAAATCAATCACCAAAGTTAAAGAAGATACATACAATATCGTTGAACAGCCCATTTTTCAAACTATGTAGCAAAATACTATTATTTTGAAACTTGGCATTATTGATGTTAAGTTCTAGGCAAAACTCGACATTTGTAATGTTGAGTTCCATGCGTATTTTTTCACTTAATTTATTTTTAAATTGTTGCTTAGAACTCAACATTATTAATGTGGAGTTCCACTTAAAAACATGCATAGAACTCGATATTGCTAATGTCAAGTTTTGGAACTCGACATTAGCAATGTAAGTTCCAAAAGAGTGGTATTTGTTAGATAGTTTGAAAAGAGGACTGTTTGGTTACATAGTTTAAAAATTAAAACTATTTAGCCATTTCCTCTTGAAATAATTTGATAGTTGAGTTATGAAAATTTAAATTATGTCAATTAAGTTATAAAACTCTGTAATTAGCTGATCTACTAGTCCATTAAAGCCATTATTTTCGTAGGGGATACGATTATACAAAGCTTCAACATTTATCAGGACGTGTCAAATGATCTGCTACTAATTGAACTTGACTTTTCTTTTCTTTCTTTTTATTTATCAGGACGTGTCAAATAAAAAACCTCACAAGCTGGCTTTATAAATGCATTGGCAGTATAAATAGTTTGGAAAATCGGCCAGCAAGGATATGTTGGGGACATTAAAAAATTCTCCATAATATTAATGTTGGTGTAGTGGATGCCACCCAGACCCAGCACTGCATTAAGTATATAGCAATTTAGGGACAAGACTTTTGTCACCTGCTCAACCGACATCATATGTTATTTCCCAACAACCCCCCATATCTTTAAATCATTCACCCTGGGAGTTCCGTCTGATCTGGCTGTAGGACCCTCTTTCAATAATATAATTAAGAAAATTTTAACGGATGTTCTAAGAGTATTGGTTGATAATTTATTTTCTTTAAAGGTATTGGTTTATAATCTATTTAAAGAAAATTTTTATGAGAAAATGAAATACAGTAGTTAATATTTTGACAGGTTTTTTTTTTTTTTCATAAAAATAGTATTAAAACTTTTCTAAAATAGATTGTTAACCAATGTCCTAAGAGCATTCATCAGCATAACCCATATAAATAACAATTAAAATAAATAAAGTTAAAAAAAAAATAGTATCTCATTCATCTTACATATAAATCTTCCTTTTCAGTGTTTAGCGGCTTGGTACTAATACCCAAGACATGAGAGGATAGAGGGGTGTATTTTTTTATGAACACAAACTGGAATGTCATTGCCAAAAAAAAGGAGAGTACAACAAAGCAAATAGAAAAGAAGCTCAACACAGTACAATCCTAAGCTCAACACAGTGAGGGCGAATTTGGTATCAAATGATTCCACATTAGCAATATCAAAGTCTAATAAGTAAGAAATTTCTCTGTAAAAATAAACGGGTAAAATGATGACTGATGGCCAAAAGTGGTCATGTGTCACCATCTCAACGGGTCTAATACACTGAATGCATTGGATCTAACTAAAATCCAAAATAAACCATCTCACTGATAAATGAAAGACGTGTTAATAAGTAATTATTTTTACACACATGTTTTTTATTTATTGAATTTTGAAATTGATGGCAAGGTATCATTTGATACGGTATCAAATACTTTTTCAAGGGGAGGGGTGGAGTGGAAAAAATTGAGGATCGACAACCAGCCGAATGAAAATTCAACTGCTTAATGTTCTCATCAGACTAAAACAAAACCCAAGAAGTGTAAACATGGATTTCATTTAAATCAGTTTACAAGTGCACAATTGTCTTACCACAATGCAGACTATGCAGGGTACAAGTAATGCAAATCCTAACAGATCTTTGCACAAAGTTGAATTCTACAAATTGTGGAAACTTCAACTGAATAATTTTCTCATCATACAAAAACAAAACCCCAAAGAATAAACATGGATTTCATTAAAAGCATGTTACAAGTACACATTTTCTTACCACAATGCATTGAAAGTAATGCACATTCAAACAGCCCTAAACATCTTTGAACTAGGTTGAATTCCTCAACAGTGGAAACTTTAATGCATACGTTTTTGAGTTGTAATGTAGAGCAGAAATCGTAGCAGGCTCTAAATTCTAATACCAATTTGATGTAGGATCTTTGGGAATTTGACACTAGATTAGGTTTCTTGATAAGTTCATCAAGGCTTCTTGAATGAGGTCCGATGTTTAAGGACTTAGGGATAGTTTGATTATAAAAAAATATTGAATCTTAAAGTAATTTGATGGCTGTTTGGTATTAAACAATGAATTGAAGAACAAAGAAACAGCCTAGGCCATCATACCTAGGTTTCCTTAAACGACCATGCCACATAGGAGCGAAAAGGCAATTTACACCTTTAAAGTTATTGGGCATTCATTGAACTCATCTCTCTTCAAATTCTGACAGAATACATAGAATTCATCTATATTGGATATTCCTAATCCTTTTTAAGATTGAGGTTCCTCAATATAACAGAAATCTTATTAAAAGAACTTCAAACTAAGGCTGCGTTTGTTTTGGCTTTAAACAATTTCAGGAAATCCTTTTACACATTTCCGTGTGTTTGGTTGCGCATGGAAAATAGAGTTTTTCGAAAAATCATTTATGTTGACTGAAAAATAAGGCCTTTGACCCGGAAATGGTTTGAAGTGAAAATTTTCACTTCAAACCATTTTCCGGCTCACAGACGTGCAGAGAGAGAGAGAGAGAGAGAGAGAGAGAGAGAGAGAGAGAGAGAGAGAGAGAGAGAGAGAGAGAGAGAGAGAGAGAGAGAGAGAGAGAGAGAGAGAGGGCTCACAGACGCGCAAAGAGAGAGAGAGAGTAGAGAGAGTAGAAAGAAGGCGGCGCCGACGAGATTGCACCCCAGCACCGGCGCCGCCTTCTTCGCGATCTCATGATCGCGCCGCGAAGTGATCTCACAATCGTGAGGCGCAATCTAGATCGCGCAATTGCACCGCCTTGCGATCGCTTTTCCTTCTTCTCTCTTAGATCTCTCCTAGATTTTATGATTTTTTTTTGTTAGGTTTTGTTTCTTTTGTGTTTCTTTGCTGAGAAATGATGTTATATATTTGTTTGGAAGCTGAGAAAATGTGAGCAACAAGTAGAAAATGTATTTTCTATAATATTTTCAAAATTACAACCAAACACCTGAAAATATTTTCTAAAGTATTTTTTAAAATGCCATCAAACACCTAAAAATATTTTCCTTTCCCGAAAATATTTTTACTTGAAATTATTTTACACCCAGAAAATATTTTACACCCAACCAAATACAGCCTAAGTAGGAAGCTATTACAGAAAAATAGGAAAAGAATAATAATAAAAGAAGACTCAAGGGCTTTAGCACAGCTCATTCCAACAAATCTTAGACCTGCATCCATCTTTGATATCATTTGTTAATACTTTGTCCTGTAACCATTTTCCATTACTTTGAGAGTTATGTTTGACACTATATACAATGTATCAGCAATTACTGTTGGTTTTCTTTTATATGTCAAGAGTGTCCCTTAAACCTCTAGATTCCATTCTAGGTGGTTTCATGTAAGGAGATCTTAAAGCTTCAGTTGAAATCTCAATCTGTGTAATGTTGATGCCATTGCATTATTTTCTTTCCTTTTTAAGAATTGTTTATTTAAGCAGTGTTTTCAAATGGTGTAGATGCCTTAAAGTCATTGAATTGCTGCAGTCCTGTTGCAAGAAATATGAATACAAATCAACACATTGTGCTTCTGTCTCTGGCCTTTTGAAGCAGAAGGCCAAGTAAAAGGTCTTACCAGACAAGTTTAGACAACAATGGCTAATATAGCTCTTTGTTCTGCCATGTTTTGGGCAAATGCTGCAGAATGAAAACACTAGCTGCAATTATTGAAATTTTGGAGTTAGCATTGCTCATCGGAGAAGCTGATTCCAAACTAAATGCAGTGCTTGATGGGAGAGGCGGAGAAAACAGTAGCATGATTTCTATCATTTTAACGAACCTAGTGCAATTATGAGATGGGGGTTAGTATTACTTACTATTGAAATATGCATCATTTTAGAACTTGGGTTGCTTTCTTCCCCCCCCCCCCCCCCCCAACTTTTTAAATATTATCTCTTATAATAAGAAAGAAAAGGCACATCATTTTGCTGGGATACTTTTTGCATTGCTTCGTGCTAATTTACAAATGTAAATAAATTATCTTAATGTTTAAGAAAGGAGGCAGAGTCTATGTAGCTGTAGCTGTTTCCATTTTATCTTATTGAAATTGCTTTTCTTCTCAAAAAAAGAGAGGTAATCAGCCATTTCCATATTCTTTTCCTAGGGGACTCTTTTGGTTAGACCAGCACATCTTTCATATCTATTAACTTCTTTATTCCTGTGTTATGACTGCTGTTGTGACAGTGTAATAATACAGATGATGAGCATTTTAATAAATGCATATTGGGAGTTTCCATATGACAGCTTAGAGCACTCACATCAGTGTGTGTAAAATTCACATGTAAATGAGCTTGCTCACCATATGGTTGCTCCCTGGCCTGGTTGATTTGCAGCAGCAGATTCTCTCTACTAGCGTACATGTAAATGACAATACAAAATTAAAACTTGTTGATGAAGGAACTATGGTAATAAAAAATAGAGCATGGTGTAAGAAGGTACTTGTTGTTATTGATGATGTGGATCACCGGGACTAATTAGATAAGCTGGCCATTAGGCCTGGCTATTTTCAACCAGGAAGTATAATTATCATTACAACAAGAGATAAGTCTATACTCAAATTGAATGAGCTTAATAAGATATATTCGCCACTAGCATTGGACTACCATGAGTCTATTCAGCTCTTGAGTTGGCATGCATTTGGAAAAGATCAAACTGAGGAAAATTATGTAGAGTACCTTAAAGGAAGTAATTTTGTTATGCTGGAGGTCTTCCATTGGCACTAAAGTTTTAGGTTCTTTTCTGTCAGACAAGAGCACAAATGAATGGGAAGGTACATTGGAAAAATTAAGAGCAATACCTCATGATGAAATTCAAAAGAAGCTTATGGTCAGTTTTTATTCACTAAGTGACATGCAAAAAGAGTTGTGTCTAGATATTGCATGTTTCTTTGTTGGAATGGAAAAAAATTATGCATTCAAAATACTCCAAGACTCAAATTTATTCCTTGAAAGTGAACTAGGGGTCTTGTTTCATCGATGTCTTGTAACAATTGATAGCTCAAACCAGTTGACAATGCATGATATGATCATGGACATGGGTAGAGAAGTTGTCCGCAAAGAATCCTCCAAATTCCCTGGAGAACGTAGTTGACTATGGTTTCATGAGGATGTCCTTGATGTACTGAAATATCACACGGTAAGATTCAGATGCCTAAACTATAATGTTGATTGCATAAGAATATAAGACCAACTTACTTATTTAGCGTAAAAATAGTTGATTTTTTACTGTATTCATCATAGCACACTGCTTGAGGTACCAGAGGCATAGTACTTGTCCCTTAAACTACGCAATGCAGAGTGCACTTTGCCTTTTCTTCACAATCAGTTGTAGGACACAACCCATGTTTTTATATATACACAGTAATGTTCTCAACCTATTACTATATATGTATGTAATTGCAATTGCCTTAAAATGTAACTTTTACACCTTGCTCTTTCTTTCTAGGGGTCAAAATTAGTTAAAGGCATCATGCTAAATTTGCCCGAGGTCCACAATTTACAAGTAGAATCCAGAGCGTTTGTGAAGATGCATCAGCTAAAAGTGCTTCAACTAAATTATGCATGCCTTAACGGGAACTTCCAATGTCTTTCCAAGAGGCTAAGATATCTAGAATGGTATGGATTCCCTATGGAATCCATACCACCGACTTATACATGGAAAACCTTGTTGCTATTTACATGCCCTATAGTAGCCTGATTGAACTTTGGACAGGAACCAAGGTATGCAAGTATTTGTTTTCATGTTTCTGGTTTGGATCTATTGAATTCATATGGACATTATTTCAATATTTCTTTTTCTTTTTTCGGGTGGGGGAACAGATTCTAAAAAAGTTTAAGTTTCTTGATGTCAGTCATTCCTATTACCTAAGGAGAACACCAGATTTCTCGAAGATAATCAATCTGGAGGTGTTGGTTCTTACTAATTGTACTAGTTTGATTGAGATTCACAAGTCTGTTATATGTCTCAACAAACTAGCTCCTTTGGATCTTGCAGACTGTAAAAATCTTGAGAAGCTTCCCCAAGAGATTTACCAGATAATGTCCCATGTAAACCTTTCTGGCTGCACAAAGCTAGACTGGGTACCGAGACTTGAATTCAAATCTCCATCAATAGCTAAGCATTCACTCAAGCTTCTCCAGCACAAGGTCTTTTCTCCATCTCTGCCTGTCTGATCTTTGTATAATAAAATCAAACTCATTACTCATGATTTAATTGAAGAGGGTATTAATTGCACTATACAATTTTATGGTCTGTTTGGATTGAGGGAGGGTGGGGGAGTAGAGTAAAGTCAAGTAGGCTAAAAATTAGCCTAATTTTTGGCCTATCTCCTAAAAGGAAAACATGATTTTTTCTCAAGATTCACCAATCTCGAGGTGGAAGATGTTATAAACTGTGAAAGACTTCTAGAGATGACGCCAAAAATAATGAATTCATAGCTATACATTGTCTCATGAATGGGACCCCACTCCCATTCGTAGAACTTTCACCAGGCATACTAGCTCAGGACCTTGCAATTCAAAGATATTCCGAGACACTTTATATTGTCAACTGCAAGCATTGCTCAATTTCATTCCTCAGTTATAATCAATTTCATTAATCAACTCACACTTGAATTTAGCCAATCCAGAACGCTTATGAATCAGCTTTCAAAGGGATTACAAGCAATGGATGCAAACATTGCCATGTTCTTGGAATGGATATGTTGTGGTTACTCTGAACTACTCAAGAAGAGTCCTACCAGTAATCCAAGAAAGAAGCTTTTTGAGGTCTGACTCTCTCTTTAATATCTAGTTTTATTGAACTGGGTTTTTGGACCATAACTCATTACTTGATGTAATGTAATAGGAATTGATTGCAACCTTCAGTATTAGTGTTTTCCTATCTCGGGGCAAGTTGCCAGGGTGGTTTGACTTCAGGAGTACGAGACCAATTTTATGCTTTGTTGTACCACCACTAGTGAAGCAAAAGATTCGAGGATGGCTTTTATGTGTTGTATTTGCAACCACATTTCATGATATTCATGGATTCAGTATTATCTGTAATTTGAAAAATAATAACAAGTGCCTTGAGTGGCAGTATCAACGAAAGAATTGTAGTGTAATATCAAGTCAGGAACATGTGGTTGCACTCTGTACCACTATATGATAGTGTACATGTGTTGGAAGCTGGAGATGAAGTCCAGTATTCAGTACATGTAAGCGGTAGTTTCCAACTAAAGAAGTTTGGGGTCAACCTGATTTATTGGAATGATATGAAGGGTTACCAATCCAATTTGGAAGCAATGATCTAAAATGCATCCTTGCCCTATGAGGATGATTTTCTTGATGAAGTTGTTTCCATAGATCGAGCAATTTGGCTGGTGATAAGAAAATCCAAGGTTTTTATTTATGTTATTTTATTATTAGTAGTAGCCATCGCAGTTTGTGCAAATATCCCTGGAATATCAAATTACACTCCCATGGTTTTTGTGCTTTTTTGTTTTTTTCAATAACATTACTTGCTTAAAAAAGAAGTTCCGTGATGTAATTCATTAAGTAAATTATGTTTCAATTTAGTGCAACTAAATTCTCCAAAGCCAGTGAGCTTTTGGCCATCAATTTGTAAATCATGTTGTTTCGTTTTGTAGAGGATGTGTTTAATATCAAAATGGTTCATTCTTTAGCTGTTGCTGATGATGGGCAGCAGTTATTGAGTTCTAGTGGTGATGGCCAGGTGCTGAAGGGCATTTGCTGGTTGTGGAATACTTATTGGAATGTTCCAATGTGAAGTATGTGGCAAATGATGATGGGAAGACTGCCTTTCCCTTGTTGTGGACAATGGGCAATTTGAAAATTTGCTGGATTCATTGCATTTGGGGGATGTGTTGCATGGGGCAGCTAGGGTGGATGATATACATGGTATGAAGACTTGCCTTGAGGAAGGGGAAAACGTGAATGGGAGAGATCAAAATGGCTGGATACACCTTTGCATAGGGCTGCATTAAGGGGTGGATTGAGAGTGTGAAGTTGCTGCCAAATAATGGTGCACAGGTCAATGTTGTTGATGATGCTGGATACGCACCACTGCATTGTGCGGTTGAGATGGGGCATGTTCAGGTTGCATTGGTGTTGACTGCTCATGAAGCTAATGCGAATGTCAAGAGTCTCAAAGGTTTCCTTTAAATTTTGGCCATTTGAAGAATCATCCTTCTGTTGTTCATCTTGTGTCATGAGAAACAACGAGCTTGAATGGAAGATGGGATCATCTGATTTGTTGAACTTTGTTAACGTATTCTGCAATGTGTATATAGTTTTGGGATTTCTTTCTGATGTGTTCCACTCCCAATTAATTAATGGTTGGAGAATCATAGGGCCCTTGAATCTTCAATTTGGTTCAATGAAGATTTGAGTTCCCCATTGCTATGTAATGAATTGAGATTTAGTTTTGAAATTTGAAGATTTGACACATAAATGATTTAAAGGTACAAAAAAAGCCGTGTCAAACTCAATTTATTTCTCATTGTATTCTACTCTTCTTTGCCTCGTACTTTTTCTTTACTCTGAAACATAATCGTCGTGGTACTGTCACCAGAGAAGGTGGCCCATCAAGCCATTGTCGCCAACTTCAGCAATCTAACAACTATAATAATTGGAATTGTTTAATCTTCAATTCTTCGAAATATCGTCAAGGTAGCTCATGACAAACAATTATAATAATTGAAATACACACAAATCCAATTTTTTGAATTCACCTTTGGTATGGAAGTAGCCAACTTTAAAATCTAACAAAGTTTGAGGTACAATTAATTATCAATTAAAAAGAAAATCGTTCTACATCATATGCCCTGAAGGCCTGAACCCATCATAAGAAAAGAAATTTACTGTTAATTGTTGGGGTCAGAGTCTCTCTTCAGTGGAGTAGATGTTGATGGGTCATTAAAGTTTTGGTTGCCAAGAACAGGGCCGTCAATGAAAGTGGCGTAGTCCAAACCATGAGTGTCAGGTCTCGCCGAAGCCACAGGAACAATGGCTGCTGTCATAGATTGAGTAGAGGAAGGTGAAGAAGAAGCACTCTCCGATGATAATTGTGGACATGGGATATCCATGTAGTCCTGTGGAGGTGGAGCATATTGCTTGGCATGTTCTAAAGCCATACGAAGGTGAAAATTTTCTCTCTCCAAAGCAGCATTTTGAACTTTGTGTCGCCTAGCAGCAATCTCACATGCGGCTTGATGTGCCCTTCGCTCATTCTCCAACTGATGGAGCAAAAGCTGGCGCTCGGCCTCCCACAACATTCGCTCACCCTCCAAACTTCTTTGTTGCTCAGTCTGGCTAACAAAGGTCATTGTTGGGGTGCCTAAGGAGTACAGGTTCCGTTCAAAGGGAGCCCCACATTCAAAAGGTCGATCCTACAAAAATAGGGGGAAGCCCAGCCATGAATCAAATAAAAAATGTTCAAAACATGAAGGGCAATATTTATTTACCCACCAAACATAAATGTAAAAGTAGGACATATTCAAGACAAACTTTCCTTATGCTCAAAAAAATAAACAAATAAAAGACAAACTTCCGTTCTAACTGGTTTAAAATCCAGAGTCCAAACCCATATATTTATCTATAGTCACTAACAGATAGTCAGTCACATGAATTCAAGAAACAAGGATTTAGGTCTTCCATTCCAAATTTATTGTTCCATTTTATACTTATTAAGTGTGCGCTTGGGTAAGACTTAAAAATTAAAATTATTTCATTATTCAGTTTATTTTTGCTATTATTCATGAGTCCCACTTTACTTTTTGGCACTATTCATGACTCTACTATACTATTTCAATTAACTTTTACCTTTATCTACAATAGTTTTAACAATAATTTTTCAATTTTAGCAAAATAAACGGTATCCAACTACACCATAATTGTAAACTTTGTGGATCAAGTTGATTGTTATGGAATTAATTATTTTATTATCTATATTGGAATATAATTATTTAATATTTGATATTTAAATTTAAATGCCAACATTGTTAAGAATCTTGCAATTTAATGATGTTACCTCCTATACTTAGGAGGAAATTATTGTTCAAATTAATGAAAAAAAAATCAAATTCAAATTCCATAAAATTAAAAATGTAATGAATATTTTTTTAGAAAGTACTGTAATAGCTATTACTTAACATGAATATTATTTTTGAACTAGTCGTAAACCCGCGCGTTGCGCGTGATAATATTATTGTTTTAATTATTATTGCTTAAAGCTTAATAGTTGGTTTTTCATTTTCTTTCAAGTTAATATATTGATTTTTGAAAAATATACAATCTAATATATTAATTCAACAACAACAATAATAATAATGTTGAATAAAATAATATGAGAAGAAAAAAAAAGTAAAAATAAAAGATATAACAACAAACACCATATTACTTATCTCTAAATAAATACCAAATTATTTAAATCATATTATGTAATATTATAATCTTTAATTCTTTACAATGCAATATGATAAAATTTAACAACCAATATGAAAAAAAAAAAAAAAAACTCAAAACACAATTACATCACATCAACCTAAAGTAGAGTTCTAAAAAACACTAAAATTTCTCAACCTAAAGCAGAGATGCAATATATATATCACCAAAAATTGAGAGAGAAAGAGAGAGAAATAAATTTTTTTTGTGAAGAAAAATTATGCATATAATGGAAAAGAGAATGCCAAATTTATACTAAAAGGATAACAATAAGAAGAACCAAAATAAGTGAAAGATGAAGAGTGATATTAAGAGAGAGGGTAGTGGGGAGATGAAAATGTAAAGAGAAAGAGAAAGGTTGGAGAAAGTGTAAATGTTAAACAAAGTGAGTACAATTTAATTTATTTAAATTTAAATAAAATATTATATGTTTAATTAAAAAAGAAAATAGAAATAATTTAATTATATGGAGGATATGACTAAGTTTAAATATTAAATAAAATAAGATGAAAAGATTAAAAAAGTAAAAAAAAAATATATATATATATATAACAATAAACTCCAAATTACCCAAATCATGTTATGTAATAGAATAATATATATATATATATATATATATATATATTATATTCATATATATTATCTTTTTTTTTATTTTTTTTATAATACAATAGTATCATATTTAACAATCAAAGAGAACCAAAAAACTTAAAATACAAAACTAAATCGTACCAACCCAACGTAGAGTTATAACAAACACACAAATTTATCAACTTAAGCAGAGATGCAGGAAAAAAAAAACTCCAAAAATTATTTTTTGTGTGCGTGTGAGAGAGAGAGAGAGAGAGGGAGGGAGAAACAAACTTTCTGTGATGGAAAACTATGCAAAGAATGGAAGAGAAAATAACAAATGTATAGAAGATGATGTGAATATGAAAAGACAAAATAAGGAAGATGAATGGAAAGATGAATAGTAACATTAAGGTTGAGGGTAGTGGGAAGATGAAAAGGTAAGGGAGGGAAAGATGAAGAGACAAAATAAGGAAAGATGAAAAATGATATTAAGGTTGAGGGTAGTGGGAAGATGAAAAGGTAAAGATACGAGAAAGGTTGGAGAAAATGCAATTATTAAAAAAAAAGTAAATGTTAAAAAACAATTGTAGGAAAATTAGAAAGAAAAAAGATAATGATGTTGATGCTGATATGGCTCAACGTGAGCATAGTAATATTAAACGTCACGCTTCAGCTTTTAGTAATATATAGATATAGATTAATTTTTAATTTTTTTTTATAACGCAATAGTATAATATTTAACAATCAAAGAGAATCAAAAAAACTTAAAAAACAAAACTAAATCGTACCAACCCAATGTAGAGTTATAACAAACACACAAATTTATCAACTTAAACTGAGATGCAAGGAAAAAAAAAATACTCCAAAAATTATTTTGTGTGTGTGAGAGAGAGAGAGAGAGAGAGGGAGGGAGAAACAACCTTTTTGTGATGGAAAACTATGTAACGAATGGAAGAGAGAATAACAAATTTATAGAAGATGATGTGAATATGAAGAGACAAAATAAGAAAGATGAATGGAAAGATGAATAGTGACATTAAGGTTGAGGGTATTGGGGAGATGAAAATGTAAGAAAGGGAAAAATGAAGAGACGAAATAAAGAAAGATGAAAAGTGATATTAAGATTGAGGGTAGTGGGGAGAGGAAAATGTAAAGGTATGAGAAAGGTTGGAGAAAATGCAATTATTAAAAAAAAAAAAGTAAATGTTAAAAAACAATTGTAGAAAAATTAGAAAAAAAAAAAAGAATAATGATGTGGATGCTAATGTGACTCAACGTAAACACAATAACATTAGATGTTACCTTTCAGCTTTTAGTAATATATAGATATAGGTTGTTATCTAAGGGTTTCTAAACTTTAATCACGGTAGGAACAATGTGAAGACCTAAGGAAGATTATGGCTAAGATGGCAAAGAATGTATGCATCCACAACCATTACCTTAACCTCCGCAAGAGAGGTTTGGACCGTTTGGCCTTCCAGAGATGAATGGCAATGAGAAAGATGATGAGCCACCACACCTTCCAAACGCCTTGGCTCCCCCCAAACTCGCGAAGTAGATGGTGCGATAGTACCATCATCTATGATGAAATCCTGCAATGGGGTTGAGGCGATAATCGAATATTCATCACGATCCTCATTAATGGACTCAATGTCCATTATCCCAAAATCAACAGTGTCATCCACAATGTTGTCGAACTCATCCTCAGGAGTAGTATCCTCTAAAAAAGTAGTGATCAGTTCACAATTTTCTGCCATTGTGACATCCTCCTCCTTATTTTGTAAACGAGCAGCAAGCTCTTCATCCCATTGCTGCTGGGCCACCTCTCGAGCAGACAAACATCCACGCTTAGATGCAGCTAAACAAGTGGCAATTCCCTTTCTCTTATTGCTAAATCTAGATATCTGCATTTAAGGGGGAAATATATATATATATATATATATATATATATATATATATATATATATATATATATATATATATATATATATATATAAAAGAACATCAAATAACAAGCTTGTAAATCACTTATGGAAACATAATAACCATAATTATGAAACCAATTAACCAAAGTACTTTGTGAGATATTTAAGTCATGTTGCGTGGTGTGGCTTGTATTAGAATTTAGAACTCATTTCATTTTCCTCATATGCATAAGTGTATGTGGAATAGTATTCTGAAAAGTCTAATTTACGATTATGATTTTAGTGCGCATTAGGTACATCTTTAAATTTGTTATACTCGTATTTAATCTGAATCATGAGTAAATTCATCTCAAATGGAGAAAATCCTGATAACTATTGGGTTATTGTTGGGTTATAAAAGTTGACCTGCACATCAGAAGTGTGGATTTTCTTATCACCCATCATTGCTTGATCTGTTGAAACATCTTCATCTAGAATATCATCCTTGTAAGGAAGGGATGACTTATTAATCATTGCTTCAAAATAGGATTGGTAATCCTTCTTATCATTCTCATAAATTAGGTTGACCCCGAACTTCTTCGGTTGGAAACCACCACTTACGCGTATTGAATACTCCACTTCATCTCCGGCTTCCAACAGATGTTTCATATGATGTAGCGGCACAGAGTGTAACCACAGATGTTCCTGACATGGTACTACACGACAATTCTTTTGTTGATAGTGCCACTTGATGCCCTTGGTATTATTTTTGAATTCATACATAACAGTAAATCCATGAATATCATGAAAGCGGCTTGCAAATACAACACATAACAACCATCCTTGAATCTTTTGCTCCACTAGTGGAGGCACAACAAAAGATAAAACTAAGCCCGTACTCTTGTAGTCAAACCAGTCTGGAAACTCAACCCCAGGGAAGAAAACACTGAAACTGTTAAATGCATTCAATTCCTGTTACATTAAATCATGAGTAATAAGAGATGGTCCAAGTAACTAATTTGATCAGCAAACTAAAAGAGAGAAAGAGCGATCCAAAAATAATTAAATAAATAAGGAGAGAGGGAAGAGAGACCTTGAGAAGCTTCTTTCTTGGATTACTGCAAATAGGATTCTTCCCAAGTAGTTTGGAGCAGCCAAAACTCATCAGCTGTTCTGATAGTTTCCAAATTGATCCAGTTAATATCCATTCCAGGGACGTGGCATTGTTTGCATTCATCGCTTGTAAAGCTATTGGGAGCTCGTCAAGCGATCGAAATCTTCTGCATAGGCTCAAATCAAGACTCGCCAGTTGATTAAGAAAATTTATTATAACTGGCAAATGAAAAGCAATGCCACTAGACAATTTACTGGGTGTGGGGAATGATCTTTGAATTGTGAGGACCTCAACTAGTAGGACTGGTGAAAGTTGTCCAAATGGGACTAGAGCTTGAGTCATGAGACCATGTCTAGCCATAAATTCAATTTTTTCCAGCATCATCTCTGGAATTGAACCAAACAAGTTTTTATGGTTTTCAGGATCCAAAGTAAAAGTAAGTAGTTGGTAAAGACATATGATAGACTCGTTAACCTCGACCAGGCTTGTATAACTAAGATCCTTGACCTCAGTACTATTGATTCTTGAGAAAAAATCCGGTCTTCTCTTTTGGGGATTGGAATGGCAGAGAACCCGATGGTTCAACTCTTCCACAATCTGCTTCTCCACCCAAAAAGTACTGAATTAATATTCATCATCAAATTCAATAGATCCAAACCACGAAATTTGAAAACAAATACATACCTTGGTTGCTGTCGGAAGTTCTATCTGTTTTGATGTTAGAAATTCTAATAATTTACTAAAAGGCATGGGCATAGGAAGCTCTACAAACATATCATTCTGCCGATTTGACCAATCAAATATTGCAAAATATTGATGAACCAAAACCTGTGGTTCACTTTCAAAGTTGGGTGTATCCAGAACCTTTACAACAATCGCCCTAAAAGCAACTGGCTCCTTCAGAGGTGGTTGTGGATGAGAAGGATGATGAGTGGCTGCACTCTCTGAGCTATTTTGCTTCCCCTGATCAGCAAAGGTGATAATGCTGTTAGCATGAATGAAAATCCTCTATCGTACTTTGTGTGTCACTTGATAATCTACTAGATGTAGTGTATCATACATGAACGTACGTCATACTGTAATTGGTTAAATATAAAATGAAACATTTAAAATGAAATTTTTTTATTCATCTTAGCATATCTATTATACTTAGTGTAAAATTTAAGAAGCACACACTACAAAGCCCCCCGTGTCAACATGCTGGAGGCACTTTGCACGCATACAAGTGTATTGGAAAGAGAAAAAAATATTTTGAAATTTTCTTTAGTTTATATAAGTTTTAAAGATTTTGATCTTTTTTATTTATTTTGAAAACTTAAAATAAACACAAAATCTAATAAATAAAAAAATATATATATACTTGAAAATATTCATTTATTTCCTTCAAAATAAAAAGAAAGTATATATTAATTAATTATCATTTCTCCATAGTATCATGTATCAACAAAAATTATCATGTCCAGTGTGCTTCTTAATGTAAACATTTATATCTGTGTGCATATAGTCAACCCTTATAACTTAGATCAAGGCATATCAATTAACCTTGCTTCAAAATATAATCAAGGCACCCATGTCAATTCCCTCTTATATACATAACCCTCTCTTGTATAACTATGAGCAAAAATCTATCTTATTTTAATTATTTTACTTTATACTCCACTAATCATAGCATAATATATTGTAGTTGATGGAATACAAGGTGGAACATTATGAGTGAGATAGAGGAATATTATTCCAATAATACATAATGAAAGAGATTTTTTTTTTTTTTTTTTTTTGCAATAAAGAGCTCTTATTCTAATCTTTTTTCAAATTCCAATATTGGTGAAATCCTAAAATTCGTTGATCCTATGAAGAATTCCAACCCTAGAAAGGAAAAACTAAAACTGTCTAGTGCAGTCAATTCCTATTCAATCAAATCATGAGCAATGGGTTATGGTCCAAAAACCCTGTTTCATCACACACACACACACAGAATACCTTGTGTTGGAGAAGCTTGCTAATACAACTGAAACTTTCCAATGGAACATCAGCAGATATGAGGAGTGAATACCATAATATTAATGGCGATTTGAATTCAAATCTTGGCACCATGTTTATCTTTGTGCAGCCAGAAAGGTTTACAAAAGACTTTGAGTAAATATCTATAGGAAGCTTCGTAAGGTTTTCACAGTCTGCAAGATCCAAAGTGACTAGTTTGTCGAGACAAATAACAGACTTGTGAACCTCGACCAAACTAGTACAATTGTTGAGAAACAGCACCTCGAGATTGGTGATTCCTGAGAAATCTGGTGTTCTCCTTAGCTGATAGGAATGACTGACATCAAGAAACTTCAACTTTTTCAGAATCTGTAAAAAACTAGATCAGTACACTAGGAATTCAATAGATCCAAACCAAAAAGATGAAAAGAAAAGAAAAAAACTTGCCTACCTTGGTCCCTTTCCAAAGTTCTGTCAGGCTGCTATAGGGCATGTAAAGTGCAACAAGGTTTTCCATGTATAAGTCTGGTGGTACGGATTCCTGAGGGAACCCAAACCATTCTAGATATCTTAGCCTCTTGGAAGGACAATGGAAGTTCCCCTTTAGGTGTGCATAATTTAGTTGAAGCATTCTTAGATTATGCATCTTTTCAAATGCTTTGGAATCCACTTGCAAATCGTAAACCCCCGGCAAATTTAGCATGATGCCTTCAACTACTTCTGTTCCCTGAAGAAAGAGCATCATGCAAAAGTTATATTTTTGGGTAATTGCAATGTACATGCATATTTAGAATAATAGGGTGAGAACACCTTTATAGAAACAAAGGTTGTGTCCTATAACTGAGTGTGATGCTGAGGCAAAGTGCACTCTGCATGGCATAGTTTGAGGGACATGCAGTCTGCCACTGGTTCTTCTAGTAGTGTGCTATGATGAATAAGTTAGAAAAAATCAACGAATTTTACACTAAATATGGTAAGTTGGTCTTATATTCTTATTAAACAAGTACAATAGTTGAGGCATCTGAATCTTACCATGTGATATGTCAATACTTCAAGGACATCCTTATGAAACCATAGCCGGCTACGTTCTCCAGGCACTTTGGGGCATTGTCTGCGGACAACTTCTCTACCCATGTCTCTGATCATATTATGCATTGCAAATCGGTTTGAGCAATCAATTGTCATAAGACATCGGCGAATCAAAACCCCTAATTCACTTTCAAAGAATAAGTTTGAGTCTTCGAGTATTTTGAATGTATAATTTTTTTCCATTCCAACAAAGAAGCACGCAACATCTAGAAACAACTCTTGCTGAGTGTCACTTAGTGAATAAAAACTCACCATCAGCTTCTCTTGAATTTTATCATGAGGAATTACTTTCAATTTTTCCAATGTGCATTCCCATTCATGTGTACTCTTGTCAGAGAGGAAAGAACCTAAAACTTTGAGTACCAATGGAAGCCCTCCAGCATAATATATTACTTCCTTAGATAACTCTGCATAATTTTCATTAGGGTTATCTTTTCCAAATGCATGCCAACTCAAAAGCTGAATAGACTCATGGTAATCCAATGCCTGTGGCATATATATCTCATCAACCCCAACCAATTTGAGCATAGACTTATCTCTTGTTGTAATGATAATTACACTTCCTGGTTGAAAATAACCACGCTTTATGGCTAATTTATCAAATTGGTCCTGATGATCCACGTTATCAAGAACAACAAGAACCCTTTTACACCATGCTCTATTTTTTATTATCATAGTTCCTTGATCAACAAGTTTTATACTTCTATTATCATTTACATGGATGCTGGAGAGAATTTGCTCCTGCAAATCAATCATTCCGTTTGGTTGCTCAGCAATTTCTCTTACATTTTCTAGAAAGCAGCTTCCTTCGAATTTTCTTTGTAGCTGGTTATAAATAGCTTTGGCAATTGTTGTTTTGCCAATTCCACCAATCCCCCAGATCCCAACCATGCAAACATTACCTGAACCCCTACCTAGTAGATTATTGAGATTCTGCGTTCGAGACTCGAGTCCAACTGGGTAGGGTGCAACCATAAAGTATGCCAAATTTAATTTATTGGAAATGTATCCAATAATGTTCTCTATAAATTCGGACTCCAAACTGCCAGTTATATCCAAATAAAAATAGAAAGTGAGCGTTCATTTAATAAGATGATCAGAAACTAATTAATTAACCTTGACAAATAGCTTGAAACACCAAAATCCTTTTGAATATCCCACCAAATTATATGGAACATTATCCTTTCCATTTCAGTGATTTCACATGGAACATTATCTCCTCTCCCCTTGTGTGTATTTTAAAATACTTAATATTCTCACAAAAATAAAACATGAAATGTAGAGAATTCATTTCATAATTAAAATTAATTTTTAGGACCTAACAATGTATTAAGTGATGTTATTTAAAAGTTTAAATGATGTGATATCCAAAATATTTTTAAATTAATACTATTTAATTTGAACTATGAAATGTATCCATTTAGATGGAGAGGATCGTTTTTCAAAATGTATTTTTTTCATTGTATTCTCAAATAAAAGTGATGCTAGGGATACTATAAATTTTACTATATAAACCTTACAAATAGATTTGACACTAATCACCAAAAAAAAAAAAAAAAATTATTATATTGTTGAAGTTGCACTAATTATATTTGTTGTCATGCCGATTTATAAGCAAATTGGGTCTTAACTTTAGTATTTTCCTTCCAATAATGAATAGAGTAATTACTTCAAAAACATGTTAATTGAATTAGTGATATTAAAGATATTGCAAATTTTACTAAATACAAATCTTTCAAACTAATGTATTGACTTTTAGGGCAAGTCTCTAAAAGTGATAATGGGAATGGGAATCAACATTGTAAGGAATATAAAAATAAAATAAAATGCTTAAATGGAATAACTATTACTATTCATAAGATTGGTAACCACAAAATATAATCTTGAATTTATATTCTAGAATTAGAAGCAATATTTAATATCAATCACATTCATTCCCACAATTTGTAAGTCTTTTATAATAAAATTGATAATAACTTTAACATTTTTCTAATAATAGTCAAAATTAATATGGTACAAAAAAAATAAAAATCTTTTACCTCACTTTAAATATACTTCACCAATCACAATTTCCCACCCACTCTCCTTATAAAGCAATCATTTTTTAAGAAAAAAAAAAATAAAGCAACCAAAATTTTAAAAAAAAAAAAAAAAAAAAATTTCACATTCTATATTTAGTAAAATATTAATGTCACTGAGACAAAGGAATTTTTTTTTTGGGTATAAAAGTTGTGTTCGAGATTCCAAGATTCATCTAAAAATAGAGCAATACTACTATATAGCGTGTGTTTGGCAAAAATTATTTTTGCTAATTTATTTTACTATTCAACTTATTTTTACTACTATTCATGGGCCCTATTGCACTTTTTAATACTATTCATATTCATAGATCTTACGATACTATTTCAACTAACTTTTACCTTTATATATAGTACTTTCAGCAAAAAAATTTCAGTTTCAGCAAAATAAGCGAATCTCAAATAGAGCCATAATATATACACAACAAATTATAATTAGTATAACATCTCTTTTTATATTTTATATGACCATCACTTACATCGTCACTTATATTAAAGATCAATCACAACCTACGTATATACCACCTCAACAATTATTAAAGATATTTTAAAATTTATCGTATCTTTACTCTTTAAACTTGCTCCATACAAGGCACTGGAGCACAAAAGCCAAACTTGTCTCATTAATTGTGGTTCCATTTTTGTTTCTGTAATTGGAAACAGTACTACAATTCTACTTCTTCTACATCTATACTATATTGAGTACGTAAGAAAATAACTTACCGATGTGCAACATTTTGCAAGTCCCACCCGGACAAGTTTGCAGCCTCAGCCAAAGCAGCCCTCCACCTCGCTACCTTGTCTTTCTCGTAGCGCTTCTCGTGCATGGCAAACGCTTTCTCCAAAGTCCCTTTCTGTGCCCGCACTTCGGAAGGATCCACGTCGTAGAAAATGGGCAGCACAATTTGCTGCAAGTTCCACTTGCATTCGATTATCTTCGCCAACTCATCAAGACACCAGCTCGAAGCAGCGTAGTTTCTTGAGAACACGATAACAGCAATCCTGGACATCTCGATTGCCTTCTCTAGCTCGATCCAGATAACTTTCCCTCTCTCAAGCTTTCTGTCATCTCTAAAGTAGTGAATACCGCTCCGGTACAAAGCTGCAAAGAGGTGGTCGGTAAAGCTTGTGCGGGTATCTTCACCATTGAAACTTACAAAGACATCGTAACACAAAGTTTGGGTGGATGATGAGGATGATGGAGAATAGGTTTCTTCGGCCATGGAAGCGGAGCAAATTGACGAAGCTCAGTGCAGGGGGACAAAGTACTTGAAGACTTTGGGTGGGAGCCTAGAAGTCTCTCTTCTCTTACATTTTCGAGTAACTTTCTAGGAAAGAGGAAAGATGTAAAGGAGGAGGTGGTATCTTATGCGCATACCGTGTGGGGCCTCTGCCAACGAGACAATGGTCTCCGGCAGCATATATTGATATTTTTTAAATATTCTTTCTTTATTTTTTAAAATATTCTTCCTCTATTTCATTTAAATAATTTTCCTTTACTTTTTTTTAATATTCCCTTTTTACTTTTTTTTTAACTTTTTTTTAATGGATAAATTATAAATTACACTCCTGAAGTTCAAAGTTGACTAAATTTTACACCCAACGTTTCAAAACTTTAATTTTACATCCCAACGTTTGGTTCTGTTAACAAATCACCCCCGATTAGTTCCTGTTATTAACTGCCATGTCGTCTTACTGATATATATATATATATATATATATATATATATATATATATATATATATAACACTTTGTTGGTACTCCTTCCAATATTTCATCTCGAATTTCTGATTATTTGAATAATTTGAGATGCCCTACTATGTCTGATTACAGATGGTACCAAGATGTATTCACTTCCAGAGTCATGCTCAGAAAGGACTCTACGAAGCCTTATTGGAAAGAGAAGTTTATTGACGGTCTGCCTCCTATTTTTGCTCATAAGGTAAAAAATGAATTAATTGGTAAAAATGATTCTATTGACTTTGATAATTTAACCTATGGTGATATTTTCAGCACTATTAAGAAAATTGGAATTAATATGTGCAATGATGAAAAATTGTTAAAACAACAGTTAAAAGATAAAAAGAAAGCTAAATATGAAATGGGTAATTTCTGTGAACAATATGGTTTACCTCCTATTGCCCCTTCCAGGCAAAAAGGAAAAAGTAAACATGATAAGGTTTACAAAAGTTATTCCCATAAAAAGTATAAAAGATACAGAATCCACTTTGTTAAACCCAATGATTTTTATGCTAAAAACAAATCTACTTTTCGAAAACATGATAAACAGAGATCAGGTAAAGGTAAGTGCTTTAACTGTGGCAAATTTGGCCATTTCAGTAAAGACTGTACCCAAAAGCCTGGTAAGTTGAAAAATAAGTTGAACCTATTGAACATTAATAATAGTGATCAAAATGAATTATTTCAGATTCTTGAATCTGCTGCTTCAACTGATTCCTTTGAAGAGGATTTTTCCTCATCTGATTCTGATTATCACTCCCGTAGTGATGTTTCTAAATCTCCTAATATTAAACTTGGCTGTAGAGATTCTTGTTGTAATGTGATTAAATCTGTTAAAATGTTAACCAAAAGTAAAGAGAATGATGATTTACTATTGACAATGATAAGTAAGATTGAAGATCCTAATTTGCAGAAAGATTATCTTGATAAGTTTTTGAAAAACTTAACAAAAGAAGATAAGGTTAAAAGACCTAATTCTACGATAAGTTTTGAAGAAACTCTGAAAAGATTTAATAAAAATAAATCAAAAAAGATAACTGTTAATGATCTTCAACATGAGATAAAAACTGTTAAACAAGAAATAATCCAATTAAAAAATGATGTTAAAACTATTAAACATGATAATGATCATCTTAAACAAGAATTGTTAATTCTAAAAATTGATAAAACTATGGATAAGCACCAATCTGATGATGATGAGCAAAAAGACGGAGATGAATCCGATCAACAAGTTTCTCCTTCTGGTAATGTTTTTTATCGTACTTTGATTAATTTGATTGATAATCAATTGTCTCTTGTTAAACATATGCTGCCCAAATGGTACACTAAAGTCAAAATTGTTGTTGCTCATGATTATGCTTTTGATGTTGTTGCTATGATTGATTCTGGTGCTGATGTTAATTGTATTCAAGAAGGACTGATTCCTTCTAAATATTTTGAAAAATCTACTGAAAGATTAGTTTCTGCTAATGGAACTAAAATGAAAATCAAGTATGAATTAAACAATGCTTATATTTGTTGTGATAATGTTTCCTTCAAAATTCCCTCTGTGCTTGTTAAAAACATGACTGATAAAGTAATTCTTGGTTTGCCTTTTATTAACTCTTTGTATCCTTTCCTTACTGAGGATGATGGAATTACTACTAATCCTTTTGGACAAAAAGTAAAATTCAAATTTTGTGCAAAGTGTGAAACTCATAATATTAATAAACATCTTAACTTTATTAAACAAAAGGATAGCTCTACTCAATTGTTGCCAACAATTATTGCCGACTACCACAGTGTCCTGATGGATGATAGATACCATAATAATATGAATATCTCTCTTGTTGACTCCTTGCATGATGACAAAATCCCTAGTGAAAGGCATATCTTCACCAAAGGTCTTCCTATAATTCCTACGGATGCTAAAACTCATGAAAGTCTTCTTTGCATTAGACTTTTGACCAAGTCTTTGCATTGGTCCAAAATTCTCCGTAGCATGATATCCTCCTACAATAATGTTCTTCAACACCCTTTCCACAATATTCCCAAACACAATCATGGTCATCCTAATATTCATTGTCCGGCACAACTATTACATATTCTTATTGAACTTTGGCTTTTGAAACATACTTTTCAAAAGAATTTTATTGATACTATTGACTCACACTTTTCAAAAAAATATTCTATTATACTATTAACTATGGCCAACTGGCGTAACATCCTCTCCCTTACTTGGCAGGACAAAATAAGATTTAATACTACCACTACTAAGTGGAATATTATAACTTCTTCGGCAGAGAAGAGGGACAAGGGGAAAGCACCTGCACAGGACTTTCCTCAAGACGAAAGGTTCCCAGCGGGATACCCTTTTGTAATGCATGAAGGCGCATCTTCTGGAGTAAAATCCAGTAATGCAACATCCCTTCAGGAATTTGTCCCGGCAGAGGTGACATATTCCAGTGGTAATATCATATTAACTTTACAGGAAGTATTGAACACAGACTTGCAATTCCATAATGGAATCTATAGTGAATTACCAGATTCCATTAAATTCATTCTAGACAATCTTCAAGCTGCCTATTCTTCAGACCACCACAAACGATTCAACAAAACCATGAGAGCACTTGAAATTCATCTTGTTAACCTTGCTACCCAAATTATTGACCCTAATACTGAAAATGCAGCCTTTGCCGACCAACTTTTTAATTGTCTTGTTTACGCTTAAAACCATCATGATGAATCACACATGATTAGTCAACTCTTTGGCAAAGAGGAAATCCATTCAATGGATAGAAAGACTATAATGGGTACTGATTTTGCTAGATTGAGTTTAAAAATCAATCTTTGCTTAAAAGTGCTGTTGCCAACTTGCCTCCAGAAGTACAAACTTGTATTTTTGAAAGCAAGGCTATGACTAAAGATCTTGATCTTTGGTTAAAACATTTCAAAACTCTTAATTGCTCCTACCATTGTTGAACCTGATGGCCCCAACAGAGGCTACCTGAAAAAGAAATGGGGAAAATACTTTGGGAGCAGTCTCAGAGTACATGAAAAAACCCATCCTTTCCCCGGTCTTTTGATTAATTATGAAGATGGATCTGATGATGATCCTTTTTGGCTTTCTCAAATGTTTGAATTTGGTTTTGTCAGACTCATCAAATTAACGAGTCATAATCAAATTAACCAGTTTCCTGATATTATTCAAAAGGCTGTTGCAGATGTTGCAGCAACCCCTTATGTTTCAATCCGATGTTGGAGTACTTTACCCAAATGGGAAAAGAATAATTGGATGAATGTTCAACCTTCCAAGCATCTTGTTCTTATTAACGGATATACTCACCAAGGCCAATGGTATGAAGGCAATGCTTATGTTTCTCATAAACATCCCTATGCTCTTGTTGAATGTTGGAGAAGTTACTTTAATAATCGAATTCTTGATGTCTCCGAAGAATTATGGAAAGACTACAATTTCTTTGGCTGTACAGATAGAATTTCTGTTTTTGTTAACAAACCTTATACTTCTGCGGTCAGGCACTTACAATGGGTAGAACATGATGACCCAAGAATATTCCTCACAAGAGATCCTATTCACGAACCATTAATGTATTGTGGTTTCTGTAACCAATATTCAACCTATCATGAACATGAATGCAATGATGATCCCCCATGGGATCCCTTTCCAGGAGACCCTTATGCTGGTTACCCTTCTGATGCAGCTTCTACTTAGAAGCATATTGGTCCAGCTAAATGATATTACTATTTGCCGACGATACTTTCCTGACAATAATGATCCATTGTTGACTATTCCAAGATTCAAGCTTTTTTTTGACAAGACAAAATTATTTTGCTGATACTTTTGGCATTACCAGCCAACCTACTTTCGGTCTCAAAAGCCGATTTGATTCCTTCCGGATATTGCGCTCCTATTGCAGCTTCTATTACCCCTCACGGGTCCTGATGTGAATAGTAAAATGTCATTATTTACTTTGTACTGTTTACTACTTTATTCACTTATATAAGGGAGGTTGTCCCTTATTGTTAAACTCAGAATCTTTTTCTAGGATTTCCCTTAGAACTCTCTCTAGGACCTCCTTAGATCAAAATATCTCACTACAAAGCTTGTAACTAGGAACCAGGACTAGCTTTCAAGCCTTGTACTATTTACCCAACCTGTTGATCACTGTAATCTTGTTGCTACTACTACTGTAAGTACTTTGATGTATATCCAATAAACAACTGCTGTTTTCAATACTTTGATTTTCAATACTTTGAATTATTTTGATATACAACTGCTTGGCTGGTTCTACCGCCTTACTTTCAATTATTATTTACTTTGAATTAATCCATATATCTGCTATCTGTTGTGCTTCCACCTTCTGCGCTGTCGTCCTTCCCCCTTTATGGTATCAGAGCCATTCTTTCATTGGCCGATAGTGTTGTTGTGTCTTTCATCTTCTGTCCGTGTCTACCTGACCTTGTGATACTTCGTTGTTGTGTCGATCTCACCGTCGTTGGCGCCACCGCCATTGTAAAAAGTCCCAGATCCGAACAGTAAGGCCCGTGAAGCCAGGAGAGCGTGAGGGCGTGAGAGGAATAGGGTTGATGTCTGGTATGTGTTACGAAATGCAACGGTTGTGAGAAAAACATAATAATTGAGTGTTATAACTAAGTTAGATATTGATAGGATGTGGAGATCCGACTCCTCTGTCAGCTCTAGGACTGGTTGTCCTCCTGATATTGTGAATGAAGAAGACCTCACTATTGGAGAAAGTGAGTACCCAGATTTTAGAAAATGGAATATTCCTAAAGTTTCTACTAAATTTGTTTACGATCTTAATTGGACTGAAAAAAGTATTTTCTCTGAATATAGAGCTCGAACTGTTGAACAAACTTTTTCTATTTCTAGAACTCATGAAAAATGTTGTTTATTTTCCAAGAAAAATATTAACGAGTTTTTGTCCAAGAAAAATCTTAAATATTTACACATTGGTTTGGTTCAAGTTGTTGTTAAACCTTTAACAAGAAAAGGAATTAATGCTTCTGTCCTTATGTGTTTACGTGATGCTAGATTTAAGAAATTTAATGATAGCATTCTTGGCATGATTACTGCTTCTTTGTATGATGGTCCTATTTATTTTGATTGTTATCCTGATCTTGCTCTTGCTCTTGATGATCCTAATATTATTAAAGCTTTAACTTTGAATATATTGACTTCTGGTTATGATATGGATGATGGTAGTAGACCCTTTACTCTTATTTACCGTATTTTTTATAGACTGCTTGATTCGCAGCTAACTCCTCGGTTTAGAGGACGTGATCCTGCTGGAAAAACTATGTTGATTCAATGTTCCACACCTGATGCTAAGATCCAAGTCCCTAAAATGATTCAATGGCAAGATATTACTCTTCCCAAAGAATGGACTTTGGAACAAGTTGCACCACCTGTTAAACCTGTTTTTGATGAACTTGATCTTACTAAAATTGCACAATATTCTGATGGCACTATTAAAATATTTTTTGACGATACCAAATGTTTTCCTGCTCACAAACCTTTAAGAATCAATGAAGGAAGAAAGTCCTTTGTTGGATCTGAAAGTATTGTTAAAAGAAATGCTGATGTTGACGAATTTTTGAAAAAGAATTTTGAACCGCTTGATTTAAAGCTAAAAGGAGTTGCTAGCAACAATTCCCAAGTTAGCAATACTTATTATTCAACTAAACCCGAATTTCTTCCAAAAGATGACCAAGAAGAAGAAGAAGATGCAAAATCTGAAGCTCCTTTTGGATCTGATTTTCCACCTATTGAAACTCCTCCTTTTAAACATTTGCGTGTGATAAATTTGATGGATATGGATGTTGAAACCCCTGCTTTTCAAATTGATATGGTTGCTTTAAGTAATGAATTCTTTTTTAAAGCAAACCGTGATAAAAGAAAGTATTACCAAAGTACTTTTGCTCAGTCTGAGAAAGACAGAATCAAAAGGAAATGGAGAGAAAAAATGAATTTGTTAAAACAACATATTTTGTTTTTTGATTATCTTGAGAATTATTATGTTTCAAGAAATGAGGTTCATACCAATTACTTGAACGTACTAAAAAAATCTGCTTTTGTTAAACATGATAAAACTGTTGTTAAATCCAGTCATCCACCTCTTGAAACTGTTTTGATTACTTGCAAAAATGATAAAGAAAGCACTGAGGTGAAAGCCTCCCCTTTCAAAATTGCTGATGATAAAACTCTTGTTTCTGCCATTATTGAACAAAACAATTTTACTAATGAATCTTTGCATATTATTGGTCAACAGCTTGATCGTATTGAAGAAAAAATTGATGAAAAACCTTTTATTTCAAAACCTGAGAAACCTTTGATTGATTTACCCAGTCAAAGAAAACATATTGATTTTAAAACTTCTCAGAGTAAGACTATTGATTTAGTTAATTCCCAAGGATCAACTGTTGAAAAGATTGAAAAAATGCTTGCTGATTTAAAAGTTAAAACCGAGCAAACTTCTACTTCTAGAAGCGCTGCTTGTGCTATTTCAAGAAATGAGAAAGAAGTTGTTTCTGATGCCGACACAAATTCTGACTCATTATCTTCAAAATCTTCCAAAAATACTTTTGATGATGACATAAGTTTACCAAAAATTAAAAGATTTGTTGGAAAACTCAACCCCACGTCTTTTACAAAAAATTGGTATACTAAACCTACTCCTCCTGATGTACAATTTGAAGAAAGATCTTCTCAAACTCAGTTTTTTGTTTCTGTTAATAAACTTTATGAATGGAATATTGATGGTTTGTCTGAACAAGAAATTATTAACAAAATGGCTCACATGTCTATGGTTGGTATTGCATACATAAATAACCATGACAGTATTGATCATCCTGATATTGTTGATTTGCTTGCATCTGGTTTTACTGGTTGTCTTCGCGGATGGTGGGATTCACATCTCACAGAAGAATCCAGAGAATCTATTAAACATGCTGTTAAAAGAGATACTGATAGTATGCCTATTTTTGATCAAAATATTAACCGTGGTGTTCCTGATGGTGTTAATACTTTGGTTTACACCATTCTTAAACACTTTGTTGGTACTCCTTCCAATATTTCGTCTCGAATTTCTGATTATTTGAATAATTTGAGATGTCCTACTATGTCTGATTACAGATGGTACCAAGATGTATTTACTTCCAGAGTCATGCTTAGAAAAGACTCTACGAAGCCTTATTGGAAAGAGAAGTTTATTGACGGTCTGCCTCTTATTTTTGCTCATAAGGTAAAAAATGAATTAATTGGTACAAATGATTCTATTGACTTTGATAATTTAACCTATGGTGATATTTTCAGCACTATTAAGAAAATTGGAATTAATATGTGCAATGATGAAAAATGGTTAAAACAATAGTTAAAAGATAAAAAGAAAGCTAAATATGAAATGGGTAATTTCTGTGAACAATATGGTTTACCTCCTATTGCTCCTTCTAGGCAAAAAGGAAAAAGTAAACATGATAAGGTTTACAAAAGTTATTCTCATAAAAAGTATAAAAGACACAGAACCCACTTTGTTAAACCCAATGATTTTTACGCTAAAAACAAATCTACTTTTTGAAAACATGATAAACAGAGATCAGGTAAAGGTAAGTGCTTTAACTGTGGCAAATTTGGCCATTTCAGTAAAGACTGTACCCAAAAGCCTGGTAAGTTGAAAAATAAGTTGAACCTATTGAACATTAACAATAATGATCAAAATGAATTATTTCAGATTCTTGAATCTGCTGCTTCAACTGATTCCTTTGAAGAGGATTTTTCCTCCTCATTTGATTCTGATTATCACTCCCGTAGTGATGTTTCTAAATCTCCTAATATTAAACTTGGCTGTAGAGATTCTTGTTGTAATGTGATTAAATATGTTAAAATGTTAACCAAAAGTAAAGAGAATGATGATTTACTATTGACAATGATAAGTAAGATTGAAGATCCTAATTTGCAGAATGATTATCTTGATAAGTTTTTGAAAAACTTAACAAAAGAAGATAAGGTTAAAAGACTTAATTCTACGATAAGTTTTGAAGAAACTCTGAAAAGATTTAATAAAAATAAATCAAAAGAGATAACTGTTAATGATCTTCAACATGAGATAAAAACTGTTAAACAAGAAATAATCCAATTAAAAAATGATGTTAAAACTATTAAACATGATAATGATCATCTTAAACAAGAATTGTTAATTCTAAAAATTGATAAAACTATGGATAAGCACCAATCTGATGATGATGAGCAAAAGGACGGAGATGAATCCGATCAACAAGTTCTCCTTCTGGTAATGTTTTTGATCGTACTTTGATTAATTTGATTGATAATCAATTGTCTCTTGTTAAACATATGCTGCCCAAATGGTACACTAAAGTCAAAATTGTTGTTGCTCATGATTATGCTTTTGATGTTGTTGCTATGATTGATTCTGGTGCTGATGTTAATTGTATTCAAGAATGACTGATTCCTTCTAAATATTTTGAAAAATCTACTGAAAGATTAGTTTCTGCTAATGGAACTAAAATGAAAATAAAATATGAATTAAATAATGCTCATGTTTGCCATGATAATGTTTGCTTTAAGATCCCCTCTGTACTTGTTAAGAACATGACTGATAAAGTAATTCTTGGTTTGCCTTTTATTAATTCTTTGTATCCTTTCCTTACTGAGGATGATGGAATCACTACTGATCCCTTTGGACAAAAAGTAAAATTCAAATTTTGTGATAAGCATGAAACTCTTGATACTGTTAATTTGATCCATGCTAAAGTCAAACACCTCAACTCCCTTCAACAAGAAGTTAGGTACAAGAAAATTGTTGAACAAATTTCTGATAAATTGCTTCAATCCAAAATTGTTAATTTTCAAAAAATATTAATAAGTGATGTTTGTTCTGAAATTCCTAATGCTTTTTGGCACAGAAAGAAACACATTGTTAACTTGCCTTATGCCAAAGATTTTAATGAGAAGAATATTCCTACTAAAGCTCGTCCTATTCAAATGAATGCTGAAACTGTTGAATTTTGTAAAAAAGAGATCAATGATTTGCTCAAGAAAAAACTTATTAGAAACAGCAAGTCTCCTTGGTCTTATGCAGCTTTCTATGTCCAGAAAAATGCTGAACTTGAGAGAGGTACCCCTCGACTTGTGATTAACTACAAACCTTTAAACAAAGTCTTAGAGTGGATCAGGTACCCTATCCCCAATAAAAATGATCTTGTTCATCGGCTGAGTGATGCTGTCATATTTTCCAAATTTGATATGAAATCTGGATTTTGGCAAGTTCAGGTTAGTGAGAAGGATAGGTATAAAACTGCTTTTACCACACCCTTTGGTCACTATGAGTGGAATGTTATGCCCTTTGGTCTAAAAAATGCTCCTAGTGAATTCAAAAACATTATGAATGATCACCTCTGCCGGGAAGAATCTTTTTCTAGGATAGTTTGCACAGTTCCACGTGTTGTGCAAATTAACATGGCTCAAGTATGGTATATATATATATATATATTGCCAAATAGGCCCCAAAACGACATAGTTTCAACTAATAATAAAAACTTACCTATCACAGTAAAATGCTGGCGTTTTCCACAATCCTAAAACACAAAAAATCTAATCATAAACTACACTTTTTCATCCTATTTCTAAAATTCCAAACCAAAACTAATAACCCATGAAGGAAGCAACTCCCTCCTAGCTTGCAAGGTAGAGACCCATCGTAAATCTACAATAGAGGCCACAATGGCGGCCACAATGAGACTCTTTTTCTTCTCTCTAGCTCTATTTCTCTCTCTTTTTAGATTTCGCTTATTCTTGTCATTGTTAGATTTGGATTTGTTGGGGATTCATAGCTGTGGTTTGCTTTCTCTTTCCTTACAAGGGATGCTTGTTAAATCCCATCTGTAACAAGCACATGTATGCTATCTAGATCAACTACAAACTGCTTTCCCTTAAAATGCACTTCAAACTTTGATCCACCAAATCATGTAGATGTGCAATCCCTAGTCGCTTCCTTGTTAACTTCTAATTTATCTTAAATCCTAAGACAAATTGGGCCAGACTTCTTCAACATTGTATCCCTATTTCTTGGGATCATTTTCATAAGATACCTCCTAATCATCTCACATATGGTCAATATGGACTTATCCCTAGCATCAATTATTTTGGATTTAAATGACTCACAAAGGTTGTTCAACATGTCACACTTAGGCCAAGTACTAAAAGCATATCTACTCCAATGTGCACAGTCAATACCTATTAAATGCCCATAAGCATTGACATCTACATTTCTCATGATCTCCATCTTTGCCTCAAACCCAGATCTAGTGGTCTCTCTTGCTGCTGCCCACAATAAATCCTTCATAGTTTACCCTTATGCTTCTTCTTGAAGTTGGCATATAAATGCCTAACACAGAACTCTATATGTGCTTCAAGAGCAACTGTTGCAAGAGTAGGAAGTAAGCCCTACATTATAAAAAAAGAGGTTATTACGTAGATATTAAATAATTTGAACACTAAATGTAAATTTATATATATACAATAAATACAACATTAAACTTACACAAAAAAGGAACACATACCTTCTGTTGGTCAGAACTAAAGGTTTAGCCACATTCCCTCACAAGACCAATATCAACTAACAACAACTTTAGAAACCATGACCAACTGTCCTTGGTCTCAACCTCACAAACAACAAATGCTATTTGGTACATCTCGTCATTCCCATCAATCCCAACGCCAACAGTTGCCCCTTCAAAAAATCTCTTAAATGACGAGCGTCAAGACTAATAATTGGCCTACATTCCTCCAAAAATCCGGTTCTACAAGGAGCTAGACACATACATTCTCTTGAAGTGCAATGTGGGTGTGCGTAGATTAATTTTGGCTGTAGTGCCCGGATTAGAAACTCTCAACTCTTCACAATAATCTCTAACTCTTTCAAACTGGTAGGCAAACCTTCCTTTAAGCGTTTCCAATGCAATTTGCCTAGCCCTAAAGGCTTTGTCCAGGGAAATGTCTACTTGAAACTGATTTTTTATACTTTCCTTTATCTCAGTACTTTTGATGTTGGGTCTCCCTCTAAACACCTCTAGCCATGCAACTGCAATCCACCTTGCAGATCCACTATGAAAAGCCCTATAACATGTATGTTTTTCCCAATAGGTTTTCACAAGCAAAGAGTTTTCTTCACAGTCCCATCAAGCATAAATATACCACTCACAATTCTCACATTTGTAACTCACATTGCGAGACTCATTCTTAACATTTAACAATGGATATCCGTGCTTGATTCTATAAGAATGCACAGCCCTCTTAAGCTCCTTATAGTCACTAAAAGCATCCCTTTCTAAAAAACGAGGTCGGACATATCCACTTCAGCTCTAAATTCAATGTACTTCGAGTGCTCTTCATCATCCTCAGAGTTGACAGGTGTGCACAAAACGTCAGAGTGCCCATAATCACTTTCCCCACTTTTTATATTATGCTCCTCATCACTAAAGCAAATGGGTACTCAATTTGATGTGTTTTGCTCATAAAGGTTTACGTTTGATTGGTCATAGGCAGTGGTTTAAAAAGTGTGAACGGATGGAGCAATGTAAGTAGATGGGTCAATGGGAGAGGATGATCTTTCATATCTAACAAATTCACTGTCACTTACCAAATCATCAGCATAGTTCTCATAAAAAAAAAAAAAAAAAATTGTCATCTACTCCAACTCCTTCATCAACTTCTATATGAAACTTATGCCCATCATCACCTTCATTACCTTGATCTTCATCAACTTTTTCCTTAACAGCTTGTTCAACATGCTTCACATATATGTGTATTAACCTTTCAGGTGCAAATTCTAACCAGTCACATACAACCCTAACATCAACATCTTTTTTCAATAGAAATAGGCCATTATGAAGTTCCATATGAGGAATTCAATAAAAAAATTCTGCTACATTTGTAACACCAAGATCTTTGGCATACTTAGGCATATCAAAAACAACAAAAGTGTCAAGATCAACATCTGAGACCCTTGATTCATTCCCTAGAGCATATTCAACATGTGTATCACTATGTTTAATGAATACCCCTCCATGATGTATAGACATATCAAATGGTTGATCCATATTCAAAGCCCTGCACACACATATAAATGCATTACTAAAATATTACATTTAATTAATAAATTAATAAAATATAATTCACATACATATATGCAAGAGGCATTATTATAATATAAAATTTAATTAACACATTACTAACATCACCATCTTCTTTCAATGGACATAAGCCATTATTAAAACTAGATGCAAACCCGCACAATGCGCGGGAAAAAAAAAAAACTATTTCCTGCCGTGAAAAATACTATTTTGTTTAAAGAACTCAAATGATAAAGCTAAAAGCTAATGATTAGTTAAACCAATATAATTTTTTCCTATCAAGGGTCTTAAATTTAAGTATGAATTTCAAATTTGTGTGCTTTCTTTAACAGTAAGTCTCAAACAATAGGATGATTAAATAAAGATGGATTGAGTATAATATTATTAACAGAAATAGTTTAAAATAAAAAGAAACCAATAAAATGAACCAAAAATGCAATTGTAATTAAAAGTTGAAAGTGAAATTTCAAGTAAAAATCACTCACCAAATACAATTATTCCTACCAATCATAACCATTTGAGCCAAATATCAAAACTAAAAATCATTTAGATGGAGATGGAGAAATCATGAATGAAACAAAATTCCTACAGAATGCAATATAGAAAGAGAGGCAGAGACAAACCATCTCTTAAGAACAAAAGTGCAAGAGTGTGTCAACAAAGGATTAAGACTTGAAGAGACACCCAAAGAACCAAAAGAGCAGACCACGGTGCTTGATTAAACTTAGGTTCCACTTACAACATTTACAAACCACTTAGCTGCCAAGTGCCAATACTCACAACTTTCAACAAACACCTGCTGCCCACCAAATTGATACCAAGTGAAGGCCTAAGGCCTTGACACAGCAACTTTGAAAAGTATTATAGGTCCTATATAGTTTATGTTTCAACAGTTTGTACCAATTTAAAAATATGCCAAGGGGAGTATAACAAACATCTATTAGACAAAATATATACCTTACATGAAACCTAAATCCAAAAAAAAAATATAGAATAAAAAATAAAGAAGCTTGTTCTACAAATTCTCTCATGACCCTAATTGCACAAAGATTAAACTCACATTGAATAAATTTAAGTAAGTGAGGTCATATTGGATATGACCAACAGGTAGTGTTACTGTCACATATACTTCATTTTCAATTTCTTTTCTTACAACTCCTACCAAACCCTCTTAAGCCAGCAAATTGTGCCTGTAACATATTAGTCTTTGAAGTCATATTGAAATGACTAACAGGTAGTGTTACTGTCACACATAATTCAATTTTTCCTTATCTTACAGCTCTAGCCAAACTCTCTTAAACTAGAAAATTGTGTCTACTGAAAATTTCAGCACTGTTTAGACCATACAGTTTTGTAGTCTAAGCCTTGATCCTCCTCCATAGAGTAATCTTCAAAACTTATATCAAAAAACTAAACTGTACCATAGTGCTTGTTCCTCACCCTGAGCATTTAACCCTGACATAATGACGTTAAAATGAACTTAAAGACATCATATGTTTAAAATCACTAACTTGAAAAATAACAAATTTACATACAAATGAACCAATATGTTACGTATACGCTGAAAAGAAATGCATCATTTCAAAATTAATGCTTATTAAAGAAAAAATGTTTGCTTACTGGCTAAGATCAGATTGTGTAGTAGCTTTTGTTATTATTATTATTTTTTTTTTTTTTAAAAGCAAAATTATATGATTATTATTTTTTTGTCAAGTTATATTATGACATGTTGGAGCTGAAGTTATACCACCACTCTCCCTTGGTGCGGTGGTCACTCTATAAGTATAAATGTTTGTGGAGTGTAGGGGCAAGGGACGGGGTTTAAGTCTCCAAGAGGAAGCTTCACACACATATACACTTAGATTAAGCTAGAATAGAAATTCTATCTTGTAAAAAAAAAAAAAAAAACTAAATTTATTTTTGAGATTTTGTTTTGAATTTGAATTTGAATTTATAATTTAGTTTGAATGTTGAGGGCAGTAAGAGATTTCATTAGGCTTTTTTTCCTAAATCCACATGCCATGAGTATTTTTTTTTTTTTTAATTCTTACTTCAGGCTAGTATACAAGGGAGAAGAAAATTCCATATTAAGTATTTTATAAAATTCAACCAAAAAATTTATTTTCATGCTATAGTCCTGTATAAAGGTACCATAAACTTGATTACCAATAAAAATAGAGAAATGCTAATGCCAAAAAAGTTTCACAATTTTTATCATAATTTGTCATGTGGTGAATTGTGAGTGGTGGAGATGTGGGCCATCATAGACCCACTAATATTTCTCCACTACTCACATGGCAGAGTGGTGGAGATGTGGACCCTCATAGACCCACTAATATTTTTCCATTACTCACATGGCAAAAATTGTGAAATTTTTTGTAGCACTAGCAATTCTCATAAAAATAGGGAGAGATTTTCATTGATATCTTACTATATTTGGGCCCTAATCCGATTAGGAAAACATTAAAATCTAGAATTCTGAAAATTACATAAAATATTAAAAATTGTAGTATGCTTGCTCATCCAATCTGCATCAACATTCAAGAAATTGGACTAAAAGACATCTCCAATTGCGAGCTTCGTTTAGGGACAAGTGTTAATTCAAACTTGTTGAGCAATCTCAGCAAGCTAGGATTGTTGGCACCATTTTAGTGGTTTCTTGCCATGCTAAGGCTTCACCTTAAACCATTTCTTCCTCTTTTACTCCAAAAAGTGCATGAACTTAAGTTAAATTTTTTTTAATAGGCCTTAACTAGTTGTTGAATTATGTGATTGGAGGAGAATGTGAATACCATATCTATAATGTCATCACACTATATAGCTACGTAGATTATATATTTGGTTGGTTTGTTATTTGTCCTAGCTTTTATTTGATTTTGTATGTGATGGAACTTTGTTTTGCTAAGATGTTGAGTATTTGAAAAGCATACTCCATATTTCTCAAATTTTTTTCTTGCATCAACAGAATGTGCACCAAAACACCATTTTTTTTTTTTTGGGTTCCTATGTAAAAGGTCAAGCCTAGTGCACTATGCTCCCACTCTATGGGGTTTAAGAGAGGTGATTGGCTCATATGTAACTATTTTAGTTTCCACATTTCTAGGTAAGGGTATCACTCTACAACTTCCAATTATTCCGGCATGTGGACCGGCCTGGTTGGAAATTGAGTTGGGCGTGGATAAGCGACGAGGCAATATGGGATATGTGGGGGGCGGAGGCCACAGAGCAAGGAAATTGCTCTAGGTTTAAGGGTGGAGTACTTCCACATTGTTGTGAGAAGCAACCGGTGATTGTTGATCTCATGCCAGGAGCTCCATATAACAAGCAATTTAACAATTGCTGCAAGGGAGGGGTGCTAACCTCTATTACACAAGACCAAACTATGTATGGTGCTGCTTTTGGGATGAATGTTAATAAAGATACTATTAACAATACAGACAATAGCTTCTTCATGCCTTTAAATTTCAACCTTGGTGTTCCTGGATATACTTGTGGAGATCCATTCAAAGTTCCACCAAGCAAGTTCAAGGCAGATGGAGGCCATCGATCAACTCAAGCTCTTGGTAAGTATTGAATTTTCTAAAAAAATTTCTTGTAACTTTTTTTGTAAATCAAGTTGATTGAAAAAGTTGAATGTAGAAAAAATTGAAGTTTAAAAAATTGTACGTAAAAATATTGCAGCTTGAAACTGTTTCACCAAATAGGCACATCATTTTCATTGCCTTTGGTGGAAATGATAATCACATTCTCCTCCAATCAGTTACTGAATCCTGGAAAAAAAATTTCTATTGAATACCAAATCTATTAATCCTGGAAAATATTTTCCAGACAAAACCGAGTCTTTTTTTATTTATTTAAATTTTTAGGCTTGTTGTCTTGCACATCTTCTTTACAATACACTATGATAATGGTATCTGCAAGACTGCAACAGCCAATACCAATGCTCCCTTTCCTTTTCTTTATCAGTCAAAATGAATTCAAGTATGTTGATTGAAGGATGTGTAGGTACTATCATTGATAAGTAATTTCTGAAATTGCTATATTATTTGAGATTATATTGTATGGTTTAATGATGCTCTACTTTGTTCATGACATACTTGTTTGGGTTTATGCTAGAGACATGGAATGTAACCTGTATTTACTCGCAATTTCAAGCATCACTTACTCCAAAATGTTGTGTTTCCTTATCTGCATTCTACAATAGTACCATTGTTCCTTGCCCCCAGTGCAGCTGTAATTGCGAAGGACTAGGTGGAACAAAATGTGTAAAGTAAACCCTCTTTCTCTTTCTAGTATATTTCTTCTTGTGCTTGGAAACAACTTCTATAGAAGTTGAACAAGGCAAAACTAACATATCTGTATTAACTTTATATTATTTTGGTAATATAGTTCCTAAGCAATCTGATTGAGAGAAGGGGAAGAGATTCAAATAGTTCTTTGGGTTAATTGCAATTTTCCCACCCCTCCCTAAACTATGGGGTCAAATTTAATCCCCCTCTAAACTATGAAGTTGAGCATTGTCACCCCTAATAATTGGTAATTAGCAAAATACCTCTTGTTATTAACAATTTTCGTAAATTTCAAAATTTTAACGAAAATTGTTAAGGGTAGGGGCATTTTACTTATTATCAATCAATCTTGGTTGCTTGATTTTATTGTTTTGTGGTGTACTGAACTCAACTCAATAGTTTAGGGGAGTAAAGTGCAATAGTTTTTTTTTCTTCCCCTCCTATTTGGTCTAGTAGTTATATTATCAATTTGGAAACGTGAAACATGATTTGTTCAGTGATAATTTCAACTTTTCAAGTGTCTTTTCTTCAAGTTGCTTCCAAGCACCTTAACTTCTTATGTCTTTTATTATACTACCTTCTCTTCCTTCATTTTCAAAGTATCTGTTTCCATTTTGTCCCAAAAATCGCAGGTCTGATAAAACTCCTCCCTTGCTGGAGCTACGACATGCAAATGATGAAGAACCACAACCTTTGGTGAGGTGTTCTAAACACATGTGCCCCATAAAGGTGCACTGGCATGTGAAAGAAAGTTACAGAGAGTACTGGCGAGTAAAAATCACTATCACAAATCTTAATTTTGTTAAAAACTATTCCCAGTGGAACTTGGTGGTATTACACCCCAACTTGAGAAATGTCACTCAGATTTTCAGCTTCAACTATCTGCCCCTTAATCCGTATGGAAGCATTAGTAAGTCAAACCAAAACCATACCATTATTAATTTATTATTATATCTTAAATTCACACGGTCCCTAAACTTTAGGCCATGAGCGATTTTAGTTCTTGAAGTTTAAAGTGATCACTTTTAGTCCCTTAGATGACATTGCCAAACTAAAAAATGATGTGTGATCTCTCCATTAGATACAATAGGGACTAAAGGGGTCACTTTAAGTTTGTTATAGACTAAAAAGTTCCCTTTAATCATTTTAAGTTTGTTAGGGACTAAAAGCAATCACTTTTAATTTTGCTAATGACTAAAACTAAAAGACATCACTTTAAACTTCGAGGACTAGAATTATTCATGTGCTAAAGTTTAGGAACCAACATTATATTTAGTGACCCAGTTATTGTATTTGTTTTACTTTCTCCCCCTCCCTTTTCCCTTACCATAATTAAGTCTTTTGGTATATTTTTACAGATGACACAGGGATGTTTTGGGGGATTAAGTACTACAATGACATGTTACTTCAATCAGGACCAAGTGGAAATGTACAAACTGAGATGCTACTAAACAAAGATCCAAGTATTTTTACTTTCAGAGAAGGATGGACTTTCCCAAGAAAAATTTCTTTTAATGGTGATGAATGTGTCATGCCTCCTCCAGATGAATACCCTAGGCTCCCTAACAGTGGTCATAGTGTCACAGAAAAGCCTTCCCTTATTTTCTTCTCTTTGTTTTTACTTATATTACTGGTGCTTTGAACTATAGGTGTCTTGCATTAGAGATTAGGACTTATAATTATAAATATATATATATATATATATATATTTATTTCCTAATGTATCACTTTAGTTCATAATTTTGAAACCAAAAATCTGATATCAAGTAGACATGGTATGATTTATCATTGAAGAATAGCAATATTAACAAACAGATATAATTAGTTTGTGATTATATTGTATACAAGTAGATTTCTGATTCACCAATCCACTTGTCCTCTTGGAAACAACACAGAATTCTCTGAACTATATGAGTGATTTTCATTTACATTTACTCCTTAAAAGATAATTCTAGTTTTCTAGGATGGAGTACAAATTAGTAAATTACTTTAGAATGTTCCTGACATGATTGCTGCTGTTTAAAGGTGGGTGAATTAGGTTACTAATCTTGGAAAAAAACAGAAAAGTGGTACTGAATTGGTGAATTCAAAGTTTTAAACACTAGCAAATTTCCTAAGTGGAGTAAAACATAGCAAGTCCTGTGGGGCATTCACTGCTTAGCAAATTTCCTAATGCTACCAAACCATTTAAATAATGATTTTTTTTTTATAAAAATTATGCTAAAAATCCTACACAACTACTTGAACCCCGTTCCCCACCCCCTAGACCTAACAAGTGGGTGGTTGATAATCATCATTTAATAGGAAAAAATTTACAGATGTCTTCAGAATATAGGTTTAGGAAATATTTTTAAAAT